>NC_045701.1:58171906-60571906 GCF_009834535.1 Camelus ferus | reverse complement strand
TTTTCAAAGTGCTGCCTGCTTCACCTTTTTCAGGATCTGTTTTGCCTCCTTCACTGCCCCCCCCAAAAAACCCACAACCCCGCCCAAAAAACCCACAAAAAGCATAGGTTCCTTTCCCTTATTCTTGCTCCCTCTGCTGTTTGTGTTTATCCAAGGAAGCACTTAACCAATGCAATTTAAAACTCTCTGTTTACTGGTACATGCTCCCTCTGGACTGACAGCTCCTTAGAAGTGGGAGCAGAGTCGCTCTCTCTGCATCCTTAAACCCAAGCCAGTGTAGTGTCAGGCCCACAGCAGCTGCTCAATAAATATTTACTAAATGAAAGCAGTAATTTTTTAGTGCCATCCAAAGCATCTAACACGGAAAAGCACCTATCACTATAATCAGGCACAGAGAGGGTGCTTTATACAGATGTGTTAAATGAATCACTTATATATTTCATTAGCATTCACACAGCTCTTCATCTTGTATTTCTGATACACACAGATTAAATGGGCTTTTGTGGTCTGGACTTCAGCCTCAACTCTTAACAGGAAAAAGCCTTTCACGTTCCAAATAGCTTACCAAGAAATCCTTGGAACAGAACCCATTGGTAAGCAGGGGCTGAGTGTACAACAGTGAAACATTGTTTATCAGTTTTAGCTTCTATTAATCTATTTTTATTTCTTTATGCTAAACCTGTAAATGAGTATCTGCCTGCCTCTTTAATGGAATTATAAATATTTCCCTCACTATTTTCTTTCTGTATGCTATCCCTCTTTTATCTTCATATTTTTTCCTCTTAAGTTAATAAATTCAACTTTGTTAAAAGCCATTATAATACAATAAAGAGATAAGCAGAAAAAAAAAGAGATAAACAGAATTATCTGACCAAATAATTAGGACAATGTAAAAATCAAAGCAGTATGGAGCACAAATAGAAACAATTTGTTTTCAAAAATAAGATGCTCAACAATTGGGTCACATGTCCTTAGAACTGTTTCACGTTAACTTCCTGGAACGTACACTAAAAGTGATCATGATGCAAACTGAATTTAAGGGGGCTATCGTGTCTAGCAAATAACCTGCACGTGGGAGCCTGACCCCAACTCCACTCTAGGGGCAAGCTGTGCCTAGAAGATCTGACCCTCCACAGTAAAAAATTACCCACCAGGAAAACAAATACGCTTATGCAAACGTTTGAAGTCACTTCAAAAGACACTGCATCTGTTATAGTCAAAAAAGCCACAAGACAAAATAAGAAAATTGTGGTCTGCAGGTATGATGTTCAGTCAAGCCCATCCTCAACAGCCAAACTTCTATCATTTTTTAGAAGATGACTGCATGGGACAGTTTTTAATTTGGAAGGAAAGAAGGTTTGGAGGGTTTTTTTTTTTTTAAACAGCTCTATAGAGATATAATTCACATGACATACATTTCACTGATTTTTAATGTACAATCCAATGGTTTGCAGAGCTATGCACATCACTGCAACTGTAGAATATTTTCATCATCCTCCAAAGAAACTTCGCTTTTCTGACCCATCACCCCCTCCCCCCAGTCACCTCATTTGCCCGGTCCTACCCAACTACCCATCTACTTTTTGTCTCTATGGATTGGCCTACTCTGGACACTTCATATAAAAGGAGTCTTCTAGTATGTGGTCTTTTGTGACCGGCTTATTTTACTTAGCATGATGTTTTCAAGGTTCATTCATGTTGTAGCATGAATCGGTACTTCATTCCTTTTTATGGCTGAATGAGATTCCATGTATAGATATGCGATGTTTGTTTATCTGTTCATCAAGTGAAGGACATTTGGGTTGTTTTCATTTTTTAGCTATTACAAACAATGCTGTTATGAACATTCACATGCAAGTTTTTGGGTCAACATATGTTCTCATTTCGCTGGGATATATCTTTGATTTTACAAAATGTCTATAACTCTCACTTTTCAATTGTCCTATAGTTTTTGAGATGTACTTTTGCCTTAATATTTTAAATTCAAATTAAATATTTAGCTTTCTCTGTATTTTTTCTGATATATATTTTCTGAAATATTTACAGAGAAATACATTTTTCTTAAGTTTATTACACTAACTTAACATCAAAAATACATTTAACTGCATGAAATGTCTTTTAAAGGTTGTTGATACTGTAGTTTATGATTCAGTATTTGATGTACATTTAATAGTTGGTGTATGTATAAAACCACAGAATTCAAAATAAACCAAATCTGATAGATACACCCAAAATAATCAGGGATAAAAATGTCTTTCATACATTGTAATGACACTTCCATTACGTAAATGGGCTAGAAGAAAAAATTCTGTTTACCAAAAAACTCTATTTCTAGGGGGAAAAAACCCACTGAACACCCATCCTCAATTAGTTGTTGAAAATGTTGTTCAATTTACCTTAATGAGTTTTTTAAACTAAGTTTAGAAGCTCCTCAATCTATCAATATTATATTTAATCAGAGTTTCCTAACTTCTGGATGAGAGTTTGCAGAACTAACCAGGCATTTAGAGCTAGAAGATCATTCAGTATCATTACCCTATGTGGATCCATTTTTATAAACTCAAATAAGCAATATACTTACAAAGTCAAATGAGAATGTTTTATAGGCGGTGTAAACAAAACCATCCTCAGCTAATGGATATTACAAAATAACAGAATCAACTCTGACACCATTTGGAGAAATTTCAGTGAATAATCCTTGATCCTTCTAAATATCATAGAATAACAGGCCTTTAGGACAGTGTGCTATTTTAATTCTTATCTTACAGGGAAAGAAATTAAAAGCCATAAATATTAAGTGGTTTTTCCATAGTGAAAAAAATGATTTAAAAAATTATCTTAAGAGCATCCTACATTTCTCTGAAATTTTAAATTTTATTAAGCTATTCAGTTGTTGACACTAATGCCAACATTCACTTTCTTTAATTTTATGCTTCTGCCATCTTTCTTCTGTAACTTCTTTCCTTCCGCTTCTCATGCTTACCTTTCTTTCAACTTACTGGGTCACCTATCTCATCATCCCTGCTTTATTCATCCAAGCCACTGAAGTCCTTCCTAACCTCTAGCCATTGTCAAGGTAATTCACCTGCTATTCCAACACATCCTTAAATTCTCTCCTGATTTTACAGTTGGAAAATTGTGCTGCTGCATTTTTTAGATTTTTAGTGTCAGCAGCCTCCTGATTTTAGAGCTGAGACGAGGTCCACCTTTCCTGTACAGGCCCTTCCTTCTGTCCCTGTAGCCTTTCAGTACCATGTAAATCTAAAGCCTTCGTCATTGGCCAAGCTCTGACACACAGAGACACCACCCACTCTTACCTCCAGTAAAAGGCTGACTCCTCGGGGTCAAGGATCACTGAGTTACAGTCACCACTTTATCAAGCTTTCCCAATTTACCCAGGGAGGTGAGCTTGGCATCGAGTCATTGCATGAGTCATGATGTATGTCCCCTGTCACTACCTATTCATGTGATTTAGAGCAAATTTACCACATCCTCCAGGTCTCAGCTTCCTGGACTATAGCATGAGGGGACTCTTCTGATTTCTAGATTACTTTTAGCCTCAAAACACTGTCATTGATCTCACTTCCAGGCTCACATTTGCCTTTCTTGTTTTCACAGATTTGTAGAATTTAAAAGATGCCCCAAAGTTCAACTACCTATTCATGTAGATTAGTAACTATTTGCCTTTCAAATGAGGTTGAACTATTTTTTCCACCTTTGAAATATACTGTGAACATCATCTCCATTTCTGAACAGCTCCACAGTGTTTTTCTAACTATAGTGTTTGTGCTAAATGTGAATAGACCTGCAAATTAATGCAGTTTAGCTCACTCGAAACCCAGATTGTAAGCCTTTCTCTGAACTCAACCAAACAGCAGTCAGTTTTAAGGATGTGATTGTATTTAGTATCGAGGGGCCTGGAGTTACTTGTACATTGTGACCTTTTGTCTTTTAACATGTTGCATATATTTTCAAAGAAACTTTAAAGCTAACATTCAATCTATTAAACTAAGTAGATTTTAATAGTTCAAGAAAATCTATTCTATGTAGCTTGTGTGCTTTTCAATATCTCATGTAATCCTCACAACAATGCTATGAGACATGTACTATTATTTCCCCCCATTTTATAGACAAGGAAACTGAGGCACAGAGGATCTAAGTTAACGTGCCCAGAGTCATCTAGGCTTTAATCACAGACAGCTTGGTTCCAAGGGACATGTTCTTCAAGTCGAAATCAAGTGGTACAGCATCCCTGGTGTTGATTAATAACCAAATGCAATAGATAAATCATGACCTTGACTTTCTTTCTTTGCAGCGTTTCACTTTATGAATACAAAAGGCCACTGTTTAATTTTTTATTTATTATCCATTTTCTTTCATCTATGCCTGGCTTCAATCAATGATAACATCCTCTATTCACTAACTGAGATAGAGGTGAAAACCACCTCTGAATCTGATTCACAAAGAGCAAACGAAAACCTCTATAACCATGTGCTGACAGATCAGAGCTACATTCTGCTCCTGTCAAGGAAGTGAAACAGGTAGTACAATGGTAACTGTGTGAAAGGGAGAGTGAGAGTAATAAAATTTATGGCACAAAACTAGACAGGGTTTGGACTGGCGTGGGAGTGGTCTCCATGGATCTTCTATTTTTCCAACCAATTAAGGCAAATCAAGGTCACATTTGTCTCACTACAACTATTCAAAGACATTTCAAAAAGATTTCTACACAAGGGACCCGTCACTTTTGGGCTGAAATGTAAATATTCCATTCAGCAAGTTCTGTTTATAACTCTTTCCAAACTAACTCTTCTTTCCCTAGCAGCACAATAGAAGTGGACAAAGATACCATTTTATTGAAAAAGAGCTGATCTGAAAAAGAAGTCAGAGAAAGATGTGCAAAAATGGCTTTAATCTAAGCAAAAAGACACATTTCAATTTGGTTTTGTATTGAATCTTTTCAATAATGCTCAAACTTTCGCACTATGTAAACCTTCACAACAGAGCTAAATATCCCATGGCTTTTTGGCTCTAGCTGGTGATGTCCAGCCCAGGACGAGGGTGGGAGGAACGGGGGGTGGGGGGGGGAGGGGGGTCACCTGCCAGCTGTTGTTAAAATCTGTCAACTGGCAAATGAAGCCTCCTGATTTGTGACTAATTTCCAAAACAACAAAAAAATCAGAACTGCCATCTGGGAAGTGGGAAGAAGATACCACTTGGCACAAATGTTTCAGAAAACATAGGCAAACACAGAGACACACACAGATACACCGATGTGTACACACACACACAGAAAGGCAGTGTCCTCAAACTGATAAAACTGGCTCTCCCTACTACTACGCTTTCTTCCCAATTACCTAACATTAAAAGGGAGCTGGAAGACTCCTCCAGAGAGTCCTCAGATGATAGAAAAACCGGATTCTGTTGGTAGTCCCACTGCTGAGTCACTACCTGACTTCAAGCAAACCACCTGTTACGAATTTAGGGCACAGTTTATCAATTTGCACAGCAGGTGTGAGCATTCTCACCTTCCACAAATCATGAAGCTCATTTACATGCGGATTTCAAAGAACTGTGCTATTCTGGGACTAGAATTCCCAAAAGGAAGCGTAACGTATCATTTTTAGAGTTCCACATCATCTCCACACACTAGTCAAGAAGCTTCACAATCAAGATCAAACCACCAGTGGGCATCGCTATTTATTCACACAGGTGCAGAGGAAGAGCCTGGCGTCTGTTCCCAGCGTGGAGCGTGGCTGCCGCTGGGATGCAGGAACGTGATGCATGTTCTTTTATCTCCTTCCACCTCACAGTCACCTAAGACGTTGCTCCAAAAGGGCCACTTCATTCCTAATTGTGATGCTCAGGCTGGACCTATGGGGACCACTCCGGTGAAAGGTAACTGAGCAAAGCATCACACATTGCATTAAACTCTGGCCCCTGAATGAATTTTTCACTGGGACTAGACATAGCTACTTTTTCTTTAAAGAAATAGCTCCCAGAATTTGAAACTGAAATGGTCTGTCTCTTTTTTTCATTATGCCTAATAAATTCCATTAAGTTTCTCCTACTTCATTTTGTTGATTACACTTCAAGGCACTGCCTATATACTTAAAATTTCAGGTTCGCATTTATAAATTAATTTTCCAGCTGTCTTTATATATTGCCTTTTAAGCCCAATCCTAAATTGTTATGTACAGAATTTACTAAAATATAAGTCAACAGTGGTTGTAACAAAAACATAAAACTTTAGCTTTTCAGATGTTTACACTCTGGTGACTTGTCCCATTCAACCATAAAACTTGTTCTCCTTAATCAGTCCTTTCAAATAATTCTTAATTATATTTTTATGACTATAATTAACATGGAAATTGACATAAAATATTCTGCAACTTACCAAAAAGTTTAAACAAACAGAGGGATGGTATGGGTTTAAACAAACAGAGGGATGGTACGGGTTAAGTGTTTATACAGGCAGCATAACATTGTGGTTCAGAGCCAGACTACCTGTGTTCAAATCCTGCTCTGCCACATACTCGTATGTCCTCTGTGCCTCAGTTTCCTCTTTTGTAAAATGGACTCAGGAATAGTGCTTATAGACTGACTTATGCATATAAAATGCTTAGAATTCTGCAGACAAATCATGTAGAACTGCCTGCCACCCAGTTAGCCTTCAAAAAATGATATCAATTATAATAACCATCACCACCGCCACCCCTACACTGTTCAATGTAACCCAATAAGTGCTCAACCCACTTATCTGAGGCTCTGATCAAACAGGTCCAGGTAAATCAATTGAAGGCAGAGACCAAACGTAAATGACTGGCACCTAGTTGAGCAAGTTCTGTCATCCAAAGGCCATCCAGGCCAGGAATAGCAGTCACGGCGCTAGAACAAAGAGACGCTCAGACGGAGCAGCGAAGACTCTGGGGACACAGTGGGTAAGGGTAACAGCTCTTCTTGGTGCATAGAACTCAGAGGTTTCTCCTTCCTAAGGAGTCCTATCCCACGTTTGACACAACCCCCAGCAGTGAAAAGCTACAATAACAGTGAGCAAGTTTTCGGAGATGCACTGACTGCACAGAGCACAAAATTCCCTCTGAAATGAAAAGGCTCTTCTCAAGCACTTTGGGGAGGACAACAGAAGGAACAGAAGACTCATATTAAATATGGCTGCTTTGAGACTTCTGAGCTGTGTTTCCAATCAGGTACCCAAGCCTGATTCAGTGGGAACGTCAAGGAGAGTGAAACTCCGAACAAAACATCAAACATGCAAGGTCATGACACTACAGGAACCAAAGGATAGAGATCAGTGAAATGTCACCTCTGAGTATTAATGCAGGGCATGTAAGGTTGGATTGAAATACAATGAATGGCAAACTCACACTTCAATTTAAAAAACAGAATAATATAATGACAGAAGGATGATATAAACACTTTTAAAAGCCAGTGAGACATCGGCACCAACCAATCAGAATAGCCCCTGGATGTAAAAGTTCTTAAACCCATTCCTACCAGACCTTGGAGAAACCGAGGTCTAGAGCCAGCAACCAAAAACAAGGTCTCTCTCCGTTCAGACCACAGTCCCCCTCTCTTAGGCTCTGCCCTTGAGGTGCTAGAGCCATTCCTCTTTCCTGGCACCATAGACCATTAGGCCTACATTCATTCTGGGAAGCACTGCTATCGAGATGCAACATGGCAGGGCTGAACTGGGATGTGAAGCTAGATACTGCATTTTATGGATAAAGTCACAGATGCTAGGGGAGGAATCAGAAGTAAGACCCTCAACATGCTCTCTGGGAACTTTCCCCCATTTTCCCACAGATTTTTTGATGAAATAACTTACAGGTTGATTTCAACAAAAGATGAGTTTAAGGCAAAGAGCATTAAGTAGACAAAGAAGTTAGTTTTGCAAATGATAAAAGAGAAAATCCACAATGAAGACATTGCCACCATGCACATGTTCTATGGGGAACACACAGCCTCTAAATGCATAAAAAGATTCTGTTATACACATGAAGAAATGCTTTTCAGTCCCTGACAGACAAGGAAACAAATAGTTGAAAATAGGAATATAATTAATAACTACATATATATCAAGCATCATCCATTGAAAGCAGAGAAGAGATCTTATTTTCACCTGTCAATAAAGTGCTTGTAATAGATAATATACTTGGTCCTGAAGAAAAACTTAATAGATATTGATTAGAAGGAAAACATATTATTCATTTATTCAACAAGTTTTATCTAAGTACCTGCTACATGCTAGGCTATGTACTGGTTCTAGCATTACAGTAGTAAACAAGACAGGATGCCTGCCTGCATAAAGCTTATAAACTAGTGAAAGAAAGAAAAAAGAATGAGTAACTATAACAGTTAAAAACATACTTTATTATGGGGAAAATATGAGTCAGAGGAGAATCCTCTTCTCCTACTATGTGAGATTTAAGGGAGAGAGGAAGTTTACTAACCAAACAAAAGAAAAGGAACAAAGAGTTCCTCCAAAATTTTAAGTAGATATTATATAATATGTAATAAATTATTCTAAGGCATAAAAAGAGGAAAAGCTATCCACTTTGTTATATGAAGGCAGAAAAGTGAAATAAATTTGGAGAATCACCACATATAAACAAACATATTTTATCTCAGGAATTCAAGGCTAGTTTAGTGTTACTCGTTAATATAATACCACATACCTCCGAAATTTGCAGATAGTAACTAATATATATAAAAAAGATAAACAACAAGTTCATACTGTATAGCACAGGGAAATATATTCAATATCTTATAGTAACCCATGGTGAAAAAGAATATGAAAACAAATATATGTATGTTCATGTATGATTGAAACATTATGCTGTACACCAGAAACTGACACACTGTAAACTGACCATACTTCAATTAAAAAATATAAATATATATACTACATATATCATTTGATGTAATGAAAAAATATAATTAGATAACATTGTTATCTCTCAAAAGGTGATCTGTAAGAAAGTACAGCAAGGTTTCAGAACACAAGGTTAATATATAAAAGTCAACTGCTTTCTTAATTACCTACAATTAATAATTCAAATTTAAAATTAAGAACAAAATTTACAGTATCACACAAAAAAAGAAATATCTAGGTATAAGTAGTTAACCACAGACACAATTCTTGAAAGAAATGATTAATAAATTGGACTTCATTAAAATTAAAAATGTAAAAGGAATGAAAAACAAAGGAATGCGTAAATATAATTTTGACTTTCTAACAATAACTTCAGTATGCTTCCCACTCCTACAAAAAAAAAAAATTGCAAAATTACAACTTTTCTTGAAACCATTAGAGAGAGCTTATCTTTCAGGGCAACCAAAATAACTCAAAAGCTAAGAAAAGACAAGAGCCTCCAAAAAGATACAAGACACTAAAACTTGATTACCTGATACAGACACTGGATGTGAGTAAAGCCGCTATGAACAATTTAGCTAAAGCTTTTTAACAACTTGCTAAAATCCAACTATGAGTTAGCATGAGATTTGTAATAAGCATTTAGATTTGTAATAAGCATCTTGTGGCAAATTCAGCCACTTAATTTGTAAATGCTGTCAGAATAAACTATTTAAAAACAGCATTTACCAAATACAAAAAAATAGTATTCATTAATTTATTTGACAAACATTTCTTTTTTACCACCATAATGCAAGCACTTCTAGATGTGAGGGATACATCCATGAAAGAAATGGATGGAAGATGATGTGATACATATTTATATAAAATGGATCATTACTCAGCCACAAAAAAGAATAAAATAATGTCATTTGCAGCAACATGGATGGACCTAGAGATTTCATACCAAGTGAAGTCAGAAAGAGAAAGATAAATATCATATGATATCACTTATATGTGGAATCTAAAAAAAGGATACAAATGGACTTATTTATAAAACAGAAATAGACTCACAGATATAGAAAACAAACTTATGGTTACCAAAGGGGAAAGGGAAGGAGGAATAAATTGGGAATTTGGGATTAACAGATACTAATTACTATATATAAAATAGATAAACAACATATTCAATGTCTTGTAACAACCTATAATGGGAAAAAAATCTGAAAAAGAATGTATGTAACTGCATCCTGAATCATTTCACTGTACAAATGATTAACACACTGTAAATCAACTATACTTCAATTTTTAAAAAGTAGAAGGAAATGGATGGAAATGCCCCCTGCCCCTCTGTGGAGACAGACAAATAAATAAAACAGGTCAAATAGTGAAAAGTGCGATAGAGGAAAAAATGGCATAGAGAAGGATGTGTAGAGTTAAATCTGTGTGATCAGGGAGACCTCTGATAGGCTCGTTTAAGTCTAGACATGAGGGAACAACCCTGGAGACACATGGAGGATGGGCATTCCAGGCAGAGGAAACAGTTCCGGCAAAAGCCCCAAAGCAGCCACAGAGCCAGTGTTTTAGAAGAAGACCTGAGGGGGCTAGAGTTGCTGCAGCAGAGTGAACGGGGGAGAATAGTAAAATGAGGTCAGAGAGAAAGTATGGGGCCAGATGACTAAAGACCTTTTACCACTGAAAGGGCTCTGACTTTTACTCTAAATGCAATGTAAACTATTGACAACAAAGGAATGATAGGCTGTAACTTGAGTTTTAAAAGGAACACTGAGTGCTGTGTTAAAAACAGACCATGTGAGAGGAAAAGTGGATACAGAGAAATCAGGAGGTAAGCTCAATAACACAGGGGAAAGATGATGGTTGCTGAAAGCACCACAGTAGCAGTGATGGTCGGAAGAACAGCCTGCATCTAGATATATTTTTATGGTCGAACCAGCAGATTTGCTGATGGGTTATATGTAGGGGTAAAAAAGGGAGAGGTGTGAATGATGACTCCAAGATTTTTGGCCTGAGAAACTGGAAGGATGAAGTTGCTATTTAGAGATAAGCAAGACTGTGGGAAGTGCAAGATTTAGAGAGGAGAGCAGAAATTCAGATTTGGACAGATTAGATTTGAAGGTATCCTTTAGACATCCAAGGAGAATAGCAAGCAAGCACTTGGAAAGTTCATGTACACCAGAAACTGACACTTTGTAACTGACTGTATTTCAATTAAAAAAAAAAAAAGGAGTAGCCTATAGATGCATTAGAATATGAAACCTTGAGATTTGAGATTAGGAAGACAAGTCCAAAGACTACACCCCGGATCCTGACAACGTTTAGAGGTCAGAGAGATGCTGAAGATCAAGCAGAGGGGACTAAGAGAAATGGGCCAGTCAAGTAGGAGGATATACTCGCACACCAACCACTGGATCTTTAAGGCATTATTAATAAAACAGGTATTTGATAAATATCGGTTTTGCAGAAATTTTCTTCTTAAAAATCCCCTACATTTCAAAACTTCCTGAAAAACAAAACAGGCCAAAAGAGCAAGCCACTAATAATTCTTTTGACACATCCTCCAGAGTCTTCGATTTTGCCTGACAGCTATGCAGGAATCTTCACAAAGTTTAACATTTCCACTAACTTATTTGGTGAAATATTTATTATGAATCTAGTATTGCAGGTCACAGTGCTACAGACAGTGGTGATGGGATACAGGGAAGATTAACACATGGTCCCTGTTCTAAGGAGTTTATAGTCCAGCAGGGAAGATGAAACACATACATCAGAAATAATGTAGATAAAATCCTAGCAGTTTCAAAATCATATTTGGGGGTCAAATTCTTATAGCTTAACAAGAATTCTATTATAATCAATGCCATAGCTAGAAACCAAAAATGCAATTGAAATATTTCAAAGACTGAGTCTTTGAAAATAAATAACCAGCAAAATAAATACTCCTCTGCACTAGCACTGAATGGTGGTACCTCTCTGGTATATAGAACATCTTTCCCATCTTAGCTAAACATTTTCTGACAAGGAGACTCCTCTTATGAAAATAACTTGGGGCCATGCCATTGAGAACTGGAATAGCATGACTTCATTTCTATAGCTGGGGAGCCAAAGGAGAATTATTGCTCCCTTGAACTTTTGTCCCTGGTGCATACTTAGGAGATTTTGCCAAAACATATCAATTGGCTCTATACTGTAATGGTTTTCCCCCGCCAAATTGTCCAAGATGGCCCCATTCATAGGTGCTCCACAAAGTGATGTCACAGTAGCTCCACCTGTGGACCCAGAGCTCCCTACTTCAATCGCAGAGGCAGGCCTCACGTGTCTTGCCTTCTATCTCAGAGAAACAACAAACAGCTACAAGTGAAGGCTGACACAGTAACATTCACAGCTCATTTTCACTTGTCTTTTAAGTTCACATTAATGCTGGATGGAGAAGGTCCAAGCAAGTCTTAAAAGATACTTTTTACCTATGTCTTCAACCACAGTGTCAAAAGTGTTGAGAAACTTGGAGAGTGTCATTAACTAGATTCTTTCAACGATCTGTAATTTATAGTTACTTGTAGGATATTTATAGGCTGTTCATTTTCCTGAAGGTAATGAGATGTGGTGACAGCTAAGATCAGGTTTATGTTCATTAAGTCATTCATTTCTTCATTCATGAAATGGATGCTGTGCTAAATCCTAGGAATGTAAAGATAATAAAAGCACAAGCCCCTGCCATCAAGAAGCCTAAAGACCTAGGTGGGTACATTAATTTTTTTAAGTTACATACAATATAAAACTTGTGTTACGGAGAAATGCAATATGCTATTGGAGCACATAAGAGAAAGCCAGGAAAAGGCTGGGAGGCAAGGGGGTTAAGGGTGGGGAGGGGCAGTGTGGGGAATATGACAGATACTGGAAAAAGAAGATAGGGAAGCCTTCTGTTATGAACTGAATGCTCGTTCCCACCCCCACCCCCACCCCCGCCCCCCGCCAAATTCCTATGTTGAAATCCCAGCTCCTCAATGTGATGGTATGAGGAGGCAGGGCCTTTGGGAAGTGATTAGCTCATGGGAGTAGAGCGCTCAGAATGGGATTCTTCTGAGAGACCCCAGAGAGCTCTCCTACCCTTGTCCACCCTGTGAGGTCACAGCAAGAAGACAAGTCTATGATCCAGGAAGCGATTTCACAAAGAGAATCCGCCGGTGCTGTAACCTTGGATTCCCCAGTATCCAGACCTGTGAGAAATAAATGTTGTTTAAGCCATTTGTCTACAGTACTTTTGTGATAGCAGCCTGAGTGGACTAAGAGATTCCTAGAGAAAAATGATACTTGACATGACTCTTGAAAGATGAGCAGTGCTCACTAGGCAGGCACAAGAGCAGGGGGAAGAAACCAAGTGTTTAGGTGCAAGATGAGCTCCAAATTTCTGGATGCTGGAAGACAGTGGGCCCAAATCCTTGAAAGCTATGCATCTTTCAAAGGAAAGACGTCATCCTGGAAGGCTTTTGGTATGAGAAGGTATGAAATCTGATGTAGAATTTAGAATGAACCCTCTGAGGGGACCCTAGAGAATGAATAAGAGATGGAAAGAACATAGAAATAGAGAGACTAGCTAGGACATTATTGAAATAGACCAAGCAGAAGAGGATATACATATCTGAGTTAAGATAGAGGGGACAGAGAGAAGTTGGACTGATATAAGAGAAACTGCAGGGACAGAAACAATCTAATTTGGCACATAATGAAAAAATATAGGCAGGTTAGGAGAGCTGTGAGGGATAAGGAACTGAGGAAGACTCATCTCTGACTTTGATGACTAGCTTTCCATAAATAAGACATAAAGATGATTTGGTTGTATCTTTAAACATGTTGAATTTGAGATGCGTGACACCATCCAAGTGAAGGCAGTTGGATAAATGGATCCAGAACTCATGAGAGAGGTCCAGACTAGAGATGCAGATGTTCAGCAGAAGTCATGGAAGAGTGTGTTAAGACAGAAACCAATATTTAAGGGGTTGGCAGAGGAAGGTGAATGAAAAGGAGTGACTAGATATGGCAAGTGGAAACAAGTGGCATCCAGAATCCAGGAGAGGAATGAATTTCCAGGGAGGAACTTCCAGCACTGTTCACTGCTAGACAGGTCAAGTGGAATGGGGCTGGGGGTGGGGGAACTAGTCGTATAGTTCATCGCATGTTCATCAGAGTCGAGACTAGAGGCCAAACAGTACTGAGTAAAGAAGCAAGTAGGACCTAGGGAAATGGACACTGCAAAATACAGCCTATTTTCCCATTAAAACCTTCCTAATTCTAGTTTAAGGGATAAGTCCACTGTCAGAAGCTGTAATGCCCAGTAATTGTTGCCAGGAACTGCTGTTGAGCTGGACACCTTGTAGCAGAGGTACAGAGGTGTGGGATGCAAGAGGGAGCACTTCAACCCACGTTGGGACTGTGGCTACCTGGGGGAAGCACCTTGATGTTTTGAGTCAAACACACATGCGGTTTGTAATTCCAGTTACTTCACCAGCTAGAGACATGGAACAAGTTATTGAACCTCTCTAGAATTCTTGTCTTTTCTTTAAAAATAGAAATAATAATCTACCCATCTACTTGTAGACTCACCTTATGATTATTAAATAGTATGATGTATATAAAATATCTAGCACAAAGCTAAAGGTTACACTTTGTTGAATACTCCATTGCTGTTGTATTTATTATTACTGATATTAGCAATCAAGAGTTTTTCACCTGAAGTGATCTACAAAATCAATAAGGACTCTTGGCAAGGTCTCTTGGGAACGTACCATGAGAAAGCGTATGCCAGTGGTGAGTTTTCCTGTGAAATCTGCCATTACACTCAACCATTTCAAAATTTATTCAGGTCTATAGATTTAGCTTCTAACCAAAATCTTTTTATGAACAATTCCTGGATGAATCATTTGCAGAGCAGCCAAGAGAAAGGAGCAGTTGCCTTTTAAGACAAAAATATAATTTCCTCATTAAAAAAAAAAAAACTATACGAGTAAATAACTCACATGAAGGCACGTAAGCAGCTTCTACCTTTTGATCAATTTCTCTACTTTTTTTAAGTAGCCAATCTAGGATCCTGTGGACTCTAAGGTGGTCATCCTTACCCGCATCCCTGTCTCCTAGTGTCCGTAGCTTTGTGTGATCTCTTCCCCTTCAGTGTGGGTGGGACTTGTGATGTGCCTCTAACCAGCAGAGAATGACAGGGGTGACAGAATATCGTGCCCATGATATATTACATAATATAAAGTTCCTTTTGCCAGTAGGCTCTCCTTGCTAATTTGATGTAGTAAGCAACCACGCTGGGAGGCCAATGTGGCAAGAAACTGTGGGTAGCCTCTAGGAACTACAGGCAGCCTCCAGGAGTGGAGGGTGGCTTCCAACCAACAACCAGCATGAAACTGCGGCCCTCAGTCCTACTTCTGCAAGGAAATCAATTCTGCCAATGACCTGAGAGAACCTGAAAGTGGATTTTGTTTCCCCAGTCAAACCTCCAGATGAGAATGCAGCCCAGTGGATCCTTTGACTGTGGCTTTATAAGACCCTGAGCAGAGGACCCAGCTAACTCACTTCTGGATTTCTAACCCAGAGAAACTGAAATAATAAATACATATCATTTTAAGCCACTAAGTTTGTGGTAATTTGTTGTGCAGCAATAGATAACTAATTCAGATACCATTTAGTTAACTGTATAGTAAAATCAATCTAAAAAGGTGAGTTAGAGAGATTTTTCTAATATCCAGGGGAGTAGTCATGATTGAGATCAAAATTATCAAATGAAATATTGCTTTTCCTGACCTGTAGAAGAAATGCATTCCTAAGCACTGAGAAGCAGGTGTTCATAGCACCTGTGATGACATATGCCATATGGGGGGACACAATGAGTCCAGGTGCATCCTTGGAACAGGCTTCTGATCAGTGTATGATGTAAAGGCAATGGAGACATCCATGAAAGGCACTGTCTCCTCCAACAGAGCTGTGGTTTCTTTTTGCCACCCAACATTTATTCTTCCAACTTCTGGAATCCTGATTTTCTTCAGGTAAAACACCTTTCTTTATGCTCAGGCCACATTTCTGGTAAAGGTCTCTCTACACCAACTCCAGTAGTGACATGGGACTCAGGCTTGGCCCATCAGAACACCACATTTCCCTGATTTCATTTCAGACAACCATCTCACTACACATGGAGTCAGAGAATGGAACCAGCCCAGATGGATGCAGAAACAAGAGACTGAGGGTAGAGGGAGAGAAATCAGGTTCCAAAAACAACATTTGAATTCCTGGATAAAACTTCTCATGGAACCAGATTTACTCCCAGGTTTATCAATTACTTGAGCTCACCCCCTCCTCTTCTTCTTTGCTTATAAGAACTTGGGAAATTCCCAACATAATTTGAGTTTAGTTTAGTTGGTTTCTAGTACATGAACTATTGCCTCAATGCCGCTTTATGGCTAAGAAGAAGTCCAGCCTTGCAAAGGGAACTATGAAGGGTAAAAGTGACCTTGCACAGACTCAAATGAAAGTAACTGCTTGTCATTATGGATCTAAATGCGGGCGAACAATTTTCAAACTTTCCACATAAGCAATGGTTGCTTTTTTGCAGGATCAAAACAGAATAAAACACTAGGCAGTCCCAGAAAAACCTGAAGTTTTTATTTTGGTTTTGAAACAGACCTTGATATTACAGCTTAAGAAGATAATGCCTGAAGTTTCAATTTTGTAATTGTTCCTTTTCCCCCAAAGGAACTGATTTTTGAAATGATACAAAAGTTCTTGAAGTCTTTCTGTGTCATGAACAAGAATGCCTCCTGTGATAATCCCATACCTGACATCCTTAAGCAAAAGATTCACGAAACATCAGAAAATCTCAAAAACAACAGAAACTCCAGAGTAATAACTAGTCAGTATTACTGATGACCAAATGCTGATAAGCTTGGGCAAAGGCACATTTTACAGTCAGTCTGCTGAACACACTCCTCATCCCACCCCATGGCTTGTCCATTTAGTGTTCCCTCTACTAGGAATGCTCTTTCCTTCAGATCTCTGCTTAGCTGCTGCTTTCTCAGAAAGGCCATTCCATATAAAATATAGCACCATCCTATATAAACAGCGGTCATCAATTAATTTTTATCTCCTTATCCTGCTTTATTTTCCTACGTGACATCTATCACCTGACATGTTATAGTTATTTGTTTACCTGCTGAATGTAAGAATGGATAGGACTTAAACATCCATTGTACCTATCACCTCCAGGAAGTCCCAGGTCATCTGCAGATTCCAGCTCGAAAACAGGGATCATCAGGGGACTCCAACGACCCCCGTCATAGATGGCTTCTTTAAAATAAATCTGAATTAAATATGGCAAAATGTTAAGACTTGGCAAAGTTAAGTGGTGGGTGTTCGCTGTATGAAGCTGTCTTTTTCCATGTTTTTGAAATGTTTCATAAATTTAAAAACTAGGAAATGTGAAGGGCATTAAAACCTCCATTAGCAATGGCCTAGACCATCCCATAATTAACAAGAGTTCAAAGGGAAGGGGAACCCATGATCACATCTCAGAAACCTCTCCGTTATAAGGTTCCTTTTCAGAAACAAGATTCTCTCTCTGCAAGGGTAGACACTGGAAAAGAACATAAAGGCGGAGGGTGGGGAGAAAGGGGACGTAGCAACAAAACGAGAAGAAAAGATGGGAAGAAGAGAATTAACTACACGGGATCTTAAAAGATAAACAACACACAAATAACACAGCTAAGAATCTGCCTCAGCAAGAAGAAACAAGATACATGAATGGAATAAAGGTCTTTTTAAGTTGTAGTTCCTATCTGGCGCCAGCTTCCTCCCTGTTGGGCTAGATAATTGCAAAAAAAGATACACCCACTTCAATTATGGTCTGTGTCTCAGGGCAAGGAAGACTCCTGAGCTTTTCTATTATCAAGTAATTCCATGATTAAAGAAATTTTTCTGATTCCTTGGGAGTTGTGAAAATGGGATTTAAGCTTATTTGTAGCACAGCTTACTTCTAATTCCTCTAATCCGTTCCTAATGATTAGGAAAACAGAAAACGGGCTTTCTCATTTTAAACTTGTCCTTTAAAATGTCCTAGGTCTATTAAAATGATATCCAGAAATCAAGGCAAAAATTTAATCCTTATTTAACCATTTGTCTAAGTTACATGTTTTCACTTCTGTCTGTATAAAATTGTGTTACATGTCTGAAATTTTCTTTTAAGATGACACAGAGTTGCAAAATAAGTAACAATGGCACTAATAACTTCCTTGCCTTAAATGTCAAGGCTCTGAAGACTGGATGTCAGCTCCTGGCATGTTCATTAATACCCAGCTTTTCTAAACCATGCAAGTCAGCATAGCAAGAAATGTAACTTTATCAGTATCTTGTCATAACATATAGTGGAAAAGAATCTGAAAAAGAATATATGTTTATATACACATATCTTTGTATATATGTATACGTGTAACTGAAGCACTTTTGCTGTACACCTGAAAACACAACATTGTAAATCAATTATACTTCAATAAAAATAAATTTCAAAAAGAAAATTGATTTCATAAAGCTTTTAGAAAACAAATTCTGAAGCTTTTGTAGAACACTAAACCTTCCTCATGCACAAGTCCAAATAACCAATAACATGCCAGTGAATGCTATCACATGAAGTTCTAACAAATAAACAAAGATAAATTTAATGAGGGATGGGTTTACTCTCAAGAAACCACTAGGGCAATGAAAAATCAAGGTTCCAGTACTGTAAATAAAGGAAAGGCAGGATACGGCATTTCAAGTGCAGTAATGCATCCTATAGAAAAGAAATGAAGCCTGTATAATTCATAAACCAACTGCACTCTATTGCCTGACACCTTTTAGTCTCAATTGCCAAAGGCAATCCCCCAAATGTCAACAGAACAAAATACCTTCAATCCATAAAGGCTTGAGACTAACCAGCAACTAAGAACATGGTCAGATTTTCCCCTCCACGCTGCATTAGCCTTGTAGAATAATCTGATTGAAAACTCAAATTATATCACCATGATTTCAAAGCCTGCTGTTCTATTTTTTAAATATATTCCATCTAGCCAAAGAGTGTTTCTAAAGTTCTATATGCCAATGTACTTGGAACACATTAATTCCATTAGCAGGCTATTTCAGGAAATAGTGAGCATATTTCTTGGAAACAAATACATGTGGTTAAAAAACAGCCTCAAAAAAAAAAAAAAGTATGAGGTGAAAAACTGAAAACAAAGATGATTTTTAAATGCAATTAGAACTCCTTCCCATCACATATCAAAGGTGTCATAACATAACTGCTTCTTGACTTAGAAGTCGGTGTTTGGGATTCGGGTCTTTAAACCAAAAAGCCTATCTTGAGATGACACTATATGGACTCTATCTGCCTCTTAATCACAGGCAACTGCTAAATGAAGTGTATCTATTTTCTCTGTTACATTACTATTGGCAACCAGGTCCTCAGTAAGTGCCCAGAAATGTTTCCATGGTTACAAAAAGCATTCAGCACCCCTCTTGTTTTGGGCCAATTTAGCTTAAAATCTATTGTGGAGAAAAATATGGCACATTAAGGGACATAAAATCAAGATCCGACATTATGAAAAGAATTCAAGGTTAAATGGGAAAAGCCAGCTTGACAAGGCTTTTTAAAAAGTGCATATAAATCACTGATTAAAATGCTGCCTTTTCCTAGCATATCTCTAAATCAATCTCTTTAATAGACTGCAAAGCAGCACATGTACCGAGGCTGACGTGATCTCTTGGTATACAGGGGAAATATGAGCACGTGAGGTCAGATCCCAAAATACAAGGGTTTTAATATTCCTGCAGCTGAGAGTCCAGTCCCTTGTCCTGGTTTCAGGGCATCCTTAGGGCATTTAAATATTTTGAAGAAAGAGAGAAATAAGAGCTTTTGTTCATTGACTATAAGGCATTTGAAGTAAATTAGCGGGCTCCATCTCACTGGGGAGAGAGAGGAAGATGGAAGTTCCCAAGAGGCAACTCAGTAAAGCTCCTCCATCTATAAAGTCATGAGTGAACTGGGCCAGTGGGACTGTCTCCTTCTAGGTCTAGGCTGCATTCCCAACTCCCACTGCCACCAAAGAGCCAGGGCATTAAACACGTCTTTGCATCTTCTGAAACATATTAAACAAATGGTATAAGCACTTCAATAATCTGAAGGAGAGGTCTATGGCTTACATCTTGGTAGATTTGTCCATTCCCCCCCAGGGCTTTGCACACGATAGGCATTCAGTAAATATTTGGTAAACTGAGAAGGGCCATCATAGGAGACTTCTCTTTATAGAGAAATGTTTCTCCCCATACTATCTATATATACCTGCCACCCTTTATCATTCTTTCTATTGATCTTATTTTCATTGTGAAATGGAGAGAAGTGGGTGGGATTTAAAGTCATAACACTGTTAAGGACTAATTTGAAGACTTTTGCTTCCAGGAAGACAGAAACGATATCTTTTTCCCTCTTCTTCCCCCTAAGTACAACTCAAAACTCTAGACACTGTATATAAACAAAGATAGAAGACTGAAAGGTTCCAAGAAGCCGGCAGACTGGTTAGGAACTAGGAGATTCAAGGAACAACATGGTGTTGAGTCTCCTGGGTTCTTTTGCCTCAGAGTTCAAGCTGAGGAAGTTGGCAATCCGGAAATATCAAAGGGCACAGACAAAAAACTCAAGAGAAGTTGGCTCTCTCTATGCAAAAGGCCAGGAAAGGAACAGACTACCCAAAACAGAAAAGTTTTAGACAATAAGTGTTCTACTCCAGCCAAATAGCACAGAAAAAACTGTGTCCCCCCATCCCATGCCAGCCAAGGACAGGTAGGGAGCCTAGACTTCGATCCTCACTAAACTTTAATGAGGGGCCCCAATACTCCCACTAGGGGCTGTCAGAGGAGGCTGAGCAGAATCCAGAACTTTCATCCTTGACGACCAGTAATGAGATCTGGCACCCCTGCAGTGTCAGTGGTGGGCACACAGGGAACATCCTGTACCCCTCTCCAAAGTAATGAGGCACCCTGGCCCTTCTCCACTTGGGGGATGTCAGAAGAAGTCTAGTGGAGACTCAGGACTTCCACCATCATTGAGGCCACCTTCATCTTCATATCAATGGAGACCATATGGGGAGTTGGAACTCCCATCCAACCCAGCATTAATGAGGAGTACCCCTTCAAGGGTTAAGGAGGCCGAAGGGAAACCTGGACTACTGCCTCCACCTAGCAGTAATAAGGCAGTGCCCTGTCAAAGACTCTCTCTAGTTGAGATGCCTACGAGGGGAGTAACATCAAAATTGTGACACCTATTTCTCTTTGAGTTCGTATTGGCTTACACACTGTTTCTTCTTATAAGCCTCTATAATAGCTCCCTAGCATATATCCTTTCCTCTAGTGTAGCCTGCAACCTGATGCCAGAGTTATTCTTGTAAAATGGAGCTCGGTAGGTGTCATACTTGATTAAGACCTTTTTGAGATTCCCAACTGCTTACGGGATAAAAGCTAAGTCCTTAACACAAAAAACAAAGAACTTCCCAATTGCAGCCTATGCCCTAGCCTCATGATTCATCACTGAAAGTGCTGGGCTGGCCCACGTATCTGTGTTCATGCCTTTCCTCCAACTGGAATGACTTTCTCTCCCCACTCACCCATTAAACTATAACTCATTCTTAGGGTTTGCAGTCCTCTATCATCTGCTCTGTGGAACCTCCTCTGATCACCAGGGGCAAAATCATCTCAAAAGTTACCATGTACATAATTGTTCTAATTTTACACGAACTTTTAAAAATCAGACTTCTTACACATAACTAAATTTTAGGCATTAGAAAACTCCTTAAGGGAAGACCAGTATTTTATTTGTACATTTATCTCCCAGCCCAAACATGCTGCCCAAATTAATGAGAATGCCCAATTCAGTTTTAGAGTACAGTGCTAAGTGTGCAAGTTCTATGTTCTAGCTTCACTTGGGATGTAGAAAAATTGGAAATAATGCTCCTGCTCTTTACACAAAAATAAAATCTACATAATATGTTAAGTGACACACTTTTAAAACCGATCAGAGAGCTTAGGTCATAAAGTAACCAACTAATCCAAAAGCTACAGAGAGAAAACTTCTTTCAGTGGGAGAAAGGACATAAACATTTGCTTGCCAGGGGAAGATGCTGGGTTCATACAAGCTGGTAAGAAAAACTAAGCTAATATCTTCAAAGAATTTCTAAAGACCAGGTGTGGACAAGTATGAGAGTAGAGAACTCATGGGAGCCACAAACCCAAGGGAAACTGAAACCCACTTAGGAACCTGGCTCCACAGAACTCACCTGGTGCTCACAAAGAAAGACTGGGAGCAGGGCAGGGCAAGAGAAAGCTTCTCTCAGGGTACAGTCCTGGAGGAGGGGAGGAGTAGCTGCTGTAGGCAAAATCACAAGTCTCACCAAAATTGCTCTCTCATATTTCTACCATGGAAGAAAAGCCATAAGCACTTCAGGAAGGCACCAAAACCTATCACCTCAGACCACAGGTAAAGACACATTAAGCTGAGTGAAGAGAATGGAATAAAAACTTCCACCTCTGGGGAAGGGGCAGAAGGAAGTCCTTGGGCAGATCACTGAAAATACCTCTGAGGGAGGGGCAAGGTTACTGAAAAGGTCTTAACCCAAGATACAGGAACATATCACCTGCCTAAGATAGAGGCTGCTCCAGAACAGCAGAAAACAGAAACTTCCAACACCCAACACAATCACAGCATATAAGCAAACATCAAGTAATGAATAACATTTATACCTTCTGTTGCTGGGAAAGGGCCAACAGCCTGAAAAGAGAGACCGTCCCTGAGGTACAGGCAACAAGAGGAGACTTGAAGATGAAGATGGAGCAGCTTTTGACAAAGCTCTGTAGCAAGCAAGTCCCTATCCTAACACAATGTCATCATGGAGGATTTTGAAAGCTACACAAGAGATTAACAATAACAACAATACCCAAACCCAGATCAAACTCTGACTAAATTGACTCAATGCCTTCACACTAAAGTCCCAGCACTAGAAAAGGCTAATCTATTCCCAGGTAGAAATACGAATTACTTCCTCTGCTTATGATGGTCGATTTTCAGTCAAACATACAAGACAAGCAAAAAAGCAGAAAGGAAAAATATACTGTCAAGACATAAAGCAATCAAGAAAGCCAAACTCAAATATGACTCAAGTATTGGAACTATCACACAAAGAATTCAAAATAACTATGTTTGACATGTTAAAAAAAAAAAACAGTGGAAAAAGGGAGATACACGCATGAATTGATGAGGAATTTCAGCAGAGACTGAAGTAACCTTTTAATCAAATCAAAATGCTAGACATGAAAAACAAGGTAACAAAGATAAAGAATATTTCTGCTGGACTCATCATCAGACTTTAAACAGCCAAAGAAAATATCAGTCAACTTGAAGACTGTATGTCATTAGATACTACTACTTAAGCCAAAATACAAAGAGAAAAAAAGAGTGAAGGAAAGAAACAGAACATTCAAGAGCTGTGGGCTGATATCAAGTGGTATAATATTCGTATAGTTGGAATACTAGAAAGAGGAGCAAGAGAGAATGGATTAGAAGAAATATTTGAAGAGTGGATGCCCAAGAATTTTTCAAAGGTAATGAAACTCATTAACCCACAGACATAAGAAGGTCAGAGAACACCAAGAAAAACAAATACCAGAACACACACTTATATAATTTGTTCTCTTTTCTGATATAACCATTCAATGGATACATTTATTTCTAAGCCCTGCTTTGTCTTCATTCAAAATATTAATATGTCATGTTTCTTATTTTATCACTCTGGGAGATAACCAACTAACTAAAGCAAAATAGTATCAGTGTATTGCACATTTATTAAATGTGCAAAAGCAAAATATGTAACAATAATAAAGCAAAGGCTAGGAAGGAAGTATTGGGAGTATACTGTTGTAACATTATCTAACTATACTTGAAGCAGTTCAATATTATTTCAAGATAGACTGTAATTAATTAAAGATACATGTTGTAAAATCCTTGGATGACCAACAAATTTTTTTAAACATGATAAAAATTAAGAGCCCATAATGAAGATGAAATGGAATCACACAAAAAAATTCAATCCAAAAGAGGGAAGAAAAAAAATAAGATAAAAGAAACAAAGAACAGATGAAGCAAATAGGAAAGACTCTAACAAGATGACATATTTTAATTCAGTATCAATAATCACAATAAGTACAGACAGTTTCAACACACCAAAAAGTAAAAGACTGTCGGACTGGATAAAAAAGCAGCAATCAATTATATGCCATGTACAAGAATCCCACTATAAAGATAAAGATAGATCTAAAGTTAAAGAATAGAAAAGGACATGGCATGCCAACACTAATCAAAAGAAAGCTGGAGTAGCCACGTTAATATCAAGGCAGACTTTAGGTCAAGAAATACTACCAGGGAACCAAAAAAGTGTATTACATAATGACCAAGAGGTCAATTCACAAAGGAGACATAAATACATACACATTTTACAAATTTAACGACAGAGCTTCAAACTATGTGAAGCAAAAACTGAAAGAACTGAAAGGAGAAAAATAGCCAAATCCACAAGCAGAGTTGAAGACTTCAATACTTCTCTCTCAGTAACCGACAGAACAAAATCAGCAAGCAAAATCAGTATAAAAATAAGTAAGTATATAGAAAATCTGAAAAACAGCCTCAAACAACTGGAAGTAAATTATAGAACACTGTACCCAATAACAGCAAAATACACAGTCTTTGCAAGTACACATGAAATATTCAACAAGTTAGAATATGTTCAGGATAATAAAATAAACTTTTATCTTTTTAAACTAAAATAATACAAAGTACATGCTCAGACCACACAAATTAAACTAGAAATTGGTAGCAAAGTTATCTAGAATATTCTCAACATTTAGAACTCAACCAACACACGTTTACATAAACAATGAATCAAAAAGGAAGTCAAGGGAAATTAGGAAATACTTTAACAAAATGAAAATAAAAACATAACATATTAATATTTTGAATGCAGACAAAGTAGGGCTTAGAAATAAATGTATACATTAAGTGGTTATATTAGAAAAAAGAACAAATTATATCCAAACCAAGCAGAATGAAGAAAATACTAAATAACAGAAATCAATGAAGTTAGGAACAGAAAAACAACAGAGAAAAATTAATGAAATCAAAATCAGTTCTTTGAAAAATATACAGATACAGAGATGGTCCTCTACTCAGACAGACCCCACCCTACTGCAAAAAATGAAGATAAAAATGATCAATATCAGGAAACAAAGAAGAAGACCACTATAAATCCTACAAACACTAAACAGATAACAAGGAAACACTATGTCCATAAATTTAACAACACAGATGAAATGGAAAAAAAAAAAAAGCTTAAGAAACACAAACTGCCAAAAACCACTCAAGAAAAAGATATTTTGAATAATCCTATACATACTAAAGACATTAAGTTTGTATTTCAAAATCTTCCAACAATAACAACAAAAAACCCCAAACTCAGCTGACTTCACTGGAAAATACTAGCAAATATTTTAAGAAATAAATGATACTAATTTAACACAAATTTGTCCAGATTATAAGAAAGAAGAAACATTTCACAATAACTCATTTTATGAGGTCAGCATTACACAGATACCAAATCCAAAAGATGCCGCTGAAAAACTACAGACTAATATCCCTAATGTAAATAGAAGTAAAAATCCTCAATAAAATATCAGCAAATCAAATCCAGCAATATATGAAGAGAACAGTATATCATGACCAAGTGGATTTTATCCAGATATGCAAGTCTGTTTCAATGCTCAATAATTAATCAGTGTAATTTACTTCAACAGATTAAACAAGAAAAAAAATTACATGATCAGCTTAATAGATGCAAAATCACATTTGACAGAATTCAACATCTTTTCTGACAAAAATTCTCAAGAAATTGAAATAGAAAGATACTTCTTTAATATAATAAAGACCATCTACAGAAACCCACACCTAAATACTAAGTAAGTGAAAGACAAGCTTTTCCATTAAATCCAGGATCAAGGCAAAGATACCCACTTTTACCATTCTTATTCAACATGATAGCATAATGTAATCAGTCAAGAAAAAGAAATAATAGACATTGATATTGAAAAGGAACAAATAAAACTGTCATTTTTAACTGATTATATTATTATCTATATAGAAAAATCCCAAAATAGCTACAAAAAAAGCTACTAGAACTCATCAGTGAGTTTAGGGAGGTTGCATAATACAAGATTATTATGCAAAAATCAATGGCATCTCTATACACCAGCAAGTAGCAATTGGAAATTGAAAGTTATAAATATACTACTTATAATTATATCCAAAAAGGGAAATATTTAGATATAAATCTAATAAAATGTGGATGAGACCTGTATGCTGGAAACCATAAAACAGATGAAAAAAAATCAAGAAGTAAATAAATGAAATGGTACACCATGTTCATGGATTTAAAAACGCAGCATTATTAGCATGTGATTCTCTCCAAACTGATCTATGAATTCAATACAATTCCAATGAAATTCCCAACAACTTTTTTTTCACAAAAATCTAGGTAAAATACTCTCTGACATAAATCATAGCAATGTTTTCCCAGGTCAGTCTCCCAAGGCAATAGACACGAAAGCAAAAATAAACAAAGAGGATCTAATCAAATTTATAAGCTTTTGCACAGCAAAGGAAACCATAAACAAAACAAAAAGACAACCTACAGACTGGGAGAAAATATTTGCAACGATGTGACTGACAGGGGCTTAATTTCCAGAATATACAAACAATTCATACAAGTCAGTAAGAAAAAAAAAAAACAAAAAAAAACCAACCAATCAAAAAGTGGACAGAAGATCTAAATAGACGTTTCTCTAAAGACATACGGATAGCCAACAGGCACATGAAAAGATGCTCAATAATGCTAATTATCAGAGAAATGCAAATCAAAACTACAGTGAGGTATCACCTTACACCAGTCAGAATGGCCATCATTAAAAAGTCCACCAACAATGAATGCTGGAGAGGGAATAGAGAAAAAGAAACCCTCCTACACTGCTGTTGGGTACATAATTTGGTGCAGCCATTATGGAAAACAGTATAGAGGTTCCTTAAAAAGTTAAAAACAGAGTTACCATATGAACCAGCAATCCCATTCTTGGGCATATATCTGGAGAAAACTCTCATTCAAAGGTATACAGGGACACCAACATTCACAGCAGCACTATTTACAATAGCCAAGACATGGAAGTACCTAAATGTCCATCGACAGATAAATAGATAAAGAAGATGTGGGAGATATATAGACACACACAATGGAATATTACTCAGTCATAAAAAAGAATGAAATAATGCCATTTGCAGCAACATGGATGGACCTAGAGATTATCATACTGGGTGAAGTAAGTCAGACAGAGAAAAACAAATATCATATGATATCACATACATGTGGAATCTTAAAAATGATACAAATGAGCTTATTTATAAAACAGAAAGAGACTCACAGACATAGAAGACAAATTTATGGTTACCAAAGGGGAAAAGGGGGAGCAGAGGGATAAATTAGGAGTTTGGGATTAGAAGATACAAACTATTATATATAAAATAGATAAACAACAAGGTCCTACTGTATAGCACAGGGAACTACATTCAATATCTTATAAATAATATATAATAAAAAAGAATATATGTAAGTATAACTGAATCACTTTGCTGTATACTAGAAACTAACACAATGTTGTAAATCAATTATACTTCAATTAAAAAATTTTTTAGTAAAATTCAGTAAGTCTAATCTAAAAATCATATGGAAAACAAACTAGACTAGTCAAAAAAATTTTTAAAATATAATTAAGTTGCAAGGCTCACTTGATTTCAAAACCATAATGATACAGTAATCAGGTCAGTGTATTATTGGAGAAAGAATACAAATATAGATTAATGGGAAAGTATAAAGAGTCCAGAAATAGACCCACACATATAGATAATAGGTTTCTGACAAAGATATCAAAGTAAACAATGGGGAAAAAACACTCATTTCAACAAATGGTGTAGGGGTGATTAGACACCTACATGTGGCAGGGGAGGGAAGGCTCATATATAAAAAAAAGTACCTCAAAACAGATCATAGCTAAATGCAAAATTCATAACTTTAAAATTTCTAGAATAAAACATAAGAAAAAAGTCTTTGTGACCCAGGGGTTACAGAAAAATCTCTTAGATACGATACCAAAAGCATAATTCATAAAAGAAATATTTGATAAGTTGGATTTCATTTAATTAAGAATCTCTGTTCTTTGAGGGACATTGTTAAAAGAATGAAAATTCAAGCCACAAAACTGGGAGAAAATATTTTTCAAGTACATACCTGAAAAGCAACTCATATTCAGAATATAAATGTAACTCTCAAGTCTCAAGAATAAGAAAACAAACAATGCAATTAAAGTGGGCCAAAGATTTGAAGACTTTACCACAGAAGTCATACAGATCACAACTACATGAAGTGCCACCAATTAGGCAATTCATGTAGTTGTAGCTGTTATTAGTAGTTATTAATAGTAGTAGTAGTTACTAATAGTAGTAGTTAATAATTTATATTAATAGTATTAAATTATTATCGATGTTATTATTGATATTGATATTAATATTAGTAATACTACTAGTAGTGATAGTAGTTACTAATAACTATTAATTATTAGTAGTAGTTATTAGTGCTCTGTGCCACTAGTTATTAGGGAAATGCAAATTAAAGCTAAATGAGATGTTAAAACCTATGAAGGCTCTATGATTTTACCCTACTTACATGTTAACAAGTTTGCCTGCTACAGTTTTATGACGTTGGCAAAGAGTCAAGACTTCTGGGTCAGAGACAAAGGACGGTTTATTACTCACAGCACCTCCAAGTACCCCAAGAGCAATGCAGAGGCAGGCCCAGATATATTCTGTGCATGCAGTGGGTTTGCAAGCAAATCTGCCTAAGTTTTGCCCTGAAGAGAGACATTAACTTCATTGGACTGGACAGCTGACAGATCTTCCCTGTGATCTGGAAGGAGACACCATCTTTATCTTCTAAAGCTGCCACACAAATACTCTTAAAAAGATAACCCAAAACAGAAGGCTGTCTATGGCTCTGCTCTGCTCATAGGACATGCAAGAGAACAATGGAGAATTACCTTCCAACATGAGTTATCATTACACCTATGAGAATGGCTAAAAAATAATTAATAATAATAATACCACTAAGTGCTGGTAAGTATATGAGTGACTGGAAATCTCATACATAACTTTTGAAAAAGCAAAATTGTACTCTGGAAAACAGAATTTTTTTTGAGTTATAGTCAGTTTACAATGTTGTGTCAATTTCCAGTGTAGAGCACAATTTATCAGTTATACATATCATACATATATATATATTCATTTTCACATTCTTTTTCACTGTGAGCTACCACAAGATCTTGTATATATTTCCCTGTGCTATACAGTATAATCTTGTTTATCTATTCTACATATGCCTGTCAGTATCCACAAATTTTGAACTCCCAGTCTGTCCCTTCCCACCCCACTCCACCTCAGCAACCACAAGTTTGTATTCTGTCTATGAGTCTGTTTCTGTTTTGTATTTATGTTCATTTGAGCAATCTCATATGGCATTTTTCATTCTTTCTGGCTTACTTCACTTAGAATGACATTCTCCAGGGACATCAATGTTGCTGCAAATGGCATTATGTTGCTTTTTATGGCTGAATAGTATTCCATTGTATAAGTATACCACATCTTCTGTATCTAGTCATTTGTCGATGAACATTTAGGCTGTTTCCATGTCTTGGCTATTGTAAACAGTGCTGCTGTGAACATTGGGGTGCAGGTGTCTTTTTGAAGTAGGGTTCTTTCTGGATATATGCCCAGGAGTGGGATTCCTGGGCCATATGGTAAGTCTATTCCTAGTCTTTTGAGGAATCTCCATACTGTGGAAAACAAATTTTTTTATAAAGTAAAACATACACTTTCCATATGACCCAGCAATCCCATTTGTAGGTATTCACCCAGTTGAAATGAAAACATATTCACCCAAAAACCTGTTTTGCAACTGTTTATAGCAGCTTTATTCATATGGCTACAAACTAGAAACAACCCAAGTCTCCCTCAACTGATGAATGGATCAACAAACTGGGTCTTTATGCAGTGGAATACTATTCAGCAATACAAAAGCAAACTACTGGAACACACAACAACATGGAGAAATCTCAAATGCATTATGGTAAGTGCATTATGAAAAAAGCCAAAATCAAAAGGCTACAGACTGCATGATTCCATTTATATGATATACTGGAAAAGGCAAACAATAGAGAAAGAAAATTTATCAGCAATTCCCAGGAGCTGGAGGCAGGGAAAAGGACTGACTACAAAGGGCCTTGGGGGAATTTGTTGAGGTGATGGAAATATTATACTTATCAACGGTGGTGGTGGTTAGAAGACCATGTGTGTTTATCAACACTCACAAAACTGTACACTCAGAAGGATGAATTTCCCTACATGTAAATTATACCTTTAAACAAGGTTGGAGGGGAGGGGAGGGGAGAGAGTTATATCTGTAAACTCTAGAATCAGACTACGAGAGCTCTGCCTCTTTCTAAATGTGGATCTTGGTATATTCTCGAATTCTAAGCACCAGTTTTCTCAACTGTGAAGTGAGAATAACAGTATTTACCTCTTAAATTTGCTAGCTTTCCTTGTTGCTATTTCATCAGTAGTTATTATTTGATGTACTATTATATACCTAACACTGCACCTGACATTGAGGATACGGAAATGAACCTGTGACATTGCTCCTGACTTCCAGAAGGCTACAATATAGTGAATAAACATTTCCTAAATGGATAAATGAACACAATTATTTAATTAATGTTAGATTATTACAACAGTTACAAAAATTAACAAAAGCCAATGGTAAGCACCTATTGAGTCAAATTCCTGTTAATAATTTTAAACATAGTTCAAGAATTAGCAAGAATTTTCTAAATAGGAATAGAAATTTCAAGTCAAAGCTAAGAAATTCTATTGGTAGCCCAGCCATTTCTAGACTTATTTCTGCAGATAATTTTTAAAGACTTCAAATTGCATTTATTTATAGTTTATCGGATTCAGAAGGAATGTTCATTTGTTCTCACCAGTTCATTCTAGCATTTAATATTACTTTAATTTGAGTATCAAGACAGCATTATAAAAAGAACATGAAATTATGTTTCTTCACTTATCAAGACTTCATGTATCTGTATAAAACATTCCTCTAAAAAGATAAAGCTAAGCAGAAATCACTTAAAATGTATGAAGTGACTATGAAGTATTCCCAAAAAGTCTGCTCCCTCCAACCACAGCTGAATTAATGACTCTACCTTTATATTACATCGAAGGTCCGATCATCTGTGTAAGCTACGTAAGCACTACAATCACACATCATATATACAGACCCAATACTTCTCTCTGCATATCTTGTACCTCTCTGCCCCTCAATAAGATGGAATATCCTTACTTCAGGCTTAAAGCAATAAAAGCATGAAAAATTTATGCCAGAACTTACTATAGCTACTTTTATAGAGTTAATCACATTTTCACCATATTCATTATGCATTTATTGAAATCCTATTAAATGCTCAGCTCTGACAGGATAAAGCTCTACAGGCAGTTTGTTTTAAATGTGTCCTTTCTATTCAAAGCTAAAAGAAAATCAAGCTATTCTTATTCCAAAGATTTCCTATCTACTGTCATCTCACTTCATGTCTCAGTAAAACACTGTGAGAAGTGTTCTTGGAGTGTTATCAACTAAAAATTTTGCAACAAGTATGGCTTTTTTGCACAGGATTTCACACTGAATAATATAGTAACATCTAGAGATTCCTAACCTAGTTTTAAAAAAAAGAGAGAACATTTTAAAAGATATTTTAAACAGCATGACATATGCACAAGGGGCTTCTCAAACAGAACCCACAGACTCATTTTCACCATTTCACTTGCTCAGAACTACTGTTTTGGAATATGGAACCCACCAATACGGATCTTCCAAAGTTTTACATGTTAAAAATATTCCTAAGGATTATATCTCTCATTAAGAAGCCAGTCTGTGAAAAGGTATAAGAGAAAAATAAAAATTCAAATGATCACTAAAACAAGTCAAAATAAAATGAGTAGAAAGGTCCTTTGGACAAACCCAGAGTAAATGATTACTGGCTAGCTTACCTTGCTTTTTTCCATTAATATTTTCTAAAACACCAGAGAGCTGGCTGTCAAAGCCATGTTGAAGGCCACTCCTTTGCTTTTCAAGGTGACATTCTTCCTCAGCAACAGAAGAAAGCACATGTAGTGGCTTTTGGTCATCAAGGGTCTGATTGGGCCACTGGGACCTTAACAAACATGAGTCCTTTGCATGTTGGCTAAGTTTGGGGCTTGAACTTTGGGCAGAGTCCTGCAAATCACTATTACAACAGGAGAAATGGTCCACTTCAAGAAACAAGGAGTTTGTGTCCTCTTGGCTCCAATCATTGCTTTGTTCTTCATCTTCAAAGTAAGTTTCCTGAATCTGAGTATCATGTAAGTCCTGGTCTAGCTTGTCACTCAACTTAGAGTCTTTTTTGCTGAAGTTAACCAGCGAAGCAGATAATGTATCTCCTGCTTGCTGGAGAGCTTCATAAACCCGAGATATCCAGGAAGAGAGAGGCTGGAAGAAGTTCTGAACATCCTGAGATGCCATGGCCAACAGCATGGCCGGGCTATCTGGTGTCTACAAGTCCACTTGTTCCGGTCCTCCAGTACTCTGGACTTAATGTGAACTACAGAATAAGCATGATGAGACATTAAATTGGAGGTCTCTTAATGGCTGTGAATAGTTCACTCTCAAAACTTCTCAGCTGAAATAGAGGAAAGAAATACTTACACCTGTTAAAGTTACAACCTCTGGCCCATCACCAAATTCTTACAATCAGTATTGCACAGTATTTGGGGACAAAAAGGGATCATCATTGAAATCTTTATGGCAGCTAAATAAAAATGACTGTGAAAGTCCAGAAGTAGATTATTTCAATGACTATTGACCTCAGAAGACACAAGCAAAACTTCCATTAGCAGTAACAGGCTCTATTCATGTGGACCAAGAGAAGTCTATCACCTTAGACCATCCTTAACAGTGGGAAAAGGATAAATGAATCTTCATTAAGAGGCAGTTAGACATGACATTTCAAAATACACGAAAGGTTGGATGCTTCATCTATGAATCTGCAGATCCTAGAGAGCAGGCTAATAAGCATCTCTGCTTTGTGACACAAAGATTTATCCTTTCAAAGGAAAGGTGTGCCTGGAATTAAAAATCTTTGAACAAATCTTAAAGCAGGACTTTGTATGCATCTTCTAGAAATTAAACCTATTCTTGGGGAACAATCAACCTCTCAAAGACTGAAAGTGGCAAGTAGATTATGCAGAGTATCAGACACATGTTCCAAGCATTGGAAGTTGCTTTTGTCTGTGTTCCAATCTCCCAAAGATAGCCCTTCACAACCTGCGAGACTGCTGAGAAATACTTCTTCCCACAAGATTTACCGCTGGAAGGACGCAGCTACAAGAACTCAACAGAGCAGCAGGACACAATGAAGACTCAGGATAAATATCTATACTTTCACAGATATACACGCATACAAACACATACACATACCCATGTACACAGAAGCATATGTGTGTGTATTATGTATGTACATACACATCTTATTGCCTTTACACTGCTCATCTAAAGCCCTGGATCAATGTTATAAATGACAGCAGAGCCTAAATTCACTGCTTGCACTTAATTACCCCATCTTTTATAGTAATAGCTTCCTTCTGACCAAGGCTATCAGCAATTCTGTAAATTTCAGCCCTTCTGACCTCAGACTCCTCCATTTGACATGATTGCCTACATCCTCTTAAACATTTCTCTTTAGATTTCATGACAGCCATTCATAGATGCATTGATTCATTCAATAAACAAATATTGATTAAGAGCCTATTAAGTGCTGGGCACAATGCCAGGTATAAGGTAACCCTGAGGTCTCTGTTCCCATGGAGCCCACATTCCAGTTAAAGGGAAGCTAAGCTCCCTACACTTTCCTTATGCTGAATAATTCATGTGTCTGTCTTTAAGACTCTTCCATGTCTTCTCATCAACTACATATATGCAATCATTCATTATCCTATAGTTTCTCCTTTTCCTCCTTTACACTCATCAGTTGGGAGAGTTGACCCCATCCATAAGTCTCAATACTTTTTTAAAAAATTCCCAAATATACATCTCCAGCCCTTAGTTCAATCCCTCTTTCCAGGCTTGCATCTCTGATTATCTAAGCCAGTTGTTCTCAAACTTTGCTGTGTCAGAATCACCTAGTGAACTAATAAAGAACACAGAGGAGATAAACAACAAGGTCCTACTATACAGCACAGGGAACTATATTCAGTATCTTGTAATAGCCTATAATGAAAAATAATAGGAAAAGGAATATATATATGTATGTATCTGTATATATATGTATAGCTGAATCACTATGCTGTACACCAGGAACTAACACAGCATTGTAAATCAATTATACTTCAATTTAAAAATTAAAAAAACAAAACAAAACAAAAAACACAGGCTGGTTGAAGGAATAGGATCTGGACCTTCGAATTTTTGTCAGGTTCCCAGGGTGATTGTGACATTCACCAACATTTGAGAAATGCTCATCTAAGAAAATAGCTACACTTGGGTGTCTCACTAAAATCTCAACTTCGGTGCATCAAAACCCAGCACATCACTTTTGCTACAACAAGTGTTCAATCCTCTAGACTAACAACATTCTAGTGGTTGAGAATTTCTCTCTTCAATCCTCCTTTCCATTCCATCCATCCCAAGTTCTGCTAGTTTGGGGTCTGTGAAGACTCTTCCATTACATTTTGTATAGTGACCACCTTTCCCTACACTCTGATTTCTTCAGCTATTACATACCTGGTTTCAGTCTCTAGTCTTCCCCAGCTTCTATCCATCCTCTAGGTTTGTTGACCATACCTGACCTTGTATCAGGTTTATTGCCTGTCTCCTCCCATAGAACGCAAGTTCTATCGAAAGCAGGGATTGTCTGTTTTGTTCTCTAGTTTATTCCCAGCGCCTACAATCATGCTAAGAAGACAGAAAATCCTCAGTAGATGAATTAACAAATCCTATTTGCAATTGTGCATAGAACAGTGTCTAGTATATAGTATGGACTCAAAGTATGTATTCATAGTATGTTAAACTGATGAATAAAACCTACTCAGAGCCGTGGAAAACATCTTAATGTCACCACCCAAATCCCCTGCTTGGTAACACTGAAAAGTCCTTTCAGAATTTGTTCCACCCCATTTCACTACCCATAGTTTTTGTTTGTTTGTTTGCTTTTTCTCCACAAGTATTTTGCTTAATTTAATATGCTTCAAGGCATCACAGATCTAGAAAGTTCCCTGAAAAATTGCTGGGTTTAGCTTCTACCACTATGTTTTAGGTATATGAAATTCGTAAAGATAGAAATGACATTTCCTCCTTCATATTTCAATAGTCCTTTTTATTGTTCTATTATGCAGAGAAAACTTTGCTTTCATATACAACCCCAAATCTGTGAATTTACACCAGCATTTTCTTATCCAATCTTGAAACTAGTAACAATTCATGTTCTTGGTCTCGTATCTCCATGTCTTCTGTAATCTCTGTTCATCAAACCCTCATGGCAATATTTTTAAAAATAAATCTTGCATCAGCCCCTCAGTTTAAAAACAAAACAACAGCCAAAAAAAAAAACCCCACGAGAGCTCCCTATTTCTTCTACTGTAAAATTTGAGCACTGGCAAATGTTAATTCATGTTCCGTGACACAGAGTTTCCTAAAGAATTAATTTGAATGCCTCCAATGCACTACAGTCCTCATCAATCCTTGCTGTTTTTACCCACTTGCTTAGCTCATTTCTTTGTAACCTGTCTGACCCCTGGAGGCATTTGGTTTTCAAGTCCTACCCTATAGGAGAAAGTTTACATTCTTTACCATAGCAAACAAGAGGAGAGATGCTCAAAAAATGTTAAAATCAGCACTGGGAAACTGCTCTTAGTGCTAGAGGGATCCCTAAAGGCCTCCTGCGGAGTGTCAGCTCTTTACCTGCTGAATCACTAGCTGTGAGGAGGTTGGGGGTGGGTGCAACAAGATAGTGGAGGGGGTCTCAGGTCAATGGATATTTATCAACCAGCCTGGAACTATTTCAGTATTTTCACAACTCACAGAGCCCTACCTTCTGTCCTAACTGAATGTCCAGCTGTGTGAGCTGTCCCCACTAATCCCAACCCACAGTGGGGACTCAGCCACTGCCCACCACCCCTCCTTGTAGAGTTCCATGTACCCATCATACTAACACACTTATCATTTTCCAAAGTGACTGGCTTTTTCCTGACTTCGGTTTGCTCTGCCCAGGATGCCTTCTCTCCCTACTTTGACTGGTAAATACTCACTTATTCTTTAAAATGAAACCCCTATGTTAACTTCTCATCGGCAGTCAAAGGTGTGACCTCAGAGTGCTTTGAGTGTGCCTTTATGATATAAGGTTTGACTTGTGGTAGTTATTTGTCAATCTTCCTCTTCCAATGGACTATGAGACCATATGTGCTGGGACTGTGTTTGTGCTTTACAGCTCCAGGACCCACACAGGGTAGGGACACCATAGAAGTTTGCTGAATGAGTGAATGAATGAATGTATGAATGAATGAAAGTTACTAATGAAAAATTTTAAAGCCAAGTAGCCCTAATTCCTTCATTTTTCTTCATCTGTAAAGTTAACTCACTAGAAGACCTCTAACAGTTCCTTTCTGCTTTGAAACCCAAGAATTTACCAGTGTGGGCCAAAAAGCATTTTAATACTGAGGCTGAATATATTCAGCACTAAGTTGCCTTTTCAAGACTGGTTCTTTACTTTCGTCAGTAAGCACTGTCAGATGATCTCAGAATGACTGGAAAGAGATCAAATCCCAGTCCATGTATGAAAGGGTGTCAGCTGTTAAATTCCAAAGTACTTAAACAGAAGAGCACCTACACCTAGAATCTAAAAAATTACCTAGTTAGCAGTACTAGGAAACTTTCATTTCGTATTAAAGCAGTCTGAAGCCAAAAGGGCTATAAGCTGGCAGAGTAACCATGGAGATATCTTTGCTGCTTAGGTAAATTTCAACTTAATTGGTGGAGCATGCCAAGGATAATATCAGATAGGTACCTGGTACCCTAGTTTTTGGAGGCTTTCTCATTGCTTAGAAGACAAAGTTGATTCTGGTGTGATAATAATTTTTTTAATTGAAAAAAAAAAACCTATATGAGAAAAGAAAAGAGAAGACAGTCCAGGTCCCTGGATTAGAAGGAATACATATAAAGTCTGGGGTAGCTGAGAGGATCCATTATTTGAATTAAAATAGTTCATGAGATTTCATTACTATGAGAAGTATAAAACAAAACAACAAAAAACATGTCTGTGTGTGTGTATATGTGTATGTGTGTGTGTGTGTGTTTAACACACAGGCTTCTACCACAGACATGACCAGGGCCTTCTGAAATACTCAGAATAAACTAGCGATCTAATAAAGAATTACTAACAATTGATAAGTAAAGATGAAAGGAAAGCCACTGACAAATTCCTAAGGGCTACATTTCTTTAAATTTCATTTTAATTAGAATTCCATTTTAATTATAAAAGTGTTTAATTAAGGTCATTTTAAAGATAGGAAATGACTAAACAGTAAAGAGATGTGTTTATATAAGGGAAAAACTATCAACTACCTGAGCCATGTGCTTTATCACATGTTTTGATCATCCTCATCAAGTGCAAATGGAACAGAAAAGAAGCGTGCTGTACCCAGAATAATAATATTCACAGTCTTTTAAAGGCTGTTAGGTAAATCTTTCTGACCTCATTTCCTATCTGATGACAGATGCTTGGATGGAGGAGAGTTACGACCTAAGAAGAAAACCAGTTTCTAGGGGCCATGCCTTCAAAGTCTATGTCATTTTGCTGAAAGCGCAAGTGGACTCCTGTAAGCACGTGTAGTTGTTAAAGGATGATCAGCTCTTGGGAGAGAGTCAGATAGATACATTCTGAGAGAAAAGAAAATGTTTCCAATGAGGTGGTCCCCAGGTAACCAAACCCCAAATCAAAATCTTATACAAGTTCATCTACTGAAGTGTGTTAATGTTTAGCATTTTCTAAAGGAGAAATCAGTTTGGAAAATCTACTCTTCTTATTCTCTACCAAGATCTGTAGGGCAATCATAAGTAAAAGGCAAGAATACTGGGCTTATTTAAAGTGCCTTCTCACAGCCATCAGTTAACTTTCTTGTGTCATCTATTAGATTAGATAACCATCTGTTACAGGGTTATTTATTACTGGTTTCCCAGAGTGGTCATGAAGCTAATTAAGCCTATAATTTTTAGGACAATTACCATGCCTTGAGGAGAAAGGCATTTTTGTATTACCTAGCGTGAACAAGAAGGCTTAGAAAGATGAATAATGCATGGAGTCAAAATAAGAACTACAAAATGGGCTGCAATCCATCCTGAACATGATTCAAAAGAGTCTACAGGTGTTTTCTGTTAAGAGCAAATTTGTTGTGTGGGTAGGAAAATGTGCCACTGAGATGAAATATCTTTTGCACCATTTGTCCAAAATGTGTTCTAATTGCTGGAATCTTAACAAATGTGAAAATGGACTATTGAGAACTCTAGATGTCAACAATATGGATACAATACAGCCATATTATCATTGCTGAGGCATGGGCAATCCAATAGACCCTTTGGCGGGGAGCAATTAATATAAAGCAAAGGGTGAAACTGCCCTATAATCAAACTATACTTTCATCAGTAGACATTGAGAAAAATGAGTCAGGAAAATGAGAAAAAAATAAAAAAAAAAAAACTAGCAATGGCTTCACAGTCACACAAAAACAAGGCTTTGCTGGATCTTCTCTCAGTCATGGCAGAGCACGGGGCAAATCTTGTTACCTGGGTGCCCCTGTCTTAATCTGTCCTATGGGGAGCACCCCCTCTGTCTTGCAGTTCACTATGGAAATTAGATTACACAGTGTTTCCAAAGCATCTAGAACAGAGGCTAGTACTTAACAGGCACTTAGTATCAATTATTCAGTACTAAGCCAAAATTTCTGATAGTTTTAAAGGTAAAAATGTATTAAGCTCTTGTAATCTTTTCCTCAATGTGGTAAGAAGACCTCAGAAAAATGACCCTATCATTATAACTAATATTTGCCAAACAGTTGACAGTAAGCAATACTTTTTGACAACATACATGAATAAAAACTCTCGGTGAAAAATTTTAGCCTTCCTATTTTGCAGCTGAAAAAACTGAGGCTCAGAAAGAGTAAGTGACTTGCCCCAAGATTCATACCTATGATAAAGAGTGGAACTGGTATTCCAATTCTCTATTGCTGAATTCCAAATTCTTGCTTTATCCGCTATTTCACATCTTCACAAAACGCCAGTAAGACAGTGAAGACACTAGAAATCAAAAACGTAAAAGTATTTTCCTAATAAGTGGCCAGTGTAGGGTTCAAATTCAGGTTTGTCTGACTCCAAAGACTGTTCTTATCCTGTTTCCACTCCACCTCAGCTGTCTCTTAAAAACTTCTCAATTTTTCCAAAACAAGTGTGGTAAAGTAAAAAAAAAAAACAAAAAACAAAAAAACAAAACCAAAAACTAAACTACTACCTAAGTCAAGGAAGTCTTATTTTAAAATATATTTTTCAAACTCCATGCACAGAACTCTTTGTATGTGAGCATGATGATATGAAAAAGACTTGGGTCAGCTTGAGAATTTTTAATTGCTTGAGGGTTTTTTTTGCCACTGTAACAACAGCATCTTTTAAGTACTCTCCAAATTTAATAAGCCCATTGAGCATTTTGCAGCATCTATTATATTCAAAGCAGAGACTTAAATATGCTCCACAAATACTCAGTTATTATATAAACACATAAGGTCTTCAGCATTTCCAGAGGGACAATTTAACATGGTTTTAATGATACAGCTTTCTTAAGAGACTGTCGCTGCTCTTGCACAGAAACCCATTATCAGCCTCATACATAGTAAAGTTTTTATAGGGAATTTAACAGTGAATATATCTAATTAATATTTACCTTTTTAAAGACCCAATCAAAATGAAGAATCTGCATAATCCTAGCTATAAAGGGATCACAATCAACTCCCAACAAGAGTGCACCTGTGTTCCAAGGCCACTGGCACCTATCAACTGGCCCCAATAAAGGAGATTCTGAAATCTCAAATAACATCCACAGTACAAAGGAATGTAATTAGAAGGTGATGGAATGAAACTGAGAATGGCAAAACGCAGGCACAATTAATAGGAATTACTCTCAGGCTAGGAGGTGTACCAGATTATTGATTTTGTCCCAAGAGAAGAGAAAGAAATATCATTTGAAAATGCAGTAGACTCAAAGATAAGGGAAAATCACGGAACTAAGGTAACTGCAGCCCTCTGGAGATAGATTAAACAATTCTCTAAATGTCAGCAATCATTTAGTGTTAAAGTTTTTTCATTAATTATAGAATATCAACTTTATGAAAATTTGTTATAAAAAAGACAGAAAAATAATGTATAATCCCTCCACCTTAACCCAACTCTGATGATTTTTGCATATTTCTTCTATCTTTTTTCCTTGTAATTTGCACAGAATGGTAATCATACTCCATAGGAACCTAATAGTTTTCCTTATTCCTTATCTTTCTTCTAGAATTCATCTGCAAGGCCTACCCATTCTCCCATCTCTTGAATCTACCTGCCTTCTCCCACCTGCACAGGTGATACCCAAATCCAAGTCACCATTATTTCCCATCTGAACCACTTCAACAGCCTCTTAAGTGACCCCTTGTTTGCTCTCCTACCCCCCAAAATCCTCCACAGGACTTAGAAGGCCATGCATGGTTTGACTCCTTCTTGTCTTTAACCACTTTATATGATCTCTGTTTTTGAGCATCTCACCTCCTCCTCTCAGCATCTTACTTCACCAGGCTCCTCCCACTGGCTGAGAAAGTTATCCTCCCTCCAGGATTCCTTCTCCTGTCCCCCAAAGCCCATTCACCTCCTTTCAGGACTCAGCTTACACTTGGCTTTTTCAGCATGCTTTGCCTGACAACTAACCCCTATAATCCAGACTCAATTATGTCCCCCTGAAATATTCTCTTCTAGTACCTCTTCCTTCTTCTTCTTAACACTTACTGTAATGGCAGCATACTGATGACTTTCGTAATTATTTCTTTTAACATCTGTCTTCCTCAATAAACTAGAAGCTCCATGAGACCAGGTGTTAATTTTTGTCTTTGGCCTGTTGTGGGCATCTAGTTGAGTGACTACCATAGTATAGGCTATCAACAGTTTTGAATATCTGAACACACACATACAATATTATATCCTACTTCTCTCATTTAACATTTTAAGGCATTTTGCACATTGTCACAGTGTTTTGTATTGACCATTTTTAAAGATTTAATATTTTAAGAACTAAATTTTCAATTAAAACCTGAATGAATACCTTTTCCCAAATTAAAATCTGTGTAAGTACCTATGTTCATAACAATATGTGATCTTTTACATGTCAAGAAAAAATATCCAGTATTCTCCACTGGAATGAGAATATAGTTAAATTATATTAATTCAGACATCATAACTTGACATTTATAAGAGCTTTGACAGGAAGCTAGGGTAAAGCTTACTTCTATATTTTCTATTAAAGTAAAATGATAAAAGTGAACTGGCTAAACGAGATCGTCATCAGCATCATCATCATCAGAATATTTCAGGGGACAATTTACCTTACAATGCTGCTTTTTTTCCCCCCATTAAGAGGCTGGGAGAAGGCCCTAAGGTTTTTCTTCTCTAATCAGGTCCCAGGTAATTAATGCTCATGTATAATGTCCATTGACACCTGTTGAACAGCAAAGTTTTATTAAGGTATGATTAACAGGTCATAAAATTCACCTTTTCTAAGCATACCATACATTCTAATCATAAAAGGTTCAGTATTTTTAGTAAATTATCAAGTCATGCAACCATCATTATAGCCCAGTGTGAGAACACTTTCATTACCTCTATAAGACCCCTTATGACCTTACACAATTAGTCTCCATTCCCAACTCCAGCCCCAGGAAACCACTAATCTACTTTCTGTGTTTATAATTTGCCTTTTCTGGGCATTCCATATAAATGGAATCATACAATAAAGAAAAAGATTGTGAGAGACAGTGAAAATAACAATCAAATAGATACGAGGCACCATCGGCCAGTTCCACTTCTGCAACTAGCTATGATATTGAGAAAGATGTTTAATTCCGTAGACTTCCATTTCCCCATCTGCAAAATGATAGAAGTGCACTTGGAAAGTTGTCACTATTCCCTTCAGATAACATTATGAATCAGGATCTTGGGGACCTCCCCTTAGCTACCCTCCTTTAGACTTTGTGCTACTGTTCGCATCCAAGACACATGAAATTCTTGTCGCCTCAAACATACATTTGATACAGACATCACAAATTCAAGACTCAAGCAACCATATCAAACATATAGAAGGCATTCAAGAAATATTTACTGAATTAACTGAATTTTGCTGGCCTCTGCAAATTAGGTTTGCTTAATCCTGTCAGATCTAGGAATGGTTTTTACAAATGTTATAACTATCTGCAAAATACTGGATGATGCAAATGTTGGCTTTGCCCTGGATATGATGTTCCTATCTTTCTCAGAATCTTAAAAGGGCCCCTTCTCCCCTACTGTCAACTTCCATAAACAGCACAGATTAGTGAGGTTAGTCTGTCTCTGAAAGACACCCTGCAATCAACACTTACACAAGTTTTAATCTGGTTCCCACAATGGTGATGAGGGAAACGGCAATTTTTCATCTAATGAGATTTTCATTTATAACCAGAAAACCATCCTGGCACAAATTATTAATCCATTGCACACGTTTCTGCCAGGTCCTAGAACCTGGCCTCACATTCTTATTTCCACTGGCCCCCTTCTGTCTATGAATGAACACGTCAGTACTCTGAAGTTGAAACTCTCAACCTAAATCAATGTTAACGAATGTTCAATATTTTTCCTTGTTTTCCTTTCATTTGTTTATACAAGCTACAAACTAAGCAGGTAGTAAAACTGTTCATTACTAAAATGACGATTGCTACACATTTTATCTCCTTCATTAGGTCTCCTGGGGTCCTTGATGACTGGGCTCTTAGAATAGTAACACTAATAACACAACAATGTCAATACTTCTGTGTCTGGCAAACATTAATAATCAGATCCCCCTGGGATCCCCATCAAAAGCAACAGCCTTAATGGGATCTTTGTGGCTGCAAACAAGTAGGTTAGGTGAGTGGTACATGATGACTCTCAGGTCTACCAATGCAAAGTGGCCCCAAGCACAGAACATTGGAAAACATTCCTTTTACATTTCCCTTTCCAGTGGCAGGGAATTTCAGATAAGAACTGGGAGCACTGTTTTCAAAGCATGATAGTAGATTCAAACATTTTTAATTAACTCTCCGTGCATATGCGACCTATTTTATAGCATTATATATAGTTATACAGACTGCATCTATTCAGTCAAACCAAAATGCTAGTTATATTTCTATTTTAAGCCAACAATGCCTGTCTTTTCCTTTTTTCTTCTCTTTCTTTTTTAATCCTTCCAATTTCTCACTAAAAGATGTGAAAGCCTGCTTGCTGAGGAATAACAAATACCTTTGCAGTCTTCTGTTAGCACAGTTCAGTTCCACTAGGATTTACTACCATCACCCATAAATGGATCCTGCTTTCCAGTAGCAAAATACCAACATTTCATTCCAAAAAGCATACCATAAAGTATAAATATGATTCCTGCAAAAGAACAGCAAATGGAAAGAAAGGAAATTCCTCTAACTGATATGGAAAATGACATTTCACGCTGGTGTCCCATTTCTCAACAGAGTCTCACAAAAAATACAGGTTTGGGGTGAGTTTCAGATTTGGGGGAGGAAATTCACAATGGAACTCTTACCCTAAAATGTTCTTAAAACTAATCCCAGGTAGGTCTTTGACTACAAAGCCTACCCATGGGAAAAACAAACATTGAAAAGGACTCTGACACCGTTTCAACAAAGAAAGATGAGCTACACAGTACATCTTTAATAAGCATTACTTTTTAGGGGCAGAAGAGTGAGGGAGGAATTTAGGAAGATCAAAGACCGACTTAACAACAACAGCAACAAAAAGCATTCTGCTCAAGTATCCAAGTAAGACAGTGACAGCTTCATCATACTTTCTACAATGTGCCGTAGAAATGCCATGATTTCTATTTTGCTTCAAGATAACTTAAAAAGAAATATTCAAAGAGTTAAAGCCCTAAAGGTAAGGTTTTCTCCATCACCCTCTCTCTCATCAAGCGGCCCACACTTGTGCGGAATGACAACTATAAATTACCACTCTATGGTTAATGCTCACTAGGGAAAAACAAAAAAGAAAAGCAGTTTTTAAGCAGACAGCAATTTCATTCTATAAAACTGACGTTAATTGTTCCTAAGTAGTAAGAGCTGTTTTGAAAATCTAGAGTAGAGAAACTAAGAAAATAAGATTCAAAATGTTTTTGGGATTCCTAAATGCACATGTTTCAAATAGTACCTGTCACCTTGTCATTAAACCTCAGTCATAAAGGCTGAATAATATAAGCTTGCAATGATTATGGGAGAGTTTGTGAATAAGGCATAGGCTCCTTTAAGTAGGTTTTAGAGACATGTAGATATTTTAATGGAAATGTATAACCATAGACATGCCCTTTTTCTACCTGAATTTGCAGATTAAGGAAAATGATGACATTTTTAAACCTGTTACTCCAATAACTAGCTTAGAACCAATTACTCAAATAGCTAGTTAAGCATATACTCACGGACACCCACTTCAATGCAGAAACAGTGACCTGTGCTCCCAACTACTCTACACAAACAATAATCCTTTTTCCCTGCTATGCACTCATCAACTGATTTTTTTTTTAATTTAAATCATGTGTCTTCTTAAAGTACAATGAGCACTGCTGACAAGAGAAGCACAAAAACCCAGCATCCTGTGAGAACTGTAACTCACGCCACCTACGGTATCCTCCAGACAATGTATTTCTGGAAGATATCACAGAGTGAACATGTTGTTAATGATGCCAATATACAATTTCCTCGTCTATAAGTGAAAGTGACATGTTCATCTCCAATACATCAAAATCCCTCAAAACTGCCCATAAAGGTGGTGAAATAGTTTCATTATCTCCAGCAAAAGGATGTGTGTTGAAGGCCCCCTCAGATCATTGTGGGGACCCAGGCTGAAGGAGTGGAGAAAGGATTTCAATCCACCAAGCAGTCAACATCCAGCAGGTGCTTCTACATGGACCACCAAGGTCTACTGAGGTCTACCAAAACTCAGTCATGAAATTCTATGCTATGGCTTGTCCAGAAACAAAAAGGCTCAGAGTTTCTGCCAAACGCTGACTTGGGACATATATCTATATATTCAGGTATAGTTATATAGATATAGATACACCCATATGTTATAGAGTCACCGGTAAGGTGAAAAATCATGAAGGAAATTCTCTGCAGTTTTTGAAATAGTGATGTGGATTTAGGGAGTTCTCAGACTTAAATGTTAAGCATTTCCACAGCAATTCGTACTCACTGAGAGCTTCAGATTTGTTTTTTATTAATATCCTAGCATCACAGAAGAAGCTCAAATGCCACCAGAAGAATCTGTTTCTAAGGTAATTCACTATGCACCCTTATGTAAATAGCTCAGGAAACAGAACTGCTCATATTCCCACTGTAAATGTGCTCAGAGCTGTCAAAGGACTTTCAGATCTTCTCAGCCTTACATCAGATTGTCCCCCATCCCCAGCAATCAGCTAGCTGTGGAACATGTTCATGTAATGGGTCACAATCTTAAGTGGGGGACAATGACCCATCATCTAAGTCACAAGACAAAATAGTAAAGATGGAAAATTTAAAGGGACAGATCTATTCCCTCAAGCAAGGAAAACAAGGAGATGGAGACAATAGAGTATAATTGAGAAATAAATTGTCTTTGTTAATAATTGGTGAAGCTGGGTGATGGGCACATGGGGTTCATTATATCATTTTCTCTCTACTTTCCCGTATGTTTGAAAATTTCCATAATAAAAATAGGGGGTTTTTTGGTTTGTTTTTTTTTTTGATAATGACGATCTCTCCCCAGCCTCCCTACCATAACACACTGAAGGAAACAAGAACACACAGATGTTAAGTAAGCTCCTGTGATGGCTAATTTTATGTATCAATTTGGTTGCTCCCCAGTGCCCAGGTATTTGCTCAAATGTTACTCTGGATATTTCTGTGAGGGTGCTTTTTATGGATGAGATTAACACTTAAAATAGGGGACTTTGGATAAAGCAGATTTTCTTCCATAATGTGGGTGGGCCAAATCCAATCAGTTGAAGACCTTAACAAAGACTGACCTCCCCTGAGCAAGAAGGAATTCTGCCAGCAAGTGATCTTCAAACTTCAACTGCAGCATTAGCTTTCTCCTGGTTATGTAGCCTATAGGCCAGACCTGCATATTTTGGACTTGCCAGTCTCCATAATATAACAAGATAATTTCTAAAAGACTTAAACTAATTCCTTACATTTTTCTCTCTCTCATATACATACATGAGAGAGAGAAATATAAATAAATATATACATATATATGTATATACACACACACACATAAATAGACAGGTAGGACAACTAAAAGTCTGTACTAGCCATTGGGAGTTGTATTAGTGAGAGTTCTCCAGAAAAACAGAACAAGTATACTGCATTTGTGTATCTTTCTCTCTCTCTCTATCCAGCAATGCGCAAGATGTGTTCAACACCAACTAAAGTAAATCTCTCCAGCTTGTCAATTAGTCTTTATTTTTACCCTTATAGCATTTATAACAATCTATAACTATTTTATTTGCCTCTTTACTTTTCATTTTGTTCGTTTCTTTGTCATTATCCAAAAAATGGAATTTCCACCAGAGTAGAAGCTACATCTCTCTTTTTCACCACTTTATTTCCAGGACTTAGCACACTGTGCAGCGTAACATAAATTCCTAATAAATAATACTGCATGAACGAATGAATATTCTCAAACCAGTAACTTCTCAGCTGGGTTCTTTGGAATTTGTACCCATCAAACAGGGTTCAATCAGTCATACTTGGACAGGTTCATTAAGGGTATTCGCCATTATTTGTGTCTTAATCAAGTCACCGAAACAAGTCACTAGACACCACAATGAAATATATCAAAGCTTGTCCAGATGTTCAAACTCTCACAGCTCCTCAGTTTTTCATCTCGTGTATTATCTTGAACCGACAAAACTCAACCCCACCTACAAAGACAGTTAACTTTGTAGAGTTCAACCTGATATAACACATACTTAGAGAAATGCATGTCTATGCAAATTAAGATCAGAAGAGAAGACAATTTTCAATTTAGACTATTAACAAGTAGGGTACATACTTGAAGTGAAGTATGTAGTGAAGGTACCACCCTTCAAGATGGGTGTTAAGAAACTAAACTTCAACTTGCCCCTTCAAAGTCATTCCTGAAGGGTGACACAAGAAGTAAAGGGGGGCTCCATTCATCCCACTATTTTAGAACGAAAAAAGCACAATGAGGGGATGGTGGGGGGGGTAGAAGATTTCAACCTTCTAAAGATATTTAATTCATAACAACTCTCAAGTGATGTTTCCACCTCCTCTCCCTCTATAATGGGCTGAATGGTGGCCCCCCAAAAGATATGCCCATGTCCTAATCCCTGGAACCTGGGAATGTTGGGAGGGTATTTGCAGACATGATGAAGTTAAGGATCTTGAGATAAGAAGATCTTCCTGGATTATCAGGGTGAGACCTAAATCCAGTGACAAGGGGCACGGAGTCGACAGACACACACAGAACGTAGCAACGTGAGGATGGAGGCAGGGATTGGAGTGATGCAGCCACAAGCCAAAGGATGCCAAGGATGATCGGCAGCCACACGAAGCTGGGGGAGAGAGGGATCTGCCAACACCTTGATTTCAGACTTCTGGTCTCTGGAACTGTGCAGAAAATCAGTTTATGTTGTTTTAAGACACCAAGTTTGTGGTGATTTGTATGGCAGCCGCAGGAAACCAAACCATCCTCCGAACACTCCTTCTCCCCTACATCCTCCCTCCCCAGAAGTTCAAAAGCATGAAACAGTGGCTTGAGTTAGGACAATTAGTTATGCAGAAAAATAGTGCAGTGAAGACCTGGCTTCTGACATCAGGCTGTTTGGGAAATGAGTCCCAGCTCTGCCACTTAAGAGCTTGGAAAAAATTTCATCTCTCGAAGCCTTAGTTGCCTTATCTATAAAATGGAGCTGATAATGGTACCCCCTTAGTGAATTGTGTAATGGGAAAGCTGTCCTTGAACATATTCTGATCTAAAAGCAGAACTGAAATAAAAAATACCTGACCACAGCAGTCATCATAGCCCAAGTAGAGGGAACTGGGGCAGGCTGGAGCCCCTGTTGGACCAGAAGCCACCATGCAGTTCTAAGTGAAGAGGTGGGGGTGGTCCTGAGGAGGAACCCAGCAGCTGGGCCTTTTAACATACCAGATAGTAAGAAATTGTCACATTTTAACCACCTTACTCCCGAGCTCCACCTGGCACGGCCTTACTGCTGAGCACTTGCTGAGCACCAGCTTTTCCTAAAGATACAAGAGCTGCCACCATGCTCTTGTCTCTCTCCATCACCTCCCAACCCTGCCACCACCATGCACAGTGTTGAGAAACTAAACTTCAACTTGCCCCTTCAAAGTCATTCAGTCAGTTTCATTTGGGACAAATCCTCAGTCTGGAGGATTTCCACGCCCACCCCATTCTCCTGCTCACCAGGGAGCATGGGGCACAGATGTGAGCTTCTTTACCACTATGGCTCTTCCTCCCTGCTGGCTCCCCTGACCTCCAGACGAATCAGACTCTGCCCCCACAGCATCCCCCAGGAAGTGTCCACACCTGCAGTACCTCCCGGTGATCTTCCAGGCAAGACAAGTGCATAATTTGAAGACCCAGGGCAAAAAGAAAATAGAGGGCCCTTGGTTCGAAAATCATTCAGAATTTCAAGAAGGCACCAGCAGAGCACTGAACTAAGAGCAGGATCCCTTCCAGGCATGGGGCTTGTGCAGCTGCACAGCCTGCATGCCCATGAGCCAGCCCTGGTTCCCTCAGGCCTCACGTGGTTTACTCTCCAGCCTCCGATACAGGCCCACCCCACCCCAAGGTGCAACAACTCCTGGCAGGAGCACAGTGGCTCTTACTCCTCTGCTTCTTCTCCCCACGGGGCCGTGCAGGAACTTCTAAACCCCTGTGTGACATGAACTGCTGGCCTGAGGAACTGCAGGAGGTGTCTTTTCCAGTTCTCTCTCCCCCGATTCCCACCAGTACGCGCTACCCCTGCTGCCACGCTAGGCCCACACGCGACAGGTGTGGGGCAGTCTCCTGCCACCCTTCCGAGTGGGATGCATACAGTACTCTGCTTTCTGCCTTCTCCTCAGGCCATGCTGGGCTCTGATCTCTGCATCACAACCACTGTGACCCTGCCCCACATCCGCCCCCTTCTCAGGGTCCAGGCGACTCTCCAGGCCTCAAGATCTCTTTCCCTGTCATCCTTCCAGGCCATGGGCTGCCCTCTCCAGTGGTAGAAAGCCTTCCTTCTTCCCTCTCTGCCTGGGAGGGACCACCATTGTGTCATATCCTCTGTCCTTTCTACACTGTCTCTGAAAATGAAGCTCTGTGCTCCTACTTCTAAATGTGGCCTTTGATACAGAAAGCAAGATTTTTGAGGGGAAAAAAAGCAGAAAAATAGAATTCTTCTCTCTCTCTTTAAAGCTAAGCTTCTTTTAAAACCATTATCTCACCATGGGGTTTCTATTTTTATTCATTTTTTTAATCTCAAAGCTGAACAATGGCTTCCTTATCGCAAGCCATATGCACCCTTCTCCCAAAGCAATCACTACCAACAAACACCACAAGAAATTTGCATAAAGAAATCAAATAAATCCATGTAACACACCTAGCAGGTATATGGCAATAGTAAATGCTCAATAAATGATAGCAACCAATTATCATTACCTAATTATTACTATTGTTTGTATTATTGGGAAGAAATAGTTTTTGTTCCTTTCTCCCCTTACTTAAAGCCAAATAACATGATATATGTAAATTTTTTGAACTTTGAAAAAATATATAGCCTAAAAGGCAAGGTATTTTTGTGAGATAAGTTATTCTGCACAGCCGGTTCAGAAAAATAAATTGTCACTCCTGCCTCTCTGATATTACCACCCAAATGAAAAGAACTATTCTGTTCTTCAGAGCCTCACATATATTAGATTATAATGATTGGGACGCTGATGTTCAGACAGTTTTTTGATCTATAAAAATGATGATTTAAAATGGGTTCAATCTAAGAGTAGGATGGTCTAGGTGCTTTTTAAATCATTTTTGTGAGAACTTTTCCATTCATAGACTGAGACCTGGAGAAGAAATTGCTATAGTAACCCTAAGGACCAACTAGGATGGCACAACAGCAACTGGCAGAAATCCCATCCAGACTCATCAATTCGCAAATGAGGACTTGAGACCCAGAGAGGTGAGGTGAGCTTCCCAAAATATCAGAGCCAATTAGTGGCAAAACCCAGCTCCGGCTGCCTGCACTGCACTTTTCTCCACCACACCAGGCTGCCTGCCTGCCTGCCTGCCTTCTCTACATTTGTCAAAATAAGTGAAGAACATCCCATCTTCACCGAGAAATCAGTGCTCTGAGGAGGATAATTAAGGCAAACATCAAAAGTTAGATAAAATCTCGGATAGAAGCACAATTTTCAAAGACTCTCGATCAATGATAATTAAACCTTGAAAGGAGAAATGTCAAAATGAAGGTGTTGGCTTCTTCGACATTGTAATTTGTAGATTCTCCTGATTAAACTATTCTTAAAGCTCCCTTCTCGTGACCCCACTCTGAGTTGGAGACACGCATTTCAGCGTTTCTGGAGCTAACAGCTTCTGGTTCCTGCTTTATTGTTATTGTTTCAACATTCTCTTCAAACCTCAATTTATTTGCAAGTATAATTCATAATTGTCTCCAAATTACTCCGATAACATGTCAAACAAGACAAGAGAAAATATCTTAAATGGCTCTAACCTTAGCTCTTTGTAACCATTATAGCTTAAAAAGGAGAAATCACCAGCTTTAATCTCCCAATTTAAGTAATGAATACAATGTGTTCGTGTGTGATGTCATTCCTAGAAGCCATTATGGTGACTAGGATTTTGTTAATAATACACAGCTACGGCTGAAGTTCTATGAGGACTTTTACCATAGGTGCCATGCTGGCATCTTTACAAAATTAGTCATTTAATCTAGATCAACCCTACAAGGGATGTTTTGATAACCCCAATATACAGATAAGGAAACACATTCAGAATGGCTCCGTAATTTCCCTCCATCACACAACTAGTGACAGTCAGCTGCTGAAAGGATAAAAGTAGAGTCACTATGAACCCCACCTCCTTATCACCCCATGACCAAGCATAAGTCTATTCGCCCTGCTCACCTATGTCCCAGCTAAGACACGAGTGGCTAAACCATTTGTAAGTCCCAGATTTCACATAACAAATTCTATTTTAAATATTCCACTCTGTTTTCAGAACATGAGCCAGATGTCCCAAATGGAGTTCAAAAAATAAGGCCCCTGCCACAGAAGCAATGCCAGATCCACCGCCAGCTCTGCAGTTTACACACATCCCTTCCATTATTCTTTCCTATACATCCACATACTCTGACACTCTGATACTGTTCCCTTCAAAAAATGAAGCCTAATTCCCCTTTCCTTGAGCATAGGCTGTACTGAGTAAATGACCAGAAAGTGGCAGAAGTGACAGTGTGTGACTTCCCCAGACCAGGTCATAAAAGCAACTGTGGCTTCCTCTCGCTCTCTTCTCTTGGCTCACTTGCTCTGGGGGAAGCCAGCTGCCAAGCCATAAATACACTCAAGCACCTCTGTGGAGGGTTCACATAGGAACTAAAACTTTCTGCCCTCATGGAAGTGAGTCTGTCAGCCCCAGTCAAGCCTTCAGATGACCACAGCTGACATCTGAATTGCAGCCTCATGAAAAACCCTGAGCTATAACCACCCAACTAAGCTAATCCCATATTCATGAATTTGGAAACTGTGAGATAAATATTTGTCATTTTTAAGCACTTAAGTTTTGGGGTAATTTGTAAAAGCAATAGATAATTAATACACATGTATTTCCAAAATATACCTTTTCTTATATCAAAGCAAAAAAGTTAAATCATGGCTACATATGGTGCCATACGAATAAACCAAATATTCCTTGTGGTTCTGGCTGGCTCACCTAGACTATGCCCAGGAGGTGGAATGGCTCAGGGGTGTTCTTCTCAAGGTCTTGCCTCAGCTCAAAAAGTAATGTAAGACTGTCCCTCCACCAGTTCTGTCATGCCCCACATGGGACATGGGAGAAGAGGGTGAGAATCAGACTGATTTTAAAAAAGCAAAGTTGTTACCTGTGAGAAAAGAGCACTGCCTTTAAATGTCCATCTTCCATGTGATGGTAATCATCACCCTGTGATAACATCCTGTACCACAAAGTTCTATACTTCCGCAATTGAAAATAGAATACGTCCTTTAAGAGCAAGAAGCCAATTTTTCTTTCAATGTGTTATTTTCCCCCATCAAATTGAAGGAAGTTAGTAAACGATGTACGAGAGTCAGTGAACTTAAAGAGTAAAAACCTCCCTTTGGAAAAGTGACTGTTGCCATATGAGGTGGGGAGTGGCCCCGAGCCCTGAAAAATCTCAGAAACAGCTAACTGAAGGGAAATGCCAACTCTGTTTCAATATGTGAGACTAAACACATCAAGGCTCTTGTCAATCAAAATCCGTTTTTTTCTTTAAGCATTAGTCAGAAAGAAACTCGACACAGACATCTAAGAAGCTAAGAAGCTAAGAAGACAGGAAGCAGTGGTCAGCCTTTTCCCATCTGCTCTTCGGACCCTAAAGAAAGCATGACTTTCCTAAAGCTAATGCATTCTTCAGTTATGTCCATTCATTACATCCACCACAGTGGCTGCTAAGCAGCTCAGGTGTGATTTCTTAATGGGGCCCAACCTGGAAACGGTGTCACCCCCTTCCTGACCAGGACAACAGCAAGATGCCAAGCTCGGGAGACTGTGTAGTGCACTGCTTATCCAGCCCTTCAGGAATCCGGGTCTTGTCTTTAGAGTGCTTTCTTTTCCCTCGTTGCTCCAGGCATGAAAGGCCTCCTGGGGTTTCCAAACACAGCTTCTTATTGATGAAGAGGAAGAGGACAACCAGAAGGACAATAAGGACCCCGACTGCAGACAAGAAGCTGATGGCTTCAGGAGGGACTGGCAAGAAAACACAAAGGAAAAAACATTACCAAGTGAACCAACTTTCAGTTCTAACAACTGATCAAAGTTATTTGGAATCTTTACACTTATTATTTTGAGTGGCAGATACTCTACAAGTCCTGGCTTGGTGGCATCCCCAGAACTGTGTACAGGGGAAAGGAAGAGGACTATTGCTAGGTACACCCTGCTGGGCTAGTTCCTAAAGGACAGACCTCCAGCTCTTTGCACGTGTGATTTCTTCTGTCTGGATGTAACTTCCCTTGCCCCTATCCTCAGCCCCTAGTATTCAACTTCAAGCATGCAAGGTGTTAGAGAGATATTAGTCAGATAGGTTCAGCTGGAAATGGTTAACCAGTATTATCAAAGCAAGTCTTTTAAAAATACAGCTGCCTAAAGCTTAAAAAATAATCACTCGGGATGAACTTTCAGACATAAACATCTATCAACATTAGCAAATGAAGGAAAGTCGTTTTCCTGGATACAGTTTTGCAAACTCAACTATGCAATATGATGATGATGATGATCAGTAGTGACAAGAAAATTCCTAATCCATGCCAAGTGTATAATAAATTAGAATTCTATTTTGACAGCTAATATTTTAGAATTCTAGAAGATGAAATTCCATCTTTCTCTACTTCTTCCTCATTAAAAAAAAAGGGGGGGGGGCTTCAAATGACTCTGGTTAAGTGCTACCCAGTATGCCTTAAAGAGTCCCAATCATAGAGTTCAACTGTAGGTACACATAACAGAGAGGTCAGAGCTAGTTCTGGGTTGAGGGACAATTCCTTTAAGGAAATGACATCTGAGCCAAGACAACACTCAGTTAAGAAATCCAGCAATCCTACTCCTGGGCATATATCCAGAGGAAACTCTAATTCAAAAAGATACATGCACTCCAATGTTCACAGCAGCACTATATACACTAGCCAAGACATGGAAACAACCTAAATGCCTATACAATGGAATACTCCTCAGCCATAAAAATGAATAAAATAATGCCACTTGAAGCAACATGGATGGACCTGGAGATCATCATACTAAGTGAAGTAAGTCAGAAAGAGAAAGATAAATACCATATGATATTACTTATATGTGGCATCTAAAAACAAAGACACAAATGAACTTATTTACAAAACAGAAACTTACAAATATAGAAAACAAATTTATGGTAATTAGGGGGAAAGGGGGTGGGAAGGGATAATTGGGAGTTCAGGATTTGTAGATACTAACTACTGTATATCAAATAGATAAACAGTAAGGTCCCATTGCATAGCACAGGGAACTATATCCATTCCCTTGTAATGGCCTATAATGAAAAATAATATGAAAAGAAATATGAATATAATGTATGTATAAATGAATCACTATGCTATACACCAGAAATTAATACAACATTGTAAATTGACTATACTTCAATAAAACAAAAAAAGAAAGAAAGAAATTCAGAAATCAAGTTGTATAAAGGAATCAGTCTCAGAGCGGGTCTCAGTAAGAGTTATTCAAGGCAGTTGGGTCTATGCAAATACTTATGAAAATGAATCTCCTAAGAGCAGCTTTAGTCCTTGGGCAGGTTCAATATGTGGATCACTAATACGAAGGGATAATAGTCACCTCTTCCTACCATCCAGACAAACAGAGAAAGGATGACTCAAACCAGCCCCAATCCTGTGAAAAGATAAAGAAAATAAATGGTACTGCCTCACTGAATCCATCTAGTAGCAAGCCAGTGAAAGAACAAACAAAACAAAAAATAGCAGGCAAGATAATAGCTTTGTAATCTGCAAAATGATAATAGCGCCTGCTTATCAAAGCCAACATATATCATGGGAAAAAAGTATGCACACGTCGATTATTCCGTCTCCCTTCAGAAGCGGGACAGGTAACCGTGTTTACTGGCATGAGTTCAGCAGTCACACTGCCTGGAAGGAAATCACACTCTACCTCTTATTATCTGTGTGGCCTTGGGCAAATTATTTAACCTCTCTGCTCTTCAGTTTCCTAAGCAATAAAAAGAGATAAAAAATACAGCTACATTAAAGATTAAATGAGGCAACACATGGAAAATAACCAGTGTGGCACCTGGCACTTAGGGAGTTCTCAAACAGGAGTAACCGTCTTCCTCAACATCACCATTATCAAATTCATGGAGCTTTTAAGATACCCAGGGGCAGTCAGATATGAGATGGATGTACTGCTTTGTGCACAGGCTGTGCTCCAGACCCCATTTCCCTCCCTTTCATCAAAACAATTATCTCTACCTCCCCACCTTGATTCCTGTATTTTCAAATACTTCCCTTAGTAGATACAATATCATTACCACCCATATTAAAAATGCACTACGTATGTTCCGTCCTTTAAAAGCCCCTCCTCACCACCATATGCTCTCTTCAACCATAGCCCTCTCTTTCCACCTTCACAACCAACCATCTTCAGAGTATCCTAAGTTCACCTCCACTTTCTTAACTCCAAAGCCTCTAGCATCCTTTACTCAGATTCCTACTGATCTCCAGGGGCCCAGCCCTATCCTCAAACCTCTTCTCCACACAGTAGCCAGAGCAATCCTTCTGAAATGTAAGTCTGATTTGTTCAGCTGCCCTCCTAAAACCCTCTGCAGTGGGTTGAACTGTGGCCCCCCAAAAAGACCTCCATTCTGAATCTCAGAATGTGACCTTATTAAAAATAAAGGTCTTTGCAATGTAATTAAGGTAGGGTCTTGAGAGAAAATTATCCTGGATTAGAGTGGGCCCTAAATTCAATGAATAAGTGTCCCTAAAAGACACTGAAAAGAAAAAGATACAGTGAGAAAAAAAACCATATGAAGACAGGGGCAGAGACTGGAGTTATGAAGCCACCAGCTGAGGAATGCCAAGGGTTGCCAAGCACCACCAGGGGCTGGGAGAGAGCCGTGGAACAGATACTCCCTCGGAGATTCCAGAGGAACCAACCCTGCCTGCCACCTTGATTTTGGACTTCTAGCATCCAAAACTGTGACAGAATAAATTTGTTTTTTCCAGCCATCAAGTGTGTGGTAATTTGTCACAGTAACTCTAGGAAACTAATTTACCCTCTAATGGCTTCCCATTACCCATAGGACAAAACTTGAATTTCTTAACTTGGTGTATAAGGCCTTTCATGACCCAGCTACACATTCCAGCCTCTATCACTCATCACTCCCTAGCATCAAACTCTTTGTTACCAGTGTGTTTATCTAGTTCTGGTTCCCCAAACATAGCTCATCTCCAGACCTTTGAATAGGCTATTTCAAGTCCATGGGACAACTGGTCACCCCTCTACTGTCTAACTCTGACACTGTATTTCCTCTGACAGCCTTTCTTGTTCCGCTTGTTCCCATCCAGGCTGGATATGTCTACTGTGTATTCCACCCACCAAGCCCTCAATAGCATTTTCAACAGTTTTCAAATGTTAAATTTTCAACTACATAAGAACAGAGACTATGCCTCACTTACCCCCTGTACTCTCAGCAGCTAGTGTAGGGTAGCCACTCAATACATACTGATGCTGGAATAAATGTTGGACTCTTCTGTGTTTCAACATGTTGATAAATGAAAACTTCTGGAAAGAAAACATACACCTCAAGTGGGTCAATACCATTAAAAACACAGGGTATGATTTAGGTAAGATCTGGGCTTAGGGAAAAAAAGGTTCATCTATCTTTCAGAGGCAGAAACATTTGCACTTAATACGGCCATTCATTAATGAAACTAAGTATTTTTGAATAAGCTATATTTTTCCATTATAAAGCAACGTGAAGCTTATAACATAAAGTTGGCAAACTATATAAAAAGATGAAGACAATAACTGTTAAGACTTTGTGTACTTCTAGTCATTTCAACTGTTGGGCAAGTACTAAACTGTATTGATTTTACCTTTATTGGCTTATAAAATAGTTTTATTAGATAAAAAAACTTCTATTATTTTTTAGAGATTCAAAGAAAAAATAAGTAATTCATGCATTTAGTAGAATATTTTGAAAATACTAGAAAATGTTTTTTTAATGATCATGTTAAATCTCACCACCTACCACTTTTCTCTTACAATTCTTTCTTAACTATTTTTACCATCACTGAGATACTATTTCATATGCTAATATTAATGCACTTAATAAAAAAATGTTCACAGATTCCAGGTTGAAGACAATATAAAGAGATTCCATATAATCTCCAAAGATGCAATAAAAAATGGGTATAGGGGGTAGGAAGATCTTATGTTTTCCAAAATAACTCTGGCTTTTTGTAGATGAAAATATTTTTGTTAGTAATAATTTTTGTAGCAGTGACATAACTATGGGTGGGCATAAAATTCCTAGGTAGTTACTGACATTTTCTTCTCCTTCAAACTGGAGATATCACTCCATTACCTTTTCATCTTTAGTGTTTCATAAATGAGTGGGATGATGCAGTTCGCTTTTTGTTATCATATGGGCAATGGTATTTTTTGGTCTGAATGCTTCTGGAATCTTTTCCTTTTAATACAAAAATGTTATCAGAATGTGTCTTTTTGTGGGTATCTTTTGTTGATTTTTCCTGGAACCCAGACTTTTCAACATACACATGGCTTTTTTAAAGCTTAGGAGAGTTTTCTTCAATTATGTCTTTGGTAATTTCTTCTGTGCCAATGTTCTTGTTTCTATCTTAAACTGGATTACTATTTCTTTAGTTACCAACTTTCAGGGTTTTCTTTTTTTTTTTTTTCCTGCGTTCTGACCAATCTTCTTAAGCACAGCCTACACTTTTCACTCAACAAAACAGGTGAAAATGTGCTGTTAACTACTATACCACACTTACTACTCTAAAGTCTGAATCTCTGAGTCAGTGGCAGGCAGTGAGAGAAGACAGTCTTTTGAGTTGGATGGTGGAGAACACTACGAACAAGTGCAAATTTAGCTAAATGAGACAGAAAGCTTAGTTTGGCAAGTTTGGTTGCTCCATCATACCTCATGTTTCTCTCAGAATCTATCAATTCCAATTTCATCTTTTTCCGTGTATTTGTGGGTACTTGGTTGGAAGTCTGAAGAGATGCATGAGACGCTGCTAGGCAAATGCTAAACTGTAGATTAGCTTATACACTTTCTGCATGAATAGAGTATCATAGAAATGGCTAAGTTGGCAGTGACCCCAAACTTATAAGAATTGCTTAACCAGGGCTGCACCCAAATTATCCTCTTTAAAAATGGTTCAAAATTACAAACATAACCCAGCAATTTCACTTCTAGGCATATATCCAAGAGAATTGAAAATATACATTCCCACAAAAATGTGAGCATGAATGTTCATAACGTTATTCATAATAGCCCAAAAGTGGAAAGAGCCTAAATGTCCATCAACTGATAAATGGATAAACAAAATGTGATATAACCACACAATGGAATATTATTCCACAACAAAAAAAAATGAAGTACTGACACATGCTACAATATGGATGAATCTTAAAAACATTATGCTAAGTGAAAAAATCAGCCACAAAAAGCCACATATTGTGTGATTTCATTTATATGAAATATCCTAACTAGGCAAATCCACAGAGACAGATAGTATATTAATTCTTCCCAGGGACTGGGGGGAGGGAGAAATAAGGAGTGACTGCAAATGGGTATGGGTTTGCTTTTTGAGGTAATGAAATTATTTTGGAATTCGATCGTGACGATGCTTGTGCAACTTTCTGAACATACCAGAAACCACAGAATTGTACACTTTTAGAGGGTGTGAATTTTATGGAAATGAACTTTATCATTTGAAATGCATTTGAATTTCATCTCAAAAAAATGTTTAAATTCCAAGCACATCACTTTAATAAAGACTGGAAAGACACACAGAAATATTATAATAGTTTTCTTAGATTTAGTTTGAAAGTGATTTTCTTCATGTTTAGACATCCTGTAATTTTATTATCCAATATTTAGAATTAAAAATAAAGTTTAAATACTGTAGATTATGAGAATTGTCAGCACAGCCGTACCATCAACATGTAACACTGAACACAGCAAGCCAACAGTTCTATGGGTAAAAGCCAAAGAGGGTTTGATGCTGCTGCGTTTGAGTCTAAACAAAATTAGAGTCTTTGGCAGGGAAGCTTAAAGTCATTTTGCATCCCATATATACAAATGCTATAGTGAAGAACAAGCATTACATGTATCATCTGCTACAGATGACAAGGGCACATATGTCAAGAAACTTCAATGCCATCTGCAGAGTAACTCATCTCATTATTCCAGTAATTACTAAATTGGAAATCAGATGGCTGTGAAGTTCGGTCACATAGTTCATATTGAAAACTTCCTCAAAGTTAAGTATCTCTCTCATGTTCCACTGGAGAGTCTCCATCTGTTGGTTTTCAAGCAGTGGCTCAAGGAGAGACAGAGCATACAATGACATAAACAGAGAGGCTTCTGCATGTCACACAGCCACCAGATGTTTGTAAGTTTCATTCCAAACAGAATGAAGAGGTTAAAAAAAAAAAAAGTCTAGTCAATTGCAGCCACCTGACTCACAAGAATTAGAAATAAGATGAGAGGAAGCTGAAATTTTATTTAACAAAATAATAAGGAGAGAAAATCAGAAGTAACTGAGCAATGACAATAGAAATAATAAAAAAGTAAAATTATAATTTCTCAGCAATAAACACTCTTGGCATCACCCTCAGGACTTTGAGGAATCTCATTAAAAACACAAGGAAAGCCTGAAGTAAATCTAAAACTCAATCCACATATGTACCTCTGCCATCCCTGAGTATCCATCAACCTGAGAGTCCTCTTTTTCATGATATAGTTTCAACTTCATTCATGCCTTTAAAAAGTAGCATGATTTTGTAACATGTTTCTATGAGGTTCTCAAGCGTGGTCATGCAGGAGAAGCCCCTGACTTAAGCTTAAGTTTCTTCACCTTAGAATTCGAGGCTTACTATGGAAAACAGTAAGGAGATTCCTTAAAAAACAAAAAATAGACTTACCATATGATCTAGCAATCCCACTCCCGGGCATGTATCTGGAGGAAACTTTAATTTGAAAAGATACATGCACCCCAATATTTCTAGCAGCACTATTTATAATAGCCAAGACATGGAAATAAACTAAATGTCCATTGGCATATGAATGGACAAAGAATTTGTGATAAATATATATATTATATTATATATATATAATATATATATTATATATATACACACACATATATAATGGAATACTACTCAGTCATAAAAAAGAATGAATGCTGTTTGCAGCAACACAGATAGACCTAGAGACTATGATACTAAGTGAAGAAAGTGAGACAGAAAAGGACATATATCATATATCACTTATATGTGGAATCTTTAAAAATGACACAAATGAACTTATTTATAAAACAGAAAGATACTCACAGACATAGAAAACAAATTTATGGTTACAAAAGGGGAAAAGAGGGGGAGGGATAAATTAGGAATTTGGGATTAGAAGATACAAACTACTATATATGAAATAGATAAACATGGTCCTACTGTATAGCACAGGGAACTATATTCAATAGCTTACAATAATCTAAAATAAAAAAGATTTGAAAAAGAATATATATACATATGTACAACTAAATCACTATGCTGTACACCAGAAACTAACCAAACATTGTAAATCAATTATATTGCAATAAAAAAAAATTCCAGGCTTGATCTAAGGCACAGCACAGTGGTTGCAGACAGCAATACTGTATTACAAACTTCAAAGCTGCTAAGAGACTAAATCTTAATTGTTCCCATCACAAAGAAAAAAAAAATTACGTGACATGAATTGTATGACAAAAAATCAACTAAGCAGCAAGACGGAGGTGCTCACAAAGGCTATGATAGCAATCATATCACAGTACATAAATGTATGAAACCAACAGTACACCTTAAACTTACACAATATTATATGTCATATGTCAATTTTATCTTAAGAAAAACAAATTTTAAAAAAGAATTCAGGATCGCCTGGGCATGTCTATCTCCTCCTCCAGGGATCCATTCACCTGAGCACCAAGGAGCCTCCCAGGAAGGACAGTGAACAAGGTCAGAGCAGAGGTGGCCTGAGTGCAACACAGGCATCTACCACTCAGGTCAACCCAGGTACAGACTCGTTTGGCCCCAGGGCAAGGAGGCAACAAGGAGATGACAACAGAAGCTATAGCATTAGATATCGGCAGCTTTTGCAAAACAAGATGTTTTCAAAGGCAATAGTAGCACAGTAAGAGTTGAGGCCTCTGACCTAGAGTTTATGCTTAGACTTTCTTTGCAGAAAGAACAGAAAGCAAGAAACGAGAAACTTCTAAGAGCTGAACACCAGTGTGCCAACTCCATATACAGCCACTTCAGTGCACAAATTCAGAATCTCTGTACAATTACACTCATTTATACCATTAGCTGTCTTTTTACAACCAACTACGAAATTAAATAAGTCATTTAAAAAATCAGTACAGACAAGTTAAACTGAGGGCTTTAATATTCCTTTTTTCCTACAGTGATGCTTTTGGAACTGAAAAAAAAGAACAAAGCCTTAAACACTTAGCAGTGTATTATTTTGCCAGTGTACTAAATTTAGGGCTAGTTAGGCATTATAACCTGAACAACCATCAGGGACAGTCAGCTATTTCTCTAAGTATTTCTAGGGCTACAAAATACACATACACACAGAAAAATGGGTAGTTCTACTTAAATTTTCTCCCTAGTAATAGCTAACAAGGATATTTTGTTAACTACATACTCAAACAAATTCTTTGGAAGGAAAAAATAGACCTTTCAAAAAATAGGAAAAAATTGGCTTAATGAAACCTAAGTGAGATTTTAACATGTTCCAAAATAAAACATAGCAACATATGGAGTCACTAGCAACCAATCATGCCTCAAACACTTGAGAACACAGCATTTGGGGGTCTACATGAGGTGCTATCTTTAATAGAGTAATATATGTGTGTTGAAATGTGTCCATCTTCTTCTGAGAATTAAGTAACCTAACTTGCCTGCTTTATGTGTTTAAAATGTAAATCCCCCTTTAGCATGAACATGAACACACACACTCACACATTTCGAGTAGCCAAGAATTATCAGTAAGCTTGCTCTACTTTTCCCTAATACTCAGATGGTTATCTCAGAAGCAGCATTTAATGATGAAAATGCTCGAGATGAACCAGTAGGTCCACAAAAGGAATCTTTGAGACATTCTTCACTTGTCTGAGTTTCCAGGAACACTTCAGCTGTTCTCCACTGTCCCCAGTCTCTCCATTTCCCTGCATCTTCCCAGGTGGGGAAGAGAATAGAAAAAGAAGTAAAAGTGATGAGATGGTACTGATGGTTATAAGGCTACAGTCAACATTTTTGGATTGTTGGCTTTTTAATGGCATGTTTATGTTGCTGAATTCAATTGAGCAATATATGGGCCTTGTACAAATTATACATCATTTGCCAAAAAAATTAATCAATTAGCACAGATATCATTTATTGTAACTTGAACATTACTGAACTTAACTATATGATAAAATTAGGAACATGTGCTCCAATAAAAGCATGTCACATAGAAATATCAGAGAACATACACTTGTACGATTTTGGTGGAATGGTTGTTAAATCAATGTGGCAATTTATCTTTTAAGTAAAAAGAGAATATTTTTATAAATGAGAGAAACTGAGAGAAGTTTACTTCAGACAGACAAAATGTCTTAGTAGAAAGATGTCCAAATTTCTTCAACTCTCCGAAACAAATACATTTGGAGAACATTTGGAGTGAAATATAATTTTCATTTGTTTATAACTTCTTTATTTTTCAACTCACAGAAGTATCCACACAGTGAGACTGAAATTTTAACAGAACTGTTTTCCATTAATCCAATATCTTCCAAAAAAATTCATTTTTGCAGTCTAAAACAATAAACTATTTTTAAAAGATTATTATAAAGACACTTCAAATTTAAGTTTTCACCCTAAAAAGTAGTGTGTAGATCTTTGTGCTCAAGGACTAAGCAACATATGGGACATCTAGAAAAAAGAAGATTGAAGGGCCATTTAAATACCCAGTTTCTCAGACAATATACTTTCTTGTGTTCAGAAAGTTATCCATCCACTGAGACACAAGTTCACTCTGTTACTAAGAATTCATTGGGAAAACTCAAAATCTACTGACATCAGTGAAGAGCAGCATGTAGAGCCCTGATAAGATCTATCATCTACGGTTAGCGTCTCTTTCTAAAGTTCAGACCACATGACAACCATTTAGGTAACAACAATGGAACAGAATTATCATCATATCCAAAAAAACTGGCATCCTTTACCTATTCTAGTTCCTTAGTAGACGTTAAGAAGCATCTCTGGAATTAATTTCTGAATAAAATCCCCTTCCAAAACAGATGGGATTCTAATCGATTCTCGGATTTGTCTTCTAGAAGTATTTACTGGTTCTTTTTAATTACAAAAAAAAATTTTCACGATAAATTGTCTGTTTTACTGTCTGTGCTAATTTCATTTAATTATATCCTTGGAGTAAGCTATTATTTTCCCACTGGTTCCCATGGCATTCTTCATTATCAACTGCTAATTGTCTAGCATTCACATAGGACTGTGAACCAAGTAGGCTGCTGCGTGGGCTGAAGTTCCCAGGGGAAACTGAACAGCAATAGGATTCTGCATTGTTATTATTGGGACACATGAGAAAATTTCCACCCACTTACATGCCCACATCACTCTGCGGCACAGCAACCACACCGGAGGGGCTGTGCACCGAAGCATGGGAGCCATCTGCACTAGGCATCCACTTGGTGATTATCATCACACATCAAGGGAAGATTACACGGGGCCAAACTGTTGCAGGCGTGAGAGCCAGAGGTCTGGCTCCATATGGCAGGCATGAGTATTGATCTTAAAACACAGCTATGACAGGTCTGTCTAAAAGGGTTTTTTTTTTTTCCTAATGTCCCAGACTTGAGCACAAGTACCTGACTCAGTACAATTACTCCCTCAAACTTCTCCCCACTTATCTTTCCAGAATCAAGGCCAATTTAGAGATTTAAACATTTTTGAAAGATGCAAAGAAGCTGGAGACTTTAGAGTAGATTTTGAGATGTACTGCTCCTTAAAATTATTCCTAATGGAGACTTGGATATCTGGAGCTAATTACATTTGATCTTATCAATTCAGAATGTGCGAAACAAAAGCTATTAGGAGAGCCAGAACAACATGCAACATTTTACACACTTAGGTCAAGAGGGAGTTGTGCAAGTCTCTTACTTAGTGAAGCAGACAGGGACTATGAAAATGGAGCTTGGAGGCACAGAAGGTGGTGTTTTTATTCATGTGCTTTGTGGGCACCAGGTTGCAACATCTTGTGGAATAAAGCTCTGATCTCAGAGCATGCTATGTGCTGATCATGTTTACCAGAAATTTGTGCCTCCTGAGACACCTGTGCCTCCTCCAGGCACATCCTCTCAGGGTACAGAGCTGCCCTCACCAGAGGAGAGTCACAGGAAGCTAAATTACCTTTGTGGGCTAACTAGGATCACTGGATGCTGTGAAACACAGAAGAGATAGGATGATGGCTTCAAGCTGAGACTCACTTATTGGTGAGGCCACCACAGTCCAAATCCTATTTCAGGGCTTTGAGGTTTAAGAATATGATAGTCAAAGTTTACTGAGAGATGCTCAGACTCTTGAGGACTAGTTCACTCTAATTAAACCAGCCAGAGGCTAAAAGGCAGAGAGGCAGAGGAAACACAAAAAGAGCACTTGGCCACAAGTTAGGAAGTTCAAGTTCAGCACCGTACCGCCTAACGCTACAACCCAGGGTGATGTGAGGTCCTGAGGGCAGGGCTGTGCCTTGACTGCATTACATCTGTGTGCTTTTCCAACAACAATATATGTGATAAATCAGACACCAATTTTTATACTAAAATGGTTATTGCTGGTCCAGGAAACCAATCTTGTACCCACAGAACTACAACCCACCTTGTAGTTGGGGATGGCTCCATTCAAGATGAAATTACAGTTCCGAGGGTTGACTAGTGAGCAATGAGTAAAAGCAAGGAAAGTTGGATCTTCTTGGGGCCCATTTCCAACCATCTACAGGAGAGATGATTCAACCATCTTTTCACAGGACTCTCTCACTGAGGTCCCAGAATGCCCCCATATCACACACTATTATGGTTCAAGTTTTCTTTCTCTATGCCTAACACATAACCAGAATCCTCTGATTAAAAGTACTCCTCCTACCACCCCAACCTCTCTCTCAAAGCTCCACTTCTCTGCTCACCTCTCAGAGTTTTTACATTCTCAAAGATTCCGTGTTTGTGTCCCATTCCCACATTAACAAGAATTCCTTCTGGTTTTTTATATATTCTTGTGGTTTCAGCCAATATGGAGGGCTATCAAGTATGTGTCTACAAGCTGAAACTCTAATCTGACACAGATCTCTACCAGGACGTGCTGCAGGCATTCCCAAAATCACCTAGCCCAGGACTTCAACTCATTATCCTCTTCAAAAGTCCTCTGAAACATCCATGCCTCCACCACTCCAGTCTTAGTACAGTGCTCTAGTCAGACCCTTACCATCCTGAGGCCAGACCACTACAAAAGCCTCCAAACTGATGCTGCCTTCCATCGCCTCTCCCTTTTACTTATTTTTTTAAGCCTAGATCAAGTTTTCAACTGTTTAATTTCTTAAGTGTATTATTTGGGTCTCTGGTGGAAAGGACGTAGCTGGGCTAACCTACTTTAATAAACTTAGAGGAAAGTGACATTCAGACAGAGATTATTTCATAAACACGGTTGAACACTGACTATCTCCCGCCCACACTCACTTATGCTGGATATCGCCAGATCCCCCATAACTCCAATCCATCCTACTAACCCCTAACAGATTAGCCATGTACACCACAGACCACAGTCATGCATAAAAGCTTCTAGGATTCTCCACCAGCTAAAGATTAAAGCTCAGACTCGTACCTTAACATATGAGCCCCTCTCCAAATCACCCCCAAACTGCCTTCCCAGCCTTATCACCAAGCACACCTCCCAGGTCCTCTGTGCTTAGCCCTACCAGATACTTACTATTTCCTCAACATGTCATCTACTTTCAAACCTGTGTATTTCCTCGTAGGAATCCCTCTCCCTAGAATGACCTTTGCCAACAAAGTCCTGCTTATCGTTTAAGAACCCATTGAAAAGCCAGCTCCTCCGTAAAGCCTATCCCTGTCCTACCAGGCAGCATCTATGCCCTTTGCACAGTGCCTGTATCTTTACACTTAACTTATGACAAGGCATTGCTGCTACTTTAATCCACTGTAATCCCCACTAGACTGTACATTTGCTGAAACCAGAGATGGTGTGTTCTTACTCACCTTTATAGTCCTGATGCCTTGCTCATAACAGATCCATAATGCATGTCAGTTTTAATTCAATTAAAAATCACAACCTCCAAGATGATAGTTTATTTTAAATTAGTTTACTGATGGGGTTAATGCATATAAACCATCATGAATCAGAGTATGGAATGAAAGAAGTCTCACGTTCCTTCTGAAAACGAATCCCATGTATGGTGTGTCCTTGTTGTCTTCAACAAGCATATGGTTCTGCTGCCCTAGCTTTAGGGTTTAGATCCATTCATGTTTCAGGGCCTGCAGTCAACTATCAAAAGTACAGGCTGGGATAATGATTATCCTAAAACTGTTGATTTACAAGGAACCCTAGAGGACGCTGATTCAACCCTTCACCTTACAAAAATAGAGACCGAAGGCCAAAGAGGCCGAGACCTGCCCAAAATACCCAATACTATGGTGGCAGAGCCGAGACCAGAGCCCAGGTGTCCCCATGCATTCTGACAGCGTGATTTCACCACTCTCCACTGCTTCTCCCTGAAATCTTCTCAGAGAAGCAGAGCATCTTTGGAATAGTGCCCTCCTCTCCACCAAGAACTTCCGACAGCTCTGTAAATGAAGCAATCCAGTATAAGCTACCCTGACTGACAGCCATCAACATCTATTTGGACACTTCTAGATGCTGGGGAGCTCACCACTCTGCCATTCCTTCTTGTCCATATCTTCTTGGTCTACATTCCTCACAGAGAAAGCCAGTCTCAACCCTGCCAACAGCTGAAGACAACAATCACGCCTCCCCAGTTTTTTCTCTAAACAACTGTAATTTCTTCAACTGTTCCTCACAACATATGATTGTGACTCCACAATTTCACTGGTTTCCCTTCTCTGCTGCACAGAATATGACCTAGCCCCAAACAGCTCATATCTTTGAAGAGAATAGAAATAAAGCCTTTGAAAAAAATGTCCTTTAGTGCCTCTCTAATTTTTTCAACGCAGAATTGCCATTTCTATCAGCTCTATAGGGTGTCTGAACAGCAATATGCCAGACCCATCAACAGAAAACATTGCCTGAAAATGCTGTTTCTGAACCAGTTTACACTTGGTAGAGACCTAAGGAGGCAAAACTACATGCATTAAGCAAGTATCCAAAAAAAATTATTCAGGTCCTCAATATCCTAGAACATAACAAATCAAACTAAAATTTTTCAGAATGAATTAAAACATCTCAAGATATTCTCTCCCATTTTTCTCCTTTTAACGCCCATCCCAAGTTTAGAAAGCACTCACTAAAATATCAATTCAAAACCAAAAATATTCTATACAGATTTCTGATACGATCGCAGCCATCTCAACTCCTGCAGAGGTTGTTTCAGAATCCCACCGGGAGTCGAAAAACAGAAGAAGAAATTTCTCTCTCGGCTTATCTAACATCTCTTCCCACTAAACTTTCATTATTTAAACCTGGTGGAGCAGTTGTGCTAACACCACTGATACCTCCACTGGAGAGAATCAAGATTGAACACAGCCTGTTCTGCCATGTGGAAAGCCCACCTGAGATCATTCCTTCAATAATTCAACTGTTCAGTGAGCACCCACTCATGGCTGGACTTGACTTCTAACTCTAGGAAATTTAATGAAGATTTTCAAGGACAGCTTCATACATGAAAAATTTATTCCCCACAAAACAAAACTTGGAGAAGTGGATTTAAGGATCAGTTGTTGTAAAATAAGAGAAATTTTAAAGGAGGTTGAGTGATTTAACAAGAAGCACCCCAACAACTTAATTTAAAAACATCCCTTTATCGACATCTGTCTGCAATGCCTTATCTTAGTAATACTTCTGAAATAAAGATAAGACCAATGTCTGAAGCTTGTAATGTATATAATATACTTTATCTAACTGCAGGAAGGTAGTATACTCTGCCAATTTTTTGAACATCTTAAAAACTGATAAACAAATTTGACTGATGAGTAGTATTTTTGTAGATATGGCCAAAGAAGACTTACCTAAGAGAGGCAAAGAACCTCTTCCTCCCTTGCGTGAATTTCATCTGGCTCCATATGCTTTCTGAAATGCTTGCTGACTTGTCTTTAGGATAAATCACTTAATTTGTCCACAAACTAAAGATTAAGCGCCTCCCCTACACTTCACTGAGGCAGAATGATGCGTAATTGCTGTTGGGGAAGAGGCGCATTTGCAGCCTGGGTGACGGCCCCGTCCATCTAGGGGAAGGCTGGAGACTGGGGAGGGGGCTCTGAAGGGAGCTCCAGAGCTGAGAGAACAAGAGGGGGCTTGTGTCTGACTAGGCCAGGGGAAACAGCAGGCTGGAGCCAGAGGGCACACAGTGAGAGGGGCTGCGCAAGAGGCTCTGCCTCATGGAGGACGGAGCGTCCTGGAGAAAGAGAGAAGGGTCAAGAGTTCTCACAAAGTCACTAAGGATAGCAAGAAGAATCCCAGACCGCAGGGAAGAAGTGGAGGGTTAAGAATGGAGATTTCAAATATTGAAAAATAATAATGAAACCTGTCACTCCTTCCCCAAGGCAAAGACTAATCTTGGTGTAGACCTGAGTTACTACTTTACTTATGAGTCAGTGCCCTAATGGTGAAGCTATGAATCCCAGACTCTTGGAGGTCCTGTGACAATGGAGCATCTCACTAGGGGCCACCAGGGGGCCAGTTAGTGACTTATAAGGTCCCCAGCAGTGGCCAGCCTAAGACAGAGGTGGGGAACCTAACCTTCAAAACCAACAGGGATGCCTGCATCCCGTACATCCCAACCAAGATAACAAGAAGTACTGACCCTCCCCAGGGTGATAGACCATCCCAAACTTCCCCTTGCATAATAACAGGCTCCTGGCTCCAAAAAGGAGGTACTTCAGCAAGAGCAAAGAGCAAACGTCTGCCAAGGCCTGGGCAGCCCCGCCTTCCTGCGGAAACTTCTAGGGCCCATGGTGGCTGAACAGGGAACTGTTCTCCAGGCACTGGCTGGAGGGGCAAGCAAGGCTCCAGCAGAGCCTTTGTGGATGTCCCAGTAGAATGGCCCCCAAGGCCAGCATAACTCACAGACCTTGTCAGCTCCTTCTGGTTATTGGTTGGATATATGCACAGCTGGTTAGAGAAGGATTCCAGGAAAGCCTGCCCACCCCTGCATGGGGTACAGAAGGGCAGCCTGGTAGGGCGGAAACGCACAAGGAGCCAAGCAAGATCTGAATCTCCAGGGAAGCTACTCAGAACAAAGGTAAGTGGAAAATAAACGATTCTCATTTTAAGCTTACGTGGCATTTACTCTGTGTTAGGCATTTTATACTCATTTAAGTCTCACATTAGTCCTCTCATCTTTAACCGATGAGAAAAATCTCGAGGTCTGGAGAGTGACTTATCCAAAGTTGCAGGGTAGTAAGTGGCTGAGGCAGGATTTGACAGGCAGGACAGCTGGAGTCCCCTGTTTGAATCACTCTGCTGTCCTGCCTCGTCAGGGTTTGCTTTTTCTTTTCAGGCTAGGATGCAACAGGTGCTGTCATTAGGGGTTCAGGTGACTGTAAGGAAAGCGGTTTGAGCCCGAAGTCCAGAGTGGAACGAGAATTTAAAAGTGAGGACCTGAGGACCTGGGGCCTCAGTCTGAGCCAGCTGTTGGACACAGAGAACCTGAGAAACAAAGAGGGTGCTGCCTCTGAGGCTGAGGTAAAAGAGGTAAGAAAAACAAGTGCCGACCCTGTAAGGAGGACAAAAATGAAGCCTGTGTAGCTGCCAGCTGTCATCTGTTTGTTCTACATATTCTGTTCACTTTCAGAGATTCCCTCCCATCATGATAAAAATTAGCATGCACATAGACAGACGACGGCAATAAATATGGTAAGAACCGAGCAGAGAAGTTCAAAGGAAAAAAAAAAGGAGAAAAATTTCTAATCCTAAAATTGGGAGTTGAAAAGCCCCCAAGATGACATCAGCCTACATTGTCCTAGAAGAGTGACAGACAGCTAGCTCAGGGCCCTCTTCTCTTTGGGGATGGCCCATTTCACCACAAGGGTACAGAGCAAGGGTCTGGGACAAGGGGTCGGGGCAATGCCTGACCCATGTCCTCCTGCTGACTCTCCTCTTCTTCCTCCTTGGGTTCTGTTACAGACCCCACCCCCATAAATTCACATGTTGAAGTCCTAACCCCAGTTCCTCAGAATGTGGCCATATTTGGAGATGAGGTCTTCTGGCTGGGCCCCCATCCAGTAGGACTGGTGCCTTTACAGGTGGAGGAAACATAGACACAGGCACGTGTCTGCACAAAGACCATGTGAAGATATGAGGAGAACACAGCCATCTAGAAGCCACGAAGAGAAGCCTCAGAATGAAAGCAACCCCGCAGACACGTGGATCTGAGACTTCCAGCCTCCAGAATGGTCAGAAAATACAATTCTGTCGTTTAAGCCTCCCCGTTCGTGGTACTTGTTATGGTAGCCCGAACAGATTAATTCAGGTGCCCTCCCTGAACTACAAGTGTAGATCAGAGAATTCTTAGGCATCCCACTGAATAAACATGTGCGTTTCCTGACCCTAAAAGAGACTGACAATCGGTTCTTAGAGGGGATTACATACTTGTGGGGACAGAGCGATTCAAGTCCCCCAGACTTCTGCAGCTAAGTTTCCAAACACCACAGCCCATCGGTTCATGTCCTTTTTGTATCCATGATGAACTACCACAAAGCCTCTGCAGATTCTCTGTTTCTATGCTCTCAGGCCCCCAAATTCATCCTCTCTAGCATTACACCAAGTTCATCTTCACCGAGTACTGTTTTTACCACGTCACCCTCCCTCAACTAGTATTAATGGTTTCTCACCAGCTGTAAGAAAAAGCCCAAACTCCTTTACTTGTCTCATAAGGCTATGAGGGGGTCCAACCTCCAGCAATCTTCCCAAGGAAAGTAATAAAACCAGCCTAGCAAAGTTGTTTGCAAGGAACTAAGCACACGCTTAGAGCACGATGAACGCTAGTTTCTCCCCAACATCACGTTTCACGGGAAAAGTGGTTGGCCTGTGAATTTAGAACCTTCCTTCTGGATGAGTCACCCATGCACTTTAAATCAACAGACTTAGAAGGATGTTTCCGATAATAATTGTGTTTAGTTTGTTCTTGATCTTTCTTTGCACTGCAGCAGGCACATAGTAGGAGCTTTCTAAATACGAATTCTTTTGAATGACTTCTCAAAACCATTCAACAAGGACATAGGAAAATCAGTGTCATCAGGGGTTTTAGTATTACACTTTTCATCATCATCATCAGGGTTTTAACAAACTGAGCAAAGAGTACAAATACTCTGGCCCTTTGGCCAGGGCTTGGAGATACTCAAGCCAAGAGAGCCTTGATTGAACTATACTGCTTTAATGGAATTTGAGTTGTATGGGAACGTTTTAATTATCAGAATCTTCTTTAGAAAAATCCTCTGAGATTTGAGATAAGTTTACGTATTATTATATGAATCACAATTTGCTTTAAGAGCTTATCTAAATCCCATCTGTTTGATTGGAAAAGGGAACTCGGAATGAATCCATCTAATTTTCAGTTTTCTTCCTTGGAGAGAATCGTGATTGAAAGTTAGAGTAGGGTTATGTGTTGCCTTTTTTGATGGTTTCTAGAGGAAGTCTTAGGGTTTCCATAGTAATGCATAAGGAGTCACTATTTTCTGCCACAATTTCCCAGCAAAGAGAAGAGCATTGGTAACTATAAAAGTTGAGAGTAGATCATTCTAAATTTGTTCTGGCTGTGGGGGATGGGTGGGACGGAGCATTGTACTATCGAGTGAAGGTGACTGACTCCCAGCTCCACAAGGCAAATAATGCATTTACTGAGTTTCCAGCAGCAGTGTCAAAGAAATTCTAGGCATCTTGACCAGGCATGAGACAGGTGGGTCCTGCCCTGTTGCCCTGGAATTCACAAGAGACCCTGCACTTTAGGAAATACTGACATTGCTGCACCTCCTCCATCTTCTCCCTCTTCCTTCTCTCTCCTCACTTCTCATTTTCCCCCCTCCCCGACCTTGCCCCGCCTCTCTCCTGCTCCTTTGCACGTCTGCTTTTCCAGCTGCGGGCTCAGCTGTCCTGAAGACAGAGGACAGTGGCACAGGATGCGGAAGGAGCACAGCGCACCCTCAGCTCCGGGAGGAGGTCATGTTCCCGGGAATCTTTCCATCACCCTGGGGCTGCTGGGCCAGGCACGTTCCCTTCCTTGTAAGTATTCAGCCTGCTTTCAGGGTTGTTGTTTTTAAATAGCAGCATTTTACCGGATGTCACAAGGTGTACCTGCGCATCTTTGTTTTGCTAAATCTGAACAAATTGTTCTCGTTGGTTTATTTAGAGTAACTAAAAAAGCCTCCTCAGCAGCTGTCCAGTGTAACCGAGGACTTGTCTTACAGACAACAAATCCAGCAGAAAGGACTGCGTCAGGAACGCTGTTATCACCCACCCCAGCGGTGGTTAGGAAGGGACTTCCCAGTGGGTGGTGAGATCTCTGTGATTCCATTTGCAGGAGCTTCAAAGTTGCCATCTGCTTTAAACTGATTTTGCTTTGAAATAGAATTCCATCATGATTTTTAAAGCTGGTGATTATTCCTAATCGCCAGAGCATGCACAGTGTTAACAGCAACCATACCTAGAAGTATGAAATTTTTTCTCTGCTTATTTAACAGAGTTAAGTGATTTAGTATAAGTTCCAGAAAAGTCAAGGTGATCCTGCGCTTTATAGAAGACTAGCTTTCTTATCTTGCCCATCATAAAGGGAAGTCCCTTGAACATAAGAGACATAAGAGCTTAAGACTTAACTTAGCTTTTAAGCTTTATTTACAGTTGTCAACTCCTACCTGTGCTCCACCTCTCTGCCCTTTTGGTTAAAATCACTGAAGCATTTGCCAACAAATCTCTGATGACCTCAGAGCCAGCCAAGGTAACTCTCCTGGCCACAGCTACTTCAGATGGGCAGGGAGCCCTCACTCTCCTTTCCAAGCAGACACAGGGAGTATTTGGAACAGTTTCCAATGAGAGCACAAGTGTTGTTACCATCATTCTATGGCAGAAATGAAGGTCCATATTAGGTACAAGACTTCCAAGATATGATGTGACTTTGGGGTGTGCTGGGTCAGAGAGCTGAAGGAGAGAAGAAGAATGGGACCATCTCCCTGCTGTGACAGTGTGACATCCCAGAGAGTTAGATGACTGTGGTCAGGCTTAGCATCCATTCATTCATCCTGCCTCCATCCAACATATATCGAAGGAAGACCCCCTCGCACAGGAAGCAGATAGGTAAACATGACACACACGTATCTTGCTTTCAAGGAGCTTTGGTCCAGGGAGGAACACCCACTCCAACTTTTCTCTGATGCCTCTTCTGCACCCTGCCTGCACACGGGCGTGCGCACACACTCACACACAAACACACACATACAATGTTTCAAAGAGGAAGGTTTAAAGGAAGAGGTCACACACACTGAGATTGTAAGTTTAATTTAAATTTTCAATTATCTGAGGATAAGGAAACTTTAAAGAAATGAGATGCTGAAACAGGGCAGAGGCTGCCAGAGGCTCTCTCTTCATGTATTTCCCCCCCCCCCCCACTTCCCTGGTGTTCAGTCAATGTTTCTGTTGCCAAATACCATAGCAGACACTGTAAGAGACTGAGGGTGGGGCAGGGTAAAGGAATATTAGATGTTCACCTTCAAGGTCTTCACAATGCAGAAAAACCAGCTATAAAAATTTGCCAAGCTTGCCAAGTACTAACCGTTTACCAGCTAAGTGGTGCAGAAATGCTGTAGGTTCAGCTTTTGAGTTGGTGGGGAAACAGTCATGTCAGAGGGGACCCAGAGTAGCACTGGACTCCACAGGCATTCTTGGGGGGGGGGGGGTTGGATTACAGGCTCAGAGGCATAGAAGTGGACAAGTACCACTCTGTCTCGGGACAACAAGTGGAAGATGGTAATTTTGTTGAACCAGGAGGTTCCCTTGGGGGCACAGTGGGATAACCCCACTGATATAGATCAGGACACACAGGCTTAGAGCGATGGAGTGATGTGCCTGCTGGTCACAAAGCCCTGGTCAGCTAGAGAGCCAGGACCAGGCCAGCCCCGCAATGAGAGTTAGGGTTTTTCTGTAGCAGATGGCAGAATCCAATTCTAGCTCAGAAGTAAAACCCAAATTTGATGAAAAGATATGCAGAGTTTGGAGATCAGAGAAAAAGAACAAGTGAGACTAGAAAAGAGCCAAAATGAGGACAGTTCGGGCACCTGGATGGGGAATGAATGGGAGCCACTGTCATCATGAATCAGCTTTGATTAACGCAGGGCCCTGAGTCTCTGCTGAAAGGACATGCAGTCCTCCTGGCTGGAGGGGCAGAGCCGCCTGATTGACAGTACAACCCAAACTGCCCGCAATGAGGAGTGGTGGCTCCCTCAGGCAAAACTGGGAGGGAAGAGGAAACGGACACTGCAAGCAAAAATATCCTTTCTCTAAACAGTATCAAGTCCATTACAATAAAATTGCTGTAATTTGCCCAGGCCATAAAGAGTTTTAAACTCTTGCAGGTATATTAAAAGTCCACAGTCTTTGCTCCACAGGTTACTACAAATGAATTAAACAGAGTGGAGTCAGCTTCAAACCACTGAGTTCTAGATCTGAAAGGAATCTCAGAGGTAAACTAGAACAGTTCTATCACCGTGCAGATAAGGAACCCAGGGACTTGTTGCAAGGTTCTATGAGCTAGTTAGTGGCAGAATCAAGAGAACTGAGCTGGCCTCGGCCTCAGGCCAGCCTCTATCCACAATGCTGCATCACATGCTCTAAGGTCATCACAATGAAGTCTCCATACAGTAAAAGAACTTGGTCATCTCCTTGTTGTTGGAGGCATTAAAATGCCTCCAACAGCACATGTCACCCACCAGTGTAATCCCAAACTGTATCATGTCTTCCTGAAGCTTCCTTTGCGGAACCACGCCTCAGTTCTACAGCTAACATGGCAACATTAGGATTTCAACGTCCATAAAGCACTTTACATTCTCAGTCAGAGAGTTTTTCTCAGGATGATTACCAACTCAAAAAAAGAAAATTCAGATGACTAACATTTAACAGGCACTTGCTGATACACTGGATGCTTTCTTTAAGCCATTTCTATATAGGTGCATGAGAATGTAAACCTAGGATTGTTTAAAAAAAAAAAACAGAAACCAAAACACAACCTAAATGTCAAGCCTTGAAGGACGGGTTGAATCTAACCATTCTATCCTTATCGGATTTTAAAAGAGTATATGATCATTAGTTACAGGCAGGAAAATAGCTCATGATACATTGTTGAATGAAAAGTTTAGGCAGGAAAAGTATATCCAGCAAAATTCCCTGTTTCTACAAAAGCAATAGCAATGCACATATATATGTACAGATACACATGTGTTTATGTATACATGCCCGCATATATGAACATACACGTATATACATGCATATACATGTGTCTGTACACATACACACATATAAAATTTGTACCAAAATGTTGACTGGGAGTGTAGGGGAGTGAAACAATCTTTTATAATAATTACATAATCTGTATAATATGTAATATATAATTATATAATATAGTTTTTAGCAATTTAAATTGAATTTTAAAGTTTCTCCATATTTTGTATTTGTATATCAAAATTTATTTTTTCCTTACCCCTAGTTAAGGAAATTTTTTTCTATTTTAAAAAAATTTATAATTTTTTTCTACTTTTTAAGTTGTATTTTTTAGGATTGTTTTAGGCAATCCTAGACATGTCAGATAACCCAAGCCTCACTATCCACACAAGCCCATCAGAACCAAAGAGGCACAAGGCACCCAGGGTCAGAGGACCACGATGGCCCCTGCACACAACCCCCTGCTTTTGCTGGGGAGGACTGCATTCCCAATACACACTCTCCTCAGGGCACACGCCAGAAAGGTAAAGGTGGTACCGTCCACCCTGAAAAGGCTAACTTTGTTTTTCCCACAACCTGTTTTGTTTCCAGGCCCACGGACTGACCAGAACAACTCCGGCACCCTCAGACTTTCAAGAGAAAACAACACAACCGCACGATCTGTTCCCACATGGAGGGATGGCAGCAGAGGGGTGGGGAAACAGGATGAAAAAGACAAGGGTGGTGGTTCCAACTCTCAACAGTTTTCCTTTGTCATTTTAGAGACACTGAGTGAAAGCTCTTGCTCCAGATTCAGGGACTTCCTCTCCAAAGCCAGCACCTTTGTGAAAGCAGGCAATGAGCAAAGAGCTTTGCAGCTGCCCTTCACCTCCTCCCAGCTCTCATCTTTGACAGGCAGCACCGTGATTTAACTGTCAAACACTAAGCAGCACGTCTTCTTTCAAGAGGCTCCACAGACCACTCCATACACCGACAAAGGAATATAACAAACAAGTGCCTGAAAGCTTTTGTGTTGCTATGGCAACTAGCCTGGCTTTCTTAAACTCACAGGGGAAAGACTATTCCACCAAAAAGAGACAATGTAACTAATAACCCTGACATTTTATTAATGCTTCTGGACATGCCAGATCAATGTTTCTAAAACAGCCACAGCCAAGGCTAACTACCAACCATGTCAAAGCTGACCTGGACTTGGAAGTCTAGCAGGAGGCTTTAGCAGTTAGCATTGCGTGAGCAGAGGTGTCAGGCTGGTCAGCTCAGGAGACATTTATGGGACTCACCCCATCACCCAGGGAGGCTTCTACACTACATAACATGCAGCACCTATCTACATGAGGCTTGAGTAGCTCAACTATATGAGTAAACAAGGTCTGGAGTAAAGATGGAGGTAGAGGGAGACCAAGGAGATAAGAGAGTCTATCTGGGTGCCCCCATACCAAATTTCCTTTACAGACTCTTCCCAGAAATTAGAAGCCAACAGAAAACTGGAGAGGGCTACGATTCTATGATTGTTTCTGATATTTGCTGGTGTGAAGGAGGAGGCTAAGCCACAGACTTTTCTGAATGGTAATGATACCAATCCTTTGGAGGGACAATAGGAGGCTATCTCAGTTACAAAGGAGCTGGGTGTGCTGGTTGCTGACCATGGTGCTGTCTGTGTTCAACCCATTAAAGCGGTGCCCACTTTCCATGTAAAATTACCCTCTCGTCACCTTTGATGTCACACTCTGTAGTCCTCCCATGTATTCAGAAGATGGCAAGAGCATGAAGGTCAACTTGATGAAAGGACAATGCTGACGGGAGTGCAAACTGGCACAGTATTCCTGGAGGGCAGTTTGGTGATACATACCAAACACCACAAAAATTCCAGAGTCTATGACCCAGCTTTTACACTTAAAAAATGTATCCTAAGGAAGTAACCAGAGACACGCACAAAGATGCTGCAAAGATACTAACTGCAGTGTTTTTCATAATAAAGAAAAATTGGAAACAATATAAAAGTTTAATAATGTGAGAAAGGAATTCAAAATAAAATTTTAGTATAGCCACCCACAGGAATTCTGTGCAGCCGTTAAAAGGACTATAGAAGGAGCAATATTTACAATAGCCAAGACATGGAAGCAACCTAAATGTCCATCGACAGATGACTGGATAAAGAAGTTGTGGTATATTTATACAATAGAATACTATTCTGCCATAAAAAAGAATAAAATAATGCCATTTGCAGCAACATGGAGCTGGAGATCATCATTCTAAGTGAAGTAAGCCAGAAAGAGAAAGAAAAATACCATATGATATCACTCATATGTGGAATCTTCAAAAAAAAAAAGGGGGGGTGTAGAAAAGGACACTATGAACTCATCTACAAAACAGAAATAGACTCACAGACATAGTAAACAATCTTATGGTTACCAGGGAAAGGGGGTAGGAAGAGATATATTTGGGAATTTGAGATTTGCAAATGTTAGCTACTATATAAAAAAATAGATTAAAAAAAACAAGTTTCTTCTGTATAGCACAGGGAACTACATTCAATATCTTGTAATAACCTTTAATGAAAAAGAATATGAAAACAAATATATGTATGTATATGCACGACTAGGACACTGTGCTGTACAACCAGAAACTGGCATATTGTAACCAACTATACTTCAGTTTAAAAAAAGCTATAGTGGGAGAGGGTATAGTTCAGTGGTAGAGTGCATGCCTAACATGCATGAAGTCCTAGGTTTGATTCCCAGTACCTCCATCAAAAATAAATACATAAGTAAATCTAATTACCTCCCCCCACCACAAAAAAAGCTATAGAAATATATATATGCTCACACCTTCCTAAGTAAAAAGTTTTATACTTATACATTTTATATATCTATATAATTTTAAAAGAAGTATCTTCCATATATTATTTTGATCACTAGTATTTTAACAATAAGTAACTAAGAAGCTACACATCAAAATAACAACAACGGTCATCTCTGAGTGGCTTCACTGTGGGTTTTTTTCAGTTATTAAATTGGCTACCATAAAATGCTATTATGTAACTTTTAAACAATAGAAGGAAGAAGAAGAGGAAGGAGAAGAAGGGACAGAGTATATTTGGACTTCATCCTGTTTCCAGAAAGTGATATATAAAATATAACGTAACCAACCGACTTTTAATGTATCTCCTCAAATTAAAAGCCATTAATCGGACAAGATGCTGGAAAATGGGCTGTCTTCTTTATTCTTTACAAATTTATTCAGTGGCTCCTGTGTATAAAGCATTGAGGTGTTGAGTCAAAAAAGACAGACAGTGTGGTGGGGGACTGACTGAAAGGTTTTAAGGACAAAGAACAGGTCCGCATGTGGCTCGGGATGGCAGCACACCAGAGGTAGAAAGGCCAGTGCACTACTTTTTTATTGCTGCTGCAACAAGTTATCAGAAGCTTAGTGGCTTAAAACAACACTGTATTACCTTATAGTTCTGTACTTTCAAAGATCGAAATGGGTCTCAATGGAGTAAAATCAAGGTATCAGCAGGGCTGCATTCCTTTCTGGAGGTTTTAGTGAAGAATCCATTGCCTTGCCTTTTCCTTCTTCTAGAAGCAGCTCAAATTCCTGGCTTCCTGGCCCCTTCCACCATGTCAAAGCAGCAACAGCTGGCAGAGCCCTTCTCTCATCACCTCTGACCTCCATTTCTGCTTACCTCCTCCACTTGCATGGACTCTGATGACTGTATTGGTCCCACCTGGATAATCCAGGCTCCTCTCCCTGTTGTAAGGGCATTTCATTGATAAACTACCTTAATCCATCTGCAACCTTAATTACCCTCTGTCATGTAACCCAACATATCCACACCTTCTGAGGATTAGGATATGAACATCTTTGGGGGCCATCATTCTGCCTACTAGAACCAGTTAGCAAAGCATGACAGTGATGCAAAGGAGAGCCTGAAGAATAGCAGCAATGGGGATGGGGGAAGAAGGCAGTTCCATCAGGCATTAGGTGGAGACCTCTAGGAATTACTGGCTGATCAGACGTGGGCAGTAAGTTGGAGCTAGGTGCCAGGTGGTACCACTCACACGGACAAGGAACCAGCTTGGGGAGAAGGATAATAACATGGTATACATGTAGAACTTGAGGCACCCATGGGACATCTGGGTAGACATGTCCTATAGCATTTGGCTGTGTGAGCAGGAGATCTGCAGGGAGGTGTGGACTGGAGAAAAAGTGGGAGACAGAGGCATAGAGCTCCTGGGGGAAGCAGAAGAGATGAGCAGACCAAGCTGTCTTGAGTCACATGGAAAGAACAGAAAAGCCTTTCTTTACAGGTATCCTCATTTTGTACTCGGCATCCATAGGCGGAAAAGCCATAGATAAGATGTGAGCGCTACAAGGAACAGGAAGGATTACTCTCAAGGTGGATTAACCAAGCTGGCCCCTTCCCTGCTCAATTAAAGCCACAGGAAAAAAAAAAGTGTTTTATGTTTCCAGAATTTCTAAAGTACTTCTCTGTGTTAACTGTACCACATAACTGTCTTATATATGATTCAATCTGACAAGCTGTGTTATATACAGGCTACAGTGTATTTCCAGTAGTCTTAACTACTTTTGCAGTTAAAAAAAGCAACTGAACAACACTTAAACACATATGTAAGCAGAAGTTTTCAGTTCCTCTTCAAGCTAATTTCGGGAATTCCTTTGCTGGGGTACTTTTCATGAAGCACTTATGGAGAAAAATAAGAAAACCTATTTGATCACCCGAAGTCACATTCGAGCTTCTCACAACACATCTTCTCCAAGGATACAACTGCTCTAGCAATGAAACAGTCACATAAACCTAGGATATGTGAGACATGCCTTCAACTATAAATTCAGGGACCAAAGGCAAAAGAAAAAAGTATTATTGGTTGTATCAATTTTGGTTTGGTCCAATTACTGCTGAAGCAAATATTTTCCCCTGAAACATTTAAAGTTCAGAAAGAGGGATGAAGGTAACAGTGAGATCCAGAAGGGTCCTAAGAGATACTCTAGTGAATTTAACTTCCTCTTCAATATGAGGCCACTGAGGAACAAAGAAAGTTAGTGATTTCCTCAAGGCCACTTTACCAGTGACAGAGTCAGACCCAGGATGCTAAGCCCAACTCCCAGGCTACTGCTCCTCACCGGAGGAAGCAGAGCTGATTTACAATGTAGTGTTAGTTTCTACAGCAGAGTGATTCAGTTAGACGTATATTCTTTCTCATTATAGATTAGAAGATATTGAATGTAGTTCCCTGTATTCAGTATACAGTAGGACCTTGTTTATCTATTTTATATATAATAGCTCATACCTGTTAATCCTAAACTCCTAATTTATCCCTCCCCCACCTTTCTCCTTTGGTAACCATAAGTTTGTTTTCTATGTCTATGAGTCTGTTTGTTTTGTAAACAAGTTCATTTGTGTCCTTTTTTTTAGATTCCACATATAAGTGACATCATATGATATGTCTTTCTGTCTGACTTAACTTCATTTAGGATGATAATCTCTAGGTCCATCCATGTTGCTGCAAATAGCATTATTTCATTCTTTTTTATGGCTGAGTAGTATTCCACAGTGCATGTGCATGCGCGCGCATGTGTGCGTGTGCCACATCTTTATCCAATCATCTGTCAATGGACATTTAGGTTGCTTCCATGTCTTGCCTATTGTAAACAGTGCTGCTATGAGCACTGAGGTGCATGTATCTTTTCGAATTAGAGTTTTCTCCAGATGTATGTCAGAGGGCCCTTTCTGAATCTCTCTTCCTCACCTGCCTAGTACGAATTCTTCCCTACATGTAACATACACCCTTTCTCTGCTCCTGTCCATCTCTCTATGAAATCATAAATGCCTAGAATTGATCATTTCTTTCTTCATTTCATGCCCACCACTCAAACTTCCAGTGGCTCCAGAAGGGTTTTGGCCAGACCTGAGAGGTTAATGAGCAGGTTTGTTTAGTGAACTTCACAGACTCTGTTCCATCTGTTCTTTCAGAGCTGCACTGAGCATTACTGGAAGAATGGACTACATAAATAACAACCAGAAGTCTCTTTCCAGAAGCCCCTGGATCACTGTTCCTTTGGGTCTCACAATGGATAGGAAAGCAGAACTAAGCCAATGCTAAAGAGGCAAAGTAGCAAAAACGTGTTTAGCATGAGGACTTTTCATAGACATTTAGCAACGTGCTTGCTCCATGGTACAAAGCGAACTTCCCCTCTTGTTCACAGGTTTGTCACTAATGACTGTGTGCACAGGAAGTGTCAGGCTTACGTCTGTCTACTAAATCACCTTTCTTCCCGCAAGAGCCGGTGCTTTGGGATGTGCTTTTATCCTTATTTATGTTCTTATCATCATTCTCATGTTCCTGATAACAAGCTGTGTACTATGCTCTAGCCCCTGAAGGAAGTTAGGCTCAGTTTTTAACTCAGGTTATTAAAAAATAACCAGATGCCTCCCGTGTGCCTTTGAAAAGGGGAGTAGCTAGTATCTACAGACATCAGCTAATCTTACAGCAAAAGAAAAGCTTTGTGAATGAGGACAAAATGTAATTCCCATCACCTGCTACTGACAATCCCCAGAAGACTGCACTTCTCACTGGACATAAAGGAATCAGAGGTCCCCAAATGCCAGACCATGTTGCCGTGGGATTGTTGACGACTACAGATGCTCAGATACAACCCCTCCCAGCTAGGTATTTAGGCAAACAGAGGAGAAGCTGTACACCGGCTCCCTCAGGTCGAAGCTCTGTGCCAAGGTCAAAACTAGTTTAAAAACTGACACAAGCAGAAGAGAGCAAACTTCAGTTATGTCCTTTTTTTCCTGGCAATTGCTACTCAGTGAACAGCTTTCTACACTTACTTCCCTGAGGGCCCTAAATGCCCACTCTTATCTCTGGTGACGGGAGGAAAAAGCTAAGCAGTTCCATCCCACCTATGGTCGGCACCCCTCTCCTCCTTTCCAGGCACCTGCACCACCTCCAACTTCTGTCCACCTCCGACTCAACCTCCCTCTGTTTCTGGTCATGGTCAGATGAACTCATATGACACAGATCCGTACGGGATTTAAAATCCCAGCACTACAGATGCTCAGATTAATTTAAAATGACACAAAGTTTTAATAGATTAAATACCAAATTTGCACCCCTTGTGGTTCTAGATACTATTTTCAAAAACTGCCCCCTTCCCTGAGAGTACCCACTTGAGCCCAAGAATTGTTCAAAACTGACTTACCTGACTCTGTGGGATGTTCACAACTGCAAAGCCAACTAAACCATGGTATTTCCTTGAGAAAGTTGACTCAATAATTGCTTCGTGGCTACCTAAATACTGCCTGAAAAAGCACCTCCACTTCCCCTTCCTCTCGAAATTCTAGTTCTTAATTTTTCTCTTAACTCCGGGTCACAATGACTTTTTATACCCTCCCTAGAGTTAATAAAATGCAGTCCAACTATGTAAGATCACAGTTCCCATCTAAAAGGGGTAAAGGAAAGCTAGTTGCTTACTTAACTGTGAGAACCACCAAAGGAATGTTTGCTCAAGAGGAGGCAGTGAAACTGGTCTGAGTCACCATGATAGCTCCCAGAAACTTCTGCCTTAATAATTCCATTTTTTTGTGAATATATAACCACCTGTTCAGCGGCATTATTAGTTCTCTCTTTATGGGCAAAATTATCTTCCTGCTAAATTTGCTACAAATTGTTATTCATTTGCTATCAAACTGTAAGTAATTATTCCCTTTGGGGAACAGATGTAATTTTCTACCCTGGCTAAACTCAGACTCTAGTTGTAAATATTTTGGTTAATCATAAAAGTGCTTTGTTTCTCTTATTTGTGCCTACACAGCCCCTATGATAAAAAGCAAGTACAAGATCACAGCTGGGATTCTAACAGAGACAAAATGCATCGTCTCCCATAAATACTGTAACCTGGGATAAAAATACAGTATTACCCAAGCATTGATCACTTACCTCCTCATTGCATAGCTCTACAGAGCTTCAAGCTAAAGTGAAGCCACAGTTCATGAAATTTAAAATCTGGAGGGTCACGGAAGGTCACAGGTAAAACTGTGAAGCCAGAGGCAATAGCTAAGCTGTTACTCTTTGAAAACTAAAAATGTGCAGTTATATGGCATGAAGGACCATTGCTGCTGAGTTGTAACAGATTTTTAAATACTCCTGCTCCATACAAGAGGAGTCATATAGTTACAGCTGAAAAATCGTAATAGAATGTCTAATTAGTCTACTTCCCCTATGGACAGCAAGAGAACTGGTATTTTATTTTTGTGCACACTTTTTTTTTTTTTTAAGCATGGAAACCCAGAGTTATAGAAGACTTTCATATCTCTGGGACTAAGAACTTCCTTTGAAACTGATGAAAGCTTTGAATTCTCTCCCAGAGGTAAAAACAAAAAAAAGCACAAAGTCTTGTAAATACATTCATAGAATGTACTGATGTTTCCTTAAAATTCCACCCCCAAACCCACCTCTGGGGGTCCTCAAACTCCAGGTTAAGAACTTCTACTTCTGCAGTGGTATCTGGCCAATGCCTCAGTCCAGTTCTCCCACTAAGCTCACCTGAAAAACAACTGCTCTTTCACATGACAGAGCTTCAAAAGAGTAGAAGGTGCTCTCCTTAAAGTTGGCCCTGATTAGACATTGTTTTTACACTCATTTATTCTCCTGGTCACACTCACCTTTTCCCAAAGCATGAAGGAAGAATGTTCTGGAAAATGGAGGGGTGTTCTCAAACTGAACTGAGTTGCCCATCACTGTGGGAACGTACAGAGGTTGGCCTCTCACTTATTAGGGGTGTTGCTGAGAGGATCCAAGAATCGGGAGGAGAACTGGAATAGACTGTGAAGTCCACTTCAATATGAGATTCATAATTAAGTTGTACTCCGATGCCTGTGTATCAATGTCCTTCACAGGGGCGGTACTGAGAACTAAATCCTGTGCTTCCTGTGAGATTCAACCAGGCAGAGCACATACTCTACTTTAGTTCTTAACCTCACTCTACCCCCCAAAATCAGCAAATTCCTTCCAGCATTAAATGTGTCATTAATTTTTTGAAAGTCACAACTTGACTCCTATTAAGTTCTAGAAGATGAAAACCCCTGTATCTTTTATCCATGGGCTGCTAAGTCACATCACCCACTACCGTTGGCAATTCAATTGTTTGACTGGCTCATTTAGACAATATATTTGTATTGACAGCCTACCTCGTACCAAGCACATTCTAGAAATACAGTCAGGATTGAGGCAGAAAAAGTCCCTGCACCCATAGAGTTTCTACAGTGGCCTTACAGACTCTGAACCATGACTCTGGTCATAGAATGTCCAACTTTTCCCATGATTTTCCGTTATTGTAAAAGGCCCACAAGAACAGAGGATAAAACACCAATTCTTGTGTAAGCCTAACAGAGCTTTCAGATAATTCTTCTTTATCTTCAAGGTGAGACATTCTGACTCATTCACTTCAAGTAAAGAGAAGGGAACATAATCATTGCATCATAGGACGTTAGAAGAAAATAAAGCAAAACCAAGAAAGGAAGCCATAAGCCTAACCTTGAAATTTCCCTAAGAACAGAACACAAAACATATGTGCACAGGAAAACTATAATTACACACTCAAATATCCTGGAGAAGAATCCCTTCTTTTTCGTCTATTAATTACAACGGGTCTATGCAGTGCTAAATAGTTTCTGAAGTAATTTTGGAAAGTGTTTGTTTTCCACATGTTTCAGTGCTGAGAATATAATTAGGTACTTAAATGCAAATGCTAATACATCAGTTTGTGTCCACAGAGAACATTCTTTGCACAACACATGATTTGATACTAATCTATGCCAAGATTTTCTTCCACAACTACCAATCAGCTGAAACTGGCCACAGGAATTCCTCCCTTACTGCCAAAAAGCACTCTTCCCGGTCTTAACCCTTTCCAGTCTAAACATGAAGACTCATTCCAGGTATAAAAAGCTGAAAGGAGGGAAAAGAGAAGAGGATGGGATGGGAATAAGCAATTGAACATCTGAGATCAGACCTATGGCTAGCTGCCCCCAGCATCTATTCTCTCCTTCTCCCTTAGGAGTAGAACCACCAATTATTAGTCAGGCAACTGGCTGTCCCAGAATAAGGATGGCGTTTCTCAGCACCCCCAACAAGCAGATGAGGCCACGTGATTAAGAGTGGACTGGCCAAGGAGACGAAGTGCAAGTATTATGGGCAACTTTGAAGTTGCATTGAGGATGGTGATGCAGTAGGACAGAAGAAACTTGAATCCCTGATGATGGAGAAGCCAACACAATGGCCCCAAACTCAACCATCTGTGGACCTTGCTTAGGCGAAAGGGAAATGAACTTCTAACCTGTTTAAGGCACTGTCACTTGAAGCTAAATTTAGGAGACAGCAAGCTTTTTTAATCCATATAATACTTCTATTAGGTAGATCTTATCATCACCATTTTACACAGTAAGCAACTGAAGACTATCTGCTCAGACCCTCATAAGCATGAGAATCACACACATGAAAGAAAGCATGGCAGCGTGAGAAGTAAGCAACACATTCTGGTGCAAAACACAGACAATGGCGCTAACTAGATTGTTGTGGAAGTTTCTTATAAAGCATTTTGAGGCTTAACACCCAGACCAAGATTTAATTCAAGCATGTGATTTTATACGAGAATGGAAATACTAAAAAGGCAACACCAAATGCATAACCAAATTGCCGCTACTGCTCCCACTAACATTTTCACTCTTAGGTTAAATTGCAGTGTTTGCAAGTCTTGCTCTAGAATTTCATCCAAATGACAACTCTAAGCCTTACATATCATAGGTAAATATTCCATATGTGGTGCAACCCAGGCATTACCTTGGCTTAAAGGTCTCAAAATGCCCTTGAATATTCTCAAAGACCCACAAATTATTAGGAGTCCCGTGGTGCTTTGGTTTCATCATCTCAGTAGATAAGCTTCACCCAAATGACCCCACCCTCTACCCTCTGTCTTCAGTATATATTCCTCTTTTCTATCTCTCCACGGCCCTAGCGCCGTGACAGGTATAACTAAGGTCATCAAAAAGAAAAAATCGTTTGAAGGAACTGGATAATATGCAAGAATCACCATCTCAATTTTTGTGTCAAAATAACTTCAGTGTCTTCCTGCCCTTCCCATCTATCCTATACAGTGTGGACAGACAGCACTGTGTAAGGATTAACTTTGCTTGAGTGAGATTTAACTTTTAAGAGAAATTATTCATTTCTACAAACAAAAAGACCGATAGCAGTTCCAAAATGTATTAATTGTAGTCTTAATGAAGAATGTAGTCTTATAATCATTTTTGTCAACATGGTTTTCAAGGAAGGTCAAATTCCTATTAATGTGTTAATTTTGAATCTTTATAAAGAAGTGACAGCTTGATTTTCAAGAACTTTAGAAAACATACCAAATACTAGATAATTAAGTTGTGTCAGTTAAATGCTTCAACTGAACATTCTTTTCCATTTGTTTGGCACAGGCATTTAACTGTACTGCATCCCAATAATTGCATTAGGGTGTTCAGAAGCTATAAATAAATTTCCTCTCGATCTTACTAGAATGCCTAGAAGGAGAAAACTGCACAATTAACTCAAAGTGTTACCCTCACTCATTAGCCAAAACACATAAAGGAACTGTCATCTAGTGGTAAGGTCCAGAAGTAAGAGATTTGGGGAAGAGAGGTTTTGGATCCCTGGAGTGGTTGCTTGACTCTGTGCCATCAACCAGAGCAGTGGAAATCAATACAACTTACCACAAAGATCAGTGCAATTCAAGCCACATGGCATTATTTAGAAAGAGAAAGGTAATAAGACAGTGGTTTGAGTTTCTTGATACATTGCCTATGTGCCTATGAATGAGTTTGGTACCATAGTTCCCACAATTTGTGGCCCAACTAGTTGGAATATTCCCTTGTTATCCTAATAACTTTCTACATAATTAAAAATTCACAAGGGCCATTCTCTACCAGCATGCCAGAATGAGTAGAAAGAACAGAATATAAATAATTAGTCCACTTTTTTCTAACATTAGTTTTGTCACCACCAGTAAGAATTTATGAAGCATTTCTTTACTTCTCTACACATGGCACTAGGTAGGGCCCTGGGCATGCTCCTTCTTTTGAAACTGTGTATGACTATTAAATATGTGCTAAATATTCTCACTTTGAACGTTAAGAACCCTTGGCCAACTTTAAAGCCAAGGGAAAAAAACTCATTGAAGTATCTGCTTTGGGTAAAGCAGCTAGTATTTTATTGAAGCTAGGACTTGAAATCAGGCCTCCATCTTCCAAAGTCCTTTCTCATAACCACTCTACTGACTCTTTCATCTCACTTCCAACAGGACATGTGCTTTGAGGTTGTCGCCCCATAGGTGAGAGACTGGTGTCTCTCTCTTGCTCGGTCCCCATGTGGCTAATAACTTGCAGAGTAGCTGGTTTAGGTTAGACAGATAATGTTAAAACAGAAGAGGCCAAGCAAAATGCTTCTTTTATGGCTCTGAGCTCCTTACTCTAATCAACAAAGCTACCAGGGCTCAGAGAAGCAGCTCACAACCTAAGGTGACACTACTCAATATGGAACACAGACAGCTAAGGAGAGAACCGAGAATGAATATATAAATAGGACAGACAAGAAATTAAATATTGACACTGCCTACAGAGCAGAGGTTATGAATAAAGCAGAAACACAGAAGTTTCCTGTTAGCGAGTATGGAACTAGGAAAATGGTCCCTTTGCTTCTTATGACTAGTTACGGATGGATGGCTTCTCAGAGGAGAATTTCAGGTGCTGTCAGAATAAGGACGTTGCTAGTGACCTTGGCAATAAAGAGTGATGACACTGGGCCTGAACAAAGGGCAGAGTGACACCTTGAGCAGAAGATTCTGAGAGAGCCCACTGGTACAGGAACATGAGTTATGCAATGAGAATGAAGCAAACCAGAAGCATTTGGTCCAACAACAAGGTGTACAACGCTTATGGTGCCAGGCTCTGTGCTGGATGCTGAGGGAACAAAAATGAGTAAGTCCGTGTATGTTCTCCAGAGGGAGACAGGAGAAAAACACAGATTTAAATACCACATGTGAACTACCAAGCTGGAAGTCAGCACAGAGGGCTGAGGGAACCCAGAGGAAGTGCTCCTAAGTCAGCCTGGAGGTTTGAGAGGAGTTTACTAGAAACAAGTCTGAGACTGGTTAGCTGTCTAACCTAATAGCTGAGAGCAGGAAATCTGCAGTCAGACTGTAAAAGTTCAAATCCCAGCTCCACCACTCCCTGCTCTGTAAATGAGGCAGATGTCGTAAACTTTCTGGGCTTCAATTTCTTCATCTGTAAAATGGAAATAAGAATAGTATCGACTTTGTGAGGAGGTCCTGAAGATGAAAACTTTTCCAAGTTTTTCTGGCATCTGTAGTCATCAATCCATAAGTTACCTGGTTGTATTGCTGAACAGAGTAATGGACATTCATTCAACAAATAAGTGAATGAATTCAACAATTTGGGGTGATGTAGAATCAAGAGGAAATCTAACTTAAACATCAAATGTCTACAGTGCATATAGGACCCCCAAGTAAAGGTGTTTGGTAGCCAGCTGTATATGCAAGTCAAGGGACAGATCTGGTGCTGGAGGTATAAATTTGAGAATCACCAGGTGCTTGAAGTCATGAGAATGGATGAGATCATCTAAGACGAGAGACGGAGGACAGAGATGAAGGTTATGAACAAGTAGTGAACAGCTCAAACTTTTAGAAATCAGGAGATGAAGAGGAGCCAGCAAAGTAAAGTAGGAGGAAGACAGATGAATGGGAACTAGATGAATAAAAAGCAAAGGAACCAGCATCAGCAAACACACAGGGTTGTGAAACAGCAATGTGCGTGTGTTTGTGTGTGTGTGCGCACACGTGCACGCGCGCGCATACAAGGTAAGGGGAGAAATGATGATAAGTTTAGTACCACCTGAGCATAAACTGACAGGCAAGGGGGAGATGAAGACTGAGATAAAAATAAAGCCAGAGGGTAATAAACCTTGTATATAATGACGATTAAAAGGCTCAGAGGGGTTTTAATCAGGATAGAGTTCTAGCCAGGTGTGTACACTAGACAGCTAATTCTGGTAGCTATATAGATGATGTCTATGGGAGGCAGAATAATGCCCCCTCAAAGATGTCTCTGTCCTAATCCCTGGAGCCTGTGTGCATGGCAAAGGGGCATCAAGGTTGCAGGTGGAATTAAAGTTGCTAAATAAGTGACCTGAAAACAGACTGTTCTAGATTATCCAGATGGATCTAATGTAATCACAAGGGCCTTAGAAATGGAAGAGCAAAACAGAAGAGAGAATCAGGAAAATGGTAGCATGAGAAGAACTCAACCATTTTTTGTTGTCTGGATGATGAAGGAAGAGATCCATGAGCCAAGGAATGTGGGCTGCCTCCAAAGGCTGTAAAAGGCAACAGATTTCTCCCCTGGAGCCTCCAGAAAGAAACTCAGGGAGACATGTTTTCAGACTATTGATAACATATCTGTGTATGTTAAAGCCAGCAAGTTTGTTATAATTTCTTACAGCAGTGAGAAGAAACTAATACAATGTCCTTAAGAAGTAAAAAGAATGGAACCAGAGAAGACAAGAAAAAAAATAAATAAAAGGGATCCAAATTGGAAAGAAGTAAAACTGTCACTGTTTGCAGATGACATGATACTATTCATAGAAAATCCTAAAGATGCCACCAGAAAACTACATCGATGAATTCAGTAAAGTTGGAGGATACAATTAACAAACAGAAATCTGTTGCATTTCTATACACTAACAATGAACTATCAGAAAGTGAAATTAAGGAAACAATCCCACTTACCATCACATCAAAAAGAATAAAATACCTAGGAATAATCCTACATAAAGAGGTAAAAGACCTGCACTCCAAAACCTATAAGACACTGATGTGAGAAATTAAAGAAAGCACAGACAGATGGAAAGATATACCATATTCATGGATTGGAAGAATTAATATTGTTAAAATGACCACACTACCCAAAGGAATCTACAGATTCAATGCAATCCTTATCAAAATACCAAGGCCATTTTCCACAAAAGTAGAATAATTTTAAAATTTGTATGTAAACACAAACAACCCCAAATCACCAAAACAATCTTGAAAAAAGAAGAACAGAGCTGGAGGAATCACATGCCCCCAACTTCAGACTACACTACAAAGCTACAGTAATCAAAATGGTATGGTACTGGCACAAAAACAGAAACAAAGATCAATGGAATAGCATAGAGAGCCCAGAAATAAACCCATGCTCTTATGGTCAATTAATCTATACTAAAGGATCGCTTCCTCAGCCTTTTGGCTAAGATCAAGTGTAATCTATACTAAAGGAGGAAAGAATATACAATGGTGAAAAGACAGTTTCTTCTATAAGTGGAGCTGAAAAACCAGACAGCTACATGTAAAAAAAAAAAAAAAAAAATGAAATTAGAACATTCTCTAACACCATATACAAAAACTCAGAATAGATTAAAGACCTAAATGTAAGACCAGAACCATAAAACTCCTAGGAAAAAACACAGGCATAACACTCTCTGACATAAAACATAGCAATATTTTTTGGCTCTGTCCCCTAAAGCAAGGGAAATAAAAGCAAAAATAAACTAATGGGACCTAATTAAACTTAAAAGCTTTTGCACATAAAAAAAATCTATGATAGCAGCACTATATACAATAGCCAAGACATGGAACCAACCTAAATGTCCATCAACAGATGACTGGATCAAGAAGTGGTGGTATATTCATACAATGGAATACTACTCTGCCATAAAAAAGAATAAAATAATGTCATTTGCAGCAACATGGATTGACCTAGAAATCATAATTCTAAGTGAAGTAAGCCAGAAAGAGAAAGAAAAATACCATATGATATCACTCATATGTGGAATCTAAAAAAAAAAAAAAAAAAAAGGAAAGAAAGAAAGGACACTATGAACTCATCACCCATCTACAAAACAGAAACAGACTTGCAGACTTAGTAAACAATTTTATGGCTACTGGGAAAAGTGGATCACAAGGGATAAATCTGGGAGTTTGAGATTTACAAATGTTAACCACTATATATAAAATAGATTTTTTAAAGTTTCTTTTGTATAGCACAGGGAACTATGTTCAATATCTTGTAATAACCTTTAATGGAAAAAATATGAAAATGAATACATGTATATGCATGACTGAGACATTGTGCTGTACGCTAAAGACTGACATGCTGTAACTGACTGTACTTCAATTTAAAAAAAATCTATGAAACAAAAAGACAACCTGTTGAATGCAAGAAAATATTTGCAAATGATATTACAGATAAGGAGTTAATAGCCAAAATATATAAACAGATCATTCAACTCAACATCAAAAAAAATAAATAAATAAAACCAACTCAATTAAAACATGGGCAGAAGAACTGAATAGACATTTTTCCACAAAAGACATGAAGATTGCCAACAGGAACATGAAAAGATGCTCAACATCACTAATTAGAGAAATTCAAATTAAAACCACAATATCATCTCATACCTGTCAGAATGTTTATCATCAAAAAGAACACAAAAAACAAATGTTGGCAAGGGTGTGGAGAAAAGGAAACCCTCATACACTGTTGGTAGGAATATAAATTGGTGCAACCACTGTGGAAAACAGTATGGAGGTTTCTCAGAAAACTAAAATGGAACTACCATATGACCCAGTAATTCCACTCCTGGATATATATTGGGAAAAAAATCACTAATTTGAAAAGATACATGCACCCCAATGTTCATAGCAGTTTTATTTACAATTGCTAAAATATGGAAGCAACCTAAGTGTACATCAACAGAAGAATGGATAAAGAAGATATAGTGTGTGTGTGTGTGTGTGTGTATGCATGCAATGGAATACTACTCAGACATAAAAAAGAATGAAATGTTGCCATTTGCAACAACATGGATGGACTTTGAGGGTATTATCCTAAGTGAAATAAGTCAGGCAGAGAAAGACAAATACTATATGGTATCATTTATACATGGAATCTAAAAAATACAACAAAGTAGTAAATGTAACAAAAAAGAAAGACTCACAGATACAGATGACAAACTAGTGGTTACCAGTGGGGAGAGGGAAGGAAGGGAGGGGCAAGATAGGGGTGAGAGGTTAAGAGGTGTTAACTATTATGTATAAAATAAATAAGCTACAAGGATACATTGTACAGCACAGGGAATATAGCCAGTATTTTATAATAACTTTCAATGGAGTGCAACCTTTAAAAATGTGAGTCACTATGTTGTACACCTGTAACTTTTTTTTTTTTTTTTAAGATTGGAATCAGAAAACACAACTAGGAGGCTGTTGCATTAGAACAGAGGAGAAAGGATGAAGGTCTGTCTTAGAAAATGGGAACAAGGTAGGAAAGAAAGTGGTGTTTTTCTGAGCATCTGTGGTTTACCTGCTCTGTGATTATCAACACACTTCTATCAGATGGACAAAGAGGTCTCTTTATGGGACAATGGAACACATTTATTTCAGCAACACTAAGATACATCCCCATTGAAGAAAAACCTATCTAAAAAGCTGAATTATAAACTACTGCCAAGGGAAGGTTAAAATCGTGGTCACCCTTTGTGATGCTGATCCTTTAAAACTGCACCCCACGATCTGCCTTTTCTTTTATGATTATTCCTCATATGTTGAGTTTGGTCTTTTATTACTTCCAAAAGTTAGAAAAACGTTTTTATAAGTCTTGATTCCCTCCTCTACATTTCTCTGACACCAAGAAATGCCTTGTCTACCTGCCTGCAATACTAATAATTTTCTCTCTTGGGAGCTACCTTTTGCTTCTGCTTTTTATGCCAGTAATTCATATTCATTATAGAAAAATTAGAACACAAACAAGCAAAATTTTTAAAAAGGTAAATCATTCTAATCCTACCCCCAGAGATAATCTTTTTGCATTCTCAGAGGTATTTTTAAGAATGTTTTATTAATATTTATACATATTCATATATTAGGGGAAAAAAGGAACCATACTCTTCTAAAATGTCATGCTTTTCTTGCCAGGCAATATATTATGAATCTTTCCATAAATATAAATAAACATTTAAAATACAATTCTTGAAGGCTACTAGGTATTTCATATAAGAATATACCATAATTTATCTGCTCCATCCTCTTATGACTAGACACCTGATTTTTTATTTTTCCTTGGACCCCCCCCATCTTCTGTGTTCCCCCCTCTTCATCCTCTTTTCATCCAGGGGTTCTTGGACATCACCATCAGCTAGCTACCTTTAGGTCAGCCTTTCTGCAGTAAATGGTTCCTACTCCCAGGGTTGTTCTGGGTAGCTGCTGTATCTTCCCCACCTGATTGACTACTCCAATCTCCCAGACCTGTCTTACCAGCATGCCACTGGCTAATTCAGAGACAAAAGTGTGTTTGCAGCAAAACAGCAAACTCGACCTTTGTCAGTAATGACATAATGACTGGTGATACATATTAGTCTGACAATCCCTCGGTGCCAAAGCTTCAGTTACTAAGACTAAAAAGTTCCCTACTTTATTATTGCTTATAATTTATAGTTCTATGTTTCTTTATAATTAGGGAAGCCTTGTCACGTAGTAGTCCTGACTCTTCTTTGCAAGTGACCCCCCCCCCCAAAAAAAAACTCAAGTAGCTTTAAGCAAAAGAACAGGTTGTTTCACATAACTTAAAATCAGACATGATTAGACAGTGTCAGGAAGTTAGTTCCTGACCCCTTGGCTCTGCTATCAATTGCGTGGGCTTCATTCACCGTCAGGTTGAGTGGGGCTCCCCTTCAGGTGGCAGCAGCACTTCCAGGCTTCTATCTTTGTAGCTCCAAGTCCAGTAGAATATTGCTTCCTTCCTCAATATCTCAAAAAACAAAATAAAACAAAACTTGAAACTGGCTCCAATTGGACCACTAAGGTCATGGACATCCAGAGGATGGATACCCTAGTGTAATTAAGTCAGTTAGAGCTAGGCCACAGGCCTCCCATATTATGTACTAAGTATAGTCAAAGACATCAGATACAGTTACCAGAAGAGGGAAATGAATATTCTGAAAGCAGTACAGTAGACATCCGTGCAAGGGTGGACCGCTCTAGGACTGTGACCTTAACTTCTGGGATCACAAACCCCTCTGAATATCTAATACAAGCTTTATATGGAGGAAAATGACCAAAAGTACACACACACACACAGTATTCAGTATACAAGGCAGTTGTGGATTGGAAATTTATTTCTTCCACACAGGTAGAATATAGAAGCAGCCTTCCAATGAGTTATGTTTCTCACTCAGTTTTCATGCAAAAATTAACAGGTATTTCCTGAACAACGATGGAAATAAATCTAAATTTTTCCTCCCCACCAAAGAATATGCTTGAAGGTAAATTTCAACAAAAAGCTTAAAGTTATTTTGACTTAAATATGGAATTGAATGTATGAAATGGTTTCAAAATAGAATGCAAGCCATCTTTAATATTTAAGTTTAATATCAACTTTTCTTTTTGATAGCAACTAGTCTTGAGGAAAATGACTTGAACAACACACAACAGCCAAGAATCAAAGCCCCCATCATTCACCCTGACAGACAGACAAGGCTCGTATCAAGGAACACAAGAGTGCTACAAGATTTGGGTTGAATTCAAGTTGTACCATTTCCTTTGTCCTCAGATTCATGAGATCATCTTTGGCAAAGACTGTATCAGTGATGCACTGATGTCAGCAGGGAGAGAATTAATAGTCTATGCTTTAATACAGAAGTCTTCCAAGCAGAAGCAACCTTCAAACAAATTCTGCAGTGTTTCCAGAGGCCTGGAGATTTCTGCCCGTAGAAAGATCAACCAACAAAGTACAGACACACTAGACTCCAGCACACGGGAGAAAGTTTTTCCAGTGATGGAATTAATACAGATATCTACTTCACAGCCTCATCAAAAACAATCATCCCTCATGGTGAGTTGGGAAATAAAACATACGCCTAATTCACAAATAAAAATATGTATGTCTTATGTATATGTAAACACTCACACACGTTCAAAAAGAAAACCAGTAAAGAACTGTAAGGAAGTCCTCAGGCTTCTGTGGTGGCAAATGGTGTTCCCAGAGGCCATCATTCATTCGTTCATTTCCTCGTCCTTTCAACAAGTATTTGGGGAGCAAGTACAGAGGCTGGGCACTAAGGCTTTGGGGGTACAGCAGCAAACCAGGCAAGATTCCTACACTCAGGAGCTCCCTGTCTAGTGGTAGAAGCAGACAAACTAGTAAACAAATAAATATTTGATACGTTTTCAGATAGTGACAAGTCCTAAGAAGAAAAATATAGTGAGGTAAGGAGATAAAGATAGATTTAAGTTGTGTGCAAGGTTGGCAGGGGCAGGTGGGCTGGGAGAGGATTTTAAAAGGATGTCACATTTGAGCCAAGATCTGGATGCAAGGAGGGAGGACCAAGAATCCAGATTCCGGAAGAGAATTCCTCACTCCCTATTTGACGCCCCTGTTGCACTTTGTATCTCTATTCACTCATTTGACAAATATCTCTTGAGAACCTACAACACCCCAGGCGCTGTTCCCAGAGCTCTGTTGTAGCTTTAGTTGATTCTGTTTCCGTCTGTCCCTATCAAGAAATTACAGTGATGAGAAAGGTCTCTGTAAGTCCTTTTGTGCTTTGTATTTCCGTAAATAAAGTATTTGATGGAGAGATAAAGAGATAGATAAATGAATGGCTAACTCCAAACTCAAGTACTTCTCAGAGTCAACACTGTTATTTCCCTTGCTGCTCCCCCAAGTCAAAGTTCATCTCCTCTCAGAAGAAAGCCAAGGTTATACAGACTCCTCCTGGAGAACTTAGCATAATAAATTGGGTTAGGCCTACTGGGAAATAAAGGATTCAAGTAAAAGGAAATCTTTGATTAAAAATGTAGTTCATTATTCAAAACTCCTTGCTAGACAGCAAATAGAAAGGCCATAAACCTTGTCTTAACTCAATAATTCAAAGAACTCCCCAAACACAGGATAATACAAACTGACTCTTTTGAAATCGTACCCAACAAGTGACTCATTGGTCATAAGAACCTCCAATGTCACACTTGTGTGTGAGGCTCTCAGTGCGACAACAGTAGTCCATGTCAAAAACAAAGTGGAAATGAATTTAGTAATCCTACCCAATCCTCCAGTTTTAAAGGAGCCCACACATTTCTCTTTTGTTATGCTTAATTCTACGTTTCTCAGTGCTTAGAGAAAACTGTGCAAATCAGAGGTAAGACTGACAAATCCTCAGTCTCCCAGGGTGGGACATGTACCCAGAGAAGTAACACCAAATATTAACTGCTTGCTCAAAAAGTTATAAAATGCCATTAAAACTTGAAGACATGCCACTCCCAATACCATACTGATAATATACGACAGTAACAAACCTGCACTTGAATGTTTGCCAGCATCCCTTGTAAGGTATGCACAAAATGTCTTCCCAACAATTTGCTGCCTCTATAATCATCTGCTAAACTGCAGCAATAATACACTTGTTTCCCCCTAACTGCACTTTTTGGCCAATGAAGATAATATTCCTCATGTAAACCCCTGTTTCTGTTGTTTTGAAGATCAAACAACCTTTTACCTGAGAAGCACAGAGGGGCTGGTTTCCCTGGCAACATAATTTGCTTCCAGTTCAATGGAACATCGAGTTCTTTTTCACGGGTTCACTGCACTGAGTGGCCAATCCTAGCTGAGAGAGCCCCACTTCCTTTGCAAAGCACTATAAAAAAAAGTCTGTTGCTAAGGTGATTTGTTATGGTTAAATGAACCTCTTAAATATTGATTTTAATGCTTTCAATTTTTTAAGCTGCTCTGCTTTCAGCTTTTTCTTAAACACGTAGGACACAGCTCCTCTGAGCCTCTTACCCATCTGCCGTGGCTGTTTCATTTCAAGACGGCAAATCCACTGGCGTCTCTTTTTGTAGATTTTTCAAGTGAAAACAACAATCATTTAACTAAACGAAGACGGGCCTGAGAGAGCACCTGGTTTTCCAGCTCCGGTGTGAATATTCCAGAACTGTAGTAATGTGAATGTCCCTCTCAATTGTCCAAACCTTGACTTTGAGAGCTAAAATACTTAAAGGTACATTTGTCGAGGCTGAGTTTGTATCACAGATAATGGCCTTGAACCATCCTGGCAAATGCCTGGTTCTGATGGAAGCTCTTCAAGACCTACTTAGGCTCCAGTCTGTGCCCAGTCCTTCGAAACCCAACCTCTGCATCCATTTCAGGGGCATCTAGTTAGCCAGCTGGAATTCCTGTGAAATGTTTGTCCAACAGGATAAAAGAAACCGGTATGAGGGAATACCTTACAAATTTACTCAGAAAAGCTCAGGTGGGTCAATTAAAAGTGCTGCCTGCATGGTTAGTGAACAGGCAAGGAACTGTTCAATAAAAAAATGCCAGTCAAACCCCACGTTGTGGCCAGAGGACGCGCAGCAGATCAGGGTAACATACGAAAATGAAATGCAGAAAACAAACACAGGGAAACGGCTCCTAAAAAACAGTGGAAAGCTATTCAATACTCCACATGGGGCCTTACTGCCTCATCTCACCAAAGCGTCAAGATTTGGAACACACTTAAGAACAGTGGACCTTTTGTAGAAAATTTTAAGATAATATGATGCCATGCTTTAAAAATACATATATATAGAGTTGGAGCTTCTGTATTTATAAGGATATGTGTGGTAACAAGGAGGAACAGAAACAGTGATCATAATGGAAGTACAGCTGTCAAATTGGGGGCAGAAATTTCCTGTTCAAGATTGAACTTTAAATGAAAACAAACAGAAACTGAAGACTAATTATATAAAAATCACTGTGTCAAAAGGCAGCAAAACCAGCGTTCAGCATGGAGTGTAGAAATGGACAAGGCACTTCAGAGAACGATGCAGAGACAGCTTAAAAGGAAAAAAGACCTAAGTGTAGACAAGACCAAGGACAGGGCTAATGCCTGCCTCAGCCATTCTTGATTAAAGGCTCTACAAATACTCAGTGAAGAAAAACTGATAGTTAACTCCAGACATTACAAGTTGTATTTTATAGAATTTGCTTTCACTTCAGTAGAGTAGTACAATGTGTTGAATGCTGGCTTCCCCCAAAATATGTCCATATCCTACGCCCCAGGACCTGTGACTATGACCTTACTTTAGAAAAAGAAAAGTCTTTGCAGATAATAATTAAAGCGAGGATCTCAAAAATCCTGGATTCTCCAGGTGAGCCCTAAATCCAATGGCAAGTGTTCTTCTAAGAGACACAGAGGAGACACACACAGGAGAAGAAAGAAAGGCCATGGAAAGACAGAGATTGAAGATTTGTAGCCACAAGCCAAAGAACGCATGGAGCTTTCAAAAGCTGGAAGAGGCTTGGAAAGATCCTCCCCTAGAGGTTTTGGAGGAGTACAGCCCTGCCAACACCTCGATTTCAGGCCTCTGGCCTCCACAACTGTGAGAGAATAAATTCCTCTTGTTCTAAGCCACCAGGTTTGTGGTATGATGGTGGCCCCAGGAAACTAAACAAGGAGTACATATACACCATGAGAAAAAGGCAGCATTATCTCTTCTGGCATTTCAAAGTTAGCATATGAAGTAAGAATGGCATATAGTCTAGATTATCTAGAAAATTCCTTGTATTACTCTGAAACTACTCTCGAAAATATCCAGTACAGCTCTTTGTGATTTCAGCGTTAGAAATGGTTTGCTGCGTCTGGGTTGAGCACCAGATGCAGGAGCTGGCTTGAGTTTCAGGAACACTTACATTTTAAAAATCCTGCCTCTCTAAGCACTAGATTTTCAATCAGGGAGAGATGCTCACAGCCCGGAAGGCACTATGGAGCCCAGACTACCAAGCGAGCATACCCATCCCTGCTCAGTTTGGAGCAAATGTTCATTGAGAGAAATCTGGAAACCCAACAGCCTGCTTATTAAAATTGCTATCTTGCAGGGAGGGTACAGCTCAGTGGTAGAGTGTGCGCTTAGCATGCACGAGGTCCTAGATTCATTCCCCAGTACCTCCATTAAAAATTTTAATTAAAAAAAAATCTAATTACCTCCTCCCCACCAAAATAATTACATAAATGTGTTCTTTTTCTCTATTTTATTTCAAATTGCAACTTATAGTTGAAATCCAGCAAGTTTGAGGCTCACTTGACTGGGCTCACGGTGATCTAACTCAATGGGTTTTTTAAATCTTATTGGACCTAAAAATTGCCTTAGGTGCTTTTTTTTTTTTTTTTTTAAACCACAGGCCTCTCCTCAGAAGACTCTAATTCAATAGGTCCAGGCCAGGCTGAATATCTGTATTTCTAACAAGTGGCAGGTAATTCTTAGGATCAGCAAGTTTGTAAATCACTAATTTAGTCCATGTCATATGCTTGACTCTCCTCAGCTTGGTCTTGTCTTTAAAAAGTTTCGCATCAAGGGAACACCTTACAATTTCACTAAGCTGCCAAATGCGGCACACCAAATCAAACCCGCAGTCAGCATGCGGGTGGAGAAACTGGGGAGAAAAGAAAGACATGTAAGGAGTAGCCTTTAAAGACAAGATGCTGGTCTTGTCCTACAAGGGTGTGCCATCAGCTTTCTCACATGAGGATTGTGAAACAAGGAAATTCATGCTAAATGATCAACAAGGTTTTAAAGCTGCAAAGTATTGGGGAAAAAAGAGGCTACAAAATCAAACCTGTATGGGTGTGCACATACCTCCACCTAAACACAAAAGGAGTCTCGCATCCTCTGCGTCCTTTGTATGTGGCCCTAAAAGCCCTAAGACGGCCTGAATCTCTGTGCAGAAACATGGTCCTAGGTTCGTGTGATTAATGTGGTATTTCTAAGAGTGAAAAAATGTTACAGAGAAAGGATATTATGGTAGCTGCCAGCCTTCAAGATGGCACCCAGTGATTTCTGCTCCTGGTGTCCAAACCCGTCTGTAGTCTCTTCCCACAGTGTACAGGGTCATCTGTGTGACTGACAGAACATGGAAAAAGGGGAAGTGTCACTTCTGAGGCAAGGTCCTAAAGGATATTGTGGCCTTGCTCTCTCTTTTGGATAGCACACTGAGGGGAAAGGGAACAGCCTGTCATGAACAGACCTGAGAGGTGAGGAGCTGTGGCACAACAGCCAACAGCCATGTGAGTGAGCCTGTGGGGCCGTGGATCCTCCAGCCCCAGTCAAGCCTTCAGGTGACTGCAGCCCCTGATGACACTCTAACTGCAGCCTCGTGAGAGACCCTGAGCCAGAGCCACACAGCTAAGCCACTCCTAGATTCCTGACATCACCAACTGGGAAATAATAACTGTTTGCTGTTTTAAGCTGCCAACTTGTGGGGCAATTTGTTACATGCCAAAAGGTAACTCATGCAGATGTCATTTATAAATGCAGTAAATTTTCTTTGGTAATAATCACTAACGAGACAACGTCTCTAGTTAATGTACAGGTCTTGCTTAGGAAACACAAACAGGTGTTTCACTGAAAATACTCAAAGCAGCTATGACCAAGAATGAAATGGTCAGATATTTAAAAGCCATTTGTATGATGCACTTGGATTCAAGTTTCCATGAACTACGTGGCTACTGAGAGAATAGCCACTCTGTTTGGCTCTCCTCACCCTTCATGTAGTTCCATTAGTTTTAAGAGCAAAGGGGTGGTCGGACCCATCGTGGCCTCACCCAGGCTTTCAGAGCAGAAATTCTATGTACTGCTATCTCCCACAACCTCTTGCACAGGGTGTAGATGATAGGCATGTAAAACACTGACTGGCTTCTAAAACAACTTCTAATTTTCAGAATGCGAGCTCCATAAGAGATGCTGTGTGTCTCTTGTCACTGTGTCCTCAGAGCTTCACATAGCTCCTGATAAACAACAGGTGGCATGTACAAGTGATGGATGGATGGATGGACGGACAGATGAACAATACATCCTGAGCTATTTCGTGCAACTGCTTATTTCTATAAGCTTGAAATTTTGACAATGGAGCCAGGAATGAGGGGAAACTCAAACACTTAGGCTCTACTGCTGAAGACTATAGGAGATGATTTACAAAGAGTCACTCCAGTTGATGGAAACCAGGAGGAAAACATGCTAAGAAAGCTGAAGAGTGGGAGAAGACATCTTAAATGTTAACTTTTAACCAACATGCTACAAGCAGTACCTGGTCCTACCAAGAATGATGAGGTGGGGAAATGTACTTTGTGGCCCACTGCTTGCTGCTCTGCATCCTTTCTCCCTTTACCCCTAGCCATAACCTCCTCCTCCTCTACTGCCCTGAGGATCTTGGCTTTCTCCAACGATCTCTCCAAACTTCTATTCTTAATAAAGTGTCTTACCACTGTATTTGCTAGGGCAGCACTAGATGAGGTGATACATAAGCTCCAATTCTCAGTGGCTCAACACAGTCATATGGCCCCAGATAGATGCCAAAAGGGCTGGGAAATGTAGTTCCTGCTGAGACAGTCGCTTTCCAGCAACGACACTATACTACAAAGTGAAAACTTGAGGACAACAGCTAACATTCCTGCTCACAAACCTCAATCACACCAAGGTGTTAATACTTGATAACAAATTAAAGCCTCCCAAAGACTTGTTGGCAGAAATCAAGATGTTGAGCTCTTGATGATTTGGATGGAATTCCAGGCATCTGAGAAGAGTACTGGGTTTCTCATCTGCACGGCCCTAGGGTATAAGTTGGTGCTGGTAGGTCCTATTAGGTTATTGAAGGAACAAGGAAGAAATGTGAGGAAGAGGTTTCCAAAGTGGGTGATAAATAACTCACGATGCTCCACTTTGACCCCAACTATAATAGAAGCAATTAGATGGCCTCCCAAATCTTAGGCTACCGAAGAAAATGTGCTCATGATTATTTCTTCATCTCCTATAAGGGAATTTTAATGATCTCGCTCTTTCAATAATTGCTATTTTCTAACCTCCCAGGGGTCCCGCCTATTCAAGGGAGTTATGATTAGGAGCTGCTAATTATAGTAATGAGATACAGGAAAGAAAAGACAAAGTGAAAAATTCATAAATATAACACATGTGACAAAAGTGGGCCAAAGCTTCAGCCGACCTGCCTCCGGAGGCCCAGGGAGCAGAGAGCAGGATGTCAGTGAGCATTCCACCAGTTTGAGCCCCAGGGCTCAACGTCACACACATTTTCTCTTTCCCTGGTAGCTTCTCTTTGTCTCAGATCATTACACTGGGGCTCATGCTGTCCAGCCGGTCACTCAAATGACCACAGAGCCAACGGAACAAGGATGCTTTTGTGGACAGAGACATACTCGCACTTGGCACCTCTGAAAGGAGACAAGACAGCTGTCTATACTCTTACTCCAGAGATAAAAAGTAGCTTCACATCCTCAACTTTCAAGACTCAAGACTCAAACTGGAAAGAGCCAGCACTCAAAGCAGTTATTAACACACACAAACCTCATAACATCATGGAAACGCAAACGCTGGCTCTACATTGGTTCCAGGGCACGGGGGTCCCAGCTCTGCATTTCCCACCACAGAGCTACTCCTGAGGGAGCCTAGAGAGAAGCTACACCCTGCCCTCCATGACACTCTGTGTGCGGTGGGGGGAAGTGACCACACAGCTAAGGAAAGGAGTGCAGTGGAAGAGGAGGAAGTGAAGGAAACGAGGCAAATGTTGCCCTCCTTAGAGCTGGTAGTCCTAAATCAGGTCTCAAGTGTGCTGGAACTGGGAGCATCCATGGTACAGAACTCCACAGAGACCCTGGAGAAGCCAGGGATGGATGTTCCAGGGGGGTGGGGCAATCATCAGTGACACCAGCTAGTGATTGGGGACTGAGTGAGTCATCCAGTTTGGGCAGCACACAGGAGCAAAACTGGGTCCAAGTCTCCTGTGAATTAGAGTTTTCAGGAATAGACTGAAAATCCGGGTCAACTTTTCCCAGGAGTTATTGGCAAAACTTCCCTCCTTACTGGAACCCTGAAAGGACATGAAGAAACCCACCAAGTTTTCAGCAGGGTGCCGATCGACAGACCAAAAAAAAAAAAAAATTCTAATGCCTTTAGCACCCCAGCAGTGGTTACCCTTATGCCAGGCTCCTACACTCTGGCTGGCAGTTGGCAAGAGTCAGCTTTACTGGCTAAAGCTTATGAATTCATCTAACCACTACAGCAGCGAGCTGGCCAGGGCAAAGCCCGGCAAAGTGTTTCTAAAATTATCTATAATTTACTTGCTATAATCTTAAACCACTCATTCAAAGTTTCTATCCAACTAAAAAAACTACGACTATCTAGTAAATATTTATTCAGCACCCACTCTAAGCCAGGCACGTTCAAAGCACTAAGGATACGTTAGTCACCAAACAGGCAGAGTCACTGCTCTCAGAGAATTTCTGTGATAGTAAGGAATCCTAATCCACCTCTGCTTCATTCACAACCTAATGAAGAAAACACAGCTCCTCTCCCTCCTTCACACAACTGACTGTCTCATGAAGGGAAATAAACACAAATTATACATTCTAAGAATAAGGTGCGATCCCCGTCTAGTGGAAGACCACACATTTGCAAAAGGTTACAGTACAGACTGGCATTAAGGGTTGAATTGTTTCCCCATCCCCCAAAAGACACACTGGCGTCCTAACCTCCAGCTCCTCAACACATGACTTTATTTGGAAATAGGGCTATTGCAAGTGCAAATAGTTAAGATGTGGCCACACTGGAGTAGAGTGGACCCTTAACTCAATATGATTGGTGTCCATATAGGAAAACAGCCCTGTGAAGACAGGGGCAGGGAGAATGCCCCGTGACTACAAAGGCAGGGATTGGCGTTAAGCAACCACAAGGCAAGGAGTGCCAAAAATTGCCAGCAAACCACCAGAAGCTAGGTTTCAGAGAGAGCATGGTCCTGTAACACCTTGATTTCAGACTTCCAGCCTCCAGGACTGTGAGATAGTAGATTTCTGTTGCTCTAAGCCATCCAGCTTGTGGCTCTTTATAATGGCGGCCCTAGGAAACTAATCTGCCAGGCAAGTGTTGTAACAGAGTGTTATAACCCCCAGCGGGACTTTGACGGAAACAGGAGGAAACAACTTTACGGTACCTGTGATGGGTGGGGAAGGCTTCCCACAGGAGCTGCTGTTTGCACAGTGCCTTGGAATAGAAGCAGGATAGACATGTGATAGAAGTCAGGACACAAAGGTCCTTTTAGGCTGTGTCAGGGATGAAAAGACATGGCCTGTTTAGAGCTGCCAAATTATAAGGCACTTGGTATGCCACAGGCACTCACCTAAGCCACAGACAGCGGATGCACAATAGAGGACCATAGGCAAGAATGCCAAAGGTAGACGATGCCACTGGAAAGTGAAGTTAGACATAAATTATGGTGGCACAGTAGGTAACAGGAAAAATTTAATTATAAGCAAATGAACAGTATGATCAGGTTTAATTTTGGGGTAAGATTTCTTTGGTCACAGGGTATTGAATATACCTGAGGAATAAGGGCCAGTTACCAAGCTGCTCAAACAGATTATGGAGAAGCCAACCAAAGCAGGTGTGATATTGTGATAGAATAAGAAATAAGAATTTGGTCTTTATTCCAGTTCCTGGCACAGAGCTTCTAAAGTCCTTGGAATTTCCTGAGTGACCGGTGAATAGAATGTCTTTTGCTATTCTTAATAAGCCCCTTTCAACCACACCTGAGTTTATGTTAACGAGGGGAGGGTGAACAGGGGCTGGAATCAAGGCAGTGGGAACAGAGGGGGAAAAGTAGAACTTAGTCTTAAGAGGTAGGACAGATGTCTGATGGGTGTGGTGGCTGTAGGGGGCATGAAAAAAAGTCAAGACTAGTTAAGAGCACAGACTCTGCTGCCACAATGCAGAGTTCAAATTCTGTCCCAACCACTTACCAGCTGTTTGACCTTGGACAAGTCACTTAACTTCCCTTTCCAGTGTCCTCACCTGTAAAATGGAGACCTTTGCAGCATAAGGTGTTTGGGACGACTTTTAATATAGACAAAGGCTGAGGCATATTAAGTGCTTTGTCTGCATTCACTGTAGCAGCAGCAATGTGTACACAGGAATTCTTGGGCCAGGAAAATGAGATTATAAGAACATTTCCAAAAACAAAGTTTTGTGAGAGCACCGAACAGGAAGAGATTAGCCTCTGGTAGAGAGAAGCTGATATGAGAGCAGATGGAGCAAAGACACACAGGTCAGAAAGGGAAAGGTAGATGGGGTGAGACTGAAGATGGTGAGGGTAGCAGCATAATAGTCAGAAGAACAAATCTGACTCCATATCACATATGTTCCCTTGGCTCTAAGCCTGTGCCCTGTTTCCTGTGTTTAGTCATGCTGGTTCTGCACCTTTTGTAAAAGAATGTTGCCCATAACATGAAATATACAGTATAGCCCATTTTCAAGGCTCTAACTTTGAAGAGTGTAACACTTTTCCATTTGTATAGAGATTAAAAGTTACAGAACAGAGGGTAACATTTGACTTGCTGGAGGTTTACAGGAACATCATGACCTGACCTATGTGGATAGGTGCAAGAACAAAGGATTCCGACACCAAGAAATTTGCAACAACCAACCTCACCGCCTCCCCTTTTTAGTATAAAAGCAGCCTAAATTCTGACTTGAGTAAAATAATTCTCCAGAACATCAGTCTGCCAACTTCTCGGTCGGCTGGCTTTCCCAATAAGGTCATTATTCCTTGCCCCAGCACCTCATCTCCCAATTTATTGGCCTGTCTTGCAGTGAACAGAATGAGTTTGGACTCAGTAATGACAGGATCATGGGGAGCTGCTATCACAGGCATGTCCAGAGACAGAAGGAGAGCAAGATCACAAAAACTTTTCAAGACCAAGCCAAGGAACCTATGCTGCAGTCAACAGAGCTTCAGGAAGCAGAGGCTTCCAACCAACGTGCTCCGGTGGATACCTGGTACCCACACCACCTTCTTGTGGTAACCCACCACCTGCCTCCTTGAGGAATTACCTCTTCACCACTGTATAGGTCTTTGGGACTATCAAGAAGATTTGCCCTCCCCTGGCCAGGGGTAGGTACCAAGTCCAGGCCAGGCCACGCCAAACAGACTCCCCTCTCTGGGAGCAGCGTGATGAAAAGACTGAATAAGGCGGGGGTTACCAGACTCCAGCAGTGGTGCCAGAGGGAGCTGTGCTACCTGCTTCCTGCCCTTTTGAGCAACTGCTTCTATCCTACGAGCCCTTCTACATTGCTACAGTTAATCCCTTCTTGGTTTAAATTAACCAGACTCAGCGTCTGTGGCCAACCACCAAAGACCCGCTAACACCCAAATACAACTTAACACATGGGCCTTGTTGACCTCTTGCTTTCAGAATAGAGGTACTGGTAAGAGAACAGCAGAAAGTTGGAGGACACAGCCCACTGCCTGGCAACCAAAAATCACTACCTGCATCCACCAAAGGTATGATGTTGGACCCGGCTCTTTCTTCTTTCCCTCAGAGAAACCAGAGCCTTGTTGTCTATCCTATATTCAACAGAGTGTGTGATGTGTGACAACAGAAGTTATAATATGACCTGGATTTCCTACTTACATCAATCATTTCATTCATCCCTTTTTTAGTTTTGTGGACACCAAGAAAGGGGTGAGTTCTCCCTTCTGAACATCGTTCCACCCTAGGAGATCCACTGACTCATTTCCCTCATCAGCACATTATTGATGTTAAGAATAAAGGAAACTTCTCAGATCAGATCAGCGCATCTCTCCACCCTGAGCCCAATTGTTCCCTAGGCTTTGTTCAGTTGAGGTTAGGTTTCTAACCCACGGGCCCTCCAGCACTGCCTCAAGCAGAGACCATTCACATCTCTAAGTCAAATCTCTATTTCCACCAGAATCAGTGTCCTGATCCTTTCAAGTTCTCTTTCAATGGGAATGCTTGCAATATTCTTGTTGCTACATCTGAAATTAGACATTCTTCCCCTTACTGATGCTTTGTACCTTTCAAATGTATTCACTCACCAGTCCATACACACTACTTGTCATGTGTTAGAACCAAATGTAGGCAGACTGTTATATCCGACGGAAGTGAATGTTATTCATTTTGTATCCCATGCCTAGCAGAGCACCTGGCCTGTGAAAAGAGGCCCAGGAAGGTTTCCTTGTCATAGGAAAAGTTTGCTTCACTAACAGCTACATGCAAAGTAGATTCCAGTGGCCTATCATAGGGTCCCCTGGGACCCTCATCTATCAGGGTCTGTGGAGTGGGTGGGACTCCGGGGTCATTACTGCCTGACCCAAAGTCCTAGCCCCTTCCCTTCCGACTATGCGACCTCAGGCTAACAAGTGCACTTTTGAAAGCCTTAGTTTTCTCTGTAGAATGGGATTAGTAATACATGCCTCGTGAAAAATCGTTTAAAGTATTAAATGAGAAAATGTATGCAAATCATTTAATACCTGGCACATTGTATTTAATAAGTGTGACAATATCTGGTACAAATTTCACAATCACAAATTCTGGCGTGTAAGAAACATAACTTTATTTCCTATAACTCACTTTAATTTCTGATTTGGGGCCCTGATCTCGCCTTATATGAAAAATAAAACTCTGTGAAATAGAAACATGTTCCCTTGCTCTCTTTCCTGTCTGAAGCTGTCCCCTCGTTCCAGACATGGCCACCTAGCAATGGTGGGAAGAGGGGCTCGTAGCCTCCTTCTCAGGATATAACTCATCTCATCCAATCCTCGATGCAAGCAATGAGCAGAGCTTTCTTGAATGGCTCCCTGGAGCAAGTGATCCACCAGGATGTTGGCACACCACAGGCAGAGGCTACTCATGTCCTATCTTACCAATGCGCACCCCGCTGTGCTGTCTGAAAGACCTTTTCAGGTCTCATTTGGTGCCTGTGCTGTAGGAATTTGTCGATGTCCTGTTGAGTATCTGCAGAGATCTCCAAGGCCTTCCCCAGCCTAGACACACCCAGCAACTGGTTCTACTGTAAGACAGTCCCGTGATGACAGGCAGAATTCCTCCATGAGATCAACCGCCTCCTGAATATCCCTTGGGGTGGCAGGCTCTCACATTTCTAAATCAAAGGGGGCAGGTGGTACCTGTGTCCCCATAGCCTCAGGGCTCTGCTTGAGATGGGGAGCAAGAACCAGGCACAAACACAGAGTGAGGAGGGGAGAGGAGGAGGGAGGGAGAAGACACAAGAGAGACAGGAAAGGAGAGAGAAAAGAGAGGGTACAAGGGAGGGGGAGAGAACTGAGAGAAGAAGGGAGAGGGAAAGAGGTCTTTCTTGCTTCTTCTCTATCACTCCCCTCTCTTTTCCTGGACCAAAGGTCTTTCTCTACTCAACAAGGAAGGGATGAGAGAGGGAGAATGACAGGGAGGAACTCCATGAGGATTTTTCTGACTCATCACATTTACTTCCTCCACCTTAGTTTCAGGCTTCTCTTTTGCATTTAGAAGCTAACAATTACTATATTTTCTGCCATTTGCATCTGACAACTCCTCTGGGGGTAAATGGTGGCTAAGGCAAGGAAGGAAAAAAAAAAGATTGATGCAATCACTACTCTCTGATATCTTTAAGACAAACGACCCAATAAAAATGAGACTTGAGTGCAGATGTTGATGCCCTCTTTGATTTCAGTAGCTCCAGGAAGAGCCCCCAGTACAGCAGGTGCGGCCCCATGAGAGGTCGAGTTCCATGACTGTCAGGAAAGCCTGCCAGGCTCTAGGAAGAGAGAAGACCCCAGAGCCCCAACCCACAGGGGATTCAGGATGGGAGCACAAGCTCGGGGCTTGAATCAATCTCTGATCCAAGTGTGCCCATGGGTTTTAAATGGCTTTTATTTTCCCCTTTTCTTCCAGACAGCTCCTGCCTGCCTCCCTTATCTTATTAATACCAAAATCTTTTTAGTAGCTTATTTTTCTTCTTCTTCTTCTTTTTTTTTAAGCAGCTTCTTGTCTTGGGAGCCAATCAGCTATTTGACTCTTGTGCTGCATGCTAGCCCCCTCAATCACATACTCTAGGACTGCTAGCTGCTCTTTCCTTTTCAGCTACAGATGGCTTCATAAAAGCCATTCTTATTCTGAAAAAAGTCCAAGTGGTAGCTGGATAGTCATTTAAGATGCAAATCAGGTTATGCAGGTGGCATAAAATAACAGCAGGCTTTAAGAAGCAAGGATGAGAGGTGGGACTGACACAAACACCATGATGAAAGCACAACTTCTCCCGTCTGCTTTCTTTCCTTAAGATCAACGCCTCCGCAGTGGGGCTGACGGCTCTTACCTGCAGACAGTCTAAAGAAAATTCTCAACAGAATGCTCTCCCTAAATTTCTCTTCAAATCCATCCACATCCTAGACCAAGGTGAGCAAACTTTTTCTGTAAAGGGTCAAATATGAAGTATTTTCAGCTTTGCAGACTCTGCTGTCTGTTGCAACTACTCGATTTTGCCAATGTAGTGGGAAAGCAGCCCCAGACAATACGTAACTGAATGAGCATGACTGTCTGCCAATAAAACTTTATTTATAGACACTGAAATTTGAATTTCACCTAATGCGCATATGTCATGAAATATTATCTTTCTTTTGATTTTTTTTCCCTAACCATGTGAAACTATAAAAACTATTCTTTGCTTTCAAGTTCTGCAAAGCAGGGGGAGGGCCAGGTTTGGCCCACGGGGCATAGTTTGTTACCCTCTGACTTAGATCATCACAATCTGATAGGATAGATCTCAGTTCTAACAAACAACTAGCTCTGGTCCCAAGTAATACAGGACACTTCATTAACCTACCTCTTTTTGAATCTATGATATGGGAGGAGGATGCGAGAGTTTATACATTTCTTTAGAAATAATGCAAAATCATAAAATGCCCATAAACTTCAAAAAACAATTTTCAAAGACAGACAATATAGTGGAAACTCATTCTTATTTATTCATTAAAAGTGAGACAAGGTCCCTTATTGGCAGTATTTTTATTGGCCTGTGTTGAATAGGCCTATTTTCAGTCAAATAAATTGCATTTCTTTGTGTATAGTCTATGGTCCAGAATTTTCATCTGTTCAGTGTAGCCTTACCACTACCACCTATTTTCAGTTTGAACTGTAAGTTGTTCATACCCAAGAATCTTCTTCTAGAACAACTGTTAAGGCTCACGTGGCTCATGGTTGACAATGTACTTGAGCCCTGGTCACCTCCATGCTATAGATTACAGAGGCATTGCTCAAGAACCTACCTTCCTCCCAGTAGCCTCTCTACCAATTAAAAAAAAAAAAAAAAAAAAAAAAGCATTTCCCTACTCCACACTCAAATTTCCTCCATGAATGATGAAGTCTGATTTGAGGAAGCAAGTGAGAAAGAAAAAAAGAATGAAATGTGAAGGGTGCAATTGCGCTGAGCGGAGGGGTGGAAATACTGAGTTGAGCAGGGAATTACAGAACCTCCCTTGAGGATGGGGAGCCCAGTCGAAGGTGACTTGTGCCTCACTTCTCAGTACAGCCCAGGGAGCCTGCTGGCTTTGCAGGAAGTCCTCTGGTCCAGTTTGGTCCCCAAAAGTGCTGGGGCACAAAGCATGAGACAAAAGGACATCTGAACTTTTCTTACTGGTGTCTGTCCATCCCATCCCCCACCCGGCCCCAAAATGGCCCAGGAGAGGCCAGCCCGACCTCAGGGATGTGTAAGGACAGAGGCAAAAGTGCAGCAAAGACAAGGCGCCCCCGTGCGGACGGAGGACAATTATGGACCGCACAGCCCTGCCCCCACTAGTGGTCAGCTCATCTTCTGAGAAAAAGAAAAGTGGTGGGAAGGGGAGTTTTCCAAATAACTATTTACCTAAAACCCAGAATAAATTTTACCTTAAATTGACAAGATTAAATATTTTCTGCAATTAGGAGAAGGAGGGGCTCAAGAATCTAAACTAAGCAGAAGTAATACAGCAGTAACAGCAGTAGTGCAGTGGCAATGACGGTAGTGAGAGCAGAAGTGACACAGCAGGAGGAGTCGCAGTCACGGTCATCGTCGCAGGAACAGAGCAGCAGCAGCACAGTGGTAGGTAGTGGTGGGAGCAGTAGTGACCATATTTGCTTACTTTCTATTCGCCAGATCTGTTTTAGGTATTTTACATAAAAGTGCTCATTTAATCCTTACAATGATCCTATGAGATAGGTATTTGTCCCCATTTTATGGATGAGAAAAACTGAGACACAAGAAAAAGATAAAAAGGATGAACAAAGACTCAAATATTTGTCCAGTGGATGAATGGGTTCATTTATGAAATCAATCAAACAGGAAGTGGTCCCCACAAAAAAAAAAAAAAATCGTTAGGATGGTGACATCCCAAAGTCACTGGCAAAGCTTTCTAGTGCTCTGGATTTAGAAACCAAAGTTGGGGAGGAGCCTTTAAAAGAATTAACTAGTAAGACAACAGAGATAACAAAATTTACCCCATCCCTTCACATGAGGTCACAAGGGATTCCTTTATCCTTCCTCTGAAATAATGGTATTGCCTGTATCAGCTTCCAAAATGAGGTTTCTAGAGCCAGTTTTTCCTGCTATTCTGCAAGCAGTGGGCAAGGCTGAGGAGGGGGGCAGCTGGCAGGAAGAAGAGATCATTAGGCCCAGGTGGGCCACTGACTGAAAGATTCCTGGAGCCCACTGCGACTCCTGGTCCAGACAGTGCCCCCTCTAAGCCACGGCCCCATCTCTTTAGGGATTTAAGACCCTATCAATTGATGGCTTTCTCTCCATGCAGAAGTCCTGAGTGGTATTTATTTACTTTAAACTTAAAGTGATTTTAAGTTTTTTTTTTAAATGGTGGTTCCCTGCTCAGTCACAGGGAAGGTGTGTGGTCCCAATGAGGAAATGAGCTGAAAGGACCCCTGGGTGTGCACAGAATCTGGCCTCCCTCTCCCTGAGAAGACAAACACAGGCCCTGGCTGATCATGCCACCTAGTGGGCACACGCGTTCTCCTGGGAGCCTCCTTCCATCTGAAATGAGGGTGCCCAGCCATCAGTTAAATTATCCCATCTCACAGCCTATGAATTTCAATAAATCTGCCATCTGTTCACCTTCTGTGTGGGAGTTCAATCATCCTCCTGGCAGCGGTATTTCCTCCAGCAATTACCTATGCCTGTCTCACCTCTCACGGAGCTGCAGTGGCATCCCTGTAAAGCCCACAGGTTTTAGACCAGCGGTTTCTGTAGACAGGACCGTCTCTACAGCTGGGACACAGGAGACTACCTACACTTACTGGGAGGGGGCCCCAAAACCTAGTGAAGTGGGCAGGCGTTCCTCTGAGCCGCACAGCAGAGCCACAGAGCCTTCATTTCAGGCCTGTTGAAGGTCGCCCCTCCTGCATCGGACTGTGGCAAAGTGAGAAACAAACCTTCATTTTGTATCCTACAGAGATTTGGGGTCGTTTGTTACAGCTTCTTAAATTTTGATGACTGTTAATGATAACTTCCTGTAGAAAAGTGGTCAGTAGGACACTCGTCAGGACACTGACCAGTAGGAATAGTAATGGCCCTTATTTTGTGCCTGCCCAGGATCTAGTAGCCTTTCTTCTTTCTTCTGAACCCAATCCCCTTTCTCTAGCACCTTGATTCTCCTGAACTTGAGTACACACGGTTCAGGAAGGGACACCACCTTCCCTCTCAGCTCGAAGGCCTGGCAGCATCTTCCAGCCCCCTCATCAGACAAATAAGAGGCCATCGTGGGATGTTTTGCTGTAACTACCGTGAGAGGGAAACTCTTTTTCCATCAGGAAGGCTAAGCTGGTTGATATAAGTCTGGAGCTGCTGGGAGGCCCCACAGAAGAGAGCTTGCCCGGAACACAGTGGGCATGAGGGCTGACTAGGAGAGAAGTGAGGAGAACGGAGAGGGAGAGAAGGAGGGGAGGGCAGAGCAGGAGAGAAAGTGGAGGCAGGAAGGCAAAGGGGGTGTTGGGCAGAAGGGACCTGAGCTGGGGCCAAGAGAGGAGAGGTGTAGAGTGTGAAGGATGGATGGGGATGAGAGGAGGAGCAGAGGGAATGGGTGGCAGGGAGAGAGTGTGTGGGGTCAGAGAAACTGGCAGGGACAGGGGGAGAGAGATTGGCAGGCAGAAGGGGGAGGGGAGCAGGGGGGAGGTTTGGGGGAAGGGAGAGTGGAGGGAGGGGCAGTCAGAGAGAGAAGGCCCAAGGAAAGACAGAAGGAGGGAAACAAGGAGAAAGAGGAGAGGATTCATGGCTCGGGATGAGAGCTAAGACGAAGGGGCAGAGAGGCCAGGAAGGAGAAAGGGGAGAGGGAGATGGGAAGGGAAAGAGGGAGGAAGAAGAGAGATCCTTCTCTGGGTCCCTGGCTCCAGCCTTATCTCGTCAGCCTCATCCCTGGACTTCTCTGTTATGACTCGTCCTCTTTTGCATCTACCCACTTCAGCTGGGGTCCTGCCGCATGCTAGAGGGTTGTTTTTTTTTCACATTCTCCAAAACGATCTTAAAAACAGATGAAGGCAACCTAAAAGTGTCAAAACATGGACACATAGTTATGTCAGACAGGCAACAAAAACATATTGACTATCTTCTACCGAAATGAGAATTTTCAATATTCCAAGCATCTCTATCAATTCATCCTTTCAGTCTTTCCCAACTGAGTTCTTCAGTCCTCTTCTAGCCTGGGACCTCACTCTACTACACTTGCAGGCTGGATTCTTTTCTCTCTCTCTCCCTTCATCTTGTTCCCTATTCTAATAAGTTGTTCTGGATTGCTTTCTCGCAATGTACCTGGCCTTGTTTCTGACTTTCACACAATTGATCTGAATTCTGTACGATTCCCGGGCATCAGCCTCTTTGGTCTCACATCTACTCTCAGCACTGCAGGTTGCTCCTGAGGCACAGGAATTGGGTCCCACAGGCTGCCAGCTCTAGTGCAGCAGCTCAAATCACCCCATGTGAAGTCGACAGTGAGCTGAGACTCATTATTCTGCGTCTTCCTAACATCACAATTTCAAGAGCAGAAGCAAGAGACACTTGTGTTGAAAGGCAAGCCAATGCTGGAATTCACCGGGGGCGGGGTGGGGTGAAAATGTGCTTGCAACAATGAGCAAATGCAAGAGAGACAGAGAGAGAGAGATTGTGTGTGTACCTGGGGCATATATTCTAGAAAGAGCAGAAGATAAATTCAAAGGGTCCAGTTCTCAAATGCTCATCAGAGAATAAAATACACTGGTTCTCTCTCGAGACAGAAGGAAAATGACACAATGAGTGGAATTTTAAAAGGCAAAAGAAGGGAAATAGCTTAGCCAAAGCCAAGAGAGCAGTTTTACAAGTTAGGGGCAAACCTCACTTCTTCTTTTAATGAGAGCATTGGAAGGGGGTGGCTGGCAGGGAGCCCCACCTACCAGGGACTTATTTATTTTCCTAGCACAGTTCATAGCCATTCAAGCGAAATGACACATATGACATCTGAGTGCAAGGTCTTTTTCAAAGAGAAAAATCAACCCAACCAAGTTAACTGTCCTCACTCACCAGCCCCCATCCACCCGCCGCCAGCCCTCCCATGTTTATACCCAAAACCACAGCCAAGAAATGGTTCCATCCAATCCCAGAGGCTTGAGTTCTTTCTGCTACTCTCATGCATAATTTACTAACATAGACAATTCCTGTCAACAGTGAAATTCGTATCAACGAATTTCAAGGCTCTATAAAATCTGAATCCAGATAAAAGGACACTGTAGGTAAAGAGTTCATTTTTTTCACTTGTTTTTTCTTTCACAGGGGAGAAGTGATCATTAAGAAAACATTCAATTTAAGACCACCCCACTCCTTCCTTCATCTGGAACTCCACATTCAGGGGCTCAAGGAAAAACGCAGCCCCTTCACTTGGGACAGGAGAGTGACCCTGAATCCTCATCCCTCTTATTAACCTGTGAAATGAGGTGAGCAACTTGAAAGGAAACGCAAAGCACCTTATCTCTTATTCCCCCAGGCCTGCTCTGCACCCACAGCTCCAAGACCTGCCCAGACCCCTCCTTTTATCCAGGGCAGCAGACCTCCCTCCAGCCCACCAACCCACACCACCCATGACCATGGCCCCCCACCCCTCCGACCCTCCACATTCCTACCTAAGGAATTGCAACAACTGTCAACTGAAAGAAAAATCACACAACGTGAGAACTGTGAGTTAAGTTTTATCTAGGGCAAAATAAGGACTATAGCACGGGAGACAGCATCTCAGACAGCTCTGAGGAACTGCTCCGAAGAGGTGGGGGAGGGGGGGACTCAGTATTATGTATGATTTTAGTGAAGGGGGGCACGTGCAGTCAAGCACACATTTGGCGGAGGCTTGCCACTAGTCACGAGGAGCAGACATCCCAGGAATGATTTTAGTGCTTTTCTAGATACGAAGCAACGCAAGAATCAGGGCTCATAAGACCTTCCCCTGAAAACATCTAACTATCTGAAGGCCTGTTCTACCAGTTCTCCCAGAGCACAGGGTGCGTCATTCCTGATCTCAGCCCTGAACTCCTTTCAGGGTGTGCTGGAGGTCAGTGGCTGCAGTGGCTCATGATTTAATCCAAGCACAGGTAGATGTCAAGTGTCAATGCAATTCACTCCTTGCAGAGGCAGACGGCAAGTGCCGGTACTTAGCGGTACAACTGAAACTGAGGGAGGGATACAGGCGTAGCCGGCCCGTGCTCCTCCGAATCCAAGGTAGGGAAATACCCTGCTTCTTTCTGATCTTTCTCTGTTTGTAAAAGGGTTACGGTCATTCACCAAGGGCTCGCCTCAGTTGTATGTCCCTGGGGGTTGCCAACTCCTGTTCCTCTGCAGTGACCACCAGAACCTCTCCCTGGACCTGCAAGGGTGAATGCGACTCGAATGCCTTGTACCAATGCCAGCAAAAACTCAAACATGAGAGACGATTACAAGATGTGATATTACAAAGAGAGCAATCAGCTTTATCCCCATCATTGTAGCTTTTTAGGAAAAAAAATAGGTAGAAATAAGATCTGTTAAGACACCACAAAACATAGATTCCATTTTTTTATTTCCAAATATCTGCTTGCTCTGCCAAGACTCAGGTGATCCATTTATAAAGATTAACCTGGCTATATGTGCAAGGATTCAACCATGCCCAGATGTTAACACCAGGCTGATTTTACCTTCAGCGTCCCCTGAAAGACCAGAGAAGTTTTGGCCATTCCCTGTAACCTCAAAAATGACAGTGACACTAGTAATGCCAACAGTATCAGCCACATGTGCTACATAAATAAATTTAATTATCACAAAAACGCTCTTTGGGAGGTACTGTTATCTTGCCCAGTTTTATAGATAAAGAAACTGAGGCAAAGAGTAAACTACTCACCCAAGGTCACACATCCAGCTGAGTCAAGACTTGAATCCAGATCTCTGGTCCAAGAGCCCATGGTCTCAAGCATTCCACCCCACTATCCCCCTCTGCCCACTGAAAATAAGGTATTTTGTTACACAATATTAGCAGATAATGCATTTCCAGTGATACTTTCTGAAACAACAGGACCTAAGAAGAAAAGAAAGCTGGATGTTACTCAACCAAAGAAATCAGTAGAGATTATTTTGCTCAAATCTTTCATGGGAGAAATCATTCCATTAAGGTTTTATGGCCCGATGTCAAGAGGACAGTTTGACTTTATTTCCTGGACTCCTCTGGTTTTTAGTGGGTCCCAAGTGAGAAATCTGCTGGAGACTTTTCAGTGTTGCACAAAGCTGCCAATCACACTTATTGACTTTCTGTCCAACCAACAGTGGCAAGAGTGACATCATCCCCCAATCAGAGTAACAGATCTTGACAGTGAATGAGCTAAAGCTTTTTGCACTCCAGAAAGCAATTATTTTCTGGAAAAAAAAAAAAAACAGTCAACTTCTTAGGCATAATGAGCCCACCTATTAATCCTGTCCTGCTACTCTTGCTGATTCTGGAAACAGGGAAGAAGTCACGCCTTATTGCTCTCAAATTTTAAAGCCATGCACACCATCAGAAGCAAAGGACTTTTCAACTTTGTCCTTCACTTGATTGTGCTTTTCTGCAAGCAGTTAGTTGGGCACCAACTGGTGGAGAACAGAAGCTGTTTAATCGTAACTTTAAACTTTTATTTTGGTTTTTGTTGCCCAGCATCTAATTTTCATTGAAGCAACAGAGCCCTTTAGTAATTACAAAGTGCATTCACTTCCTTAACGAGTTGAAAACCTATGTCTAACAAAGGAAAGCAATAATAAATTGACTTTGGGTCACTAAGAATCCTTAATATTAATGTAGGGAGACAGTGGAGGTCTCTTGCAATGTTTTAACTGGACCATTGTAGATGAATGAATCGCCAGGTAGTGCCTCAACCCCAGATACCTAGCTCTGCTTATGCATTTCCTTCTAACGAGGACTGAAATCTGTCCTCTGTTAGTGAAAAAGAGTTGCAGAACTCGGAGAGAGGTGCAGAAACAGAAAAGCACCTAAAGGGTCAATAGTTGTAGAAGATACAATAACTGTATGGAAATCCAAAGGATGCTTTCAAGATTTGGAAACATATTGATATTGAAATGAAACACAAATGACTTGATAAGCGTAGTCCTGCACAGTTTTGCTTACCCCATGTTAATTCTATTTCCACATTCTGGGGGACAGAATATGACACGATGTCTGCTATATGAGGGTGATTTTAAAACTTGTAGTTTTAAAAAGAGCACTTTGGCTACCATGAGAACCAACCAGTTGGAGGAAAGCAATACAAGAGTTTAGAACAAAAACAGTGCAGAAGCTGTTGCAGTAATTCCACGGGGAGGCATCCCAGAAGGATGAAAATGAAGACAAAGGGAAGCAGGTGGGTATGGAAGAGATATTTGGGCAGTAGCGGTCAGATATTGGTGGTGGGTTGGATGTGGGGATGAGGAGGAGGTCGGAGTTAAGGTTTCTGACTGAATGGGTGGTAGTGACGTGTACCGAAAGAGGGAACACTAGTAGAGTGAAGAGTTGTGGACTAACAAGATAAACACATTTTGGACCTATTGAATTTGAGTTACCTGCAAGACATCTAAGTAAACATGAGACAAAAGTGATTGGATATGCACTGTAATCTCTAAGGTCCAGGCAATGATCTACTATCCATCAGACGCGGGACTAGATGCTGGGGGCGGAGCAGTGAAAGAGTCAGATATCAACTCTGACCTGTGGAACTTGAAGTCTCGGTGAAGAGAAGGGCATTAAACAAAAAGTCACTTAAATGATGAAAGGCAAGCCATAAAAAGGATGTATTTCCAGCTGGGCAAAGGCCAATTACATCAAATGGTGCTAAGAGATGGAAAAGGATACTGACCGAGCTCTCTATTGGATTTGGTAACAGGGAGATCATGGAAATCTTGACAAGAGCTATTTTAAGTTGAATCCCAAAGATAGAAGCCAGAATCAAGTGAATTGAAAAGAAAGCTGCAAAGTGAGGAAACAGAGATAGTGACTATGGAACATTTGTGCAAAAAGTTTCTCTGAGAAGGAAAGTAGCAAAATGAAGTAGTAAGTAGAAAGGGACATTGGTCACAGAAGAGTGACTTAAGATGGATGATTTTAAAGCATGTTTGTATGTTGCTGGAAATATTCCAGCAGAAGAGGAGAACATGATGCACCAGAGAGAGGGGACGCTGCATGAGCCAAGTCAGTAAGACCAGAATAAAATATTAAAAGCACAAGGGTTATTCTTTGGGGAGCTAGTGATGGAAGGGAGCACTCAGGGAGACTTGAGGTACAAATAATGTTCTGTTTCCCGATCTAGGTACTAGTTAAGTGTGAAAACGCAGCAAGAGGTAAGCTTATGTGTGCTCTTTCCTGTGTGTATATATGTGTCAATAAAATTTTTTTAAGCAGTATTGGAAAGGAGGACACAAGACCCATCATTTTTTGCAACTGATATGATTGTCTGCATAGAAAATCCTGACAAATTTATAAACTATTATAAATAAGCAATTTTAGCAAAGTAGCTGCATATGAGAACATACAGGTCAACTGCACTACAACAAAAAAAAATGGAAGAAATAATTTTTTAAATACACCATTTAAAACAGAAACAAAAACTATAAAATAGCTAGTAGGAAATTAGCAAGATCTATCTTCAACCGGGATACAGAAAACTGTGATATTTTACTGAAAGATATTCAGGAAAACCCGAACAGAGCACTATATGTGTTCATGAACAGAAAGAGTTGATTTTGTAATGATGTCAGTTTCCCCTGAACGGATGCAGAGACTTGATGAAACTCCAATCAGAACCCCAACAGGATTGTGTGGAACTTGATAAACTGATTCCCAAATGCAGATGAAAAAGTAAAGGGCCAGAGACAATACACTTCTAGCAAAGAAAGGGAAGGAGGATTTGCCCCCACAGAATGTCGAGACTTATTCTAAATGTAGGTAACTACCTGTAACGTAGTGAGGACAGTGATGGTGGCACAGAGCTGATCTGAACAAACCACCCAGCGTGTGGAACTCTGTTATGTAACTAAGGGGTCCATGTAATTCATTACCCAGACTGCAACACTAGAAGTGAAACTGATTCATAATTATGTCAGGCCAACAAAAAGAAACCATCTTGACCTGGGCGAGTGAGGGTGCCTGCTCAGTCTATGACAAATTTGGAAGAGAACCAATGGAAGCAGATTTTCATGAGAACAAACACACTTTATCTGCAGATCCAAGTGGGAAATGGAGTATGGATAAAGATGTAGGTGGGCTGTTAGATTTGATGATGGGTATCTGGCCTGCCTTACCACTTTTATTTCCTCAATAAATTCTGAGGCAAGGTCATCAGCTGAAGGTAAATGGGAAAGGAGCCTCGGGGTGGTGAGGTGGGGAGAAGACAGTTTAAGTGTTTTAGAGAGTAGAAGAATGAGTAGACGAAGCAGGTGTAGTAGGATTGGCAAGCTGTGTCAAGGGCTCACTTCAGATTTATCTCATGAATATGATGAGGACCATTATGCATTTTTCTCCTGCAACATTTAGCTGCTTCACAAAAATGACAGACTCATCTAAACTAGGTACAATAAGAATACAGAAAGAAGAGGGGGATGGTGGACAATGAACACATGGTAGGGCAACAGATAAGAAGTCTGCCGGGAGACAGGACTAGAGAGGGTTTGCTGGGAGGATGGGATGGGTGTCAGAGCAGGTTCCTTAAAATCAAGATGGTAGTGACATTGCCATTTTGGGGTGATAAAAGGTCAAGGGACCATGGGAATGGGGGATCTGGAAATAACGTTATTTAAGTCACAAAATCATGCATCATAAAACGTTAGTGCTGAGGTCCAGAGAGATGAAGCAAGTTGCCAAAAGTGGTAAGTGAGAACGCATACTGAGCTCTATGTGCCGGCATCCCAGAGGTGAAGGCGTAACAAGCATCCCAGCCACACTAATGAAAGGGAATCTTCTGGGCAGTTGCAAGCTCTCTGTCACTTATTTTATTAACTTGGAGAGCAAGCAGGAGAGGCCAGAAAAGGCACAGTTGTATTTTTATTTTTAAATCATTATGGGAGCCAACTAGGAAAACGATGAATAAGAAAGTTACCAAGTATTTGCTATGTGTGGGCGCTGTGGCAGCTATCCTGGTGGCGCTCTGAGGTGGGGTATGTGACCTTTTCCTTACAAGCTTATTAGGAGAAATGGACTCACACAAAAAAACCAAGGTAACAGCAGGACGTGGTTGGGGAGAGGTGCCTAACTCTACCGGGGTAGCACTGAGGGGTGGACTAGGGGAGTTTGGGCCAACACTCTCACCGTCCTAAGTCTGCATTGTACAGTAAGTGCGCCTGCCACACAGACACAGCTTCTAGGGACACCCTCCTCGGCTCCTAGACTGCACCCAAGCCACTCCCACTCAGCACCTCTGCGCCTCCCACTGCAGGATGCCTAACATCTCCTTCATGTCCCCTTGGAATCATCCTCGCCCACATCACCAGGAGAGGCACAGCTTCAAGTTCATTCTGGATTCTACACTGATAGGAATGGAGTGAGTGGGAGCCAAAAAAAAAAAAAAAAAGAATCAGAAATTCAAATTTCTTCAAAACCCAGGTTTCACTGTGAATCTGGTTGACATTTCTTCTTTTTCTTCTTTCTCCAACCTGAGTCCTTAGGACTTGGCAGTTGAGAGATGTGAGTTTGCTTCCAGTGAGACTGTGAAGCCACTGGGATTGAGTTCACGGCCAGGTGCACCTGAGAATCAGGCCCATTACGCTGCAGTCACAGCCTGCATTTGGGAACCATGCAAAGTAGAGCTGCCCGCGAGCTTCCTTTCCTGCACGTGACAGCAGGGCGACTGTCTCAGCTCTCTTTAAAATGAGATTTCTGGATCAACTCTGGTGTTCCCACAAATGGCAATTTACATAAACGAGCAAAAAAAAGAGCCAAGAAATACTGCCTTTAGCTTGGTGACTTTCTAGGAGAAATGGCCAACACTCCTTTGATAATGATACTGAGAATGTTTTCAAGATTTTATAATCATCTTCATTTTCAATGTAACAATAACCACTGACTTTTTCTGAAGACAAAAATAGAGATAAATAGGTGGGGAGGGTATAGCCCAGAAGGAGAGCACATGCTTAGCAAGCCCGAGGTCCTGGGTTCAATCCCCAGTACCTCGATTAACAAGCAAATAAATAAATCTAATTACCAACACCCCCAAAAAAAATTTAAAAAGAGGTAAATGGGAATTACAGCTCATTTTCTTTTAAAATTCTTGGCTGCTCCAACTATAATACTCTTATTTAAGCTATTCGATTTTCCTTGAACCCCTAGAGAAGGGTGAGTGGAATTAAGAGGCATTCACACCCTCCCAGGACCGTGCTCAGGCCTGATATATTTATGATGTATGCCTGTGTGCCTAGAAGGGTCTGCTCTTACCCCTCTTTCGGGTCAGAAACACCCAGGATTAGGGCTCTTCTAATCAGTTTCCCACAGCCTAGTCACCTCCTAAATGTCTCCACTGTGCTTCTACTCAGCCACAAGCATCCATTCTCCTTCTGTGTGCTCCTTTGAGAGTAAGTGCTCCCATTTAAATTCTGAAGACCAAGGAAATCACCCCTGCAGCACGCCATGTGAACATTAGTCCACACAGCCTCCTAGGGAGGACACAGCATGAGCTCACAAATCTGGGCGGGACTGAGGAAGCCCCAAAACGTCATGTCCAGGTCCTTCTGTCCCTAGCCGGGGTCTGGGCAGCCAACACTCTATAGCAGGGGCTAAGGAGGGAGAAAATGAGACTGACTTCTAAGCTCCAACTACCTGGGAAACTTTTATACCCACAGGGGCCCAGGCTGTACCAGAGACCCAATGAATCAGAATTTGGGGGAGTAACTTATTTTGGAAAGCTTCAGAAGAGACTGATATATACAGGTGAGGCTGCAAATCTTCCTCCTCCCCTCTCAGTACCAGAAAATGGGACCTTCTGGCTTCACAGGAAGACCAGTGTTCTGCCTCTCTCCTTAACCTCAGGCCTAAACGTGGGCTTGTGTGACAACCTTCCCTCCTCGAGGTGCAGGTGAGGATGCCAAGATATCAAGAGTCACATGCCATTTAGATGAAAGACAGTGTCACACTCCCCTCACATGGGGCTCTGTCTGCTTTCTGGTTAGGAAAAATACCCAAGGGCCAGCCTCTGAAGAAAATCTTTTGTTTTAACCCCCAGTTAATACAGACTTTTGCTTGGCCCCATTTCGAGGCCATGCATTAAGAGCAACAGAGAAGTTTGTGGTGGAAGAAAGCTAGGGGGTCTAATGACCCCTCCTCCAGCAAAGCCAAGATGAAAAGAGGACTCACTTCAGCTCTATTTGAATAGGAGACAGGTGAACTCTGAAAGTAAATTACCCGGTTCCTCCAGCCGTAGCAGAGGCACAAGATATTTCTGTTCCTAAGCAACAGACTGATGCCTTTATTCCTCATCACTGCTCCAACAGGAATAATTCAATTCCCTGTTTCCCTTTTGCAGCACCCACCCCCCCCCCGCCCCACTTCCTACCTACCTGCAGAACAGAGGCTTAAAATGGTACCCTGCCCCTTCCCTGCTGCTGTTCCCTGACACACGGACAACAATTTCTGAAAGGCCCAGTCCTGTTCTTTTTGGGTACAAGGAAAGGAACACAATCTAGAACGCCATCTGTCATCCTGAAATAGCCAACAGTGGCACTGTTTTCACCCAGCAATTATCAAACAAATGGAGTCATTGGAAAGAGTCACAGCTGTTCCTCTGTTATCTCAGTACAAATATGACACAGGGCACGCAGGTTTTGTTTTCTGCTTTGTATCTCCTGTACGCCGAGCAAGTGATAATTTCTCAACCTCCCAGCAGAACACGAGTCAAAGTGTGTACTCCACAACTGAGTCATCCGGGCAAATTAAAAATCCCTCGTTATCTTGACTATGTGGGTCAGGATTTCACTCAATGTGATTCTCATTTAGAAAACTAATGCAGTGAACTCCCCATTTCTGAGTGCAAGGAAGCTTTTTCATCTCAAAGAGACATCAAGTTTTCTCCTGGTTAAATGTGACCTAAAAGAATGATTGGTACTTCTGAAATCTGTATGTTAGCACTTTTCACAAAAAAAAAAAAAAAAAAAGCAAAATTTTGCAAAATTAATACTACTTTCCCATTATCATCCTTCATCCTCCAGTCAAAAAGGTGTCCTGTTGAAATAAATGTGTCTAGTAAACTGAACACACACACTCATTCCCACATGCCTGCATGCGCACGCACACACACACCCAGGCAAACCCTATCCAACATCTGTCATCCTTTTTTGTTCACTTGCATCCCAACCCTGTTCCTATGATGGGGAATTCCCAGCCTAAGGAGGCAGTGCTCACCTCCCACAAGGACAGTGAACATGCCAATGACTTGCTTTCCCAGCTTCCCTGCAGCTGGGACAAAGGCACATGATGTAGTCACCACAAACCCACCCAAGAGTACAGAGATCACCCAGAGCTCCCTCTGGGCACAGAGATGCTACAGGGAGTACAGAGTCCCCGCATCAGCAGGGCTGGTGCGGGCAAGCAGGGTTTGGTACCAACAGCGTCCAGAACGCAGGCTGCAGGCTCTGACGCTGTGTGGAATCAGGAGTGCCCCCCAGCCCAGCTCTGCACACTGCCTCAGGCTCTGTTCTGGCTTCATAGCCACCACCTGACCCTCCAGCCTGCCCAGTGACCCTGAGAACTGGGTGATGTCCTTCCAAATACTTCATTTGCTGCTTAAATCAACCAGCACTAGTTGACTGCCACCACTAAGAACTCTAAGTCAAAAAGTATTTTTTTAATGGTTTAACCATGTGAAGACCAAAAATATGCTTTCGAGGTTTTGTTATCCTTCAAAATTTTCCTGCTCGTTCCCCATTCCTGAGTCTCCTTATTTTATGTATACCCAATACACAGACGTTTCTCTACCCCTTGAAAAGCCCCAGAGTTCTCACTTTCAATTAGGAATGTAACCAGAAGTAGGAAGATATGTTGTAGGAGGAAGATGCAGGTTGCCACAACCACTTATAAGACTATTCCCTGAGGAATCAAGAAGGATTAAATATCCACCTGATAAAGCCACAAGTCTTAACACCAAGCGATGCACTGGCAGCCCTCATCATTTTTGAGCAGTGCCTCAAACTTTGATGTATATGAACTTCTTGGGGTTTGTGTTAAAATGCAGACACTGATTCAGTAGGTCTGAGAGTCCACAGCTACTGGTCCACACCTGACTTGGCCTTGCAAGGCTGCCAGGGGCTCAGGCACTACTCCTAATTTGCCAAAATAAAACAGTCCAAGGCCCAAAAAAAAACCCAAAAAAAACAAAAAAAAAACAAAAAAACCCCAATGTGCTCTTTTCATTTCCTAGAGCTCATCTCCTACACCTCTCCTTTTAATTTTATATTTAGAATAACTCAACTTATAGTGGAAATACATTCCATTATTTGGCACATGACTCAGGCCAAATGAAAAATTTCTATGTGCAAAGTGTTGAAACAGGGTTGAACAAGGGAGGGTATAGCTCATTGGTAGAGCGTGTGCTTAGCATGCACAAGGTCCTGGGTTCGATCCCCAGTACCTCCACTAAAAAAAAAAAAGAAAGAAAACACTTCAGAATTATATTAAATTATTTTTAAAGTGTTAGAACATATGAAACAGATCTTGCTTCACTGGTTCAGAAAATGTTCAACTCTGTAAAACTAGGCTATTTAATACAAAGGCCACTAAGACTTTCAGTTCGGATCCTACAGGTTAAATGGTTTTAGGGACCTCTACCATTCTTTGGTTTCCAAGATTCTCACTTGGGTGGGCCTTTAATTTTTTTTCCAAATGTAAATTAAAAGTATAAAGGCTTCTCTTTGAAGCACAGTAACAAAAGTATGGGGACACAAAGAAGAAATATTCTCTCTACCTCACCCTGATGTAAAAACACATTTTGTGTGTATTTTCTCATCTCACCCTCTCCTCATGCACCTGATGGAGTTTTAAACAGCAATGCCTTTAAAAGGGGAAGGCCTGTTTCTTTCCAGTATTAACAAAGTTGTCTTGCGAAGTGTTGCGCATGGAGAGTTCACACCCACCATCCTCTGCAGCTCATACACCACGTCAGCAGCTTTTACCCGCAAAAGCGGCCGTCATATTTTTTCTGATCATTACCCAAGTCATTTCTGAAGGCAGAACGTACCTGTAACAATGATATTGCCTCATTAAATGCAGCCAAAATTTCACAGTACATAAGAAAATTAAGAAAAGGCCACAACCCTTTTTTCACACATCTAGAAACAATGCAGTCAGCCTACAATTTCCTACAAAACCACAGGGTAGCTAGGAACACCATCTAACTTTTGACTATCTTAATAGGCAATTCCATCTTTTTATATCATGATGGACAGCTTGGATTAATGCTCAAAAATAGGAAATAGCTCATAAATTAGGGATATTTTATCACTTCTCTTATGAATATTAATCCTCTGTGTCTTACGAGGGGATTCTCTGCCCGCTTTGCCTCTTTGTATTGTCCCTATTCAGGTGAGGGAAGTTTTTTTTTAGAATTAAAAAAAAAAAAAAGCATCAAAGTTAGGTTGTAAATGTATCCATAAAAGAAATTTGTTCTCTGGCAGATATTCAAAAAATGTCAGGATTCATGACCATGACCCTTGGGACTGGACAGAAAGCAGAAGGAGGGAAGGCACGGGGCAGGCAGGGCCCCGGGGGGAAAGAAGGAAGAGAAGGAAGAGGGGGATTGCTAAGAAGAAGCCAGGCAAACCCACCAACCACAAGGAGCTGGAGATGAACTAGGAAGACGTGCCTATCCATCCTCTGGACCCCAAATTCACTCCTGGCTGGCTGTGAGCAGGGCAGGAGCCCTTCCGATAATGTGATAAACCTGTGAGTCTTTCCCTCTGGGTGTAATGTCAGAGTTACAGTCTTTCAATCAGGGCTCTGTTATGTTTGCAATAGCAAACATTACACTACATTTAACATCAAATACTCAAATATCACAGGTTTTTACAATTCACATGTTCTCTTTCCCTGGGATCTATCTACAGTCAATATTTTCATCAGACAATTCTCAGTAAAACACTTAGCCCTCCTTTCATGAGAAAACCAAACAGATAAGGCTATTTAATTTGCTAACATCGCTCTTTCTCTTTGAATATCATGTTTTAGCATAATTCTTTTCTATATTCTACTCAAAATCAGAGTCTGTAAACTTAATTGTGTAACAAAAACAGTTAATGAAGTATTTTCACCAAGAAGTAAGAAAATTGTACAAAACTAAATTCAGTTTTTAGAGACTGAATTACATGTCCAAACAGACAAGAGCTAACTCCTCTCCCTGAAGGAGAAGAAACCAACAGGAACTATGAAGTGTGATGAGGGCAGTTAAGCCAAACTCCGGAGATTTCCCAAACCGCAGGGCAAAGCGCAGAGAGTTCAGGGTGGGAGGTGCCTCTGGTCTCAGCAGCCCAGCTCCTCCCTGCTTAGCCCCGCTTCTCCGATTTTTCTCTCAAGAATGAAAAGGGTCAGGCAAGGCAGAGTGAGGAGTTGGGGCTGCAGAGATCCGGTTGATTTCAGGTGAAGTAGTGCAGGGAGATCTTTTATGCAGGTGAAAACTGGTCTACAAATGGGCTGTATGAAGACTTTTTAAATTTCTGTAAGACAGCTACAGGAATGAAGATGTACTGTGCTCAAAGGGAAAATTATAAATAACCCAGACCTAGGTTATGTCTGTAACCCAGAAAATAGTGTATGATTATGCATTTGGTAATTTATTACCCATCAATGAATTTTATAAAACAATGCATCAAATGATTATAATTGGATTTAAAATCAGCATACAGAGCTGTACACATAGGGTGATTATAACTAGTAATAACAACTACTATTTACTGAACAACTCTATATATTATTTCCAATCTATAGCACAATACTGCAAGGGAAGTATCATCATCCATACATTTTGCAAGTAAGAAAATGAGGCTTAAAGAAGTAACTTGTGCAGCAAGATGGGGGGTCTTGGAGGGCATCATGCTAAGTTAAGTAAGTCAGACAGAGAAACACAAATACTGTATGATATCACCAGCATGTGGAATCTAAAAAAAAAAATGACAAACTAGTAAGCAAAACAAAAAAGAAGTAGAATAACACAGAAAGAACAAACTAGTGGTTACCCGTGGGGAGAATGGAGAGAGGAGGGGCGACACAGGTGTGGAGGATTAAAAAGGGGGGTCATTATGGGATTATATGAACTCGTGTGTGTGAAACTTTTGAAAACTAAAGCACTGTAGAATTTAAAGACTCATTCAATTACAAAAAAAAAGTTGAGTAACTTGCCCAAGGTAGAGTGAAAAATAGAAAACTAATACTTTATTGTAGAATTAAACAGCTCCAAAATCTCATTCCACTAATAAAACTGCCCAAAAGTTTCATAGAGGAAAAAAAAGCCTGAAAGGAACCTTGCTAAGATGGTATCATTGTTTATATAATGACACTGTATTATTTTATTTTATATAAACAGCTACTTCAAATACACTCCATGTAAGCATGATGAAGACAGAAGTGGAAGATACAAAGAGACTTAAATTAATGAAGGTGAATAAAATAATGCCTGAGATGAAAAATACACTGGATAAGATTAACAGAAGAGCAGAAATTGTAGAAGAAAAGATGAGTGACATGAAGACATAGTAAAATTATCCATAATAAGACACATAAAGAAAAAAGATCTTTAATAAAAGAGATTCAGTGGCTTCAGGCAACATCACACAGCCTAACATGTAACTGGAGGGCCAAAGGAAAGCACTGTAGAAAAAAATATTTGAAAAAAGAAATGGCCAAATATTTTCCATGTTTGAAGAAAATTATAAAGCCACATATCTAAGGAGTTCAACAAACCCAAAAGATAAAGATGGCAATAGACTTCTCACCAGCAACGATGCAAGCTAAAGACACTGCAACAACTTTAAAGCAGTGAACAAAAAAAGATGGCGAACTAGAATTCTATACCTAGCAAAAACTTCCTTCAAAAATGACAAGTGCAGCGAATATACGTATGCATGTGCATGAGTGGGACATGGTGCTGTGTACTAGAAACTGACACATTGTAATTGACTGTACTTCAATAAAAAATCTTTTAAAAATGACAGATGCAGTAAAGACTTACAGACATACAAAATATAGACGACTATATCATAAGAATCCCTGCATGTGTTAAAGGATGTCCTTCAGTCGAAGGACAATAATGCCAGATGGATATCTGGATCTACAGAAGAGAATGAGGAACGTTGGAAATAGTGAAAATGGGGATAAATGTAATTTAAAATTTTTTAACCTGTTCACAAGATCATTTTAAAGCAAAGATAATAAGAATGTATTTTTGGGTACATAACACATCTAGTGGTAAAATAATGATAAACAAGAGAGGGGAGGTGACTGTACAGTTCTCAGGTTCTTACCATCTATGGAAAGGACTATACTATTATTTGAAGGTGGACTGTGATAAATTTTTAAAATATACTGTTAACTCTAAAGCAACTACTAAACAAACAAAAAGGTATAGCTAATAAGAAATAAAAAACTAAAACAGAAACATAATACTCATCTAAAAGAAGGCCAGAAACAAAGAACAAAGAATAGATAAGACAAATAGAAAATAGTAAGATAGTAGATTTAAATCCAACAGTAACAATTACGTTGAAGAGAAATGGCCTAAATTCACCAACTAAAAAACAGATTGTAAGATCAGATAAAAAGCAAGACTCAACCATGTGTGCTATCTACAAGGAACTCACTTTAAGTTTAAAAAAAAAAAAAACCAAAAAACACAACGATTATAAGTGGGAAGAGAAAAAAAAATGGAAGAAAAAGATAATCACTAACCAAAAGAAAGCTTAGTGACTACACAAAGATCAATGTAGATTTCAGAATAAGGAGTATTACCGGAAAAAAAAAAAGGATCATTTCATAATGATAAAGAGGTCAGTTCATCAGGAGCACCTAACAATCCTGAATGTGTATTCAGATAATAAAAAAGCTTCAAGATGCATGAAACAAAAACTGATGGAATTAGAAGGATAAGTAGACAAATTCATAATTACAGTTGGAGATTTCAATACTCAATTTCAATGATTAATAGAAAAAGTAGGCAGAAATTCAGGATGGATGTAAAACATTACCAAAATACTACCTAACAAATTAATCTAACCGGCATTTATACAGCACTCCTCCCAACAACAGCAACAAAAATACACATTCTTATCATTCTTAGTCTTATTAAACCAAGACCATCATCCGGGCAATAGAACAAGTCTCAATAAATTTAAATGGACTCACCTCACACAAAGTATGTCATGTGATTACACAGAGTGAAGTACGAAGTCAATAACAAAAAGGATTCCAAATATCTGGAAACTAAAGAGGATACTCTTAAATATCCCACTGAAATAAGCCACAAAAGCAATTAGAAACTATGTTGATCTGAATGAAAATGAAGGCAAAATATATAAAAAGTTGTGGGATGCAGCCAGACTACTGCTTATATTATAAAAACACAAAGATTTAGAATCAATGCTTCCATCCTAAGACACTGGATAAATAAGAGCAAAGCATAACTAAAGCAAGCAGATGAAAGGAATTAAAAAGGTGAAAGCTGAAAATCAATGCACCAAAAAAAAAAAAAAAGAAAAAGAAAATCACTGAAACCAAAAGCTTTTTGATAAAAACAATAAAATTGATAAACTTCTAACCAGGCTGATCAAAATTAAAAAGAGAAGACAAATTATCATTCTCAGAAATGAGGAAAGGAATCTCTAGGAATCCTATGAATATTAATAGGGTAACGGGAGAATATTAGTAGTAAATTATGCCAGTCATTTGTACACTCTAATGAAAAACAATATGGTACTGGCATAAAAACAGACACATAGACCAACGGAACAGAACAGAGAGCTCAGAAAAGAGCCCACGCATGAAGAACTCCCCCTCAGGCCCTCCTGCGTCTCGCCGACTCTCCCTGTCACTCGCCTGCTCCGGGTACCCGGGCCTCCTTGCTCTTCTTCACCTACACCGGGCACGTTCCTGGCTCTTCCTTTTCATATCCTCTGAGGACTTTTGGGATAACATTTGAATAGGAAGATATAAAATTCATGTGTTAATTTGATACGTTAGTTGTGAGAGCTTTTTTTCAGCTGTGTCAGTTTTAGATTTATTCAAACCACTCAGGTTTATTGCAAAAGGACTGGATCCCTGTTCATGGGATCTGCTGGATTCTGTTCCAGTGACACTAAGAAGTATAAAAATCTTGCCGGGATATTATAATTGATAAATAAATAACAACATACCACTCTACTCTTAGGGTAAACTATTTTTCAGAATAGTTTTTAATTGCTTAATAATCATCATTTTATACACCTGCAGCTCCATCCAGGTATAGTTTAATTAATCCACCAATAGGTGTAAGATAAGCCTGTTCCTTTACCTCTACTTAGGAAGTTAACCTGGATTCGGGGAGCACTGAAGAGAGTCTGGCAGTGCAAATATGGCCTCTCCCTGTGTCGCCTCTCAACTTCAAGGACTTTGGTTTTGATCTGGAGTTAATGAATTATGAAAAGAGAAAAGCTTTCTGGACGCTAAGCTAACAATCAATACATTTATCTGGGTCTTTTCAGGGAGAGAAGAATATTTACTCAAGCAAGCACTCACAGTTCATATAACCCAGCCTCCTCTGCTTCCTATGCAAGCAAGTGTGATGAGAGAAAACGCCAAGAAAGAGCCCTTAAGTTAAGAAGCAGGCGCTAGAACTATCACCACCACGAGACAGACCCAAGTAAGGCCCCGGGGCCCCTTCTCACACACAGAGGGGGGGTGGGACTGGGCAGGTACTGGCTGCGCATGGCCATCGCCATGCAATGGGGGGAAAAGAAAAAGCAACAGTTTTTATTAACTTTAGGTCAATTCCTAATTAACTTATTTGTTCTCTATGCTTGAGTTTCCTCATCGGCAAAATGCAGGCTTTCCCCTGTGGATTAAAACCGGACGCTGATATCACAACAGAGACAGTGGGTAAGGGGCCCCGTAGCTCGAGGGTCCAAAATGTTTTCAGTTCTTCTCCCTTTAAAACTGGGTTTGTGTGGAGCCAGGAAAGAACAGTGAGAAGTCACACTTGACACTTCAAATCATGGGTAATTCAACAGGCAATAAAACTCTGGGTGCAGGGTATCAACTTGCCTCCAAAACAAAAAAATCCTAATTAATCTTCTTTCATGTAAAAAAGATGTCTTGAGGTTTCAAGAAATCCTTCAAAGCAGCTGTCATTTTTCTAACAGCCAACCCTGTCACTAAGTCAGAAAAAGAACATAATGTTGGCCACCAGAGTCATCAGAGGAACATTCAGTTTCACTGATTATCACCAACACATACGAGGGTGAACAGAAGCACGAGAGACCTTTCTCATTCCAAACAAAGCAAAAGATTTTTGTCAAGTGCATCTGACGCAAAGAACACCAAAGAGATGAACAGAAGAGAATCCCTTTCCTCAAAACGTTTGCAGTCTAGTTATTGGGCAGACATTATAAAATTGGAAAAACATTTTTTTTCCATTTCAATCAGTTAAAATTAAAGGATTTCAAGTTCCTCCGACTCAGCTATTCTAAAAAAACTTTTAAATGGAAGTTTAAAATCTGAGAATTCCCCACTGCTTCTAATTACATACTGCTGAAGACTAAAGCAGTGACAAAAGATAAAGTCATTCCTTCTTAGAACCAAACCCGGGTAGCCGGGAGCCGCCAAGAATTCTCTTTGACGGGAAACAAAAGCCTGGGACGCAGCTGTAAGTGTGTCCCAACACGATGACTGCTCAGAGTGGATGCTCCATGATCTTTTTTTTTTTTTTTTTTTTAACCTGAATTACCTATGGGCCCCTCCCAAGGACCCTGGACAGTTCAGGGAGGCCACTCTACCGCCTCCAGGTAAGCCCGGGAGACCTTCCGTCAACTCCCACATCAGCTCTGGGTGAGACCGGGAAGATGCCAGGGCGTTTCCACCCCATTTCAGTAGAGTCTGAAGTCAATTTGGTCCCTAGTCCCCAAATAGGTTCCAAATGACAGAGAACCCCGGGCCAACCTAATCCCACTGCCTCCCTCTCATCTGTGACAGTACCATTAATTTTCCCTTGTTGGTCACATCTTCAACCTGTCCCTTCCTCTGGCTTCCCCCAAGGCTTTAAATACACCCCAATCTCCTCTTCAATCTCATATTAGAAGGCTACGCTGCCCTCTCATCTCCTTTGCTTCTCTGACAAATTTCTTGGCAGGACTGCCTGTATTCACCGGCTCTGCCTCTGCACCTCCCTCTCCACCCTAATTACTCTGAGCCGGCTGCGCCAGCTGCCATCACACCATGCTGCAAAAACTGCCTCGCCCTGTCACAGCCATCTGAAGGTTCTTGCCTCACTCATCCTGTCTCATCTCTCGGCTTTATGACATTGAAAGCGTCCACCTTTGCCTCCTGGGACCACACTCTCCCTGGGCTTCACTCCTAACCGCACCCCCCCCCCCCGCCTCCTCTTTCCTGGTCTCCCTTGGGACAGTTCACCTATTCGTCAACAGTGGTACCCCTACAGCCTTGCCCTCCCTGCTTTTTAAATTTTTTTTAAGATAGAAAGATTTTATGAATGACCCCAACCAAATTTCTTTAGATATAGGAGTTTTGAACTCAAATACTTAGCAGAAAGCAAGTTAAAATTGCATTATCCTGCAACTCATTACCAGTAACACACGGCAAAGTGGAACAGCTTGGACAAGGCGGGGAGGAACGGGGAGTGAGGGAGGGAAGATAAAGAAAGCGAGTTAAGTTGACCAAGTGGAATTATGTTCCCCCCGCCCATCTTTTTTTAATTCTTGCGAATCATAAAGTCCTTGCAAGCTCAGCTTGTTTTTGTAGATTATTTTCCAAACATGTACAAAGTGGAACCAAAGACGGGAGAACCCCTTAAGAACCTGAAGCAGAACGTTAAGAGCTACGATTATGCAGGTCCAGCCGCCTCCTCTCCCGTTCGGAGGGTTAGCAGGATGCAAGCCCCACGCACTCCCCCCGAGTGACCTTCCTCACTTGTGCCACTTCCCTAAAGCCTGCTCACCAACGCCTCCCGAAACAAAAACCACCAACTCTCTCCCGAGCTCGAGACTCCTACTTCCAATAGCACATCTTGCTTCTCTGTCCAGAAGTCCCACGGGCATCTTAAATGTGTCCCCAAACAACACATCATCATGGCCTCCAAATGTGCTTTTTCTCTTATCTTCTGTTTTAAACAATGTGAGTTTCATTGAACCAGCTGCCTAATTTTGCAGACTCTCTAATCTTTTACTTCTCCTTTACCTGCTGTATCTAACCTAAGATCTATAAGCCTTGGATGGATTCTCTCTCCAAGTTGTCTCTTCCATCTGTATGTTCCCCACACACTGCCTGAGCTCAGCCCCTGAACTTGGTTTGGTCCCACAACTGCTAACTCACCTCTCCCTCCCCTTTCCGGGCTCCCTCTCACGCGGTTACAGTTTCTTAACAGGACGAGAAAAGGCAGAAGTACAGCCAGCCTGAGGGGCTGGCTCACTTCCCTAAGTAAACCCACAGGAATCCACTGCAACAGCACATGAACTGTGACTTGCTGGCCTAGAAGGTAAATTTTTCTTAGTAGAGTAAATGAGGTTCTCTGGGATTAGGCTCCAGTCCAGCTCAGCTGTACTCAATCCCCAGAATAATTCCCACATGCGCAACACACAGAGTCACACAGCATCCACTCCCCGCCATCACCCCTGCACTCCGGGTGCTCCAGACATGTGCTCCTGCAGTCCCACTGCCCCGGGGGACTGGGCCTCACCTCCTTCCCACTGAGCACATGCTTTCTCTTACCCCAGGCCCAGCTCAGAGGTCACCTCCTGTCAAGAACTCTTCCTGCCCCATCGAGTGGCGTTATTATCATGATTAGCCTTCAGGGCTTCCACGCAACTTTGAATGTGCCCCTCCCCCAGCACTCAGTGCTCGCTTTCATGATGGAATCACTGGGAGGTCATCCTCCTGTTGCCAGAATCCAGAAAGTCCTTAGCCGATGGCTAAAGCTCAATAAAACAATGCCTTTTCAGTGGTTAGGACTGATTCAAGTGAAGAGATGATTCTGCTGTGCAGAGGCCTCAGGCCTGTTGCCTACACCAAACACAGTGGAGCAGAACGATTTACTGAGATGTTAATCATATACTGCTATGACTGCCGTCAGCATTTTTCCTTTTGCTCCCAAGAAGGCAGACAACTGTGTGTTGGGAGCTCTGGCTCCTTGGCCAGAGTCACAGGAGTCTTTAAAGGTTTTGTATATTTCATGGTCATACATGGAAGTTGCACAGTATCCATGAAAGTCTTTATCCAGACAGCGCCTCATGGAAGAAACCCACTGCCAAAGGGAAAAGACATGGATACTCCCCGGGACCAGGAAAGGAATGAGTCTGAGGGATTGTACTCTGTCAAAAGCCAAGGTCCTATTTCCACCGCACCTGGATGGGTGGACGGCAGGGGAGCCACCCCAGAAAGCCCACCATGGATGGACACTGCATTGTCTCCCAGAGTGCTCAGTGGTGTGGCCAGCTGGGAGGGCCACCTGATTCGGCCCAGCTGCTGTCCCAGTCCTCAGCTGCAGTATACCAAACTGTCCAACTGTCATTATGGAGTGAACTGAGGACAGCAGACTGGGCCCCATCCAAAATTTGTGGCCCAGCATTAGCCTGGGATTCTTATATGATCCCATAGAGTGGGACAAGTTACTTCAGTAATGACTGAGTTCGAATTTTCCCTCCAACTGGGCAACTGATTGAATGTAATTCAGAGAAATAAAGAAACGCAAACTAAAACAATACTGACCTAAATTAATACCTACTACAAAAGCTCATTCAAATCCCGAGGAAAATTACAGGATCTCTCCGAGCATCCTTGAAACAGCTTTGGTACATAACACTGGCGCATTCTTACTTTGAACACACATTATCTAATGTGCCAAGATGTTATTGCACAGGCAGTGAAATTTCCTGCACGTATCTATCTGTTGAAAACTATTAGAAGCCTTCCTTTGGTATGTGCTGGGGCATATCTCTTCCAATCATACTGGCTTACAGAGCCAAAGGCAGAAGCAATCCAGGATGACACCAGCTTTGCAGGATACTAGGATCTAGGAAGGAAGCTGACTTCTGGGAAGGTGCAGTTCTCAAGAATGGCCACAAGGTGGCAGCGTGGCTCTATGCAGCAGAAGCCTATTGTCAGTACTTAACAGTTCTGGAACCCAGGGTTTGGTAGACAATCGAACAGTCAGTCAACACAGAATTGGAAAACCTGTTCCTGGAGGATTTTTCTACTGAGGAATTTATCCTCACATTATTAATATCCCTGCTTTATAGAGGCAGGCCCCCCAAGGGCCTGAGTTAAGCCTGAGAAGCTTTCAAGTACGGAGCCCCAGCTACACTAGTGGAAGATCAACCTGTGACTGGCCTGGCCCTGCTCACTAGCACAAAGTTACCACTAAACAGAGGTCTAACTTGAAGCCCCCTCCATCTCAAGGCCCTGATCAAACCTCCTGAGAGGAAGACAGGAAAGACAAGCTCAATGTCAAACATTTCAGCAAAAGCAGGTTAGGCTGCCTCGCTGATGGGCATGTCACCTTTCAGTTACATATGAGCTCACTCTCACCAGTGTGGATGCACACACCTTCTGCAGGGGAGACAGGGAAATCCAGACAGCAAATTGCCATGCACTCTTGAGAGAAGATAAGCACCTCACTGGATATTAGCAGCTACAAGAAAATGTACTCAAATTTAGAAGATCCTAATGAAAGAAATAAGAACAGACATAAATAGAGATACATGTTACCTGTGACTGAGCAGCTACCAAGCTTGTTTCCCTGGTACCCTCACATGATTCTGTAAGCTGCCCTATATTCTTAGAGAAGTTGAGTGGCTTCTTTGTCAGCAATAAAATCCCTGGTTATTACAGAAGACAAGGAAACAAATGGAATAGAGTGCTGAATCACTCTAGAGAAAAAAAGATAATCAGAGGGAGGAAGATGGAAAAATAAGAAGACAGCAAAGGAACGGCTGAAGGATTCCAGAAGGGGCATATCCAACATTCAGTGTTAAGCAGTTAGTGTTGCTAAGCTATAAATTTCCACTGCTCCAAACCATCCACCCGTCGTCAACATATTCAAATGTCTTTCAAGTGAATGAACTGCATGTGTCTGTGCACATTAAGAAAAACAGATTTGGTTCCTCCTCTGTGTATTGCCATGTAGACACGTGAGCAACCATCACCAGTAAAACTGCAATGATCAAGAGACACTTTGAAGCAGGAACGAAGAGTTGGAAGAGGCTGTGATAAATCAGCCTCCAGGAATTGGACGTCTGTTATTTATATGAAGAGGACACGGGTGTAAAGAGCTGGGGCTGACCTCTGGGTGCCACGAGGACACGCTGCTTCTAGCCCAGCGGCTCTCAAACTTGGCTTCATCAGAACCCCCTGAAAGGCTGATGAAAACAATGCTGAGCTGTGTGAGTTTATCCATCAGTAAGTCTGGCTTAAGCTCTGATCACTGCTGTTTCTCACAAGTTCAATGTGATGTAATGCGGCTGGTCCAGTGACCACACTCTGGAAACCACTGTTCAAGATCCCAAAAAGATAGGTCTTGCTAAGCTGGAGCACATGATAAGTTGAAAGAGGTAGGACACAAGACTGTGAGCAGGGAAGAGAATATTTTTGTTAGGTTATCTACCACAGGCCATTTATTTTTGTAGAAAAGTTCTATTAGACTTATCAATGCACTGCTATTGAGAGTACAAATTGGTGCCATCTCCCTGAAGGAGGCTTGGCAACATCAAAATATCAAATGAGTCTATCCTTTAACTCAGCAGTTCCACATCTAGAAGTAAATAACAAGACATTATAAAAGGGTAAATTCAATTATATTCGTGGCAGTATTTGTCTAATCTTTCAATTGTCCATGAAAAGATGATTGACAAAACAATTAATAAAACAATCACCTTCCATGAGGCAACATTCACAATGTACTACTGAGTGAAAAGGCAGGTTAGGATGGTACATGTCACTGTGCTGTCTTTTGTGCTACTCAAAGTGCCAGTCTATTAACTGATTTTTAACATCCATGAATATAAATCAACACACTCTCCTTCATTGAAACTTTTGTCACAGTAAATAATATAATAATTTATCTCAATATCTCCATTTGCTAAAGGGGAATAAAAATCAGGATTTATAAAAGGTATGTTTTTTTAAGGCAGAATGAAACCAGAACAATTTCTTCGAAAACAGAAAGATATTACCGACTACACGCCCAGTTTTACAGGGATGCTAGGCTGTATGCCACCATAAGTTAATACAGAAAACAGCATACACCTTTCTCAAATACTGACTGGGTAGTTGGAATACAGCAACGTGTTTCATCAGTAATTTCAAAAGAGAAAAAAAGCAAAGCACCAAGGAATATTTATATACTAATATAACTGAATACATGGCTATATGGATGGTGAGCTACATCACATGTGAAATCAAGACTTCCAGCCATGTGGTATACAAGGGCAGATAGGGATGTGCCCTTCCCACTACAGGCACATGGTAACTCCAGATTAAACATAACCAATAAACTAAATTGAATTACATATGTGAGCTCCAAAAGATGGATTCCAAAATCAAAGTAAACCAAAGCCAAAGCCTCAGCAGTCCACTGGGGTTTAGTCTCAGATTCAGGGGTGATGAGACTACACAAGGATGAAGACCACGCATCCATGCTCCATCCAGAGCTCCCTGCCAAGATGAAGCCCAGACTACTTTGCAAGTGAAAAATAAGACTATCGTCTGCTCACTAGCCCAAAGAAAGAGTAAAGACATTGCTGAGTGCCCCAGACCTCGAGTTTAAAAATGAATAACCCATGAAAAATAGATATTCTAAGCTCATACAAGGTAAGAAGTCTACATTTTTCTCCATGCATAGTTTAAGAACCCCAGATGAATAGTTAACATAAAAAGTGATCAATCTAAGACCAGTAAAATCCCTAGGGATCCAGTAAACACAACATGAAAATCTCTATCTAGTAACTCTTTCACAGTTCAGGGCTTACAGGAAGCTCTCACTAAAGGTAAAGTAGCAAAATTAAATATCACAGACCACATGAAGAAACAAATCACTATAAGGGTGAATCAGCAGACACCAAAATTGATACTTAAGACTAGAAAGGAATCACATTTTTAAAGAATTTAGAAACCATAATGAAGGAATAAGATACCATGGGAAAGGAACAGAATTTTTTAAGTAAACAAATAAGAATTTTATAAATTAAAACTCTCACTGGAATGAAAAATGCTCAAAAGGTTAAATAACAGACTAGATATAAGTTAAAAGAGAACTGCTGAAGTGGAAAACAAATCTGAAGAAATTATGAGATGGGAGATGGGAAGAAAGAAAAGAGAAAAAGATGACTGAATGAGTAGTTAACAGATATGAGACACAGAAAGAGAAACTTCACATATATGGTGAAGTCTAATAAGGTTTAAGAAGGAAAGAAGTTGGGAAGGGTGCCAGAGAGGACAGGGGAAGAGGTAATAGATAATGGAGATAATGACTAAGAACATTCCAGAATTAGCTGAAAATTAAGATTGAAAATGTCTTGAACAAGATAAATAAAAACAAATCACCCCCCCCAAAAAAATACTTAAGTATAAATCTAACAAAATATTACAAGATCTGTATGAGGAAAACTATAAAACTCTGTCTGATAAAGGAAATCAAAGAATTAAATAAATGGAGAGATATTCCATGTTCATGGATAGGAAGACACAATATTGTCAAGACGTCAGGTCTTATCAAATTAATCTATAGAGTTAATGCAATCTCAGTAAAAATCCCAGCAAGTTATTTTATGAATATCAACAAACTGACTCTGAAGTTTATAAAGTGAGGTAAAAGATCCAGAATTCCCAACACAATATTAAGAACAAAGCTTGGAGGACTGAAGTTCCCTGACTACAAGACTTACTAGTAGTTACAGTAATCAAGACAGTGTGTTATTGGAGAAAGAATAAACAGATTAATGAAACAGAAGAGAGAGCCCAGAAATAGATTCCCACAAATACAGTCAACTGATCTTTGACAAAGGAGCAAAGGCAATACAGTGGGGCAAAGATACTCCCTTCAACAAATGGTGCTGGAACAACTGGACATTCACATGTAAAAAAAAAAAAAAAAGTGATTCTAGTCACAGACGTACACTCTTCACAAAAATTAATTCAAAACAGATCACAGACCTAAATGTAAAACACAGAAGTATAACTCCTAGAAGATAACATAGGAGAAAACCTAGATGACCTTGGGTATGGTGATGATACAACATCAAAGGCAGGATCCTGGAAAGAACTGATAAAGTGAGCTTCATTTAAATTAAAAACTTGTGTTCTATGAAAGACAATGTCAAGAGAATTAGCACACAAGCAATAGATTAGGAGAAAATATTTCCAAAAGACACATCTGATAAAGGACTGTTATCCAAGATATATAAAGAACTATATAACTCAACAATAAAAAACAAACCAGCCAATTAAAAATGGACCAAACATCTCATTAAAAGATATTCAGATTTCAAACAAGCATATGAAAAGATGCTCCACACTTCATCAGGAAAATGTGAATTAAAACAGTGAGATGCCACTACACACCTAGTAGAATAGCCAAAATCTAGAACACTGACAACAGAAAATGCTGGTGAGGATATGGACCAATAGGAACTCTCACACATTGTTGGTGGAATGCAGTATGGTACAGCCACTCTAGAAGAAAGTGTGGCAGTTTCTTACAAAACTAAACATACTCTTATCATACAATCCAGCAGTCACATTCCTTGGTATTTATCCAAAGGATTGAGAACTCATGTCCACACAAAACCCTATACACAGATGTTTATGGCAGCTTTGTTCATAACTACGAGAACTTGGAAGAAACCAAAATGTCATTCAGTAAGTGAATGGATAAATAAACCCTGATACATCCAGACAATGGATTATTATTCAGCACTAAAAAAATGAACTATCCAGCCATGAAAGGACATGGAAGAATCATAAATGCATATTTCTTAGTGAATGAAGCTATCTGAAAAGGCTACATACTGTATGATTCCAACTGTATGAAATCTGAAAAAGGCAAAATGATGGAGACAATAAGAAGATCAGTGGTTGCCATACCAGTGTAAGTATGGCAGGGATGGGGGCTGGGGGTGCTGAATAGGCAGATCACAGAAATTCTGTAGGACAGAATTCTGTATGATTTAATGATAGATATGTGTCATTATACATTTGTCCAAACCCACTGAATGTACACCATCAAGAGTGAGCTGAAGTATAAACTATGGACTTTGGGTGATTATGATGTGTCAATGTACATTCATCCTTGATAACAAATACACCACTCTGGTAAGTGATATTGATAATGGGGCAGGCTATCCATGTGTGGGGGCAGGTAGTATATAGGAATTTCTGTATCTTCCTCTCAATTTTTTTGTGAACCTTAGCTGTTCTTAAAAAAAAAAAAAAAGTCTGAAAAAAATTCCACCCCATACACATAAATTTTAAAGAATTTTTAAAATCAACCAAAAAGATAGTTTACCTCAAATTATAAATTATGTTTCTCATCAATGGTAGATACCAAATGACTGAAAAATAATACATTAAAATGTTGAGGGGATTTCCATTTCTGGAGAAGTTGGAATAAATGTTTTATTTCGTTTCTTTCAAAAAAGCTCCGAGAAAAACCCACTCTATGTAGCCCAGGTTTCTCAACCCAAAATTATTTATCATACCAAGAACAGGGAAAACCTCGACTCAAATAAGGACAAGACAATCAACAGACACCAACATCAAGATGACACAAATGTTGGAGTCACATGGCAAGTATTTTAAAGCAGTTATTTTTAAAATGTTCCAACAAGAAATTATAAATTCTCTTCAAACAATTGGGAAAATCAAGTCTCAGAAAAATATTAAAGATATAAAGAATGAAAAAGTAGAAATATTCAAACTAAAAAATACAATAATTGAATCAAAAAAAAAAAAAAAGTCCTTTGACTGGGTTGGGTGGAGATGGCAGAAGAAAGTATCCAAGGTCTTCAAGTGATCTTGAAGATCTATCAACAGAAATTGTTCAATCTGAACAACAGAGATAAAAGGGAGTGAGAGAGCAATAACAAAAAGATCTGACATTTGTGTCATCAGAATCCCAGGAGGTGAGGAGAAAGAAAACAGGACTGAAAAACTATTTGAAGAAATAATGGCTAAAAATATCTCAAATCTGGAGAAAGACATAAATCCAAAAATTCAAGAAGCTGAGTAAATCCCAAATAGGAGAAATCCAAAGAACCCACACCTAGACATACCATGATTAAATTTCCAAATACTAAAGACAACAAAAAATCCTGAACGTAGCCAGAGAGAAATGACACATCATTACCTATGGTGGAATAACAACTCAAATGAGAGTGGGTTTCTCATCTGAAATCATGGAGGCCAGAAATAAGTGGCATGTTTTTTAAGTGTTAAAATAAAAGACCCAGGAAAAATTTGGATCATCAGGAATGAAGAAGAGTAACAAGGATTGTAAATATCTGGGTAGACATAATAATTCTCCTTTCAAGTTCTTTAAATATGTTTGACTGTTGAAAGCAAAAATTTTAACGTTGTGTGATGGGGGTTTCAATGTATGTGTATTAGTTTGCTAGGGCTGACATACAACTTACCACAAACTGGATGGTTTAAATAACAGAAATTTATACTCTCACAATTCTGGACACTAGAAGTCTGAGATGAAAGTGTTGGCAGATTTGATCTCTCTCCTTGGTGTGTAGATAGCTGGCTTCTCCTGTATCTTCACATTGTCTTCCCTCTGTGTCCAAAGCTCCTCTTCTTACAAGGACATCAGTCATATTGGATTGGGGCTCACCCTGATGACCCTACTTTAACTTAATTTAACTTTACCTTTTTAAAGACCCTGTTTCCAACTACAGCCATATTCTGAGGTACACACATGAAATTTGTAGGGATACAATTCAGTCCATAATAGAATGTGAATATAATATAAAAAGATAACTAAAAAATACAGGAGAGGGAGTGGCTAGGGACTTAAATGGTGGTAAGATTTCTATATTCTGTTGAAAAGGTACAATACTGATTCAAAGTAGACTGTGAGACTTCAGGTACATACATTGTAATTCCTAGCGCAAACACGACAATACAACATTCCTCTCCGTTGTTTAAGCCACCCGGGCTGCGGCATCCAATTATGGCAGCCTGAACTGATGAGACACTAAAGCAGGGGGGCTCTGGTCTGGAATCAGTCAGCTCTGGTGATAAGGAAGGTATTCTGTACTGAAAACCAAGAGCCCAAACAATGAAGGGAAAGACTGCTGGACCTCTTCACCTCCCAGATTCACAAAATGACAAGAGCTGGGTCTACCCACAAACATGCACAGGGTGACAGATAGAAAATGTTGTTCGAGGGTCAGCACTATTATTGAAGTAGTTTGACCCTGCAGACCCTCTTTTAGAGTCTTAGAGACCACCACTTGGGGTTCCCAGGGCTGCACTTTAAGAACTGAGTAAAGGATGGGATCCAGGAAAAAGAAGAGGCTCAAAGTAGAGAAATGGAATTGAGCAAACATATAAATGGTTACTTTATGCAAGCCACCACGCTTATTCAAAAGAATGACAAAATTAAGGAAATACGCCCCAAAGTAGATGTTTTCCCCAAGGGATATATAGACTAGATGATAAAAGAAAGATACAACTTAAGGGGCATAGGTAAAATGAATGCTGGATTCTGTTTGAGAGAGTTGATAAAGACTTCAAAGAAAAAATGGCACATGATTTTGACCACAATGGAGGAGATACCTCTTTTTTAAGAAAATAACTTCAGACTCTCCCTTTCTATTCATTTTATATAGCTTGACTTTATCAGATAAAAACAAATGATTGTCTCTGGGATCTAACTCAATTTATAAAGATTCGGATGGTTTTACCTTAATGACAAGTAGCTAATGACTGATTACAGCTCTTTTACTATAGAATAGCTTTCGGGTGCTAAGTAGCAAGCCAAAAATCAAAGTTTCAGAGTCTCAAGAAAAGGTTGTGCAATCAAAATCAATATTTTCCATTAGGCAAACCTCTTCAGAATAGTTTCATTTTCTAAGCTCTAACTATGAGTCAATAATTTTAAAGCAAGAAATCAACCTGCAATTCATCATTGCATAGAACAATACACTCAGGCAGTCAGGAACTGTACAGTTTCCAGGTATCTGTCACCCTCTTAGTAAGTCAAAAACAATCACCTGAAATGGATAAAATCACATGAAATCCATTTGCCCCTGTGAGGGAACAGCTTCTCTTTGATACAATTCTCATCCTCCTCATTTTTATTACTCCATGTCCTCCACCAATTCTCAACCCTAGTTTCATAGCTTTGTCCTGACTTCCTTTAATTCTTTACTATTACAAAAATAAGACTGGGTGTTTTAGTTTGTGTAAGTTTGTAACAGCTTTCATAAAATGAATTCACAAAGCATTCAAGCTCCCAGCAGCAGCATCTCATTCAGACATGACTTTCCCAATAACGGCTCAAAAACAAACACTACCCTTTCCTGCTGCCCTTCCACAGCCAGCTGCCCTACAGCACATCAGCTCTCTGGGAGGAGGGAGGAGAACAATTTCTTTCCTGAGAAAGGCAATTAGCATTTCAGAGTCTACCACCGCAATGTTATCTAAAGTTTTAACAAGGAATGTGCTTCTCCATACAAAAGTCCAGTTGACGATGTAGATACAATAGTTTCATGGGAGTACGGTGGACAGAGTCTAAGATGGTCCCCAGTTGTCCCCACCTCCTAGGAGAATCCATAACTTGTTTCTAACCAACTGAATAGGGCAAAGATGTTAATACCCATCTGGCGAGGAGACTGTCACCTGCTAGCATTGAAGAAATAAGTGGCCATATAGCAGAGGCTCATATTTTAAAGAACTAAGGATGGTCCCCAGGCAAGAGCCAGCAGGAAGGACTGAGACTCTCAGTCCATCAGCCCTTGAGCCTGAGTCTTGTCGGGGTCTAAGTCATGCCAGTACTACCTGAGCTTGAAAGGGGAGCCTTCCCCAGTCACGACTCAGGTCTTCAGATAAGAACCCAGCCCTGGCTGACACCTTCACTAGAGCCTTGCGGACTCCTGACTTCCAGAAGCCCTGCCCAGACTCCTGACCTAGAGAGCTGTGAGATGACAAATGTGTGTTGTTTTAAGCCACTAAGTTTGTTGTAATTTGTTTTTCAGCAAGAGGTAATGAATACAGGGAGAACACACAAAAAAATTACACATATGGCTATACTTATGATGGTAATTATCATCACTAAAATCTAACAATTGATTTTGTGCAAATAGACCCATTAGAGGGTCAGTGCACCTCTAAAGAGCCTGAGGAAAGGACGGTGGGGCTGAGGGGTGAAGGGTTGTCCTCTGCCTCCTCCCTGTGAGGAGCAGGGGAGGCTGATTGAAGGCTGCCTGGCTTCTGGGGACTCTACAAACCTGAGATCAACAGAGCTGGTGTGTCTCAGTCAAAACTCAAAGGAACAGAGAAACTAAACAGGGGAAAAACAGATTGGCAGATACAGAGGTTAGAGCACAAGCTGGGAAGCAAGAGAAACAGGGACTATGGAGATGGGCAGTGGGAGGACCTCCCAGGGCAGGAGCATGAGACAGGGAGAGGCCACTCTCAGAACCTGATGGCCAAGGTCAGGACCAGCAGAGACAGCAGGCAGACGAGGTCATTGTATATGGACATCAGTAGACGATTAAGTCTTTTTAAAGCTCAGTAATGGGACAGGCAATTTCCTCAGGCTCACCATCACTAGACAGGCTCTTAGAAGACTTCACAGCCAGGAAGGTGTCAGACTCTGAGGAGGCGCCCTGAAGCAACATGCGCCCAGAGCCACAGCCACCGATCACTCGTGCCCATGAGAAGGGCAAGCCACAGTGTCCAGAGAGGTCACTGAGAGCAAATCAGCAGAGAGCATCCCAGAATCCTCCTGGATCTTCATAAAAGAGGTAGTTGTTGGAGCCCCTCTAAAGAGCCCAGCACTGAAATCTCCCAGGCTGTTAAAGGCTGTATGTGTGCACACAAGTTACAAGCCCACACTCCCACTGTGCATGCTGTACGCACACCTGCAAGAGAGTGAGCATCGGGGAAGAACACATCATGGTTAATACTTCTATTTAAACCCTGAGTTTGGCACCTTTGGGTGACTTCTCTTGGAGTCTCTTCCTTCAAGCCTTACCTTTCTAAGTAGACCATTTGGTCTTCATTTTATATTCTTCACAAAGGAAAGTGGAGTCAATGACTGGAGACCCCATTTCTGAAAGTCAAATGGTTCTTGTAACATAAGGCACATACTGTGGGAAGGACGTTGTAGGGAGCGAGGGGGACAGACAATTATTTAATGCCTACTACGTGCACGATCCCAGTGAATTCTTGCAACTCCTCAGGGTGGAGGAAGACAAAGCCTCTAGGAAGTTAAACAACTTCCCCCAGGTTACCCAGCCACTGAGTGGCAGGGCAAGGGTCAGAATGTGGGCATCTCTTCCACCATCCCACACTAAGTTCATCAATCTTTTGAAATTTCTATTGCACTAAGTCCAATAGAAAATCTAATTTTTATTGGTAATGGCTTATGATTAAAGTAGTATATAAATATACTAGTATATAAACCAGGGAAATTTTCACCAAGAGTGAATAGAATCATTATGTCTCTTAACCTTTACTCTTTTGCAAGTCAAACTATAAAATGTGACTTAGTGCATTCCTAAAATTAAAACTCTCAAAAATATTATAGTCTGGCAATAAGACAATCTAAGGGATGGTGTCGATGCATAAATTTAAACTGCCTCAAATCAAGTGTGCAAAGTCCCTTAATGGAAGGGTGACAGGTGCACATAAGAATTTTATTTGCAATATGTGCTTCAGATGCCTCCCTAATTTATTAGAAAGAGCTGTCAATCAGTTTTGTCATCATTTTAACATAAAGATAATCTTTGTTAAATGGCATAATGGGCATGTTTTTAGTCTAATCCATAGTGTTAAATAATAGTAGTTAATTACTAAATGATACATCTCAGTGACCTACAAGAAGAAATGTCATCTACCCATGCTCCGGAGGAGGTTTACAACTCCCAAGAGATCTGGCTTATTTCTATTACAAAACATTAGAATGTCAGCTCAGTCTAGAAAAAGTGGTCCAGAATACTGTCTCCATACCCATCTTTATGTTCTCTTCAGGAATTTAATTGATTTAAAAACAGGAGGAGTTCAGAAAAGAAAACAAGAACAAGCAGTTTCTCAGTCCCTGTCTTCTACACATCTGTAATTACCCAGGCTTAGTCAGCTTCTCAAACTTAAAACAAACACACAACGTATATATGTCAAATCAGTGTGTCAGAACTCTGGTTACTAACCTGCAACACTAAGAATATCTAAATGCTAGCATCTCTAAGTGCAGAATTGTTACTGTTCTTCACTGCAATAGCAGCAGGGGATTTATGGGAGGAAAAGTGTGCAAAGAAGCACACTGAACATTAGTGGTTAAAATAACATGATGCCTTAGAATTGCTTTCAAAATACTACCTCAAAAAAAAAAAAGTGCATGGGATGCAGGAGGTAGATGCAATAAGACTGGCCAAATGCTGATAGCTTTTAAAGCTGGCTCACCTGAGTGCATGGGGTTCATTACACCCTTCTCTCTTCTTTCACATGTATATGAAATTTTCCATAATAAAAAGTTTCATGAACATTATCATCTCCAACCAGAATTAGGAGCCCAGAATTAAGAGTCTTTCAATATTATTTCTTTCAAAAAGTAAACTCAATAGTATTAGATCACAATGTCTAGAATTGGCACCCCAGTGTTGTCATTTATGTTTTGTTATGTTTTTCAAATTTATAGAAGAGTTGCAGGAAGAGCATAAAGAACTTCTAGATTCACCAAATGTTAAATTTGCTACATTTTATCTCTTTTCTTGTGTAACACACAATACATATAAATGCAACTATATACACATTTTTCTCCTAAACCATTTGAAGACTTAGTTGCAAACATCACGTCTCCCTACCTCTAAATATTCCAGTTTCCCCTAAGAGAGACATTCCCTTCCAAAATGCAGTAAAAAACATCCTATTTAGGGAATTTAACATTGATACAAGGCTATTATCCAACATATGATCCATATTCAAATCTTGCCAATTAGCACCATCTTGTACTTTGTAGCATTTTTCCCTGATTTGGGTCTGATCCAAAGCCATCTATTGCATTTACTTTCTCTTTAGTCTCCTTCAGTCTGGAACAGTGCTTCAGCCAGCTTTCATGACACTGACTTTTCTGGAATGTCTCCAAATGTGGGTTTGTCTGATACTTCGTCCTGACTGGAATCAGGTTATGCATTTTCGGCACAAGTGGCACTGGAGCCTTCTCAGCGCTTCAGATCGGGAAGCACAGGATAGCCGCTTCCCTATTCCTAGTGATGTTAATTTTGATGCTTTGGTTAAGGTAGTGAACCCCACGTTTCTGCACTGGAAAATTACCATTTTCTCCTTTGCAATTATTAAGTAATCTGTGGGGAAGTTCTCCAAAAATGTAAACATTCTGGCCTTCTTCAAGCTTTTACACAATAGTTTAGCATCCATGGGTGATTCCTGCATGAATCAATTATTATCATGATGGTCACAAAGTTGCCATTTTCTAACGCATTTTGTATCTATTTATTGGCATCATCTGTAAGCTTTTTAATAATTATTATGATTGGAAATAGTTTTACCCAAGAGTATGAGTCCATTTTCACTCAGTTAAGCAATTTTCTTTTAAATCCTCACATCTTGAGTAACTGTTCGGCAGGGGTTCCTACCCTTTTCCCACTGAGTGCCTACCTTTGGTTTTTCCTTTTCCTGCTCTCTTCCTTCTATCCTCCAGAATTAAGCACAGAGTGGAAATTGCTGATAGGATAGGTAGGATGGGAAAGAAAGAAATTGCAGGTTGCTGACCAGTAAGCAGAGGGAAGTAGGGTTGTAGCAACAATCAGCTTGTGGATGGACTCGGCCAAAATGACAAGGCCTACCATTAAGCCAGGAGCCACAAGACAGGGACCAGATGTTTCCCTGACGAAGCCAAATATTCATCCACAACAGCCCCAAAGACCTGCCCACCCAAGAACGGCCTGAGATTTCCAGGGTATAATCTAGTTAAATATTTCCAACATTGCCCAAACCTGCCTACTCTTCCTGAGAAATTACGTTTATAAGACAACACTACAGTGACTTCAACAATAAAAACTCACTAAATATTAATAATGCAACAAATGAAATAAATGGAAGAAGGGGAAAATACCACACTATTATCTGGAAACACACATTTATCTGGAATCCTTGTTACTGAGAAAATCAAGAAATGCAGGTCAAACACCTAAGTACCACCACTTTATGTAACAACCAACCTGCTCATGCTAATGGGGTTTTTTTGTTTTGTTTTGTTTTTGTTTTTTCCTACTGCCCTCATCTTTTTTTCTGTTACAATTCCTCCCAATCCACTCAACCTTTTAAAGACCTTACAAACCTGAGTTATCCAAATAAAAATAGGAATAGCCCAAGGGGAACTTGGTTTGAAGCTCTCAAAGTTCCTTACCATTTCACCTTCACTCCCTGAAAACCAGGCTGAGGCTCTCAGACTGTCCATTCTTTCTGAGACAGCATGCTGTCCGGACGTAAGGACGTTTTCAATTGACTGCATTCTTTTTGATGACCTTTCTACATTGCCAGGCAAATACTTTTTAAATATCTCCATATTTTATATACATTTACATATCACATTCATAAAGAAGGTCCTTTGGGATTCCTTCCAGAAATGACTGGAGAGGATTCAGGTTTGCGTTAGAACCAATTCTTCTCACCAGGGGCAATTTCTTGGGGGACGAAAATAGAGGAAGCAGTCAGCTACAGCCCTGAGGCCACACTGCCCAGGTCTGATGTATCTTCATGAGGTCGTGTACTTGCTACCCAGTGACAGGACTGCTGATGAAATGACCGTCACTCTGTGCTCCCACCTGCCCCTCACCTGTCATCCCCACACAACACCTACAGAGGCGAGAAAGGCACAGGGCAGTGACTTCAGCATCATCTGGAGCTTGATGGACACTTAAGTTCTCAGGCTACAACCCCCACTTCCCGACTCACAGGCTCTGGGGGTGGGGCCAGCAATCTGGTTTAACAAGCCCTTCAGGTGCTTTTGATATACACCAATGTCTTAGATTGACTACATCAAAGAAAACAAACAAACAAAAAAGTGTTTGTGAAAGCTCTTGGGGGTAATTCTGTAATGCAGCCAAGCTGAGAACTAACCAAGGAACGTGATGTCTGGGAGGAGCCTTGGGCTCCACAGTTTCAGGGTCTGGAGTTCAGTTCAGGAGTTAGCCTTTATGCTAATTCTAAGGGGACTGCGGGACTTTAAGCTGCAGACGTGGTCAAGATCTGCAGAGAATTTTTCAGGACACAGGCTGAGAATAGTTCCCTCGTCTTCATTTCCCTAGTAGGGACACAGAGTCAGTCTCCCACATCACTTATGAGTCAGAACAAAGATGGACTACTTATCCTCCACATTCTGGGAACCCTTCAGAGTTTCAGCTCCATCTCGGCTGACAGTGAACCTAATGAAGATTGCACCCAGAAATCAGCTCAAGAGCTAAGCTGGTTGAATAACATTACAGTGGTTTCCATAAACAAACAAAACTAATGGGATAAAGTTCTATTCTTCAGTCAAGTTGAATCTACCATGTAAGGAAGTGGGAGAAACATTTCTCTAAATAAATTGGGCAGAGCATCGCCAATTTTTTTTCTAGGATACCAAATCTATCATCTTTGCCCATCATATAAGAAAATGAATAATGAAACACGGTCCCACTGCCTTTCTGGGTTGCAAAAATATTGCCTATAGCTACTTCAAGCCCCCTTGCTTTTGCTTTTCTTAATACAAGAATAAGGCCAAATCTAATTATCTTCCTCTTTGTTGAGTCTTACTTTGTTAATAAAAGCCTAAATCCATTAATTTCTTTTCCAAAACAAACAAAAAGTGAGCTGAACTTCACTTTTAATAAATGAGCAGAGAAAAGCAGAAGCTTGGTCCAGATTAGCCAATTTTATAGTAAACACCTGATTCAGATTTTTTCATTTAAAAAGCAGGAGAGCGTGCTATCGCCACACATAAAAACTGATAGCAAAGAGGGAGAACCACCACTCTGTACCTAAAGCTAACTATCACTGTGCAGGAGATGTAACAGCTTTGTCCTGACTTTAAAGATAAAGAAACTGAGGACATTTGCTGTGGTCCCCCAGAAGTGAATTTCAGAGGCTTGAAACAAGTCTGTGAGCTACAAAAAATCATGCTTTTGGCACCAAAGCAAGGTTGTGTTCTTGACTGGGATAATAGTTTGTTTAAAACAAAAATAATAAAAAATGACTGACGAAATATTGACCCCCATCCTATCTTCAGCCTTTCTCAACTCTCAAAAATGAGTACCAAAGGGCCTCTCGAGCCAGTACACCATTCATTCATTCAAGTCCCTAACATGTGCCAAGTCTATGCTAAGGGCTCAGACACACCTCCTATACGCTAGGGATGCGTCATGTGTGACCAGTGGTTTTACTCTGACCTCCCTTTGAGGTTCCACTAACACGAATCCAGCTTCCAATACATCTAATTTAACCAGCTTTCCTAGACGTGATTCCATTTTCAAAAGCACTGAGCCAATAGAGCAGTGATGCCAAGATGCCACAAGCAGGCCAACCCAGCATCTTCCAACATTTCTATTCAGGAGTTTTAACCTGACATGTCCCCGCTCTCCTCTCGTTCACTGTCCATGATAACCAGAGACGGTCTGGCCTCTGGAAACATGGCCCAGGTGGGGTCACAGTGCAGCCCAGCAGTCAAGCCACCCTTCTCCTCAGAAGGCGAGCTCGCAATCCCAACCCAGAACTCAAGGCGAACCTTGAACTCGACGTCAAAAGCTCGTGGCGCCTGGGTGGCAGGGCTCCCCAAAGGTCGGCTCCCGGATCCGGGCCTGGGGGCACCCCTCAAAGGGCTGCGAAGGCAGGCCCCGCTGCATCACGGCGCCCTCCGCAAGCCCTCTCACCACATCCCTCTGGGACGGGCTGCCAGGGCCACCTGCGCCTCTCCAGTCCCGCCAGGCTGCCGAGGGTGATGGGCAGAGGGGCAAGGGACCCCCGCCCCGGCCGCGGTTCCCGCGAGCCCGGCACAAAGGTGGGCGTCGGAAAGAGGAGGACTTCCCGCCCCTGGACCCCGCGGCCTCCGCCGCCCGAGCGTACTTACTGTCAGTCGCCATGGTCCAGCTGGGGGCTGCGGGGCGGCCGCCCGCGCCTGAGGTACGGGCCGCCGAGCCCGGCCGGCGCGCTCCTCGCCAGGCCCCGCGCGCTCGGGGGCCGCGCCGCGCACAGCCCCTCCCGCCGCGCGCCCCCGCCGCGCCGCCCCGCGCCCGGCCGCCTCCGGCCCCGCCGCCCCGCTGGCGCCCCGAGAGCCCAGACCCGCGGACAGAGGCGGCCGAGCCCCTACCCACCCCTCCCCGCCTGCCAGCATCTCCCTCCTCGGCCCTCCCCCGAAGACAATGAACGCGGCCACTTGGAAACACGCTCCTGGCCACGCTCCTTTCCCACTGTATTCCCGGCTCCGTGCTTGCTTTCATCTCACCTCTTCCAGCGTCCACCTCATTCCTGCCTTGAGCTTTCCATCTGCGGCTTGGGACCTAGAGGCAGTGGGTCCCAACTACTGGAAGGAGCAAAGCAGGAAGAGTTGAGAGTGGGCGGCAACGCTCAGCCAGGTGCAGGACATTCATCTCCAGGCGCAAGAACTCCTGGGAAAGCCGCCCAACTCCTTTCTGGTAGGTTCTGAGGGTCCTGCGCTCCTCACGTTACCGTCTGTTTGCTCTCTAATGTGAAAGCAGTGCCTGGCACATAGTAGGCTCGCAGTGAATATCTGTTGGGTGGGTGGATGGTTGGGGAAATGGATGACGGTATGACGGAGGCCTGCCTGAATAAACGAATGATTGAATAATTAGCCAAGTAACTGATTGGATGCCTCCTGGATGAGCAACTGATTGACAGATGACCACAGGCCAAACCCAGCCCTGCCAGCTGAATGTAATGGAGCCATGAGTACGGGGATCAGCCCGAAGGAGTGAGCCAATGAAAGAGGTTTGTGCCTCACAGGCCTTTCATGGTTCCGGAGGGCTCTGAGCTGAAGCCATCTGAGAAAATTGTATACCTGTTCTTGAAGTCCAGAAACCAGTTTCTGGTGGACTCTTGGTATGTCACAGGGAGTGGTAAATGAGACCTCCAGATCCCTCACGGAAAGAATCCAATGGCTCAAACACCCATCCTAAAGCACATGGCAGCTGCTTACTTCTTATGGAGACCATCTGTTAGATGCATGTCGGGAAGCACATTCAACCCAATCGTAGGCATCCCAGTAGGGATCGTCCCAGCCCCGGGCTGGACACTGAGAAGACCCTGGAGGAAGGCAGGGGCAGAAGCCATTCCCATTTGGCTGGACAGACACAGGAAGCAGCCAGAAGTCCTTTCTGATCAGTCCACAGAGCACAACTGAAGGAGATACTGATACTCTGATTGGGCCTCACGTCCAGACCCAAGATCAGTTTTCTGTTTGTTTTTGATCCTTGTGTGTTTCACACAGGCGATTCTGAAGCACATTTCTAGTTAAGGGCCACAGAGACTGGCCCATTTGGCTTTCACACCATTCGTCTGTGGTAGGCCCCAAAGGGGAGAGACTTGAAATGGGTTAGATGGGCAAAGGGAAATAGAAGGATTAAAGATGACCCTGGAGTTGTGAACTGTTGGAAGATCACAAGTCAGGAGTTTAAGCTGTTTTGAGGGGAAGGATGGTGATTTGGGTTTGGGCTCATCTGAAGGGTCAGTGGAACATTTGTGAAGTTCTTTATTCATTCATTGAAACTCTGTGTCTAAGTCAAAAAAGAGAAAAATCATAACTCAAGGTATAAATTCAGTAAGTGTTTTCTGAATGACTGACCAGTTAGATAGCAGGTTTGTTAGCCTGGAGCCCGATGCCAGATGAGAAGGGGTTAAGGAAAAAGTAGATCTTAAAGAGGTAGAGGCCCCCGGTATAGACAATTCTCTCAAAAAGTTTGGCAGTAAAGGGAATGAAAGGACAGCTTCAGAGGAGAGCAGGATTGAAGTTGGGTTTTTTGTTTTGTTTTTTACAACAGAGGATTATTCGGAAGGAAAGGTATTTCTGTCCATATATTCAAATATGTAAAAGAAAAAAATTCGCTTTTCTATAACTAAGTTAACTTTCTGGTCCAAGTCCCCATTCCACGTATAGTTAGGAACCTTTATCTGAGTCAGTTCAGGGTAAATTCCATCAACTCAGAAACAATTCAGAGATTTCCCTTCCCACTTTTTCTTGCGGTTGTGTCCACGTTTGGAGGAAAAGTTTGGATAGCATCAGGGATGTGAGGAGGTATCTGGCCATCAGGCACCGTCTCCTCCGTGAGAGGGACATCCTGTCTGGACTTCAGAGTTCCCCACCCACACCCAGAGCCTCTCCGGGTCTGACTTTTTCTCCTTGATTTTCCCATTGCTCTTGAGGGGAAGGATGGCTGCACACCCGTGCTATTCCAGGGAAACCCGGAAATCTGGAAAGGAGGCTCAGGCCTTCTGTAACAGGCCACACAGCCATTCCTTTCTTATCACCCTCTTACTGTGATGCTGACGAGGAACCCCACAGGGTTTGCCAACAAACAAGACGTCTATGATGATGCCAGACAGAGGTCCCTTAAGTCTGAGTTCCCCCAAACTATCTGGAAGTTCTGTCATCCCCTACTAGTCATTGGCAATAAGACTTTTCTCAGAAAGTGAAAGGAATGAGTTCAAGATGTTTTCAACTACATATAACTGCATAAGGGTGGCTTAAACAGTAAGAATATCATATTATCTTATATAACAGGGAATCCACAGGTAGGCAGTCCCTCGGTTAGTCTAGCATCTCAGTAATGTCCATGGAAGCTCAGGCTCTTGCCATCTTCCTACTCAGCCATCCTCTATCAGCCACAGTTCCCCCTCATGATCACAAGGAGACTAAAACCCTAGACGGTCACATGACAACATTCCAAAAGGAGGGGGAGCAGGATTCCTTCTCCTCTCTCTCTCTCTCTCTGTGCAGTCAGGGAAGACAATCTCTGTAAAAGCCCCCTCCATCGAGTCTAGCTGCAGTGGAGTCTGGGAAGGCAAATGCCTGTTACTCTCAGCTTCTCTGACACGAGGTGGGCTCTGCAACAGGGGAGGAGGGAAGGGCTGTTGGGCACACCATCCCCGTCTGCCCTCGTTCCCTCACACCTGCAGCATCTCACCCCAGTGTTCTCCTCGATAACTTTCCTCGCTCCATGGCTGAGGAATCTGTCTGCTAAGGGACTGGAAAAATAACTGTTACTACATCCTATAATCTTGCAAATCAGTGCCTTGTACTTGGACCTTAGCTTTTGAAATTCAAAAGCCAAGTTTTTGCCCCTTTGGCTCTCTATGCAACCTAAGGCCCCAGATGTCAAAATCTAGTTAGAGACAGGGAGACCCACATGGTAAATGAAGTTACATAATCAGACTGAAAACTACCTCAGTTTGTATCCAGCTAGGAGTCCAATATACTACCTAGGGGAGAAGAAGGAACCATTGCAGAGGAAGGATTTGAAATCTAGAGAGAGGCAGGAAGAGGTTTTTGGATGAAAGAGTGGCCGGCATCACCAGCATACACCGAGTTTCACCTTGAAGGGAAAGACTAATTTTTAGCCTCAGAAACGTAAGTTGAAGAGGCTGATGATACCAAAGGGTCTTGTGGTTGGAAGAGGGAGGTGGAGAGAGTTCAGGTGTGCTCTCTGGTCCCAGAGATCTCTGTCATGTAGAACGAATGCTGAGCAGAGATCCGGTTGAGGCCTTGGGACGGTGGGAAAGGCTGAAACCACCTCTGTTAGGAAGGTGAGAGGGAATGCGAAGGATGATTGGAAGAAAAGGATTCCCAGTCCACGGCGAGGGCCCACGGGTTATTAGAGCTGAGGAGCCCAGGCAGCAAGGCAGCGGTGTGGAAATGTTCTCCATCACTGGGGAAAGCAGGAGATTGAAGGAGCTGGGATTTGAAGGAAGGCCAAAAGGAGGAGGAATTCTAGGTCACTGTGTCCCCACAGGGCTCTGGGGATTGGCCGGATAAGTGAAGCCACAGCAGGAGTGAGGAGGGACTGGGAAGATGCAGAGGCCAGGGCCTGAGGCCCCTGAAGATGGCCAGCAGGAGGGCAGGCTCAGGTGGGCTGAGAGGACCTCTGCTCTTGGGGCTGTGTATACATATGGGGGGGTCAGGACAGGGAAAATAGAGGACCAAGCAGTTGTTCCTAAAGTGCTTTAGCTAAGATCATGGGTGATGACTGCAGGACTCTTCTGACTTGCCATAATTGTGATTCAGATGTCACCATCCACATTGCTTGAGTTCTTTTCAGAATAAGACAGGAAAAATACCTCTTATACACTCTGCGTGGAGAGCACCATATAGGCCCTCTGACCCTTGGCCTGTGACCACATCCTGTTGACTTTGTCAACACTCTGGCTGTAAACAAGACCTGGGAGTGGGGAGGGGGAGGGGCGGCAGCCACTTGCTGTGGGTCTGCGTCACTGTGGAGGTTATTTTTGGTTGAAATAGCTATTGCTTTGTCTCTTAGAGTAGGTGAAAATAGAAAAATTAACTATGATTTGTGCATGAAGCCTGCAAGCTTCTGAGCATTTTACTTGACAAGAGAAGAGAGGAGTTTTTATTTGTTTTATATAAAATTTGCTTTGATTTTCATTTGGACTCTATCTATCCTAAGCATCTGAACTCAATTACTTCAGAACATTCAGATATAACATGGATTATGGTAACAAACAGAGCTTTTTCCAAATAGCCACTAGGTAATAAATAGATCATACTCTGATTTAACCGTTGCAAGTCACATAGGGAGTGGGTAGAAGACAGGACCAATCAGGTACAAGTCTGGTCCAGACATTGGAGTGCAAGGCCTGGGTCCTGGCCCTGTAGTTTAGCGATTAAGTCCCAGCAGTCATTGTAGAGAATCAACAGCTTTGGAAAATCGCAGCATTTGTGATTGCCTACCTCCCACTGCAGGTTGCCTCTTAGCTGGTCCATACATGATGCTAGGTAAATGTTTAAGGAATCATCAGGTGGAATTTAGAAGAAGTAAGGAAGAATAGCCAGTCTCAGGACCTTTTCAATAACAAAAAACAAACAACACAATTCAAAAATGGGCAGAAGACCTAAACAAACATCTCTCCAATGAAGACATACAAATGGCCAATAGGCACATGAAAAAATGCTCAATATCAGTAAATATCAGAGAAATGTAAATCAAAACTACAATGAGGTATCACCTCACACCAGTCAGAATGGCCATCATTACAAAGTCCACAAAAAATAAATGTTGGAGAGGGTGTGGAGAACAGGGAACCCTCCTACACTACTGGTGGGAATGCAGTTTGGTGCAGCCATTATGGAAAACAGTATGGAGATTCCTTAAAAAACTAAAAATAGACTTACCCTATGATCCAGCAATCCCACTCATGAGCATATATCCAGAGAAAATGGGAAAAGATACATGCACCCCAATGTTCATAGCAGCAGTATTTAAAATAGCTAAGACATGGAAACAACCTAAATATCCATTGACAGATGACTGGGTAAAGCAGATGTGGGGTGTGTGTGTGTGTGTGTGTGTGTGTGTGTGTGTGTGTGTGTAAAATACTACTCAGCCATAAACAAGAAAGAAATAATGCCATTTGCAGCAACACGGATGGGCCTGGAGATCATTCTAATTGAAGTAAGCCAGAAAGAGAAAAAAAAATACCATATGCTATCACTTATATGTGGAATCTAAAAAAAATGACACAAATGAACTTATTTACAAAACAGAAACAGACTCACAGACATAGAAAACAAACTTACGGTTATCGGAGGTGGGGGGGATAAATTGGGAGTTTGAGATTTGCAGATACTAACTGCTTTATATAAAATAGATAAACAATGAGGTCCTACTGTATAGCACAGGAAACTATATTCAATATCTTTGAATAACCTACAATGAAAAAGAGTATGAAAAAGGATATACATATATATAAAACAATCATTATACTGTACACAGAAACTAACACTCAAAAAAAATGTAAGAGGAAGTCTGGAGACCAGGCAAATAGGTGAAAATGATGACTTTGCTTTTCAGAACCCCTTATGAACACAATATTAATTTCTTTTTCTTAACAGTGACAAAATACAGCCTATTTGTTTAAAATATGTTTTAGCAGTTATTTTTTGAAAAGTCAAAACTATACAGTTAATAGAAATAGTACTAAAAATCTTAAGCAGCATATACTGTTTTTTAAAGAGATCAAGTTTTTAAAATTCGGAAACCAATGTAACAAACGAAGACTTACTGAAAGTCAAATCAGCAACTAAGACCCTGCAGGCCCCATCCCCAGCCAGCACCAAGGCCTCTCCTTGGCCTGACTTGTTTCTCTAGCCCCAGAAAGAACAACCATGTGAAGAACCCGGAGTCAGCCTAAGGGCCATCCTCCCATACTGCCACCCCTTTACCCGGGCCTCAGTTGACCTACACACCTCAGATCAGCAGGCTGGGTCTAGGCCCAAGAAGGGAATAGTGAGGTTCAAGTCTGGGGAACAAGTATGCTTGGAGGAAGGGGAGGACAGGGGCCAGGGCATGCACCCTAACGGTTCTTCTCGAATTTTGCCAAAGGCGAGCATAGGCCGGTAATCACCAAGTATGGGCCTCAGTGCACCTGGTCTAGAATCACTCAGGGAACTCGTTATAAATGCATGCTCTCAGACCCGAACCAGCACTTACCGGATCAGAAGCTATAGCAATGAGACCCTTGAATCTGCATACTACATGAGCTCCCCAGGTGTTTCCAACACAACCTAAAATTGGGGACTCTCTGACCCAAGTGAGAGCAGCTCTTCCCAGGGCAATAAAACTGCCCAGAGACCTGGTACTGCTTTGGTCCTGTCTTTCTAACAAGGGAGAGTTGAAGTACTAATAAGCTACTAAATGCTGAGAGATCAGTCCCCAGGAAATAAAGTTAGTTTTAACAAACTTGTTCAATAAATGGCCCATAGTTAGATCTAATTAAAGACCTCCATTTATTGTATAGCACAGGGAACTATATTCAGTACCTTGTAATGGCCTATAATGAGAAAGAACATGAAAAGGAATATATATACACGTATAACTGAATCCCTATGCTGTACACCAGAAAGTAACACAACATTGTAAATTGACTAGACTTCAATAAAAAATAAATAAATAAAAATGAAAGTCCATTCCTTCTTTTTATCCTTCATAAAGATAAGAGCTGACCACCATTCACAGTAATTAATTCCTCATATCGTAATAAAAAGCTTCAGGAGTTATGGGAGCACATCGTTGCTTTCTTTTCTTCAGGCTAAGTAACTTTGATTCTTTGTCAAAACACTTGTTTTAGCTAAAATAATAAGACATAGTTTTTCAAAGCTGTCTTTGATTCAAGGAATAACTCTTGGACAAGGAGGGAATTATGGCCGTCAGGCAATAAAATTCCCCCCCCCCCACCTCGGAGTGTTTTAATGTTCTTTCCCACTTGATACAAGAGAACAGAGCTGGGTAACTGTGAGGGGAAATGTAAAAAAGTATGAAAACCCTGAGCTGCAATAATATTGTGTTTCTAGATAGAATAAAATTTATGGTTTTAGTAACTCATTTTTACATCATTCTCCTTTGTTCTATTTTTTAAGCCTTGAAACATCTTGACTCTTGACCCTGTGCCTCCCTCTCACCGAACCTTTCAGGTTCTCTCCGTTCTCATGCCAACTTCCGACACTTCCATCCACAGTGCATTGCTTCCAGTTGAATCCTCAGTCCAGTACTGAAATTGGCCGTGTGTCTCAGTGCATTCGGACTGCCATAAACTTGGTGCCTTAAAATACAAGTGTTTATTTCTCACACTTCTAGAGGCTAGGGATTCCAAGATGAAGACAACAGCAGATTCAGCATCAGGTGAGAACTTGCTTCCCGGTTCATAGAGGACTATCTTCTCACCTGTGTCCTCACGTGGAGGAAGGGGCCAGAGAGCTCCCTGGGGCCTCTTTTACAAGAGTGCGAATCCCATTTACCAGGGCTCCACCCTTACCACCTCATCAACTCCCAAAGGCCACACCCACCTCCAATACCATCACATTAGGGATTAAGTTTCTTTTTTTCATCCTTTTAAAATTATTCTGTTATTAATTGAAGTATAGTCAGTTACAATGTGTCAGTTTCTGGTGTACTGCATAATGTCCCAGTCATACATATACATATATACATTTGTTTTCACATTCTTTTTCATTATAGTTACTATAAGATATTGAATATGGTTCCCTGTGCTATACAGAAGAAATCTGTTTGGGGGATTAAGTTTCAACATAGGAATTCTGTGGGGACAGGAACATTCAACATTCAGTCTATAGCACCATTCATAATGGCAGTGACTTTCTAGTTGCCAAAGAAGAAAGGTAATTATTGATCGTTACTGTACCGCACTGTTGCATATGATAACTTTCCTTACCACTCCCTCCTTGAAATTCTGTTCCCTCGACTTCTGTGACCCTTCATTTTCCTACACTTCCTCCTACATTTCATTTCATTATCAATAGTTTTTCTCCAAGGCTCCTCTTCCCCTCAAATTTCCCTTTTACCTAGTGCTCCATCCTCCCCGCTCCCTTGGTATCCTATCATCTCTCACGGTCTCAACTACTTCCAGCACCGTGTGTGCAGTCTCCCCTGAGATTCAGATGCATGAGTGGTGGTTCAAGTGTAGGTTCTGCAGCCAGACCACCCGTAAGTTCCAATAACAGCTTTATCATTCACCAGCTCTGTGATCTTGGGCAAATTACTTACCATCTTCATACTTTTGTTTCTTCTTCTGTAAAATGATGATAAATGAATACCTCCTGGGACTCTCATTTCTGGCTGTATGACAGATCCAGTACTTTCAAAGGCTATTCTAACTCTTCCTGGATAAATTACTATAAAACTAACTTTTCATGCATTCCTGTGCTCCCTAGAAAGTAAGGAAAATCTCCAAGGGGGGAAATGAAAACAGTGGGCTGAAACCAGAGCAGAGGCAGTAAATCGTAAGCAAGTGGAAGAGAGACCAACGAAGCAGAGGTGACCTGGTAACTCCTGCAATCAAAAGCCTAAACTCTGAGCTTAACCTGAGATGCCAACGATTTTAGAGGTAACAGGCAGTGGTGTTCCTGGTTCACAGCAGTCTTCCTGACTCCTGTAACTATAAAACCTAAGCCATTTATTGACCATTTACTTTTCTAAAAAAACAGAAACATGAGAATAAAGATAAACACACCCAAGACTCACCAGCCCTTACAAGATGGGAAGCAGCTCTGGACAGAGAGCCTGCAAATGCGTTCCTAAGGTCCCATGTTTTATCACCTCTTATAGGAGAAAGGGAAGCAAAGCTACAAAAATCATGTACAAGAGGGTCACAACTTTAAAGCTTTCGATGCTAACGGCTGATACATTCTAGTTTACAACTCTGATAAACAATAATAAGTAAAAACTGTCAAATACCTACTTCCAGCTAACCTTTATGGACATTTTTTGAAATTGCATCTTTGGGGCTAGTTATATTCCTTCATTGTAACTGGTGTTTCTCCCCAAGCACAAGCCCTAAAAGCTAGCAAAAAAAAAAAAAAAAAAACCAGCAACATTAAGTCCTCACTAAAGAGATGCATCCCAGATTAGGCCCACACATTAGACTCAAGAAAAATATGAGCTCCAAGTGAAAATCAACAAATACAAGGACTGAACCACCATGAGTGAGAGTTAGCCAAAACAACAACTAAGAGACTCATGTGCTGAATTTTAGATGTTGAAATGATCGAACACAGAATGTAAAATAATTGTTTGAAATATTTAATGAAATAAAAGATGAACTTAAAAAACAGATCAAAGAATGAGAGGATATCAAAGATACCTAGGCAGATATAAATAAAACTCTCAGAAATGAAAATACAAAGGGGAAATTTAAAACTCAGTAGCTGGAACCACGGCCTGGCTAGGACTGAGGTCCCTTCAGCACCACAAATTCCAGCCTGAAGAAACCCAGCTGGAAGGCCACTCCCGCCTGGTTTTATTTCATGTAGTCACCCCAACTGTACAAATTGCTAGAGACAGTCTCCTCATTTTATCAAAACTTGATCTCAGAAAGAGTGTGCAAATTCACCAAAGGACAAAGAGATTTCTTACTATACAGTCCTGAGGAGATAGTCTGCATTTTTCATTTTCTCCTCTGAAGCATTAAGTCCCAATTATGCTCCAAAAACATTATGAAGAGAGATATCCTGATTCTGTAGAGTGCAGTTCTGTGGCTGAATTACACCTGTAAGTATAAGTGGTTTACAGAAGGGAGGCTAACAGTTATTTACTGGTACATTATGTATATGGCTAATTGTGTTGGTAATTCAGTATTTTGTTGGGTGTCAGTAGTAACACTGAAGAAGACAAGCTGTGTCTGTTGATTGATTGACTCATCTTTAATTATAAACAGAATGACTTTCTAGACATATGGTCTCTCAATAAAGGACAGGGTATTTAGTTTTTAAATGCAATACCAAGTTTCTGCTGAGAAAATTTTATAGACAGTGAGTTGACATTTACAGAGAGAAGACCTTCAGTTAACCAAGTAAAATACTAAAGGCAATGTACCAATTATGCTGCAGGAAACTAAGAGATAAATCAACCATTTAAAACATTTAACAAAGGCAGAAGAGTTAACAAATTTGAGACTTTAGCAAAAGTCATTTCATTTCAATCATCTACACTATATGAAGTTCAGGTTCAACAAATTATGTGGATGTTGGCTTCTCTAAAAATAGTTAACTAAAGCTAGCAGAGCTCAGTTCATTAAATACTATGGTAATAAGGTATTTGCAATCAGCCTGCAGATAATGTAATTATATGAAAGCTTGTTTTTTTGTTGTTGTTACTGATCTTAAATAAGACTTTTTAAAGCCTCATTTCGAAGTGCTTATAAGAAAAGAAGGCTGGTGCATATAAAAATTTTTTCCTCATAGCATAACCTGTAATTGGCCTGGTGATCAGGCTTTGTAGCTTGTAACCGAAAGCAAATTAGTAACACAGTTTCGTTATTCTGTAGTGCTGAGTTAGCATTTTGAGAAGATTAACCTCCTTGAAACATCAGGGATTTTTAACGTATTTTCAGAGGTGCACCAATTTCTTCCAAGCCATTAGGCTGGTATGACATTAAATTATGATCAAATAGCACTTGGAGATCTAAATGAGTTAATAAACTCGCAAAGCAGGCTAAGTGGAATCTTGGTCACCTAGGAGACACAGCATAAATCCAGTGAAGAAGGTTCAGTAACTTTCAGGTAAAATGGAGGCTATCATCTGGGTCCTTTCTGTGATGAAAGTGGTAGGCAACGCCACCCTTGAAAGAAGAGACCCACGTTTATACAGCTTCACCCCTGAGTGCACACCCTTGTCCATGAACAAGGCAGGTGGGACTGAGGCAGAGAGCCTGAGTCTTACCTGAGGGGTCAGAGAATGGAGCTGGGTGCTTAGAAGTCAAGATGGGAAGTCCCTGAATGGAGCAGTTCCAGGGAGGACAACCCCAAAATATGACTGTAAAATCCCCCCCGATCTTAGGCCTGCAAGCAGGACAGGAACTCCACTGAGTCCAGGGCAAATACACCGCAGGAGAGCTGAAAGTGCTGGGCAGATACTCCGGCAGCTGCCGGCTCCCGGGCCTCCTGAGTTCACAGCTCAAGCCCTGACCCGAGTCACATGGCAAATGCTTTCAGCTTTCCACTAAAACATAAAGAGGGCCACACCTGAGAAATACATAAGTTCTTTTTTCACTACTGGCTGAAATGATGGTTTTGAAATTGAGTCATTTCTTTTGATGTGTTAGCTGAGATTATTCTAAAAAGAGAGATTTGAGTATTACCACTGGCTTATCTGAGGACAGTCCCTCAGCTAAGGACAATGGAAGGAAGTGTGGGTCCTCACCTCAGGGCTGAGTCGTAGAAAGTATTTTGGTTGTTGAAAATTAACAACATACTACTCTGTTGTTTTTTTTCCAGTTACTTTACTGAAGGACACTTTACTTCAACGTTAACTACATACAGACCTCAAGATTCTGGCATAACCACCAGTGACCCCTTCCTCTTTTATCTAATTTTCACCAGTTAAAATTATTTTCCAGTAAAGGAAACTATCTGTTTTAATTTAATCACCTTTACTGATCCAATCAGACAGTGCAATCCCTTATTTTAAAGTAAAAAATTTACCAAAAATAGTTTGAGTTAACATAGTAACAACTCATCAGTTTGATAAATCAGATCTGCCTCCTTTTTATCAGTACATTTTGCCCAACTAGAATTTATGTATCTGTAAGTACAAATCAATAATTAATTCTCTAGAAATGTATATGTATGTACATCAATACACTCTCTTGTAGCTACTCAGATACTCATTTTTACTGCATATTAAATAGGTGTGTTTCAAAAAAAAAACTTAATAAAAATAAGATAACTTAGTCCTGGCCAGGACTAAGTTATCTGCCCTAAAACTAAACATAAAACCAGAACAGATCCAGCCTAACAAAGCCTACATCCAAACCTCTGCAAGTTTGCAATGCTCTGGCAGTAATTTAAGTGCCTCCTAAAACAAAACTCAACACTCTTTAGCGGGAGATGCTAGAATCCAGAGTCTCTAACATGTATCATCATACAATAAAAAGTTACTGCACAGGGGAAGAAACAGGAAAATGTGACCCACAGTCAATAGAAAAAAAAAAAACAGCCAAGAGAAACACATATATTGATGAACACAATACTGGGCTGAGCAAGGATGTCAAAATAAGTAGCTAAGTGTATTAAATAATCTGTAGTAAAAGACGGACATACTGGGTAAAGGAAGGAGGAATTTCAGATATGAAAACCATAAGAAAGAACCAAGGGGACTCCAACAATTGAAAAATCCTACATCTAAAATTTTAAAGTTACTGGATGAGATTGACGACAGATTGAATAATGAGAAAAAGAATTTGTGAACTTGAAAACAAGTCAAAAGGAACCATCCCGTTTGAAGCACGAAGAGAAAAATTCTTGGTGGGGGTTGGGGGAGCCACAAGGACCCCAACATGCAGTCAACATGCATGTAACTGGAGTTCTAGAAAGAGAAGAGACCTCTGCAGAAAACAGGCGATATACTGAGAAAATAAACCATGACAGGCACATCATATCAAACTGCTGAAAACCAAAAGTAAAGAAAAGATCTTAGAAGCAGCCAGAGAAAAAGGGCACATAATATATGAGGGAACAATATGAATTAAAACTAACTTCTCATCAGAAACACTGAAAGCTGAAGACAATGAAACAATCTTTAAAGTGCTGAAAGAAAGAAAAGAAAAAAAAAGCTGTCATACCTAGAATTCTTAATCCAGCAAAACTATTTTTTGAAAATGGAGATGAAATACATTTTCAGACAAACAAAAGCTGAAAGAATCTGTCTCCAACAGAGCTGAACTACAAGGAAGTTCTTTTAGACTGAAGGAAAATTATTCCAAATGAAAGCATAGATTTGCATAAAGGAAAAGAAGAGCCCTGGGAAAGTTCATATGTGGGTAACTGTAATACGCCTTTTTCTTATTTTTTCTTTCTTTAAAGCAAGAATAAAAATGTATAGTGAGATTCATAACATATAGTAAAATATGTAACAATATCACAAAGGATACAAGGAGGCTTTAAATGGAATTATATTGATTGAAGGAGACACATCCCTAACTTATCACAGGGAGATTCTACGGATTCACAGATGCACAATGTCATCTCAGAGCAAACCCAGGTATCTGGCCCCAGAGCAGTTTCTGTTATGCACTGTTGCAATGCTGCTGTTTTTCAAGTGAACATTTTACCACTACTTTGGGACTGCTTCATGAAGTTGCAATACCGACAGTGGTGTATTGCATCATTATCATTTTAACAAATCATGGTTGTACTAAGAAATCCATGAGATTCTCAAGACCTGTCTGCCCTGCTCACAACCTCTTTTAAGGAAAGCTGTCAGTATTGGGTCCTTCCACATAATTTGCTGTGCCCTGTGGCTCATGACTCTATTACATTGGCCACAGTTGACTGTACTAGGCGTCTGTGCCCTAGTTAAGGGCAGACATCCTTTGGCTGGACATCAGGGAGGCCAGAATGACTCTGTAAAATAATCTCTGCCCAATCAGGGGGCTCTTTTTTGGATTACAACAAGCAGAATCCATCAGAACCTCTGTCAGGAACGACAGAAGTTGCAGTGGGAGAGATGTGCAGAGAGAAGCTGGGAAACACGCGTTAAGAGTAGGCACATTATGACTACAGAGTGCTAGACGTCCACTTCAAAGTCGAGGACACGGCCCAGCTATCTGAGCTGCTGTGTGGAAAGAGCCGTTTCTGCGGCTCTCCAAGAAGCCACACCTCTCACAAGGCAGTGGCAGGCACCTTACTGTCGTCAGTATTCTGAAAATAAGCCTCGAGCCTTTAAGGTAACGTGAGTATGCCTTTGTTCCTGGCAACCTAAAGGAGCCTGTCCAAACTGATCTTAAAAAATCCAGACCTGCCATATGCGGCATATTAAACCAAATAATTCAGGCATTAAGAACACCACATAGAAAAGGGTTATACAGCCTGAGACTTCGGCATTTACTTTCACACAGGGAATTTTTTTTAATGTGCAATGAAAATTCCTACACAGTTGTTCAAAAGACAAATGAAAATGTGAAGAGTTAAGCACCCATAGAATCTTCTCAATGCCAGTTTAAAAAGCATTCTTCAAACTGCAATTTAATTCAAGAATCAAGGGTAAGTTGGGAAGGCATTGATAACACTGCTTATTTTCCTAGGCTCTTTATGTCAAAGCAGGAGTAATTTTCAAACCAGAGAGTTCATTTTTAAAGATTCTTCAATTAAATATGTTTTCTCTATGTGTGAAACTGTCATAACTGAAATAGGTCATTAGAAGGGGATGCACAGTGTACCTAATTCAACCTGACACCACCAGGCACTTCTTAAGTTGTCAATCGAGCCATGAGAGCTCTGTTTCGTATCAACCTGAGGATCTGTGTAAACATATAAGCTTCCAGTTACTTCAATTATGTCTTAAGAAAATCACCTCAGAAATCACACTGCTAATAGTCACTTTTGTTTCCCTGACATCCAAGTACTTTTTAAAAGGTTACACTTTCCAGCTGTAATTATTTTGAAGCTTAACATTCATAGCTTTGCATTTGCAAAGCAATACACAGTTCTTAACATTTTTGACAAGTCAGTAAATAGTTCTGTATTATCTTTAACTTACAGCTGAGAAGAGGATTTTAAACAAACAGAAAGGAATTTCTTAAGGATGCATGGTGAAAATCAGTGGCAGAACTAGGATAGAAATGTTTTACTTTCCGGTTTCTAGATTAGAAAATTACAAGTATTCAATCCATTTAGATAAAGTTTTTAATGCATTTCCCTATCATATCACTGTCCTGGAAATCCCTGTAGAAGACAAAACCTTTGCCTAAAAGTTGGTTCAGTGTCTCTCCTCTGGCAGTCTAGAATACCTTGCAGATGGTACCACTATGTCTGTTTTAGGAAACGAGCATTTTAATTGGGTGTTAAAGAGGCTGGAATGTTTCCTTACATTAAGTATATTCACTCACAGTTAGGAAACCTTTGAGGCATTACAAGAAAGAGGTTATAAATTCAGATGGGATCTTGCGTGTGCCTGCAACCACATAAACTCAGAAAAGGAAACAAAGACAACGCCTTGTGATTTCTTACAGAGAACTGCAATTTCCAGGGTAGTTTCTGAAGAAATGAATTATAATACCTTATTTTCAAAGTGAAAAAAATATTCCCCTAATAAACATCCATACCAGCTCCATTTTCTTTATGGTTCCATTTATTTCATTCATTATGCTTGTTTTTTTAGATACCCCAGGTAAACCCGGTATCTAATATTAAAACTACTACAATGCCAACTGTCTATGTTGAATAATTCTTTCATATATTAAGATTTCTGAAAGGAAAATGGTATGATTTAAAAATGCAGCTTGTGTTTCCCCTTTCCCCCCCAAAATATTAATTTAGTAAATATTTAACATTAAAATCATGTATTTACGACTAGGTGCCATTACTTTATCATAACCAAGTTGACAACACAAATAGCTTACTTTAATAGGTAACTAATATTTGGACAGCACATTTTAAACCCACTTAAAACACCACTGAAAACCCACTGTTAAAACACAAATATTTTCTATCTTAACTCTGTTCAGTAAGCTTCAATTTCACTTTTAAAGCAAATCTATTAAGTGCTTCACACCTTATCTTCAAAATATACTCATGAAAAACTTGCTATCAGTTAAAGCACCATACTCTGTCAGATGTAACCTTACAGCAACTCACATCAGCTTAGTATACAGTTTTGTTACTTTTATCTGTCTTTCTACATTTTCTGCTGTTAAGATTCGGGCTGTGTTCAACTGACAATTACAAAGACTGATAACTGGTGTAATGGAGGGGCCCTTGCAAATATCATTAGTAGGAATGTAAATTGGCAGCCTTTTTGGGATTCAATTTGCAATAATTATCAAAGTTTATATATACACACTGTTTGACAAACAAATTCATGGGTAGAATAGATTTATGCAACAAGAATACCAACATTAAGTTAGCCAAGATAGACACACAAAGAGGTCAATGCAGCATTGTTGGAAATAGTGAAAAATGAGACAGACCTGTAGAGAAAAGAGGGAACAGAGCAGGCCTGCTGTTCTAAGAAGGTTTGCTTGCAAGGTGGCCCTCGGCTGGAGTCTGGGAACCTGGCCAGTCAGCAGTTCCCTACACTACTACTATGAAGCTTTCCATAGAGATCCACACCTGGGTATATGAAGCCATCACGGAACTGATACACTACAGAATCCAGAGCCGCCCACAATGAGGCTCCATGGGTTTCAAATAAATTTTCATACTGTTTAAGACATCTGGAAGTGAGGTTTTACAGCTTGCAGTCAAAAGTATCCCTCTGGATTTCTGTCTCGTTTGGCTTATATAAAATGTCTCTGAAATTATAGGCCACAGCCCTGTATTTGTACCCCAGATGCAGCTAACTTTGTGAATGTGGGCAAGTACTTACCATCCTCAGGTACAGTTTCTTCACTGTACAAGTGAAATGATACCTTTTATAAGTATTGTTGTGGAAAAAATACGATGTCAATTTGCTGTGTTACTTGTATACTGTTTGTAAACTAATGAGCAGACAAATCCTAGCAAATGACCTGGTATACAAGTAGCCAATAATAGAACCAGGCACCCAAGTGCTCCAATGGTAGAATACTTAAACCCCAGAAGCTTGCCCAATATCCACATCATGAAAACTGCCCCTTCTATTACCAGAAACATCTGAAGTCAGTCAAGGGAAATAATTCTGTTTCACAGCTAATGTGATAGCATATATTCTAATAAAGGAAAATTTTCTCTGGGCTAGCATTAGTACTTTGATTTTAAAAGATTACGGATATCACACATTTTCACTCACAGGACACTGGCGGAATTCCTGAATATACAACCCTGGGAAACAACACGGAGCATAACCAACCGTAAGACAAGCTGAGCCAAGTGCATGATGTGGAGACGGTCTGCTGCCGGGGCAGTTCTCACAGCACGGCTGAAGCAATCTCCATGTAAATGTCTAGAATGAGGAATTAATGGAGGCACATTCACGAAGCCATAGAATTTTTTTCTATGAGCACCAACTTTCTGTACCATAGACACATTTCGGAATTTATATTACCACTCTTAAAGGTCTTATTAGAAATAATCAGTATTTAAATGTTGTACTTAGTGTGTTGACTAATCATATTGTATGCATATATGGACACATATATACATATATCTATACATACACAAGCATACATATATACATACATACAGAAATGTGAGGCCAAAGGGAGCTTTAAAACAAGCACTAAAGAATACTTAACTGATTACAAAAGTAAAACTGGGCTTCCTAACTTAACAACCACATAAGTTACTCACCATATAAGTTTCATATATTAAAAAATAAAGCAAATAAGGCAAAAACTTTATTGTATTTAACAATATATAAAGTAGTTAATATACACCATAAACAAATCCATTACCAAACTCTAGATACAAAATAATTAGCTATTTACATGTAATAAACAATACTTCAAGAAAAAAGATTTTAAATAGAATAGTTAATATTGCCATTAAAGAACTAAGACAAAAAGTTGTAGGAAACAGCAATAACCTGCAAATAAAGGATTATTTCTATTACACTCTAAATCCAAATTTTATCTTCATTTATGCATATTTCACAAAATAAAATGTTAGAATTAAATTTTAGAGTAAATTCTTATTTTATTTTTTGTACCTTTATTCTAGAACTAAAGTATTGCCATTTCAAAGAAATACCTACAGCTTCCCAGAAGAATTATTTTTAATACTTTCAGTCTTCCTGTTCAATACACAAAATATAAATCTTTTCTTCTACTGGAAAGCTCAAAATTAAGAACTCCACACCAGGCTCTTCTTTGTTTTGAGTTTTCTTCTCCTCTTGGATGCAGTCAACTCTAAAAACATAAATTAAGAAGTCTGTCAGGTCTAAAAAATAGTACTTAATTGGTAACACACATTTAAACTATATGGATTGGTATAACAGTAAGAACACCTGCATAGCCAAGATACAACAAGAAATCTTAAGTCTGACATACAACAATTTTTTTCCCTCAAAATGGTATTGCAGCCGTAAACTTACCAATGTAGATTTTGGTCATCCTAAATCCTACTTCATAATAAGATACACCAAGGTTGTTTCCTGTGGGTACGCCCTCCCTATAATTAGCATGGACCCAATGTGCCAGATCTGGAAGGTACCTGGGCCAGAGCTAAGAGAAAGTGACTAAGATTTCAATTGCTTCTCAATTAAAACTGACAATGTAACCAAAAACACTAGGACCACACATCTTTTTGGCTGCCATGACAAACACCATAACCAACACTCAAGTAAGTGTCTGTCTAAAAACAGCTGTGAACCCAAAAGTTACTGATCATTAAAAAATAAAGCAAATAACAGAAGATACCAAAACATGAAAATTATGGAAGATGTAAAAAAAAGTATTCCCCAGCAATGAAAATCGAAAGGAGAATGACAGGAAAAGTTAGAGAAAAGACAAAAAATACGAAGAATATATAAAAGTATTATATTGTAACATCTTTGTATGGTGATAGATAGTAACTAGACATATCATGGTGATCACTTTGTAATGTAGAGAAATATCACATCACTATGGTGTGTACCTGAAATTAACATAGTGATATAGGTCAATTACACTTCAAATAAGGGGAAAAAAATTTTTTTTTCAAGAGAATTAAATCCTCACCCTCCTCAGTGGGAAGTCAACAGATAATTCACAGAACTGAAATATGAAGTACCCATATATTAACATGTTACTTAGAAATACAGAGGTAATGACCAAAATACTTAGTAAAGAATTAAAAGTGGTTGTCTCTGGGAGTAAGAAATGGGAGTCAGAGTCAGAGGACTTGCTTCTTATAATAAGTATTATAAAACTGAATTGTAAAATTGTGTGCATATGTATTTATGATTTAATAAAAACCAAATTTTAAAAAATCACAAGCTGATAGATTTTGGAATAGGATTTGCCAGGCAGCCACAGGGTGTATATGTGTTTAACTGTTTATTTGCAAAAAAAAGCCACCGGACAAAACTAGGAAGCGACTGCTGTCTGAAACTCACCACAAGGCTGTAAAGGACTGTTCTATGCCGACATAAGCCAATCACAGAAGCACTCAGATTTCTGAAGGAACAAATATTCTGCTTAATGGTCTTTGTCTTCTGCATGCTTCCATAGCACCCTGTTTCTCTTTACCATAAGGTACTGAGTTGTTCTTCTCCCACATTAAACTGTAAGGTCCTTTGGGGCACAGACTGATCTGATTCATTAAATGAGATTTACTTATGTCCACTAGGAGCCACTCACTGTGCTCAGATCTACAATCACTGTGATCAAAATAAAATGGTTCTTACATTCTTATACTATATATCTTTATATTCCTGTACCTAGCTAAGCACTTGAAACACAGCAGGCACTCAATAAATGTTTGCCGAATGAATATAGAGCCATAATGAAAAAAGACATTAGGCATATTCTTAATACACATTATATTCATTATCATTGATGGATTACCAACTATCAAGCCTAGCCTGCTAAATGTAACTTATGCTCTAAATTACTACAATTATTACTAGAGATCATACTTATTTGAACTATTGTTTAATAAATAGTATAAACAAATTATGAAAACCACAGCAACACTAAAAGGTGTAACTATTTTAATTCATGTTGTGCCACTGACCACTTCGTTACAAGCACCATTTCCTACGTGAAAATTTTACATTTACTAGAACATGACATAAAGTATCTTTAACAATAAAATCTTTTTAAAGTTATATCCAGAAATTCATATTTTGTGAGGTTTGCCCTTTATTAGGAGTACATTTCAGACACCCTCACGATTAGGAATATTCACCTATAATAATGGTATTTTTCCCTATCCATCACATCTCACCTGGACTGACTGCTGCCTCTCCACACCCATTCATTCACTGGATTATCATTTACTTTAAGTGTCATGATTAAGAGTACAATTACACTAAAATTCTCCAACATGCCAAAGATAAAAGCATCACAGGGACGCGCAGGGGACCATGTTACTCACAGGTTCTAAACCTTGACGCTCTACAAGTAGTTTGACAAAATTTCACCTGTACCTGTTTCGCTAAAACTTTCATTCTCCTCTTCCTCTTCTGTAATTACAGGCATACTCAGACTCAGAGATTTATCTTCCTTATGCACATTCTGCATGCCACCTGGAAACAGTTGAAAAGTGATTTTATATGAAAACAAAGAATGTTAATCATTGAGAAAAAACTACACAAATAATGATATTATTTCAATAACAAAGATTAGATACTTAAACTAAGAGCTAAAAAACTGTAATGGTAAATAGAAATATGCATATTAAAAAACATATCTTTATAAAAGTGTTAATACATTGTATCTATAAGAAAATGGAGGAAAAGGGAAATAAATTAGCCAAACATAGATTACTCATCTTTATTACACACAGCACAGGTAATATCTGCAGACATCAGGGAATAATCATGTGTGTTACTTCAACTTTATTAAGTAACCACAAATGTAATTCTAAATTTAATAGCCTTGTTTTTGAAGCAGACATACTTCTTTGTATCACCACAGATGCTCTACAAGATATATTTCCCTTAGTCATAATTTGCCAGGAATTTTCCATTTTCCAAAACATTGGAGTTTTTCTACAGTAACCTTCTGTTGCCTGAAGAAATATCCTAATCAAATTATCAAATATCAATGTCATTTCGGGTCTCCTTCAGCATGTAACTTCCCTGTCCCAACAGCAGCCCCCACACACTTCTCCCTCTGATGCTTTATTCTTCTCCACAACACTTTAACCACCTGATACCTTGTATATTAATTTGTCTGCGTACAGCCTGCCTCTTCCCACTACAATGTATGCTACACAAGGATAGATTCCAGTTTGTTTAAGTTGATGTATCCCCAGCATTTAGAAGCGTGTCTGGCATATAGCAGGTCCTCAACAAACAGTAAATGACCAAATATGGATTCAACTACTTTATAACACAGCATTTCACAGAGTATATATGTTAATAAGTACCTGCCAGCACAGGAGGCAAGAAATTAAATGAAAATGAGTTTAAGCTTTCTGCTCTGAACACATTATGCTGGGATCTTAATGGGGTGCAGATTTTAGGGAAGAAATAGATTGCTCTAAGATACAGCTGAGTAAACTGTTGCAATAAGCTTCCATGTTAAACACAGTTCAAACTTAATAAAATAATATCAATTTCTCATCAAGTTATTAAAATAGAATTTTACCTTTACTTGGAAGTCTTTAGTATTAACTACAATAATTTTTACATGATTTTTTAAGATGATAGATAATCTTTCAGGAAATCTATTTCCATATCGAATCATCACTTTTTTTGGCAGGTGGGGAGGTTTTGAAACTATAAAATTTTTCAGTTGTTCACAAAATTATAATCAGTACAATCTATCCAAAATTACTAATACTGTCTTCACAATCTTGTAGTCATGTCCATCCATATCAACTATTAATGATTTTTTTAAAATCCACATTTACAACCTAACTGAATCTATGCAACAATGTCAAGTGGAAGGATTTCTGAGTTAAAACCTGTCAGCCGTGAAACAAACCTTCATCTAATCACATAAGGATTAAATGCATCTTAGAGACCTATTTCTACACTAAATCAGTAAGTTCACAAAATGAAAGCAACATTCTCTAAAAGCTTTTAAAAACAAAATACAATGCTTTACCCGCCTATCATGCAGCCAGGACCAAGAAGTGAACACACAACACTGTAGTATGTTTATCTCAAAGTTCACATATAAATAAAAGCTCATGAACCTCAGTCATAGATATGTTCCTCAGGCCTTTATGCAGAACCTAATTACATTTATTTTACATAAAACTGGAATGAATGGCTGACCAGTTTCTTAAACCATTACAGTTAAAAAGCAGCAGCAAAAGGGGAAAAAAACTGCTACCAGCCTGCACACTGAGAACAGAAAAAAGACACCCACCACAACAAACGTGACAGAGAAACGTTAAGAACTGACAAGGGACTGCAGCACGAAGCCGTGAGTGTAACGATAAACTGCCCAACACACTTTGGATATTTCTTGATAGGATCCTTATATTTCAAAACCCAGTAAAGTAATATGCTCATGACAACCCTCAATCATAAAGGGAAAATTAAATTATGTGCAGGATCCACTGTTCTGGATAACAGCACATACATACACTTCAGTATTTTTCTAATTATAAAAATGATAAATGCACAGCAAAGAAAATAAGAAATGTATAAAGAAGAATTTAGTATGTTTTAGAAAGATATCAACCTGAATGAACTTTTAAAAAGGAGATTTTGACATCTAAATCATTAACCTCAGCTAGCCACAAAACTAGCTCCCAAGAGCGTGTCAAGGCAGACAGTTTTACTATGCTCAAAGCTGATCATGTGGGATGCAATTCTAAGTAACAGACCACTGCTCATCTCAACACACACGATCACTAGACATGCAGCCAGAATACAAGTATTCAACCGTATGTCTGACTGGGGCTCCAAATCCGTATTTCCAGTTACTTGAGAGCTAGCAAGTATGGCAGTTAAAGATTCAGTCTTGGATTCAGACAGACTGCCATTCAAGTCTCAGCTCTATTTACTAGTTAGGTGACCTTGGACATGTGAAAAAGTTTGGCAGATAATAAGTGTTCCACAAATAACAGCTGTTAATCATCGTCACCCTCATACATCATCATTACTATTACTGATGTTGTGTTCTAGGAATGGTGAACAGCTATAGCTTAAGCTTAAATAATACAAACATAGGTAAACCCAATCAATATACTTGAGCACCTATTTATGTTCTAGACAGCTATTACAGGAATTGAGCCTGGAAAGGCACATTGCAGCAAATTCTCCCCCAAATGAAATCTTCATCCTGTGATCCTAATTCTGTTAAAGTTACCAGCATTCCCCTAGCTGCTGAGGCATTAAGCTTCCTTTCTCATCCCTCTCAATCAGCCTCTATATTTGGTCACCCGGAGATACCGACTGGCTCTCCTCTCTTAGTCTGCTTGTCTAATTCCTACAAGCAGTAGGTGCTCAAGCACCTGGCCAGATCCTCATTACTCCCCAACAGCCTTGTGCTCAGTGTTCCTATGTTCAGTCTGTTCCACCTACCTACCATACTACTCCCAGACTGATGTTCTTCAAAGAAAGCTGGTCATACCACTTTCTTGCTCAGAAGTCTGCCTACTAAATCAAGTCCAAACTTCTTGGTTCCACATTTAAAGCCTGTTCACAGTACGATGCTCAACATATTTTTCTCCATGAACCGTAACTCTTCAGCACATCCTTTACACTCCAGGCAGAGTGGACTGCTCACACGCTGCTGTAAACTTCTGCATACAAATTTCTGTGTGACAAGTTTTCATTTCTCTTGGGTAAATACCAAGAGGTAGGACTGCTGTTTCATAGTAAGTATATGTTTAACTTTATTAGAACTGCCACACAGTTTTCTAGAATGACTATACCATTCTGGCTTCCCACCAGAAGTGAATGAAGGTTCCAACTGGTCCTAAAATATTTACTATCTGGCCCTTTACAGAAAGTTTGCTGACTCCCTAAATCTAGAGGACTTTTTTTCTAGTCAAGAATGGATGCTGGATTTTTATCATATGTCTTCTTGGGTAATTATTAAAATGAGTTCCCATTTTTCCCTTTAACATATTTATATGGTAAATTATATTGACAGATTCCTAAGTGCACCATCCCTGCATCCTAGAATGACTGCAGTCAGTCTAGCTGTTCTGTCTCTGAGATTCTTTTGATACATGTAATACTTATCAGTGAGGTTGGTCTAACAAGTGCTCTTCACATCTGCTAGCTTTGTAAAGAGAACTAAAAAAAAATTCTCCTTTTGAAGTTATTTCCTGATTATCCTTAACAAATGTGGTATCTCCAACTCTGAATTCTCAGTGCACTACAAGCATTATGTTATGGAACTGAATCATATCTGGGCTATGATTAAAGGTATTTAACTTTAATTCTCCCCTACTGCCTCAACATAGGGGAAAAAAAAAAAACATGTTAAAAGGTTATAATATACCTTCATATACTGCTGCAGTAGCTGGAGTGGGTTCTTCTATGAGGCACTAAGTATCCACTGTTTCTAGTGCTCCTTTTTCTCCCTGAGCCTGCTAATCAGATTCCAACTTCATATAAGGTGAATATACATTATGTGTGCAATGTTTAAAAATTAAACTATTGATATATATAGTTACTTCTTTAAAAACCAAATACCAAAGATAATTTTATAAACTATTTCAAAAGAAAAGTAGGTACAGCTTAATTAGTGCAGCTAATAGAAAATATGGTTTATACAATGTATTTATTACTTATTATACCTTATTCTACACATAAGTTTGATTCACACAAAAAAATACCAATAAAGTATGCTCTGGATAATTCTAGACTGATTCTATAATTATCTATATCACTTTTGGCAAGTTATTTAATCTTTATGGGCCTAAATTTCATCACCTATGAAATGACAAATCTGATGACTCCTAGGGTCCCTTGCAGCAATAAGATTCCAAGAATCTAAGATAACTTATTTATTTTAATATTAAATCCCACAAGGTTCTCAAACAAATATCTAATTCTTTTTAATAAAGAAAACATGGTGAGGAGAGGTTGCAAACACCCATTTTCCCTTTCTAAGTCTCAAAAAGACTTTAAAAAGTTACCTCTGTTTCTGGAAGATGTCTTCCTTCCTGCCGATTTCAGTGTTTCTCTGTTTCTTTTTTTCCTAGTTGCTTTGATTTGTCCTTGACCAGATGCAGAATCAGAGTCAGAAGAGTCAATTTTGACCTGACGATGCCTTCTTGACTTGGATGCCTAAAGAGTCAGAAATCCCATTAACCACAGTGAATCACAAGATGAATCCAATGATGATTTAGAGAAAGACAAAATACACAATCAAAGATGAGGAAAGAGTTACAGAAATACTTGTCATAAAGTACTCTACCATTACACTGGCTTGCTTAATACCTGTCACATGTCTATACTCCTATCTTTACAACAGGGAGAGTTCCCTGCAGTGGTCATCATCATCTACTCAAACTGAGTATAAAATAAACTTGTTGGGTTAAAATGTTATAGTTACATACTGAGACATCAAGGTGTAAAGGACAAGTCTGTTTGTTTTTTTTAAACAACCTAATAACCTATTCCCCTTTTCTTCTAATAACATTTTATTTCCTTAGTTAGCACCATGTATTTCAAGTGGAACTACTTTATGCCTGGCTCCATGAATGGCTAAAAAGCCCCGATCCAGTCAAAATTAGCTTCACATCCCCATGGCCACAGTGATTCGTTCAGGGGTGGGTATGTGATCTGTGTCACAGCTGACCTAACTCAATTTTAAAATTCTGTTTAAGTTTTAGGAAAGAAAATTCTCCCTTTCCACCGAACCTAAAGCTGGGAACATGCAAGGCTGGAGCTGTCACAAACAGCCCACAAAGACAGAGAGAGCAACATAAAAGGTGAGGCACGGAGGGACAGTCCAAGGACTTTCTGTTACACCATCAGTGAATTCCCTTATTTTAGCTTAAGCAGAGTCCTGACTAACACAGGAGTTCTCAATTAATGTCATACATGTGATACAGGTATTAACAATGGTTTAAAAGCTGCCATGCACTTATGTTAATTGTACCTCAATAATCAGAAAACCACAACTATGCAATGACATACTCTAATAAAAATTTATAGGGGTTATAATCTGTTTAATAATTTCTTCTAAAGTATTTCATAATGTCTTAAGAAATATATTAAGCAACAATTAGCCTATATGATATGGAAATAGTTCTGGTTTAAAAGAATTGGGGATAATTACCTTATTGTCCCTGGTGCTTTCATTCAACAATACTTTGCACTCAATTTACTGTGGCACAGCAAATACATAACACTTAACTAATCTAGAGTCACTTTTAATTTTTTCATTTATTCCTTTTTATTTCTACAACCAGAAAATGACAGTAATTTCCCACTGCATAAAGACATTCTTAGATTCATGAAAAAAATCCAGAAAAAAAAAATATGGATTAAGCACATAAGTTTATCAGTGCTCCTTCCTGAAACCCGACTAAAATGAAGGTAAAGGAATAACAATGAGTAAACTAACAAAACATAAATAATAGGATACAATGCAGCTGTAAACAGAAAAGCCCAAAATTTTGGAAGTGGGAGAGTAAGAGCTGACTTAGAATGAAGAAAGCTGAAACCTAACTGCCTGTATTGAGGAAGCTACTGTAAGGCAAGCTGACCCAGGTGGGTCAGAACTGGCGTCATCAGAATTGGGACTGAAAAATGAGTGGATATGCGAAAACCCTGCATAAGGAACAGTATCCCATTCCCCAGCCTCAAAGCTGAACTGACCTCTTCCTGCAGGAAACAGGAGGTGTGCTCTCCAGCAGGGCTAAACGAGAGAAACAGAAGGCTTGGGGAAACTGGTACAGCTACGGAAGGGCAGAAAGCCTCCCACTGGACATCGGGAGGCTGAGTGAAACCTCCATAAGGAACGAGCCTGTTGGCAGATTCTCTGCAGGCTCCCCAAACGCTGGCTTATTTACCACTTTCCTCCCCAAGACGAAGAAATGGAAGCCTGCCTGCTCCCTGGTAAAAATGACTAGATCCAAGAAAAACACTGAGGCTAAAAAACTCTCTCTCCACATGACCACTCTTAAATATGACCTGAGACTCTCCAAAACTTTGAAAAAAGCCAACTGAGTGAAAGACAGAGGACAGAGTAAACAAAACCAGGTACTCTAGGGGAAAAGGAGGAAACTTCAAAAAAAAACTGTAGTTAACATCCTCAAACAGATAAACCTATTGCAACCAGAAAAAAAAAAATTATAATAATAAAGAATACATTTTTTTAAGTAAGAAAAGATTCACAGAACAACAAAGAAATCTTAGTAATGAAAAAAAATGTCAGGAGAAATAATAGAAAGAACAAAAATGCAGCAAAGCATACTACCAAAGAAACAATACAAAAAATTCCTCAGAACTGAAGGCTATCAGATCCAAAGTATGACCAGCATGAGAGCTAAGGACACTGATGAAAAAAAGGTATACCAAGGTACACTGTCATGAAATTCCAGAACTCCAGGGATAAAGAGAAAATTCTAAAACCTTCCACGATCAGCAATACCAGAGGCCAGAAGACAATAAAGAACAATGACTTCAAAATTCCTGATAAACACTGAAATAACTAAAAGAAAACAAGTTGAAGAGGGCCACCTCTTAAGATGAGGAGGACGGGGGCAGGACGTGGCACCGCAGTAACGTGTTGGAACATATGAGCCACTGAGTATTACTAGATTTTTAAAACTATGTACAGGTATTACTTTGATGAAAAAATTAAAATGTAAATAAAAAAGCATCAAGTACATTTCTAAATTATTTATTAAATAAATAACTTACCTGAGCAACAACTGAAAAGGCCTTTGATTTTATTTTCGCTAATGATTCTGCCCTTTCACATCTCTGCAAGCAAAAATAAACAGGAAGGGGAAAAGGTCAAAACACATAAACATTAAGTGAAATTATGAATTCCCAACCATTTTTTTATTAGAAATCAGGTGTGAGACAGAAGGCAGGGAAAAAGAAACTAACATTTATTGGACACACTCCAACAGGTGCCAGGGTAACACACCCACGGCTCCCAACTGTTCTCACTCAGGATTTAAGGGGGATAAATGAACGAGAGGCTTGGAGATCAGGCCATTCCCTCCTCATTTGCCTGTGCCCAAAGATGCCTCCTTGCCTCATCCGCTAAGACGGATGAAAACTATGGAGGCAGAAACCAGTACAGTAAACAGAAGCTTGAGCTCCACCCCGGCTGAAAGGCTGACAGGAAGTTAGAAAAGACACAGTAGTACCAAAGCCTCACTCTGCTCCCATAAGGGCTGAGGGCACCTTCCAGAGTCATCCTTCCCCTTTCCCGCGGAAAACTGTTAATATCCTCACTCCCAGTCTCCACCTGATGTGGTCTTTCACAGGTTTCCAGTGAAGGACAGACTAGCTCTTCATAGAACCTGTTACAGAATCTTCTGAGATATGTATTATAATACGGACCACAGCGCATTATGTTTAGTATACAGAATCACAGCCACACGTGAAATGAAAAGAAGCTAACCAAACTAATGCCCCACAAGCAATCATATACGGAATTTTTCTGACCTCTGATCCTTGTGAATTTCCTTCACTCTTTTCTTCTCCATCTTTAACTTTAGATTTCAAGGATAGATTCTGTAAGATCAAAAAAGTTATATATTCATATTTACAATTCAAATTAACAAAAAATTAACTGAAAATCAATTTCAGAACAATGAAAATCATTTACTTTTAATTACTGAAAACCTAAAAGAATATTTCACAGAATTGCAGCATGGTTTACCACCTAACATGAAGATCATGGTAAGGTTTCAGAATAGTTATAAAACTTACCAAAAAAAAGCCTAAATCCTCCAAACTAATAAAGAATAACATGCACTTTATGTGATAGTAAGAAAACTAGTTTATTCTTCCTCCCTTCAGGTTTTCAAAGGCCTTTGTAACGCTCATTAAAGAGAGTTATTAAAAGAGAGTTTTCTAATAGATGTTTACATTAAATGCCTAGGTCATCTGTGTAACGCATTTGCAGCACTTAAGAGTATTCAAACATTCTAAAATGTACTCTCATTAAAATAAATGTGCAAAGAGGAAGCAAACTATTTTCTTCTTCCCAAGGCTGTCATGTCCTCATCACTTTCCTTATTTATCTTTTCTAAAATTGAGTTTTGAGCTATCTCCCTTTATGTAAGCCAAAAAGTAGCAACACATCCTTCTGACAAATAATATATAACAATCCCTACTTAGCATTTGTGAAAACACAAACACATTATCAAACACATAATAGCAAATCAGAAATGATCTGTTTTTTCATTTTTTTTCCTAGAAGTACTTAGTAAAATTAAATGGAGTAGTAGTTTCAAAGGTAAATTTAGCAAGGCTGGCCTTTAGGTTTCCAGAGTAAAAAAGCTTCTCCAACTGAAAAGGGTAATATGGAATATGGGCAGCTCTACCATCAGTATTTGAACCAGAAAATTAAATTGAAGATTTGTGCTGATAAGATCTGTCAATGGATAAACCAAGCCAGGTAGAAATCATGGTAAGCAGGGAAGCATGTGCCCTGTCACAATGGAAGAAGCTACCACTCAGGTCTAGCTGTCTGCTGCTGTGCAGCAAAGTAGGACCAGTGTTACCAAACCTCTCATTTAAAAAAGAAGTTCTAAAGGATGTCTGGAATTTTAAGTTAAAATCACAAATATTTAAATGTTGGTAATCAATTCAATTTTTAAAATGTTAGGAACAATACTATGCCAAAAAAAAAAGCATGTGCAGGATTTGACCCAAAGACTGCTAGTGTGCAACCTCTGGAAATGATAAATTATAAAGACTGTAATAAATCCATGGTATACCAAGATTACTTACTTATTCTTCTATAATTATGTAAACTATATATAAATGGACATTATTTATGTTATATAATTATTATTAATTTTAGTTGTTTATATATTATATAATTCTATATAAAATCCATTTGTAAGGTTAAATAACATCACACAGCTACTAACTGCCAAAGCTGGAACTAGAAAAGTAAAGCCCCGTCCGCATCTTAGCTTCACAGGGAGTAGCCAGTAAACAAGGCTGCCAGGCTGCCTCTCAGCATCATCACCCACATCAGGCAGTCAGGAATAATGCAAACCCAAAGTGAGACAGTAAAGAAGCAGTTACAAACCTTTCTGTCTTTGTGCCACTGCTGATGCTCCAAAACTATGTTCTTGATATTGTCAAAAAAATCATCCTTTATCAAGCTGAGGGCTTTGTCTGGATTGGACTTATCAACTGAAATTACATGTTTCATTCTCTGATAATGGTCATGAACATTCAGCATTTCCTGAAGGTGAAAAGATGAGTCTTTTAATTCAATTTTTGAGGAGAAACTTAAACACAAAACCAAAACAAAATAAGATCATCTTCCAAAGTGACAGAGTTGATAAGGAATAACATACTACAGTATATTGAAAATAATATAAAATCATGTAAAATACTACTACTTTATTAACGAAGAGGCCGCTTTCCAGACGTATGAAATCATCAAATTCAACTCAACAAACATTAGTGAATATACAATGTACGGAGAGACGTGGGGAAAGACTAGTTAACATAAGACTGAATTCCTAAATATGACAAAAACTATTTGTAGTGTAGTATACCTTTAAATATTACTACTGATAACTAAGATCACATTTTTATTTCATGCTGTCACAGCAGGATATTTACATAGTTCTTTACGATCAGCTGGAAATTCCTATTTAATAAAGTTCATGCAATCCGCCACAGAGATGTGCTGACTTTCACAAATCTCAAAGCTCTTGTGCCTGTCCCTGTAAGCTTCCTCATTACTTCAGAGCTAAGATTCAGGATTATATGAAATACAGTGATTTATGACACCATTTGAGGCATCAATTACTAATTAGACCTTCCTCCCCCAAAACCTCCAGCCAAATGGGCAGGTCTATGGGGTAAAGAAAAAGACAGCATACAGTAGGCAGACACAAGAAATCACATAAAACCAGCTCTGGGACTGGCTCAAGACCAGCTGAGAACTATGGACACTCCATCACAGAAGATCACTGCAATCTCTGCGTCATCTCCAAGACAAGTTACTTAATGTGTCTCTACATTTTGATGGACTTGATCAACATCTTTCCAAGGAACCCGGAACTGCTCAGGAGTGGTGTGTGCTCACATGTGCAGGATTTTCAGTGAGGAACAGTGTCCAGACATGGGGAGCCCCTACCTTTTTATACAGTACACTGTGCTGGATTCCTGTTATTTTACCTGCACTACAGTACAGAGCAAAGACCACTAGCTGGACCTGATTTTGAGCTTGAGTTGTGTCACTTGTTAGATTGTGACCTTGAGCAAATCCCTCAGTCTAGAATCACAATCCACAACTGTACAAAATGAAGTAAAGACACCTAATCTACTATAAAAGTATTAAGTGAGGTTTTACACATCAAAGTATTCTGTATAATGTAAGACATGAGACAAAAGTCAAAGGATTAAGAAAGAAAAGATAATGTATGGACTTTCATCTTTATATATATGGACATTCAAATCCAGGATCTGTACCTTTATGCAAATGACTTAACTTCTCTGAGCCTCAGTTTCCTTGTTTTTATTTATTTATTTAATTCTCTTTGTTTTTTGTAGTTTCTTTTGGTGGGTGGGGTAGTTTTTTTAATTATTAATTAATGAAGGTACTGGGAACTGAACCTAGAACCTTGTGCATATTAAGCACACACTCTACCACTGAGCTACACCCTCCCCCACCTTGTTTTTAAAATTGGGAAAATACCACCTTCTCTGAAGGGTTACTATGATGATTAGTGAGATAACATACAAAAAACATCGAGCATAGTTCCTGGCACTGTCCTGGCAATATAGTGGTGAAGACATTTATTATAATAATATTGGCATACTCAGCTATAAAGAACAGGGCAAATGGGCCTGCTGCATATTCTACATTAAATCATGATACTAATTCAGACTCTCCTTCTGTCAGGTCAAATGGGGCTCGGTTAGTCTCTGCCAGGGTAGAAATAAATTATATTATGGCTAATGGTGAATACTCAACATGTAATGCCATTATTATAACTGTATAAATGAAGAAACAGATTCAAAAATGAAATGGTTTGCCGAAGGTCATATTTAAGTAGGAGAGTTAGATTTGGAAATCAGATGCCTTTAAAAAATGGTAATTACGTATGGTGATGGATGTTAACAAGATTTACTGTGGTGATCATTTGGCAATATATACAAATATTGAATCATGATGTTGTATACCTGAAACTAAAATACTGTATGTCAATTATACTTCAATTAAAAAAAAAGAAATCAGATATTTTGATTCAATATTCTATTCCCTTGTTTTATTAGGCCCCCTTAACCACAAAAGAGAACTAATGAGTGGCAGAATCATGACCAGAATTCAAGTATGCTGACATCAAGATTTAATACATTTGCAGGAAGTAGAAGGAAAATAGCCAAGTATAGAATTTAAGGATTACCAATGAAAATCAGTCACAGGCTATATATGAGGATAGGAGAAATAGAGCCAACACAGGTATTGAAGGAAAAGGCTCTCAAAGCAGATCTGCGGCAAGCCAAAGATGTGAGATAAAGTCGGGATGCCTTCACACAGACTGCGCCATTTCTAGAAGCTTCCATGAATAGGTATTCCATAGCCTGTCCCTTCTGACCCTCCTCTGCAATCACCCTAAAAGAATATGGCTTTGTGCATCACCCCAGCTCTGTTCTCTAAAATCTCCCGTATCTGCTTGCTGACATATACAATTTATTTAACAGAAGAACCTTTAATTCAACACACTGGAGCAAGAGAGCTTAAAATGAAAGAGCATGTTTAACAAGGTATGTTGAAAAAAAATTAACATTCTACCACCAAATTAGTCAACAATCAAAAATTACAACCAACTGGGTTCAAATCATCTTTTTTTCACGAGGAGAATATTGATAAGAACAATGTCTGGCTATTCTAACACATTCTCTGCTTCTCTCTTTATAGTTCACATCCGTATTTCTTGGCAAACCCTTCCTGGTATCCCAAAATCTTTCGTTCTCTACGATAGCTATTCCAAATGTTCTCAATTCTTGGTTCCCACAGGAGGCCCTCTCTTAAAGTTCAGGCTGTTGGGTCTGATGCCTTCTGCTTCTTCACAACCAATAATATGAATCTATTTTCCCCTCCTTCCCTCAGGTTTCAAAGGAAGAAGTGTGCCTTCTGCTCAAGGCTAATCTCTCCGCCAGGCTCCTGTCACAGCCCCACCACCTCCTCCACAGCAGGGACCATGCTGCTTCTCTTCGACACAAACTCCCCTTCTAACTGGCTCCTGACTCCAAACCTACATATACACTTTAAGTCTCCCTCTCCAGTCTCCAGTACTTCTAAATGATTCCCCTCTGCCAAAAATACCAAATACAAATTCCTTCTACTATACAAAGCTCTTTTCTCACATTTTTCTACATGTAATCTCACACCTCTGTCTCACTCAGCTGCTAGAGGGCAAAGATCCTATTTCTTGTTATACCTCACTAGGTGTGTGCAATTGATGTATTTCTCACTCCATCCCAGCTCAGACAAGACCTTTCCTGTCCAAAAAACAGGCACTGCAGCCATACAGAACCTTGGCTCCCTCACTTCCTAACTTCACTTCTTTGTGCCTCTGTTTTTCTCAACTTTAAATCAGGGATAAAAACACCTACGTTAAGAAAAATTAACAAAAAATTAGAAATTGTTTAAAATAACTTTTGTTAAGAAGAATAAAATAATCTAAAACAATCTTGTACAGCTCCTGCAAAATACTACGTCTTTAGATATTTAGTAAACAATTTCCTTCTAATTCAGTACTTCTTAACATTCTGGGAGACACAAGCACCTTTGAGAATCTGAAGGTGGTTAGGGTACCGCACCCTAACCAAGCGTCCACACATACCGTAATTTTCATACAATTTAGGGGGGACAGGGATACAGGGACCATCTCAAGGCCACCCATGGGCCCAGATTAACAATTCTTAGATAAACAACAAGGACCTATTGTATAGCACAGGGAACTATATTCAATATCTTGTAATAACTTATAAGGAAAAGAATCTGAAAAAGAATATATATGTATATAACTGAATCACTTTACTGTACACCTGAAACTAACACAACACTGTAAATCAATTCTACTTCAATTTAAATATTTAATTAATTTTTTAAAATTCTTGCTCAAAAATAAGGCCAGTATACAGAGCAGACCCAGAGTGCTTACAAAAATCAATCTGCTACCTGAGTTAAAAAGTCACAGATGCAACGTGACAGCTGAAGCTATTAGAACATGGCAGCATCTAGAGCAGAGAAACATTTGAGCAAAGATCTGACCTCTCTTTCAATCCTGATAAAGAGAAAGACTGAATGGGGTTGGGGGAAAAGATAGTAACATTTATTGAGTCTACTCTGTGCCATATGCCACACTCAGCACTCTGCAGACGTAATTCAGTCTCAATTCTTACAAATGGATGAAATAAGGGTTGTAATCCTAATATTAGCGAGGAGGAAACCAAGGACCCCCACCTGCTCACACTCGCTCAAGCACACTCATGATGTATATATATGAATCCATTCTTTTAAAAAGGGAATGTATCACTGTAGCCCTTTAGTGGGGTTTTGTTTTAACCTCAGGGCAACTTTTCTACTCAGGTAAAACTCTGTATCACTACTTATCCATACAAAAGGAGATTTTTCTCAATACTGCACAACTCAAATAAAATAGCAAAATATATTAGTGGAAAAGCTTTTTTAAGATGATACCTCTTATCTTTAATTCTTGGTTTCAAATTTTTGTTTTATCAGAATAGCCTCACTGTTTCAATGGTGGGTTTTTACGTAAGTGTTATAAAAAGGAACTTAGGAAACAAACACATATTGTTAAAAAAAAATAATAAAAATAAAGTCACTTTAAATTCTTGTTTTATGACCTATCTAAAGTCAAATACAAATGGCGGGGGAGGTAGGTATAGCTCAGTGGTAAAGCACATGTTTAGCATGCATGAGGTCCTGGGTTCAACCCCCAATACCTCCAGTAACAAATAAAGAAATAAACCTAACTAGCTACACCCAACCAAAAAAAAAAAAATGGTGGTTTCAGTATTTGAATCTAAAGGTCCCTTAGTCCAAGTCCAATCTTCTACATCTTTTTGTTTCTCATTGTGTTTCAAGATTTACTCTATAAATTTTGATATATTTAGGGTGCAGTATTCCTGACACCTAGCATTCTATGATTGGTTAAAAGCATTAGAAAAATGTTCAATATCCAGTAGATAAAGATACAACCTCAATATATAGGTAAGAATAAAATGATTTTTTTTTAATTTCAAAAACATAAAAGCAAACTTACCTCTAATACATCAGAAGTGATAAGTTTCATTACACGATCATTTGGGTCTTTAAATTCTTCTGTAACTTCAGCTCGTTGAATTTTTTTCTTCATTCTGTATGACAGCTAAATAATAAGAGGGTCTTTTAAAGGATTATTTTAAGTACTGAAATAAGTAAGCCAGCAGTAAAAACTGTCTATCTGTAAACATGGATGAATAAAAAGCAGCTCTGAGTACATGTTTATTAAATAATCCATTTTCCAAAGACTATTAGACTTTTGAAATAACCCTTAAGATGCCAGGCCATATGCTTACAAATTCAAAGGAGATTCAGAGAAGTTACATGACTTGCCAGCTGATGGCAGAACCATAAATAGAACCTTGCAGTTCAAGTGTTCTTTCAATCTAATGTCTGAAACTATCTCAAGACTGAAGAAATATGTATTTTATCAGTGGAAGTTTCAACTTTTAAACCAACATTAAAATCCCTCAGTCCTCTTTCGGTAGCCTCTCTGATGTTTGAACAAAGGAGTAAGCAGATGCAGATACCCAATCTAATTTCCTCTCCTAATGATCTGCTTAAGATAGCATCCAGAAACACCGCATTTATAAGCAGGGACTGAATTTTTGTTTGCAAAAAAGAAAAAAAAAGTAATCAGAATGCATTTTCTCTTAATTGAAGACTTTCTACAAGTATTGGAAACTACGTAATATTCTTTCCACTTTCCGAAGGCTGAAGTACTTTATAGACAATGAAGCATAATTTCTCATTTTGAAACCAATCTATTTTGAATAACATACCAATTTAGGCATTGCTGTAAAGTGAAATGCTCTGTCTAGTCGTAGCTTCCTAAAAATATAAGCTGCATCAAAATGTTGTGCGTTTATCAAATCTTGCTGAAATTTTAAAACTTCATCCCAATCCTTCAGGGCAACTCTGATCTGCCAACAAGAGGAATAAAAAAAGTTGTTAGTAAATGTAAATCTTTTTTCACAAAGATTTTTATTATAATTTTGATTATAATAAAATTATATAATTATATAATTATAATTTTGAAACACTGGCATTTCTATTTAAGTCAATTTGCTCTGAAAATATTGTACCTGTTTCATATCTCTGCTGGAAGAAAACAACTCACCAAGTATTACCTTTTGTTTTGGTTGACACAGTTGGGTGTTATATAATCCATACAGCAGATACAAAGCACCAACTCTGATCTGGAAGGTGTACGGAGGTAAAAAATATCGCCAAGCCAAAGCTAAAGCTTCTTTTGTAAATGTGTTCTTTTCTAAATTTCTCATTCTACCACTAGAAAACAAAGAGAAAATATATTATGACTCTAAAAAAATAATGCACAAAAACTAGAAGAGGTATATATATACTTGCTTAAATAGCACCTGCTAGAAACTGGATGGGCATCCCACACCTGATCCTTTCATGATTAAAGCACAAAGACCTATTTTTCTGCTGTGCTGCTTACCCCCAGGCACAGGGATCCACTAGATAAATATGATGCGTCTTCCTAAATCATTAACTTTAGTACTGAATTGAGGAGCAAAAGGGGAGCAAAAGGAGTGGGGTTACAAATTATTACCGGTTAAGAATTTTAAATATTTAATATATTAAAATAACTATGGTTATGTTACAAATAAAATACAAAAGTATGTGCATTTTGACAACACAGAGTGACCCAGAAGGTATTATGCTAAGTGAAATAAGTTAGACAGAGAAGGACAAATTCTGTATGGTCTCACTTATGTGTGGAATCTAAAAACCAAAATAAACGAATAAACAAAACAGAAACAGACATGAATACAGAGAGTAAACTGGTGGATGCCAAGGGGAGGAGAAGTGGAGGGGTGGGCAAAATAGATAAAGGGGATTAAGAGATACAAACTTCCGGTTATAAAATAAGTAAGTCACAGGGATGGAATACGCAGCATAAGGAATAAACTCAATAATACATTAATTTTGTAAGGTGACAGATGGTTACTGGACTTGCAGTCAATCATTTCATCATGTATTTGATCACTACATTGTATATCTGAAACTAACATAATACTGTAAGTCAACTGTACTTCAATTAAAAGAAAATATGTACGCATTTTAATACATAATGAAGATTTCCCCCAATGCCCTCAACGAGTCACAGTAATCCTAATTTGTCCTTGAGAGAGCAAGGTGAAAAAGTCAGAGACCCACAGTACAATGTGACCCACCCTCCTCCTCCCAATTCTGCAGAGTAAAGGTCACCAAAGCAAAGAAGGAGCTGGCTAAGAAAGCAGACTCCATGACACTTCCAAAGCCTGGGCTCTTCAAATAATAAATATACTAAAGAATGCAAAATACATATTACAGTATTGGCAACTAAAGCAATTTCTAAAGAAAATCCACCACTCCTCAAATGGTCTCTACCTGTTTTCTCATTTTAGTTCCTTCCTCATTAGCTAAAAATTGGCAAACCCCAACATAATTTTTCTAAAGTACCACTTTTCCCAAGAAGGATACAGCTAAAGATCATGGGTTTTAGAAACTGTAAGAATATTCGTTTCAGTATCTGCTCTACCACCTACTAGTTGTGTGATCATGAAGAAATTCTTAACCTTCTTAAGCCTCAATTTCTTCATCTATAAAACAAGGATAATTACATCTGATCTCAGAGTTGCTCTAGGGATTAAATACAGTTATAAATGCATTACATTTAGTAGCCATTAAAAAAATTAGTTCCTCTCCTTTCATTCATTGTACAACAAATGGCTCCACATCCTCTATCCCCGGCAATGTACAAACTACACAGGTAATTATTTTATATCAACAAAGAGAAAAAAGAGAGTGTTTACATTTTATTCTGCAAAACATAGCGTTTTAATCACAGGGGCTTATGCATTCAGTCAATTATTCAGCCTTTTCAATATTGTATGTGTTATGCTAACAGATACCAGATTCCTCTAGTCACTCTCCTCAAAGATCAGTCTGGTGGAAGGAAAATTTTTAAAAATAATAATGAATATTTATTTATATATTTTAGAGTTCACTTAACATATACTAGCTCATTTAACCTTCAAAACTACAATATTAGGTATTATCATTGTCCTTATTTAACAGATACAAACTACTATATACAGAATAAACAACAAGGTTCTACTGTATAGCACAGGGAACTATACTCAATACCTTGTAATAACCTATAATGAAAAAGAATATATATGTGTAACTGAATCACCATGCTGTACACCAGAAATTAACAGAACATTGTAAATCAACTACACTTCGAAAGAAAGAAAGAAAGAAAGAAAGAAAGAAAGAAAGAAAGAAAGAAAGAAAGAAAGAAAGAAAGAAAGAAAGAAAGAAAGAAAGAAAGAAAAAGAGAGAGAGAAAGATAGATAAGGAAGCTCAGGCAAGTAACTCACTTAACTTTATCACAATTAGTGGACTCTGATTCAAATTCAGGCAGTTTGGCTCCATAATCTGTGCTCTTAACCACTACACTATACTGTTTTCTGAACTATACACTTACAATAAAATGTGGTTAAAGTGAAGAGATAGAATAAGCACAGAGTGCTACAGGAAAAAAAAAAATAGAACACGAACACCTTACTTAGTCTAGAAGGGCAAAGAAAGGCTTCTCTGAGGAATTGTCTTTTGAGCTGAAACCTGAGTTAAGAATAAGGTAGCCAGGCAAAGGGACTTGGGGGAAAGCTCCAGGCTGAGGAAACGCCTGGAGAGGGCCACCGCGGATGCTGGAGTCAGAAAGCGAGAGCACAGAGTGGACTGGTAGATGATGCTGCAACGATGCGCAGAGGCCAATCACGGAGGGTCTTGCCAGCTAGGGGATTTGAGCTGTATCCCAAAGGCAATGGAAACCACTGGAGGGTGGGAAGCGGGGACGTGACATGATCAAGTATGCACTTTAGAAAGATAACTTTGGTAGTTGTAGGCAAATTAATCCACTCATGCAGGATTTTGTCTTGCCTATGCTTTTGTTTTGTTTTTAAACATGGAATTCTAAGAAAACAAGACTGTTGCGGGGGGCAAATGTTGGTGACCCAGGATCAGAGTGAGGCTGAGGAGACGGAGAGAAGAGTTTACAAGGACGGCCAGGTAGAGATACACATATTGAGGAGGAAGTCGCAAAAGCATAGAATCCAAGCCAACGAAACCGCCCCGGGAAAGCGAGGAGCCGAGCACAACTGAAAGCACAGGGGAGATGGAGGCGGTGTTCAGGGACGGCCACTCTTCTCAGCCCTCCCAGGTGCGGCGGAGCGGAGAGGGAGGAAGAAACCTGCTACGCCGCCTCTGAGCGGGGAGAGCGGCAGGTAGCGGACAAGAAACACCCACCAGAAGATGGTCCCGAACTTCATGCTCCGCCAGAGTTCGGTGAAGTCCTCAAAGCGCACGCTGTCCATCTCCTGGAAGCGGCTGAGCAGCGCCTCACAGTCGGTCCGTAAGCCTGCAGGAGTCCCCATATCTGCAAAGCACGCACACCAGCCGGCGCCGGTAGCCGAGAAAACCCGGCCCCGCCGCCCCGCCGCCCCGCCCCTACGACGTGACGCACACGCTCTCCGTGACGTATTATCCGGCCCCTTCAGCCCTGCCTCCAACCAGGGTCTGCCCAAGATATCGCGATGTTTGCTGCGCGTGTATTGTCGCGTCTGTTATAGCGGTTCCCCTGTGTTAGAGAAGGCAGAGGGACATTTAACGACGCTGAGGAAGTTTACGTCTCAAATGGCCTGTGAGCCCAGGAAGGATTTTAGGTCTACGTTAGGCTAGCTTATGTAACCTGATATTACCCTTAACTATCAACTTTCCTTTGAAGTGATACAAAAATTTCAGAAGCCAATTTTTACAGCAGTAGCCTCAGCCCACCCCCACGTGGAAAGAGGATCTTAGAGGGTTTACTGAGTAGTGGACTGTACTCATTCTCTTACAGTCTATACCCGCATAATATGGTGCTTAATGTGTAGCCCTAGCAGTCTCTGCAACCACTCCTGAGCAGCTCTTGTCAACATCTCCCCACCACCACCGCAACCTAGCGCAATACTTAGCAGGAAGTACCCGATCTGCTTTACATAAACTTGATTATTTGAATTGGCCTTCTGTGCACATTCCACCCTCAAGCTTCTCTAATAGAAAAGCATTAGGCTTTCTGTCTATAGATGGAGGTTCAACTCACTTAACTTGTCTCATCATTTATCTTTTTTTAAATTTTATGTAATATCTTATGTACTACTTGTGTACAAACTTATGGAGAAGAAAACTTATATAACATGTCCGAATAAGAAGCATAGCAGTAAAATGAACACCTGTGCGTCTTCTACCTGTGTAAGAATCCAAAATGATCAACACCATCACATCAATATGCGAATTCCCCCTCAAACCTATTCCCCTACCTCTGCCATTACCTTGGTAACAGCTACCTTATTTTGTTTCTCATCCTCTTGTAAATGTTTTATCACGGGTGTATGGATCTCTAAGCAATACATTGTTTAGTTGTGGTTGGTTTTGAGTTTTATGAAAATGGTACTGCAATTTCTAACATACATTCTTAGAATTGCTTTTTAACTTTAATAATGTTTCTAAGATTCATTTATGTTATTTGTCATAGCTGTAACTTATTCATTTTTACTGCTAATATTCTATTGTGTGAAGATACAGTTTATCCTTTATTTCCCCCATGCGAATTTAGGTGGGTTCCAGATCTTGTTATTATAAACAATTTTTCTATGAAAACTTTTGTATCTGTCTCCTATTTGTGGGATTGCCAGGTAAAATACACAAGACCAAATTAAGTTTGAATTTCAGATCAACTAAAATAATTATTGTTTATCTTAAAAGCAATTTAACTGGGCATCCTTTATTTTTGTTTGTTTAATACAGGATTTCTACATATATGTTGCAGGAGTTTAGAGTATTTATACCTAAGAGTGGAATTGTTGCATGATAATGGGTGCAAATGTAAATTTTAACAAGGTAATGTCGAATTGTTTTCTAGAGTGGTTGAACTGATTAACACTTTACTATCAGTGTATGAGAGTTCCCAGTTCAGCCATATCATCTCAGAAACTTGGTATCTAACTTTGGTCTTAACATGCATTTTTCTGATTACTAATGTGGTTGTGCATCTTCTCAAATTTTAATTCTGTATTCATATTTCCTTTACTATGAAATTCCTGTTTATGTATTTTGCCCATTTTTCAATTGGGTTGTTTGGCTTTTTCTTACTTGATTTGTAGCAAATAATGAATACTAAATTGATGTTTGTTATATGTATTACAAATAGCTTTTCCTAGTTTGAGACTTACTTTTATGTATTATCTTTATGGTGACTTTTGATGTACAAATTTTTTATTTCTAGTGTAGTGAACTTTTTAATCTTTTGGTCATAAGTATTTTATTTGAGCCCTTGACTTCTGCTGGTCTGCAAGCTTTGTTTTTTACCTCTTCATCACACAAAAGTACAGAAATTACAGGGTTTGCAAACTTTTAATAGCAATTTGAAAAAGTAATTTTATGTCTGTTGAATCTAATAACTTTTTAAAAGGGACTTGTATTTGATATGAACTTTTAAATTTTAATTTTCTGGTAATTTATTTTTATTGTAGTTTACAAAATATTGGCCCACAATAGTTTGGGGAGAAATAGTCCATTACCACCAATAGTTTGAGAAGCACTGGTGTACAACATTTCAGTCCACATTCCATTGGCCAGAACTCAGTCACATGGCCCCATGGAGGCACAGAGAGATCTGGGAAATATAGTCCCTAACTGGGAAACCACTTGGAAGCAACAACTCCGATATATGGAAGAGGTGCACAAGCACAGTTGGACTGCCAACATCACTGTCACAATTTTATTCCAAAATCTTAAAGGATAGCCCTTTTAATCCACCATAATCTACCTAAAAATGATTTCTATGTATGGTATGAGTTGAGGATCCAATTTTACTTTTTTCCTTAACTATATGTATGTATGTGCATTTTCCAGCACCTGTGACTGAACTGTCTATTCTTTCCCAATAATTTAAAAAGTCACTTCTGTCATGTATCAAGTGTGCAGGGCTAACTGAAGCCAATACATAACTGAACAGCTTTGTACCTGTTAACAGCATACTAAAATATTTCCATTACTATTAGTCTATAGTTACTGCCCTGAGCCTCCTGACTACCCTCAGCCCTCCGATCTGGGCCACCCAGGCCCCTCCCCTAGAATCCCTTAACTTTCCCACAGACCAGAAATGAAATGGTTAAGCCTGGAACAGGAAGATGCCTGCTTCAGCCTGTTTCTGTGTTACTATTTACTTCCAAAGGTCAATTTAGATTTCACTACACAAATACCATACTCTAATTACTGCAGCTTTAAAAAAAAAAAAAAAAGTCTTACCTAGGAAGGAAAGTCCTTTCATCCTACTCTTCTTCAGGACTGTCTTGATTATTCTAAGACTTTTGCTTCTCCATATAAATTTTAAATTCAAGTTGTCAAATTTCTCTAATAATTACCCTTGGGATTTTGATTAAATTGCACTGCATCCACATCAGTTTGTAAAGGAATAACATTTTTATCATGTTGAATGTCCCTATCCTATAAACATTCAAGTAATCCTTAGCATCATCAAATGAAGTTTCATAATGTTTCCTGTGTATGGATCAATTTCCTGAAGCTATGCACACAGCCACCCTGGGATGATAGTGGTTTTAGCAGGGCTCTCTGTGAGTGTCTCTTTCGCTGATTTCTCTGTTAAGCTGTCTGCCTTTTTTGGTATCACACCCAGCTATTAGGCTTCACTATTGCTAGCTGATTGCTCTATAGCTTTTGACAATATTCTGGGGTATGAATTGCTCCATAGTCTAATCCAATTACATTTAGGTTCCTTTGCAGAGATAACCTTTGAGTCCAATCTTGAGGTTTGTTCTGATCCCAAGAAGGCTGTTCTTAGTTGTCTCTTTCCCAGGCTCTCTCTGGTAAATTGGCTGGCCTGCAGTTTAGCTTCTTGCTGTGTAGAGCTACCAGCCTCCTCTTAATTAGTTACTTACTACCAAATAAATGCATTGTTTTCAAGAGCACCTTTAGGTTTGAATTTTCTCACAGTCTTCCAAATAAAGTCAGTTCCTCTGGGGAGAGCTTCAGAGTTCTCTGTTCTAATGAATTTTTCTCTCCCCCTGGGCAAAATATCTGAGCCACTGCTCTAGCTGGGAATGGGGACCATGTTCCATTTCTTTGAGAGTGATATCCCTGCTTTATAAGCAGGGCTCTGGAAGGGGTCAGTGACTTCTGTTCTTCTCTGACTGCTTCTCCGGGCCTTGAACTCACATATAAGTGCTGTGAGCTGAGGTGAGGTCACCTTCATGGACTTCTGAACCTGGGGTGGAGCCTCTGTCCTATGAATAGTGTCTGAAAGGAAGAAAGGAGTTCCCAATCTCTCCAATCTCTAGGACATACTTAACTGGAATTTAACCTTTCCAACATGAAGCTAAGGAGGATGAGAAGTGCTGGCAGCCTGGCTCTCCCAGGGAGATCCAAAATCCTTTACTGAGATCTGGAGGAAGGGTGAGCCCCATTTAATTGGCCATGCCCACCCAGACTGGAGCTTTTGTCATACTGAGCAGGATGGGAGAGGCAGCAGGTCTATGGCTCAAGGGCCACTGACTCTTGCTGTCTGACCAAGATTTAGTAGATTTTCTCAAATAAATGGTTCTTCATCTTTTGTATTCCCTTCGAACAATTTCAAGAGACTTTAAATGGTTCTTGTCTAAAATTTTTACCAGTTACAGTTGCTTCCCAGGGGAGTAAGTCCATAGAGCGCCTCATACTGCCATTCTCCTGAAGATCCATTTAAAGGCATAAATCTGTTCCTCAGGTTGCTCCCCGTCTAATGTAGAACAACTCATCTCAAGAAGATCATGTAATGTTAGTGTGATGAATACAATGAAAGAGGTAAGCACAGTACAACATGGGAACACCTAGGAGAAACCCCTAATCAGTCCTGGAGAGGATAAGCTTTCTAAAGGAGAACTGAATTGTGTAAAAGGAGGGAAAGAATTAAGAGAGGAAGATGAAAATAGGAGGAGTGCTGCAGATGCAGAAAAAAATCAAGTGCAAATGCACCAAGAGGTAAGAGAGAATATTGGGAGGTTCTATCACTGCAGCACAGGACGCAAAGGAAAGAAGCTGTAATATTTGGGGAAACAGGCAGGAGATCCTAAGGCCTGGCATGCTTTGTGCTGGGAGAATCCCCCCCCTGGATTTCCCAGTGTTCCTGCACATTCTGAGCCTTCTGAGTGAAGACGCCTTAATATAAGTCTTAAAGATAGAAAATTCTCAAAAGGTTTAGAGACTTATCGCCCCGGAGCAATTTGCTAGCATTCCAAGGTAGTGAAGGAAAGAGATAAAAACCGTCCCCTCTCTCCTCCCCCAAAGAGAATATTTGTTTCCATTCTTTAGCAATGTTCTGGAGGGGAAGATGGGCAGATGGGCCAGCTGCTTTATATAAGCTCCAACTCTCATAATTTGAGGGTTCCTTTCCTGTTGTACAAACCCTGCTGCACATACAGGTGAATATCTGACCCTTGCTGTGTAGCCCACGGGGAACTGGGGCACAGGGAACCAGTATTAACATGCTCTGCGAGTCATAAATGGTCTGTTCTCTGGTCCAGGGTCTGGTGTTTCTGTGTATATATAATATCTACCTCTGATCCCTCACAGTTTTGGACTGAACACCAAATATAAAAACATTAGAGCATCTGAACCATCATCTGAAGACAATCAATAGCTATTAATTTAAACATTTTTTTCTGTTAACAAAAGTAATCATATTTCCTATACAATATTATAAAGATACAGAAATGTATTATTTGGTTAGTAAAAGTCTTCTGATACTCTCCCCCATCCCCTCTCCAAGGAAAATTACTGCTTTACATTGGGAATTTAAAGTATGGAAATAACATAACCATAGTTTTGTTTTAGAAAGGTCAGTTTGGCCAAGGTGCAGTGCAGCAGGGATGGGGCGGATAACACGGGGTAATTATAGGAAGCCCATGCAAGAATTGGTGAGGCTGTTTCAGTGGAAGTGTAGAGAAGAGGTTAAATTAAATACCTAGAAACAAAAAGACTGTGTGTCACTGACTTTGATGACTTGATAACACTAAAAGTTTATTGTTAAAATTTTAGGTGTAATAATAGTATTGTGGGTATGTCCCAAAAAAGAATGTAATTTTTAGAGACACATACTGAATTATTTACAAATGAAATTATATGATGTCTGGAACTTGCTTCAAAATCATGGAGTGGGGAGAGGAGGGATGTGTAAAGGTACTAATGAAAAAAGCCATGAGTTGATTTTTGAAGTGGGTACCATGACTGATGCTGTGATGAGGCATCCAGAAGTCTCAGAAATGAAAGACTTAAGTCTTCTGACTGCTGGGAGCACAGCAGAGCATGGTCCTCAGCTGTCAGTCCTCTTGGGGGATTGTCTCAGCTGAAGAAAACCACCTCATTAAAGGTCTTGTCTTTTTCTGGGGGCAGCCCCCATCCGATGACTCATCACTGTAGGGGTGTAAAGGCTCTGCCCTCCCTGTAACTTGGTACAATGCTCAAGGACCATTTCAGGTCCAGAGTTCCCCATGTGGCTGCTGGAGGCCTTTGTTGGGACTGCATCTCAGCTCAGTTTCTCCTTCTGCTCACTCTGCTTTGTCCCATCCACATGTGTTTTTCCTTAAAACACTCCCTGATAAATGTCCTGCATTTGCCATCTTGGAGTCTACTTCCCAAACCAAACTGCAAAGACACTTCGGCATCATTATACATACTATTCTCTTTACCTCTGGACATGTTCAAAAGTTTCCATAATGGAAATTTTTAAATTGTAAAAATGAAGAAGACTGTGTCAGACTGGATGTGGTGGATATGGATGTAAGTGACAAGTTTTGTCTAGGGCTCTGGTTTTGGAGACAGGGTGATGCCGTTCACTGAGCAGGGGATACAGGAGGAGCTATTTGAAGGGCGTGTGAGGAGTTAGTTGTTGACGAAAAATTAGTCAATCTAAGAAAGAAATGGAAAATTTTATTTGAGCCAAATTTGAGTATTATAATCTGGGAAGAGCATCTCAGAAATGTTCCACCAGTTAGACATCAAGGCACAGTTAATATAAGTTAATATAAGTTTTTTTGAGATGAAGGCCATACATCAAATGTCGTATTATTGACAGTTAACATAATCCAGATCTAAGCGTCATCCTGGTGAGTCATGTGATCCCTCACAAGCTCAAGAAGGAATGTCATCTTTTAAAGAGTTGTCTTGTTGATGGTAGGAGAATGCACCTTTTTATGGTTTAGCAGGTATTCCTGCTGATAGGGGAGGTTTGGTAGATGTGTAATGAGGATACGCAATGCACAGAACAGGGAGAGAGACCAAAGGGCAGAGAAGAATTTTTTAAGTTTAAATTTTTCTTGTCATGTCATAAAATATGAATTTCATTTCACATAGTTTTTGAGAGGCCAATTCTGAGGTGCATTTCACATAGTTTTTGAGAGGCCAATTCTGAGGTGCCTGTGGGGAGCAGCTTGGCTTGGACATAGACTATCAAGCTAGAGACAATTGATGAAAAGGAACTGATGACCTAGGACATAGTAAATGGCCAATAAAAAGTCTATTTAGCCTTCAATTATGTTTGCCCAATTACAGCTGAATGTGTGAGAACCTCATAGAATGGGAATTAACTGCACTCCCGATGGCAAGCACAACATTCTAGAGCGTTTCTATCACCAACAGGTCTCAGGATAACATTGTCTCCATTCAAGCTGCTAAAACAAAATACCATAAACTGGGTAGCTTTTAAACAACAAACATTTATTCCTCACACTTCTAGAGGCTGGAAGTTTAAGTCCAAGATCAGAATGCTAGCACAGCCAGTGCTAGCTGGTGAGAGCCCTATTCCAGCTTGCAGATTGCTGACTTTCATTGTATCCTCACATGACCAAACAAGCATGGAGCTTTCTGGAGCATCCTTTAGAAGGGCACAAATCCCATTCACGAGGGCTCCACCCTCATGACCTAATCACCTCCCAAAGTCCCCATCTCCAAATACTATCATCTTGGAGGCTGGATCTCAACATACAAATTTTGAGGGGTCATAAATGTTCAGAAAATAGCAAACATCTTGGACTCACCTTCAAGAATTGTTCTTTGAATAAATGGATTTCACTGGAAGAGCTAGAAAATGGTCCTGTTTTCCCCACCCCATTCCTCTGATCATTTCTTCTCTGGTCTCTATGTCACCCCTTGTGTGAGCTGTCCTTGTGAGAGCAGAGTGGAAAGTTTCAGGAACAATCAAAAGATGAATCAGATGGGAAGCTTGCTCTGAAGGAACTAAGAGTTTAGTAGGGGAGATAAGACATGTATAAATGATCATAGAATGATCATAAAAAAAAATGAGTAGTTAAGAAAGTGAAAGGGCTAAAGGTGAAGTTCACAAGGATGGAAATATTTGCAGTTGAATTTGCCTAGGAAGATGCAAAGCCCCTACCCAGGCTACGCTGGCTCTGAATTTGCAATGTTAGTAGCTTACTTCAGTTAGGTTTTTGCTTTAAATTTCTACCAGTAGGCTGCAGAGTCAGCAACAGTTTATAATGGTTTACCCCAAAGCTTGTTCAGTGATCCTATTAGAGTATGTCATAAGCAGCTGTGTGTAGAACCATTAAAAAAACAAAACAAAACTGTTTCAAAGAGCCAGTATTATTCAGAAATGTATGGAAAGGATCTCTACATAAAGTGTTCCTTAATGTTTTAGTATTTCAGAGATCCCTAAAAATTATTTGATTTAACGGCATCCCAACGTACCTGTCAGGCTATATATGATGTTTCTCATTTTAAAAAATGCATCACCCTTTGTGATTAACATTACAGCCCCTCCCACCCCACCCCACCCCACCCCAATCCCCTGGCCTGCTCCACAGAGGAGTTTATAATGATTTAATAAGTATTCGTAAGACCAAAAGAGCTGTACCTCCAATTAAACGCAAACATAATGACTGAGGTTACAGACCAGTTTTTATTAGTGGAAAATATTTAAAACACCTCGACCACTTTTTGAAAATGTTAAAAAAAAATAATTTTCATTGTCCTACTTTTTAAAGAAAGTCTTTGAAAATCCAGAAACAATTTTCCTGAAGAAAACAATTTAAAATAAAATGTAAAATGTACCCAATTGCGGAAACAAAAGGCGACTTTCTTCTAAACAATAACTGTCGCTACTTTACAACAAACTGCTCAATCATAACCTGCTAATTATAGGAGATGAAATTTAAGGCCCCGAGCTTTTCCGTTTTTCGTAAACTCGCCTCCCTTCTGTCCAACAAGATTATTCTCTCCCAAAGGATTCTCTATAGCTGGCCTCCATAAGCTGCTGGCACACAACAAACTCAAAAAACACGGCGAGCAAACAAAACAACAACAACAACAACAAAAAAAAAACAAACAAAATCCCCAAAACACTAAACACCCACCTGGGGCACCTAAAGTTTCGTTTTACTTATTCCAGCATATCTCAGGGTGCTTTATTTAAAATAAACTAATCTTTGAGTTCCTTACGGGTCACACGTTGAAATAAACAACTCTTCTACTTGCGACAAGATGAGCGGCTGAGGACTAATTTTTAACGGGCGCCCTCTCGGTCCCTCTCTGCCGTCCAGGGCACAGCATCGCGCTCCGGAGCGGAGCTCGGAAGACAGCTCTACGGCTACGCTTCCACTCTCATTCCCTCTACTGTCCCCTCCCGTCAAACCCCAACCTCCAAAACAGAAGTTTGGGGAAGGGCAAGCAGCAGAACCGGACACGTCACGGGTGACAAAGGGCAGCCCCCGCCCGCGCCCCCGAAGGCCGGGCGGGACGGCGCCTTCACATGCGCTCCCACACGTACACGCGAGCGGGGAGCGGCCGCCCCGGAGCCGTGTCATCAGGCCGCCGCTCGCGGGCGGGGCTGGGGCTGCGGTGCTGCGCCCGAGCACGTACCGGGGCGTGGCCTGCAGTGCTGCGGGCGGGGTTTGGGGAAGTTTCTCCCCGAGGCTCGCTTTTCACATCCTTATCATGTAGGCACCAGGGCGTCAGGGACAGAACGGGTACCGGGTCCCTTCCGCATCTTTGCTATTTTCCCCGCTGAGGGTCTGATCACTGCCGCTCTCAGGCACCTGTCTTTCCTCTCCGTCCCGGAATGGAGCCAACACAAGGGAATAAAAGAAATTAAATAGTACGAGGAGATCGGGTGTCTGAGCAGCGTCTTGGATAAAACCGCCCACTACAGGTAAGAATAAAAATTATGTCCAAACCTCTGAAAGGTGTGAACACAACAAAGCTCCAGAAGGCGTTCATAGAAGGGTTCGAGGTAAGGTGTAGTTTTATCTTACAGGGTGACTATTTCATATCAAATTCTACAGATTGAACTAATTCTCTGTAAAATCATCTGGGACAACAGGTTCAGCGCTATTTAAAGGGATGAAATATGAGCAAAGTGGTTAGTGGCAGACAAAAAACACCCAAGTAAAATATTTTTTTCTCTGCATTTTGTTGGTTCCAGCAAGCAACATGTTTGCTAAGGTTTTATTTAACCCAACCCCGCTGTTAAATAAAAAATTACATTCTTTGCAACTTGTTTTTGACGTTGCTACAGTAGAAATTTGAACTTTAAGAATGTTTGTTTCTGCAAAGCCAGTAAGTTTAAGTTCATCTCTTTCCTGTTTTATAGGTTGTAGGGGGAAATCAAGATTTAAAATGGTAGTTGTGGGGTTGATAACAAAGTTAAAAGAAAATAAACATGTCTAGTATGCCATTAAATCAAACAGCTCTGGCAGAACCGTACCATATATTCTTACAGCCTTTCAGTTTACCAACGTGCTTTTCATACACCACCTCATTTACCTGTGAGTTAATGTTTTCATAAGGAGACACCTGAAAGTCTAGTTCAAATTCAAAACCCACTAAATACCATGGGGACACCACTTTCATTCATTTCCATTTGTCTTGCCATTCCTTTCATAGAACATCACTCTCATTGTCCTCTGATTTCATTACTGTCAAGGGACCTCCACCCTCAGTTCCCTACACCCCCATTGCTTTCTCCTATTTGCCATTTAAACAGTTAATAGGGAAAAGGGTAGGTTCTACCGGTCTGGCTAGAACCCCACCAGCTTGAGATCTGAACCTTAGGCCGCATCTCTAAGACTGCTCTGTCATCTACAAAATGAGATACAGGTAATAATTCATAGGGTGTTTTTTTTTTTTTTTTTGAGATTGAGATAACATGCAAAATGATTAGCACAAAGTATGGCATATTATTACTTAACAGACATTAGATCCATTTTAACTCCTAACCTAAGAGCAATTGTACCTAGCACTGGTAGGCTCCCTACAGAACTCTTTCAGTTCCAAAGTGGTGAGGCTTAGAACAGACGAATAAAATACACCAAACTCCTTTGCCATACTTTCTTCAGATGTGAAAATAAAACTATGGTCATTCACTCACAGCAGCACTGGAGAAAGAGAAAGTATAAGCTCGCATAAGGAAGGGAGATGAGCAATTCATAGGACTGTAGTTGCTGGCGTAGGGCTATACTTCTTGAATAAAGGCATTGTAAAGACTTTTGTGATGGTCTCAAAGAGGCTGGCACAGTGCTAGGAGGAAGGGCTGGTTCTATTTAAAACAGCTTCAAGCTCTCTAGGGGGCTTGTTTTCTGAATGAGCAAGGGGTGGATATTTGTTTTCTTCCAGCTTTACCGCCCTTTAAAGTGGCTTTCTAGTCTAAACCATTGCTCCCACAAGTCATTTTCCAACTCCTGGTTGTTACAGATCTGACCATTTACTAATATTTGAGAACGATAAACTTCTAGATTTTAGCTGAACTTAATTTGCTACCAAAATAAGCAGAATTTTTTATTTCAACCTAGGAGTATTAAGCAACTACTTTTTTCTAAAATACTACCTCTAGTACTATCTATAATTAAAAGCAGAAGCATTCTAGATCATAGTATTAGCAGTGAAATATACATGTGCCCCCAAGATCTTGGATTGAGTCTTAGTGTTGTAAACTTGTGTGCCCAAATTTTCATGTAATTGTAATCACACTTTCTTCACTGTAAGATAAAAACAGCCTCCTAAGATCTGTGGCTTAGTTTATTTTGTTCAGGATTTTTGTTCCTGTAACCTCAGGATACAGAGCCTAAGGCTCGGGCACTGCCTATGTAATTTGTCCATAAAAATAATTTGCTCTTGCTTTTAGGTGTAGGGATGCACAGTGATTTTGCTGTTTCTTGGTTATATGTTTGTGCTGTCTGATTTTTTTAAATTTTAAGTAAGAATGTATTACTTTTACAATCAGAAAAGAGTCATCACTATTTCATTTTTAAAATATAGGAAAAATGAATAAAGTTATTTAAAAAATTTAAAATATACAGTATAATTTAGACAAAAACAAAGCAAGGTTTTTCTAGTTTCATATTAGAGTCAGAAGACCTAAGTTTAAATCTTTGGTCTGCCATTTATTACCTTTAAGGCTTGGACAAATCATTTATTATTGGAGGTCTAAATCTCTTCATCTGTGAGTAACAACAGATTGGACAATCTTTAGAGGAATTTCTAGCCCTTACAACATTATGTAACTGTAATGTTTAGGATTTGCTTCATTCATCCCATTCATATTAAAACAGTAAAATTTTGTTTTACTTTAATAGGTTCATAAATTCATAAATGACAATTTTCTTTTCTAAAAGTGTACTTTTTACAGTAGAACATTATGATTTGTTATTTAACATTACATTTAGGGACACAGTATAAATTAAGGTAATGGCAATAAGATAAATGTAGAACTCAGCAAAAGCAATGTAATTTTCATAAAATACTTAAATTGTTGATAAATAATTTTAGGAGCTGGAGGTGTTGAAGCAAATATTATTTTAACATAAAAGGTGATCAAAGGGGGCCTGGTCCACAGAAGATGTTTATTTGATGTAACAAAACAATACAGTTAGTGTTAGATCCAACCACAAAGAGCAAAAGGAATGAAAAATTTGTACAATGCACATAGAAAAACAAGATGTTTACTGTGACAACTATATATTTCTAAAATAATGCTTCTAAAATTACTCAATTATTAAAATCTATATGAAAACAGAAGGATGTTAATAGCGACAAAGTGCATAAAACCAAACATCAGATTTTGAGCAAATTAACATATACTAGGCAATTTTGCTAACAAAGCATGATTTTTTTCTTGTTCACAATCTGCTCAAAATACCTTTATACCAACAGGGTGGGCAGAACATTTAGGCTTAATATCAATTACACAATATTAGCATAAACTTCCACAACTACAGATAGGGTATTGTTTTCTTTTGAGCTGGCAAAGTGACTACAGAAACATCAGATCATTTCTCTGAATTGAGAATTTTATCCAAATAAATGCCACATACCTTCCAGATATATGCATATCTTTCTATATCACGTAAATGGCTTTACCCATTTAAATAATAAACCATACAAGCATTTAAGAATCATTATTATATGATTAACAATGTCATGTTCCAGGTTTAATAATTTCATAGGCCAAAAAAAATTTCTTCTTAAAAACTAGTTTTATAAATGCAGAATATATTGCATGAGTTAACTGCTGGTATTTTTTTAAGAAAATATATTGTGCAATTGTGGCTACCATGTACTGCTGGCAAATCATTATTGTTTATGTAAAATGTGAAAAAACTGAGTAAAAATTTTTCAAACTCATCAGGATGAAAGGTTACTGCCTTCTTAAAAAAAATTATATTGGCATCTTATTAAAAATAATTCAATAAGGGACAAACTCCCTAGCCCAAAATAAATAAATAAAAAGGTGCATTTTAAAAATGATGCTACTGCAATGCAATGGTTTAAATACCAAAGAACTGTGAAAATGTGCTGTCTGTGAGCTGGCATTAAAGAACATACTAAAAAAGAGCATTAATGTAGATTAAGTAGAAAGGGGATCGAAATTGAACTAACCAAGTTTGTGCAGTATTTGTAGCCAGGCTTCTAAAATTAGATATAGAAAATATAAATAGACTGCTTTAGGTAATGAGCCACCAGTGTCCAAAAAAAGGAATGAGATTATGAAAAAGCTCAGTTAACTTGATCCAAAGCTCTGAGTAATTCTTCACCCTGCAGTAGGTTTCTGCTGCCTTGTATAGGAGCATTAACTTCACAATCATAACTGGTCAACTGTGGTAATCCACTCTCATCCATTGATTGCCCCAGCAGTCTACATGCTAAATCTGAAAAACAAAGAGATACCTAAGTATTCATTCATTTAGACAATGAATATTATTAAATAGCGACTATGCACTAAGGTATTGGGGGAAATAAGGCAAATAAGCTCTGGAAGGGTTTCAGTCTATTGAGCAAAACCACAATTATGTAAACAAAAAAGTGCAATTAAGTGTTACTGGTGCTGCTATGTCAGAAGTGTTTAAAGGATACACTGAAGGCACAGAGGAGTGAAAAGCAATTTAGAAAAAGACATTAAAATGAAAAAGTTTCAGCTTCTATTCAATATTTATAGCACACAGACAGGTCAAAGATAATTATTAAAAATGAAAGTTCCATCTTGAAATAGTTATTCCTGTCACTGATCAAATAAAATGCAACCTTACTTTTTAATCCTGCTAGGGAATGAATATCACTCATTTAGAGTAAGGCTCCTAAATAAAAGTTTCATATATTTTAATTGTTTGTGATGGTCAAGGGCAAAAAGAATAAACTAACCAGAAGGTATTAAAATAATTGTCTTTTGTTCCATTCCATTCTGTTCACTAGATTTGCATCCTTTTACACGTTTCCAAGAAAGTGATGTAGTAGTTGCACGATCATCTGGTTGCTGTAATAATGTTCCCTAAAAACAGTAAAGTTATTTCAATTTTATTATGTTGAATTTTCTTTTAAATCAAAAATTTTGAAATCAGTGTAAGTTTAATAACAATACATAGGCAAGATTTTTAAGCACTGCCCTAAATTATTTTAAATTTTTTTTTCTTAGTACTACCATGATGAAGTCATTTGCCACTCACTATGGCAACTGTATGTGTAAATGCTTTCCAGTTGATTTGGTCTCAAAGTATCAGTATGGATCACACCAGCATTGACTGTTTTGGGGGTAAGAAGGGAAAGTAACCTAAAGGGAAGAGAATGACTTGGTGATACTGGAGGTGGAACAAGGGGAGAACTTCACTTACTCAAAATACATCTCTAGTGCTTGGAATTTTTACGCTGAGACTGTATTCATTAAATGATTGTATTTCTAAGAAAGAGTGTATACAAAATGAAAAAAAAAACGTGTAACTTCTGAAAATGTACCCTGAGTATTTGGAAGATACAAGAAGTCACCTACATATCTAACTCAGAAATAGGACATCAACTAGAATAGAAAAGCAAACATACTGTCACACTTACAATTCCTACTGCTTGAAAAAGTGAACCATCATGTTCTATTTTTCGCTTTCTCTGAGCATTCTGCAAAGCTAGTATCTTTGGATTTAGTTCTTCCTCAGGAGTGGTAGTTCTGAAAAAAAAAATTTTAAATAAAAATATGGTTGTTTTATTTATTTAAAAAAATCCAATTAGCTTTTTAAAAACAAAATATAGAATGCCTGTTTTCCAACATTAGGAATATAATGTTACATAAGAACTTTCCTGATTACTGGATTATTACCTTAAAAGCCAAAGCTCATTTTTCAAAACAAAATTTCCTAAGATATGCATTTCCTTACTTATGAAATAGAACTGAATAGAACTAAATTGACATCAAAGAATTAAATACTGGCCTTTCATTCCACCTAATACACAGATATTCTTGGGACTATTGTAATACAAGATTAATTTCACATTTGTGTAATGCTTTCAGTTTATAAAACATTGCATGTTTATTAGTTCTAATTTTAGGTTCGCTTTAATCCCCAAGACAATACAGGTATATAATACATAGTTTATAAATGAGAAACCTGAGGTCTGTTAGATAATGTGCTCTGTTGTTAATTAGCTGCAGATATGGAAGTACATTGTAGGTCTCCTGATATCCACCCTCCTTCCCAGTGATCTTCCCACTAAGCCATTTTGCCCTCAGTATTGATCTGGTCATCAAATCTGAACTACCTGTATCTAAAATTAATATTAAATAGCAAACTATTATTTTATGCATCAAGTACATCAATTCTGTTATACTATTTTGCCTTTTCAAGAGCTGCCTCAGCCCCCTCCTCCACCCCAGCATAATCACAATAGCTCCTTGCTGTGTTCCATCTAGTTGAGAATGCCATATGGGTAAGTGATGTGTTACTCTAACAGCTCTTCTACATGCAGTCTTGTTTTATATTTTTAAAAAATTCTATAAAACCTTCAATATACAGACAGGCAGGTTTTTAAATTTTTATATAAATATATTTTCCTTATTAAGTATAACTCAGTCTATTCTGTAAATATCAAAAGTAGTAGTACTTTTAACGGTTTATTTTTAATCTTTGCTCTAAAGTTGTAAGTTGTCTAGTTTAACACACCATTTTGATCCTGAAAATTACCTAGAGAGGTGGTGAAGAAAAAGCCTCCATATAGTTCTGAAAGGTACATTCATTTCTTAAAGTGTTTAGTGCACACCATATTGGAACTAATGTAAAAAAAAAAAATTGCTAAAGTGACTAGATGTTTGCTGGACTTTGGTTTTGACAAGTACATAGTTATATAGAAAACTGAATATCCCATGGTTCTCTGTAGCTGTAACTGTCAATTACAGGTCATTGCTGATTCTGTTGCTATATTCATTCATCTCTCCATCCAATAACCATTTATTGAAGGAAGTACTATGTGTTAGATACTGAGTTAAATATTAGTAACATAAAAATGTCAGGGCACTGTCACCGCCCAGAGGTGCTGTAATGTCAGTTGGTGACATGGTAAAAATGTAATGTTAAGTACTTCTTCATTAACTGAAAGCCCCAAGATCTTTTCCTAGTTCTGGGAAAAGGTGTCTCCTAAAAAAGCATTTCTCTCCTCCACACACTGCCCCACTGACTAGCTACAACTTGTTTCCTCTGACAACAGCCTAAAATTTAAAATATGTGAAATCTTATTAGAAATTATACATAAAAATTATAACTTAAAATTTGGGTGGTGGACATGTTTGCTTGAATGAGCTCCATAGAAGCAATGTTGTAAACGACGCTTAGATTCCTGCTGTAGCTTTTAAAAACCTACTTAACCTATAATATATCTAATGCTATGACTATACATAAAAAAAATTTTAAGGCTTGCAAATATCTATATTGAATACCGAGGACTGAAGATTATCAAGCTGAATTTGGAATGGGGAATTGGAAATACCTTTAAGTTGAAAAGGCTTTTTTCTCTGGAAAGCTTAAAAAGAGCTCCAAGAGATGGAGGCAGTGAGGATAGTTAAGTAGTCTGACTTAAGCAATCAAAAGAAACTAGGCCAGTTTTCATACATGTACAGAATTTATTGGCTGGATTTTATTTTTAGAGGTATTAGAAGATCCTCCTAGATTTAGATAAGTGACATGATTATAAAATAATACACGAGCTAATTTAGAAAGTTTTTTGACTGCTCGTTTTACATTCAGAATTTGTATGTCAATTTTATGTTCCTTAAAGCATATACCAAAAGTTTGCTATGTTTAGAAATAATTTACCATTATATACATTTCCTCAAAAATAATAAACGAACTATAACTTTAATGTTACATATAAATACCTTTGACTCAAAGCGACAGATAACACATTAGGGCTTCGTGGATGAGATTTTTCTGTCTGTTCTATGACTCCTTTTCCTGCTCTGTTTGGTGAGGATGTCCGACTTCCAGTATCACTATATGCTGATGTTGTGGCACAAGCAGTTTCTTTAGGTACGTGGGGAGGAGATGGAAATGCAATCAATATTTTAATGTCTTCCATACCATCTTTTGTCACTGTTTTTAATTCATCAGTGGTGGCAGTGGTAGTGGTGGTAACAGGAGGTTCTTGCATTTGAGTCTGCTGGAATACTGTAACTGTGCTCGCACTTTGAGGGCTTGTAGAACTGCTTTCCAATGGTGACAACTGATCGAAGGAACGTAACTGGAAGTCATCATCCATTGGGATATAAGGAGCTAACATCTCCAAGTCTAAATCAGTGTCCTTTAAAGTAACAAACACATGAATTTTTACAATGACCACGCCTTATAAAAGAAAAACAAGTTAAGCCCAAAGCCACTTAAGACTAAAAATAAAATTTAATAGAAAAAATATATAATAAACAAGTTCATATACCTGAGTGGAAAATGGATTCTTTGCTTCTGTGTCTTCAGCAAAAAGTTTCTCTACCAATTCCAACTTGAATTCATTGACCATATCGCTATCCACATCAAAACAATATTCACTGGGACTGTTAGGCTGTAAAAGGAATTAATATACTTACTTTCCCCTGAAGAAGCGTGCATAAATGTTTTGCTAGTTGTTAGAATTTGCAAGCTTGATCTCATAGAATACAAAAAAGTCCATCTCTTCTATCAAATTTTATCTAACTAGTGAGAAATTAATTTTTTGAGCTTGTAACTAATTTTGCTAGTATATCCATGCATGATATAACATCCCTTATAAAATTAAAAGATGCATTTATCTACTTTTATTCTAAAGTACTTATTCCAAAGAATGAAACTCATCTAACAATTCTCTCATATGGTGACTAGTTGGCCAATGATCTATCACTGGAATCTAGCTGTGTACTGAGAGGCCACACGGCTGCGGTGATCTACCTAAAAGTCTCCCAGCTACTGTAAGGGGAAGTGAGGGGGAGGGGAGGGGTGGGAGCTTAAGTTCTTTACTTGTATTTACCTTAATGAATGCAGTACTATTTTAGTTTTCAGCAAGAATTCTAACCAAAAAATTATAGCTATGCATTCTAAGCATAAATTTTTGCTGCCCTCATCTTAACATTTTTATTAGGTTTACTTTTGTTGGAATAAAAACAAAACGAATTGAACATTTTTGAGCTAGGCAAACTGAGCAACCAGAGAATAGGATATATTCTCCAGAAGGCAAGGAAGAGTCAGATCTACTTTTAGCTTACCAGTCTGAATCAACAGATATTTAATGTAAAATTATGTACCACCTATTAATGCCTATTTGAGTCTCATTTATAAAGCCATAATATTCAAATCTGAGCTGCTCTACTCATGAGCATGTTTGTAGACACAGAAAGCTCTGAAATAAAATCATTCTAGATTTAGAAATAGAGCTCTATGTGGTAACTTTAGTCCTGGCCCAACCTAGCCCTTAAAGATATTTTTATTTTATTTTGTTTACAGGAAAACTAATATCAAGACAGAACTTGAATTAAAACATTACTAAGTATTACTCTGTGTGAGACTCAGTATTTTCATGTGACAGGATTTCAAACAAGTGATGGAAAACGGACTAAATTGGACAAAGAGCTTAGGGTCCTTTCCCTTTTAAGCTTTGCTACTGGACAGTTCTCTAACTCAAAGGGTAGTATGAAGGTACTTGGAGCAATCATAGGCACACAGTACTTGTTCTCTGTGGATCTCTTAAGTTCAAGACTTTTTTGGTCTACTGATATGAACATATAGAGGAGTAACATAAGTTTTACCTTTCACCTTATGTTAAGATCACTCCTTCCCATGTTCCTGACTATCTTTGACCCTAAAACATGCACTGAGGTCTGTTAGCCATAGCTTTTGTAGTGATTTTAAAAGTGCTAAAATTCACACAAAAAGCTATGACATGTAGGTCAAATTAAAGTATGAATCAAATTTATAAATACATCCCTAAATGTTAAAATCTGTAAGTTATCCTTTTCTTATTATATCATGACACCTACCTCAGGTGAACTTTGTCTGGTGCTTCCATCAGAAGGACTAGCTGGCTGATCTTGAATCTGGGGCATGGTAAAAGAAAGTTCCAGTGACTCTGGATTTGGTTCTAACTTTAATGCAACTTCCTGATTGAGTGCAGGGTCAGCACTACTTCTGAGAGGCTTTGGAGTTTCAGAGGAAGGTAATGGAGACATCGCCAAATTCATATTCTGTAATTTCTCATTGGATGAGGGGAGCATTACATCATTATACAAGGGAACTTCCTCAAGTTGTTGGTCATCAGCTTCTGTGTCTGTAGGGAAAAAAAATCTAGTCAATTTAGAGACTATCTAGATTTTATGTCCCCTTTCACAAAACGTTTGTCTAGTTCACTCAAACAAAAATGTTATGAAATTTTACTTACTCTGAAAGTCTACAGGTATTATGGTATAACTTAAGTCTGAGTTATCTTTCCAATGCACTATTGACAACTCCTGTTAATCTATATAGCATAAAACCCCCTGCAGTTCCTTTTATTCATTTACATTTAAACTACCTTGAAATTAGTTTTCTTTTTCAATGTTTGATATTGTGATATGACTGCTTATTTATCCTTTAATGCAATGATGCCTATTGCAACATAACTGCTAGATTGTGAAGACACTATGAGAGTAGGATATAGAAATAGCAGAGTAGCTGAGAAAAAAATTAAAAGTGGGAAGAAGAAATACCTTAAGGACACTTTGAAGCACAATTCCCAACAACGTGACAAAAGCAGGAATGTTGAGAAATTATAGGGGCAAAGGCCACAATGTCCAAATGATTACCAACAAAATGTCAGAGTAAAGTCTAGGCAATTAACATACATTGTTTAGGCAATTAACAAAATAACTGAAGACTTACCATTGCTGCCAAAATCTAAAGATATGATTGTGTCTCCAGCAGCTGGGGCCAGTAAAGTTAAAGCATCAGGTTCCTTCTTAAGTTTATCAAAGAGGCTACTTGTATCTTCTGTTTCAACTTTGGTGAATAGCTGAGTCATTTTCATATCTGACGATTCAACTGGTTTGAGGACACATTCTGTTTGTTGAAGGGAGAAAATCAAGTCGTGCTGAATAATACCACTGTCAAAAAAGAGAGATTAGTAATTCTTAAATGAGCACTTGACACAATGGGAGAGGAGAAGGACTTTGAAATGACCTTGTCTCTCAAAAAAAAAAAATTAAAAATTCTGCTTTATGAAAAGGAACATTTTAAGATGCCTTAAAACATCTCTCATGCATACCTGGTCACATTCAGGGTTTAAAATATCAATATGAAGTAAAGACTTATTAAAATTCACAATACAAGATAATTCAAATATTTGGCTAATTTCAATTAAGAAACTTCAGCTATCCCTTTGGGAAGATAAGTGGTAACAAAGAAATGTAATAGTTAAGGACATGTAGGACAATAAACAGATCTTCACAATTTTTGTGCCCACATGTAGTGAAACTGGCACAGAAGAACTTTTTGACACTAATATATAAAGCATGATCTAAGGACAGTCCTAGAATATAAAGAAAGATAAATAAATGACCATGGTCTCTCTAAGAGGGGCACTGTATTTTCCGTGGTGGTAAAAACAAATGATCTGGTGATACCACCTGCAGGATAGGGCTGAAGAGAGATGATGAACAATTCCATCTTCATGCTTGGCTTAATTTTATTTTTCCTTTAATCAACAAATATTACTTGTTTACTATGTGAAATGAACTGAGGATACAAAGTTTAAAATATCTAGCCCTTGCCCTCAGAAAGTTTAAAATCCAATGAAAAAGTAGGTGTGCAAATAATTAAAATACAAAGTGATAACTGCTAAAATGAAGAAGGTCTGCGTCACAGAGAAGCCAACAAGCTGAGACCTGGACTTAGGTAGGATTTATTAGACAGACTGGGAAAGTGGAAAAGAAGGACATTCCAAGTGGGTGATTCTTATATAATGGGAAAGTCACAAAAGAACTCGTTGGCCTAATTTCAAAACATTAAAGGATGAAGACAGAAGTGGCAAAAATAAAAACAAATGACTAAAGTCTTCCTAAGAGAGATGGCCACATATTTCAGAAAGAGAGCTAAATCAATGAAAGCACGGAAATTTAAAAAATAATGACAAGAAATGATGCTATGCAAGTATGCAGTGGGTAATAAAGGGATCTTTAAAACAATTATCAGGAAAATGAGATGATCAGATACCCATGCAAGAAAACTCAACCTGCTGGTAATGTGGAAGATGGACTAGAAGGGGGCAGTTACTTACTGAAATAGATTAAATGAAAGATTAGTTTATGATATCCATAATATTAGTAAGCCAATAAACTAAGAGTTTGTGAATATATAAAAGCCATGTGCTATGTCATATAGCCTTTGACAGTAATTTCACATAGAATTTCACTTAATCCTCATTTTAACCTTTTGAGGTAAGTATTATCATCTCTCCTAAATGGATGCACTTCAGAGAAATGAGGAGACTTCCCTAAACCACGGAGCTAATGAAGGACAGAGCTATGACACAAATCTAACTATTCCAAGGCCAGTATTTTTCTATTTATAAAAATAACATAGCTGCCTTGAGATTGTCTATGCTGATAGCCGTATGACTAGTAACGAAGTAATCCACAGGAGATCTGATTTTTTTCCCCCCAAGGTCTTTTTTAAAATAGGAGTAAAAAGGATGGCGATAAATAGCTACTGATAGTAGTTAGTGGAATCTCTGTAGAATAGCTGGCCTAAAAACTCAGGTTAGAGTACTTAATAAATAGGTAGAAAATTGAAAGTAAAATAAAATTCAGTTAGTTTATAATCTTCTTTTCCTATAAAAGAAAAAAGTATCCAAAGAGTTACTACTTGCTCCCCACAAATATTTACTTTCCAAGCTTACCTCACAACGTAATTTACACATACAATGCACTGTGGTTGAGAGTTCTTAGTGTTATATATGACAGTTGCTTGAGTTTCAACCCAGACGTATCCACCTCTTTTGGCAAGCATCCTGTACTGTCCTGTGGTGACTTGTCCTTTAGTAAACACTAGGAGTGAAAAGGAAAAAGAGTCATGCAAAGAAAATAACTTTGAATTTTCAATCGACTGAATGGATGATGAATATTGATCACTGTTTTAGAAAAAAGGAGAAATATTTATTTTAACAGAATCAGTTGTAACTGTTTAAATGGAGAGGCAGAGAAAATGCTCCAGGATAGCTGAAAATGTACCCATCTCATTCTTCTAATCCCCAAAATAAACTCCTTTTCTGCCAGCTTTCACTTTAAGATGAAAGCCAGGAATGAGGGAGAGCAGTGACTAAAATTCCTTTAATGACTTACATGTTGAAAGTATCACAAAGATTAGAAAGTGAATAACCTTTATTCCACAGAGAACACTCCAGAAAGCAGAAGTGTTATCATTTCCTTAAACTCCTGCTATAGTTTCCAGAGAACCAAAGATGGTTCAAATTAGCTGTGCTAGGATATCTGAATTGCAACTGGTATCATACTGAAGTCTTCTAGCAATTTAGGCAGTCTTATTAATTACTGATTCAGGATAAAGTACTAGATAAATAGTAAAGATGACATTATCATGAGTACTGGGGTCCCTGACTGCAGACTTGGGCCCACTCTGCAGTTCAAGGCTGATCATGCTAACTCAGCGACACTCAGGTATCCCCAATCACACTGGAAAGTCATGTTTACGTATGGATTAGAACAGACAAGTTTAGAAATTCCAAAGTTTTACTTACCATGGGATCCTCAAATAACATTCATATGAGTAAAATTGAGAATTATCTCTATGTCAAGAGTACCTGTTACCATGATGTTGATCAAATTCATTGATTCACTGAATAATTATTTTCTGAGTGCCTTTTCTGTGCTAGCTGTTCTGAATACTTAGGTATGAACTCTGAAAATGCTGTAATATTTGATGCTTTTTTTTCAGTCTTTGTTTTTAAAATGCCAGGGAAGTTTTATATATTATTAAATGATTCTTTAACTGGTATTAGTTATAACAAATATAAAACATAGATTTAATGACCCAGATCCACTTACGATGAGGTCTATTAAAATATTTAGCCTGGGAAGACTGGTTGATTTTAACCCAAAAGTTAGATATATGACCAAATAGTAACGATTGCAAGAGTTAAATAATTAGAATATTTCTGAGTTTTTCCATTATACTTACTATCGTGATGAGTTTTGGTCAGATGATCAGAGTCCAAAGCATGATAATATTCATAAATTGAGCGGCCCAAAAGTTCTTCTGGCTCATATCCCATCAATTCAGTAATTCTGTTAAGTAAAAAATGTAAGTAAGAAGAAAAATGAGAGAAACTAACTAATGAAGAAAAATTTTGCTCCTCTAGAGTAACTAGATATGCATTAATCTTATGGACAAGTGAACTTTTAAAAATAAAGGGCATCTTTCTTTGTTTAGATAAACTTACATCTCACCTTTAGTAACTCTACAGTTAGTAAATGCAGGGCCATGCATTTCTTTAAGCCCTATGGGTTCATCCTGCTATTTAACTGTTTTATCCCTTTCACTCAAGTTCGTTAACTATTTTTTTATCACATTTTATTGTACACACTTCTTTTTCATACTTTTGGTAACAAGATAGAGTATTAATAAATAGATATGATGAAGTACTGCTAAGTTAAATAAAAGCTTTAAAGGTAGTCAGTGACATTTAAATTGTAGATTAAATCCATAACAGTATTTTACCATAAAATCAGATTCTTTTTGTGTGTGTGTATACAAAATCAGATTCTTTATACAACAGTTTCCCTAGGTAAAGCTTCACTTTGGATCAACATCTACTACAAAATTTTAGTATCAACAACCAAAGAGTATCTTACACTAAATGGGAACTAAATAAATACTTCTTATGCTAGTTTTGGAAGATGCTCTTATACTTAGTTTTGAAATTAAATAAAATTATAGGAATTCATTTCAGATGAAACAATGATATCAAACTGAAAATAAACTAGAAAGTAATCCAGTTGTCCCTTCTGGTTCCCTGGCAGTTCCTTTATGGCAGAGACTAGATTTTATTACTATCTTTAACCACAGTCTGAAATGGAACCCATTTCACCAGAAAGAGAAAGCTGTCTTCTTAGCACTGTGCTAAACAGAAATATTCTTTTCTGGGAGCAAAACATGAGTTACAACCTTTAGAATTTAAAAGACTTACTAAATGATGTACAAGCAAACGTTATATAATGTATTGTATCCAAAAAATAAACTAAGTCCAGAAAACACACAAGAAAGATACCTTCTCCTGAGAAACGTATAAAGGTAATAATACTGTTTTGTGTTGTCACACCTTAAGGCTACATCTGTCATAGTTTATTCCAAAATGACTAAATAGATAAATAGCTTTTTCTGTTAAAAACAAACAAACAAAAAACAAAACAAAACTAAGACAAAATTCAGAATTCTTTACTAAGGGATATCCCCTACACACATCTACGCTAGGTGGCAGCACTAGAAAGGAAACTACTGTTTTTAAAAGTCCTGTTTCTTTAAATTATGCTTTAAAAATAATTTTAATTGGTACAGGTTGTATATTTAAATAAAATTCTCATGGGATTAATTTTTTTTCTTTATTTAAACCTTTATATTCCTGTATGTGCCTGACATTGTTCTAGGTGTGAAAATGCAGAGGCAAAACTCAATGTGGTAAATTTTCTGATGCACTTACCACACTACTTATGAAATTACACGGCAAGTGCAGTGGTGGGAATCTTGCTGGAATTAGAGGAACAACCCCTATCTGCAAGAAGGAGTGGTGGGGTGAGGGACAGCTTCTTAAAGGAGACTTACAAGATGAGTATAGAAGAGAGTCAGAGAAAGCAAAACTATCTGGGGAAGAAGGTACACTACAAGCAAAGAAAGATGAGAAAATGCTTGATATTGTAATGGCAACAAAGACTCAGATGTGGTTAGTGGGGACAGATGGGGAGACATGAGGCTGGAGAAGTTCTAGGAAGGAGGATCAGATTAATGAGGGTTTTGAATACATGCTAAGGAGCTCTGATTTAATGAGATGTCAATCAGTGCTTCCCAATCTGAGTTGAGGTACATGTTATCACTAAGGGAGAAAGGATGTCAAAATATAAACAGCATTGTTTTCCTAGAAGGTCAATTTTATTCATATTTGAGGGAGAAAGGTAAAGTTAATTTAACTTCAGAGAATTACATTGCTTTTTGCACCAAAAAGGGGAGGACTGACCCAGAAAATTTGATCAAAAAGTGTTTTCAGTGGACTAGGAAACCTGTAATCTAAAGCTACTTTGCAGTGTATGATTCACTCATTCTAAGCGTCATGAGGGTAGAGGGTAGGAACGACTAACCTTCAGTTCTACTTTAGTGCTAGTTATCGTCCCATGAACATAGTAGATGCTCAAATAAATGAATGATTGTAAGTGGAAACTAGTACAATAAATAATAGCCATTGGTGGGACATTTTTGGATGTAAGAAGTTTGGTATGTTAGATTTTTTTCAAAATTGTGCAAAATTTTTTCTGTATCTTGGTTCTTAGGGGGTTATAGCTGTGAAAAGTTCCTTTCTAGAGCTCTAACCAGAAAACAGCATTTTCCTTGTCTAACTCAAAACATTATTTGGTTGATATCTAAACTGGCTTCCTTTATTCCTCTGTCACAACCATTTTGCGAATTTCCTTGTATAATCAGAAGGGGAATGTCACTCCCTTTCTTTTTCTCATTCTAGCTCCATCACTTTCCCTTCTCCCCAGTCCACTCCTACACTTTATTATTGAGTTCAAAAAATAAAAAAAAAAAAATGGACATCTCTGTTCTATCATACATTGACATAAATACTGGCAGTAAACACCATAAAATACCTCTACCTCTTCTACCTTCACTTTTCTTAAAGCTAACCCCAGTGGTGAAACAGTCACTATGTGCACTAGGCACTCAACAAACTCCTTCAAGCCTTACAACAGATTTTTGAATCATGACCCTTATTTAACATGAGGTTTAAAACAGTTAAGTTCTAAGACCCAGGCCACACTTTAAGTACCAGGACTGAGTCTAGGATTACGTGATACCAAAGCTGGTGCTCGGTCACTTTTCCTTGTCCAGTGTGGCAGGGGCTTCTTATCTATTTTATAGCTAAGGGCTTAAAATTGGTTTTCTCATATAACCTTCAAGCTGAAGATAATACATGTATTATACTCTGTACAAAGCAGGTGTTATTAAAGATGAAGAAACTGATGCTCAAATAAAAGTAGTGTGTCCAAGATCATCTGGAAATAGGCAGCAAAGTCAGGATTTGGTAGTCCCTGGCTACAGAACCTATGCCTTCAGCCACTATGTTACAGTCTTACAGTAAAAAAGGAACAAGCAAGCAAATAATTACAAAAGCACAGAAAAGACTATGACAGGCTATGTACAAGGAACAGTAGTTTCTTAAAAAAAAGAAGGAAAGCTCTACAAGTAGAGCTGTACGTAGGAGGATCCTGGAAGCTAAGTCTGTGTTTGGAGTTGAGGAAAACATTGCAATAAGACAGTAATACAACATGTGAAGCTCTCTGGTGTAGGGTGTTGGGGCCACATCAGGAGGGGCCCCCCTCCTCCTGATTAATCTGGAGAAATGCGCAGGGGCCAGATCATAAATATCTTTGCTTACCATGCTAAGAAGTTTAGATTTTATTGAATAGGTCTATTTTTCTTTGAGCTTTTCAAAATCCATATTGTCTTTTGATAAACAAATATCTCCTGCTCTTCTAATACTTTCATAAACAAAACTTTTTTTTTAATAATTATGTGATTCTTTACTCATGCACTAAATAACAAGCTCTAGCAGCAAGTCTAATAAACACAATATCAAAGTGGTGATAAGTGCACACAATATTAACAGATGCCTATGACAAGTAATATGATATAAAAATATCTGATTTGTACTGATGACAAACTCACAGATTGTTTATACTACTGTGGCTTATTACCTAGATGCATAATTAAAGATTCACTTTATTAGAAGTTAATGAAAATAAAGATATAATTTTTCCCATCCATGTTCAAAGATCTGGATTTTACCCATGAACTCTTGGGAACTGCAGACCCTTGTACCTATCTTTCTTTATTCACTAAGGATTTAATCTGCACCTTTCAAACATCCCAGCAGACTCCATTTGAAAGAAAAAGGTTCAAGGGGGCTACAGAGATAATATCACCTAAAATTATTTCCTCTTAACAAAGTATCCAGGAGATTTAGGGGTAGTCAGATCTCAAGAGATCCTTCTACATTCATTTTCATCCAAGATCATAAATTTGAGAGATCAAAAGACATATACTGGGAGTACAGACAAGAATACCCAAATTGGCCAGAGGATGATTTTTATATAGAAAGTAATCCCCTGGCCTTTTAAGCAACATAATAAACAAAGGTTTCTGTGTGTGAAGATGAAGGAATGAGGCATTTTCAACAGAAGTATGACATGATCTGATTTTCACATTAGGAAGACCACTTCTTGGAAACCTGGATGTGATTAAAAGGGCACAAATCTTTTGGCAGATATGCAGTTAGGAGACTGTGGCGACAGTTCACGCCAAAGGTAATAATGCGCTGAAGAACTCAATGGCCAGAAAGAAAGAGTGGAAGGAAGGAATGGATCAAGAGATATATGTAGAGGGTAAATCTATTAAGATTTAGAGACCAACTGAGTGTAGATAATGAAAGCAAAACTCCAATTTTTGCTGGAGTCACATGTCTACAGTGGTGTATTGACCATGATAGGCATTGTAACAGGAAAAGCAGTTTTTGATGTTGTTTTAGGGCAGGAGTGGTTCAGTTCAGTTACAGAAACATTTAGTTTTTAATACAGAAGAATATCTGTCCAGATAAAAATACCGAATTGGCAATTAAGTGGAAATAGTTATGAACAGAAATTTGGGAAACAGCAGTAGAATGAGAATGAAACTGCTCAGAAAAAATATACAGGGAAGGAGATAACCAAAGACTTTCCTTCCTAGTCCATAACAAAAGGTAATTTATCCTTCCTCAAATTATACACTGTATGTCTTTGAAATATATTTGTTTTTTCTTTACATAAATTAGAGCCCCGAAAGGAAAAAGATCTCATCTTAATAATCTCTGGGTAGCACCTGGTAAGAGTAAGTATGCATGGTACATAGTAAATGTTCAATAAATACGGCTGAGTTAATTTATGAAATTGATCTTACTAAATTCTAGGATGCACTGTATTCAACTTAAGTGGGAAGAAGCATACATAGTCTTTACACTGTTAATACAAAAAAAAAGTACCATGGGCTAATTAAAAATTTCAAGTTATATTTTGTATTTCATTTACCTTTCATCACAGTAAGAAAATTTCATATCCAGGCTGTGACGACTGAGAAAAGTCTTGCTATCTAAAGGAATTTCAATATTTGATGGATGAGGAATGGGTTCACAAATCAGCACCAAGCACGTCATGGGTGGTTTCTTATACCCACACTGAGATTGGTTACTGTTGGTATCGTACACATGAATATGGCCTGTGCAGTGAAGTACCTGTGTATGAAGAAAACAAAGCAGTTTTAAAAAGATATACAATGTTAATAAAAAACAAAATGCAGAGATAGTCAAGTCAGACATGGCAAGTAACCATTGATAAAATTTATTGTCATTAGTTAGATTAACTATATTTTTGAAAATCAACAAATGTTTTCCCCACAACATCAGCCATGACCTACTCTTCAGGAACATAGATTACTCTTTAAAAAACTTTTCCTTCATAGAAATCTAGGCTGATTTTTCATTCGTCTGGTCACTGTAGCTGTTTGATGGTTATTTCTTGCTCTGATGACTGTTTCAACAATGAGCAAAGAAATGATACAACAATGAATGGAAAATTAATCTCTATCAAGATTCAGAGTGGTTGGCAAAGCCAGCAGTGTCACAGTGCACATAACTTAAGTTCATGCCTCAAACTGGTGAATTACTACACTATTTCTGATGTTAAATCTGCAAATGCCAAGGAATAGTAAGTTTTCCCTCACAGTTCTAATGCTGTCTTAGTACTAGTAATGTCAAGATGTAGGAATTTATCTATAAATCAAGTGTATTACCATTCACAAATAATTTTTACTTACTTTCCATGTTGCGGATTTTATGTTCATAGTTCTCCCCCGGCTAGTTAGGGTACACTTCATTCTGAGAAAAAAGCTTCGCTGTGTATTTTGCTCTTTACCCTTTTTCACAAGGCCTAAAGAAAGCATGAAATAAAGTTAAACAAAATTAATACACAAATTTATTACAGTAAGGGTAGCACAGTACTCAGCACCTAGGTGCTGTTCAATGAAGTCTCAGCATGAACACAGTGATTCATACCTGCTTTGCTCATTGCAACATATCCAAGGGATTTAACACACTCTAGGTCAGTAACAGGTTCACAATAGCAGTGATTCTCTGAGTTGGGATGAGAATCCGTATTTGGGATAATACTTAATCATTTCACATTCAAGCTAGTAAAGTTGGTCATATTACAAAGAAATATAAACGTGGTATGAATTTGCCCTACAACTGTGCTATCCGTGTACAAAACACACCCAAAAAAATAATTTCAGTAAACTCCTCCAAATCTTTGCTAAATGTGTTAGCTCAATGTATGATAAATATTCTATATATTTATAGAACTCTTAAAATAGAAAATTTCTTTTTAATAGCAAATAAAATTTTTATATATCTGATTTTTCCTTAAATCTTCCTGGAAAGCAAGCAGGAAATTATTTCTACTTTGTTACTAGGGAAAATAAAATACTGAATGACTTTCCAAAGCAAAGTTAGAGTTAAATAAATTCAAGTCTATTTCCTCTCATTCCAGACCTCATATAACTAAAAAAATGAGATTACACTCAGGTGACTAAGCAAATAGCAACTTGATTTCTTATCTTCATTGAACAGTCTGATTCAACACAAATACAAAAATATTTATTATTCAGGACCTGGACTGGATACTTCGGGCAGTACAAAAATTAATAAGACAAAATGCCTGTCCTGAAGAAGTTAAAAATTTAATAGATGTAGTGAGGCCAATGACAATACAATATAGAGTAAGCACTCAAGAGTTACAAGAACACTAAGTTCTTCTTAGTAAGTAAGAGGTGAGTAAGAAGGGTATTCAGTGCAGAAGAAAAAGAATGAAAAATGCAGAGGTAAAAAAATAGCACAAATTTGGGGAACAGTACACACTAAGTTTGACTACAATATAAAGTACATGCAGAAGGATAATGAGACAAAGTTAGAAGGGATGGTTAGAGCTATAACTATAGAGGGCCATGGGTGCCACGATGAGTTCAGCTTTAAATATACAAATTGCAGCTTCTAACAAATCTGAGTTGGGAAGCATAATAAGAGCTTAAGAAACATTAATCTAGCAGCAATATATATGATGTGTTAGAATATAATGATGGTAATGAGGGGCTGAGCAGCAGTAGAAGTGAAAAAAAGGGTGACAAAAGACAAATGAAGAGGTAAAATCTATAAAAACTTGAAGATTAATGGAAATAAAGGAGAAGAGAAATTCTTTAAAAAATCTAGATATTTTAAGGCTGGTATATTGAAAGAAAAGTGTCAAGTGGAAAACAAGATAATATGCTTAAATTTAGGCTTGCTTAGCTAGAAATGCTGGACTTTTGAGAAAAGAATAAGAGTTCTAGTTCACATTCATAATAATGGAACATAGGAAAGTTGAGGCCATCTTCGTGCTGATGTAAGTTACTGGGGTTTACTTACCTAAGAATGAATTTGCCCTTCCTAGAAGCATTTGAAAGTGGATTTTTTAAAAATGCCATAAGAACCATAATGGTCTTGGTGATGGTATGGAGGTGTGTGTGTGTGTATGTGTGTGTCGAGATGGGGCTGGGTTGCCAGGGTGGTGGTTGTGGAAGCAGTAGAGATCTACATGTAAATTCTTTAGGGGTATTTTCAGTCCTTCATAATCTAAACTTGAACTGGACTAATCTTTGGAAACCCAAAGTCTTTGAACTGGGACATGAAGATAAATTTGAAAACTAAGGTAACTGAAAAGAAATAGCATTTTCCTAATGAAGAAAAATTTTTAAACAACTAATTTTTCAGCCCTATAAAAATAAATACTTTATAATAAAGTCGTATTTTTAGAATGTAAATGAAATGGGACTATGCTGTGTAAACATATCACAGGTTCTTAGTTTATCATTAACACGTGATGCACTGTAGCAGTCCCTCTTTGCTAATAGTGAAAATCTGCATTTTTGTTTCCCAATAAAATATCAGAAACTCATTAACTACATCAGGAATGATTTTTCTTAATGTTCATATGCTTTAAAAAAAACATTTGGTTAAAAACAAACACGTAAGCTATAATTAGTGGATTATACTGATTTAGAATAATGCATTAGCCTCATCACCAAATCAAAACAAGACTTCCATATACCCATGCATTTATAGTCTAGCCCAAGGGAAGCACTGAGCCGCCAATACAAACCTCAAAGTCTAAACACTAAAAGTTATATACTAAACTCATTGACAGCCCACTTAGGTCCCTGTTCAGAGTATATTTACTCCTTTACACAGGATTGTTAAGAAGTATGCATTTGCTTTCCAAGTTCACAGTAAACACACAGCGTGAAATTAAAAAACAGAAGAGGGCTCCTACTGACAAGATGAGAATGTAGTGAGAGTTGGTAGACATGAAAAGAGCTTTAAAGTACTAACGAGGAGTATGGACTCAAGCCAGTCTACCTGAGTTTAACCCACACTCTGCCTTTTACTAACCAAGTAATCTTGGGCAAGTCACTCAATTAGTCTGGAACACAGTTTCCTCAGTAAAATAGAAATAGTAACTTCACAGGGTTGTTGTGAGGAATAAAGGAGTTAAAGGACATAAAATGTGTCCTGGCACAGAGTAATTTCTCAATAAAGGCTAACTTAGTATAAATGAGATGAGATGAAAAAGAAAGCCATAAAAAAATGATTTAAAAAGAACTACAAACCTGAGGTTGTTTCATGTAGAGGCAAAAAAAACATACACTTAAATGGGAGCACTGCAAAAACAACTGCAGAGCACAATGACAAATTTTCAGTGTGGTCACTTTGAGTCATGAAAGGAAGATCAAATTAGATCAGTATACTCTGCTTAAGAAGGCACACATGTGAAAAGACTTTCATTAATTGTTAAGTTTTTGTAATTCAAAAGGTACTTTTCTCCCAAATCTTGGAACATTTGGTTGCTTTGAATAATTCATTCTTAAGAGTTAAAGGTTAACTCTTAGCAGGTCTTTTTTGTTGTTGCTAATACAGGGACATCTATTAGATAATACTTTGCATCTAACAACATAGTCTCAAATTATTGTGGACAACCTGAGGGGTCAAATAAGCAGTTACACTCTTTAAAATTTGGTAAACTTTTTATTTTCTTTTGCTTGGGCCTTTAGAAGCTTGAACCCAAACTGGCACTTCAGCTTTAATGACTGTCTAAAATCCTATTATTTGTATTATGATTTCCCCTTATTTAAAGTTACATTACAAACTAACCTCCTTGGTCCTAATTTTTATTTATTTTTCCACTTTATTTTATCAATCCTTGAATCTGTACAATTATTTATGGAATTGTGTGGGCTCTTAAAAAATTTGGGTATTTTTATAAGATTTCTAAAAAATAGAGTAACATGAATTTAACAAAGAACAGAATAACATTTTATTAAGCACAAAATGAGGTTTTACCTTAGGTTAGTACAATAGCAAAATTTTAAAATTAATGACAGTATCTGATTATGTAGAACCACGTATCACAATAAATCAAACAGTAAGCTTTTCTTCTCACCATTTCTGTGTGTAAGCATTTCTCTCATTTCCTCATGGTCACACGGATGAGTAAAATCAAACACACTGTGTCCAGTTAGTTCAAACTGTAAAAACATTAAAAGAATTCGATCTATAACATAAAATTATAAAAACATACAGAAGGGCTCTTAATATGTGGGTATTTACCTGAGTTAATCCCATGTATTTGTTCACATTATCCGAAATGTAAATCATGTCACCATCATCTGTGAGAACCATAACAAAACCATCCAAGGCTTTCAAATAAAAGCAGTTCATCTGTGCCTTCATTTCATCTTCAATATCCAAATCACCTAATAAAAAGGTAAAAGAAGAAAAAAATAACTAGTTAAAAAGCTATACTTAAATGATAGTAATTTTCAGATATTTTTATAAAGTTTTCCCCAGATACTTTAATACACGAAGCATATGTTTTTTCTGTATATTTACATTTTTCTCCTGTCATTGTCTTTTTAACACATAACAGTCAAGGCCAGAGGACAATTAGACTAAAATTAGATTTGTCAGCTACTTTTAATGGTTATTTAAAATAATGTAGCAAGGCGAACCACTGAAAAGAGAAAGGTCATGTCATTAAAAGTAAGATAGATATAGGTAGGTAGGTAAGTGGAGCAAGAGAAAAAGAAGGAGGGAAGGTCAGTGTCTTAAAATTCCTGACTGAAGCTTTAAAAGCAAGTAATAAAAAGGATATATTAAAAAAGAAGTGAGAGTATGACCACCTTCTAAAAGTAATTTCCAATTACTTCTGATTTCTAATTTCTAGACCTATCATGCCCTTGTAAAACAACTCACCAGCATCCAGAAGTTTCCTCACACGCAAATAGCTGATGGTAAGCCTCATAACAGAAGCCTTATCAAGATGCGAGCTCACATTATGGGGAAGTGGCAGCTGATGAGCAAGCTCATAAAAAACTTCAGACTCTTTACTTCGTCGAGATCTGGCTGCATCTCTAGATTTCTCTTTTCGACGTTCAGAACTTATCCTATTTAACAAAAAAGGAGGAGGTGGAGGAGAGAAAAAAGATGGAAAATTTATACATTTGTTGCCTTTGCTTGAATAAAACTCATTTTACATTTTTCTGCTTACCATGGAAAGATTAGAAAATGCCATATAATTAAAATTACATAGCGATTTGTCTACTACATAAATGTATTTTTATAAGAGACAGCTATACAAATTTTTGGATTACTGCAGGTACAAGGAACTCTCCTAAGAAGTCCAAGAGGAAGTCTTATACCTGTCCAAAGCAAGTGTTTCCTCCCTGGCATGTATATCTAAGGCTGCACTTTCATGGCCGTTCAAAAGTAGTCTCAACTTACAGCTTTCTCACTCTCTACCCTACCACATGAGCAATACTGACTATAAGCTATAGGAATTTCTCTTAGCTATAATCAGCTACCATGTTTAGCCTGCTTACTCCCTTAGCAGCACCTTATCTATTACTAGCACAAAAGGTACCAAATAAATGCAGGGTTATGGAAGAAAAAAAAGACATGGCACAATATTAAGAATTTAAGACAGCAGGTTAAGGAAGATTACTAAGGGTGTCAATACAATGATACATCTTTAGGGAACTCTTCCAAGAATAAAGTCAGTTGGAAATATTTTCGTAAGTTGTCCCAGCAGAGCCAACTTCCTCTGCTTTACTGTGTAGCAATATCTATTCCTCTCTACCAGCAGAAGATAAACAAGGCTAGCCTGGTTCTGTCCTTAGCTTCTTCTTTAGTGGCTATTGTTTACTAAAACCTACTACATGTCAAGCACTATCTTGTACTAGTTCTCTCATAACAACCTGTAAATAGGTTAAATATCCCCATTTTACAGACGAGGAAACTAGGGTTCAGTAGCTTAAAAACAGCCATGCTGTAACAGACAGGATTTGAACCCAGATGTTTTTTCACTCAACTCTGCTCTTCTACAAGGTTTCACCTTAATGGAGAATGTTCAAATACTCATCTGCTCTCCTATGAACCTCAACTTAATCCTAATAAGTCAATTATTTATTAAATGTTGAAAATAGCCATTACCATTTATTGAGCACTTGGCAGTATGCTAAGAACCCCGCCAGCATTATTCCACTTAATCCTCCTTACATTCTGTGAATTAAGCACATAACTGTCTCTAACTTAAATCTCTTCTCCCTCCAATGATCTGCAAAGCTGCAAGGTTCAATCATAGAAGCAACATTCTCAAAAACAAGCAGGGTTCTTCATTCTCAGAGTATGCCTCTGTTATGTTGTATATAAAAAAGTGAGTATCTAGCAGTAGTGTTGTGACAATAGTGATGATATAGTTCTAGCACTTGTTCAAGTTTGTGTGCTCCTCTGACAAGGAATGTGAACATTTGCTATTGTTAGTAAGTGAACTTTGATAGAAAAATTTCAATTCAAGCATCTAGATCAATTTAAGCTGGGAAGCTTGAGATTTAAGGAGAGCTATTAAAAATTAGAGATCTAGTGTGTTCGCACTTGCCCTAGTAGCTCAGATACTGATTCTCTCACTTTTCCATCTTGAATTAGCAGGTAAGAGGCAGCAATAGCAGTGGGAAACGGACTCCTATCTGATTCAAGTAAAATCACCAATAAAAGAATGATGATCAATGATCTCATGATAAACTCAAATATTGGTTCAAATGCCACAGTTAGCCCAGGTAATTAGAATTTTATCACAACTTTCATCAGACTTAGTAGCCCTCTTTTAATTACTCAACCAAACTAAGCTACCAACAAATGATTATCCAACTGAAATACTTGGTGAAAAGTTTAAATCCTTGTATTACCTGCTATATGCTTCTAAAGGGCATCTGATCAAGCTAACCATGGTGATGGACTTATCTCCATACCTTTAGAAATACTTGTATTGTCCAGAACTTTGAAGATAATGATTGTCTAAGATGTGACAACTAAATTTTAAGATAAACCCACTAGAAATGTGAGCTTGGATAAAACATTTAAGGACAATGTACTTAAGCTAGTGAAGACTGTGAAAATATGAATCTGAGCACGAGCCAGAATTGGGGGGAAAAATAAGCCTCAATAAAACAAGTAATATGATACTTCAAGAGTTGACAAACCTAAATTAGATGAAGAAGGTGATGAAAATCAGTATGTCTTCTATTCATAATCAATCTAGACATAAAGCAATCAGGAGACCTGTAATAAAGATTTAATGGAAGAAATTTATCTGGTGTTCTTCACATGTGGACTACAGGAGCTCTTAAAACATTTCTCAGCTTAAAGCTAAAACTTCCAAAATTCTTAATAGTTTCAGCATCTTAACTGCACAGCCTCCTGTCTACTCACAGGAAGACTTTTTAATCAAGTCATACCCCGCAGAATTACAGTACTATTGATCAACAATTACCTCTGGTAGATCATGGGGTCTAGGTCCCACAGAGATGAATCCTCTACTATTTACTTACTTACTACTTAGATGGCACAATACAAGTTTTGTAGATCAGAACAGGCAGATTTTTAGCATGCAAATAAGGGTATTGTTTTTCTCTAAATTATCAATTCCATCTATGTTGTTTCTATTAAGTACAGATCAAGTAAAGTTCTGCTACTGATATGTCTGCATTAGGTGCTATTTCATGGTCTGCTACTCATACTAGATATCAGTCAAGAGTACAGTAAAAATTACCCATTTCCATGACTGTTTTAGAACCAATGTTTGAGTAAATTAGCAAAATAGCTCAATCTTTGTGGTGCTATGTTATTACTTAACATACAGTATTGGACAAGAAGCTAACAATTATATCTTATATCTTTTGTAAAGGAAATACATTTAGAGCCGTTGTCTCATTAAGCTTATTGTGTACAAAGTTCATGAATAAGCAATAGCCATTTTACAGAGAATGCCTATTATTCTTCAGATTAATAAAAACACAAAATAATTGCATACATGTTAATTCATCTATGTTGTCTACTAATTTCATAAGAAAAACCTGTTGGCATTCCTGATTGTAAATATATGTGACTTTAAGAACTGAAGTTAGATCATAATTATTTAAAATGTTAACAGACGAGCAGACTTATTTATAATAAAGTTAATGTATAAATCTTTAAAAAAAAAACTCAGCTCTATTATTTGTTGCTTTAAAAACTTCTTCTGGTCTTGAAGGTAAAAGCTGTTGTTTTGCACTTCTTGTGTTAGATTTCTATAAGATAGACGTTTTAAAGTAAAATTTCATAATCTAAAGGATGTGGCATTTAAATTATCCTTTCCAAAAAGGCCTGTATCCATTTTTGTCTCTGCCAATCCAAGAACAGGAGTATCTATTTCTCTATACGTTCAGCAGTAATATATGTTATAAATGGTTTTTAGCTTTTTAATTTTTGCTAAGCTGATGGGTGAAATTTGTATATCTCATTGTTTTAACTAACCTATCCTTCTTATGTCTCAGGTCAGAGGAAATTCCAAGGAAATTTTCATTCTTTCATTGACAGTCTGGCCTGCAGCTGCAAATCTAAACATCTACACACGGTGCTTACTACATACACAGTGGTATTCTAAACATTTTTCAGTTACTAATTTATTTAAATCATTATATCATCACCATGCTACAAATAATGAAACCTGGATACATAGCTTACCCAAGTTTACACAGTTAATAAATGGTAAGCTCAAACTCAAGCAGTCTGGCTCTACAAACCATGATTTAATACTAGACTATGTTGCCCTTCAGAAACTCATTTTAATTACCAAGATAAGTATTTAAAGTCCAGACCATTATTATAAAGTTCAAAACCGATCAACTTCACATCTACAAAGACATACAGGGTTGGCTTTGGAATTTAGGACTTGACCTTAAGCTATTCAGAGGAACACATGCAGGTTCTTTCCTGGAGTTGGCTTGTAAATCCAAAATCCTAATCGAAAAGCATCTACAATGGTGATGCTCTCTGCCCCACTAGCCACCTCTTCAAAGCAAACCAACTTTTAGTGGGTACTGCCAACCACTAAGGGGAGAGAATTAGTAGTGCAATCTACCTCATATACTCCCACTAGACTATTTTTAATTTATACAGAAGAGCAATTTGAACAACTTAGCACACTATTGTTGGTGTTTTATTTGCTTAATATCTGTACCTCCAAAGTAAAACCAATCTTATCTGTACTCCCAAAGTAAAACCAATCTGCATGTTAACGTCAGGAGATCTGGCTAGGCACAAGACAACTGCCAAGATACCTAATTATATACAAAGTACCATGAGAGAAAAGATGAAGAGAATTTTCCCACTTCTAACATTTATTGAGGAGTTACTATTTGCTAGGTACTGTGTATTGCTTTCAGGTGCATATAATGCTTTCATGTATTAGCGTATATAATTAGCATAACAATTCTATAGAAAACCAAAACAATAGATGTGAAGTGGCTTTCCTGAACCTCAGAATAAACCTTCATTCAAGAACTATTCATTCAATAAGTATTTATTGAATATCTATCAAGTATCATGCACTATGTAAGTACTAGGGATATAGTGATAAGCAGAGTTTTGCCAGCCTCCCACTTGGTCTACTGAAATAGTTATCTAACGCTATATTTCCAAATGCTGGTCTAGCTGCAGTGTAATTACCTGGGGACAGTCAACATTTCAAACTTCTAGGCTCTCTACCTTTGTAAATCTGATTCAGTAGGTCTGAAGTAGGGCCCTCAAATCTGGGTTTTTAAAAACTCCCAAAATGCGTATGATACACAGTGAGATTTGGGAACCAATGACTGAACTAATCTTCATTATCACTTTTATTTAATTTCACCCTCAAATTACTACCACAATGAGCCTTCCAAAATAAGAAACCTGATATTATGTCCTGCTTATATCCCATCAAATGTACATACAACAAAGTCTAATTATTTTCAGATGGAACCCTCCTTTACCTAATTCCCTGCCCTGCCCATCACTTCATCCTTATCATTTCCCACATTTCATCGGCCACATTGCAATTACTCAAAAGCATAATATTTTATTGCTTTCTGGCTCACTCACCCCATTCTCTCTGCTGGGGTATCCTTCTCAATATGTGACTTAGTAAATTTATGTGAGAAACTTTCAAGATTCAACTCCATCATCACTTTACCTCTGTTCTGTCTTCCAAAACTGCTTCTCTCCCCTACATCTGACCATTCTGGTTATTTTGCTACATTTATCTTCCTAGTCCTTGAAGCTTCTTGGAGGTAGGAAATTGCTTCATTTATTTTTGTATTCTTAGTAGGCATGCACACAAGTGGATTTAGTATTTGGTCCAAATCTGCTATTTGACTTTGACTTCAGTCCATGGAAGGCTAACTGCCCCTTCAACATTCTTTTTTGGGATCACTGAATTTGTGCTTTATCAGCGCTCCTGTGATCCTATAGATTACAATCATACTTAAACAGCATAACAATGTTAGTGCTATGAACAAGGCATACTATTCGGATTTACTGTAATTATCTGGGTACGCGCTTTCAAATATAAGTAAGCATACTAGATGTAAGTTAGAATGGGGGGAGAAAAGCTTATATATATATATATATATCACCAAGCAGCGTAACAGTGAATAGTACCAATATCATCACCAAGGAGAGTAAGTGATCCTGCCAGAGAAGAGATTTAGAGGCATAGGGAGAGTGTCGAGAAACTAGAGTACTAATTTGCTGAAAAGAGGCTCAAGGTTTAAGGTTACTTCCCCAGTTACTGCAATCTATATATCAGGAAAATGCATGAGTTATAGTTAATGATGTTAATCAATTAAATCAATAGCCTTTATCACTTTTATAATTATGTCTCCCTAGCCCAACTGGAAACATGAGTGTTGATTCACTTTGTCTTCTATAATCTTTTCCAAGAAAGTGTTGTAATTTTTATCATAAGACACAAAAGTTTTCATTAAGTTGATTTCTAATCTTGTCGGCTTTTTTCCAAGGAGGGGGTTACCCTTAGACAAGTATTTTGTATTTATTATTAGAAATATTCTCATTATAAACAGGATTTGTTGTTATATTTTCCATCTGGTAATTGCTGCAAAAGCAGAATACTTCAAATAAATAATGTTTAACTTTAAAAAAAATCCTCACTTAATGGAAAAAAATAGCAAAAATTTGACATTTCAAATTAAATATAAATTACATTTTCAGGACAGCTAGCTAGCTGTTATTTGTAATTAATTTCTCCAGAAAAATGTCTTCTGAGGTCTAATCAATAAATTTAAAAGTGAGTTGTCAGGATACTCATGTTAGAGAAGTCATTCATTTATTCCAAATATTTCTTGATCACCTCCTATGAGCCAGACACTGTTCTTAACATGGGGCATAAGGCAATAAACAAACAGACCAAGTCTCCACTGCCTATGGAGCTTACACTCTAGGACAAATATATCTTTATCTCCTGTCTTCATTCAATAGTGGTTACCAGGGTCAATCCCTGACAAAACATTAGTCATAGAAATAATCTTCCCACAAAACCAAGTAACATCAAATTTTAGGAGACAAAGAGAAGTCTACACAAATTAATTTGTGCTCACAGAAGATGTTACAACACAATACTACGCAAAAACAGCAGGCTTTACAACAAAATTTGAGTATGAATCCCTTTCTCTCTGGATGTAATACTGTGTGTATAAAAATAAATGTATAAATTATAAATGCACAGATAAAACCAGAAAGATACAATGATATACAGTTAGCAAAGTTTACAAATAAGCAGTTTTAAGATGACAGGATCACAGATTATTCTGTACTTTAAGAAAAACTCACCAGTGAACTAACACTATTAATGCACCTGAATTTGTCAAAAAAATCTGAGAGAAGTAGTCATCTAACTTTTTAACTTGTTTGTCAAAAAAATCTGAGAGAAGTAGTCATCTAACTTTTTAACTTGTTTTCCAAAAAGACTAATTGAAAACAAGTTAAAATTTTCTTTCATTTTGGAATAAAGCAAGATCACATTTCTTCCCAGGAAGTGGAAAGTAAAAACTGAGTAAGTCAATTTTTCATTCTAGTCTAACTTTCAGATTTTGAAAATTCATCATTTCATAATTAATTTGAAATTTAAAAAAAATAGGTGAAATGGTTTGTTTCTAAAGAAAAATATTAAGAATATACATACTTGTATTATTTTTGAAAACAGCTTAAAAATTTCTCAGCTTAGATAGATGATCATTATCTTACTAACTTGGCAGTATCTCTTAAATATCCACAATTAGAGAAACTATGGATTATTCACCTTTCAATAACTTCACAAAAATGCATAGTTAGTTTAAATACTTGATTTTCTAATGCTATAGCAAAATAAATAGGGGGGAAAAGAATCACTTTTAAATTACAGGGTACACTGTGAAAAAGAAATCCGTATCACATCTGAGATAGCATTAATCCGTAAATGTTCTATTTATGCATAAATTAAATCTATTAATTAGCTAATAGATTTACATCTGTTTACATAAAGAATACACTTTGTTTTTACATTATTCTTACCTATATTTAAATAAACTCTCTCGGTTCAGAATTGGTGAGCCTCTCAGAAGAATCTCTGATCCCCTACAATGTGTAAGTACTAGATAAATTAAACAAAAAATATGAAGCTATTACTCTAAGATAAAGGTTCTCAAACTTTAGCTTGCATCACAGAGTTTCCAATTTGAAGTGCTGGGTGGGACCTGAGAATCTGCATTGCTAGTAAGTTAGGTTAACACCAAAGATGCTGGTCTCCTAGAATACTTTGAGCTCCTCTACTCTAAGAAAATATTTCTTTTGTGTCCTTCAAAAATGCCTAGAGAAGTAAAAGATTGTTCCTCAACACTCAAAAACTGTTTATCAAATACTTTGTCTTTAAAAAATCTGCCCAGATGTTCTACAAATACTGGAAACATATCCAACCTCTAAGACATTAACACTGCCACATACTTAGAACACAGTAACTATACAATAAAATAAGGACTTAGACTAGATTGATCAATGGTTGACCTGTGATATACATCACAATCACTAACAGAACTTTCCCCCCCAGATATTTGTGGCTAGATTCCAACCCTGGAAATTCAAATTGTAGGCTTGACATATCTGTTTAAAATGCAATCTTCCATGTAGATTAACGATGATAATAAATTAGCTGCTGTATGTTATATATGAAAGTTAAGAGAGTAAATCCTAAGAGTTCTCATCACAAGAAGAAACGATTTTTTTCTTTTTCTTTTATTTTGCATGTATATAAGATGATGGATGTTCACTAAACTTATTGTGGTGATCAGTACATGATATTTATATGTCAAATCATTATACTGTAAACCTTAAAGTGATACAGTACTGTATGTCAATTATATCTCAATAAAACTGGAAGAAATATTGATGAAGTCCAATAAAAATAATAATAAAATAAAAAATAAACGACAATCTTCCAGATGATTCTAGTAAGCACCCTTAGCTGTTCAAGGTTTATGTTTCATCTATGGGTGCTTATAAAGTTTACAGATTCCTGAGTTCCTTCCTAAGTTTACCAAATCAGAATCTCTGAAGATGGGTACCTAAGAATCCTCATACTAACTAAACTAACTAAACATCCAGGTGATTCTTAAGCCACAGAAGTTTGAGAACCATCAGCCGGTCTTGTAGAAGAGGTTTAACAGGTTAGCCAGCAAATTTGAAAAATGAGAAAAATTTACTTTTAGCTGCAACTACATACACATACCATGACAACTATGTTTGTCAGGCAGAACACTGAACTGAGTGGGTTGGGCTGTATTATGTACTGAGATACAATTGCTGGGAGTAAGAAGCCAGAAGTATAACTCAATGAAAAACCAGTAATAAAGTGCATGCTTAATAAAAACCAACTTTTTCTCAAAAAGATAAGAGTATGATTAGGCTTTAAAGATGACTAAATGAAAATGTGGTAACAGTGGAATGTTTTTTCAATTCTCTGAAATAGTTTTTTAGGGTCTAGGATTGAAAAAAATTTTTGAACCATTGAAATAAATCAACTTTTTCTTCTTAACCAAGAAAATATCCCTTCCTCCACTCACAAGGAAGGCTCTACAGGTTTGACATATAACCCATTTAAACATTTTAGCTATGTTATCTGCAAAGGCAGGCAATCTCCTCTGCGAACAAACTAACGAGACATTTAATGAAGTCTTGATACCAAAAGAGCATGGAAAAGTAGGCTTCCTTAATTTCCCATCCTTTAACAGCCAAATGAATATCCTTGAGAATTTTTTTCCTTTACTATTGTCACTGTAGAAAATAATTATTTTGGAAAGACACATATCTACACAAAAAAAAGTGTCTTTATTTAATTTTCAAAGGCCAGATATTCATGGAAAAAACCAACGTAAAAGAAAAGCAGCACTAACTATCCTACCACTATTATAAGTTCACTGATGGTTTGGCTCAAAAGGACACCAGCCTTTGTCAGACTGTCCTAAAGAAGGCTTGAGGGATTCTAAATAGTATCATGAGACTTCAAGAGAGTGAAATTCTTCTTAAAAACAACTTAATAAATACAATAATAATATGAATAAAATTATGGTTTCTAATTTATTAAGCCCTTGTTTTGTGCCAAGAACTGTTATGGGTGTTCCACATGGGTTAGTATCTCTTTTATCTTCACAACAATCCTACAAAGCAATTATTCTTATCCTAATTTACAGATGAACAAAGTGAAACCTAGAGAGGTAAGGCAACTTGTACAAGATTACACAGCTTAAGAGGCAAAGTGAGCAGCCAGCCTCTAGAGGCAAAGCTCTTGGCCATTAGTCAGTTATTACTACATTTTTCTTAAGGAAATGAAATGAAAATCCTAGTCCACTAGAAAAGATTTTAAGCTTCCCCAAAGGCACAGCAAGAACAGTTGTAGAATAACTATGCTTGATAGAAAATTCTGTAGAACGTGAATTCAGGTGATTTATAACCAAAACCTATAGCCCATTTATTAGGATACTAGCATTGATCAAGAGTCCTGTATAAGGAGGTAATTAATAATCTATATCAAGACAATCAAATAACGTACAAAAAGACATTTGACTCATGTAATCAGGAAACCCCACTGACATAGTTAAAAATGAATAGTCTAAGCAGGACAAACTGGCATTCATCCAGGAGACTGATATGTGGATACTAGAAGACAAAGGGAGTTTCTTTTCACTTTTTTTTTTACCATCACAAACTGTATGGATACCGACATGGGAATGCTTAGTGGCTATATTTCATACCATATAAATAGCCTGTCAGTGGCAGAATGAGGCAAACATGCAAACTTGAGCAAAATATAAACCAAGTAATAATCAAAAGAAAGCCTAGGCTTACACTTTAAGGACATCATTTGAGACTCCATCTCTTAAACCAAAGCTAGATTGAGTGAGCCAGTAACAGCCTCCTATCTCACCACCCCAAACTACTTTGAGTTGTGTTTCACCACTTGCAATAAAAAAGAATTCTAATATACTTATAAACTGCCAGTATCATATTAAAAAATAAACTAGTGATGATAAAGTACAGAAAAGGGCACTCTCAAATACTGCTAGAGAGTATAAACTTGTGTAAACTTGCTGGAAGTTCAGAATAAACTTAAATAATGTTTGCTAAAGATGAAACAAGATAGATAAAGTAGAGATACTTTCCACATTTACCTAGCTGATTTTCCACAGCCAAACACATATGCCTCTTTTAATAAACTTTTCACTTGGTGTTCTGAATATATAAAATTGGCAGGTACTAACTTTTAACGTGCCTTAAAATAGGGTACTGTTTTACTTTCAAGGCCAGTACAGGTCACGTAGCTATATTTATTAACAAAATGTGTTTTCTAGCCTGGTTCTAATAGATACTATAAATATTTTTTAAATAACAAAAAATTAAAATTCAAGATTTAAAGGTACTAAAAAAAAATAGCACAAGAGATTCCCAACCATAAGAAAATTTCACGTGAAAAGTGGAACACAGAAGAGCAATAATGACTTCCAAAAATCCTTTTAAAACTCTTCCAATCTTTCTCTGTTTTCTTTGTTCATTCAGTTTTTCTTTCATTGTTTCATTTATTCATTCAAATACTTATTAAGAGGTCACTGTGTGCCAGTATCCTCTTTTACATCACAAGTTTCAAATTCAGTCTACTTGTGACCTTGTCCATTGAAAATATGTTTCAATTTTATAACTGAAATGGGGAAGGAGTAACTTTAAAGAAATTTGCTTAGCATCAGAATTCACAAGAAAAGATCTATAAGAACAGAAATATATTCCAACTCAAAGACTTAAATGTTCTGCCTTTAAACCTTCTGTTTATTTTTACCATAGTACTATTCAGTTGGAAAAACAAATTCTCACAAACTATTAGGAAAAGTGGACAAGCACAGAGGAACTGTCATTAATGAGTGAAAAATGCAGTATTAACTAGTAGACACTTTATATTGTGACTTTCAAAAAAAGTGGGTGAAGAATTATAGTAAGTTATGTTCCATTACTAGATTTTTGTCCCATTTACAAAACAATGAATTTTGAAAATCACGTTTAAAAAAAAGAAAAAGAAAATCACGTTTTGAAATAATCTTTAATACTATAACCAAGCACAACTTTAAATAAAGAAATACTTAAAAATAACAGCTGAGATCACCAGAACAACTAAAAGGTAACATCTTGGGGACAGTTTTCTTATAAAAATTTCAATTATTGTTTTAAGGTCTATAAAACAAAGTTACTAATGAAATGGGACTTTATCAACAATAAAACTGGTAGAGACCATTTTAACAATAAATATTTTTCTGAAAAAGTACTGGCACATCAAATTTTTCTAGGTCACTAGAAAAACTTAAGTCTCATTTTGTAGGTGTTTAACTTCACTTCTGATAAAGTTTCCACCGGCAACTGTTCTCTGTTGTTAGTTTTAAGTTGTTTAATTATCCACAAAGAAACCCTTAAAAATACAATCCTTTCAACATATTATGATGGCTACCATCATAAAAACACAAAATAACAAGTGTTGGGAAGGATGTGGAGAAATAGGAACCCCTGTGCACTGCTGATGGAAATTTAAAATGGTGCAGCCACTATGGAAAACAGTATGGGTTGTTCCTTAAAAAATTAAAAATAAGAGTTACCATATGATCCAGCAATTCACTTCTGGAGATATATCCAAAATAACTGAAAGCAAGATCTCGAAGAGGTATTTGCACACTCATACTCATAGCATCACCATTCACAACAGTCAACAAGTGGAAGCAAGTGATAAAAGAAAATTTCACATATCGAAGTACAGGGACGTCATTCTGACTTATATATGAGTTAACTTGAATTTTATGCTAAGTAGAATAGCTTGTTTGTAGCCAACCAAACATACTTTGTATGTCTGCTTTAATTATTAAAGAAAAGGACACACTGCCCAGAAGCAAAGAACATCCATGTTAAAAATAAAGATTAAATGCCTCCCCTTCTGGGATGCCACTGCTGGTACTCCTTGGATGATAAGACTCCCTTCCCAGGTGCCAAGGCCATACTGAACTTGCTGTGTACGTGCTGATCTGTTTTTCTGAAACCCTGATGGAATGATCCCTCGTTTGTCTGATGTTCTTTGTTCTGACAAGACAAAACTATGGTGAAAACCACACTTCTCTGGAGCAGTTTCTCAGAGTAATCTGGGAGGCTGTCTTCCAGGCTATAGTCCTCCGTTTGGCTCAAATAAAACCCTCTTCTATTTCTATTATAGACTGTTTATTTATTATTTTCCTGAATACAACCTAAGTGTCCATTGAAAGGTGAATGGATAAAATGTGGTATACATTATTCAGCCTTAAAAAGGAAAGAAATTTTCACACATGCTATACAACATGGATGAATCTTCAAAATACTACACTAAGTGAAATAAACAAGTCACAAAAAGACAAAAACTGTATGTTTCTATTTATATGAGATATTTAGTAGTCAAATTCATAGAAACAGAGTAGAATGATGGTTGCCAGGAGTAAAGGGGGAAATTGGGAGTAACTATTTATTAGTTACAGAGTTTCAGTTTTACAAGGTGAAAAAGTTCTGAAGACTGGTTACACAACAATGTGAATACTTAACACTACTGAATTGTACACGCAGAAATAGTTAAGACAGGAAATTTTATGTCATGTGTTTTTTAAAACCACAATTAAAAAAACCCCACAATCACTTCAAAAGCTATAGGGGGAAAAAGTCATGAGGTAATCACTTAAACTTTGTTTTTATAGATTTAGATTTTATATATTATATTTTATAAAAGTGTCTGGCACATCTGTGTCATGTCTGGCACAGGTATGGGTTTATTACTCTTTATTGCAGAAAAGACAAATTTAATATAAAATTCAATGCACATGCAAAATAGTTGATTATTAATGCTCCAAGAAAACAGGGATTAACAATTATTTTTAAAATTCCAAGGCCTATAGTAAATTTAAAAATTATGGCCATACTTTTACCAAAAATACTGAGCAACAAGAAGATTGGCTTATCTTAGTTTCAAATTCTTTTTCTAACCCTCTAGTTAAGCAGAAAACATACACAACATATACACCACAAGTAGCAGAAGGCTGGGTAAAATCCACCAACTGGATTAGTCCCAGTGTTAAAAAATATTAAACCAGAAGAAAAAAAGAAGAACGTTCTTCTTATTAATTAAAATCAATTTCTTAATAGACAACTAAGCCAACAACACATTTAAGTCAGATTATTTTCTCCTACTTGAGAAACAGACCTATGTTAATCTTAGATAAGAAAAGAATATAGTATTTTTAAGTATCTAAGTTTTTAAAAATTATATTTTAAGAGGACATGTCTATAAACAGCACAGTAATCTAACCCAAATCTTTAATATCCGTGGCATAAATTTTTTATTTCACCACCAAACACAGTAAACTATCACAAGTTCTTCCAAAAAAAAAAAAAAAAAATCAGTCAAGAGACTAATCCCCTTCAGCCTCCTACACACCATTCTTAACATACAATAGACTATAACCACAAAATCTTAACCTTGAGCCCAAACACCTATAAAGCTGCGAAGACAATGGAAGTCAACAGGTAGAAAGACTGATGTTATCTAAACTGCACAAAATGCTTTGCAGTGGACCAAAGGAATGAACTACAGACTTAATCTAAAACTATGTGATACTTCAGTAAATACATACATGTAGAAGAGTGCACTAATATAAATTTTATACAAATTGAGCCACAAAAATCAGACTAACAATATAGGCTTGAGGCCTTGCCTTGAGATGAAAGCCAATGATCTTACCTGTGGAGAAATTCTTAAGTGAAAAACAGTTTTTCTACCATATAGGTTCATATGCTCTACTGGAAGTATTTTATCAATCCATCATGTTTACCAAATATTAACGTTTATAAAATTGTCTACTTTAAACTGTGGTATCAAGACAAAAAAGGTTTTAAGTTACTGCCATCCCTAAGACTGCAGTGCCTTGCACACACCCTGCTAAAACGAACTGACTAGTATATGTGTTTGTGACTCTCTGAAAGTCCAGAGTAAATATTTAGTAGCCGATTTGGGGAGGAAACAAGGGGTAAGGAAGTGTGAAAAAGGGGGTCTAGGATAGACAGCAGATCAGATGGTCAAGGATAACTGATGCTAGATGCCAACATAACCCAGGGATGTACTGTTTCAACTGGAAAGAACCCCCTTTAAAGTTCTGGATCCACTGATAGTCTTTTCACTCTTAGGAGATACAGAAAAGATGCATTAAAGTGGGGAGAAGAGGAACTAAGAAAAAGAAATATTTGAAAGGACATGAAAAAAAGTTTTTAAGTGTTGCGAAAGTTTAAATTAAAACTTTAACAGGTAATGCCTATTTTCAAGTATACAGTGTTACCAAGACTCCTAAACCAGCCACTAGGCATTATCTTATTTAATCTTCACAATAACCATTAAAATGGTTGCTATTATTATGGTTTCAAAAGGAGGAAATAGGCTCAGAAGCATTCAGTAACTTGCCCAGGCTCACAAAGCTAACAAGTGAAAAGGCTGGACTCAGAGGTGTCAGGTCCAAATGCTATGCTCTTAACCACCAGGCTTCTCTTCAAAGAAGAAAAAATCAGAGTAAAATTGTAACAAGAAAAAAGTTTACTAGTGAATGAGAGCTTCTTGATTCTTAATGACCAAAGTTAAAGAAGGAAGATAAAGGAATGTCCATTTTCAGATTTTACTTTAAAGATCTAATAACTCTTTGTTTTGGAAAACTTTGACGGAGTCTGGCCTGAAACCTGAAAGGGAACAATGAACCTCTTCACATTCCTTTGAAATCTAAAAATCAATATTAATGTGCTATTAATTGTCCAATCCCTACTGCTAAGGAATCGACACGAAATTCTCTATGCTAAATCTATTTTAACCATACCTAACCTCTGTTCTGATTTCTTCCACTCCTTCAGCTTTTGAGTTTCCTAGCCCCCCTTTAAAAAAGACAAATTTGTCTCCCCCATCTGCACTCTACAGGCTTATTTAAAATGGAAAAACTGTAAGAAAAATCTCTACCCTTCAATCTCTCAGTTATCTTTTCAAAAAGTTTTAAAACTATTAGTTAGAAAGGGATAAAAAAGACATCTTTAACAAACAGCGTCTAAGAATTGTTGAGTAGCCACCATTTATTGTGTGTTTAACTCAACTTTTCAGGTATAAGAAACTCTGCGTTAAGAAATATGATTAAACCCAATCCAAGCTTGCTAAATTTTTAAATGAGAAAAATTTGAAAATAACAAAAAGGACAGGAAAATCTAAGAACTAGTTTAGACTTGGGGGTGAAGCACAGTAGCTAATTAATTCATTCACATTAAAGCTGCTTACGATATTCTCAACTGATGAATTGCAAAGGAGAAATGAGTACAATATTGCATTAAAAAAGGGAGTGATTGGTGAATAACTTCATGCACAATATTAAGTATGATTCAGCATATAAAGGAAGAAAATTGGCGATACAGAGGTGATCTGCCTTAGGTTTACAATATAGCAATCTTATCATTTCATCAAAAGCCTTGTAATCACTACTGTAAAATTAATTGTAGTTAACCCCAAGCAACTCTTGGAATTAAGTCTAGACCTGTTTATTCACTTTTTGAGTTTTATACGTGCTTTCTCTGGTGTATACAAACTGAGAATTTATCATTCTATTTGATAAAGACCAAAATAGGAATCCACAAAACAGCAAGAACATAAACAAGTTTATCTTCTGCTGATACTGATTAGGGCAGTTAATCCCTTTCAGAAGAGTGGAAGGACTTAACAGTAAAGCCAGTCTACTAACCACAACTCCTACCATAAATCTTAAATTCCTTAAAATAATTTCCTCAAAGGTTAAAATACCAAAGTGGACCAAATTGGGGTGGGGAGAATCATTCTTAATTCCACTGGTTGGACCTACAATTCTTAATCCTATAATATAACACTTAGACTCAAACTTAAAGGTGCTTTAGAAACTTGCATTAAGTCCTAACAGAATGATTATTTATTTTGGATATATTTTTCATATACTTCAATTTCAGAGAAATGAGACAGGTCTAAAGTTTTTCCAGTGTTTTAGTGCTGGGTTTCATTTGTTCTGATCACATATTTTTTTTTAAGCTCATGAAAAGTCTTTGCCTGAATTTAGCCCGCCGCTACGTTTTCACTACGATATTTCCAAGAATGAATGAAGCATATAATTCACTTATAACGTCTGGACTCTCTTGACAGGTGATAGAAAACCAAGCATCCAATTCTGATGTCCTAATTAAAATGTTGCTATTTCTCTAAATTCCCGTTACTCTCTCAGTCGAGAGGCAAGTTTTTTTCCAGGCGATTAAAACAAAACCAAACCAAATCTGCACGTGCAGACTAAAAAGTTAGCATCTCAGGCCATCGCGGCAAATCCCTAACGCACAAAGGCAGAGACACCCGCCGCGGTTGGACAACCGCGGGGCCAGGTCGCATTCGACCACGCGAGCCCCTGGATCGCAAACCCAGGGCCCCGAGCCCACAGGGAAGCCAGAACCTGCGGACACGGTCCGCCCCGGGGCCGAGTTTTCAATGGAACCGGAGAGGATGGGGGCGGGAAGGAGCGGAAGCTCGGGTGCAAGCGGCGGCGACCGCGCTGCGGCTCATTTCTCTTCCCGGGGCTTTCAGGCTCGGGGAAGTCACCCCGAGCGGGGTTCGGGGCCAGCTAGGGGTTTGAGGCGGGGAGGGAGGGCGGTGCGAGGCCCAGGCGGCCGGGAGGGGAGGCGAGCAGGGCCCAGCCCCCGGCCCGCGGCCCCTGAAAGCACTTTCGACGCGTCTCCCACCCCCCACGACAAGATGGCGACGTGGACAGTGGGGGAGCCCGGCCGGCGAGGCTGGGGGAGAGGGAGGGAGGGGAGGAGAGGCAGAAACAAAAAGGCGGCCCCCCGGAACGCGGAGGCCGGCCCGCGGGCCCCGGGAGGGGGGCGGGCGGAGAACGCGGCCGGAGGGGGGAGTAGGCTTACTTTTTCTTGTCGTTCGCGCCGCCGGCGCCCTCCATGGCGAATCGGTCCCCGCGATGCCTTCACGGCCGGCAGCCCCCAGGCTCGCTCCGGCCTAAGCGCTGGCTCCCTCCACACGCGGGGAGGGGAGGAAAGGCACGTCCAGAGGTGGGGGTGCGAGGCGGGAAACCCCTCGTGAGACCAGAGGCAGGAGAGCAGGAGGCAGGCGCAAGGGTCCAGGTCTGGCTCCGAAGAGCCTCCCCTGGGGCAGCTTGTCAGGGCCTGGCCTGAGGCACTGGCCGAAGCGGCGGCGAGGGAGATCCTCGCGTCCCCTCAGACGAGGCGGCTCTGTGCACTGAGGAGCTGAGGCAGCGGCAGGGGGCGGGCAAGGGCGGAGGCGCGCTCGGGGGCGCGCGTCCGGGGGGAGTGTCGGGGGCGCGCCCGCCCTCGGAGTCCGGCGCGCGCTCACGCAATCCCGCCTCACCTGAGGGGGAGGCGGGTTCCCTGAGAGCCAATGGTGGACGACGCAGGCGGCCAGTCCCCACCCCAGCCCACGTCTGTCTCAGCCAATCAGGAGGTGGTCAGCTGAGGCACAGCTGGGACGCGCTGCCGCGCTCACGTGCTCGTCTGTGTGCTGCTGCGGAGGAAAGAGAAAGGAGATGGGGTGCGGCCAGGCTGGATCTGGGGACTCTGCGCTTTCTCCGAGGAAAGCAGTGACTGGCTTTGGGAGGCGCTGCTGAGAAGGGATTTCGGTTTTTGGGTCCCAAGCCTGCATCACACTTCCTGCTCTCGGTGCAGCAAGTCTCCCGCTTTCTTTTTCCTCGGCAGCTGTGATGTGCAGGTTGCCGCCGGCTCTGCCGAGTCCCAGTTTTTAAAAAAGCAGACTTTTCGCGTCGTGGCAGCAAACCCTTTGCTAAGATGTGCTACAGTGGGGTCTTTCTTGCCAGGTTACCCAACCACGGGCCATGTCACCAACCGCACCCTTTGCCATAGAACACGAGGGTACTCTGATGGTCCACTAAGTTTTAATCTGATGAAATTTGATTATCGAGTAAGCACCAATAAAAATATAAAGCAAACTCCTCTTGCTGTAAACCTCACAAGGGAAGTAGTTAAGGTACCAGAAAATCTTAACAATCTGAAATTACGTTAAGCATTACAAATAGGTATAAGTGACTTTAATAAAAGCATAAACCTGAATTTCAGGAAAAGAGTAGGAAAACGGTTTTAGGGTAGACTTTTATTATATTCTATTGTTGCTTTTAAAGTGGAAAATAATCTTGGATTCAGAAAAAGAAGACGACACGTAGTTTGAGACTTACTACCTTGAATTGAGTTCACTTTGTAGACAGGAAAGAGGACCGAGACTCCAAACCACCCACACTGGATCTTAGCGGGGGACCTGAGCTGGAATTAACTCGATATAGTGGCAGCCAGTATTGCCTGTTTGCTAACAGAACTTTGCAGGCTCCTGGATAAGACCTAATCACTTTTTGTCTTTGGAAGCATATATTTCAAGCCTGGCAGTCTTTTAAATGAAAAAGAAATGTATTTCTAGCTCGAAAAAGGAGCATTGCACTTATATCTTCTCTTGGAGATTATTTTACTTCTCACCTTTGCCTTATTAGTTATGTTGTTACAGTCTAGCTTTGGGTTATAAATTAATATGGATATCTGCAGTAGATTTCAATTATGTTGGCATATAAAAACAGTGGCCTACATAACATAGCATTAAACTCCGATAAGACAAAAATGAATTCACATAGCACCTCTTTTTAACTGGATCCATAAAGATATGATTAAAGATTGATCTTAATGCCACTTTTTTTTTCATATCTACAGTGCTGAATTATATGTCTCCTTGGAAAGTAACATGGGAAATGCCTGAAAAGAGGAAAGGACCAAAAATAATTACTCATGTTTTCTTTTTTAATTGTAGAAAGAACAGCTCTCTAAGTTAAAAACCTTCTAAATTAACATCCTGAAAACTCAGTGTTAAGAACACTGGTGTCAGAGTCAAGGTGAGCTTGAGTACAGGCTCTGACACTAACTAGCAAGTCATTTAACTTCTCTGTGCCTCAGTTTAGTCATTTGTGTCCATGCCACACAATCAGGGTATGATTAAATGAGAAAGTACATGTAAAACACTTAGAATAATAGCTGGCAGGATAGTAAACTATCAATAAATGTTAGCCACTAGTATTATTGGTGGTCTTGTTTTCATTACTTTTATCATTATTACCCCCAAATTTGTGCCTTTGCGAGTGATAATTACTTGGATTTCTGCCACATTTCAGCCAGTTTTAACTATCAAAGAATGTCAGTTATGTTAATATAAATTCACATATATTATCTGTTTTCAACTGTGGAACTGTACAGGGTGTTCCCACCCTTGTATATGAACATGATTGCAGAGATCTTCAATCATTTCCTCTCTCATTATACTTGTAAGAAATTCTCTATGGCACAGTGATTATAACTGAAGTATGTAATATTTATTATAACAAAAAAGCGAACCTTTTGTAATGACAAATCAAGTCATTTTTAAAAAATGTTTGAGCATTTTTAAAGGTTAAAGTAGAACGATAATCCAATCAGCAAAAGATACTTTTGAACAGTTATTACATTTGCCCAAAGTTCAAATTTCCTTTCTAAAAATGTATGAAATATGGTATTTTATGTGTGTCTGTATACATATATATATATAAGCGTACACATACACATATGAACATGGAAAGCAGTAATATTGAACCACCCTGTTTTTGCATAATTACAGAGGCACCAAATAGTATCCCCTAAATCAATCAATTCTGTTAAGTAAGCAGAATTATAAAAAGTGAAATTTTCTAGGGGATGAAACTTTAAATTATCCTCTTTACAAACATATTAATAAATACATTTAGGTTATTATAATGTGAATAAACCTTAGTGAACAATCTATTGAATTACTTTCTAGTCTATGTAAGTGTCCAAATTTCCTTCCAAATCACTTTGCAGAACCTTCTGAGTAGACTGAACGATTACTTGCAAATGACTGAATTGATTCCTAACCCACATTTATAGTAGGAAGTGAGTCAGTGACTCAGCAGGAGGGAAGGTAAAACTTGCAATCTAGATTACTACTACATAGAGCATTGAGCCTTTTAAAGTGTGAAACACATCAGATTCCGATAATTTAGAATGTATCAAAGTATATAAGAAGACCAACTGATCAATAAATGATTCTTGGCTTATTTTTAGCCTTAGTTCTTCCCCTGTCCCCATCCCTTTGATCTATTATATTCTAAGGACAACAAAAAAGCATATCATTTGGAAGGAAAGTGCTTAGCAGATAATAGGCATTAAAAATCTTTTTTTTTTTCTTTCAAGGATCAAAACAGAAGATAAATAAGTAAATTTTCCTGAATTTTTAGAGAATAAGACTAGACTGAAATTTGACTCTAGCCCTTTTCAATTATGATAGACATTTTCAGCATACATTTACAAAGGAATGCCAAAGGATTTTCAGTTTCTGGTCCATCATGTAAACAGCTTGGAAACACCCATCCTCACAATAAGAAAATAAAGCTTAACAAGTTGAAAACTAACAACTCTTAGCTCCATCAGGAAATTGAGGTCACAGGGAAAACTGCTGCCCTGAAACCTGAAGAGACAGATAGACAGATACAGAGAATCACAGCTTACCAGAGGATCACAGTTTACCAGGAGCAGAAGCCAGAAGCTGAAGCCAACATCAGAGTTGGAGCAAATATCAGTAGGAACACTTTAAACTGCAAATGAGGAGCTACTGTAGACTCTGTGTGGCTCAGCCTTAGGGGGCCCCACGGCTTCCTTGAGTTTCACCTCCAGGAGACCTAACAGATTTTCAGTGTGAAGATCTGAGAAAATCTCTTGCTTTTTGCATGGGTAGGGAAAAAATAACCCCTTTGAAATACTTTCAGAGTACTCTGTTCTTCTTAACAAGATCTGCCCTCGAGGAAAACTATTTCACCAGAGCCTAACCAAACTTAGGGCAACTCCAGCCCCCTCTAGCCTTCCACATAAGAGAAGGGAAATACTCAACTCAGGTTCACAAAAAGGCTGAGATCTAATCATAAGACTATAGAATGCTTTCCTTCCTCCCACACCTTACCATACAACCACTTGTAAGAAATGCTCTCTGGCCAGTGATTATAACTAAAATCCTGGGTAATAACGGGATTACAGCTTAAAGAACTGCAAGCCTCAGACCCTATTTAAAGAGTCTCTAAGGATAACCAAAGACAAGAGAAACAAAAACAAGGACACTAGAGGAAAATTAACTTCAGACACCCCAGCTACAGCAAACAATAATATAGCCTGTCTCCTCACCAGACAAACATAAAAGTTCATAGTAAAAGCCTATCTACCTAAGTTCCTTTTATCTGATGTACCATGGCTGGTTTTCAACCAAAAATTATAAGTCATTTGCTAACAGGCAAAAAGCACAATCCAAAGAGATAAACCAAACATAAAAACCAGACTCAGATATGGCAGAGATTTTGCAATTATCAGACCAGGAATTTAAAATAGTTATGATTAATATGCTAAGGGCTCTAATGGAAAAAGAACAACATGAAAGAACACAGAAGTAAAGTAAGAAGAGATATGGGAACTCTAAGGAAGAATCAAAAGAAATGCTAGAAATGGAAAACAATGTAACAGAAATGAAGAATGCTTTTGATGGGTTCATCAGTAGACTGGACATAGCTGAGGAAAGAATGAGTGATCTTGAAGATATGTCAATACAAACTTCTAAAACTGAAATGCAAAGAAAATAAATTAGTGAAAAAGATGGAGCAGAATATCGAAGGACTGTGGAACAATTACAAAAGCTATAACTTAACTGCAATGGGAACACCAGAAAGAGAAGAGAGAGGAACAGAGGAATATTTGAAGAAATAATGGCTGAGCATTTTCCAAAATTAATGACAGACACCAAATCATAGATCCAGGAAGCTTAGAGAATACCAAATAGGAAAAATACCCAAAAGTATGTGTGTGTGTATGTGTATGTGTATATATACACACACATACAAACACACACATATGCAGAAAATCAAAGGCAAAGAGAAAAATCTTGATTACCTATAGAGGAGGAAGGAAAAGAATCACATTGGATTTCTCTTCAGAGACCATGCAAGGAAGAAGAGACTGGAGTGAAATATTTAAAGTGTTGAAAGAAAAAACACACCAACCTAGAATTCTGTACCCAAAGAAATTATCCTACAAAAGCGAAGAAGAAATAAAATTGAGGAAATTTGTTGTCAGTAGATCTGCCTTACAAGGAATGTTAAAGGAAGTCTTTCAGGGAGAAGGAAAATCATATGGGATAGAAAATCAAATCTACATAAAAACTGGAAGAGTGTAATAGGATGAATAAAAGAAGGTAAAATAAATTTTTTAATTTTTCTCTTATTCTTAGTAGAACTAGCAAATAACACTTTGTTCAGAAAAAAACAGTAAAAGTATGTTTGATAATTATACCTTATGGATAAATGAAGTGAATGACAGCAATGTTAAAAGGGATAGGAGAGAAGAATTGGGAAAACTGTATTATAAGGTATTTGCACTATTGGTGAAGCAGTATAATGTTATTTGAAAGTGGAATTGAATTAGTCATAAAACTATATTACAATCTCTAGGGCAACCTCTAAATTTTTTAAAGTATAATTGATATGCTAAGAGAGGAGAGCATATGTAATCATATAGAATTCAACGTATGGAAATCTTCTTTTTAAAACCAAAGAAGGCAGAAAAAGAAGACAAAAAAGAAATAAAGGACAAGGGCAATAAATAGAATTCTAAAGAATCAATAAAACAAAAACAACACAAACAGAAAAACTCCTGGAATGAAGAAGCAATGATAGCAAGATTGTGGGAAATAAGGTTAATACATGAGTCAACTGCTTTCCTAAATAAAGAAATGAGCAATTGGAATTTGAATTAAAATCACACAGCACTATTAGGTATAGTTAATGATACTGTACTGCGTACTTAAACATAGCTGTGAGAGTAGAGCTTTAATGTTCTCACCATAACAAGAACAACAACAAAATGGTAATTATGTGAGGTAAAGGATGTGTTAGCTAAGCTTATTGTTGTAAGCATTTTGCAATATACACGTGTATCGAATTATCACATTGTACACCTTAAACTTACTCCATAAGTCAACTATATCTTGATAAAACTAGGGGGAAAATGCAACATCATTTACATTAGCTCCAAAAAAATTAAATACTTAAGAACAAATCTAACTTAATATGTACCAGACCTCTGTGAGGAAAGCTATAAAACTCTAATGAAAGACACTGAAGAAGGTCTAAATAGAGAGAGAGTTCATGTTCATGGTTAGGAAAACTCAATATTGTTAAGATGTCAGTTCTTCCCCCAGTTGATCTATAGACCCAGTGCCATCCAAGTCCCCAACAAGTTTCTTTGTAATACCAACAAACTGATCCTAAAATTTATATGAAAAGGCAAAAGATCAGAATAGCAAACACAGTACTGAAGAAGAATAAAGTAGAATTAAATTGACACTACCTAAATTCAAGATTTACTATAGAGCTACAGTAATCAAGACAGTGTGGTGTTGTCAAGAGAGTAGACGAATAGAACACAGAGCTCAGAAATAGACCCACACAAAAACTGCCAAATGATCTGTGACAAAGGAGCAAAGGCACTCCAATGGAGAAAGAATAGCTGGAATAACTCGACACCCACATTCAAAACAACCCCACCAGAATCTAGATTCCTACCTTTTCACACCTTTCACAAAAATTAACTCAAAATGGATCCTAGACCTAAATGTAAAATGCAAAACTATAAAATTTATTGACAACAGGAGAAAATCTAGGTGATCTTCACTCCAATGCCAAAAGCATGATCCATGAAAGAAAAATAGTTAAATTGGACTCCATGTAGTTAAAAACTTCTACTCTGCAAAAGACGCTGCTAAGAGAATGAAAAAACAGGCCAAATACTGGGAGAAAATACTTGCAAAACACATATCTCATAGAGGACTTGTATTCAAAATATACAAACAAGTCTTAAAACTAAACAATAAGAAAACAGATAACCTAATTAAAAAGTAGGTAAAAGTTCTGAACAGACACCTCACCAAAGAATATACACAAATGGCAAACAAGCCTATGAAAAGATGCTCAACATCATATATCATTAGGGAATTGCAAATTAAATAACAATGATACGCCACCACACACTTAAAATGGCTAAAATCCAGAACATTGACAACACCAAATGCTTTCAAGTATGTAGAGCACTAGGAACTCTCATTCATAGTTAATAGGAATGCACAATGGTACAGCCACTCTGGAATACAGTTTGTCAGTCTACAAAGCAAACATAGTCTTACCACACAGTCTAGCGTAATTTCCCAAATGAGTTGAAAACTTAAGTTCACACTAAAACCTGCACGTGAATATTTACAGCAATTTTATTCATAACTGCTAAGAATTGGAAGCAACTAAGATTCACCAATAGGCAAATGGATAAACAAACTATGGTACATTCAGATGATGGAATATTATTCAGTGCTAAAAAGAAATGAGCTATCAAGCTACCAGAAGACATTAAAAGCATGTTCTTAAAAGGAAGAACTTAAATGCATATTGCTAAGTGAAGGAAACCTATCTGAAACAGCTTCATACTGTGTGATTCTAACTGTACGACATTCTGGAAAAGGCAAAAACACGGAGAGAGAAAAAAGCATGGCTTTTTTCTCAGCGGTTGCTGGAGACTGGGGGGAGGGGAGGAGGGGTGCATACCTGGACCACAGTGGGGTTTTAGGTCAGTGAAACTATTTTGTATGATACTCTAACGGTAGACACATGACCTTATGCATTAGGCAAAACCCATAGAAATCTACAACACAAAGTGTGACCCCTAATGTGAACTATGGATTTATAGTTAATAATAATGTATCAGTATTGGTTCATCAATTATAACAAAGGTACCACACCAATGCAAGATGCCAGTAATAGAACTGTGGGTTGGCAGGTGGAGGAAGAGGAAGTACATGGGAACCCACTGTACTTTCTGTTTAATTTTTCTGTAAACCCAGAACTCTTATAAGAAATAGTCTATTAATTATAAGAGGAAAAGGGAACACTCTTCCAAAGTCGTTTTCATGTATTCCTGAATAAAGCAAAAGGCTTAAATTTATAGGAATGAACCTTGATGAAACATCCCTTTGAACAGAAAGGAAACTGATATTTGGATTTTTTTTTCAACATCAGAGTTAGTTGAAAGATTCTGAAAAGTGACAGCTTCATAAGGATTTCCATTTGTAGAAAGGTAAGACATTAAGAGAAAAGAACAGTCTTATCTTTGAAAATTAATAGTACTACCATCTCCTGGTCCAAATACTTTCAGGATTTCAACTTTTTTTTCATCTGCATATACGTTTGTACATTAATAAATGTAGAAAGCTGTTTATTAAGAAAAGCTGCTTATTGAGAATCTGTCTAGCCCACTTCCTAGCCCCCATCCCAGACCACACCAATATGTTAGCATACTTAGAGTATATCATTGTTTCATTCATTGATTTAATATATATTGTGTCCATTCTATTATGGGCCAGAAATATACTTTTTATTTAATCTGCAGGTTTGTGCCACTATAGGGTGTAGAAAGCTCCTTATGAACGTGAACACTTTTATCTTGGCAGCCCCAGAATCTAGGATTGTAACCAGCACAAAAGAACAATCATCTCTTGAACGCAACATTCTAAGCACTGTGCTAAGGATTTTTGGATACACTCTTTCATTTAAACACTATGACAGCCCTGTGAGATAGAAATTGTGGTGGTCCTATTATTGATCAGTAAGGGTATGGTCAAAGAGGTACAGAATACAAAGTCACGAAGCTAGGAATCAATGGAACCATGCCATTCTTTTATGCTATTCATACTGTGATACCTGTGTGTCAAAAAATGCTCAATTATAGAAGGTGGGGGTGGGGAGGCCAAAAATATAGTATCTATTTTAGAATGAGGAAAAGTTGAGTAATATAACTACATGTGTATTTGTGGGTACATTATGCATTTGGCTAGAAAAAAAATTCAAATACAGCAAATGAGCAAATATAAAAAAGTTCTCCTGACCTCTCTTGCCTCTTCTTTTTCTGGACAGAGAACCACCATTACCAATTATTTGTGTCTATCCAGAGATATTCAATTAGTATGTCAAAAGGTCTGTCTCATGTTCTACCCTGATCCTTTTTTTTTTTTTTTAACAGATGATAGTGTTACTGAGTCCAAACTTGTTCTGCTCACCATACGACAGGCCAGTAAGTCAGGATACTAGGTGTTGGGGCAAGGAATAACGACTTTATTTAGAAAGTCAACAGACTGAGAAGTGGGGGTTAATGTCCTAGAGAGCTATCTTCCCCAAGTCAGAATTTAGGCTCCTTTTATACAAAAAAGGGGAGGGTGTGTAGTTGGTTGCCACAAGCTTCTTGTGTTCAGAATCCTTTGTTCTTGCAGCTGTCCACGTAGATCAGATCAGGATGTCCCTGATCTGTCCAACAAGACAAGTGTTATTTTCTATTCTGCAACTTCTTCATCTTTATATGAACAGGAAAGTGTTACACCTTTAAAGGTCAGAGCCTTGAGAATGGGCTATCCTATATATTTCAGGCTATAAGCCACATTCTTTCACAGAAGATTCAGAACCAGCATGACTAAGCACTGGAAACAGAGCACAGGGTTAGAGCTGAAGGCACAGATCTAATATATGGAATCAGATTTGTTCTTCCCTTCTACAATAGACTAGTATATACTTTGTCTTCCTGTTGAATTTATTTCATGTGACAATACTGTTTGCAGGTTATCTCTTATCAGTATATCTATATCTAACAATTTCAATATTTATAATAAACAGATTTACAGTGAAGTAGAATGCAAAATCGAAAGAATTTTTAAAATAAAATTAATGTAATACTCGTATCTATGAAAAAGATCTTTTAACTTTGAGTACAAAAAAAATTGGGTTTATCTAGGCAGGTTAGCAGAGACATTCATCAGCTAGAAAGATAAATCTTTATATTATAGTTTGCTGTGGAAAAATCCTACCATGTCAATTTCCTTATCTGTTTGTGAAAGCTATCAACCTTAAATGAATTAAATAGAGAAAATTACTTTTTACCTATATTCACTATTCCAGCAGGTTAAAAATTAATTTTTTTCTTTGTTCTTACTATCTCTACAGCATCTACTCTGATTTGCATACCATACATCATGTTTTTCAGCTGCAAGGACTTGAAAGCTTTTCATTGTAAACAACTAAGAATTTCAAAGTCCAGTTCAAACCAGCTTAGCTCCATCTGATTTTTATGAAAGTGAAGGGTGAAAAGTACACTATGACTCTATAGTAGGAGTTTTAAGAATTCACTTGCTAGATTTGGAGCATTTATAGTTGTGATATAAATTAACATTGTATAATTATTTCTTATTTGGGGCCAAAATTCAGATTTGCTCACATTATCTCTTAGAGGAGAAAATCTTCAATTTCCACATACAGTCTGCTGAAGTTCTGCCAAAACTCTGCTAAAAGATAGCTCTTGGTAGACTGTAACCTTCCAGAACTTCTGCGCATCTTCACCCAACTTCGTTTCAATGCTACAAGGAAAACCCCTTTTTTTTTTTCAGGCAGTCAGATGTTGGAAGGTAGGTGAAAGAATCTCAAAATAAGTCTTAGGGCAGAAGTGGTTACTTTTATAAACTGTGCAAAATAGTCATCCTCTCCAAAACAACCGTGGTTTCTATCTGGAAGAAAACACTACCAGGACATTAAAAATGCCAGTGAACACGCCATTTAAAAGGTATCCTTCTTCTAGATGTTAATTTCCACTACAGGTTGTATCTTTTTTATTCATGGATTTTAGAATAAGCATTTTTAAATGAAAAAAACTGGGGTAGAAAAATTAAAGCAGAAAGAAAAGAAGGATCTCACATTGCTTAATATTTATTCTAGCCTGGTTTTCTTTCCATGTACACTAAGCCACTGGCAACTCACATTTTCCAAATTTTGGGTGGATAATGTTTTCTCTTTGATTTTTTTTTGTGGGTAATGCAGAAACATTAGCTGTTTGGCTCTTATATTGGAAAACTTATAAAGGTTCTTTGGTTAAGTGTGTCAGACTTGCCTATGAAGAATCAGAGGCAGTCGCAAGAAGTTGATTAATTTTATATGTGGACTTGCAAAGACAGGTTAGCTACTATCCTGTATAAGTGTAAATTACAAAGCAGTACCAAGAAAGCCAAGCTTCACAGCATTATCTTGTTATCATGGCTCATTACATTGAACAAGCACTATGTTCTAAGGTTTGGGGTGATCTTGAGAATTACAGACATTGTCTTTCATTACCTCAACCAGCACCTTCTTGTCCTGACCCTCACCTTCATTCCCTACTTCCTGTCCACTCTTCTGGGATTGTAAGGGATAAAAGTAAGACAATTTAGTGAGTTAAAAGTTTTTGTATTTGTACAGATAAGCATCTCGATCCAATACCTGACTGTTCCCTCTACACTCACCGTGTGGCCAAGCAGCAGAACATCTGTGATCCTTGCTGCATGGACTTTCTCCAAGCCCCTTCCAGATCCTGTTAGCAATATCTGTGGCAACTAGCTTCAGGGACAAGAAGTTTATCTCAGAGTCTTTTTGCTACTGGTACTTCCTTGACACTTTCTGTTGGAGCACAGACAAATCCCAGAGCTTGACTATCCTAGGACCTGCAGGAAGATATAGCTGAGACAATTATGTGGTGGGAAAACAGAAATCCATCCTGAAAAACTGTTGTCTTGGTGTTGTGGTGGATACACAAATATATCCATATTTCAAAACACATCAAACTCACATAAAATGGGTTTGTTTTATTGTATGTAAATTGTACCTCAATAAAGTTGATTTAAAATGACGCTATCACTAAGAGGCTCACCACCTAGCCACTGTTCCACTGCTCTAATTTCTGACCCTTTACTCAGTATCATTCTTACCAGGCTACATTTCAACTATCAATTGACCAATCACAAGATTTTTGTCTACATTCCAGCCTTTGGTTGTTCATCTTGGCTCTATCTGTGGCCCATTGGCTCTTGGGCCACCTCTAGGTCTCGGAGGACTTGCATGATCTCCTGGAAGTCATGGGACCTCCTTCCTTGTTCATCTGGCAAAGCAAATCCTGTTTCTTGAAAAACCTTGGAGAACCTGGTTTGGTGGACTCTGGCATCTCTCTGGCTTCTGAAGAGCCTGAAGCTGATATGGACTGTTCCTGTCCCTTTACTATGACATGTCTCTGGAGTGATGGTGTCCTTCCCCATCCCACCAAACATGCTCAGTACCTTTTGGTTTCACCTTCTCTCTATTTGCCTCTTCCTTCCCCCAGTGTCAATTTCACTTCCTCTTGGTTTTTATCAAATTTGCCATGACATTTCATCTGGGTGGTCTGAATATTAAAGCTCTTCATTTCTGGAAAAAAATAATAAAAAATATGTATAATAAAAAAAAGTCTGGCTCCATTTTTCAGAGGTTTACACACCCTGTTCTCATACTCCAACCAGAAGAGTATATAAATAGCAGCTGACTATCAGTTGGCATAAAGGAGAAGAATTCAGAAGATAAAATAGCTGAATGAATTTTTTCTGTTCTAAAATGTGGAGGGAAAATCAAACGGCCAGACACAGATTTTAAAAGCTGGCTCTTTTCCCCTTGCTTAACTAAAGGCTGTTGCATGTTTAGGGAACAAATGCCACCAAGGGTATTCGCAAAATATGTGTGTCATTCAGTACAAAACATACAAGGCATACAGCTCATTCTCATATTGCATCTAGGCTTCCATAGATGTATTCTTAAATCACTTAAGGACTTAGAAACCACCTCTAGGAAGACTGAAACTTGAATATTAATCCAATATAGAGAAGCAATCCTCCAACAGAGCCTTCCAACTAAAGAAACACACTGCCAAAAAGAGCATTAGCTGTATGTCATATGTGTTTGAGAGAACAGCTTACTTTTAACACATATATTGCTTTTATGCCTAATATTTCAACAGAATATAAGCTCTGGCAGTGATTTGTCAGCTTGCTAAATCGTCAGTGCCTTGAATAGTGTCTAGGACAGAAAAAGAAATCAATAAATATCATTTTGTTGGACTCCTAAAAACTGGGCTCCATGAACACTAGCGTGTAAATTTTGGGGAATAAAGAATGGTGTGAATAAATATCCTTTTGCTTACTTGGAGGCCTGAGGAATAAGCATGGTGGACAACTACTCATGTTGAATAATTTCTGAAAAGGAAGACATAATGTCTGGAGAGCACACTTCCATCATGTGATAAAATGAGTACTACATTTGGATCAATATCTTGAGTTCCTGGCCTTTTATCCCATCTGCAATCTAGATGACCTACCTTTCTTTGAGACTCAAGTTCCTCATCCAAAAAAATGAAGGATTGGAGCTATAGAATCTCCAAAGTCCCTTCTAGCTCTGAATTTTATGACAAAGCTCATCTAAAATAATTTATCTCACAGCTTCAAAGACTAAGAAATACAAAGTGAATGTCATAACTTAGTAGGTGGACAATTAATGTCAAAGACCAAGATTTTAATTAAACATTATAAAAATAAGAATCCTTCATCTTTGACTAGTACATTTAGTATTTCCAAAGCACTTTCACATCTATCATCCTTGATAATCAAAGCTACCTTAGGAAACTCTTTAATGCAATGCACTAAGAAATGGGTTCCTGACATGAGATCACACAGAAAACTAGTGACAGAGATAAGACTAGAATCCAAATTTGCAGAATTCTAGTTTTAGGGTTTTTTTCCTTTTAAAATATATATGTATATGTATATATATATGTATATGTATATTTATATTTATACACATATATAAACTGTTGTCCATAAAAATCTGTTACATTTTCTTTGAGAATGTAACAGGGCATCCTAGCTGGGACAAAACTGAAATTCTAATACAGTTATGAGCAGAGACAGGCAACTTCCTTTCTCCCTGCATCTATTTGCATCTATTCCATTAGATATGATTTAAACAGATGCTGATACACCTTTTGGAAAAATAATTGGGATAGTGTCAATTATTGGATTTCAGGCATATATAGGAGCCTATAGATTATTAAGAACTCAATGGGAGCCAATTACAATAAAAGGACAGCTGAACCTCAAATACAATTTATCCCACAGGGAGAAAGGTCCAGTATGGAACGTAAACTAAGGGATTAAAGAGAGCTGTTCTACATTTTTCCAAACACATTAGAGTTTAAGGATGTTGCTAAGAGACCTTCAAACAGTATAATACAGAGGTAAGAAAACTGTTTATCTTTTCGCTTGGCAGCTCACTGCTCCTGTACTATTACATGCAGAATGGGTTGAGGGCACTGACAGCTGGAGTGTTGGCAAGGATCCGGTGTAGTACATCAACACAGCAGATTCAAGCAACAGTATTTAAGCAGATCTCCTGCTGACATTTACCCACAGCAGAGTCCCAGCGGGGCATACGCCAGCCATAGCAAGAAAAGTGAATGACCTGGACTAATTAGTTAATGCATGTGGGATACCCCTCTGGGATTCCCAGAAATACTTGGAGAATTGGAGTTCCTACCTAAACAGGTGGGGACTACTACTAACAAGATGTCGTGTGGGATCACAAAACAGTGGATTTTTTTCTCCCTGGATTTTGGCCCATAAGTCATGCTGCTCCAGCTTGTTTTCTGGTTAGAAGTTTGACTTCTTAAACTATCTGAAAAATTCCTAAGCTTATTCTCAGTGAGTAATCCATTGATTTCAATTAACTCTTGCATACCTTGAAATCATTTTTTTCATTCAAGTAAAGATACTTCCAGTTTTTCAGTAAAGGTTGCTAAATTTGCATATTTATCACAATTTCACTTGAAGTTGAAATGAGACCTCTGAAAAATTCTAACCATAGTACAGAAGCTGGTTTTTGTGCTTGCCAATCTCCTTTGCTAAACTTGTCTCCTTTGTTTTCTGAAAAAATGAACTATCATATCAAAAAGGTTTACAAATCTTCTTAGACAGTTTACTTCAGAGAGCCATCTGACTTCTGTTTGTAGAAGCCTCACATGCTATTCCTCAACAACATTAAATTTTCTGAAAAGGTAATCATATTTGCTATGTGAATTTATTTTGTTGATGGTTCTAATTATAATAGTGAAATAAAGAACTGCACTAACATTTGTTGCAGCCAGTTGATGTTGATGCACAATGCAGTTTATAGTCAGAACTTCAGAACATACTTCCTTTAGATGGGTTCTAAACCTTTATGTCTTCCAACCCTGCAATTTGCTCCACCAGTAGTACAGGGCACCTAATTCTCCTATGGTACTTGTGTTTCATCAAGCCAGAATTTTACAGCAGGAAAAAAATAGATGCTCGAGTGTACTCAGTTCCTAAAAAATTTACAAACATCCCTTTTTACAATTTAAAATCAGCACAGAGTTAACAAAGAGTTACCATTAGAAGGGCCTTATTGTCAGTAAGTTGTATTTCATCAACTTAAATCAAAATTTTTATTGTTTTTAGTGTTAATTAATTGCTTTTCAATGTCAACAGACAACTCATGGATACACTTTGAATTGAATCATTGCTCAATAGCAGTTCTTTTACAGTACTGTATTTTGGCTGCATCACTTTTGTAATTGCATACTCTACATTCATACAATCGTCCTAGCAAGTGTATGAGCACCACCAGATTTTGTAATGATTTCTGCAATTTTGTAAGCCCCAACCATTCCATTGTTTTTTGTTTATGTGTTCTTTTTTCCTTTACATTTTTAAATTGTTTTGAGAGCTAGCCCAGAAAAACATATACTTTCAATGTACCATGTTCAATCATGTTCACATATTAATTTTTTTAATTGAGGTAGAACTGGTATATAACATTACTTAAGTTTACAAAGTGATCATCACGAAATGTGTATTCTTCTCAACTGAGAAAGTGTCAGAGTTACATAACTCAAAATTCTGTTTTAAAATTTTGAACTCTTTATACATTTACTTGCTTTATCAAGATGTTTTCTTTTCAAGTAATCCAAAAGTTGTAATGTTTCAAAGCCCCTGTTATAAAAGAACTATCACAATAAATGACATATAGACTGTCTTGAGTCAAATGGCTTTCAACAAAACCATAGGCTAATTTCAGTAAGATATTGTTGACCATCTTTTCTTTTTAGCACTTGACATAATAATGATGAGTTGAAGGGCTTTTCTAGAATTAAATAATAAAATGTAAACTATTTTTACTTAATTCTCAGAGTCCAAGTTACACACATAAACATTGAGGGTGAAACATAGACCATATCCACAAGGTAGTCAATGGCTGCCCGTAGGCACACACAGTCTACTCTCACTATATGACTTCAAGATCGAGCAATCCATCAAGAGAAAACCTGCCAATCACAGCCATTGTTCACCATTATTTTGTAGCACTCACCTTGTATGCCTTTTGTGTATTTTCCATGAAGTCAGTGTCAATGCTGCTCATGTGATGCCCATGAAAATTCAATAAGAGAAATGAAATATTAAGGAATATGATTTTGTCAGAGTTGAGCTTTAGAGAACCACAACTATTGTAATATCTAAGAGTTTTTTTTATCCAATAATCAATTTTTGCCCTTGTTCAAAACATGTGTACTAGCGGTATTTGTGGTGGGAAATGACATCATTTGTAGTTCAGGGGAAGTTTCAAAAGGAAAATCATAATGTATACTTCTGGTGTTTTGGCATAAGGTCATGCTTTCTACTGCAAAGAACTATAAACCATTCAAAAACCAGTCAGTCGGCTATTGGACCATGGACAGAGCACATGACCATGAGACATGAAGTAGCCATTCAGCTACTGTTCATGCCCATCATGAACTGGATGTTTTTCAGACTTACGTAGGGACCCACTTTACAGCACAGGAGTGCAGCAGTGGAACATGGCTATGGGGTTCATCAGTCCTATCTCACTGTGTCCCTCAGAGGCCATCAGCCTGATAGAGTGGTGAAACAGCCTCTTAAAGATGCATCTGAGGCTCCATCTTAGAGATGACTCCCTGAGAGATTGGCACCATCTCCCAGGGTGCTGTATACATCATAAATAACAAACATCATATAGCACTCCTGTATTCCTTATAGGTAAAATACAAGAATTTGGGAACTAAGGAATGGAGTGGGAATGTCCCTTTATATCATCACTCCCAGAGATCCATTTGGGAAATCTGTATGTCTCGTCCCTGCTTTGGGCACTGTGGGCCTGGAACATAATAAGAGTCCCATTGCATTTTAAGCTTCAGCGTTCACTTGGTCACTTTGGGCTCCATGTGCCAAAAGACTAGTGGGCAAGAAAAGGAATCACTATCCTGGCAAGAGAAATTGCCTCTAATCATCAGAAGAATGTGAGCTCCTGCTCCATAGTAGGGGCAGGAAAGAATGTGTTTGGCAGGCAAGGGATCCACTGGCGTCTCTCTTGGTTTTCTCCTGCCCTCTTGTTAAGAGTAAATAGATACCATCAGCAGCCACCACCTGAGGAGGGCAATGGTAACCAGAGGCTCGGATTCCTTGGAGGTGGAGACCTGGGTTAGCCTACTAGGCAAACTGCCTAGATCAGAGGTGCTAAATGAGGGTGGATAGTGGAGCAGGATATTGAGTATCAGTTAGGGCCCTAAGGTCAAATGCAGCAAAGGGAGCGGTACTTCGTCCCACTTACCTTTCTGAGTTGCCCAGAAAACGTGAGATTTCCCAACGAAACTCCTGGAGAAGCTCCTCCCAGATGGCGCACACTGGGAAGAAACAAGGAGACTGACTGTTCTATGTGATGGTGGGCTTTGGTGGATTCCCTGGGCTCCACCCAGGTCCCCTTGGGGCCTGGCTCATCCAACCCACGTTCCTGGGAATATCAGCTAACAGCTTGCAGCTGTGTCTCTCACGGGGCATTACCCACAACCACAGAGAAAAGCCTTGCCTCGTGCTGTATCCTTTCCTGTGGAGGGGCCTGTAGTCAATGCCTAGTTGATGTGGGGGTACAAAGGCACATCCCAACTGCCTTAGTTTAAGACAACTCTGAAAGGCCATCCCAGCTCCAGGGCTCACTGCTGGATTAACTGAAGTCTCATTTGCAAATGCATTGTGGGTTAACTTCTCCCTCTGCTCAGGTTTATTTCTCCCTCTTCTTTGTAGGAATATTTCCTTAAGAGGTCTCCCTAATAAGTTTTCTGCATGCAACTTTTGGTTTCAAAGTATGTTTCCAGAAAACCCAATCTCATACAACTATCTGAGCATGTAATCAAAAATTTCCCAACTAATTAACCCTAGCAGTTACCATCAGCTGCAACCAGGTGGTCAAAATTGCAAACTTTGCTTATGACATTACTATTGTTGACTTCAGATAAAATGTCATGCTTATTTGTTCATTCATCTTGTAAGAAGTCTTTTTTAAATGTAACTTGAACAAGCCCAACGAATATTTGTAGAACAGTAGCAGAGCTTTGCAGAAAACTACCAGTGTTTATCATTAATTAGGGAGTTGGTTGACTTTTAGGGGGAAATACGGTGCAGTGGTAGAGGTAAAAGGGCAGAAAGAATCTGTTCTCCTTTTGTCTATATTATTTCATGTATGTTGTTTTCAAAATAAAGGCTTTGGTTGCTGATACCTGAGAGAAAAACTGTTCCTTGTTTAAGTCACATAAAAAATGAGATCCCCCTTAGACGTATAAATATAAGGCTTATAGGTTCAAGCCTCTTTCTGAAAAATAACCGTTTCAAGCTTCTACCTCACAATTATCTATAATAAAAAATACATTTATAGAAAAATTGACTTAAACCTGGTCTGACTTCAATTATATTTTGTGCTGTTTAGGAGGGAAATTAACAAAGGTCGCATGCACTGCAGTGGAGTCTCAGCCCAGGAGAATTATATGGCATGCTAAGTGGAAGACATGTTCAAGAAATTCTTTGAATACCTCTTAAGAAAACATTGTCAAAAACACTGCCCCGAGACCAAAGTAGCCAACACTGCACAGGTGCATAAGAGCCCTTCACATGCAGGGGTCGTGAAAACTGAGACCCATCTGTGGTCCAGATGTCTTGGTTTACTGATTCGCCTTACAAGGCATAGAGAGATTGTTCCTATTAACCGGCACTTCTTCAAATTGTACCGACTTACGATTGATACTTGTAAAATAATTCTCAGGCAGTAAAAACCTTAAAGAAAGATTAGTTATGTTATGGGTCATTTAATATAGTACTGATTACTTTTATCCGCCAGTCCTCTAACTCCATGAAAACCGGTAAACATGCACAGCATACACAGGCCCATCCTCTCACCTGGCTGTTTGGGTTGCCTCCTCCCCATCCTTATCAGCAGCTCCTTGCCAGTGTTTCCCTGAGAAACTGGAGGTGGTTCAACAGGAACTCACTCAACTTCCTGTGTTCCCTTGACAAAACTACCTGCTTCTACTCACATCCTTATCTCTTTGTCTCTAGGAAGAGATACCTTCCCTGCTGCCAGCAGCAGATTTCTGTTCTTGTGTTTGGATTTCATCACCTGCCCTTTCTTCAGGGATCTGGATCCCCCTTTATCTCCTCTCTCACTTGTCTCTCCAACCTCCACCCTGATTCCTTCCTCTCGGAGTACAAACGAGCTCAGGTGCCTCTCATCCCCAAAAGGACCCTTGTAATAGTCTCCTCTGTCTGTCACCTGATACTGCTTTCCCTTCACAGCCAAATTTTCCTAAGAAAGTAGTCTATGCTCATTGTCTCCCCTTTTTACTTCCTGATTATTACTTCTACTCCCATCACTCTAGGAAACTGCCTTTATCTAGGTTTCAAATTGCTTAGCTCAATAAATGATTTAGACTTCTTATCTCACTTTATTGATCTGCAGAATTTGATGTTGTTAATTACTTCCTCCTACTTGATACATTTCCCTTGATTTCTAAAATACCGCTCTTTGCTGGTTTTCCACCTTCCTTCTTTAGTTGCATTTTCTCTTTATTTTATTTTTATTCTGTTCTATTCTATTCTATTCTATTTTTCTTTATTTTCTTCAGCCTCTTCTCATTTCTTCTCAATGCTTTATGATGACAAATTTCAAATCGGAGAAAAGTTGGAAGAATTGTGCAGTGAACATCCACATACCCATCCCTTTCTCACTTCTCTTCTCACACTTGCAGCCATTCTTATCCTATATGTCTACTTTAGACCATTTCTGAGTTCAGACATATCTGGACCAAATGGGCATGTCTACCTTGATGGCCCAGAGGCATCGCAAACCCAGTCTGGTGAAATTCAACTCATCCTTGTTTTTTTCACTCTTTATTTTCCCTCTTTTCTTATCAGTCACCAAGTCCTAATAGTTCTATTTCTTTAATATCTTCTCCACTCTGTCCAAGTTCAAGCTCCAACCATTTCTTGTCTCAACTGACCTTCCTGCAGCCAGCCTTGCTGTCTCCAATTCATTTCCCACACAGCTGCCACAGTGTTGTTTGTAAATGCAAGGGTTAGCATCTCAATTTGTTGTTTAACATCTTTCAGGAATTTTAGTTTAAGTTCTTACTTCTATTTTTAAGCCTTTGTTATATTGTTATTTATTTTTTAAAAATTTAAAGTAAAGTTTAGTTGATTTACAATGTTGTGTTAGTGTATAGCATAGTGAGTCAGTTATACAAATCTATCTATCTATCTATCTATCTATCTATCTATCTATCTATCTATCTATATATTCTTTTTCATACTCTTTTTCTTTATAGGTTATTATAAGATATTGAATGTAGTTCCCTGTGCTACACAATAGGACCTTGTAGTTCATCTATTTTATATGCTAATCCCAAACTCTTAATTTATCCCTCCCCTTCTTCCCCTTTGGTAACTGTAAGTTTTCTGTCTGTGAGTCTCTTTCTATTTTGTAAATAAGTTCATTTGTATCATTTTTTTTTTCAGATTTCTCATATAAATGATATCATATGGTGTTTTTCTCTTTCTGGCTTACTTCACTTAGAATGACAATCTTCAGATCCATCCACATTACTGCAAATGGCATTATGTCATTTTTATGGCTGAGTAGTATTCCGCTATTTATATACACCACATCTTGTTTATCTATTCATCTGTCAGTGGACATTCAAGTTGCTTCCATGTCTTGGCTATTATAAATTAAGCTTTGAGCTCTTTAGCAAGGCCTTTCATAATCCCTAGTTAGCTTCATCTTTCACTCTCTTTCTTCTCAAACTTTATGAACTGGGTCTGTAAAGCTACCTAAAGTTCTGGAATGTGCCTCTGTGTTTATACTATGATAGCTTTTCTCATGCTTCCCCTAACTTTTTCACCTACTTGTTTTCCTTCCAACTTCCAACCACTTTTCCAACTTGTCCTTGAAAATTCAGTCTAGATACTATCTCCTCTGGGAAAAGTCCCCCACCTTCCCCTCCTAGCATCCTGCCACTCCCTTACAGGGTGACTTCCCACAGCACTTGTGCTCATTAATGAATTAATTGATTTTAAGATTTGAAGGCCTGCCGGGTATTGTGCACTGTGTTAGGTGATAGGAATAAAACAGTAAATAAAATAGAGCTCCTTCTCTCCAAGAACTGAACCACAGTTTGAGGATTTAGATCAATAAAGGGACAATCACGATAAAGTGTGGCTAGCTAATGAAAGAAGAATGCACAAGGCACTCTGGGGAATACTTAGAAGGGACACAAGTCTGAACTTGGAGAATGGGGAGGCTGCTTGGAGGAAGATTCATCTAAGATATGAAGGAAGAACAGGAACACAGGGAAAGGAATGAGTGAAGGTGGGAGTGGCTGGGGAAGAGGAAAGAGAGAGGGAATGTGGTTTTCAGGGTGCTAGTTAGTGAGAGCCCGGACTGTTCAGCATAGGAAGTGTCCCAGTGCTTGGCCCAGTAGGCACTCAATGAACATTTATTGATTACATGAATGCATGCATGCATGAATGAATGAACACATGGGGCTGAAAACAAAAAGGGTCAGATTAGAAGAACCTCATATGAAAAGGAATTTGAATTCTATTCTGAGGACACCCCATTGGGACTGCATAGAAGGGCTTTAAGCAAGAGGTTGATATAATCAGATTTATACTGTAAAGATTAGTTTGGGTAAAATGAATTGGAAGGAGAGCAAGAGGCAAGTCTAGCAGCATGAGATCAGTTAGGAGGATGGTGTGGTCAATGATGTCAGAAAAGGTGGTGACCTGAAAGAAGCATGTGCAGTTGGGATGGAGAAGAATGACTGTGTTGCGAGATTAAGGAGACAGAGGTCAACGGATTTGGTGATTGATTGGCAGAATGAGAATGAGAAAGCAATCAAGAATGATACCCAAATTGTTTGCTTGGGCAGTTGTTGGCAGCAATGAAAGTAAGAAAACAGAGAAGGATGAAGAGGTTTCTGGGGATTAGGTTGGACTGTGAGGGAGATAAAAATTTCCATTATGAACATTTTGAATGAGTTGGAGGCAGGCATTGGTCCCGGGCCTGTCTGCCCACAGAGCATTTTGCTCTTTCCCTGCTCTGTTGTGCATCAGCAGGAGCTGGCTTGCTGGCTGCGGTCCCCAGGCTCTCCTGTTAGCTGGCTCTGGCTTGGTTTGGGCACGGGAGACTCTGGCAAGAGATTAGACGACCAGAAGAAGGGAAAAGCCAGGATGTTGTCCCTCTTCCCTTCCAACCTCCGGCGTGTTTCCAGCAGCGTCTGCGTCTGCTCTGTGGCCCCAGTCCCTCCTGACACGCTTGCTCCTGTGTCCTCTGAGAACCCCACACCTTGTGCTCTAGAGACACATCACCTTTGTCCCTCCAGAGTAGGGGTGGCCGTGGGTCCCTGTTGTTGCCAGACTCAGGGTTCCCTCAGAGTCTCCTGTTTGGTCTCTTAGCTCTTCACTCCCATGTAGCTAGCATTAAACTCTCTGTATTAAATACTCAGAAGGGGTTCTGTTTTTCTGAGGAACATCAGAGTGGAGAGATGGAAAATGCAACTGTATGTGGAAGAGCGATACGGGCTAGAGTCATCAACACACAGATAACTGGACTTTCTGTCAGAGGACTTACTTCCCTGGAGTGCAGTTGTCTCCTTACCTGTCTGTGTCCCGCAACAGCCTGGACCGATCTTTAAGTGTGGAAAAACTAGCTTATCCCTCCCCAGATCCCCAGACAAACTCAACACCTGGTAGAGAATTGGCACTCAGTAATGTAGGCTGAGCGAATGAAGAAATGAATGCATAAGCCTACATATAATTTAAGTGACATTAATTGGTGGTTACATTCATTTTTACAATAAAATGGAACTCAGTCAACCCAAGGATGGCCCAATCTGAATTAATAAGAAATCTGACTTATGGAATATTTGTTAGCATATGCAGTTTTATTGCCCTCAGGATTATCATGATGCAAATGAGTGAACAGCAATAAGTTGCCCCAGTTGTTAAGTCATTTATTGGGTAGATAAGAATAATTAGAAATCATTGCAGTTGTGCATACAACGGTGTATATGAAGGGTATTGCTAAGTGAACTGAAGATTGCAAGTTTGTTTAAATGCGTTAAAAACCCCACCTAATCCCCTAATCTTGGATACACAATTGATTTCCCTGGAAATGATCTGCAGAGGTGACCTCAGGGTTCATGTTACCAACTCCGAGCAGTGGCTGAATAAATCGAATGTTACATATGGGGCATTACAATGTGTAAATGTTGATATGGTTTTAGTGGTTTTGACAGTAAGAGCAAAGAAGAGCTATTAAGACAGGACATTTCATAATTAGTAAAATAAGAGCCAATTATATTAATTTAAATCACATATTGCTCCATTTACCGTTCCTAGGACTGCATTTTCTTACACATGCAAGCACACACACAAAGGGGAAATTTGTGTGGGGCCTCTAACAGTTTTTATTTCGTTATTTTAAAACATGCAAATAAGGATGTTAGAAAAGCAACTCGAATAGCATATAATTAGTTAAATCAAGGAGTATTTATGCTCAGAGTTTAGGAAAATTCAAGTAAAGAAAGGGAATTTTGGCAGCAGTACATGATCCAGAAAAACAGATTGTTGTCATAATAGCAAGGTCCCCATTTAAAGTTTTTGACACCTGTGTATGATAGTCCTTTTAAGAGCAAGGACTCTGTTATTCAGAGGAGAGTCAGGTCTGTCCCTAAGAGCTATGATTCAAGGGTTTTGCTTCTGTCACCAGGGGGAGGGGCGACACTGGGCTCCAGGGACCGTGTGCTTTGCTTGCTCTGTGTCCGCGGTTGGGAAGGGAGGAATGAGGCCACTGACTGCTTCAGTTTGTCCTCTGTCTTCTGGTGGTTGAGAATCCAACAGAAATATTGCCCCCGCTTCCTACATTAAAGATGGAAGCAGCAGTGAGAAGCTAGGGAAAGTGAGTCCTTGATCTCTTACTCTGAGTAGCAGTGACTGGTATTTTTAAAAAGATTTTTAAAACACCATAGTTTTTTTTTTACCACATAACTAAAAAACAAAAAGAAGAAAAAGAAATTACATCAAGCCTACTTTCACTACGTAGCGGCAACCTCTTCTTACAATTCAGAATAAATTCTTCTAAAACGACTGTCACGCAAATCACTCGAGACTGAATGTTCACGTCTTCCAAAATTCAGATGTTGAAACCTCATCCCCAGTGTGATGGTGTTTGGGTCATGAAGGTGGAGCCCTTATGAATGAGATCAGTGCTGTTATGAAAGAGACCCCAGTTGCTCCCTGGCCCCTTCTTCCATGTGCGGGCGCAGCGAGAAGATAGCCATCTATGGACAGGAAGCAGGCTCTCACCAGACACTGAACCTGCCGGCACCTTGATCTTGGACTTCCCAGCCTTCAAAATTGTGAGAAATGAATGTTGTTTATAAGCCACCCAGTTGACGGTGTTCTGGTATAGCAGCCTGGATGGACTAAGACATGAATCTGTATACTTACAAGTATCTTCATATTGTACATACTGTTCTGTAACCCACTTTTTCCATGCAAAAATATGTCATGAATAATCTTCCATGGCAGTACACAGTTGTGCTTTAATGGCTGTATGGTACTCCTGTTTCATTAACTGACCATAACTTATTTAACCAATAGCTCCCTGAGAGACGTTTGGCTAACCTCCAGTTTTTCACTATTGCATACAAATGAGCCATCGGCAACTGATTTTTTAAGGTGAATCGTCAAGCACTTGTAATGAGATATTTTGGAGCAAGCTGCGGGAACATTGGAATAGGAATGTAAAGGGGCCCACGGGAGGGAGGTGTTTATGAATTGCTATTGTTCTTGATATATTAAGGACATCGGTAACCGGAGAGGGCAGAGGAGGATGGTGTGAGGAGGGAGAAAGTAAGAGAGAGTGAAATCACAGGTACGGAGAGAGAGAAACACAGAGACATGGACGACAGATTGAGTGACAGACAGATAGACAAAGGGAAAGAAAGAACACCACTAGAACAAATAGAAAGGGTCAAATAACTATCAAGGCTGCTCAAAACAACAGTTTTGTGACAATCGCCAAAAAGTGCAGTGGCATTTATACCATTCAAGCAATCATATATCATTGAATAAATGAAAAGGGGGACAAATTGCCCCAAACCAGAGGGAACTTTGTTTGGTTATCAGAGTAGACAGGGAGCAACCTTTTAAAAACTCTACAACAAAGAAGAAGTAATAATTAAGAGTTCTTCTAAATAAAAAATAAAAATGGACTTATTTACAAAACATAAACAGACTCATAGACACAGACAAACTTATGGTTACCTGGGGGGAAAGGGGGTGGGAAGGGATAAATTGGGAGTTTGAAATTTGCAGATACTAACTACTATATATGAAACAGATAAACAAGTTTCTACTGTATAGCACAGGGAACTATATTCAATATCTTGTAGTAATCTATAATGAAAAAGAGTATGAAAAGGAATATATGTATATGTATATGCATATGCACAACTGAATCATTATGCTGTACACCAGAAATTGACACAACATTGTAAACTGACTATACTTGAATTAAGAAAAAACACAATTTAAAAAAAAAACCCCAAAATTAAGAATTCTCATTCCACTTCACTTGATTCACCAACCCACATACACGTATGCATATCACGAGTTGAAGCTTGTCATTCAAAAAAAAATTAGCTTTCTTTGACTCTTATCTCCTTTAACTCTGATATTTTAAATGATATTTTCTTTTATGGTGATTAACTGAGATAAAATATTTTGCATCATTGCTTTGCATCACAGCTCCAGAGAAAATGAAAGAGGAAGGTTAGCTTCCCTTTTCTGACTGTGGTACCAGCTTCCTGTTTTAGAAAAACTAAAATAAGGTGTGAACAGCCACTTTCTCTTAAAAATCATTTCTCCATGGGTTTTAGGGTAGGATGGGGTGTGTATTTGTGGGGGTTGGAGGATGGCTTCTCTTGTGAAATTTTCTACATACACTTGTAGGGAACAATGAAAACTCACTTGTATAATGAACATCACTTGTATACATATCACAGTACATCCCAAGTTTCAAAAATCAACTGAAGGAAAAGAACAATCCTGACATCTCATGGGAAGCTGTGAGATACAAATGAAATTATTTACGTGAAAGTGTTTGGCAAACTATAAAAGTCTGTACAAGTGCAAGGTCTTTTTAATTATTGGAACTTTATTATACTCCGGCATCTGCAGAGTCTTCTCAAAGACAGACATTTCTGCTCCTTTCCTACACCCGAGTGTTGGAATGAGGGAATACATCCACGGATAGCCTTGCTCTTTGTTCTCCCCCGATGCGATCTTTTGCATGGACAGAAAAATTAGGAAAATGCCTTTCCTTTTGTCAAATCTATAAGAAGTGGTCAGGTTCCCTTCTTCTAACTGGAAAAAAAATCTACTGAAGACTAGCTCATATGAATTATACCCTGCCTGGAACCCTGTCCTGTGTCACTGATACACCCCAAGCAAAGACAGAGAATGGTTATTGCTTCCCAGTGCTTCTAAGGGCAGTTTAACTTAAAACACTGATGCTACATGCCCCACAAGTTTAGCATGACTCAGCAAGGTTAGTCACTTACCAGCAGACGATCACGTCCAGGCACGTGACCTTGGAGCACAGCGGGCAGCAAACCAGACAGATTTAGCTGAACCGCTCACTCAAGCTGGTCTGTTACTGATCAACAGCGGACTAGGGCAGTGCAAGGGCACCAGAGACCACCGGCATCCTCGTCACAGCATTTCTCTCTCACGTCGCCTTGTGTCTAGCTGAGCGGGTGCTGACCACCTCTACGGAGCGGGTGCAGGGAAACCTCCCTCTTCAAAGATTCTGATTTGTATCTTCCATTTGGAGAGAACTTTTGCCCTGTTTGTCTTTGTGGCTTTTCTTTGTTCCATGAAGGATTGAGGCATTGCACACACGAATGAGCTCAGAGTATTATAAGTGAAAAAAAGCCCCAAATCTACCTTAAAAAACTACATCCTACCTCGTCATTTTTTATAGTATCCACATATAACTTAGCCCCTTCTGAGCATTCTGGGTTTTTTCCTGAAAGCATAAGTACTGCATATATAATTTGCTTGCCACGTCATTCTGAAATCTTTAATGCGTATGGTTCAGACATCCTGTTTACTACTTTTTTTTTTGCTTAATGTTAAGCCAACTTATTTACCGTAAAAAATGTACTTTTTTTATTCTTCTGGAAAAAAAGAAAGTTAAATACAACACACATTTATATAACTGAATCACTTTGCTGTACACCTGAACCTAACCTTGTAAATCAACTATGCGTCAATAAAAAATAAAATTAAAAGAAAATACGACACACATTTAAGGTGTTCTTTTTAATTTTTATTTATTTATTGAAGTAAAGCTGATTTACAATGTTGTACACTTAAGGGGTTCTGATGTCCCAGTCTAATATAGAGGCTGCTGATGAAATGCCTTAACACAATGGCAGGAATTCCACAATTCTGTTTACTTTTTGGTATATATATATATATATATATATATATATATATATATTTTAAAATATGGTGTATTGTTTAATTGCTACGGTACAGGGTAGAAAGACATTTGTGATGTCTGAAGGATGCTGTTTCTCCCCTCTGGATTTAAAGTTGGCCAGTTCTAAAAGTGAAGGCAACTAGCACATGTGGCCAACTGTACTTTTTATGGCTCAGCTTCGTGTTTCAGAGATGTTAGGGACTCAGATTAAAAACAAACAAACACATCTGCTTCAGCAATTCTGGTGTACACTTTTTTGTTGGTTTCGTGTAGGAGTTTCACAACCTGAGTGATATTACTTGTGCAGAGTTTAGTTTGGGATGCGGGAAGGATGCCACTTGGCAAAAAAATTTTTTCTTTGCCTTCTTGGAATTTTTGTATTCAGCTCAAAAATGACAAATGTTTGCCCCCTTGGGCTTTAGGTATCCACTAGACTCTACATTTGTATTTCTGTCCTTTTTTTTTTCCTAGTTATCTTGATGGATTATTTTAGAATGTCCTCTTCAAAAATTCACTCTACCATGGAGCAGAGACATTTGCTTCCTTCTGTTAGCAGCTCATCCTGTGACATGTTTGGGGCTCAGAGGACATAGCCACTATGGTAGATAATATCTGAAATTCTATATATACCTTGCTTTCGAACCCCTTGGAAAATGTGGTCCTTGAGAAGTTGAGTTGAAACCCACACAGGTTTTCAAACGCTAGACAGTTTCTAGTTCAGCATTGTTTTGTTTAAAGTTGTTGTTAGGAAATAATTTGAGTAACAAGTCTAGTCATCACCATATCCTGATAGCCCACCAGGAAGATAAATTACTTCCTGTAAATTATGACATTTCACCTCCACCCACAGAGGTTTGCCATATTACTCTGCTGTCTTCTAAGTAAATGGTTTCTCTGAAAATTGTTACAAGGAATCCAATGTAAATTATATTCATGAATAAAATATATATATATGTGCTCACAAGTATTTACCTAAGCACAAAGATATATAGTATTTAAAAATAAATAAACCCACAGTCTTTCCTCCCTTTCAATGTGCCAGTTACTGAAACTTTCTATGGCATCTTGATCCTAAAAGGAACCCCAGAAAGTACCTTAATCCATTCCCAGACATCTGGACAGACTGGCTAGCATTATCCTAGTCTTCCATAAATGTGGCCAAGGCTTCCTGTGGCCCTTAGAATTTTGCTTTATATGTGGCTTGTTCTTTTTCTCTCTCCATTGTATATATCTGTTTCACAGTATTGAGTCAATGATGGGTCCCATCTAAAGGAGTGAAAAAAGGGGGGTTGGTATAGCTCAGTGGTAGAGCACATGCTTAGCATGCACAAGGTCCTGTATTCAATCCCTAGTACCTACATTAAAATAACTTTTTAAAAAAATCTCAAAAAAAAAAAAAAAAAGAATAGAAAAGAGAAAAATTTACGAGGACAAACTTAATGGAAGCCATCACCATATTTTAATTTGGAAGTTGTCCTCAGACCACACAATATACAAGTAGACAATGACATGCACATTATTGTGAAATGATATAAGTGTGGCCCTAAAATACTTTTAATGGTTCCAGCCTGGCTATTGCTCCCTTTCCTCCTGCTCAGAAATGGAGCTTTATACAACTCTCTTCTCACAGCTACACATTGATTCCAGTTAAGGAGTAACCTGATATTCAGTCCATGTCACAGTGACCCAGATGGTGTGCATGTTTTAGAGATGGAAATATAGAGCAAATTTGTTCCTCCTCGGGTCCAATGAGTTGGGCAGTGTTATGACTACATCCTGACTGTGTGGGTTTCTTATCTCATATAGTTTCTTTGTGTCTGCTTGAATCCTTTCATGCTTCTCAGAGTCCGAATGTAATTTAGTACTTCCTGACAATTACACCTTTTTATTTTTAAAAAGTCCATCTTTTGGGCTGGCTGTGTTCTATAATTTCGTTGCTCAGTCATTCAGAAAGCCTTTTATCCAGACATGCTGTTTATTTAGGACATCCAATTTATTCAGTTTGGTAATATTTGTTGTTGTTGTTGTAAAAAAAACATTGCATCTGTATCCTAAAGGGCATCTGTCTACTCTGTTTCTCTCACTTCAGGGTTAAAAAAAATCTCAGCCTAGAGAAACGAAGTGAGCTCTTCAAAGTCAACAGACACTGAGGTGGTTGATGGAGCTGAGACTGGAATCTGGACCCTTCTGATTTCTAGTCCAGGGCTTTTTTCTGGGTGGCAGGTGGGGGAGGAATTCCTTTTTTGTTTTAGTCACTGTACGTATTTTGTTATGTGGATTTCAAAAATCCTACAGACAATTTAAATGGGTGACTAATTTCTCCTCTGATTATTAAGATTATATCAGTAGTTCTTTAATGACTTAAAATTTGGTACAAGTGGGGCTTTCTTCCATGTGAGAGTAGGGACAGCATTTTCCAACTCTGTCTTCCAGAAACCACTAAAAATTGAGCAAAATATTTATACTGTAAATGGATATGGTATTGTACCACTTATCTTGCTAGTAATCAGCCTGGACCTATACTTGGAATGGCTCTGTTCCTGTTTTATTTTCTACTTCCAGACGGGCGCCAAGAATACAAAGCAACTCCCATCTATCTCCTAGCTTAAATCTCACTAGAAACAATTTCAGAAAAAAAAAAATTCAAATATACAGCACTGAGGAATTCAAACTGCATCGGCAAAGTAGATAGGACATAATCTTCCAAACCATTGTTCCCCGAGTGTATCTTTTTGTTTGTGAAAGCACTCCATTTAAGAAAGGCTTCCATCTAAATTAGTATCCCATCTCAAAACAAACTAGCTTATAAGTCCAGAAACAACAGGGAGAACAGTCAATAAAATCATCCAGATAATATAAATGGGAAATCACTTCCAGAACCTATTTGGTTCTGAACAGAACTCTCTGCCCAGTTTTTTATACTTGCCATGATACCTTGATATTTCTTCCAAAGAGAATCTTTGATTTAAAGTTCTTTAAAAAGCAGCTATTCTCCTCGGACGTGGTGGTATCACTGACTTGTGCACCTGGATTAGTTTATACCTAGGTTCACTACACAGTAATCATCTTAGAAAGCAGAAACAGAGCTTCAGTGGATTTGGACCCATCTTTACGGAGCTCAGGTGCAGATGGGATGGGCTAGAACAGTGTTTCCCAAACAATAGTCATTTGCCAATCACCTTCATGATTTTTGCCATTTCCGATCGTTACCTTTTACACACTTCTTATGTCATAATTTTCTTGAAGATGATTTAATTGAAAATGTAAATGTGTTTATTTAAAAAGAAATTTTTATCACTCTTATGAATGGGAAACCAGATTGCTTGCCATAATAGATAATAAATGTGAAAGTAAATTTACAAAACCAGCAATGTTATTATATTTTAGTTAAATATTGTCACCTCAGAAGGCTGTGATCCCCAAAGCTGCCCTCTTTTTGTGATGTTAGAGTAACAGATTTTGCATAAGAGGAGTGTTAAGTGTGAACTTGCATCAGACTGAGACCTTTTCATGAGGTAATCAGAAGGATTGAAAGAAATTTGGAAAAGAGAAAACCTTGCTTCTGCAGTGTTGCCTTCCCCAGGATTATCCCACGCCACGACCCTGGGGGTCTCCATGCTGTTCTGCTGATGCACAGAGCTCACACCTGCCTCAGCATCTTCACACTTGCTCTCTTCCCCTGGGTAGATCTCCCCCAGGGCCGTTCAGAGCTCTCTCTTCCATTATCCTTTACTGGGCTTCACAGACACTGCCTTTTTTTTCCCTTCAACAAATTGAAGGTTTTTGGCCACCTTGCCTTGAGCAAGTCTATTGGCACCATTTTCCCAACAGCATTTGCTTACTTTGTGTCTCTGCGTCACATTTTGTTAATTCTTGAAGTATGTCAAACTTTTTCGTTATTATATTTGTTATGGTGATCTGTGATCAGTGATCTTTGATGTCACTGTTGTCATTGTTTTGGGGCACCACAAACTGTGCCCATATAAGATGGTAAATGTAACTGATTGTTGAAATGATGACAAAGGATTTAGGATGCTAACAGAAGCTTAGTTGTTAAAGCAGAGGCAGGATTTGAGAGGATTGACTCCAATTTTGAAAGAAGTTCTACTGTGGGTAAAGTGCTGTCAAACATCACAGCACGTTTGTGAAAGGGATGAGTCAATCAATGTGGCAATATTCATTGCTCTCTTATTTTAAGAAATTGCCACAGCCACCCCAACCTTTAGCAACCACCTGATCAGTCAGCAGCCATCAACACTAAGGCAAGACCCTTCATCAGTAAAAAGATTAGTACTCAACCTTCTTAGAAGGCTCAGATGATGGTTAGTATTTTTTAGCTGTATTGAAGTATTTTTTGGTCAAGTTATACACACTTTTTTTTTTATATAATGCTATTGCACACTTAATAGACAACAGTATAGTGTAAACCTAACTTTTATATGCACCAGGAGACTGAAACACTTGTGTGACTTGTTTTATTGTGATATTCACTTTATTGCAGTGGTCTGGAACCAAACCTGCAATGTCTCGGAGGCATGCCCGTAACTCCTCATCCATCCATCCATTCAGCCAGTCAATCAGTGATTCACTTAACCTGAGTTCATGTCCTATCTTTCTTCCTTCCTTACCTGACTATTCCTCTCTGAATAGCTGATTTCTCTTTGATATACAACCAACCCCCCAAATGTAGTCTATTGTCATCTTGTTAGCTAAACAGTATTGATTGGTGTGTACAGTAGGATTAATTTTGTTAAAAAAAGAGAGAGAGAGATGTGCATATTCAAAAAATACAGAAGAATCTTCAAATCATATTAATCACTGAATCCCCAGGTAATGGAAGTCATGGTAATTTTCATTTCCTTTTTCACACTTTAATTCGTTGGCTGATTTTAACCCCAGTAAAACCAATCAGTGATTATAAAACCTCTGTTTCTGCTATCAGACAAAACAACAGTGCTAGTTCCAGGTGGAAAAATGAGTGGTGTTTAACATAAATCCTCAGCACGTTAAACTATGGAGCCAGGAAGAATGAGGGCAGAGTCAAGCCTTGTATAGGTGACTGAATTTAGCGGGAGAAATTCTAATCTACAAAGGTACAATTTTAATCCTTAACCCCAGGCAGTCATTTCATAAATGGTTTCCTTTGGTCATGTAAGGTGACTGTGGGTCACATGGGGGTGATATTAGAAAAACAAATCAGGGCTTCTCTCCTGCTAATGAGGGATCAGATATCTTTCTCTCCCGGGAAGAAAGACCATTCTATAAAGCCAATAAGTTTATCAAGCCTTAAGCAATCAACACCTCCCAGCCCATCTCCCAGTTCTGCTTGGAGCGTTGCAGGGCAGGATGACAGGCCGAGCAAAATCAAGATCTGTTAACCTAGTAATTCCATTTTCCCGATTAAGAGTTTATTTTGCACTGACAAAATTGAACTATAACCTTGCTTTTATTTTGAAAAAGCCGGAAACTGCGAGTGAAGCAAATTTGTCTTCCTCATTGTATTTTAGAGCACGGTTTATTTCTACCCAGCGAAATGATAGCTTTTCTGGTAATGTCTCCTTTTCCCTGCAAAGAAACCTTAATCTTCTTTCTGAAACCGATTCTATTTGGGCAGCAAATCCTTCATTGAAAACTGTTCCAGATCTCAAGTTACATAACCTGAACAGATGGCCGTCGCGTGGCTTTGACAGTCAGGCTGCGATCCTAGGACTTGCGGAAGGAAGAACCCACTCTGGAGCCTTGCGGCGGGGAGGCAGGCCGCTCCCGCCCCCAAGCAGACACGCGGCACGCTGGGAGCAGGTTAAGAACTGCGTTCTGGCTCCTCTGCCCAAGTTCACGACCCAGGAGCAAATTCCTCAGCACCCTGAAAAAGGTACAAATAGTCCTAGAGAAACTCGTGGTCATTTTGGTGGAATCATAAAAAGAAACATCTCTCCTGTGGGAGAAAGGTCTCTTGGAATGCTACACCAGAAGAGTGGTTTGGTTTATGGTGACAGTTGCAACATCACAGGCAGCTGGGCAGTGAATGGATGCCTTCTACTTGCACCTTGGGTTTGGAGCACAAAGGAACAGAATGGACAAAACTGCCTGTCTTCACAGAGCCTGCAGTTTAGTGGGGGAGACAGACAGCCCATCAATCCATAAACGAACACACACACCTCTGAGAGTGATAAGTGCCAAGGAGGAAAGAAAAACTAATGCAGAGATGAGGAATCAGAAGAGGTGTGTATGAAATGTTAGGACGGCCACAGAAGTCCTCTTTTAAAAGGATGACATTTGAGTAACTACCTGAAAAAATGAAAATGCAAATCAGGTATATATCAGGGGAAAAGCATTCTTGAGAAAGGAAACAGCAAGTGCAAATGCCCAGCGTCAGAGAGGATACCTGGTCTGTATAAGGAACAACAACAACAAAAAAGTCCAGAATGGATGAAGCAGGGAACACCAGGGGAGAGTTGTGTGGGATGAGATTTGAGGGATAATGTGAGGTCAGATCTTACAGAGTTTTAAAGATCAAAAGTTTGGAATTTGTCTTTTATTCTGAGTGAGATGGAAACCATTAGGAGGGTTTTGAGCAAAGGAGATGATCTGAATTATTATTTATCAAGATCACTTTGCGTGAGAAATCAACTGTAGGGGAGTAAGGGCAGAGGCAAGCGGTCGGGGAGCGAGGGAAGCATGAGGAGGCTGTTGAGAGATAATGATGTAGGAAATAATGATGGTTTGAAACAGGATGGTAGCAGACGAAGTGGTGAGAAGTGGGCAAATTCTCGCTGGATTCTTAAGGTAGAACCAACCGCTCTGGTTTATAGATTAGGTGTACTGTGTAAGAAAAAGAGAAGAGTCAAGGATCACTCCAACTTTTGAGGGAGGGTATACAACTGGGAGAACAGAGTAGGGCTGAGAAGTTTAGTGAAAAGGAGAAGAATGTGAGAGGGGCAGACTTGGAGGGGTCTCAGGAAATCAGATTGGGCTATGTTGTTTGAGATGTCTATTAGACATCCAAATGGAGATGTTATGTAAACAGTGGGATACACAAGCGGGGTGTGCCAAGAGATTGGGGCTAAAGATAAATAAACTTGGGAGTCATAAAGGTATATATAGTATTTAAAGCTATGTGGCATAATGAGTTCACCTAAAGAGTGAAAGTGATCGTAGAACCAGGTGACTATGGAGAGGGTAATCATCTGTATGGAATGCTGCTGATAAGGAAATCAGGCAAGCCAGCAGTTGGTCTGAGCCATCCGGAAGTCATCACTCATCTTCATAAGAGGAGCTCTACAGAGTCAGGGCAAAAGCCTTGTTGCAGTGGATCCAAGAGAGAATAGAGACATTGGAGGGAGTGAACAAAGACAATTCTTTCAGAAGCATTTGCTTTGCTTTAAAGAGGAGAGACATGAAGTGGTGGCTGGATAGGGAGGTGGGACCAAGAGAGGATTAAAACAACTTTTTATTGAAGTATAATGTACATGATCAAAATGCATATTGCTTAAGTGTATAGCTCCACAATTTTCACAACCAAATCCACTGAGCAGCACCCATTTACCAAGTACCATCTGCAGGAAGCCTCATGCCTGTTCCCTCTGGGTCCCTGTCCCCACCCCACACAAGGGCAGCAACCATTCTGACTTCTAAAACCACAGATTTCGTTTTGCCTGCCTTTGTACTTCTCATAAATGGAATTACGTAGTTCGTGATCTTTTGTATTTGGCTGTAGTTACAGTTTAATCATTCTTATTGCTGTATACAAGTCCGTTGTGTAAATATACCAAGATTTACTTATCCATTTACTGTTGCTGGGTGATTAAGTATTTTCCAGTTTGACAAATGGTGCTGTTACATACATTGTAGCAGATGTCTTTTGGTGGACACGTGTGTACACATTTTATTGGCTGTATTTCTACGAGGGGAGTTGTTGGGGCATAAGGTGTACATATGTTCAGCTTTCATTTTCCAAAATGGTTGTGCCAGTTTACTCTCTCACCAGCTCCGTAAGAAAGACTTATTAGTGATAGACAGATATTATCTCCACCTGTCACTCCTTGGTCTTATATCTCAATTTGTTGGGAATGGAGTTAGTGAAGAAGGGTGGTGTTTATTGCACCCCGTCAAAACTTTACGAATAAAACTCTATTGCTCACAGTGTGATCATCAGGATTGATCAACAGTAAAGTGCCTGGCATGGGACCTGTGTCCAGTATGTGTTAGTTGTTGCTCTTGTTTTGTGGTCGTCCTCCAAGAACTGCCTCCAGGTAAGGGTGAGATAAGGCAATGGTATCCGCACATGCCGGCCCCTCCAACTCACACTTCTCCATCAGATCTTGCTTCACAGGGTTGGGAAAGGGTGAAGACTCAGTGCTTCACTGACCATATTATAGGGCCAAGAACCACACAGAGGCTCAAATACCCCTTTCCATAACTTCCACTGCATCCTTCCATCAGACCAAGCCTTTCACCAGGTTATTGGAGGGGCTGAGGAACTGGCTGTGTTAGGTTTCATTGTAAAATAAATCATCTAACAAACCATCTCTAGGAAAATGATACTCTAGTCAAGGCACTGAACTTCTAAAGGTAGCGATTCTGAAAATGGCTAGTTACATGACTAGATGTATTTCCTTGCCCTTTGCAACTGTTTGAAAATGATTATTGTTTATTTAGCCAATAAATTAAAGATGATTTTGCATTTAAAAAAATCCCTTTCCAATATCTATATCCATCTGTAAGAAGTAGTTAGTTGTGACTAAGATCATCATTACATCCAAGGAGATAAATTGATTTTTTTTTTTTTTACTGGATTACGTCTGATTACACCTTTTATTCCCATATTGGAATCTGGGGATTTCAGTGATGTGGTCTTCTAGGTAAAACCAAAATCTTCCCCTTGAAAAAATTGACTGCATATTTTAGAGAAGTTTTATATTTACATAAAAATTGTAAAGATAGTACAGAGAGTTCCCATATATTGCATACCCAGTTTCTCCTATGATTCTCATCTTACATTAGTATGGTAGATTTGTTACAGTTAATCAATATCCTGGGATTTCAAAATTGTAGAATAGATAAACAAGATTACACTGTATAGCACAGGGAAATATACACAAAATGTTATGATAACTCACAGAGAAAAAAATGTGACAATGAGTGTGTATATGTCCATGAATGACTGAAAAATTGTGCTGAACACTGGAATTTGACACATTGTAAAATGATTATAAATCAATAAAAAATGTTAAAAAAATTTAAAAAAATCAATATCAATATATTATTATTAACTAAAGTCCTGAATTTACTCAGATTACCTTGGTATTTACCTAATGTCCTTTTTGTATTCTAGGATCTCATCCAGGGTACCACATTACATTTAGTTATTGTGTCCCTTCTAGCTTCTCTTGACTGTGACAATTTCTCAGAGTTAATTTGTTCTTAAGGAGTGCTGGTCAAGTATTTTGTAGAGTGTGCCTTAATTTGGATTCAGCTGATGTTTTTCTCATGATTAGTCTGGGTTATCAGTTTTTGAGAAAGACAACAAAGATAAAGAATCATTTTCATCACTCCATGTGCTATCCATGACTGTGGTCCACGCTATCAACATGACCTATCAACTGTTGATGTTGACCTTGGTCACCTGGCTGAATTCGTTTGTTATGTTTCTCCACTGTAAAGTTAAACCCCTTCCATAATGCACTCTTTGTAAGAAGTCATTATGCACAACCGATGCTAAAGGAGTAAGGAGATATGTTCCCCCTCCTTGAAGGTATCGTATCTACATAAATTATTTGGAATTCTTCTGCATGGGAGATTTGTCTCTTTGCCTCCATTTATTTATTTATTCAATTTTTTATTTATATTAGTATGGACTCACAGGTATTTATTTTTATGCTTTGGGTTATATTCCAAGACTATGTTTTAATTTTTTTGCTCAAATCCAGGTTCAGCCATTGGAACTCTTTCAGTTGGCTGGTATATCCCTTTGACATTCCCCTATCATTGTGTGTGTGTGTGTGTGTGTGTGTGTGTGTGTGTGTGTGTGTTTTAATACCTCCTAACTTTCTGGAACTACAAGTTTCTCCAGGACCATCTTGTGTATTTCCAGATCTAGTCCTAGAATCAGCCATTTTTTCCAGGGAGCCCTGGTTTCTTTTCTTAGTGCATGGTATTAGAAACCAAGATCTGGGCACTTAGAGTGCTCCTTGCTACTGGGATGTCATTACTTCTAGGCTCTCTCAGCTGGCAGAACAAAGAAATATACTTACATGTACTAACTCTTGTATATATACATACTTGTACTATTTTTGTATGTAATCATATGGATCTATGTTAAGCTAAACATGAGTTCATATGGAGAGCTTCGAATCTAATCCATAACCACATTGGCCATTCTAACCTACACATTGCTTATCTGTGAACTCCCACTCTAATAGTGAGAAATCTGGGTTCCCTGCTATCCACCATCCATTTACTGAATTGCTCAATTCCAGTGTACAGGTATAACAGTATCAGAATTATTAACCCGAAACCCCATGGGAAGTGATTTTATCCACTAGAGTACAGTTTGATATATATTTTATTTTGCCTTTAGTATTCAGACTCCACCCATTTCCAAAATTAGTTAAGTGAGTACCTTATCTTCCTACCTTCTTCAGTAGAGTTGTTTCATTTATATATATTTAATATAGTTAGATTATTCTGTCACATCCTGAATTCCATCCTAGGATCCCTCAACTTTCTAAATGATTTTTTTTTTAGCTTGCCTACATTAAGGGTCAGTCTTTGGGCTGAAAAGATCTTTGAGTTTTGACACATGCATAGTGTCATGTATAACAATTACAGTACCATAGAGAAAAGTTTCACCACTCTAAGAAATTGTCTCTGTTTAATCTGCTTAACTCTTCCTCCCTTATATTGGAAACCCTGGAAAGCACTGATCTTTTTATTATCTCTGTAGTTTTATCTTTTTCAGATTGTCTTAAAATTGGAATCGTATAGTATATAGCCTTTTCAGACGGCCTCCTTTCACTTAGCACTATGCATTTAAAGTTCATCTACATCTTTTTGTGATTTGATAGCTCATTTCATTTTATCTCTGAATAATATTCCATTGTCTGGAAGTACCACAGTTTATTTATCCATTCACTTATTGAACAGCATTTTTGTTGCTTTCAGTTTTTGTGATTATAAATAAAGTTGCTATAAATATTCTTGTGCAGGTTTCTGTCTGGGCATAAACTCTCAGGTCAGTTAGGTAAATACCTGGAGGTGCACCTGCTGAATTATATGGTCAGACTATGTTTAGCCTAGCTGCCTTATTTAACTAACATGTGCCACTCCTCAAAATCAAGTGGTGATCACTGCTACAACCACTGATAGCCATCACCATCAGCTATCCATTCCTTCCAATTTTCCAATTCTAAATTCCATTTCTAAATCATTCCAATTTTCAGCACATGAACATGATTACTGAGCTTCCCTCTAATGTCAGAATAATCATTCGTTACATTTTTCAAAGTCCTTTCACATACATGATCATAGTAGCAGTATAGTAGCCAACCTGTTTAAGGGAGAGTCCTGGCTCTGCCGCTAACCTACCACCTGACTCTGGGAAAGTATCTAAATCCTTTCATCTGCAAAGGGGATACTAGTAGTGCTTAGCTAAACCTACCGCAGCATGTGTGAGAATTTAATGAGTGCTTAGAGTGGTGTCCTTCTTTGACAAAGGTATGCTGCTGTTTGAAGTCTCAGCCAGGATTAGAATGCTATTTTGTTTCCTATTCCATGCTTCTTCCACTCGAGATGAGCTAACACCCCAACTTCATTTTCCTGCTACCTAGCCAAGATGTGGACCTCATGGACACCAAAGTCATCGATCTAACTATCAGTTGAGAAAAGCCTCAGGTCATTTTTGTGTATATGTATGGTAGGCAAGGGATCTGTTTTTAGTTAAATGGGATGACCCAATAGCCGTTGGCAGAAATAGTCTTTTCTCATCTTTAAATGGAAGAAAAAGAACATTTTAAGGTGTAGGCTCAGAGCAATGACTGGGCTAGGCACTGAAGTATTTTAATGATCCATGAATTAAACTGCATGAACAGGAATTAGTGCATTAAAACTCTATGAACAAATAAAAAAAAAGTCTTTAAAAAACCCTCTGTGGATATAAAACGGATCTGTTCAGAAACAAGTTTGGGCAGTTCACATCTGATACGTATGTTTTCAGAGTAAGGTTTAATTATTTTAAGAGGTTTTAGAGCTCTGTATCCCTTCCAGAAAATGCTTATCTGCTTTATGCTAGTTTTTACCTGCAGAGTTTTTGTCTCTGTGACATCATTTATTTGCTCCTATATTTTTAAATGCATTGCACAATGGTGGGAACTGATCTAAGAAGGTTAATCATACCCTGGCAATCCCTGAGCATGCTGGCAGTTACTGAGAAAATTTTAAGAAGAATGCTATTTCAAGATCCACTAGGGTCTCTTCTATATGGTCAGGTTGACTTTCTATGATCATTTGGTTACTTATGTAAACAGTGAATGTGCAAAATTCCTCTGGGATTGACAGGCAGGATTTAGCAAAATAAACAAACACACAAAAATCCACAAGTGCTTTCACACACACACACACACACACACACGCACAAACATACCTTTGCTGCAATCTGTTTGGCTTGGATTAGATATGCGTGTGGGACGTGACTGGAACTGTCAAAGAGTTTCACCAAATTTCCAAATCACTTGCAAAGTCTGATGTCAGTTAAAAATGCTTGAATTATCCAATTGATCAGTGTCACTGTCTAGTTTGGAAACCATTTATAGATAAAATTACGTTCTACACACAACAGAAAAATTCAAATTTGTAGGTATCTTTACAAAGATGTAACTATTTCAACTAAATGTTAGTTACTTCCTAGTGTCATTAGCAAGGAAGACAAATCATCCAGTGTTCCAATTATAATGTGAAGTTGGGTGGGTCAAATGTTTGTCTTGGAATACTGATGTCAGAACTTGGAAGTATTTACTAACCTGTATACCCTGATCAGGAAAAACAGGAGGTGTGGAATTTTTTGTACATTACTTCACTTACTTCATTCATTCTACAAATACGTACTCACTATATACCTGACATTTGACTTGGCACTGGGTAACAGAAAATCCAATGGCGTTTGGGGAATCAAAACCATTATAGAGCCAAGTGCTTTAATTGACTAAATGTTTTTATTTAAATTTAACAACTCAGGCAAATTAAAACAACCAAAAAGTTTTGACCGGTTTTACCTGTGCACACCTAATACCCACACCAAACTTTCAATGAACCTTCTTGGTATCCTTGCCTGCTTCCTAAACATTGCCTATTGGCTGTAACTCCAACAGGTATATTGGCTATAATCGACAAACTTAATGGCTTATAAATGCAAACAATCTTCATTTATTCATTTCAAATACTCTTAAAGTACTACCATGAGAGTCAAATAAATGTGTCATTTCACACCAAAAAGTGAAGTATAAGGTTTAAAATTCTTCCTTAAAAATATCAAAATAGACCCAGAAATGACCACAGCAGAGATGGGTGGACATTCCTCAGAACCTCTTCCTACTGTTCGTTTGCTGACACTGTTCTTCTACAGTGTATTCCTTCATTTTGGGTCACAGATGACAATTTGATATGTGTGTTCAATTCCCCTGCAATTAGATTTGCAGAGCATATTATTTCATTTTAATGAGAAAGTTTTTGAACTGTAGCCAAATTGCTGTAGGACAAACAGATTGTATTTTCTTACAATTTCATTAGTGAAAAAAAATGAGGATACCAATATTGAAATGTCACAAATATGGAGTTTTAGGTCAAACATCTGTGTTCCCTTAAAGGAGAATATCCTTTCTGAAGGCTGGTTGCCTCATTAGTGAGCAAATTAGAAATAAACTTGCAATAAAATAAAAAGAATTCAACCAAACTAATGGGAATTTTTTTTCATTGCAAATGTTCCATTACTTTGGTTGAATTCTTTTTTGTTTTATTGCAGGTGTATTTCATTATTATAAAAATAGAAGAAAAAAAAAAAACCACACACACATGTAGATTATAGAAGGGTAAGACAGAAAACAATCAACTTTGGCTCCACTCTGTAAATGACTCTGAAGAGTTTCACTGAAGACAAGATGTAACCTGAGCCCCCGAGAAGCTGGTTTCTCTTCCCAGCTTGACACAACATCTGCTTCTCACAGATGACTGAAAAGATACCCAGCCCCTCTGGATTGTTGGGGTACGTCTCTTCTCATTGCACTAGCATAACACAGAGCATAATCCTACGGAAAACTCTAGTGTTGAAAGTTGAGTGTACTTCAAATTCTTTGTAGGCTCAATGCTATGGAATGAATGTTCCCCCCACCACCTCCCCAAATTCATGTAGTGAACTCCAAATTGCCAATATGATGATACATGGAGGTGGGCCTTTGGGAGGTAATCAGGTCGTGAGGTTAGAGCCCTTGTGAATGGGACTATGCCATGATAAGAACAGACACGAGAAGGAAGATCTCTGTCTCTGCTGTACAAGGACAAGGCAAGAAGGTGGCCCTCTGTAGATCAGGCAATGGGCCCTCACCAGTTTACTTGTTATTCTGTACTATAGTCCCTTGTTTGTGTCCACTTCCTTGAAGGTCAGGTCTAGCACACAGAAGAAACTCCGTACCAGTCTACTGAATTATATTGACTCAGACTTTACACTCCGGAATTGGCGATCACGTTTGAGGCTTGCGATACTTCTTTTGTGATGAAAATAGCACAAAAATCAGTATTTAATGGAATTTTTCATGATTTCCAGGGAACAGTTGTGAGAGATAGCAGAGAAAATGCATTTATTCAGAAGGATACTCAATTATTAGGCAGTCACACTGGGTTTCATAGAATGAGAACTGAGAACATGATGATCTATTTTACAAAGACCTGGTGATAAAATTGAAAGAGGTACTTTCATACTCCACAAAAAAGAACGTAAGGAGTTTTGAGAATGAGGCGGCATTTTCTGTTCGTGTTTCACACGCAGCTTTGTCCTGGACCCTGGTCCTTGTAAACTGCCATCTGCTATGTCCCTGCATGTAGATTTCTCAGCCCTACCAGAATAGTCCTGTTTTCCTGGGGGACACAAAAGGCCGTTGTGGCACAGGGTTCCTTTGGGAATGGATATTTGGAATAAAAATAACACGACAATATCATTTCCACGAGTTCTCTAAATGGCTTAAAAGGACATCTCTTGGTAAAAGCACTGTTTCTAACCCTGCCCTGAAGCTGGGATTCTGCCTGAGCTATTTTCGGCCTTGTTTCCAGTTGCCGCTGGCCAGTGGCAGGATTTCACACTTGGCTGCCACTTCTCATTACTGCCCATGGCTCCCTTTCTCAGGAAGGCTTCTCCTCCCAGGCAGAGGCACGCACACGAGAGGCAGATGGGTGAGGCGCGGCCCCTGCCTTGCTGGGCCAGAAGGATGCTATGGGAGGTCTGGTGTATTTGCCTCTCACTAAGCGGGACCTGCACCTCACCTTCCAGAAAGATAGTGCTTTCTCCCCCAAAGCTGTGAGTGCAGGAGGTTTAACCACTTTCTTGGGAAGTTGCAATCAGACATTTATCCAGATAAATGCAGATGAAGCGGATATTTCTACACTGGGACAGTAAGCTGTATGGACATCCATAGAATTCCTTGCACTCTGGCTTCAGGTGGGGGTGATGGCCGATGGGGAGTCCCAGAAGGATACTGGAGACAGGGAGGTGAGGTTGGGATACATTTCCCTGATTCCCTCTCTGAGAGGGTGCCTCGGGCTAGCTGTGTTCCTTGACCTAAGTCACCGCTCCTCTCACTGTTCCTCTGCACAGGACTCTCCTGAGTTCCAGTAACTACTCCTTCCCTTTGTTTTTCAGGTGTAGGTGTGGTAAGGGCTGGCTCTGCAGTTACTAACCTTGGGTTTCTGCGCTCTCCCCTGAGGCTCCACATTTCCCCCACACCTTTGTAAACCTTCAAGTTGAATGTGCCTTCTGTTTGCTGCTGAGATTTTTACTGATACGCTCAGCTAGACTGCAGTTATACTGAAAGATCTGATGAACAGGCTTTTTTTTTTTTTTTTTTTTTTTTTTTTTTTTTTTTTTTGTCTCAAGGGATTATTTGGTTTCAAGGAACAGAGACTCACTGAGACTTTGAATGAAAAGAGGGCTGATTGAATGGACACAGGGAAACTGAAAAACAAAGGAGGTATGATAAGGGCAAGTCATCCCCTTTGAGAACTAGACTCTGTGTTTTGATCTCAGACCTTGTAGTTTCTTGTCTCTATCATCTGTTCCGTTTTCTCTGTGGAGCATTCTCCTCTGTTTTCTCTTGATTCTTTCTTCACACCCCATTCCCACAACTTCATTTTGTGTGTGATTTTGTCTTGCCAAGACACTGACTTCATTTTTCACCTCTGACCTGCCAGTTGCCCTTCATAATTAAGTGGAAATTATTGGATCATAAAGACAATTAATAAGCTAACAAGATTGTAGTTATCAATGAGGAGATGAAAGCAAACTCAAATCCTTTCTGGAAGAGGTAGAGTACAAGATGAATGTTTGCAAATGATGGAATGTTGAGTTGCTTAAGATATGCACCTACCTATTTCCATACAATCATAAATGGTAATGTATGTCTATGACATAGCCATATTTCTCAGAAATGAGAGTCAAGTCTTCTGGGTAGTAGAAAAGAACACTGTTTTGTTCTCAGGCATAATATTTTAGGGACAGCATGGAATGGGAGGTTGGAGTTTCCTGTACACAGAAGCCTAGTAGCTCTGTCTCCCTAAAGCTGGTCTGGATGTCTCTGGAAGCTCAAGATATTTGTTTGAATCTTAGAAGCATGATGAAGAATCCACAGCAGCTTCATAATGGTTGAGTTTATTAGACTTCAACAGAGACTTTGACTATACTATGACAGGACACCTGACCTTTCCTTCTGATGTGCCCAGGCTCAAGGAGTGAATTGAAGAAAAGAGTAGAGAGGACTAAAACTTGGTTGGTTTCAGCCAAGAGACATTTATTGCTGAAAGGATCACTTACTTTAATATCCTTATTTTACATGAGGAAATTGAGGCCAGGAAATTTAATTGACCTACTCATAGTCACACAGAGAATTGATGTATACTGTTCCAGTTGCTCTTCTTTAATTAATTACTTATGGTACCCAAGATATCTTCAAATCTAGGATGGCCAGGATAGAGGCAGATTTCAATGTTCATGGAAAACCCTTGAGAGAGTGATTTCCACACTAGGTTGATAAGATGTGGGGTGACCATATAATTTATTGTTCTAATTGGGGTCATTTTGAGAGTGAAAACAAGTGCTGTTAATAATTGGGCCAGATGTATATGTGGAGAAGACTAATTCAAAAAGATATATGCACCCCAATGTTCATAAAGCACTATTTACAATAAACAAACACGGAAACAACCTAAACGTTTGTCAGCAGATGATTGGATAAAGTTGTGGTATCTATATACAATGGAATACTACTAAGCCATAAAAAAGAATGAAATAATGACATTTGTAGCAACATGGATGGACCCAGAGATTATCACACTAAGTGAAATAAGTCAAAGAAAGACAAGTATCATGCGATATCACTTATATGTGGGAATCTAAAAAATGACACAAATGAACTTATTCACAAAACTCACAGACATAGAAAGAGACTCACAGACATTGAAAAAAACTCATAGTTAGCAAAGGGGAAGTGGGGGGAGGGATAAATGAGGAGTTTGGGATTGACAGATACACACTACTGTATACAAAATAGGTAGACAACAAAGTTCTACTAGATAGCACAGGGAACTATATTCAGTAGCTTGTAGTAACCTATAACAGAAAAGAATATGAAAGAGACTATATATATGTATAACTGAATCACTTTGCTGTATACCAGAAACTAACACAACATTATAAATCAACTGTACTTTAATTAAAAAAAAATTGGACCAGAACATCAAGTAAAATCTGAGAGTTTCTCTCTACATAAGAGGCCATCGTAGAGAAGTGGTAAAGAGGAAACTTTATGCTAATCCACAAGGCCTGAAGAATAGGTGCCAATGTGACCAGGTCCTTGTCAGCCAAGTTTGCCAAGGTTCTGAGTCTCCAGTTGCTGAAATCAAGAAGATGGACTCAACTAAAACACAGAGCCTTGGGCTGAGGTTCTTTATATAATTGGGGGTTTACTGTTTTCTTTGATGGGAAAGGAGAACCATTTATTTAATCTGTCAAATTATAGACCACTAGTCTCTTGCACACATGTCTTCTCAAATTATGGGGTCAAGTTTTTCAGTCTAGTACCTTGAGGAACAAAGAGGTTGTGGTATCAATTCCACTACTGATTTTGTTCTGTTCTCTTTCACTTCATAAGAAAAAATTAGGCAATGGTAAAGGAAGTCCTTTATAGTGCAGATCAATTCTCCCATTTATCTCATTCCATAAACAGTAGACCAAACTACATAATCTGTTTCCAAGTCACTGGCCATTAATGCTTCTTCTGTGTCTGTATCATGGCACCACTGTCAAAGTCTAGTGTTAACTGAACTTCATCCCTAACATTATAGAAAATAAGCCTGTGTACCAAGTCCTTTATCTCTTCTTTCCAATGTGTATTCAAATACCTTGTTACTAGTTGCTAAAGATTGGGATATATACCTTCCAGATAGAGCAAAAAGAAGACAAGTTTATGCTTGATACTTGATTTTATTTTTTCAAAATTCAAGCAAATGAACCTACTAACTAATAATTTCTAGAAAGAGCAATATGGCTGAAAAATATCAAAACTAAAATCCCTCAGTTGATAGACATTCTTTCTCAATTAATTGAAATATGAAACAACTCCATCAAATAGATTATTTATTCATCCACTTGTTAGTTCCTTCCATCCATAACTCTTGAGCTCCTTTGGTCTGGCCCTAAGTGAAATATTAGGCAGTTGCTTATTTTATCATGTTAATTTTTGGTATATTTTTCTTCTAATCTATACTGCCTAACCTATCAAGGAAAAATATTATGGAAAATCAGATTTTTCCAGAAGACTTTGTAAAGATTTTTCATGTTCAAGGTAGTCAATTGCTAACACTTATTTTAAGTATTTTTCCATGTCAAAATCATGGCTTCCATGTTGGCACAGAACACTGTAAGGTCAACCAAATATCTGTCTACATGCACGGATAGATTCAAAAATTTTCTTTCGGAAAAATATTAGCCTAACTGCCAGGAACCTAACAGCTTATGCCAACATTAAAGAGGAATGATGTTCACTCTGGCTGCGTCTGAATGACAACTCCGCTTCCCTCATTCCTGCTTTCTCAAGTGCCTGGCTAAATCTCTCTGCAGTCAAAAATAGTGTCTGATACTTTCTTGTGTCAGAAAATGCCCTTTGACATTTTTCAAGGTCTTCCTTCAGACATCTGCTATTTGAAAGGGACAATCCAAAGATGTTACCTGGTTCTTCCGGGTTGCCTAAGTTCTGTTGCACTAAAGCAGCTTCTCAGGCAAAGATCTACACATCCTTAAATGCCCTTGAAAACTCTTAGAATTATATAAGCTGGAAGGCATTCCAGGACCTTATTTTTAATGACCTTATTCAATGAAATGTGCTGTACACAGATGAAATTTCGTGTTTCAATACAAAATTATATTTATATACAACTTTATACCCTCTATGCAATAAAAGGAAATGTATTTCTGTCATATACCTTTCTACTTAAGAAAAGGCCATTACTTGCAGCTAATCCTCCCAAATCTAACATGAGGTCAGGCTGTTTCATATTTGACACCACTGGGAAAATATCAAACAGAGGAAATCATAGAAAAGCCATGGACTTAGGGTTTTTATTGTTTGTTTGCTTGTTTGTGATACTATGTAGGTAAATTGTAGTTTTCTTGAGTCGTCTTCGCCACTCCTCCTAGTTGGAGGCAGAAGGGGCCTGTTGCTGGACTCCCACAAAATCCAAGTAGAGGGTTCTACAAAGCCTCTGCTGTTAACACTATTGTAAATAGTGCATCAACTAAAGTTTAAGACAAGAACACAGTCAAGGTATGGAGTTTCTTGAAGGTAATACTTTCTACTTCTTTTTATGAGCAAAGGATTTATATTGTCAAGAAATTATATTGTCAGTATATTTTGAACCTTATTAACATATAGTAAATAATTCTTTTTGGCACATGTTCATCACTTAAAAATTAAACATAGACTCTAAACCGTTCAATATTTAAATTGTGAGGGATTATGGGAATGGGAGAAAGGAGAAGGACCATTTTGGAAAAGAGCCCGTGTTGCAAGTAATTTGATATTAATACTAGTTAGACAGCTGAATGTTGCCAATTAATTACCTTCTTTGCTAAATTAAAATGGTATTAAGATTATATCCATAACAATATCCTCATCACTTGCATCCAGAAGTTCTTTCTTGTAAGGAAGAGAAAGAGAAAAAAGAAGAGGGGGATGCAGAAGGAATTAATTATCCATAGCTGTGGAAGTTTCATGACAATATATTATAGTTGTAAGCATGTATAAGCTTCTGTTTTGGTAGAACCACAGAAACAGATCATCAAAAAATAAATTTCTTGTACAATCACAGTCTTCCCAATAAAATGCCTTCACTAAGTTATAATTTAATTTTATACCTTCAAGGTTTTATATAGGATTAACATATAAGAGTTCTCTAGAACACTTTCATAAATTTATAAAATTATAGTTGAGGATGTCATGTTCCATGATCTAAGGGCCAAGTGGTAATGCGTCCTTGAATTCAAGTTAAACATTGTTTTATCTTATAAAATTTTTGTTTACTTCTTTTTATTAAACAGAGGTACAATTTAGCCCAATATGTTTCTATTTTTGTCACAGCTGCTAAAAAATTCCAGATTAGATTTATTGCCCAGCTGTAGCAATTCATTTAGTTCTAGTGCCTGGTGACTTTTATCTCTCTTATTTTAAAAGTTGGGCATATATATATACATAGTGCATTTCTCTGTCCCCTGTTTTTTATTTTTATTTTATATTTTTTAACATTTTTTATTGAGTTATAGTCAGTTTACAATGTTGTGTATAATGATTTATACTTACCATGTTAAAGTGAAAAGTGGTATAAATAAGAAATGGAATAGGTATTTACATACAAAAATTCTATTTGATTACTTAAAAAAATTCTGATTATCCAAGAGTCATGCTGTTTTTTATTGTTGACAACATGGACATTATTTATAAGGCTAAAACATAACTTCATTGATATTGTAAGTGGGAATCACTATAAATAGCAAATTTGTTAAAAAAAAAATACACGTTTCCTCTAACACAACAGTTATTAGGTGATCATAAAATGAACTTCTAATGCTTTGCCAAATTGACCAATGGTCAGGAATAAATACTGGTTGCTTTGTTAGTGTCTGTCTTTTCAGGTCTTTACCAATATGGTCTTTCTGGCTATTGGCCTTAAAAATAATTATGGATATAGATTTTGTTCAACCCTTGAGAGTTCATCTTGGTAAATAGATGTATTCTTTCTTTTAACATGCCTTGATGGAAAAAGGAATATATTTACATAAAGTAAGTAGCATATTACTCTGGGGAGAGATAAGCCTTGACTGGAAAATGGAATTAGTTTTATGTGACAGCAGCTGTTCTGCAGTATGTGTGGCAATATCAGCTAATTTTGATTCTTGGAATAAGTATTCTCACACTTCCTCCTGACTTCCAACAAAAGCCATGCTTAGGTAGTGACTACAGTTCCTAAGGATAGTCACTTCATCAATATTAAATGTTATAAGTATAACCAAATTTATATTTGACTTTATGGTTTACAATATTAATGAAGAGGCAGGCAGCCAAAATTTTTGTCAACTTCTATATCACTTAGGATTAAATTTGGGCACATAGACAGCAATAATGAAAGAAAACACAAACATACTAATTATAAAAATAGCTCTGGCTGAAATAAGTAGGAGGTATTTCTTTCTTAGCCTAAAAGAAGATCCTAGGTAGGTCATCTATGGTTCGCGCAGTGGTTCCACAACTTCTCGCTGCTCTCTCATCCTTATGATGTCATTTTATGGCCCATAATAGCTACTTGCACTCCAGCCTTTGTGTCTGCATTCCAGTCAGAAGAAAGGAAGAGCAAGAGAAAGGCTTATCTCGGTCTGTTTTAAGGAAACTTCCCAGAGGTACCAGGTAACAGTTTCACTTATGCTCACTGGTCAGAATTTAGTCACATGATCTGCAAGGAAGGCTGGAGCTATGGTCATTTAACTGGACACACTGCTACCCCAAATAATGCAGGGTTCTGCTACTAAGGAGGCTGGAGAGAACGGATGTAGTACCAGGCCCTGTTTTTTTCACAGGATGAAGGGTATCATGAATGGTTAAGGGCCTAGGTTTGGAGTCAGGCTGCCTAATTTCAGATTCTGGCTCCACCCATACTAGTCTTGGAACCTTAAGCAAGTAACTTAACCTTTCAGTGCTTCGGTTTGTCCAACAGAGTTGACAATGGAACATGACCCATAGGGTTAGTGAAAAGGATATAAATCACTTAATACAGTGCCTGACACATAGGAAATGATCAGTGATAGCTATTAATGCACTTTTTATGTATATTATCTCACTGAGTCTTCAGAATTCTAAAGTACAAATTCTCATCCTCATTTTACAGATGAAGAATCTGAAAACGATAGAGGTTTGATAATCTCTGTATGGCATTCAGTTAGCAAATAGCAGAGACTAGACCAGAGCTCCAGTCCCTTGACTCCAAATTTTTACTCCTTCTATCGTGCAGACTGCTTCCTACTAGACATCAGTAATATGATATCACAGCTTGGGTTTTCCAGAAAGCAGATCCCAAGGCAAAATCTGGGCACCACTTGGAATCAAATGCAACTGATTCCTGAATCCTCAAACACTGTCTCATGAGAGGTCATATGAACTGCTCCATCTCAGAACAGCCAGTGTTGGAGGAGGAAGAGAAAAAACAGTATTTTCCAGCTCCCGTCTCCCACTGATGGAAAGTTTCCTCCATGTGTAGGCAGCAAGTGGGGTTCACGGTATCACATTTCAGTAGCAATAAGAAAGCCCCAGGGTAGGTCAGATACATATTATGGATATGAGACAAGGCATCGTCAGGTTGTACCTGTGTAAAGCTGACTGAAGCCCACCCAGAGTTGGTACCACAGAAATAGCTGGAGCAGAACCAGGGTCCATAGGCCTTGGAGACAGGTGAGGTCAAGAGGATATGGGGAGGTCATAAGAAGAGTTCAACAAATATGACAACTGATACTCCCTTAATAAATCTTTTATAGCTCTAAGCTTGCAGCTAGGTCAGACAGGATATTGCTTAGAGTAATTATTTAGTTTCGGCTTACCCTTCCAAGTTTAATAGCAGTTACACATAAATCGCAGTCAATGCACCGTTGACTAATGCACCATGTAGATGGGGTTGCCAGGTAAAGGATGCCCAGTTAAATTTGAATTTCAGACAAACAGTGTATTAATTTGTCTCCAGTATTTTATGAGCATCAAGTTAAATTTGACTTTCAGGTAAACAGTGAATACCTTTTTGCTGCAGATATGTCCCAAATATCATCTAGGACATACTTACATTTAGGGAGTTGTTTGTTATCTATCTGACAGTCAACCCTAATGTTAGCTCATGTGATCACTGAGGATTCTAATTAAGCACCCAGAACTGGCTTCACACAAAAGTAAGCCAATGTATAATACATGTGATTGAAGAGGATAATGGACCTTTTCTACTTAAAAAGTCTCCTTAGTGAGTTGGCAACATAGGAACTGAGATTTCTACTATTCAAATAATTTTTATGATGTTTTGTCTGTAGAGATTTTAATCGTAAGTGTAAAAGTGTAAATAAAGTAACACAGAAGGGTTCCTCCCTATCTACTACCTATGGCCAAGTTAGAATGGCTTGGTTATCATCCTAGAGCTGTATCACCTGACTTCTGAGAGGCCCTCAGGGGAAGCAGGACTGGAGAACTGGGCACAGGTTTTGTACTTCTCCACATTTTATTGGCTAGATCAGTTCATGTGGCCCTATGCAAGATGGCTGAGCAGCAGTCTTTCTGTGTCCAGAAAGAGAGAAGAATTGGACGTTTGTGAACACAAGTGATATCTTTCTCATAGGATTAAGAGAAACCCTGAGAAGTTAGATTTTGATTAGAGAGAATACAGGTGAAAAGAATAATCTCTTATATTATACAGCTCCATAATCGGCAATATTTTATTTGTACATTGCAAAATCCTATTTCTTGTGATGTGTCATTAGCCCAGTGGTGTTTTAATGTGCCTCACAGATTAGCAGCTTTCCCAGGGAGGTCCTGTTATCCAGCTTAATGGGAGGAAGTGTCTTAGTTCTGAAGCAAATGCATGCCTCCCTCCTAGGTTATTGAAAGGTATTATGTTGGAATTACACTGAGAGAGCAAATCCCAGATCCTGCAGTTGACCACCGCCAAATATTGCTTTATTGCTATTACTGGGACCCTTTTGTACCCACAAGTGGATGTGGTTTGCACAAACAAAAGTGAGATTTGTGGGTGATGGTGTAAATAGAGTAATCCTCCTCTCCTTCCTAAACATCCTGATCAGGTGAGTTGGCAGGGTCCTAGCTGCAAACAGGTGGCATTCAAACTGGATGAATAAAGAGAGCTCAAAGAAGGAAATATATACAAGAGTGAGGGCACAGTTGAGGGAAGCCAACAGGAGAGAGTGAAATCCCACTGTGCTAGCCACAGCAGGGTGCTGTTATCATCCCTATGACCTCTATCCCTAAGAGGCAAAGGAGGGGGAGTTTACAGGAACCCGGAGAGGTCCACCCAATGGGAGCTGTGGCACTTGGTTGAGGAAAGCAGTCACTGTAAAACTGACCTGGCAGGGCAGAAGTAATCTCTGTCTCTTTCTTCCTCCTTCTGATCTTTTACTAGTTATGCTCATTGGCTAAACCCACTCAGAAATCAGAAAGCCAAGGGGCCAAATAGATGCAGAAGTCAGCCTCTTGGGGGCACAGAGCAGTGTAGAGGAGGGTGGAGAATAGATCTGAATCAGGGAAATGGAGAAGATCCAGGACAGCTCGTACTGCAATCAATGAAAACCATATCTTTAAAATGACTGAATTTGCTCATGTTATGTCAAACACAGTGTGTACACTGAGTCTAACAATTATGGGTCGTTACTTGTAGCTGGATCTTAAGAGTATAAATGATTAAATCACCCCTATTGTCTATACACATTGCAGATGCATTCCATAAAATATCTGAATTCATCTTTAAAGGATACTTTACTTTTTATACAAGTTTATTAAAGGAATCATCACCACATCAAAAAACATTACAGTATGTTCACTAAAGCCTATAATTATTTTGGACAACCTATAGACTTTGAAATGCTGTGTTGAGGGGCCAAAATTTCTGACATTTTCTGGAAGGAAATTTAGCCAACAGGCAAGACAGGGATGTTGTTGTGGATTAGTATCTGTCCGTGTAGTGTGATTCACCAGCATTATAGGAAAGTTCTTCCCTACTGGACTCTCAGATGGTACATCAAATAATTATAAATTTCTTTTTATGGCTTATTGGTTTGTTGTTGCCTTTTTCTGGTAAAATGCCCTGAGAATTAGAACACCATTCGTTCACTTAATTCTTCCTTAATTAAACATTTACTGTTACTATCTGTTAGTAGTTTGTTAGACATTGGAGTAACAAACATAAACAAGACAATCTTTGTCCTCAAGATTCTTAGAATCTAATGGAGATTGGACAAGATCGTCAGTGACTCCAGAATTGGTTGATAGATGCTATGGTTGAAGTATTGCAAGATACTACAAGGGAATATCTAACTTTCTTGGAGGATAGCAGAAGGGAAAAAAGATGGTGAGGATAAAGAAGACTCTTCACAGCTAAAATAAGACCTGAACTGAAGATAAATGAGAGTACACCAGGTGGATAAAGTAGAAGTGAGTGTAGAAATTAGATTTTGCAGGAAAAAAAGGACCCTTCATCAGATCATATCCAGAGGATGGGAAACAGAAGCGTACTCTGAGGTCTAATGATGGAGGACCTTGAATGCCATTCCAAGGAGTCAAGGAAGGATTAAGTGGGGGAGTGGCTCTTTAATATTTGACCCACAGGAAGATCATCCTTGAGGCAGTGTGGAGGACTGAGTGAAGGAGGCAAGACTAGAGAATGAGTCAGTTAAGAGGGCCTTGCAATGGTTTTAGCAAGAGATGAGAAAGTGTGAACTACTGAGGTGGCAGTGAGAGTAGAGAGGATGGAGGGGTTCTAAAAATATTTAGGAGGTTACTTAGCATGACTTTGTAACCAATTTTCTGTGGTGAAGACCAGGAGAGGGGATGAATAATTGAGGTCAAAAGAGTAGAATCATGCCTATGTTATTGTCTTGGGTAACTGGGTAGAGGCTGTAGCATCAACTGAGATGAGAAATATGAGGAAGTAACTGTTTTGATTGAATTTGATTTTAAACATCTTGATGTAGAGCCTGGAAGAGGGGGCTGAGGGGCTTGTCAGAGTATGGGTGGTAATGAAAGCACTGGGTCCGGAGGGACTCTCCTCAAAAGACTGTGTGGGGTAGGCACAGACGAGATTTAAAGACTAATCTTTGGGCAAGCACCTATATTTGAGGGACATGTGAAGAAAGAGGAACACATAGACAAGAACCAGAGCTGACTAGGGTCATGGAGAGAAGAGCTTTTAAGGCAAAAGTAGTCTGCAATATCAAATGCTACAGAGAGAGGGTATATTAATTAGGATACCTCTGGCTGCAAGTAACAGAATAAAACTGTGTTATGTCATGACGAATGACTTACTGAAGGGGGTGGTCTCTAGGTGAGTTTTGTGACCTAGCAATGTTGTGGAGGACCCACATACTTTCCATCCTGCTCTGCCACTGTCAGTGTGTTAAAAATGTCTCCCTCGGGGTCACTGACTGGACACTCCAAGCAACTGAGAGCATCGCAAGCAGAAAGCAAAGGGAATGGAGACAAGGCCTTCTCTTGGTACGCCTCATTCTCTTCCAGGAGGAAAGTCTTTCCCAGGGGACCCATCCGACTTCTCCATGCGTCTCGTTGACCAAGGCTCATTCCCACTCCCAGTTTAGTCATTGAAAAAGTGGGAGGAGTTGCTGTGACTGCTTAGATCAATCATGACTCATCCCAGAGGACTGGGCAGATAAAATGGTGCTGTTAGCAAGAAGGATGGGAAAATGACCATTTTCAACATCTCTCTCCTACAAGAGTTCAGTAAGAATAGGACTGAAGAGTAACCATTGAATTTGCAACTAGAAGCTTACTATTGGTCTCAGGAGGAGAGGTTTCTGTCTGGGCTGAGTTAGGGATTGGCACTGCAGCTAGATTACAATGGGTCGAGCAGTGTATAGAAAGAAGTAGGCTGTAGACTACTCTTCAACTAAATGTAAATAAGCTTATCAGTCCTTTCTGAAGTCAGACCTTGATGAATGGAGAGATGTCAGGGGTGATCTAAGGGTTCAAGGAAAGAGAAACCAAGAAAGAAGAAGCTGGAACGTGGAAGACAGGATTTGCCCAATTCATCATTTGAACAAGGACCTCTCTTTGGCAAGGAACGTGATTTTCTCCAATTTTTCCAAATTTAAATTTCTCCTCATTGCTAGGCTCAGCCACAGACTGTAATTTTTAGAAATCTGAGTCAGCAATGAGAAAGAGGTTGTTTAGAACTCCGAACAGAGCTGTACTATTCCCCAGCTGTGTACAATTCGGGGGTGGGGCAGAATGTGATTAAAAGCTTGCTACAAAGCACTTAAATTAGCTACAAGGAGATTCAATTCTGAACTCTTTCCAGGGCTTTTAATAGAGAGATTATATATTTCATTAAAAATACAAGGATAAAGCAGAGGGTGGAGTGATATATCTAATTCGATAAACGCATAGATTTTCAACTGATGAGAGGCACTGCACTTTTTTCCCTCTGGCACTTAAGAAGAGTTGGTGTGTGTTTGTAACAGCCTCAAAATGCACTTCTGTCCACCCATCACTGAGTAGAGTAGTAGATAGTATCCTCTTCATGTCAGTAACTTGACAACATACATAATCAGCTAATATATTTGGTTGATAAATCTCTTTTTTGCCCCTTTTGTTTGTTTGTTTTTAATAACTTTAAAAAAACTTTATTTTACAGAAATTTTAGGTTCACAACATTAAGCAGAAGATACAGCTATTTCCCATACGTATACTCCCTGCCCCAACAAGAGTGGAACATTTGTTATAACTGATGAGCCTACATTGACAGATTATCACCCAAAGTCCCTATTTTACATTGAGGTTCTTTCTTGGTGTTGTACATTTGGACAAATGTATAATGACATATATCCAACATTATAGTATCATACAGAATATTTCTGTCCTAAAAATCCTCTGTGCACCTCCTATTCATCCTCCCCTTCCCCTAGCTCCATTGATCTTTCTACTATATCCATAATTTTGCCTTTTCCAGAACACCATACAGTTGGAATCATACAATTTGCAGCCTTTTTAGGTTGGCTTCTTTCACTTAATTACATGTATTATAGGTTCCTCCATATCTTTTCATAGCTCGACAGCTCATTTCTTTTCGTGCTGAGTAATATCCCAGGGTCTGGATGTACCACAGTTTATCTACCCATTTGCCTACTGCAGGACATCTTGGTTGTGTCCTGTGTTTTGCAGTTATGAATAAAGCAGACATAAAACTAACATAATCAGCCAATCTTGGTGGATGAGTTGTCTCTTATGCAACTCTGGTCGCTGGAGTCTTAGCTTTTGAGCTTAAGAAAATACAAAGCAGTAGGAAAAAGGTTGTGTCTTGTAGATACATTTCGTGGTCAGAGAACACAAAAGATAACAGATGACCTCTTTTCCTGGTTGGACGGCGCTATGTCTAAACATGCATTTTAGTGAAAGAATCTTAAGTACAGAGCAGTTAAATACAGAGTAATTCAGTCTGACTTGATCTGGCTGGCGTCTTTTTGAGCTGCTTTAACGAATTTGGAACAGAATTCACTCCGAGCCTTAACAACTTAGAAGCATAGAGTCTCAGAGATGGAGTCTAAGCGACCATCTGATTAATATGAGAAAAGAGAGATCTTCTAGTCTCTTTCAGATACAGCCCCAAACCAGAATCTGGGTCTCCTGACCTCAGTTCAGCCTTTTCTCTATTTTACCTGGTGTCCTCACTTTCCCAACATCTTATCTCATTAAGACAAAACCCTAAGAAAATCTTAAAATATAAATTGTTGATAAGCTCACTTTAATTTTTGAGCCCTTCACATAGCTTAAAACCCATGATGCCTCGTGGCTCTTATTCTAGGCAGTGATGAGCAGCCGGCTCAGAACAGCTTTATACGTGTAGACTTGCTACAGGAAGGTTAAACTGCTATTTATTTGCTTATCCAATACCTCAAGTTTCTTGGGGTTTTGTTTGTTTGTTTTGGAAGTTAAAGAGTGCTTCATCTAGTTCTTACAATTATTCTTTCTTGCAATAACAGGCCAGAAACTAAGTATTGTTATCAGTCAGGGTTCTCAGCTGCAAGTAACAGATACCAAACTCTGGCGAATTTAAGCAGAAAATGGAATTTAATAAAAAGATACTGGATAGTTCCTAAACTCTTTAGAAAGATTAGAAACAAGTTTAGAGGACACACACCCAAAACAATGTTGAAAATCATGCCATGGAACTGGTTCTATGAACGTACCCTGCCGGTACTGCTGGTGGGGTAGACGTTGCCAGCAGCACTCCCAGAATCACCAGAATTGAATCCTGGGTGTTGTTATTTTCCTTGCTGAGTTTGGAAATTGGATGTAGCTGCCATTCCTGCCATCACCCATCACCAGAAGGGATTTGGTTCATGTGCCTTTTTGTATCTCTAGTTTCCAATTTAAATTCTGGGGCAACTGTGTCTGATTGGCAGAAACTTGGTCATGTGGCAATGTCCTAGCAGTAAAGGAGGCAGAAAAAGCTGGTGTCTGGTATATTCAGTTTTTGCAGTGGGAAGTTAAATCTTCATCGTAAGGTGAATGGTTCAGATGCTGGGAGGCCAAAAAGGAGGACAAATGTTGACTATAGTGATGTATCGGAGTAGTTTCATTAAACATTTTTTTAAAATTTAATTTAAAGATTAAAAATCTGAATATAATGTTGACATACATTATATTAATTTCAAGTGTATCATTTTAATATTTTTACTACTATTATTTTGAGTAGGTACTATATGTTGCAAAATTCAAAAGATAAAGATCGTAATACAGTAAAAAATGTCTTCGCCTCACCAGACACCCAGCCATCCATTTAATCTCCCTTGTATAGTGGATTGTTTACTGTCACCAATATTCACTTTTCCTCCCTGGAGAAGAATTATATCCCATACAGCCTATCCTTTGAAGTCGGGCTTGGCCATGTGATTTACATAGGTCAATGAAATGTAAGCTTAAATGGCCAGAGAACTTCTGGGCTGAAGCGTAAAAGCCAGTTTAGATTTTGCCTCATTTTCTTTCCTTCTACCATGTTGATTTTCAATGTTCAAAATGGTGCCATTCTGGGTTCCAGAGTGTACTAGATATCTTATATTTGGCTCTACAGATTCCACCCTATCTGTGATACTCTGTACCCTGGGAGGCTGCCTTTTATGGACTATAGCAATAGTTCCCCCTGTCCTGTCTTCTGGTTGGGTCTGACCAATGGGAGGTACTGGCAAAAGATCAGAGGAGAGTGGTATTGGGGTATTTATTCTCTTACTCTCTCTTACTCCCTCCCTTCCATGTCTCCATGGACTGGATTCATTGCTCTACCAAAGAGCTCTAGCTCCTCTTGGGTAGCACATAGTCTCTTCAGGTTCTAGTGGCTGCTGTCATTGGCCCTGGGGTCAGTAACAAGCTTTGGTTGATTTCCCTCAACCTTATCCTTTAATTAGTTATTTGAGTATGCCATCTGTTTCCCGCAGAATTCTGACTGATTCAGAATAAAGGACAACTACCATGAGCAGAGGACCCTTCCCCTAATCAGCACGGGTCATGTAGCATGAACACTGAGATTTCTGGGTTATATGTCACCACAGCAAAACCTTATCTATCCTGACTATTACCTCGTGTTTCTAGTTTCATAGAATGTAGTTATATTTTAATCAGCAACTGATGTCATGATCAGTATGCAGCTTAATAAAGATAGACATGCTCAGGTTCTATTCCTGGAGAGTCTAATTTGGAAAGTCTTAGGTGGAACCCAGCCCTTGTATTTTTAATAAGCTCCAAATCATTGGTTTTGAGGATTTCCAATATTAAGAATATTTCTACCATTGGCCTGTGGTTGTTCAGATATACATATGACTTATGGCATATGGGGGGTATATTAGTTAGCATTCTCCAGGGAAACAGAATCAATAGGATGTATGTCTATATAGAAAGGGAGATTTAAAAAACTGGCTCAGGCGAGTTTGGAGGCTGCAAGCCCAAGAGCTGAAGTCTGAGTCTGGAAGCTGTCTGCTGGTGGAATTCCCTTTTGTTGAGAGGAGCAGTCTTTTGTTTTATTCAAGCCTTCAACTGATTGGATGAGGCCCACCCACTTTATTAAGGGCAACCAGCTTTACTCAAAGTCCATTAAGTTAATGTTAATCTCATCTAAAAATGCCCTCATAGAAATATCCAGAATAATGTTTGATCACATATCTGGGCACTGTGGCCCAGCCACGCTGACATATAAAATTAACCATCGTGAGGAGTCATGTGACACATTCATAAGATTAAATGCAAATAATTGAAGGGAATGGTATCCTGATTTCATTGGCAGAAATAGAAAAAAAAATTGGATACATGTATCTTTGTCTGTCAGTGTCAGATTAGACACTGGCTAAAGTCTAAGACAAACTTCTACCTTTGTTATGTGTATATAAGTTCCCTTAAATCTGCACGGGACAATTCCTAACTGTGTAGCTAAAAGTATGGGTTTGGGATCAGACAGACCTAGTTTTGAGCCCTGGTTCCACTTTCTGTTTGCTGTGTGGATTTGGACAAATGCCCTGAACTCTTTTGCCTCTGGTTTTTTTCACGTATAAAATGTTTTCTTTAATGGGAGGATTAAATTAGAAAATGTAGATAAAGCATTTCGTCCAGTACCTGAAACAGAGTTGATGCTCCATATGAGTATTATTAAATATAGACTTTCCAAAAAGACTGAGTGAAAAATTGCATGACAGTTTATAGTCCTATGAAAAGGGACAAACCACTGTGAAGCTATTTAGAAACATTTTTTTCTTTGAAAAATTGAGGAGTGGTGGTGGGTAATGTAACTTATCATTTCCAGACTTTCATCTGATGTATGTGCATTACGCTAGGGTTCCTGGAAGTGAGGCAGAAAAAGGGGGCTTGGCTAGGTGGGTGGGAGAACAGCTCAGATGTCCCAGCATTCACAAAACTTATGTCTGGGAACAGTTTCAGATTTGGGATTGTTAACGGGGATGTGTTGGCAAAGAACCCTTCTCTCCTTTAACTCAGTACAAATGACTCATTCCTAAACTTAATGAGAATATGGGAAAGGAAGTGTGAGCCCAGCGTTGGCAGGAAAAATCTGTGTACATTGTCTTCTGCCTTTCAGCAATCAAGACTATGGTGTGTTGTATAAATCCCATCTCTCTTTGCAGGGCAGAGAAACCTGCTGTTGAACCAGAGATCTATTCAGTTGAACACAAGAAGGAGCCTGGGAGGAGGTTCAGCAATCCTGGAGGTTTTATAGGTAGAGGTAAACTTGCTTCCCTGGCTCATGTTCTTGACCTTTGCTTCTCCATTTTAGTTATGTGCAACAGGTCTTATGGGTGGCTACTAACGTTCTGAGATTATCAGCCTGTGATCATCACAAACCATGTCCTGGTTAAACTGGTTTAATTCCATGCTGCTTAAAAGACAGGGCATCCAAAACAGAGTCATAAAACTTTGGGGGTAAAATTCCATAGCTTTCTAAAGTCCTCTGCTACTGTTCTTAAGAAATCTTTTAAAATATGTTCCTTTTTGTGTAATGCTCTTAACTCTTTCTTTACTCATCATATTTTGCTTTGCTCTATTGATTACCTAGTTCCCAGGATTTAGGCATCAGGATTCTGATGAGAACTACTTTGGATTTTCTGAATGTCTGGTCACCTTCTAAATACATCCACAAAAAAACTGATGAGGATTTTTCAGAAACACTCTGCAGTTTCATGGTTTCCTGCTCCTAAAAGCAGAAACATAAAACAACTGTCCCATGAACTGAGTGCAAGGTAATGTCAGTTGGGTGTAACTATTTCACACCATACAATATTCTATCATCTTGTAGAAGGTAACTGATTATATGTTTGAGAGAAAACTCCCTCTAGAAGCATCAACACACCAAGTTGACTCTTAGTGTTTTCAGGGGTCTTTCTCTTTCTGTTCCTTCCTTTGCTCCACTACCCATTCCTTCGGCAAAGATACAGTGGTACAGGAGAAAGGAAGAGCTGGTGGACGAGTGGGGAAGGAAATCAGTAGGAATCAATCTTCCTCAGTCACATGGTCTACCATTTGGACTCTGCAACTCCGATGGACTTTGTGAGACACAACAGAGTAGAGCTACATCATCTCTGCATCTCGCCAGCTCTATAACTCCATGAACCCCAAGGAGTCTGTAAACAAGGATGTAGCCAAGGATGTTATCTTCTTCAAATGAGGAAAAGTCAGGGTTACATAATATGCTGCTTCATCCAAGGTTTAGGGTTATCCCTTGGTGGGACATAAATGTATTCTTGTTTTTGAAGAACTAAGTGTTTATTGATGTTCAAAAAATTTTTTATTGACGTATATTGATTTACAATGTTAGTTTCAAGTGTACAGCAAAGTGATTCAGTTATACATACATATTTTCTTTTCCGATTCTTTTCCATTATATGTTATTATAAGAAATTGAATATAGTTCCCTGTGCTATACAGTAGGTTCTTGTTGTTTATTTATATTATCTGTAGTAATGTGTGTCTGTTAATCCCCCAAGCCCTAATTTATCCCTCCCCACCCTTTCCCTTTTGGTAACCATAGTTTGTTTTCTATGTCCATGATATTTAAGGAATTGACATTAAGGAATAAAGACTATTCAAAATATTGATATACAACTTGTTACTATCTTAAAGGGTTATCTTTTTGTTTTGCATTTTTTATTGTGGTAAAGAAAACCACACAATAACATTTACCACCTTAACCATTTTTAAGTGTGAAGTATGTTCCAGAACTTTTTCACCTTGTAAAACTGAAATTCTATACTCATTAAATGATAACTTCCCTTTTCCCCTTCACTTCAACCCCTGGTAGCCACCATTTTACTTTCTAATTCTGTGAATTTCACTATTTTAGATACCTCAGACAAGGGAAATCACACAATATTTGTCTTTTTGTGACTGGTTTGTTTCACTTAGCACAATGGCCTCAAGGTTCATTCAAGCTGTAACATGTGAAAGGATTTCCTTTCTTTTTAAGGCTGAATACTATTCCATTATCTGTCTATATTACATTTTGTTTATCTGTTCATCAGCCAATGAACAGTTTGGGTTGCTTCCAGCTCTTGGCTATTGTAATATTGTTTTTTAAATATTGAAATTTGATTTAACTCTGACTTTCTGATTCACTCTGGTAAATTTAATAAACACAATATCATCTGTGAGGCACATCTGACAAGCAGGGAGAGTGTGTAGCAGGAGCAGAGAGATGAAGGCAGAATCCTAGGGAACTGGATTCCTTTAAGATCTCGGCAGATGAAGAAGAAAGAAGCTGAGAAGGAAGGATCAGTGAGAAAGAAGCAGCCCCGAGGATGGAGGTGTTTCCAAGGGGAAGTAGACAAATGTCAGAGGTTGCAGGGAAGCCAAGTAAGACGGTGGCAAAAGGGTGCCAGTAATAACAAAGCTGTCAAGATGGTTTGCAATTTCAGAAGAGACGAGAAACTCAGCTCAAGTGGGCAGAGGAGTGAGTGGGAAGTGAGAAGGTAGAGAAATCTGCTGAAAACCACTCAAGACGTTTAGGCGTGAACAAGAGAGAAGAGACTGAGAGGAAGATGTAGTCTTTGTGTTCGTTTGTCTTGTTATTGTTCTTTCTTAAGCTACAAGAGACTTGAGAATGTTTAAATGCAGGTTTCACTATAACTGTTGTTATGTAAAAAAACTATCCCTGAACTGAATGGCTTAAAATAACTTTTTATGTTGCCCCATAATTTTGCGGGCCAAGAATTCAAGAAGGGCTCGGCTGGATGGTCTGGCTTTGAGCTGGGTGGTGTTAGTGGTGCTCGCTGAGACTGGGGTTCCACTTCCAAGATGGCTGCTCCACCCACACACGTGGTGTCCGGTGCTCCTTGGCACCTCTCTCTCCCCCAGGGCCTCTCAGCGTGGGCTGGGCTCCTCGCAGAACGGTAGTCTCAGAATAATCACACTCGTTACGTGGCAACTCTCTTTCTAGAGTGATTATTCCAAGAGATTCAGATGGTGGCAGCAAGATTTCTCTTGTTCTAGACTTGAAAGCGAGAGAACATCACTTCCACTGCTTTCTGCTGGTCAGGCAAGTCATGAAGGCCCACACACATTTAAGAGGAGTGAAGGAATAGACTCTACCTCTTTTGGGGGATGGCATGAGCCCATAGGGAGGGAAGCACATGATGGCAGTTATCTTGGAAACAAGGAAAGAAAGAGAGTTTGAAGTTACTTAGAGATCTGAGGTTGCAGGAGTGGCTGAGGTTACTGGGATTGGATACCCAAAGAGGGGGACATTGGAAAGTCTTTGGCAAGAAGCGGGAGCTCCTTTTATGATACTATAAAGCACAAAGTAACTTGTGGAAGGTAACTTGAAGATGTTTTTCAGTATGTTTCAAAGCCACAGAATTCTATCTACTTTTTCCAAGGAACTGGCACTCCCTGAGAGGAAGTTTAGGTACTTAGGGGGCCCTTTGCTAAGCTAAAGTGTGCTACAAAGGGTCACAGGTCACTCTAAGTGATCCATGGCCATACACTGGTCTTCTGGACTCTACCACCTCAAATGCATGCTAAGGAATCTGTGTGTCAAAGGCCTCTCTTACTATCTTTACCCACCTATCTTTAGGAGTAGAACACTTCTTATTTAAAAAATTAATTATTTTTAAAATTGAAGTATAGTCGATTTACAATACTGTGTTAGCTTCTGGTGTACAGTATAGCAATTCAGTTATACATATGTATATATATATATTTATTTTCTTATTCTTTCTTATTATAGGTTATTATAAGGTATTGAATATATTTCCTTGTGCTATACAATATAAACTTGTTATTTATCTATTTTATGTATAGTAGTTAGTATCTGAAAATCCTGAACTCCCAATTTATCCCTCCTCCTCTGCCTTTCCCACCTGGTAACCATAAGTTTGTCTTCTATGTCTGTGAGTCTGTTTCTGTTTTGTAAATTAGTTCATTTATGTCATTTTTTAAGATTCCACATAAGTGATATCATATGGTATTTGTCTTTTCTCTGTCTGGCTTACTTCGCTTAGTATGATAATCTCCAGGTCCATCCATGTTGCTGCAAATGGCATTATTTCATCCTTTTTTAGAGCTGAATAACATTCCATTGCACATAAATATATCACATCTTCTTTATCCAGTTGTCTTTTCGATGGACATTTAGGTTGCTTCCATGTCTTGACTATTATTAACCAGTGCTGCTATGAACATTGGGGTGCATGAATCTTTTCCTCCAGATATATGCCCAGGAATGAGATTGCTGGATCATATGGTAAGTCTATTTTTAGTTTTTTGAGGAATCTCTATACTGCTTTTCATAGTGGTTGCACCAAATTACATTCCCACCAACAGTGTAGGAGGGTTCCCTGTTCTTCACACCCTCTCCAGCATTTATTGTTTGTGGACTTTTTAATGATGGCCATTCTGATGGTGTGAGGTGATACCTCACTGGAGTTTTGATTTGCATTTCTCTGATAATTAGTGATGTTGAGCATTTTGTCATGTGTCTGTTGGCCATCTGTGTGTCTTCATTGGAGCAATGTTTGTTTAGGTCTTCTGCTCATGTTTTGATAGGGTTGTAGGAGTGTAACACTTCTAATAAAACCATTGTTCCACCTTTTTGGGAGGGAGTCTAGTATACAGTCCCCAGAGTTAAGCTAACTACTCCAGTTACTAGCTATGTGATCTAGGGGCAAGTTGCTTGACCTCCCTGATCCTCAGTTTTCCCATTGGTACAATGGGCATCAGTAACCTCACAATAACCTCAAAGGGTTGTCATGAGAAAAAAATGATGTAATTCATGTACAGAGGTACTTAGTAAAACTGTCAATAAAGGATACTTTTTATTATTAAAGCTGCATGTCTTCAGAGGAGCTCCTCAGCTTCATCTTTGGATGAGAAGCAGAAGTTTAGATCATTAACAGCCAAAGGCATTTGCTGGATGAGCTGGAAATCACTATGACTCACTCCCTACAAATGCTGCACTTTGAGCAGGAGTGGAATTTTACCTCGTGCGCCACAAAAGCTTTATAAGCTTCTCTAAGGGCTGATTTACAAGAAGAAAGTCTCCTGAGCACTTATATAAGATAATAAAGCTCACTGAATCAGAGGGGTAAGAAAGGGACTTTGAGAGTCTGTCTAGTTCGCTACTACCTAAGCCACCCAGACATGTGAGAATCTGCCTTCGTGCAAACAGCTCCCGGGTCTCACCAACGCCAGTTCCAGCTCCCTTCTCTCCCAGCCAGCCCCGCCCTCCCCTGCTCTTGGGCTAGCCTGGGGAAGCTTCTTATTTAGGAGCAAAGTTGGAACAACAGTATTTGCCAATCTTTGGCCTTATTTTAAGATGAGATATGATCATAGAGCACTTCGATTAGCATTTTTATAAATACTATAAAAGAAAACCTTCCCTCGGCCTGTTGCAAAAATTGAGGGCATAGTGCGGGTGAGTCAGGATGTGGAACTGACTTGATCTTTTTGTTTTGGCTGCCACATGCCCACCGAGGCTTGTAACCACCTTATTGGTTCATCAGCCTTCCCCTAGCCATTTACAATATTGTCTTCTGCAGCTAGAGTCATTCTACACATGACACTCTGAGCACTCCCAGAGCCCTCCCCTTACCCTCTGGAGTCCAGACTAAATAGAGCCTGGCCTCAGAGCTTCCCCAGGGCCTACTTCATCTCCTGCGCCTGCTATGAACGTTCAGGGGGACTCAGGTGGATCTGGGATGTCATCCCTCCAACCCGTGCATGACCAGGGCCTCTTCCTTCCTCACCTGCTCCCTTTCTTCCTGAACTTTCCTGACCCTTTCTTCCGTTCTCAACACTCTTCATACCTCAGTTAACTCACTCTCATTAAGACAGAGCTTCTATATATGCTTAGCATTTTTTTTTCGCATGTCAAAAAAAAAAAAAAAAGAAAAGGGAGAGAGGGTAGGATATAGCTCAAGTGGTAAAGCACATGCTTAGCATAGACAAGGTCCTGGGTTCAATCCCCAGTTCCTCCTTTAAAAATAAATAAGGAAGGAACTTAATTACCTCCCCCCTCAAAAGAAAAACAAACAAATAAAAAAATAATAAATTTTTTTAGAAAGGAAGAAACTCAGATCCTAGCTCTTAAACCAAAGTGATTCTGCTCAGACTGTCAGGAAAGAGGAATGATGATGGTCAGTGGGACTGGGGATGAGGAAGTGGGTGGGCAACCAAGGTAGAAGTAGCAGAAATGAGATTGAGGTCAACAGGTCTCACAGGTCATGGTGACAATAGTTGCTTGTCTCCAGGTCAGAAGTAGCCTGTAGGCTGGACATATGTCTGTTCTTCTGTTTTTTAAATTTTTATTTTATTATTATTGTATATATCATATAACCAACTGAGGTTAAAAAAATTCAGGCTCAAAATTCGTATTTAGTCATTTTAACAAATGAAATGTTTTTATTTGCCTTAGTTTGGGATCCCCCTGTTCACAGTGTTTCTCATGCTTTTTAAAAAATTAATCCTCTAAGGAATGTTTGAGACTTTTTTCCTAATCACCTCTTCCCATGAATATTTTTGTATTTCTTTTTAAAAATATATATATTTTTAAAAATTAAAGTATAGTTGATATATAATACTATATAAATTACACTTATACAATATAGTGATTTATAATTTTAAAATTTTATACCCTATTTATAATTATTATAAAATATTGGCCATATTCCTCAGGTTGTATAATATATTCTCGTAGCTTATTTTATACCTGAAGGTTTGTACCTCTTAATCCTCTACCCCTATATTGCTCTTCACCCCTTCCCTCTCCCCACTGATAACCACTGGTTTGTTCTTTATATCTGTGAGTCTGCTTCTTTTTTCTTATATTCACTAGTTTGTTGTACTTTTTAGATTCTGCATGTAAGTGATATCGCACAATATTTATCTTTCTCTGTCTGACTCATTTCACTTCTCATAATGCCCTCCAAGTCTATCCATGTTGCTGCAAATAGCATTATTTCATTCTTTTTTATGGCTGAGTAGTATTCCATTGTGTGTGTGTTTATCTGTATATCTATATATCTGTATATATCCATTCATCTTCTTTATCCATTCATCTTTGATGGACACTTAGATTGCTTCCATATCTTGGATATTGTAAATAATGCTGCTATGAGCATTGGGGTGCATGTATATTTTTGAATTAGTATTTTGGGGTTTTTTTTTTTTTGGATATGTACCCAGGAGTGGAATTCCTGGGTCATATGGTAGTTCTATTTTTAGTTTTTTGAGAACTCTCCATATTATTTTCCACAGTGGCTGCACCAATTTACATTCCCCCCAACAGAATACGAGGGTTCCCTTTTCTCCACATCTTCATCAACATTTGTTATCTGTATTCTTTTTGATGATGGGCATTCTGACAGGTTGAGGTGATACCTCATTGTGGTTTTGATTTGCATTTCTCTAATAATTACCGATGTTGAGCATCTTTTCAAGTTCCTGTTGGCCAACTGCATTTCTTCTTTGGAAAATTGTCTATTCAGTTCTGCTCATTTTTAAAATCAGATTGTTTGCTTTTTTGATGTTGAATTGTATGAGCTATTTATATATGTTGGCTATTAATCCCTTATTAGTCATGTCATTTGCAAATACTTTCTCCTATTTAGTAGGTTGTCTTTTCATTTTGTTGACGGTTTCCTTTGCTGTGCAAAAGCTTTTAAGTTTTATTAGGTCCCATTTGTTTATTTTTGCTTTTATTTCCTTCTCTTTAGGGGACAAATCAAAAAAAAATATTGCTACAGTTTATGTCCAAGAGTGTTCTGCCTATGTTTTCCTCTAGGATTTTTATGGTTTCTGGTCTTACATTTAGTTCTTTAATCCACTTTGAGTTTATTTTTGTATATGGTGTTAGAGAATGTTCTAATTTCATCCTTTTACATGTAGCTGTCCAGTTTTCTCAGCACCACTTATTGAAGAGACTGTCTTTTCTCCATCATATAGTCTTGCCTCCTTTGTCATAGATTAATTGACTGTAAACATGTGCATTTATTTCTGGGCTCCCCCGTGAATTTTTAATACCTAAGATATATTGTAACTTTGTTAGTATACTGTGTGTATATCTATGCTTTTTTTTGGGTATAAAGTACACTTTCATGTATAAAGCACAGATATACACACAGCACACTAGTCCCCCCAGATAACCAAATTTTACTCCTTGAAAACTGTATCACCCCTGTTGAAAATGTATGCCCCAGAGCCAAACTAAGACAACGCAAGTAGTTAATTTAGGAGATGAGGAAACTTTGGGTAAGGAGGTGGGACAGTGAGATGGAGAAGGCAGGAAGCCAGTACAGGGTGAATTAGAGCAGGTTTCCACAGTGGGTCACTGGCCTTTCATCTAATTGGGGTTCTCTGGGACCCAGAGTGTGACACTCGCTTTCAGGATATCTTGCCTGAGCGGCCAGGTATATACCCAGCCACTTTCATCAGTCATTGGTTGAAGGTTAGGTTGAGGCTGATCCCAGGAGAATGTTAATTCTCTAGCAATTTAATTTTGTCCCTTATTGGGCAGAATGAGCTATAGAAGACAGAGAAAGTCCCCAGGCAGTCACCGGTGTTGGCAGCAGTCTTCAGTGTCCATTCAGGGCACATAAAATCATAAGTGCTGGAGGGGATGAGGGGTACTGACATTTGCTGCATTATTTTTTTTTAAATAGACTTTACTTTTTAGAGTTGTTTTAGGTTCACAGCAAAACTGAGCAAAAAGTACAGAGAATTCCCATATACTCCCTGCCCCTGCGTAACCTCCATTATCAACAACCACTACCAGAGTGGTACATTTGTTACATCAGTGAACCTACACTGACACATCAGTATCACCCAAAGTCCATAGGGTGCATTTCATACTTACATACCTTACATGCACTGCCTGACATAGCTCCCTCTTGGTGGTATACATTCTGTGAGGTTTCACAAATGTATGACAGAGATCCACCATTCTAGGCTCATAGAGCACAGTTTCACTTCCCTAAAAACCCTTTGTGCTCTGCCTATTTGTCCCTCCCTCCCTGCTGCACTATTTTTTGTTTCTTTTCTAGTTCAAGTTACCATGGCACACAATTTTTGCATAGTTGTCATCACAATCAGGGTGGGGATATAATTTTGTCCAGTGGTTTTTTTCCACTTGAAGTATGTTTGCAGGTTGATGCAGTTTTCATAATTATAACTTTTAAAGACTGCATAATTTTGCTTCATATGTATGAACTGTAGTTCCCATGACCATTCCCCTCTCTTAAGCATTATATTTATTTCCATTTTTTCCTGCTATTATAAATAAATAAATTGCTAGAAAAACAAACTAGAAGATGCTTGTTAAGACACAACGAAGTGTTATTAAAAAGTCCACAAACAATAAATGCTGGAGAGGGTGTAGATAAAAGGGAACCCTCCTACACTGTTGGTGGGAATGTAGTTTAGTGCAGTCATTATGAAAAACAGTATGGAGATTTCTCAAAAACTAAAAATAAACTTACCCTGTGATCTGGCAATCCCACTCCTGGGCGTATATCTGGAGGGAACTCTAATTTGAAAAGATATGTGCACCCCAATGTTCACAGCAGCACTATTTACAACAGCCAAGACATGGAAACAACCTAAATGTCCATGGACAGGTGACTGGATAAAGAAGTTGTGGCATATTTATACAAAAGAATACTTCTCAGCCAAAATAAAAAAAAGAATAAAATAATGCCATTTGCTGCAACATGGATGGAACTGGAGATCATCATTCTAAGTGAAGTCAGCTGGAAAGAGAAAGAAGAATACCATGATATCTCTTATATGTGAAATCTGAATAAAAAAAAAAAAGGACACAAATGAACTTATTTACAGAAGAGAAACAGATTCACATACATAGAAAACAAACTTATAATTACCAGGGGGAAAGAGTAGGGAGGGATAAGTTGGGAGTTCAAGATTTGCAGATACTAACTACTATACATAAAACAGATAAATAAATTTCTACTATATAGCACAGGGAACTATATTTAATATCTTGTAACTTATAATGAAAAAGAATATGAAAAAAATATATGTATGTATATGTATGACTGAAACATTATATTGTACACCAGAAATTGACACAATATTATAAACTGACTATATTCCAACAAAAAAATTTTAAGAAACACATCAAAGTATTAATAGTGGTTGTCTGCGTGTGATAGAATTCTAGGCATTATTTTTTTCTGTCTATCTTTCTATAATTGCTTTTATAACAGGAAAAACAACAGTTTTATGTGTCACCTTGGCAAGGCTAAAGCCAGTTGTGTCAATCAAACACTAATCCAGGTGTTTTCTGTGAAGGTATTTTGTAGATGTGCTTAACATCTACAGTCAGTTAACTTTATGTAAAGGAGATTATCCTCAATAATCTGGGCATACCTGATGCAATCAGTTGAAAGGTCTTAAGAGCAAAACTGAGGTTTCTGTGAAGAAGAAAGTCTGCCTTGAACTGCAGCCTCAGCTCCTGCCTGAGTTTCTGACCTGCCCTTTCTGTCGGGCTGCGCTTCCTGACAGTCGCCCTGTGTATTTTGAACTTGCCTAGCCAGCTGGCAAGTCTGGAATATATATATTCCCTCACCCTCTGGTGGAATATTTAATGATCGAACAACCTCTCACTGCCCATCCCCAGGTGCTCCCTCAACCACCCCCCCCAAAAAAATAAACACTATAAAGAACATCTTAAGGCATACAGATTCTTTTTTCTCCTTTATTTGTACTTTTTGTCTGCCCAGGATTGAGATTTCTGGATGTGGCATGAACATATTTCACTAATATACACATTCTTTATTAGGAATCCCAAATACATGGTATACAGATAGCCCAGGAGCCAAATTAAAGTGTGAACCAGATGGGCATGAAATGAGGTGTCCATCTAAAATGGGTCCTGCAACATCTCTAGAAATACACTAAGATGGAAGAAAGTGTGTTCCCCAGGAGCCCTCTCAGGGAGCATACTGTGTGTGATTAGAAGGAATAATTTGGTAAATTGCTTGGGCTGGGGCAATGAGGCTGCCAAAGAAAATGATCAAAGTAAAACTGATGGTCTCTATTTAAAAATGGTGGTTCCAGCTCATTGTAAGATATTTTTGTGAGCTGTGGTGTGTTAGTTTGGGAACAGAGCTGGACTGCAAGGAGAGGCAGAGTTTTGTTCCAGTGGTCAATGGACCCCCCCCCCCCATGAAGCCCTTGGCCTTCCCTCTACGAAATTTGGACAAATATTTAAACAAATGTCTGTTGAATGGACTGCCAAAATGTTAGTCTGCTTAAGTTGTCCACTTCTCAAGGCCATCCCTTATGGACTTCAAGTTGATACCTGAATTAAGTTGCTTAACCACATGCAGTGTGTATTTACTGTCTAGGAATGATAAGGGCAAATGTTATGACACTTTTAGGGTTTAGAGTGAAGACAGTTGCCTCGTGGTGGGGCTACAGAGAGCCTGAATCCCAGAAGACTTCATAAAAGATGTGGGGTTTCAAGAACTATTTCCCATATCTTCAAGCAGTGTATGTCAGGTACCAGGCATTATATGAAGTGCTATGGGCACAGAAGTGAGAGAGATGGTTATGGACTGTCTGGGGGAAAATCAGGCCGTAACGGTGTAGTGATGACATCCGTAATTATTTAGCGGTAAGCAGTGAAGGAAACACACACGATGCCGCCAATGAGTGAACAGACCCAAACGAGTCAGGATGATGGAGGCAGCTTTTCAGAAGCAGAAGGTGTTTTGGTGGGACAGACAGATGTAGCTGATTTTCCTAAGCTGTACCTGAGTCCCTGAATTAGAGTTTGTGTGAGTGTGTAAGTGTGTGCATATGTGCGTGTGTGTGTGTGTGTGTTGGGGATGAGAGGGAAGAGCAGAGAGGAGATGGGTTGAGGAAGTTGGCCCGTGTGGCTATTCATCATGCTATTTAGAAAGACCATCTAATCACTTCTTAGCAAAGGAGCAGAAGGAAGGCAGCAAATACAGGACCAATGCAAGTAGCCTTCTGAAACCTCAAATAGTTCTCGCTCCTTACCAAGTGCTCACTAAAGACGAAGTGAGGGCGAAGTGGCCCAGGTGCTGTCCTACGTGACAGGCGCTGTATCAGGTAGGCACTTTACATCAGCTTTCTCATTAATTTTCCTAAAATGATATCACTGTCCTGATGAAGAAGAAGGGAACCTCAGTCTAGAGATGTTTAAGAACTTACTCAAAGTCATCAAACCTAACACAAAAGCTAGGTGTTTGCTGTAACTACAATGGATATAAAGATAGAACCAATAATTTTGGAAATGAGTGGAGTTTGAATTGAATTCTTATACTGAATGCCACTAGTTCCCGTGGCACGTTTTGGAATTAACATTATCTGCAGCTTACTGATGAGCTCTTTATTCCTTTGATCCAAGAGCATTCAGAGCACAGCAAGCAATTAAAACTCAATGGTTGAATGAGACATTTTAAACTTTGCTTTCAGACTCTTGTTGACAAGGTACCTTCTGTTCCTCTCTTCTTTCTTTCTTTTTTTTTTCTTTGCCTTAATCACAACTCTTATTAGATGTTTTGAAAATGATTTTTGCCCCTTATTTATTGTAAATACAGTAAACTCTATGAGAAGCTCTCTACTCAAAAAGAGCCTCTGGATTTTGTCTTGCTGGATCTACCAAGACCTGGCCAGGATGACCAGGGACAGTTGGTGTGTGAGATGGGCTTTGACAAGTTAGGAGATATGCTTTGACGTTTCCAGTAAGGCCGCTGCTCTACATCTTTAGGGCTCTTGTTTATCTGCTGTACACAATCATTAAGGGATTCAAAATTCACCCTCAGTTCATTCTTCTGAGTTAGAAAGAACAGTAAGATTTTTTATTGCAAATCACACACTGACTCTGATGCACTTAAGCAGAGAAGAAACTCACTGGAAGGATCTCAGGGAACTCAGAGAGTCAACTACAAGTCCAGAGAATCAGGTTTGACAAACAAGTAGAAACCCATCATATAAGAAAGCCACACTTATAGCCAAAATCCCGGTCTGGTTAGACATCTTGCTGCTGCTGGGCACTGGATACCATTCCTGGTGCCATCAAGACTCCCACAAGAATGGATTCCAAACTGTCCTTCCATCTTTGAGGTACTTGTTCGAGATTCAAAGTTCTAGATGGAATTCTGCTGTAATGGTGGGCCAAGCTTATGTCAGGTGTCCGTGCTGGAGCTGCTGCAGCTCAGAGAGGATGTGTTTTAGGATTTCCATGGTGGGAGGCACGGCCAGGAGTCAGGTGAGGCAAGAAATTGAAGGAGACACTCTCAGGGTCTTTAGTTTTTGAACAATTATCTATTTTCACAAAGAATAAATTTCAACTTTAGAGATCTTCAAATTCAGTAAAGTATTTCACATATGACTGAAATTTTGCAGACAAACAAAAAAATTACATCATGTAGTTTGCAGTCTGTTTTGTTGTCTTCAGTTTTAAATACAAATGAATACTCCTTGAGGTCAAATAGAATTGAAATCACACGTTTTCTATTTTTTTTTTTTTGTCTAGACAATTACCGTGCTATCTTTGTTTATTTCAAATCTGTTTAAATGCAAGAGTGTGTTGTACCACTGGAGTAGGAGGCACAAAATGTGTGGAAGGGACCTCAGATTATTTTAAGCTGTCACAAACTTACTTTCAAAAGGAACACCTGTGGCTGAGTCCATCTGTGTCAGGGGCAACAACAATAGAATCGATTGTTCGGAGCTTGTAGGGAGGAGTATTTTATTACCCACACTGTTTAAATTGTCAGCATTCGTGATAATAAGCATCAGACCGGCTCGTTGTCAGTTTTATTGGTTTTCTGCTCTCCAGTGAACCCGCTTATTGCCCACATCCTCTCTCCCTCCCATCATCCTGTCATTGGACACCACTCAGTGGACCATTATGCAGGAAGCTGGTGATAGACACTGACTCCAAGGAGGAACAGTGGGGCACAGCGAGGAAGGAGACCTGGTTTGTACCAGGTCCGTATATTATCCATACAAAATAAAACAAGATGACTCTGTAGGGCTGTATTAGCTCTAGCCCCATCTTATACAGAAGCCCAGTGTGCATGAACCAGCCAGCAGGTTGTGAGCCCAGGGCTGTGTGGTCCAGTTAGCTGCCCCTGGCTCGGCGCTGGCCAGCTGCCCCTGGAGTGAATGAATGCCTCTGGCCATGCTGGCAACAGGGGCAGGGGAATCGTCAGCTCTGTTCGCGTGCATTGCTACTGTGAGAAAGACGAGAAGAGACGCAGCCTGCCCAAGATGTGCCCTCATCGCTGAAAGATGGGACTCGACTGATTAAAATCGGATTCCTATCCTCGAAGCACATCTTCCGCTAATTAGGCACGTTAGCTTTGTGCAAGGTCGGGAGTAAAACAACTTTCATTTCACTCATTTTAGAAGACAGCGCTGATGAGGGCGAGAGGCTCTGGCCTCACATAACAAGAGCTATTGTTCAGTTCTTCAGGAAGGCATTCCCAGTGCAAGATGCTGGGATTTGCACAGCTGGACTCACCCCAAAAAGGTGATTTTATAAATAGCGTTCTTGTTGGGTTTTTTAAAATAATCTTTTCAACTTCATTAGAAAATACAAGTTGCCTAACCCTACCCCTAACCCCAGACACATAGACATAACGAATTCCCAGACGCAGAGACTTGGCAATGACTGCTTCACCCCTGAAATGTTGCTTTGCACTAAGCGCTTCTGACACTAATGTTCACGCTTAAGCAAACACATTACTTAGAGAGAAGAATGGCTCTGTCAGCCCGCCCGGGCTGTTCGGCACCATGGGAGCTGCAGCTGCGCTGGGTCTCATTCAGACAGGCTCAGGGACCCAGTCCTACACACACAAATACAAACACACACACACACACACACACAAACACACACACACACGCACACACGGAGCCCTCTGATTCGGCCACTCCTGCTTACACATCACACACAATCGGCATCAAACAGCTGACTTCAAGAAGTTCCTAAGGAGAGGAAGAAGACTTGACTGATTATTAATACGCCTGACGTATTTGTGTCTCTGAATTCTCTGCCGTTCTTTGTCTTTTTCTCTTCCTTTTTCTTTATGTGAAAATATTCACCATTCGTGGGAAAAAAAGGCTTGTTGGAGAATCACATGATTTCTGGAGAGAATTTTATTTGGGACCGTGTCTTAATCTTTTCCAGGGTAGCTGGTTCCTTAGAGCATCTGTGTTCACATTAGTATTTCTGTCTTGGGCTGTGAATTATGCTGTCAGAAGGAGTTTCAAACACGGTTTGTTACCTGGATACCCACAAATATGCTGGGTCTGTTTGGATAAATCTGAAAAACCTTCCTTGTCCTTAGGAAACCAGGCCATCCTGCATATTAGGAAGAGGACAGTGAATCCAAGCTCTTGCTGGTGGGCCGTTAGGGGAACGGTGCCTGGATAAATAACTGAGGAAGGGAGCCCAGTCCATTCTTGACTGGAGTGGTTGTATTCCATTCACAAGGAGGGAGACTTCTCTGGCTGGAGGTGCAGGGTTGAGTGTTATTCATGCCTAAGGACAAGCTGAAGACCAAGTCACGTCTGCCCACACTCACAGCCGTCACTGTTTCAAAGCTCCTCCACATGGTGCACATGACGCACAAGTTCAGCTGCGGAAGCCAACAGCAGAAGAAGGGACCAAAGGAGGCAAGGGCAAAGGAAGGAGGGACGACAAGAGTTTATGGCTAAAATCCTGGGCCATCTGGGCACCAAGGGAGCCTACCAGGAGATTTGCTGGGGGATGATTCAGCCCTTCTCCTCTCATCGGGTCAGACTCCGGCGTGTGCATCTGACAATGTCCCACATATGTCATTCTCACTCTCTTCATAGCCCACTTCCCCACAGCCCACAGCCCCACCCCGGGAAGCCAACTGGGAGTGAGGGCAGACACTGCAAGCTCAGGACCATGGGAGGCACCGCACTCAGCAGCCTCATGAAGAAGATGCCTCGGGGGGCTTCCTACCCACAGACACCCTCCCCAGATGGCTGTTGTCAATCTCCATCACCCAAATCCCTTCGGGTTAAGCCCCCAGGAATCAGCTCACACAGGAGGGAGGGGAAGAAAGGCTGCCCATGCTGAGGGGGCAGCTGCTGGGGGTGTCGTTTCCTTACTGCCGGTGCCCGGTGGATGTTCTGCTGCCGTTGCCCCTGCTCACTCATTTCCTGTCACTCTCTTGGCAGCTTGATTTTATCTAGTTCAGGGTGTCTCCACATGGGGTCCATGGTCCACTGACAGGGTCATCTAGAGTGCAGGTTTAAAAGGCAGCTTCAGAATCTCTGGGTGTGGGACCCACATACTTGTTCTTCTAGCAAGTACCTTGGATGATTCTCATGCCCGTTAAAATTTGAGAGCCGCCGGAATTCTTCGGCCACTGGCCCCATGTATCTCTATTTTGTTTTATCTGGAAGAGAGTCATTCACTCATCAGTTGATGCTCCACTGTCATCATCCATTTACCCTCTTTACCAAAGTATAACTGACATATAAAAACCTGCTATGTTTAAGTATACAATTTGGTAAGTTTTGACATATATATACATAATTGTGAAACCATCACCACAATCAAGATAAATATTTCTCAAAAAAAAAAAAAGAAAGATAAATATTTCTTAACCCAGTTCCCTTTTGCAACACAGGTACTGACCTGAACTTTTATATACCCTTCCAATCCACCTCCACAGGCTGGATACATCATCTTTAAAATATACTACCTATTGCCATTTTGTGTTTGTGTCCTTACTTCAAAGACATGGTTCTGTGCTGTGGAACTCATTCTACTTCTTACCTATGTTATTCATCATTGGACACTGGCATCCTTCTTGCTATATGTGAATCTCCTTTACTACCTCTTGCTAGTCTAGTGGCCCATCTGTTTATGTTTATGCTTAACTAAGCCATTGCTTTATTAATAAACACCAGGTTGCCTCCAAGTCCTTGCTAACACACACACACACACACACACACACACACACACACACGTGCATGTGCCATGATGAACACCCGTTACACATATTCTTATGAACTGCACATTAAAGTTGCACTAGGTGTATCCTCAGAGCCGAGGCTGTATCCTCGATTCCTCAGGGACTGACTGCTCTGCAGAATGGCTCCACCAGTTCCTACTCCACTAGCAGGTGTGCCTGTGCTGTGCTTGATAGAATCTAACTTTTTGTGAAGTGATTGCTCATTAATTTTTAAAAAATTTTTTCTTTCTTTCTTTTTTAATGGGGATACTGAGAATTGAACCCAGGACCTTGAGCACGCTAAGCATGCATTCTACCATTGAGCTATTACCCTTCCCCTCTCATTGATGCTCTAATTTGCATTTCTCAGATGGCTAGTGATGGTGGGCTTCTCTTCATAAATCTATTGGCCATTCAGAGGTTTCCCCTTCTATGATCTGCCTATTCATCTATTTTGCCAGTTTCTTCTGTTATTTTCCCTGTCTTTTTCTTACTGCTCTGTAGGACTTCCTAGACATAGATCCTTTGGTTTAGAATAACTTCTTCTTCCAGTCCATTCTCTACTTATTGACTTTGGGGTAGTTCTTGTTGGAATAAATCTTTGATTTTGTTTTGTAGGCAGATCTATCAATTTTTCTCTGCTATGGTTTATTTGAGATTTTCTTTAAGTTACAGGCCTCCACTCAAAAGGGACAGAGATATTCATACATATTGTATTCTATACCTACAAAGTTTTACATTTAACAATTAGACCTTCAGAGCATTTGGGGTTTCTTTCTAGATGGGCTGAGGTACAGTTGAATGGACACTAAATAATCTATTGCTTTCTCAGTGATTTGTGATACCCCCTCTTATCATGTACCAAGTTCCTGTCTATACCTAGGTCTCTTTCTGGGTCCTCTATTCTGTTCCATTGATTAACTTGCCTTTATTTCCTTTTTAAAATTATGGCTCTGTGATATGCCTTAATATCTAGTATGACAAATCTCCTTTTTGCTCACTTTTAAAAATAAGCTGTTTGTGGATGTTTATTCTTCTATATACATTTTGAAATTGGTTTTCCAAAGTTCCCCAAATTGTAGTGAGGGCATTTTACTGAAGTTGCATTGGATCTGAAGTTTAATTTGTGAAGAAGTGACATTCTTAAAATATTATATTGTCTCATGTAATTCATGTATCACTCTCTGTATTCAGGCTTTTGCATATGCCCATTATTGGAATTTAAATTTTCTACAAAAAAAAAGCCTTGTGCATTTTTGTTAGATTATTTCCCAGAGAATTAAGCAATATAAATTTTCCTTCCCCAATTCCTATTTTATTCTTATTGCTGACTATTTGATTGGACTTTTCCTCCACCCCAATCTCTCTACCTGTTTGCTTTTTATAGCTTATTGGTTTCTCTCTGCTTTCCTTCAGCCCTCATCCCTCTGCCTGTTCAGTTCTATTTCCTCACCCCATCCCATTGGCCTGGAACTACTTGGTCTCCATGTGTGAGCGTTTAGAAATTCTTTGTTTAGAGGGCTTTAGAGTTGTTACCTAAAGCCAAATATGACTTGGAGCCCAGGACGTTAATGAAGCTGACGCCCGAGAGTAGACTGCTACTTATATGGGGGTAAAAACAGAATCCCTGATCTGCTTACCCAGCTCTAGGTCATGGAATGGACATGATATTGGATTTGTTCCAAAATGTATCAGAAAAAAAGAAATTTGGCTCCTACAATACAAAATTCAAATAGTCTCCTAAATAAAGAAGGCATTTATGATCTCACATAACAAGAAGTCTAGAGGTAGTTCCAAGGCTGGTACAGAAGTTCAGTGAGGTCATTTTGGCATTTTTTCAAGCCTTTCCTTCATGGTTGTGAGATAATTGCCATGGTCCAAACATAACATCTCACCCTACCACATTTAAGAAGTGAGGGGTTGGGAGCAGAGGAGACTACAGAGAGTTCTTTCCTCGTCTTTTTCTTCCTTTCCTTCAAGGACAAAAAAAAAAAATCTTTCCCAGAAGCCCCCAGACTTCTCTTTCTAGTTCATTACCCAGAACAATATGGCACAACTACTCCGATCCATTGCTGGCAAAATGGAACAGAATTGCCATTTCCTTTTGGACCGATTCACAATGTAGTCCCTGGGCTGGGCATTTTGCCAACCAAACAAAATTAATGTTCTGATGGCAAAGAACATGTAGGGAATGGTTGTTGGGTAGAAAACAAACAAAGGTGTGGACGGGAAAATATTTAAGGCAAGATCGTCTGTGTTTGCTCTTCAATCTTTGGATCCTGAAGTTGGAGTGTCTCATTTATTCATTTCATGGTATTGATTGAGTACCTATTACAGTAGTTGCTGGAAATACAGTGATGAGCCACACTGGACAGGATCCCCACCACCACAGAGATTGCAGTGTTGTATGGAAGAAAACATTAAATTAATTTCCAACAAAAACATAAAGTGACCAACTTCAGTAAAGTGCTATGAAGGACAGGAACAGAGAAGTAGGGGGGCATATAATAAGGATACCACTTCTGAAGCAGCAATAATTCTTTCACATCGAAGGGAGGAACACAGGGGTATCAAGAAGGTTAGTGGTCCAGCAGACACCTAAATTTGCCTTGGAAGGAGAGGCAGCTATGGGACTAGAGACAAGTGGCTGGGACTCTGGAATCCAATGGTGGGCACCAACCCATTGAGCCCAAATAGCCAGATGGGACCAAGAACACGTTACTGCTTACCATTCTGGGGAGCAGACTTGTCCAGCTGCTCCACAGCAGTGATCAAAGTGATCCAGACAGCGCCGGATGGGTTTAAGGGCCTTGCCTCTCCTCTGCAGCCACAAGGTCCCTGATGCACAGATCTCTCTTCATACATCTGGATACCATCTTGGAGGAAAGAAACAAAGGCCTAACATTTATTCCCAGAGGACTGAGCTCTCTGGAGAAATAGTCTAGGTATTAGGTCAGTATAAAATGAGTGGATTGGACAAAAGTAAGGTTCTTTCCACACTATTCAGCAGAAGCTACTTATGAGGAAAACTAGAGCAGATAACAAAAAATTAAACACATTTTCACTCCAACTGAGTTAGTGTGAGTATATCTGAATTCCTCAAAAGACCCTTGTGGGGAAAGTACATTTATTGACTCCATTTTATAGACAAGGAAATTAAGGCTTAAATAAGATAAATAATTTATCCAAGGGCATGTAGTTAACGAGTGGTTGATCTTGAATTTGAACCCAATGTGACTTCAAAACCTTCATGCTTTTGACTACTTACAAGATACTACTTTATAAGATGGGAAGTGCAAGAAGAAGTACAGATAAACTTTAGGGATTATGTGGAGGAGGAAAAAATGATTTCTAGAAATGGGAGACCAAAGAAAACTTACAGAAGAGGTAGAGATTGATTTCATGTTCTCATCACCATTCTCAATCTTTGCCTTTTAAACATACAATGGTAGTTCATTGTCAGTCCTTGCTGGCTGACTTCAACTCCTGAATCACCTGTCTGTTTCTACTGTCTTTTTTCCCTTGGGTTTTCCATCCTGCAGTCCTGTCTTTCGGGAGACCTAGGACATTTGAATTGGATGCAGGATGTTATGTGTCCTAAGTCACAGAGAATTCAGATGCTCTCTCCTTTCAGAGAGAGTTTACCGTCCCCATGCTCTCCAGACGGAATGGTGGCTCATGTTATTCCAATTTGTGATTTGCTGAATCAAGGTTGAATTATAGTTGTGGGAAGTCTCAGTCTTCCACTGGTCAATCTCTGAACTCCTGGACTTTCAACAAAAGGCCTATTGTATTCAGCCAGGCCCTTCCCTCAGTGGGGACTAAACGCTAATCTTTGTCTAACAAGACTGCTGAAAAACTGCACTCAGCTTTTCAGGGACAGGTTTTCCGCTTGCATTTTAAAAACCCCTGCTCTGAACAGCCCCAGTATTTGGCAGAAATTCTCAGAGGAAAACAGGCTGTATGCTTGAGGCCTTCTTAAGTCTTTCACCCAAACTCTGCTGGTTTCTCTCGCTCCTTCGCAGCCCCCTGCCAGACTTTGCACTGCATCCTGCCCTGGGATTCTCAGCTTCCTGCAAGAGCCTTGAGTGTAAAAGTGGCTGCAGAAGCAGATCTTTACTCTCCTTCATCCCCTTCCAATGCCTTAGCTCTTCCAAGGTTTCCTTGCTCCAGCAGCTCTCAGTTTCTTCAAAGAGATAATTTCTATATTTTATTTATTTGCCTTTTCTAATTCTTCTGCCGGGAGTGCCATTTACTGACAGCACTTCCATTTACCCAGAAGAGGAAGCAATTGAGATGGAAAGGGTGGATGGATCTGAATACGGAAGGTGACCTGCTCTTAAAAGCAGCAGTGATCTTTCTGTCACCAAATCCATTGGTTGGTTGTTTTTTTTTTTTTTTTTTCTCTTATCCTTAACCTTGTCGATCTTTTGGTATTATTTGGCTTCTCCTCAGAGACTCCCTATTCTTCATCTTTTATTCTCATTACTTCTCTGGTAGTTTCTCCCCTGGCCCCTCCCTTACACTTTTCTTTCTTGGTGTAATACAATGTTCAGCTCCCACCACCATTCTTCCTCTACATATTCTTCCTTGTAAGTCAACATTCTCCGGGCTTCAGCAATCACCTCTGTGTATAAAACCCCTGATTCTATGCTAAGGGCCCTGCCTTGTCTCTGAAACCCCAGTCTTACCTTACAGCCACTCACCTATGCCCACATGGATGACAGTAGGGATTTATGGTGGGGGTGGGGAGGAAGGGGAGCAATTTGCAATCTCTTCTCAAAAGGGAAGAAGAGGCACAGATAATCCTAAAAGGAGGGGTAACATCTGTCTGGGAAAGCAGAAATGTTAATGCTAAGAATGTGAGAGAGGATTAGAGGAGAAATTGGCCTGTAGAGTATAACTTTTTTTTGGTATAAAGATAATTTCTTAAAGAGCAGTTTTAGATTCACAGCAAAACTGAGAGGAAGGTACAGAGATTTGCCACACTATTTCTGCACCCCCACGAGCACAGCCTCTTCCACGATCAACATCCCCCACCAAAGTGGTACATTGTTAAATGCTGAACCTACACTGACACATCATAGTCATTCAATGTTTACATTAGAGTTCATCCTTGGTGTACATTCTAGGGTTTGGACAAATGTATAATGACATATATCTGCCATTATAGTATCATATGCTGCTTAGGACCGTCTTCTGCGCTCCTCTAGAATTTTGGCCATTCTAGTAGGTATGAAGTGATATCTCATTATTGTTTTAATTTGCATTTCCCTGATGATGTACGACGTGGAGTACCTTTTCATATACTTTTTTGCTGTCTATCTATCTTCTTTGGTGAGGAATCTTTTTAGGTCTTTGGCTTATCTAAAAAATCAGATTGATTCCTTACTTTTTTTTTTTTTTTTGTATATTTTGGATAACAGTCCTTTATCAGATATGTCTTTTGCAAAATATTTTTTCCTGTCTGTGGCTTGTTGTCTCATTTTCTTGACATCACCTTTTGCATAAGTTTTTAATTTTAGCAGTCTAGATTTTCAATTATTTCTTTCATGAATTATGCCTTCGGTGTTATACCTGAAAAGTTATTGTCATACTCAAGGTCATCTAAGTTTTCCTCTATGTTATCTCCTTGTTTTGCATTTTACTTTTAGCTGTATGATACATTTTAAGTTAATTTTTGTGAAGGGTATAAGACCTTTGTTTAGAATGTGTTGGGGTTTTTTTTTGCTTTTTTGGTTTTTTTTGCATGTGGATGTCCAGTTGTTCCAGCACCATTTGTTAAAAAGAGTATTTTTGCTGCATTGTATTGCCTTTGTCAAAGATCAGTTGACTAGACTGATGTGGGTCTATTTCTGGGTTGTCTGTTCTTTCATCAATACCACAATGTTTTGACAACAGCAGCTTTATAGTAAATCTTGAAGTCAGGTAGTGTCAGTCCTCCAGTTTTGTTCTTCTCCTTTAATACTATGTTGGCTATCCTGAGTCTTTTGCCTTTCCATATAAACTTTTCCAGTTTGTCAATATCTACAAAATAACTTGCTGGGATTTTATTGGAATTGTATTGAATTTATAGATCAAATGAGAAGATCTGACATCTTGGCAATACTGAGTCTTCCTGTCCATGAGCATGGAGTATCTCTCCATTTGTTTAGATCTTTGATTTTATTCATCAGAGTTTGTAGCTTTCCTCATAAAGATCTTGTACATATTTTGTTAGATTTATATCTAAGTATTTAATTTTGGGGGGTGTCAATGTAAATGGTATGGTGTTTTTAATTTCAAATTTCACTTCTTCATTGCTGGCATATAGGAAAGAAATTGGCTTTTGTATACTAACCTTGTACCCTGCAGTCTTGCTATAATCACTTACTAGTTCCAGGAGATTTTTTTATTGTTGTTTTCTTTCAGATTTTCTGCATAGATGATCATGTCATCTGTGAACAAAGACAATTTTTTTATGTCATCCTGCCCAGTCTGTATACCTTTTGTTTTCTTTCCTTGTCTTATTGCATTAGCTAGGACTTCCAGTATGGTGCTGAAAAGGAGTGGTAAGAGGAGACATCCTTACCTTTTTCCTGATCTTGGTAGGGAAGTTTTTAGTTATTCATCATTAAGTATGGTGTTAGTTGTAGGTTTTTGTAGATATTCTTTAGCAAGTTGAGAAAGTTCACCTCTCATCCTAGTTTACTGAGGACTTTTATTATGACAAAGTATAACACTTTAAAACAGAGAAGGGAAGAAAACTATAAAAATGTAATTTTTCAGTGATTGTGAGAGACTGATATGAAATCATTATAAGATTTACAAAGATTTTGAGGACAGTTGTTACAAAGGAAAAATTTTATTATAAATTATAACATGTGAATACCTTGAAAATACAGATATTATAAAGACAGTATTTCAAATTAGTTCAGAGAAGAAAAATTATTTAATAAATAGTGTTGGAATAAAACTATTTAATAAATAGTGTTAGAATAACTGATTAGACATCTGGGATAAAAATGTATCCACACCTAAAACTCCAGACCAGGACACAGTTCAGATAAATCAAATATTTTAAAGTGAAAAATAAACCATAAATGTGTAAAAAGAAGCCATAAGATTTTTTCCCCAATCTTAGACTAGGAAAGTCTGACAGAAAACACAGAAGCCATAAAATAAAAAAGATTTCTAAAATGCCAATAATCAAGTTAAAAGACAAACAACAATGTGGGGAAAATATGTTCAACTAAAATCAGATAAATCGTTAGTTGATCTGTTGTATAAAAAGCTCTCACAAATCAATGAGAAAAAGATCAGTAACATACTAGACAAACAAGACTAAGGGTATAACAGTTTATAGGACAGAAATACAAACTGCCCTTCGAAATATGAAAAGATTCTAATCTCACTCATAATAAGAATAATACAAATAAAATTACACTGAGACGCCAGTGTTCACTTATCACAGTAACAAAGGTTAAAGTTGGTAACACACTATATTAGCAAAGATATGAGAAAACAGGCACTTTCAACATTACTTGGAGGGCTTTAAATAGGTACAGTCTCTGAAGAGGAAATTTAGCAACTTTTGTCAAAATTACAAATGCTCTTCTCCTTGTATCTTGTATTTCCCCTTCTAGGACTTTATTCTTTTTTTTTTTTAAATTGAAGTATAGTCAGTTACAATGTGTCAGTTTCTGGTGTACAGCACGATGTCCCACTCATGCATATACACACACATATTCATTTTCATATTCTTTTTCATTAAAGGTTATTACAAGATATTGAATATAGTTCCCTGTGCTATACAGAAGAAATCTGTTTTCTATCTATTTTTATATATAGTAGTTAACATTTGCAAATCACAAACTCCCAAATTTATCTCTTTCCACTCCCTTTGCCCGGTAACCATAAAATTGTTTACTATGTCTGCGAGTCTGTTTCCTTTGTAGATGAGTTCATTAGTATAGGACTTTATTCTTGATATAAATTTGCTGATGTGCAAAATAATATATTAACTGCAGCACTGTGTGTGATGGCGAATGTGGATAATAAATGTCTATCTACAGGGGAATTGGTTAAACAGAGTATGCTTTATCCATGCAGTAGAGTATAATAAAATGCAGCTATGACAAGGAATGAAGTAGCTCTCTGTATACAGATACAGAACATCTGCAAGATGTGTTGTTAAGTAAAAATGTCAAAGTGCATAACAGTGTATGTAGGATGTTACCCTTTGTGTAAAATTTTTCACAGAAGACTGTATATTTGTACTTATGTTTTTGAATATGTTAAAAAATAACTCTAGCAAGGCATATAAGAAACTACAACTTGATTTTCCTTAGACAGGGAACTGGGTGGCTGAGGATCACAGGTGGGAGGGGGATTTCTCACTATATATCCTGTGTGCTTTTTTTATTTTAAATCACATGGCTCTATTTCCTGTTAAAAATAAATTAAAGTACATAATATCTTTAGGACACTAAACTTTTTTTTTTTTTTTTAGCTAAATGTATTTTTAAAACTTCATTGACATCAGATAGAAGGTGGTTTGCTAGAGGAATGGATTTCCACCAGATGGGAGGTGTGAAAGACACCGGATGGTTTTTAAAGAACACAGTTTAACAAACTAAGTGGTTACAGAGGGGAGAGTGGTGGGGGAAGGGCAGAGGAGGGGACAGGGATTAAACTACTCAGCATAAAATGAATAAATTACAAGGATGTAATGTACAGCACAGGGAATACAGCCCACATTTTATGATAACCCTGCATGGAGTATAATCTATAAAAATACGGAATCACTATGTTGTACATCTGAAACTAATATAATATTTTAACCCAATTATACGTCAATAATAAAAACAAAAAGTAAGAAAGAACACAGTTTGGGAGAAAAGAAAACACAAACATACACACAGTCCGCCTCACATTTTCAGTTTCACCCCATGCCTTGGCTACAAAAAGCTTTTCTCCTTTGCTGTGCTCACAGAGCCACACACATTTCCCGCTCTCGGCTGCTGGCTCTGGCTGGCGTCTGACCTCAATGACCTTTATGGAGTCAACCAGGGTGAGAGTGGCACCCTTGAGAAGTATCTGAAACTTCTCTTTGAAAGCTCAGAGCTGGGCGAGCTGCTCCTACCGACTGTGCACGTGTGCTAGTGTGCTCGCTCCATGGTGTGTCTCCGTTGTCCCCTTTTTATGCTGAGTTTTCTAAGGACTCAGTCAGGTAACTGCAGGCGCTCCTGTCCATTTAATTCCCCTGTCAGGGTGGTGCTCCAGAAACCTCTCATTTCCCTCAAAGTTCCTGTAGACTGAGAACAGAGAGTGTCATCTTTTTATTAATTCTGCTTTTGCTGTCCTTTAACCATCTTCCTCAGCATGGTTTTAGGGGAATTTGTCTTTGTTCTAGTCTCACTTCTCCATAGATTAGCTTTGGTTCTGATCTTGGTTCTAGTCTCAGCTTGGCACTGCTAGCTCTGTTAATCACAGACGTAACAGGTCAGTTAATATTTCTAGCACTTCACCTGTAAATTAGGGGTTTGGAACAGACTCGTCTTTGTGTCTTTCCATATCGAAACTCTATGACTCAGGAGAAAAATTTTCTCCTCTCCCACATCCCCAGCATAAGTAAATAGACCTTGTTCTTTCTAGTAAAAGTCACATCCATTATTATAAAATCTTCTGGAGTACATGGAATCAGAACTTTCAATCCAGATAGTTAAAATAATGAGTAGTTCCGAAAGGCTAACATACATAGAATTAGGTTCAGAAAACTACAGAAAGGCAAGTAACACAAGAGCTCAGGTCTCTGTAAGAATTCAGAATACGATAAACAAGGCATTTCAAATCAATACAAAGAATATGGACTATTTAGTCCAAATGTTAATGAAACAACTCATTAACAAGTTAAGAAAAAATAGATCTCTACCTCACGCAACAAATCAAATACATTCCAGATGACTCAAAAATATAAACATAAAAAAAATAGGATAGAAAAAACAGGTAAAAATATGTATATATACATAATTTTGGAATGAGGAATACTCTTCTAACCATGAATCAAAAGTAAGAAACAACAAGAAAACTATTGATATATTGGCTGCTTAAAACAAAACAAAACTTCTATATGTCTAAGCTACAGATTTGAAGTCATGAAAAACTGAAAAGGGAATTCCCAGCAGGTGTGACAGCAGAAGGTTAATATTTTTGAATTGTGAAGAACTCTTAGAAATTAATGGAAAGATAAAAAAACACATTAGAAAATATAGTTGAAACATGATCAGGCAAAAGAGGAGAAATGCGAATGTCCAAAAAGTGTCAAAATTATTTTACCTCACTAGTAATAAGTGAAACGCCAATTAAAATAATGAAAATACCTTTTAAACCATAAAACTGGAAAAGTTTGAAAAGAAGGATAAAACCTAGTGTTGAAGAGGGTGTGAAAGGTACTTTCATACACTTTAAAGGGAATGTAAATTGGTTCAAAGTTTCTGGAGGGCAATTTGGCAAATTGACATAGCATTTTAAAATGTGCATATTGACATTTAAATGTTCACATCTAAGAATTTGTCCTAAGGAAATAACTGGATAAATGCATAAAAAATGCCCATACAAGAATGTTCTTTAATGTGTCATTTAGAATAACAAAAGATTGGCAAACCTAAATATTTGTCCAGAGGGGAAAAGAAAACTGTGTAATAGTGTAAAAAAAAAGGACACAGATCTCCTCAAAATATTAAGTGAAGTAAAAGATGTATAACGGAATATATCGTATGATCACATATACATGTAGTTTTTGTACGTTTGTCTTAAAAATAAAATCTGGAACACCAAATGTTAATAAATGATCATCTCTGGACATTTTGACTAAAATGTACTTCTTCATTTTCTTGTTTATGCTTATCTGTATCTTCTGATTGTTCAAAAATAATGAGCATTTCTTAGTTTTAGCATTAGGAGAAACAATAAAACCCTATCCGTCCTTCCAAAACTCATGTCTGATCCTTAGAGATGAAAAGAAAACAACTGTAGAAGAGTGATGTATATATTTCCGTGACATGGCTTATGTTACCATGACAAAGTGCATGTCCAAGACTAAACAGCTGTGTGTCTGTCAAATGTCTCAGCAAGACTGGCTTCCTCTAGCAGACGCAAAGCTGAATTTTCCAGTGGACGTCCCACAAAACTGCCACTTCACCAGGTGGATTCCAGCAATAATATTTTGAACCAGATCCGTCATGGAAATGGTCTTTAATTTCCATTTTCCATAGGAAAGATGGCTAAGGCAGAAGCAATGTACAGCTGTTCTGTCTGTCTGTCTCACTCACTCTCTTTATCTGCCCCCCTCCCAGTCTCATTCCCCCGCTTCTTCCTTTACCTTTCTCTCTCTTCTTTCTTCTTTTTCTCTTTTCCTCCTCCCCCTGCCTCCCCTCCTCCTTCCTTTTCAGCCGCTCTCTCACCAGACGTTTCCTGAGAGCTTTCCAGATGCCAAGCGCTGGGCAAGGCGCTGAAAGCAGTTTCAGAATCATCACGGGGCCCAAGAATGAGTACTTTTCACTCCCTGCGGGTGATGGCAATTTCAAGGCAAAGTGGTAATGCTGGGATTTTGCGATTGACTTCAGCTAAATGGTGAAATACTGATCGATACTGTTACGATATTTTTAAATATTCAGAACTCATAAGATCTAAAACATCAGTGAAACAATACGTGCAGTACTTTTCAAATGCATACATTTCTAAGCCTCTTGCAAAACATAGGCAAAGATGTAAGTTATTAAAGATATAAACGTTACACATACAGTATTAAGCCATTACAAACCAGCTGGACAATTAACAATATAACATGAAAAATAAGCACTCATAAAATGAAAATTTAAAAAAATTATAATTGAAATACCATAGTAATGTTATTTGCTTTAGAGGATTAAGAGGTACACACTATTATGTATAAAATAAGCTACAAGGATATATTGTACAGCATGGGAAATATAGCTAATATTTTATAATAACCATAAATGGAGCATTACCTTTAAAACTTGTGAATATATTGTACACCTGTAACTTAGACAATATTGGACATCAACTATACTTCAATTAAAAAATAACATAAAAAAATTACAATGTTTAAAAACAAAGTACTTGAGTGTTGTCATTGTTGAATTGCCAGCATATTTTTATGAAAAAAAATCTTTCAACTGTTGGAAATACTAGAACTTTATGCTAGTAGGTGAATAATGAGGAGCCATTATACAGCAAATTATTTCCTTCTGACTCACTCACCTTCATATTATAGTAAATGATAGTATTTCTTGCTTTCTAACTGAGGCATGCTGGGGGCTCTCAAGAGTTTTTTGGTATGTTGTGTGCACATATGTGTGTTGTGTGTGTGTATATGTTTGTGGTATATGTGTGTAAGGTGTATGTGGGGGGTGTGTGTGCATGTTGTGTGAGATGTATGTAGTGTATGTGGGTACGCAAGTGTGTAAATGCGTGCATGTGTGTGCTGTGTGTGGTGAGGGAGTGTGGACAACTACGTGTGGTGTGTGTGCCCAGGTAAGGTGTGTGGTGTGTGTACGGGGTGTGTGTGGTGTGCTGGTGTCCGGGGTGGGGAGCTCCCTCACTCTGCAGTGACTCTGGATATAGCTCTTTCTCCACCGAAGCTCGGCTGGCTGTGATCAGAAGGCCACATTCCAAGATTTGTTCATCCATGCAGGGACAAGCTCCACAAGGCTGACGCTAGTTTATGAAGCTGGAGGATTGATAAAGTGTCAACCTCCAAGTCACCTCTGGAGCTGCCAGGTCCGGAGAGAGCTACCCACTTGCTTTACTAGAAAGAAACCTCCCAGAGGTTCTGGGCAGCCCCCAGAAATGTCAGGGAGCCAGGGCTGGAAGGGGCCTCAGAGGGTAACCCACTCAGTGTTTGTCAATCCGAGTGGGCTTCAAATTCGAGTGGTAGCAAAATCAGTTTAGAGGATTGCAAAGAGATTTTTGAAATGTAGAAAAATATACATTGCCCTAGTAAGGACAGAGTGCAGATTCTTGGAAATTGTGTGTGTGTGTGTATATGTGCTGGGCTATGGTGTAAGATGATTGGTTCTCACTAGGTGTAGTCACTTTACCTTGTTGTTTTTTAGTGAGAAAACAGAGGGTACCTGAGGAAAGTGATCGGCCTTCTAAGGTCACAGCTACTTAGTGACGGGAACACAGTCTTCCCATTACATGGCGTGTACGAGAGAGCCAATGGTGAGTCACTGGACACAACCAGAAAATGACTTCTCTCTTCCTTTAGTGGAAAATACCACTTTCAGTGTTTTTTTTTTTTTTTTGAAAAATTATGGCTTCTCAAAATTTTCAAGCTTCCTGCAATTTCCAAATGAGAGAAGAGAATGAGTTGGTTGACGTTCCAGTTTCCCTTCAACTTGGAAAATTCTAGAGTTCAATGACCTTAAGGAGGTCAGAGAGAGTTTGTAGGTGACTCAGTGGTGGTCTGTGGGGAAAACCATGTTAATCTAGAAACAGTCAATGTGGGTGCAAGTGTCCCCTCAGTGTCTGCGGAGCCTGCGACAAGTCATTGGACATCTTCTGCACTGTCAAAATGCTCTATTTCATGGCTATTTTGTGGGAGTCGAATGTGATCGTTGCGGGAGATGCTTGGGAAAGTATGCGCTTGAGGCAAGAGCTGTTAATAGTGGTCATCCCTCGGATGTGGTCTGGTCTTTGCAACCTGTCTTGGAGCAGGTCTGCAGGGCAGGGATGGACGCCTAAGGCCAACCTGGGCCCCCTTTATGTACCTACACATGGTGACTTGGTGTACCTCTCTGATCCAAGTGAGAATTATGTCTTGTAACTAATTATCACACATTTAAAGGATTTTTCGGTTTATGGAAATGAAGTGAGAGGATTCTCCTAGGAACATTAAAATCAAAACCAAGCCCGGGACTGTGTAAAACACTATGTCCCGACATTGGCAGTCACTGTGCCTGCCACAGAGTGGCCCTGGTGGCTGGAACCACCCTGTCCAGCTCTCCGGTCTTCATCCTGCCCGCTGTACCACCCTGGCCTTCTCCTAGTCTTCAAGCATCCCGTCCTTCCTCTTTGCCTTGGTGTGTGCCGTTTCCTCAGCCTGGAAAACTCTTCCTTCCATTTTCCTCTAAACACACTTGCTTAGCCGGTCAGGTGTCATCTCAGTGGAGACTTTTCAGAGGCCAGGTGAGGACACTGGTGGCAAGCACCCCTAGCACCATGAACCCTGCCTTTGAGGAGCTCGGGTTGTACTCGTACACTCACTTGTGGAATGTTTGATTAATGTTATCTCCTCAACTTGCAAGCTCCATCAGGGTGGGGATGTCTTCTGTCTTTACCTCCTGCTCTGTCCCAAGCCCCAAGGGAGTGTCTAATGCATAGTTCAGGGCAGGGCTCAGAACAAGTATGCTGGGTAAATATTTGTGGGTCTGCAGCCCACACTCAGGAGCATGTATTTCATGCGCATTGCTAATCAAGCACTACTGTTGGCGTTGGTCTGAGAGGTACGTCCCTGTTGCCTGGATTCATGGTACATCTAAGAATAGTATTGGGGTGGCTGCCTGTGAAATATGTAACAAAGAGCTTCTGTGTAGCGTTTCACCAGGCTCCCCTGCCAATGTTACCTAATTTAAACTCCACAATAATGTTAATCGGAAGATAGCGTTTTCCAAATTTTATGCACAATGAAACTCAAAGATGTTAAATAACTTGTCCAAGGTAATAGCAAGTATTTTAGAGAGCAGAACTCAAACTCAGCTCTTTCAATTCTAATGTTTTATATTAATATATAACATCACTTTTGTACGCATGTTTTGTAGGCTTGGTAATACTTCATAATTATTCTTTATTATTTTTATGGCAGTTCTCCTTTTTCCAAATATGTTACATTAATTCACGTGATACCTACAACAACTTCCTGAGGTAGATGGGGCCAGGATTCATCCAATTTTTATAGCAAGTAAGCAGCCCGCCCAGTGGTTAAATGACACATCCAACTCATAGAATGGCTTGAGCCACATTTCGTTCCCTGCTGGGCATGTGTCTACCTGTGATAGAGAGAGTGGCTCCCCAAAGATGTCCAAGTCTTCATCCTCCAAACCTGTAAGTATGTTACCTTACATAGTAAAATGTGATTTTCTTTTTCAATTTCAGAGGTGGTTAATTGAAGAACCCTCAGAGAGGGAGATTATCCTGGATGATCTGTGTGGGCCCAGCATAATCACAAGGGTCTTGAGAGGATAATCACAAGAGGAGGCAGGAGAGTCGGGATCAGGGAACGAGATGTGACGGTGGGAGCAGGGGTCACAGAGAGAGATCAGAGGGTGCTGTACTGTCAACTTTGAAGACAGAGGAAAGGGCCACAAGCCAAGGAATGCAGGTGTTCTCAGAAATAAACAGATACTTCCAGAAGAAACAGATACTGCTTCAAAAAAGAACACAGCCCTGGAACACCTTGATTTTAGGACCTCTGACCTCCAGAACAATGATAAATTTGTGTTGTTTTAAGCTACTCAGTTGTGGTAATCTGCTAGAGCAGGATAGGAAAGGAACACACCCTTCCAAACAACGATTGACTTCAGCAGGTAAGGAGGAGATAAGGCTATTTCTGGTGCATCCAGAAGCCCCGGCCGGAGGGTCAGGGTGGGGTGGGCTGCAGCAGGAAAGAGATGGGCGTTAGGATGCGGAGAGAGGTCAATGAGCTTCACGTCTCTGCTGTCCCAGAGACATGGTTCTTCCCTCTAAAGTCTTCCAGTGGCCTCCAGGATGGGGCAAATAAAACCCAGACTCCCTGACTCAGCCCACCTCTCTGATCTCTCCATGTCCGTCTCACCCTCACTCACCACACTGCGGAGACACTCACCTTCTTCCTGTTCTAGAAGCCGTGGCACTTCCTGTTTCCTCTGCTTGAAAAACTCTCACCCCAGAATTTCACATGGTACTGTCTCATCACCTCCTCAGAGAGGAAGTAACTGACCAGATCTCCCAAGCAGTCTCCCACCCCCAGTCGTCCTCTACTCCATCACTCATTTATAACAGCCATCATGACCCGAGATTATCTTCATTGTTCAAGCATATTGTCTGGGCCCCTCACTAAGGCACCCACTCCAGGATGACTCTGGCTCACAGCTCGGTCCCAAGTGCCTGAGTATATTAGCTGTTCATTAAATAATCGTTGACTGAATGAATGGGCTAGAAGCATCTTTGAAACAGGAGCCCCTGGCTTCCCTAGCCTCTCCTCCGGCCTTCCAGGAGGAGTTTCTGCTTAGCCCTGAACATTGGGAGCCCCGAGATTCTTTTCTCTCCAGGGTGCCTGGCTGCCCTTCGACACAGGCTCCGGTTCCTACCAAGAAAGAGCACAGCAGCTCCCAAGAGCAGGGCCTGGCCTGGCGCTCCCCGCTGGGCCAGGGTGTTCTCCTGTTAAACATAAATGTTTCCGTAGGACGCCGACACCAGACAAGGCTGCTCTGTGACCATGAGGGAGCAAAACAAAAACAGGATTACTCCATAACCATGCCTGGACCCAGACAAAAATAAGAACATTGTCCAAACCACAAAAATGACCAAAGATATCCCTTCCCTGGCTAATAGGAGTGACGGCTGTTTCTTTACTAATTATAGCCTTAGCTTTGTCTCAGTCCTCCTGGCCTTCTAGGTAAGAATGATTAAGATACCCAATCACAGAACTCCCCCTGCTTCCTGATAACACCCAACCCAGAGCCAAGTCCTCCTTCTTTGAGCCCTCTCCCCAGTGAGCTAGCCTGACCCTATGTTATACCTATGTTAGGATCTATGTTACACCCTCTTCCTGAGATGCCCCGTGGCTCCCCTGGCATGTGCCCTCCCTCACTTCAGTCAGTCTGCGGACCTAACATTGTTTGACTCCAGTGGTCCTGGTGGTCTCTGCCTGGCGTGCACTCATACTACAGACTGGAAGGCAGGCCCAGCTGTTTGGCCCTCTTGGAGGGATAAATACTACTTGGGCCAGCTGGACAGCGAGAAAATCCTGCACCACTTTGCCAATGAAACCAGCATACTGGATGCATTGTCGGTGCATGTGACCCAGCTGGCATGGGAGAGGGGCTGGTGAGGTTCCTGCTTCCTTATAGGGGCACGAATGAGCCTGGCGGGTGGGGCTGGGGCCCGCCTGCCTTCCCTCAGGGGTTCCCTCCCTGTTGCCAGTCTATCCAAGTCCATCTCCTTAACAGAGGTTCAAAAGCCCCTAGTACCCCCACTCTTTTCCCTGCCATGGACTCACAGTCCACCTTAGACTCCCCTTCCTGCCTGAATTCATCCCCTCCTTGATCTTTCACCTCCTGCTGCCCCATCCCCCAGCCACAGACGTCACTTCTGCAGCTGCTGTGCGCACCTGGACTGCCTGGGCTCTGACCTCTGGGCCTCTTTCCCCTGCTTGATGATTAACTCACCTCTTCCCCAAAGTCTTCTCGGCTGAGCCCAGCTGGCTACCCAAGCTTTCAGCAGCTGCTCTCAACAATTACCAAGCAAGCTCAGGTTGCAGTCGCCGAGTGAGTTGATTTATGAGTTTGGAATAATCATGTGGACAGTGAGTGTTTGATTTTAGTTGGAGGTGTCCTAGCATTCATTGCCCCATCTAGAGCTTAAACTCCCCCAGGGCAGAAACTATACCTACTGGCTTCCCTTTTGACCATCTTCTCTCCAGTAACTGAGTCCAAAATGGTAAGTGCCCAGCACCCCAATGCTCCAGGAGAAGGCCAGTCAAGGAAGCAATTCTCTGTGGGGTTGTAGATGGTACCTGCTTCTCAGATGATCTCCCCCATCCCAGCCCCAGGCCAGCAGATGCCAGAAGAGGTCAGAGGGAGCTTTTTCCAGGGATCCTAGAAGCTTATCAACCATCTTGACATGCCTAAGTCATTTGCACCTAACTCTGACTCTCATAACTTTCTACCCACAAAACATTGACCTAGAATATTTTTCCTCCTAGAACTGGGTGTTTTTCAGCCTGGCTACTCCAGAGCCCAGCTTACCACAGTCAAGGGTAAGAATTCATCCCTGCTGTCCTTCCCGTCAACCACTTCTCATAAACACCTGATGACACTTTGCAGCACAAAGTCAAAGATATATTCAAACACTTTTTGTTTTTTAAAGAGAGCAGTGGTATAAAAGATACTGTTTTGCCTTAAATAGAACCAGGTTAATCTAAGTGCAAGATATGGGGAAGTGTCCAAAATATGCTGTTAAGTGAAAAAAGTAAAGGTTGCAAAATAGTATATACACCATGAGCTCATTTATAAAATATATATTTCATGTGTTTTCATGGATAGAAGGAATTATGGGAGGATGTTCACTTTCAATTTTTTACAAACTCCTATTTTTTCTTTTTGTAAGCAGTAAAAAATAAATTCCAAGAACAGGACTTGAAATAGTAACTTTTGCTTTTATCCCATTATATTTTTAGTGTTTCCAACAAAAAATACACAATTTTGCTTCACGATTAAAAGAAGTCTACTTAATTAAATGAGGTTTATAGATGTCTTTAAGTTTTTATTATCTGTCATTTCTAATTTATTCTTTCCCTTCTTTTAACATCTCAAAGCACTCCAGATTTCTCACGGGCTTCATACTGACACTGGCCTGGGGAAGTCTGAGAAGCAGGGATCCTTCTACAACTCCTCAGAAAATCTTTACCTTGGGAAAATGGTTGAGGGCAGTGATTCACTGAATCCATTCCACATACATTATTGAGTGCTGCTGAGTACCCCGCTGGCCGTGAGATTGATGCCAGGGCCAAACAGTTGATGAAAAGGGATTAAAATTTCAAGGAAACAGTCTAGGCGCTTGGGTTGCCCCAGAACCACAGGCTTGTCCCAACAGTGAGTAAGAATGTGGGTTGGATTATTGGGCTGCTGGAGTTTAGATCCCAGCACCACCACCTCATAGCCCCAGGGCCAGATGCCAGTTTGGGACTGGGTCAGATGCTAGTAACAACAACCAGAAATAACCCAGGCTTAAATAAGATAAAAGTTTGTTTTGCCTTCCTTTAAACAAACAAGTCTGGAGGGAGACAGTCTGAGGCTGATACAACAAGTCATGGTCATCAGGGATCAGGGACCTAGGCTCCTTCTGTCCTTCTGCCCTGCCGTCTTTAGCCTGAGGCTTCCTTTCTCAAGTTATAAGTTAGTGTTGGAGCCTTCGCCATCAAATCTGCACTTCCAGCAGGAAGCAGGAAGCAGGAATCCGGAAGAGGGGGAAAAGAGGAAGAAAAAGCCCACAACAGCAACCTATACCTTACTTAAGAAGCCTTTTTGGAGGTCTGACTCAATGATCTCTGCTTCTATTTTATGGGCCAAAGCTGCCTGCAAAGGAGTCTGGGAAATGTAGACTTTGAGCTTGCCATACTGCCTCCCCAAGACAAGTCAGTGTTCTCTTAATAACTAAGAAGGGGGCTTTAGGTCCTAGTAACTAGCTCTCCCTGCCTCAGGGTAATAATATTGTTCACCTCAAGTATTAGGGGATTGAATAAGATAGTAATTGTAAAGCTCTCAAATGTCGCCTTCCTCAGGTAAATTTGGTCACTTTTTGCTTAGGGGTCCAGCAGCACATACTTGCATGTAAATCCTAACACTGCCTGGGGTTTACTGTAATTTTACGTGACTGTCTACCCCACCGGGCTTTGAGGCCAGGGGTGAGACCTTAGTTACTTCTGTTACCAGAGTGCCAGCACACTGTAGATTCTCATAAATCTTTGTAAAATAAATAAAAGAGTTTCCCTTCCTTCCTCCCTTGATGTAACTTCCTGAATCAATTTTACTTCCAAATCCAAATACCCTTCAGGCCCTAAGCCATCATCTTTGAAAAGTCACTTTCAGGCTTTGGTCTCCTCAGGCCTGAGAAAGAACAGGAAGAACAATAGCATTGTCTCAAATATCTGCTTTGTCCTTTATCTTCTGTGTGACATTAGGAAAATTGCTTAACCTCTCTGAACATTTGTTTCCCCTGGGAAGTAGGGATAATATTAGTACCACTCTGTATGTGAGACATAAGGATTGAATGAAAGTATTTAGCATGTACTGGCATGGACCAGCACTCAGTAAATATTAGCCTCTTTGGTCTTCTTTTGATATTTTCTCTCCTATCTGAGTAGAGCGAATGCAGGCCATTTAAAAATAGCTAATATTTTTTGAGCATTTACTGTATGCCAGGGGCTACCTTTGAAGTGGGAAGCCCCATGAAAAGACTGGCAGGACCCCCAGGCAGGGCCACTACTTTCCTGCCAGTGCCATCTGGTTTCCTGGCCCTGTGGCATTATCTTGCTTTTTGTTTCTGTAAAATAGCTTGCTTCTAGGAAAGTGGAACTTACCCCTAAGATTCTATTGGTTCCCTGAGCTCACTCCTGATTGGTCCATTTGCAATACCTCTTTGCATAAAGCTCACTCCTGATTGGCCCATTTGTAACCTCATTTACATAAGGCTTGCTCCTGATTGGTCCATTTCTAAAAAGCTCATTCCTGATTGGTCCACTTTGTTACACCTTATTTGCATATGACATTGTGAAGCCTAGACTGGCAGCCTATAAAAGCCTGTGTAAACCTACAGACGGGGTCCAGAGCTTGGAGTGTTAACTCCTTTGGGCCTGCCGGCGTAATAAACCTGAGTTCTCCAACCCTCTGAGTGCTGCTTGGTCTCTCATCAGGATCCAGGTTGCTGTCACAACTGAGCTGAAACACTGAGGTCTAACACACTTTGCTGAAACATTTCTGGAGGCTCCAGACAGATTCTAACCATGTCGGCCCCTTGAGCCGCAGGAGTGGTGGAGCAACCGCCTGGAGGTGAGGAACTCTGAAAGCGAACAAGGAAGTGCACCACCTGATGGTATTCCGGGTCCTCCTTTGCGGAAGTAATTCAGTCCTCTGGGCGGTTGTGCCCCGACCGGACTCAGTGGAGGGACGGACCAATTCACCAAGCAACGCGTCTGGACAAGGTAGGAGCCCCAGGAAGCGTCCATATTTAGGTTAGGTTATTCAGGTCCTGTCCCAATGGACAGGAAGAGGAGGCTGATACTCTCCTTCAGGCTTCTTCGTCTGACGATATTCCGGACGGGGCGATCCGGTCAGGCTTACTGTCTGACAGTATTCCAGATGGGAAGATTAAGTTAGGGACGCCCCAGAGATAGGGAGGGAAATGTGAAATAATCTGTTGGTGTGAGTGCGTGTGTGGCCTGAAAAACACGCGATGAGGTTTGAGTTTGTAGCTCCACGGCATTCTGCTACGGAGTTCAAGTAAGTCCCAACCTGCGGTTCTGTGGTGACCTCATACGGCTCAGGGTGGTATCGGCCCCTTGGGGTATTGATCAGAGTCAGCGGCTTATACTGACCCGCCAAAGCTAAGAGGCACCTTTGTCTTCGCAAGGGGAGCGGCCAGGCGGATGCAGCAAAACCCCTCCCTTTGTCTCGTTTGTGACACCAGCACAGGGTGGCTACACAGGGAAGGAAAGGGGTGTAAAACAGCCTATGAGTAACCAACCCCTGTGCCCTCAGGGTCTAGGATGAGACTACTTTGAGAAAGTTTCAGACACGACCTTGTCACCAGTCCCCTGGAATATCCTGTTGCGATTAGTGAACCAGCCTCAATACTACCCCTCTGCCTAAAATGAAGACCTTAAGATATGAGCCAGAGGGAGCCAACCCAGGACTGGCTGGAACCCTTTTTTGAGGTCCCCCTTTTCTGGGTCCATTTATTCTGCCACCGGCCCTCCATCCCGGCCCCATATTATGTCAGTTCAGGCTATAGAGAAGACTTTGTGCAGGGACCCCTAGAGCTCGTCCAGTCCTGGGAGAGCCTCAGTGACACCTGCCTGACATGGAATCCTCCTGACTCATTGGCAGCACCTGCAGCCAAGCAGAGATATTAGGCCCAGTGAGGCAGCGGGCTTTTTGGGAACTCCACTATTTTGAGGCGTGGAGGAAACAGATACAGGAGCCACCGTCTGTGGCACAGGAAGCAGACCCACGCCTGTAGGCCATAAAATCTGTCAAATAATAATAATAATAATGGGGGCCTCAAAATTAAAGCTGACAGTTCTGGATTGCATGATTAAAATTTCAATAAGGGTTTCTCAGGAGACTATGGGATTAAATGTCACCAGGATAATTGCACACGTTGTGTGAGTTAGTGGCCCACCTTTGGAGTGGGATGGCCCTCAGAAGGCACACTTGACCTGTCAGCTGTCGGGGCCATATACTGGGTAATCACCAGGACCCCAGGGCACCACGACCAATTCCTATATATTGACTCTTGGCTGACGATCGCCCAAACCTTGCCCCCGTGGGTCTGGTTCTGTGCAAACGGTCAGGGACAATGTAAGATCCTCACGGTCCAAACACTGAAGGTGAAAAAGGAAGGTACAGTGGAGCCGGTCCTTTGGAGGGACCCTGGAGAAGAGCCAGTGGTGCCCCCGCCATGTGTTCCTCCTACTTCTGCAGCTCCACCACAGCCGCCTGTACTGGACGGTCCACCACTGTCCCCACTGCCACGGCCCTGGGCTCCAGGCCAGGAGCCCATGGGGAGGAGACTCCATTCAGCCCTGCAGGCTGCCCAGCCAGCCCTCTGGATGCCTCTCTGGAATACCCAAGGGCCCCAAAACGTTAACGATGATGGCTCTGTACAGCCTGGCCCCTCCATCCTGAACCACCAGACTTTCAGTACAACAGCCCTCCTGAACTGGAGACACCACACTCCACCATATTCAGAAAAACCCCAGGCCACGATTGACCTCCTAGAGTCCATCTTCTAGACCCACCAGCCGACTTGGGACGACATCTGTCAGCTGCTCCTGATGCTCTTCAATACTGAAGAAAGAAAGCAGATAATGACAGAAACTAGAAAATGGCTACAAGAGCAGGCCCCAGAGGGAACTGTGGATGCAGAGAGATGGGCCCAGAATGCGGCCCCAGACACAAGACCAGACTGGAACTCTAACACCCAAGCTGAACGGGAGGCTCTGCATATGGGAGAGCCCTCCTACATGGGTTGTGACCCGGGGCAAAGAAACCAACCAACATGTCTAAGACCACTATGATCCAAAAGCCAGACGTGTCCCCCATGGACTTCTATGAGAGGCAGTTTGGGAGCCCACAGAGTCATCCACTGTAAAGGACACCAAAAAAGAAAATGCCCCGTAAGCAGAGGAAACCAACTAGCAGATCAGGCTACGCGAGAAGTCAGTAGGGCCATGCCAGAGACCCTGGGGGCATCGCAAAGGTTTGACTAGCACCTGAACTGCCGACACCTCCGGCATACAGCAGAGAGGAAATCTCATGGGCCAAAACCGAAGGAGGAACCGACGGAAAGGAAGGATGGTGGGTGATGCCTGACAAATGGATATATATATATATACCTGAACAACTAGCCCATCAGTTGGTCCTTCAGCAACATGAGCTCACCCACCTGGGAAAGAATGCCTTAGAGACCCTGCTGGAACGGTACTCTCTGATCCCTCTGTGCCTCAGTCTTGCAGCGCTGCCTTGTATGTGCCCAGAACAATGCAAAACAGGGGTCAACTGGACCAAGAGGAATCCAGTGCTGTGGCCAGGCTCTTTCTGAATATATGGAAATGGGTTTCTCAGAAATAGGACCCGGCAGAGGATACAAGTACTTGCTGGGTTTTGGCTGCACCTTTTCAAGATGGGTAGAAGCATATCAGACATGGACTGAAAAGGCGAGAGACGTAACAAAGGCCTTACTCAGAGACACTATTCCCAGATTCGGGATGCCATTGACCATAGGGTCAGACAATGGACCCACATGCGTGACGGAAATAGTACAACAAGTGTCAAAAGCGCTAAACATCCACTGGAATCTACATGCGGCCTACAGGCCCCAAGAGTTCAGAGAGGGTAGAGTGCATGGGCCAGACCCTAAAGCAGGATATGATAAAGCTCAGTCGAGAAACTCAGCTACCTTGGACTGACACTCTGCCCCTGGGTCTCCAGTGGGTACGCTGTGCCCCAAGATGGGATTCTCCCCTTTTGAAATCCTATATGGGAAACCCCCCTCCCCTGATTAGACTAGGAGAAAATATTGGGAAATGGGAAGCTTAGAACTTCATAGGCAAATGCAAGGCCTCGAAAAGACTATGTGGGAAGTCCATAGGTGGGTAACTGAAAGGATCCCAGTCTCACAGTGTTACACCCATACAAGCCTGGAGTCAAGTCTGGATAAAGGATTGGGAAAAGGAGCCTCTCAAACCCACTTGGAGGGGTCCCTACCCAGTTATATTAACCACCCCAACAGCTCTCAAAGTTGCAAGTATCACCCTGTGGATTCATCACACCAGAGTAAAGAGAAGCACCACTGCGAGACAAGGACGCCTGGAGAGTCGACCAGGACCTCAAGAAGCCACTTGGAATCAGGACCAGAGACACCTGCCTCACCTGCCAGAGAGCACCAAGCCTTGCTCTAGCCACATCTGGAAGCTGCCTAGTCAACGCACAGCGGAAGCCTGAGGAACCACCGATCAGGACATAAATGAACTCTTTCTGCCACCCCTACTTTATTTTATTAATAAGTATTGTTGCTGAATTACTAGCTCTAGGACTGACGGCCACCACACCCCAGGACTGGAACATAGGCCAGAGACTAATACTAGCTGTATCCTATCTCTCTATAGTGGGAAGCCTAATGGTCATTCAGTGTCTGCTCTAGTAACCATACCTCCCTGTTAGAAAAAAATGAAACCCCAAACCCTTCTGCTGCTTGTGAAAGTAGTTGCTGACATATCTTTTTCAATGACAGGGGTTCCAATGGGACTTGTTCATCAATTTGCATTTGGCAGAACCTTCTCCACAGGCAAAAGCCCCAGCCTACACACTCAGGGCCCTTTTATAGACCTGGTAAGGACTGGGAAAGGAAAAATAGACCTAGGCCCATGCCTTATAACCGGGACACCCAATTAAGTCCCTTATTAAGCAAAGCCCATCACTTTCTTAATGCTACTAACCCACAACTAGCAAGCGATTGCTGGCTCTGCCTGTGTCCTGGCCCCCTCCAGCATGTAGCCAGCCTGATAGGTCTCTCAGATCTAACCAAGTTATGTTTTCCTGGCCCCCTCCAGCATGTAGCCAGCCTGATAGGTCTCTCAGATCTAACCAAGTTTAATAGCCCCCTAGGTGGTCCCCAGACTCCGCAGATGTAAGCCCCAAGTCAGTTAATGTACAGTTGGCCCATACAGCTCCTGACTGCATCTATAACCTGGGGACAAAGCATTCTGTAGGAAATTTGGCCACTGCCCTGTGTGCCCAAAGCCATAATTGCACGACTATTTATGGTTGTATGCCTGTCAGACCCTGGTGCATACTGAGCCCAGGAATCTTTTTTTGTATGCAGGACACACGCCTACCAGTGCCTGCCGGCCAGTTGGACAGGTACTTGAACGTTGGCCTTCCTTACCCCTCAGGTGGACATCGTACCTAATAACCAGAGCCTTCCCATATCCCTGACCACCCATACCTGATCAAAAAGGGCCATCCAACTAATACCACTACTCATTGGGCTGGGAATAGCAACTGGAGTGGGCACAGGTTTAGGAGGAATTGCCTCATCATCCTACTATTACCAGCAGTTATCCGCAGAGGTCACTGAAGACCTAAGACAACTGGCTGAGTCCTTAATGGCTCTACAAAACCAGTTAGACTCCCTAGCGGCAGTAGTCCTACAGAACAGGAGGGGTTTAAACCAGCTCACTGCCAAAAAAGGGGGACTCTGTCTCTTCCTAAATGAGAAACGTTGTTTCTATGTAAGTCAATCAGGGGTAGTCAGAAATATGGTCCAACAACTATGAGATGGAGCTGAATGCAGGAGACAGGAATTAGCAAATTCCTGGGCACAATGGAAGAACCTCTGGAGTTGGGCCTCCTGGCTCCTCCCCCTAGCAGGCCCCCTAGTTATGATCCTTCTAGCACTGCTGTTTGGTCCCTGCATCCTTAATTTCATTACCCATTTCATCAGCTCATGAATAGAGTCACTAAGGCTACAGTTACTGGTTACTCAGTACAGGCCTTTAGACCAGGAAGACCCCAATGGTGAGTAAGGGGCACCACTGTTAAGGTTGATGCTCACTTCAGATGTTAAAGAGAGCATCAAAAGATGGGAATGAGGTAGGAAGCCCCATGAAAAGACTGGCAGGACCCCCAGGGAGGGCCACTACTTTCCTGCCAGCGCCATCCAGTTCCCTGGCCCTGTGGCATTATCTTGCTTTTTGTTTCTGTAAAATAGCTTGCTTCTAGGAAAGTGGAACTTACCTCTAAAATTCTATTGGTTCCCTGAGCTCACTCTTGATCGGTCCATTTGTAACACCTCATTTGGATAAAGTTCACTCCTGATTGGTCCATTTCTATCACTCCTGATTGGGCCATTTTTAAAAAGCTCATTCCTGATTGGTCCACTTTGTTATACCTTATTTGCATATGATGTTGCAAAGTCTAGACTGGCAGCCTATAAAAGCCTGTGTAAACCTGCGGACGGGATCCAGAGATTGGAGTGTTAACTCCTCTGGGCCTGCCGGTGTAATAAACCTGCGTTCTCCAATCCTCTGAGTGCTTCTTGGTCTCTTGTCAGGATCCAGGTTGCTGTCATAACTGAGCTGTAACACTGAGCTGAAAGACACTTTGCTGCAACACCTTGAGGTGTTGAGGCAGACAGAGGCAGAATCAGAGCAGTCCGGCCACAGAGCTCATGTGTCTATCCATTATACCACAATGCTTTTCTTGTTGTGTTTAACAATATTTAGCCTCAGCATGATTACCATCAACTCTTCCAATGTCCAGTCTTTGACAATTTTTCTGGACCCCAGAGCCCACATCAGTCTGGAGGTAGAACAGGAGGATTCTGGGTCAGCTTACCTACAGGAATGATTTTCTCAAAGTTGCCACTGCACCCTGGGAACTACCCATAACTCGTCAGAGAACAGCATGAAAAGTTCAGTTTCAGAGCCTGAGAACAGCTGGGACCTCAGGCCAGTCATCACCATAACAGACAGCCCTACCTCATGAAAATCCAGCCTGTGAAAAATTGCAAACTTATAAAAAAGATCAATGCATGTGCGTGGGAGAGATGATGTACGTTATGTAAAGATCATTCACTTTATAAGTATGGCCCTTCAGGCTTCCTTTATTTGGTAATCTTTCCTATGCACTCACAGTGATTTCACTTTTTAAAAATTCCATTTATGTGAAACTTTACAGGGACATGGCTGGCTATTAAGCCAAACGAGATACCCCTGTATAATTCCATGATCTTGATATTACCGGAAAATTGCTGCAAACTTTGCCTCACCTGACCCTTTCCCTTGTATTTTTCTCTTCCAAATTTTCCTCTGAGGAGGTAGGTTTTGAATCTAATTATAGAAAGAACATCCTTGAAAATCATTCAATTATCACAATAGAGAGAAGTTAATTTGGGCTGTGCCGGGAGCTCCCATCAACCATTACCATCTTTTTTCAGCACTGGAAAATTACCAAGTTTCTTTCCCTAGTGTTTTAAAACTTGCAGAGCCTCTGGGAATCAGCAGTTAAGGATCTGGCCACCAGCCAGTAACCATGGGGCGGAGGCAGAGCACTTGTGACATCGTGGAACTTAGAGGCCAGTGAAGGGAGAGACGGGTCCAGGAGCTGGTCTCCAGAGGCTGGCCTTGGTGGTTCCCAGGCAAGCGGTCTCAGTGCTGTCTCCAGCGAGGATGAACGATGTGCCTTTCTGACCAGACTGTCAATGATGGGATGTGAAATCACTGACAAAAAGCAGAAAGTGAGGAGGCGGAGGATGGAGAGTGAGGATGAGAATCTGTAAAACCTTGGAGAGAAAAGTGAAGATTATCCTTTCATTACATTTTCAGAAAGTTGAAATCATACTTGAATATGAAACAGAAGGTGTGGGTTTCCAGGGGCTAGCGGATACTCAAACGTCACCAGCCTAAACTGAAAAAGAATGAGGAACCCAAGCATTCTGTAAGTTTTAGGGAGTGGCCTTCTAGAGAAAACCAGAGCCAGCTGCAAGTTTGCATTTCAGGAAAACCTGGCCCAGTGAAGTCTCTCCTGACTCATGCTAATGGGCCAGAGCTCATGCCCATTGGCTGGAAAAGGCTGACATTTCCTAGTAAAGCAATCAAATGTGGAGATGGGACTCAGGGCTGCTTAGAAACCCCCTGCAAACTCTTCTCCACAATCCTTGCACCTACTTCTTTTCACAGGGCCTGACTAGGGTAAGGCCAGCAGGTGCACTGGATGTAAGATTTAAGGAGGCCCTCACTGTCAGGGTAGTGCAAGTCCTGGGTCGGCCCTGAGAGGGAGGGCCTCCGTAAATCTCGTTCCCTAGATGCCTCCCCTGCCTCACTCCCTTCCCTGCCCTGCCTTTCAAACTCCCCTCTCAGCAGGCCCCCAGTTCTAAGTCACTTGGTTTGGGATGGGGGGTAGGTATTTTTCAAAGCTCTTCAAGTGATTCTAATGTGCAGCCAGGATGGAGAGACACTACTTTAAGTGAACAAGGGTTGGAGGCAAATTGAAGGAATCCAACCAAAAGCCAAGAATCTACCTTGACTTTATCCTTTCCTAGTATGTTGACTGGGGAAAAACATCTTATCAAATTCATTTGGGTTCAGTCTGTGCACTATATTGTAGGTCACAAAGGCTTCCATGTAAGATTGCCAGATAGTATACAGGACACCCAGTTAATCCGAATTTCAGATAAACAACAAATGATTGTTTAGGCTTATCTGAAATTCAGATTCAACTAGGCATCCTGTATTTTTGTTAGCTAAATCTGGAGCCCCTCGTTCTGCATGACATGCCAAGGTAGGTGGACTTGAGTGTACAGGGCAGCATTTCCTAGTTTGTATTACAGAACACAAGGTACATTGCATGTAATTTGTATTCTAACAAGAAAAAAAATGTCCATAGTCAAATAAATCTGGCAAACACTGGGTTAAACCAAGCTAACCAGGTTTTTAAAAACTTCTCAGAGGCTTTAATACACAAATATACACTGTGACCCCTAAAGTTGGACAGATTTTCCAAACTTACACAACTGAGGGTTCACTTATGAGCTATTGTTCCAGAAAACTTTTTTAAAAAATATTTTTATTAAAATACAGTCAGTCCACAATGTTGTGTCAATCTCTGGTGTACAGCACAATACCTCAGTCATACAGGAACATACATACATTCGTTTTCATATTTTTCACCGTAAGTTACTGTAAGATATTTAATATGTTTCCTTGTGCTATACAGCAGAAACTTATTGTTTACCTACAGAAAACTTTAAAAAAAATTATTCATCTACTTAAATTTTAAAATATTTTTTATATTTTAAAAGTTTTTATTTATTTATTTATTTATTTATTTATTTATTTATTTATTTTTAATTGAAGTATAGTTGGTTTACAATGTTAATTTCTGGTATACAACATAACGATTTAGTTATACATATATATATTCCTTTTCATATTCCTTTTCACTGTAGGCTATTATAAGTTATTGAATGTAGTTTCCTGTGCTACAAAGTAGGCCTTGCTGTTTATCTATTTTATATATAGCAGTGTGTATCTGCAAATCCTGAACTCCCAACTTATCCCTCCCCACCGGTAACCACAAGTTTGTTTTCTGTGTCTGTTCTGGAAAACTTAATGTGGAAAGCACTGAGTGAGAGGTGGGGTGCTACTTAAGGGTTTTAGTAGGCAAGTGACAAAATCAGACTAATGCTTGAGATAGGTAATTCCACTTTCAGGAGTGTCAGTTCGAGAGGGAACCAAGATAGAAGCCAGTGTGCTAGGGCTGCCATAACAAAACACCACAGGCTGAGTGGCTTAAACAACAGAAATATCTTTTCCCACAGTTCTGGCAGCTAGAAGTCTGAGATCAAGGTGTCAGCAGGATTGGTTTCTTCTGAAGCCTGTCTCCTTGGCTTGTAGGTGGCCATCTTCTCCCTCTGTCTTCATGGGGTCTTCCTTCTGTGTGTGTCTGTGTCCTAATCTCCATTTCTTATAAGGACACCAGTCATATTGGATCAGGAACCACTGATATGGTTCGTATCAAAACCACTCATTTTACCTTAATCACCTCTTTGAGAGCCCTATCTCCAAATACAGTCACATTCTGCAGTATTTGGGGTTAACACTTCAATATATAAATTTGGGGGTGGGGCACAATTCAGCCCATAACAGAGGCTTTTACAATAATCCTATTGAAAATGATGAGGTTGCAAATTAAGGCATTGGCAGTGGGAATGCAGAGAAGGGATTGGATCCTAGAAATATCAAAGAGTCAGAACTGAAAGGACAGGGGAATTGATTAGATGTGGTGAATGAGCAAAAATAAAGCCCAGTTTCTAGCCCAGAGTAGCACTCAAATATATTTGTTTCTATCTCTTCACTGTTCCCTGAGTTTAGAATAGAACCTTTCATGTAACACAAATTCATATGCATAATGCAGTGTTGGAGTGAATTCATTTCAGGGCCGGAAGCATGAACAACACAGTCATTAAATATTCCCCATTTGTTTCTAAACATTTTCACTAGTGTTTGTATTGAGATGATTGACTAATCTCTGCATCACCTCTCTCCACCCTTGGAAAGAACACTAAGCATTAGAGGAATCCCAGGCCTACCTGTGCCAGATTCACTGTGTTCCAGTGGGTGGGGTTCCAGTGGTTTCCAAGGAGAACAAAGTCTTGGTGAGGAGCAACAGCTTGGATAGAACTGGCTTCCTTGGGGGCCATGGTCCTCAGGACCTTTAAGACACATTGAAGACCAGCCCTAGTCCCACCTTCAACCTAAGAATTAGTCAGAAAAGCCAAAAACTTCCGGGAATCAAAATCCGAGTCAATTTTCGACAGTCTGATAAAAATCAGTGAGTGGTTTAGACAGATGAAAAAGTGGCCAGAGGACATTTTGAGTGGTGGCCTTCAGTTCTACAGAGCAAGTGAACTCCAAGAAAAGGAAATTCTTAGGCTTGCTGGAGTCAGGCACTAAAGACCCAACTGTCAGTGCCCTCCGAGCACCAGCCATTGGGCACCCTTCCTGGCCTCATTTGGCCTGGGCACTGAGAATATCAACAATTGGATGGTTGTGGGATGAAGGGGGTGTCTTGCTAACACCCTGAAAATCTGCCAGAGCTACCACAAGCTAGGACCCATCTTTGCTGAGGTGGACAGAATTCTTGTTGATACAAGTGTTCTTTAAGTTAAAAGCAATGAATGCTTTTTGGTTTAACTTAAAAAAAAAAAAAAAAAAAACCCAGAAAACACAACATTGTAAAATGACTATAACTCAATAAGAAAGTGTTAAAAAAAATTAATAATAATAATAATTTGGGAGAACTTGGATTCTTTTTCTTTTTTTCCTAAGGATTGATGCATTTCTTAGCTTTTTGGCTTCTACCAATTAAATAAGGATGCCGGCCAAAGTGCAAACCACTGCCTATAATCTTTGTCTCTTGCGAGTCTTTAATCTTTCCATGGCTTCTGGCTCTCAGCCTACACTTGAAGTCTACCGCATTCTGAAGATTTCCCTTGACCAGTCATCTCAAAGCATTAATATTCTGCCTTGTTATAGAACTGGAGGCTTGCCCTGAGCTCCTTACTCAAGTAATCACTACTTGAAAAGCAGGAAGGTGTTCGTGACTCTCCTATGGCTCCCAGCACATACCTCGATTATGCCAAACACTCAGCTGATTGTCCTGAATCTGATGCAGAGCCACTACCAGTACGTCCTCTACATGCAGCATTCAAAAATCACTAATATGCCCTCCTGTTGATATATTTTCCCTGTATATCTAACTTAAATTAATCCCACAACAATCTAAGTCTTTTCATACTCCACTGGTAGTACATCATTTGCAAAAATGGCCCAAATCATTCTCTTCCTTGTATCCTTGCTTCTTTGCAGTGTGGCTTTCCATCTCCTCCCATCAAGAAATAGAATCCATTTTCCAAATACTCTTTGTATGTGGGCTGCCCATGGAACCAGCTTTGACCAACAAATCACTGTAGAAGTGGTGTTATGCCCTTTCCCTGCCACCCCTGTTCGCTTTAGCTAATCCCCAGAAGCGGAGATCCTTAGCTGACCCATAACTGACCATGGATGCATATAAGAACCCAGCAAAGACCAGAAGAATGTACAGCTGATCCACTGTAAATTGCTCATTTGTAGAATCATGATTTAAAAAAATGGTTGCTGGTTTAAGCCATTAAGTTTTGGGACGGTTGTCCTACAGCAATAATTAAAGCCATCCAAAATGATCAGATGTTTGAAGAGTGTAAGGAACTTCCAGTCAATCAATATGGCTCCAATAATTTATGCTTTGATACAATTTTGGTGCTTTAAACTCATAGTAATAAGAGATAAAATAGACAATAAAAACTGTATAGCTGGCTCATGGATAAATATATCTGCAACCAGAAATCTACAATGCTCCAGGAATGAAAGTAGGGAGGGGGGTCACTGGGAGATAGGTCTCTGCAAAACAAAGGGAATTAAAGAGTTCCACCTGAGGCAGAGACTAAAAGTCGGTTTACTACTTGAAGCCAGGAATTGGATGGGGTAGATAACGCTCTCACTTTTGCCAGCTCATGAAAAGAAGCATAAACATAATTGTCCAGGATTACCATTCCAATCAGGCATTCTCCCCTCAACCCCCACCGGCCTCCCCTACCGACTTTGCTGAAACCAATGGGCAGTTCTCAGTCCCCATTTTAATATGCGGACTTTGATAGGGGTGATCCCCATAGACTGGTTTCCCTCCTACTTCACTGGCCACTTTTCTCAGTTTCCTTTTTAAAGGTTTCCCTCGTCTTCCCAAACTCTTATACAATTTGAAATCTTTGAACTTAAACTATTTTTAATTAAAAATTCAACAGATAGGATAAACTCTAGACTGAACACAATACATAGAGGATTAATGAATTGGAAAATTGTACTGAGGAATCTACCCCTACACAGCCAAAGATACAGAGGCATAAAAAAATGTGAAAAAAAAAGGCAAGGAACATAGTTTGAATAGGTAAAACACACGGCAAGTAGGAGCTCTGGAGAAGGCAATAAGGGAGGCAATATTTTAAGACAAATAGTGGAGACTTTTCCATGATTGAAGAGAGAGAAGAGTCCTCACAACAAAAAGAGTGCTTTACGATGGATGCATAAAGGAAACACATGCCTATCAGACAAGCTGAAGTAAAACTGCACAGCGCTAACATTGAAGAGAAGGGCTCAGAAATTCCTGACAGGAAATATATGTTATCTTATCTACAAAGGAATGACAACTGCATTGACAATAGATTTCTTGTCAACAAGAACAGAATCAAAAAAGTAGAAAATATTAAAAGAAATATCAAAGGATAATATTCATTAAGAAAAGTGAGCCCAAGTCATGAAATATAAGAAATAATAAAATAAGAAATGATTACACTTATCAATTAGTTTAATTATTGATGAATAATTAATTATTCATCAAGGCATATATATTAACCTTTTTTTGGTATTTAAAAAGGGTAAAATTCAAGCTCTACACAGCAATACTACAAGAGAGAGAAACACCCTGTTTGATCTATGAAGCCTATGCAATAGTAAAGAGAAGGATAGAAATTCTTAATACCTTTACCCTTTCTTAGAAAAGTTTAAGGTTATATATGTATGCTTAAAAAATTAAAGGGAACCACTGAAATAAAATAAATTTGTATTTATTAAAATACTCAAGTATATGGAAACCTTATTAATACAGTTAGAATGCAGGAAAGGAGACATTTAGAAAGCTAAAAAAAAGAAAAATATGGTAAAGAGAAAGCCTAAAATAAGAAGGCAGAAGTTCAAATCTATCTTTCTCTACTGAAATGGTTATCAGAGTGGATTTTTTTTAATCCAGCTGCATGCCTCTTATAGGAGATGCAATTAAAACAATACCAAAAGAGAAAGTATGAATACAAAGGAACTAAAAAGATGTACCATGTAATAATAATAAAAAGAAACCTGGTACAGCAATATTTATATCAGATTAAATAGAATTTAAGGCAAAAATACTACATAATAAAAGGAACAATTCACCAAGATGTAGCATTCATGAACCTGTAGGCACCTAACTCTGTAAACTCCAAAGCCAAAGCTGAGAGAAGTATAAGGAGAAATTGACAAGTCTACCATCATAGTGTAGATTACTGAGATCAAGTAAGATGAAAACTTAGGAGGAATTTTAAAAGTTTGAACAACAACATATGTACTAGACATGCAGGGAAAAGTCCTTAAACCCAACAGTACAAATTTCTATAATCTTACCTCCTATTAAAATCACAAAGGACACCTTGACACATGTGAAGCCATATCGCAGAGGCCGTGTTCTCTGACAACAGTGCAATTAAATTTGACATCAACAGTGAAAAGAAATGTAAAACAACAATAACTATGTGTTTGGAAACTAGTAAAGCACCTTTCTAAATAACTCATGAGTTAAAGAGGAATTCACAGACGAAGTGGTAAAATATTTAGTAGTGAATGACAGCAAAAGTACCCATGTCACAATCTTTGAGAGCTGGTTCAAAAAAAAAAAAAATGCTGTTTTGGATATTTTTGGCATAACTGGAAAAATCTGCATAAGGTCTATAGATTAGATAATGGTATTACATTAAATTTCTTGATTTCGATAATTATCCTGTGTTGCGAATGAATGCCTTTGTTTTTAAGAAACACGCACTAAAATATTTAGGGATTCAGGCATATGAAACTTATTCTCAAATGGATCAGATGATGATGATGGTGATGGTATCCAGAGAGAAATAACAAAATGTTATCCCAGAAACAGTGAATCTGGGAGAAGCACACACAGGAGGTTGTTTTTTTTTTAACACTATTTTTGTAAATTTTTTAAGTTTGAAATTAGTTCAAAATAAAAAATTTATTTAAAAAACCCCTGTAATATGCAGTTAATGAATGCTAAAGGAGACTATTATAAAATCAAAATGGTTGTGTCTTTTAAGAGGGATAGTGATTTGCAAGTCTTGATTTCCCTTCTGAAGTTTCTCTGTTTCACTGATTGGATAAAACAAAAACCTGTTGTGTGAGAAAACTGCATGTTCTGCAAATGAGCAAAGTTGACCACGATGCCTGTTGTATGTGAAACAGCATCTCACGGCTGCCGGCACCATTAGCTAGGAATTGCCTTGGGGATAAACATAGACTAGTGACTAAACAGTGATGTCACACAATTGTTTTCAATAAATGAACCAAAAAGGCAACTTGTGCCGCATTCCAACTAGTTCATAAAGCTTTATTTAAGAAGCTTTTACCCTGGGATTTCTCTAAGTCTCTTATAATACTTTGTTTTGGCTCCTCTCTCCAGGTGCCATAATTCTAAACAGTGGAAGCCAATCTCCTTTCAGATGTTTCCTGAGTAACCTCCCCCTTAACTTCAGAAGCGTGCTGAAGTGTCAACACGTTGCAGAGAGATTGTTTCCAGACATTGTTCGGTGTCATGTAGAAAGATCCTTCTTCTCTGGGCCCTTACATGTCCACAGGGTCTCTCTGTTGCCTGATAAAATTTTTTGGTGAATAAGCAGAAAGTTCTAGACTGAGCATCTGGGGAAGGTTATGTGGTGGAGAGTAACTGATGGACGTGAGAGACAAGGCTGCAGGCTTTAGCTGCAGGGGGTCACTGTTCTCTCCTTCAGTAGCGTCTGGGGGGCCTGACGGGGTAGGCCCTCTGGATTGTTTGGGGACCTTACTCATTTTGCAGCAGACTCGCTTTGGGAGCCCCGTTTGGGACACTGGCCCATCAGATTTAGGGTTTTGGTCCTGTGTTACCTGACAAAGTCATAGCTACCTTTGGGTGTATGGCACCCATGACATCTTGACAGCCAGAAGGAGATTGGAAAATAATGCCACCTTTACCAGCACAATGACTTCTCTACCTCTTCCTTACTGGCGAGTGTAGAGGCTCCAGAAGTACATGCAGATCTCAGAGCTGTGTGCACATATCATCGTCTCCTGGGAGCCAGCCATGCTCGGGGGGATTCAGCCCTGCTTCCCACTCCACCTGACCAAACCCCTACCATAGCTGTTCACCGAAAAAGGTTTCCAGACTGGATGGCATAAGCTGAGAATCCTTAATCCATCAGACAGAAGTGTGAGTCCCTTTTCTAACCTCCACTCCCTGACAGTTATTAGCTTTGAAGAAAAAAAGAAAAATATGACTGGGTGAAAATAAATATTTCATAGGAGCAATTGGTGAGGTTCTGGTGGAATTTTTCGGGCCATGGAAAGTTAGTGCTAGAAAATAGCAGTGTTCAAAATTTTCCTTATTAGCCCAAGTTTTATAAAGATGCTCTAAATAGTAATAATAATAATAATAATAACAGAGCTGGTCTCTACTCCTCCCCCAACCAAAGGTTTTCACTGAACACTGGTTGAAACCCTCCAACTTAAGAAAATGTGGCCCAGAGAAATTGGAGCCATACCCCAGGCATGTCAGCTCATTGGTCACAGGCCTGGGACCAGAGCCCTTTCACCCACAGAAGCATTTACTCATTGCCCGGAAGTCACTGCATCATGAAAAATGGATGGCAGGGACTGGTCCCTGCCCCCAGCAATTTTCAGCATAAGAAAAACACTGTCAGAGTCAGCACACACGCAAATGTTTTTTTCCAAGCTTGCCAAATATGGGCAGCCACGCTAAAACTCTTTGCAACATTTATATTAATATGCAGCAGACTATGCCTCCAGGAATTTGTATGACTTCTCCTCCACCCCAACACGAGGTCCAGGCCGTAGAGACAGTAAAGTAAGAAAGCAAACAAAGCTGAGGTGCAGGGTATGTGTATTCTTCAGAACCCGTGGGTGAATCCCACAATAGTGCCAGCCTTCTCCACTCTGCCCAGGACTGAAATTAGGCATGCCATCCCATAGTTTGGCTAGGATTTTGTTTGTTTCTTTTTTTTTTTCCTGGGAAGAATAGGGAGAAAGGATAAGAAAACACTACTTCACATAACAGCATGGTTATATTAATACACTATTTTAAAACTTGGCACAGTTCTCCTACATACGGCAACTTAAGTTCCACAGTAACTCTATGAGAGTATAAGAGCAGCATTCTCTTTTATTCCACAAACAAGGGAAGAGGAGAGACAGGTCATGCGGTTCGCCCAAGGCCACTCCATCGCTTGGTGACAGATGGGATGATCAGTCAGTGACTGGGGGAGGAACACTCCATTTTATTTTCCATCAGACTCTAGAGGATTCAGACTCTCCCTTCAGTATATGTGCCATAGACCCAAGCAGAGGGACTGTTCTCATTTGGAGGAACAGAAGAGAGAAGATATTCCAATGGTACGTGGATCAGAAAGGAAAAAGAAAACATAGACAATAACAGACATCACAGAATTCCCCCTGCCTGTACATTCTTCAGAACTGCTTGTAGATCGTTTATATCCAAGTAGAGATTTGCATTTGGTGGATAAGTTCAGGACCCACACGTTGACATATCCTTGACAACCTTATGTTTGCTGGTTGAAACTACCCTTCCCTGTGAAGAGTTTAGATCCCTTTACTTCACTCCTGATATAAGGCTCAAGAAACTTTTTAAATGAAGAGTGGACTTTGAAAGGAAAGATCTGTGGCATTGCCAAAGCAAGCCCCAGGAGCGAGAGGACAAATTTGGCAGCTGTCAGGACGGATCAGCTCATGGAGTGAGAAGTGGGTTGATGGGAGGGAGCTCTGTCTACAAAGACAAAGCTGGACATGTAGGGCCAATTTTTCAAGCTGCTTCTCTTCCGGGGGAAACCACCCATAAAACCCTACATGCCTTGCCACCTCTTCTGATGGCGGTAGAATGCTACCCCGGCAGAAGACTGATTTCTAATTTCAGTGGCATTACTGGGGACTGAAACCTCCATGTTCAGAAGTCCTGAAATAACACAAGTTTTTTCAGCAGCTTGTCTGAGCACTCCTGGAATTCCTTTAAAATGCAGAAGGATGAGTAACCTTGGGTTCATTTCTGTGCAGCGGGCTGGGGAAAGCCCCAGACACAAGCTGCCAACAGGGCAAAATTCGTAAAGTGAATCTCATGAACAAGCGATTAGTTTTCAAATCAAAACCTGTCGAGGCTTAAGATGTCTTTCCGGCAACCCAGGGGTTGCTCAGATGCCTGTTTCCACTGTACCAGAAGCTTCAGGAAATGATAAGGTGGGACAGCCGGTGAGAAAGCTAGCATCATCCACAAAGGCTGGGCATGGTTTTCAAATAAGGAGTCACTTTCCACTGAAAGAGCTTCTGACCTCCCTAGAAGTTGAGCCTGGAAACATCTGACTCTTAGAATACACATGAATATCAAAGAACCAATGTCTGGGGAACACACATGTTCTTCTTTCTCTTTCTGAGGGACCCATATTAGAAGCCCCTGACAACCTTCCTCAGGACCACATCTGCTGGGTGTGCAGGGACCCAGAAAGCTGTCCTTGGTGTGGCAGCTGACCTTGGGTTTATCATTTAATTTGGGATTGGTAATTCACAGTCAAGGCCATGATTACTGTGATCCAACAGAAGTGAGCCTGCCTGGGCATGGGAACCCAAGGGTTATAATTTTAAGGATTTATTCCTTGGGAGTGGAGGCGAAACACCATTGGAAATAAAGCAGCCCAGCTGTGAATGCCTTAGCTGTGAGTTTTAGCAGGACTCCCACACCTTTCAACACGCCCTCTGGGCTTGTCAGTGGGCCTGGGGAGGCATCACCTACTCGGGCTTGGAGGTGTTGAAGCAGGACTTGGGCAGTTCACTAGACTCTACATGGGAGAGCTGGAAGAGGCCTGAGTGGTGATGTTTCCGCTCACCATTTTCTCTCCAGAGCAATCTTCCAGAAACACAAATCTAATGTTCTCATCGCTGGCTTAAAATGGCTTTCCATTGTTCCAAAAGAAAAGCGCGGTTCCTCAATACTGTTTACCCATCCCCACCTGTCCCAGCCCCTGCCTGCCTCTCCTGATCCCTCCTTTCCTCATTCCCTTTGATCCAGCCACAAAGACTTTATTTCAGTTCCTCCAATGACCAAGCTCTTTCTCTCTCAAACCCTCCCTTACCCCTCTTTACTTTTTAATTTCTATTTCTCTTTTGGTGTTTAGTTCCAATGTCACCTCCTCTGAGAAGCCCTCCCTGAATTTTCCCCTCCCCACCCCCATTAGATCAGATAAAAGTGCTTGTAATGTTCCTGCAGAGCATCCTATTCTTTTCCTCTAGGGCCTTTATCATTGTTGATAATTATATACTTATTGTTTTCTTATTGGATGGATTCCAGTCTCTCCCACCAGATTATAAGCAGTATCTAGTTACTGTTGTATCTCTAATGCCTACACAATGCCTTGCACATAGCAGACACACAGTACAGTGATCTCAGCAGGATGAAGGTGAAGAGGTGAAGTGGAAGGCAGCAACCTTCCTGTGGAAATCTAGAACTCTGCTCCCATCCACACCTCCAGACCTTATTAGTCAATGGCCACTCCACTGGTCAATGGCCACTCCAGCCAGCCAAACACTTTTTCTGGAGGAGTGTTTAACACCTGTGAATAAAACAAATCCGTTATTTTCACTAGTTCTGGCTGCTCAGAACGCTGGGGCAATTTGCGAGAAGAATTTGAGAAAACTGCCCTGTTCACTTTCCTGAATCATAGTCCTGCCTTGAACACATTCCACCAGCTGTCCCATCTCTGGCGGGGTGCACAGGGCAGAGTGAGGGAATCTACGTGTGGAGTCTGTGGCCTGACAGTAGGATCCAACAGAGGCAGATACTTAAAAATATGCTGACAGTGGGGCTTATGGCTCTTCAATGCACTGGAGGCAAAAACCCTTGTTTTAAAAACAAAGCCAAGAATGTCCTGAGTCAATAGTCCTAACCCTTTCTCAGTCTGCTGAAGAGGCCCTGGGTCTCAGACAGAGGACCTGCTTAGAGGTTATTGTCTCGGTAAACCCAACTGGCATTGGTAAAGCACACACTGTGTATAGTAGGGCTCAGGAGATAACGGGAGATGTAGATCACAGAAGGCTACTGATGGATCTGTGTAGATAGACAAGAACAAAACCACGAGAGCATAATTCTAAGGTTATACAAAGACAAGAGGCTACACTCTGCTCCTGAGCAGTGAATTTCCTCTACATTAGGGATGAGATCCCTGTGAGCTGAGATCATTCAGGAAGTCTTCCTGGAGAAAGTAAGTTTGAGCTTTGAAGGGAAAAAAAATAGATTGGAAAAGAGAGCTGAGCTGTGAAAAGCTGGGCCCACGTTACTAGGCTGCCTGGAGCTGAGTCTTTTGGGTTGTGATTTGGGATGCCTCTAATCAATCGTTTAGGGAAGAATAAATCCCTGTGTAGCATCTATAATAAACTGCCCAATATCTACGTGATGGGAGTGAAGTTTTGTTTTTCTTTTCAATTGGATGGTGGGATGAAATGCAGTCCCAGTGCCTCTCTGATTCTCTCACTAATCCAGGATCCCAAGTAATAATCACTTTGTTCCACCAGCTGAATCAGGGTCAAAAAAAAAAATCTTATAATTTGGACTATGCATGTTTGATTACTGTATGTTCTCTCTCCTGTTGTCAGAATCATTCTCCATGGAAACATTTAAGGCCTGAATTTTAAGCAGCTGTGTCCACTTAGCTACTGTTAGCCTAAGTAGAGTTGTAAGAATAAAAAGGCACAGGGCAAACCACAGCAGCAATTACTTTCCATGGGGAGTCAGGTTTTGGAAGTGAAGCTAAAACATCTTCAGCTATAACAGCATCTCTTTTAAAGTAAGCTATTTCCCCAGGGAGAGTTTGCAGCTCTGGGCAAAGGCAGGACCAGAAAAGATCAAGGATGTCTTTCTAAGGCTGTCAACAGGGCAGCTGACACCTTGAAGTTGGTCTGCTTTTGACCCCTTAAAAAGCCAAGACAGCAGCAAAAGTGCCCACATTACATTTTCTATAAGCTGGCCAAGCATCCCTTTTTTTAATGTATAAACTCCCCAGTATTACTAGAGAACAGGCAGGGAGGGACATCCTGGGAGATCAGGCCTTTATCTCAGCAGGTGTCACTGAAGCCTGTCTTCTGTGCATTTATCTACCCTTCTCTTCCATCTTCCCCTGTAGGGCCCACTCTGGCCATCCCTGGTCTGTGCCCTCCTCATTGCCCGTGGTTTCTGGGCCTTCATTTCCCAAGGCAAATGAAAATCCTGCAAGATGGTACAAATGGGCAATTGGAGAGTTATTCTCCTCCCATTTCCCCTACAATATTTAGGGGAAGTTAGATCTTGGAACTAATTCCAGCAGTGATGAGGTTAGAGCTACTGTCAAAGCTTGAGCCCAATTGGATTTTGTTTAGGAGGTGGTCCCTTATCATTTTCATCTCCAAATAGAAGATTTCTGTTTTCCCAGAAGATAATAGACTAGCAGTAACTCAAGGTGAGTAACTCTGCAAGCAGGCGGGTGAGGTCTCTGGTTGATGGAGGGGATTGTTCGTGGGTACTGGGTCTCCTTGGGGGCATGGCCATCATCTCCTGTAAACAGAGCTTACAGGAACTTTGTCCATCTGTTGTGGTTTTCCCAGGTGCAAGATAGGGAAGATGGGGACTCTACTCAGGACCACTATGAGCGGACATTGGGTGAGGTCTCTCAAACTTTACTATGTATTGCAGAGCATCTTAAGATCTCCTTAAAATGCAAACCTCCTTTCAGTTGGTCTGGGACACAGCCTGCATTTCTACCAAGCTCCTGGTATTGTTGATGCCACCAGTGCCAGGCACATTTTGAGTAGCAAGAGTTAGGTTTTTATTTCTGCCTTTATGCTTTCCTAGCCCCTGCTGGGCTATGTTATTTTATCAAAGCAAAGCAGTAGGGGTGAGGGCCAATTACTAGCCTCCTGAATCATCCATTATTAGAGCTGTTTCTTGCAGTACATTAAAAAGGGCCCTCCCAGTAGTTCCCCCTTGCGCAAGAAGCCCATTTGTAACAAAATACTGTGGGCAAGCAAGCCACTGTGCAAAGCTGCTTTGGCTCTTTCTGCCCGCTGCCAGGTGGCTGCTAGTTGGTGCTGGAGCAGGAAGTTTTATGTGATAGTGTTGATGATGCTGATTCCCAAGGGGGTGGGGAGTTCTTGGCTGCAGCAGCTTCAGCTCCCATTTGCTGCACCCCCACCCCTGCCCCCGGGCTCGTGGGAAGGATGAGGTGGAAACGGAGAGAAGCATCAGGCGAAGTTCTGCAGACCTGGGAATATTATTTTTCACTTTCTCTGCTACAGGACATCCAACGCCTTTTATAAATATTTAAAGAACAATTTCCATCTTGAGAGTGCCTAAGTGTGGGGGCTGGTGAGGAGGATGGTTGAAGGGAGAAAGGAGGAAAAAAGTGGTGCTTGTGGTGTATGATGATTGGAAGTTTGGGGAAAATCCTAAGTGCTTGTCTCAGGTCAGTTTTCTCATCTGCAAAAGGAAGCATTGGACTTGATTGGAGATGTTAAACTAGGGGTCTGTGATTTAAGCTGGTAGTAACTCCTTGCAGTTGTAAGCAATGTTTGATAGGTGTGTAAATTTTTCTAGGGTGAGAGCTCACAGATTTCAACAGATTCTCATGGGTCTATGATTCACAAAACGTTAATCAGCACCTTTTCAATCATGATCATCTTCGAGTCCTTCCTGGAGTGTATCCGGAGTGCTAGGCTTCCAGAAGCAGCTGACATCAGGTTCAGGCCACTGGATTAGGAGGGACAGGGCAGCCGTCTAGAATCATTTTCAGCAGAGGCGGAAGGGGTCAGCTATCAACAACCCCATTTTGCAGAGGGAAGACTGAGCTGCAGTCAATTCAAGTGACTGCCCTAAACCGCGGAACTGGGAGCTGAGCCTAGACTAGAGCCCAGGTCTGACCCACGGAGCACCAGGTCTGCACTGCGGAAAAGTCCCTTCAATCAGGCCACCGTTTCCGAAGGGCAAGACATACATGGCCCCAGCGCAGGAGCCCAGCCGGATATTTCTAGCTTGCTGAATGTCAAAAATCCAGGCAGCTTCTCCCAGCAGCCTCCACTTGTCAGACCAAATCAAGGCATCAGAGCGTCAAGCAGGCAAATCAGCTGCGTCCAGCACCGGCCTCGCTGGGCGCAGCCGGCCTCGCTGGGCGCAGCCGCCCGCGCGGTGCACCTGACCCTGTCGGCGCGCAGCCCCGCCCGGCGCCCACCTGCAGCCCCCGCGTCCTGCCTGAGCAGCCGCCCGGGGTTTTCTCCGGGTGGAGCCCCCTGGCAGCCTGCCCTGGCTTAACCTCAGGACAGAGTCTCCCATGGCCTACGAACCCGGCGTCGGATTGGGCAGGACACTCCCTTCTGTTTTTTGTTTTTGGGGGGTATTTTTGGTTTTAGGTGTTTTTTTTAATCTCCCACTTTCACTTGCTTTTCTCCTCAACACAGCTCCCATCTCCCGCCTGAGTTCCTCTCTAGATCCTAATCAATGAGCTGATTTGTGTCTGCAGAATCCAGTTTTACAGCAATACAAGCAAATACCAGTCCTGAGGGTCTGCTGTTGGTCTCCCTTCCCAGCTTCCCTTCATTGAAATATTAGAACAACTCCTGGCTGGGCTTTGGACACCAGCGGGCTGACCTCAGGGAGCTGACAGTCTCCTGGGTGACGAGAACATGGTATTTTAAAACTGTGATTTGATAGTGTCATGGGCGGGCAGAGAGAACACTGCGTAGTGTTAAAAGTTAGAAGAAGTCAGGGTGGCTGTGCATGTAAAGGGAGTCTGAGTGACAGAGAAGAGTGTGGATTTGATCCTGACAATGCCAGCCTTTGGAGGGTTTTGTTTGTTTGTTTGTTTCATTTGGCTTTGGAGGGTTTTTAACCAGGGAAATCACCAATCAGATTTATTTCCTTAGATGGGACTGGAGGCAGAACTTCTGTGAATCCCAACACAGGGGCAGCAGCATCCTTAAAGCTTGTAGGATACTCCAGAGCAGGGCCACGTTCTCCCATTAGGAGATCAAATTACCCATTTTTTTCTGCTTACCCCCACCACCACCCTGCTGCTTTCTTCCTATCCCTAGCCTCACTCTGACGGCTTTGGCCTCCTGCATCCCTCTGGCCCTTGCCTGGCCTTTAGGTAAGATGCTAGGTTGACTGTACTTCCAGTCCACCACCCTGTTGCCAACATTCATTGACTCAATAACTATAAGTGGTTGCTCTGTGCCTGGTGTTGTGCTAGTCCTGGGGGGGGGGGGGAGGCATCCAGAAGGGAAGATGCACATGTTTCCTGATCTCAAAGAGCTTAGAATTTGTCCAGTGGTTCCCAAATCTGCTCATGCATCAGAATTATCTACAAAGTTTTAAAAAATACAGCTGATTGAACATCACCTGGACTGACGAAATCAGAACTTGGGAGGGGGTAAAGTTCCAGGGAACCATATTACTGAAACTCTCCTCCAGGTAATTGTGTGAAGCAGTCAAGAACCACCAGTCCTTAGAGGAATGCTGAACTGGAATTTCCCTGGTGGCTGTTCTCTTGCATGGTTGATGAGGGAAAACAAATCCAGGGTCTGGCTCTTGGCCACAAGAAAGTCAGACATCATCAGAGGAAGACAAGGAAAGCTCAGTCTAACTGGGCTATGAGTCTGCAACATGTTCACGTGACTTCAAAGAGGCAGGAGGGACAGGGGTTGGATGAATGGAAGGGTGGAGTAGAATGTATTGGGTTGGTGGGTGGGGCTGTGCCTGCCTAGAGTGGATGGTGCCTCTTTTTCAACCTAGATTATATAAATCATCCATTAGAAAGCAGGAGACCAGCTCTCTGGCTTGTCAACTCCTTTTCAGCACCATCTTGATTGTCACAGTCAAGAGGTAGGGACAGTCGCACTGGACAGTTTCAAATGGTAGCTCTGATGAATAACTCATAAAAGCGAATCATCAAGTGCATTATACACAAACCCATAAAGCTCCACCAGTCAAGTCTGAGCGCTGGCGCAAGCTGAAGCAAAGGAGGTGTGTTCGCTCACTGTTCCCAGAAATAGCCCCCAAAAGCTCATGGCCACACCCTGAGAGATTCCAGGAAGGGGCAATCCTGTCTACTCATGCCCGAAATCTCACACCCTGGAGGGTGGACCTTCATGGGGTCCTTAAGGGGATTAAATTTCCAATTCTCCTTTTCATCTCTTGGTGAAGACTTCTGAGAAATGGAATTGTTGGGTATTTAGGTTGAGAGGGAACTATGGGTCAGGTACAGTGAAGCCCAACCAACATGAAATCATGAAAATGTGACCAACCCTCTTGGGAAGACAGGACACAATTGTGCATAAAAGTGAAGGTAGGACTGCGGTAGTTCCAGGCCACAGGAGAAGAACCAGTTTTGTTGTTTGAGGTTCTGTATCCCCACCATTTATCCACACAGCATGTATTTGAGTGTATTCCAGGCAATATATCAGCATGCAAGGCATAGTCTTTGCCGTCAAGAAGCTCACAGTCCAACAGGGAAGATATCAGTAAAAAAAATATAATAGAAAATAGCATAAGCTGGGACTGGTGAGTGGTTCAGTGTCAGCTTTAGTGTCTGCTGGGCTTGTAGTGAAATATCCAGCTTCTTTCCACACGCTGGGCATCTTTCAGGAAGACAGTTCCCATCACTTTGGGATTCCTCTTAGTCTTATAAGTGCCAGTAATGTGAACCCTTCCTGGGAGTTTGCACCCAGCTCTCTCAGTTACTTCCCAGTGACACCTGGGCTTTAAAATGACAGGAATCAAGAGCTTCAGGCCTAGAAAAGTGGGTGAAAAGTGATTTCCACCTGGAGAAAGTCACCACATCTCTGTGCAGAGGTAAGTGCTCAGATCCTTGCTTGAGAGCTGGAGCAGTTGGCTCAGGAGAGGCAGCTGGGAGAAGAGGCCACTCAGTGCCTCCCTGGGAGGAGGTGAGGAGTCTGGCTTCTGGTTAAAAACCTAAGTGCAATATGTGTGATTATTTTAGGCCTGACCATCGGCAATTAGAAAGGCTTTGCCTGGCAGGCCTGGGGGAAGCTGCCCTCCCCACGGCCGCCTTGGTGCACAGCCCCGTGCATTGCAGTCTCTGGAGGGAGGTGCCGCCAGGGACTCAGCCCCCTTCGCAGGTCCTGCTCTTTGCACATAACACTCTTGGCCTGGAAGCGCCTTTGCTCCTAGGTCTGTCTGTCTGAGGCGCTGGGCACAGATCTTCAGGTGCTGTCTCTGCTGAAGCCTCCTTATGCGGGGGTGGGGGGCGGGTGGACAGAGAAGACAGTTTCCCTGCTCTAAGTTTCCAGTACTTTCCCACTCCTAGTCCTTCCTCCTCCCCCCACCCAACTTCAGGATCCATAAAACTGCCCTGTTTATCGGGGGCTCCCTCTGCAGAGGGGTGACCCCCACATCTAGGCTGGTCCACCTGGGCTGGTATGCCATTCCATGAGGGAAAACTCTTTTCAGGTGTGTAGGCTCTCCTTTACACCATCACACTGAGTGATTAAAAGCTCGTTGCTTTGATTGGCCATGTGGACACCTGGCAGCATAGCCCGCTGGCTCTCTCCCAGCTGAGCTCCTAACAGGAGGGGCCCCCTCCGGCCCCCCACTTGCTGGGAGCGCATACTTAAAGGAAGGCCCTATTTCAGCAGGAGGCTATGGCCTCTCCTACACGTGTTTCTATTTCATTTGTAGATTTGATTTCTCTGTCTCTCTCACAAACAGTAATGGACCGAGGACAAGATGAAACCCAGGATTGCCAGGGGGGCTGGGCAGGGAGTCCACAGAAAAGAGAATAATGAAGCCGGCCCTGGCCAGACCCGGACTTCCAGACATGAGAAACCCCCCAACCTCACAAACTAACTTCTTCTTCCTGTCTGCACTTCAGAAGAGGAACCAGAGAGTCCAGGAGTGGAGTGACTAGGCCAGGGCCACCCAACCAGAGCCCGGGTCCTGAGCAGCTCCAGGCTGCCTTGGCCTTCTTTCTACTTCCTGCTACAGGTCGTGGGCAGGGCTGTGCCCCTGCTGCCTAGGACCGTGCTGAGCCCCGTGTGGCCAGTCCCCTGGGTTGCCTGCAGCCTGACTGGGGAAGAAGAGACCCGAGCAGGGGTCTTAGACCAGGGGGTGCTTAGAACCCCCTGCAGGGCTGGTTAAAACAGATCGCCAGCCCCACCCCGCCCCCAGAGTTCCCACTTCAGTTGGTCTGTGGTGGGGGTCTGCGAATTTGCATTTCTAACACGTTCCCAGGTGTGGCTGATGAGAGACACTCGCCTAGGCTATAAATGACCCAAAAGCAGCAGAGAAAGAAAGAATGGAAACTGAATAAAGGAAGGTAGGGAGAAAGAAAAGAGGAGGGGTTTATTGTTTATCAGGGCAAGAAACGAACTCCAGGGGCTGGTCCTTGGCAAGTTTTTCTCTTTCTCATCCTCCCTGATTTCAGGCTGATCTAGAAGTTTTCACAGTATCCTTTAAATCCTTCCCCCACCACTGAAGGGCCCTGGCCCACAGGTGAGTCCAAGACCTCCACTTAAATGATCAGATTCCCTAGAGCTGGAGGTAAAAAAGCCCCGGGCTAGCTCCTCTCCCACAAGCTCTCATCTCGGCTTCCCTGTTCAGACAGCTCCGGCCGCACAGCCGCCTGGCTCCCATGAAGCCTCAGGATGAGGAGTCTTGGAGGGTGGTTGTGGCCAACTCACCTCCCTCTCCCTGGTTCCCCGGGGCACTCACACGAGCCCTAGAAGAGGAAGGCCGCTGACTCCCAGAGGGAGGTAAGGGGGTGGGCACAGGCGATGGGGGTGGGTGGAGGGATGAACCGCTCACATTGACTCAGCTCATCTTTCAAGTTCTTCTGAGTCATCATTGAACATGGACTTGCTTTCTTAATCACTGGGTCTGAATGTGGGTCACTGAGGTCTAAACCGGTGTTGGAATGTATGAGCGTGGAGGTGAGCCAGAGACGCACACAGGAGAAAAAAATTAGCTCCCGTGTGTGTGTGAGCAACCCTCCTCTCCAGGCCTGTTCACTGTTTGCCGAGTTCCATTTGGTTGTGGGAGAACTGAGGCACAAATGTTATGTCCAGTGGCCCAAGGCTGTTCCTGGGTCAGCAGTCACCTCAGAGGAGGCCAGAGATTGGCCAGCACAAAGGCAGAGAGCAGGAACCTTCCACGTTGGGTAGAGGCACCAGAGGGCCCAGGGCAGGGCGAGGACAGCTGGAGCTGTGGCCCCCCTGCCCTTTGCTAGGCCCCCTCCAGCTGCCTAGCGACCCAGAGAGGACCAGCCAACAAGCCTCTGTGAGCCTCTCAGACCCTGGCTGGCTCTGCAGCTGAGAGGCTGCCCCATTGAGGTAAAAGCAAACCATGCTGCCCAGACTGTAAAGACTTCTCCCTGGTTTCACTGCCGTGGTGAACTCGGATCAGAAGCCACGAACGGACTTTCTGTATCAAAAGCCTAAGGATATGTTCAAAAGACTTAGGTAGAGTCTGGGGCCCGAGGTCTCCCGAGCCATCCCTTCTCTGGCTCCAGGGGTGGGGAGCTGGCACGGAGCCCCATTTTCAGTCCCTTCCGGAAGAGTGTGTGTGTGGCTGATGGGTGTTCCTCTCTCTGGAGAGGAGGTGGCCAAGGCCCTGGACGTGCTTCCTGAAACCACTAGAAAAGGAGGCTGCTGATTCACCAACCGCTGCTTCCTGGAACTGCAGTGCCAGGCTGGCAAATGAGCGATATTTTCCCAAGGTGATCCAGAGCTGTTAGAATGTCCTGCTCTGTCCCCCTCAGACCTTCCTGTAAGTCTAACCAGAAAGCTCCCCAAACCACGCATTCCTGAGCAGTCAAGCACACGAGACTGCAGACACACTGTTTCCAGCGTGCCTTAATATCCCTCTTGAGACCTGGCCCCGTCATCCCCAGGGCCTCTGGACTGTCTTAGCGGGGCCATGCCGTTGTCTGGCTGGCTCCCGAGTCATGTGGAAACCGATGTGTCTCCAAGTCATCCGGGAAGTGCAGGACTGGCCTGGTTCCCCGAATGGGACTGTCAGCTGAGAAGGGAGTGGGGCCTCGAGCGGGCTTTGCCCTGCAACTCACAAAGATCCATTCTCTGGTCCTGCCCCGCTCTCAGCTTGTCTGAATAAGAAGCTACCCTGGCCCATGCTGGGGCTCAGCTTTGCTTTTTCCTCAGAAAAAAGGACTGGTTTGGAAGTGCCCCTGCTTGACCCTGATGTCTGCTTCTCTCTCACAGAAAAGAGACACGAAGGAGAATTCCAATCCCTCTGCTGCTTTGGAAGTGTCGTGGCTTCCATTTGTGATGAGGTCCCTACGGGGATGTGCAGGGAAGGGGTGAGGAGAAATTCTGGGCTTTTCTTGTTCCGCCTCTGAGACAGATTGCAGAGGAAAACAAAACATGAAACTCCTTGCTTCCACTTTACTTGTCCCTTCCTTGACAAATGGAGGGCTAACGAGAGTGCGGGTGCCTGGGGAGTAAGACAGATGGAGCTGAGAACGAGGGGCCTGCTCTGAGTAGCAGTGACTGAACGCCACGCCTGCTCTAGCACGAGCTGGAACGTGACTTCTCCCTCCGCCCCTCCCTCCTCCTCGACTGAGGTTTGGGGAGCCTTTAGAGGGGGAAATGCTGACTGAGCTAAAGGTCCCTGCTTTTACACCAAATTTCTCAGTTATGCTAAATATAACTATAATTTGTATTGAGAGGTAAGAGTTTACAAGTTATCCTTTCCTCTCCTCATCCCAGTCATATGAAGTGGATATTATGATTGCTGTTTCATCAATGGAGAGAGAGGTTTGGGAAGGGTTAGCAGCTGGCCTCGGGCACATGCCAGGGTCAAGTTTCAGGTCCATGCCTCCTGACTCGAAGTCTGTATTCTTCAAGATCCGCAGCATACTTTCAGCAGGGGCTGTTGGCAGCCCCCTGGAGTCCAGGGGACAGCTCTGAGTCTCAGGAAGTGAGTCCCTTGGATCACAGTTGAGGTCTGTCAAATAACAAAATCAAGACAAGTAACAAGTTTGTCCTTTATTCAAGGCAAAGACTGTCCATGGATTGGGGGAGTCCTGTGCCTCACAAGCAGGGGAGCACATTTCTGGAGGGATGTGGGGCAAGAGCAAGTTTCTTAGAGCATTAGAAGAGGCAACGCGGAAGCAAGGCATGATTGGCTCAGAGGTCAGGACTTCCTCGTGAGGCTAATAGGTCCTATTTTCCAGGCTCAGGTAAGCTAGCTGCAGCTGAGTTGGAGGATTGTGATTGGTGTAGTTAGGTTTCCTTGACAGATGTTTCCCATAAGTGCAGGCTGACTTAGGTTTAGATTTGTGATACGGGCCGGGCTACGGGGGCAGCCTCCATTTGGTGGGTCCTGACACAGGAATTAACTTTATCAGGGCCCTTACATTCTGAGAAGATGCAGACCAAGAGAAATCTGCTGTGCCTGTGGTCTGCAGTAAGCACATGTGGTTGTAATATTGTGATTTATAATAAGAAATATATATTTGGTCTTGGACTCTATTCCTGGCACAGAACTCCTAAAACTCTTGGGATTCCCTGTGATGAGAGTGATAAAGATATCTTTTGTTCCATTAATGAAGTACTTTTGGAAAGCACCTAAGGATGGGGGCTGCTTGCCAGCAGAGCCACCGTGTGATTAGAGGGTTGGAACTTCCAATCCCACCCCTTCCCCCATCACCCCTCCCCTTGCACTGAGAGGAGAGGGACTGGAGATTAAGTTCAATAACCAATGGAAATGACATAACTAATCGTGCCGATGTAATAATGCCTTCATAAAAACTCAAAAGCACTGGGTTCGGAGAGCTTCCAGGTTGGTGAACACAGGGAGATTTGGGCCGAGTAGTGGGTTCTGAGAAGCATGGAAACTTGGTGCTGTTTCCCCACATCTTGCCCTTTGCATCTCTTCTATCTGGCTGTTCCTGAGTTACACCCTTTTGTAATAAACTGATAATCTAGTGAGTAAATGTTTCTCTGAGTTCTGTAAGCCTCTTTGGCAAAGTAATTGAACCCCAGGAGGAGGTCATGGGAACCTCCCATCTGCAACTGGTTGATCAGAAGCACAGGTGAGAATCTGAATTTGCTGTTGGTGTCTGGGGGTGGGGGTGAGTGGGCAGTCTGGTAGGACTTAACCTGTGGGGTCTGACGCTATCTCCAAGTAGATAGTGTCAGAACTGAGCTGAATTGTAAGACACAGCTGGAGTCAGAGAATTGCTTGGTGTAGAGAACTCACCCCCATCCTCCCTACCTTTGGCCCCATTGCTGACCAAATCTTAGTGGTTCTCTTAGGGTTTGCCCCAGTGCTGTAACACAGGAGGAACAGAATGAACAGAATGGCATGTCTTACCCTCTCTGGATAAGTTACAAAAGCATCTTTTTTTTTTTTTTGCAATGTATTTGGAAATTAAAAAGGTTATTGTCTGTTGTCATTTTGCTATTTATTATTGACATATAATTGATATATGACATTGTATTAGTTTCAAGTCTATAATGTAATGATTTGATACTTAAATATTGTAAAATGACCAGCACAAGTTGGGATCCACCTCCTCACATAGTTACATTTTTTTTCTTTTGATGAGAACTTCTAGAATTTACTGTTAGCAACTTTCAAATGTACAATACACTACCGTTAACTATAGTCACTATACGTTACACCCCCAGAATTTATTTATCTTATAGCCATATAATATATAAAGTTTGTACTTTTTGACTTCTTTCACCCATTTTGCAACCCTCTGGCAACCACCAATCTATTCTCTGTAACTGTGAGTTTTTTTTTCCCTCAGAGGTTCCACATACATGTGAGGTCATATAGTATTTGTCTCTCTCATTCTGATATATTTCACTTCACATAACACCCTCAAGGTCCATCCATGTTTTTTCATGTTGCAGAGTTTTCTTTTTTAATGGTTGAATAATATTCCCTTATATATACATATACCACATCTTCTTTATCCATTCATATGTCAATGGACTCTTAGGTTAAATTCGTATCTTGGCTATTGTAAATAATGCTGCAGTGAATTAACATGGAGTGTATGTATCTTTTCAAGATAGTGATCTTGTTTCCTTTGGATAAATATCCAAAAGTGGAATTGCAGGATCATATATGATAGTTCTATTTTTAATTTTTTAAGAAACCTCCATACCGTTTTCCATACTGGCTGTACCAATCTACATTCTCACCCACAGTATGCAAGAGTTCTTTTTTCCTTGCCAACACTGTTTTTCTCTTGTCCTTTCTATAATAACCAAGTTCTAATGCATATGAGGTGATATCTCACTATAGATTTGATTTGCATTTCCCAGATGATTTAGTGATGTTGAGCACCTTTGTAATGGACCTGTTGGCCATCTGTATGTATTCTTTGGAAAAAAGTCCATTCAGATCTTCTGCCCACTTTTCTTTTTTTATTGAAGTATAGTCAGTTACAATGTCAATTTCTGGTGTATAGCATAATGTCCTAGTCGTGCATATATATACATATATTTGTTTTCATAGTCTGTTTCATTAAAGGTTATTATAAGATATTGAATATAGTTCCCTGTGCTATACAGAAGAAATTTGTTTTTTAATATATTTTTATACATAGTGGTTAACCTTTGCAAATCTCAAACTCCCAAATCTATCCCTTCTCACTTCTTTTCCCGCCATAATCATAAAATTGTTTACTATGTCTGTGAGTCTGTTTTATAGATGAGTTGATTAGTGTCCTCTTTTTTTCTTCTTTTTTTGTTTTTAGATTCCACATTTGAGTGATATACGGTATTTTTCTTTCTCTTTCTGGCTTCACTTAGAATGACGATCTCTAGATCCATCCATGTTGCTGCAAATGGCATTTTATTTTTTATGGCTGAGTAGTATTCCACTGTATAAACATACCACACTTTCTTTATCCAGTCATCTGTTGATGGACATTTAGGTTGCTTCCATGTTTTGCTATTGTGTATAGTGTGGCTATGAATATTGGGGTGCATGTATCTTTTCGAATTGGAGTTCTCTGGATATATGCCCAAGAGTGGGGTTGCTGGATTGTATGGTAAGTCTATTTTTAGTTTTTTGAGGAATCTCCATACTGTTTTTCATAATGGCTACACCAAACTACATTCCCATCAGCAGTGTAGGAGGGATCCCTTTTTCTCCACACCCTCTCCAGCATTTATCATTTGTGGACTTTTGAATGATGGCCATTCTGACTGGTGTGAGGTGATACCTCATTGTAGTTTTGATTTGCATTTCTTTGATAATTAGTGATACTGAGCCTTTTTTCATATGCCTACTGGCCATTACATTTATTTCTTAAACGTGTTCCAGCACAGAGCTGAGAAAAAGTATTATTTCTGAGTCAGGAAGTGAGTGTTGGACACCCAGCTCTGACTGATCATTCAGCAGCATGTATTTTGTAAGCAGCTACATTGGGCCAGGTGCCATGGACACAAGTATGAGGTAGATAAGGCCACAAGGCTACTTTATTATTGAGTGGGTTAATTTGGGTAAACAATATCACATCTCTAAATTAGAATATACATTCCATGAATGCAGGGATCTTTGGGTGCTTTTTTTTTTCTTTTCACTCTAGTTTTTCCAGTCCCAAGAGTGGACGGGACATATAGTCAGTGCTTAAAAAATAGAGATTTCATGAGTGTATGGATCTCTAAGCTCCACTTGGCTCTTTTGTATCAGAATCTCCTGGGAGGGCATGTGTAGTTTGAAAACAAAATCGCACTTTGTCTCATTGTCAGATTTTTTGGTGGTTAGTCATGATGTTTGTAATCTCTAATAAGACCAAAGAAAAATGTGAAATTTGTCTGTTAATCCCAGGGAAGCAGGGGTTACCCCAGATTGCAAGATGCTACTCCAGATTGATGTTAATCTATTAATCACCATATTTTGGGTACCATTGTTCATTGACTCTTCTAGGCCACAAGGAAGTAAGACCTTGTCATGTATGTTGTTGAAGGTCAGCTATGTGAAACTGATCATATATGCCTGATCAACCAGTCTAGTAAGTATCAAAGAAGAAAACAAGGTTAGACTTTCTAGACTTGTTTTTTTATGAACTCCCGTACAGTCCTAAAGATCAGTAACCCTGCTGGGGCTCATAAATTAATAATTCTGTAAATTTTGCCTGTATTTACCTAAATAATTTATGTAATCTCTTTATCTACCTTAGCCTACAGTTCTGTAGGCTTAAATAATGTTAAATAATTCTGAAATTTTGCCTGTATTTACCTAAATAATTCATGAAATCTCTTTATCTACCTTAACCTACAGTTCATTTTATCAATGACTAGTGTATCCTGGAAAACCATTTTCTTTGAGAAAATACAGAGGGAACCGAGTTGAAGAATGCTGCTTTATCTTTCATTCATAAGTGTTCTATTATCAGTTGCTAGAAGGGGAGGTCTATCCTTCTTGTGATCTTGGGCTGATAATTTTAGAAAGCCTTTTTCCTTTCCGTGTATGAACAAGCATGAGAAATATGGAGGGCAACCAGGTATGAGACACGGATATGTGATTTGGGGGAGCCCAAGGGGGATTTGGGACTGAGAGAGCTTGCAGAGGGTGTGTGGGGGTGCTGGGGTGAAGGCTGTGCAGAGGTGGACGTGGAGAAAAGGTCGGTGAGGGAGGTTTTGTGTGTGGTGTGGAGAGGAGTATGGCGTCGACATCCCCTGGTGGAGGCTGATGAACCGTAGCCCCTCTCTTCACCCTTAGTCTTGAGAACACAAGGCTGGGAGCACTGCAGAGAGCATCCGGGTAATTTCTGACACTGCCAGATCACATGCCTGCTAGACTATCCCTGCATTCTAATTTGAAATGTCTCCAAAGAAGATGCCTGTCTCAGCCTCTACAACTGCTTGAGTGTTTGACTGCACTCAGTGCCTACACAGTCTTCACTCTGTGTGGCCTAAATTCTCCTAGCTGTGGTCCAAGCCCTTAGAAGAATGAAACTTCTGTGAGGTAGGAAATGCCTTTGTGGCGAGAGACAGGCAGCTCTGGGTGGTCTTTGGGTGTTGTGTGAGGACAGGGGCACTGAGGCCCAGGTTCTGGTAAGAATACACAGAACCGTGTGGTCCCTGGTTTTCCCAGAAGCCTTCCGGGTATCTTAATCCAGGAAGAAGAGGCCCTGTGTTCTGATTGGCTTCAAACCCTTTGGCATGCCAAGACTGAGTGGACACCTTGAACACAAGTCCTCTTTTCTGACCTGGTGCAGGCATGCTGAGTGTCCAGAGGGAGCCCGGCAGGTGCTGGTGTTGGGGTGTTGCCCCTGTGCTGTTTGGTTAAAAGTGAGTTAAGTGTACCTTCAGGTTAAATAGAGCAGAACAAAAGAATTCCTGCAAAGCTTGAGAGAGGAGCCATTTTAGGGAAAACCGTCGGTATTTCTTAGTGTTGCTTTTTTTAGGGTGAACAGCACAGTTTCAAGCTTAATACTGACTCTGCATATCGGTCAGCACAGGATGGACCCCAAACATCCTAGGAGAAGCTTTTACAGGAGTCTCCTGAGAAATCTGTGCACCAGCTAGTTAGGACAGTGCTAACCCTCCACCTCAGAGCGGGCACAGCATCCCCACAGCTGAGAGATGGTGTGTGTCTGATGTAGGGATTAGCCCAGCTAATCCCTGCAGTAATGACACGGGGCAGGCAGGGGTCAATCTTGCTCCCACTTCACCAGTGAGCCCTGTGGTCAGATGTTCTGCTGAACTGGGTTGCAGGTTGGACAGAGTGGGCCAGAGTGTAGAGTGTTGGCCAGAAAATGAGGAAACCTGGGGAAATGACTCCCTTTCCCAAAGAACATACGTTAAGAGGCAGAATCAGTGCCCAGGTCTGCGCTCTACGTGCTCACCCCTGTGCCGTCTTGCTTCCCGGAACCGTGGTGGGCAGCGCAGGCAGGGTTGGGCTCGGAGGCAGTCTGACTCGGCAGGACCAGACATGAAGTGATGCTGAAGGTGCAGAAATACAAGGACAAGGTGGCTGCCACTTCTGGGCTCTAAACAAGCCTATAATGTACATAGGCAAATCAGGATTTGATGTCATCCTGGTGGTTGGAAAGCTGACTCTATGGCCAGGTGGGCTTGGAAAATCAAATGATAGGGGAAGGGAGAATAGAGAACTGACTTATGACACTGGGGAATAAAGAGTGTGGAAGGGAGAGGAGAGAAAGTGCAACTGACAGGGCCGTGGAGGTGATTGTGGGTGGGGTGGCTGAGACAGGAAGCAACCGAGGGTGGCACTCTTAGCTTTGATTCTAATTGAACACAGGAAGGAAGTGAGACGACAAAGCCTCATTTATAGCTGCACTCGGGCCTGTTCTGTCCAACCCGCAACTCAGTTCAGGGCAACATATGACCACAGGGCTCACTTCCTTGGCAAATGTCTCGGCTGTATGTGCATCTTCTCAGATGGTGGAAAGTGAGAAGTCAGAGGACCCAGTGTGATGCTGAGCCAGGGGCAGTCGCAGTGGGCTGTCGTGTCATTTTAAGTCGACACAGCCAGGTAAAGCAGTCAGTATGACCAAATTTGGGAATAAAGACAAAAAGCTTCATGGCATTGGCCTGTGAAAGAGTCAAGGCCAAGTCCGTGGCTGGAATATTTTTATGGCAAGCACACCTAATTAAGATGAATGATAAACGGGGTGTTTTTATTTCTGGTTCTTTTCTTTGCTATCAAGGTATGTATCACCTCTGTCGCTGTAAACGTGCAGCTGCCCAGGTAGACCCGAGGCCATCTGCCTCCTTCCTGATCTACTAGCAGGGGGTGGTGGCAAGGGTGGGCTATTGAAACCCAGAAAGGCACCCCCCAGGGGGGGAGAGGAAAGGACCAGACACCTCCCCGACACACACCCTTCCTGCCAAGGCTCAGAGGTTACCCCAGAGGTGCAGACAGGGTTTACGGGTATGACCCAGACTATTTCCTCTTCCTTGGGGAGGTCAAGTCCTGATTGCGTCACTCTGGCCTGCCCCAGTTCCTTTAAGGCCGGGTGAGCAGTTCCAGGCCCTTGGCATGCAAATCAGACAATTTCACTGCTGATAAGTTGTTCTGTAGCTGGGATGAGTAATACTGGCCTACCCAGCTGCCAGTTTATCTAGTGCACTCTGCTAAATCTGGTTTACACCCTTTTTATTGTTCTCAATAACTCACAAAAGCGGGAAGAATAAGATTGGCCTTAATAGGGAAATCTTACCAAATGGGGCTAAAACTAGGGACTCAAGTTCAGTCACCTGGTCCCATTCCTGACCTAACTGCTCCACTTGTGTGACTTCGGACACTGTACTTAATCTCTCTGTCCTTCAGTTTCCCTATCCATACAATGAAGATGAGAGGACCCACCTCTCGGGGCACTGAATGAGGAAATACATTTAAAGTATTGGTAACAGGGCCTCATACATAATAAATATGAAGTGAAATAAATACAAAAATCCCATCTGCAGTCAAAGGCGAATAATATCTCAGAGCAAATGCTTTATCATCATTCTCCTTTCAAACAAACACTCACGGTTACATGTCAAATTTAGTCGGGTTGGCGTGGAATTGCTTGGGAGAGTAGGGGCAAAGGGGTGCGGGGATGAGGATGGAGGGTGATGAGGCCTGAGGATTGCTTAAGATTCCTTTTCCAAGAGGCGAGATGGTGGGGAGGGAAGGTGGGAGGGAAGTGTCAGTGGGACCTCATCTTGACCTCCATGCTATTGCTGAGCTCAGGAACCGGGCAGCCCCAGCAGACTCAGTGCCAGCAGATCAAATGGCGTGGGGCCAGTCTGCCTCTGGAAGGGCGGGCCAGTGGCCTTGTGATCCTCAGAAGGGATATTGTGAAGATTGGGTCAACTGACCTAGGGGGGAGTGCCCCCCAACTGCTAAGAGCTCAATGGAAAGGGAGACTCTTAGCTCCTCTATTCATTCAAAAGTCATTTTTTTCACCTTGGAATGCAATAAAAAGACCCTCACGGAGACTGTCACTACTACCCAGATACCCCTCAGCTTCTCTGTAGTTCCTGGCCCTGTTTGGCCAGAACGTGGCCTCCTCTACCTACAATCAGGCGTGAGCAGAGGTGATGTGTCCCTCCAAGGAAAGGTAGGTAAGCAGTAAGCACCGCCTCCATCTCTCCCTTCCCTTGCTACAGCAATGGTCAGACGGCATGGAGAAAAGATGGAGGAGGGCTACTGAACTTGTGCTCTACTTTCTCTGAAGGAGAGATAAGCACTGCTCCACCATACCTACTGTGTCAGTAGCTAGACCTAGTAAATGCTTATCAGTCATGACCCTGATGCAGAACGAAAGCTGGGGTTAGGAAGAGACAGGCCACGTTCATTTGAGCAACACACGTAATGTGACGCCAACCTTTGCTCTCAGGAAGTTGCTTTCCATTCTGCTCAAAGCTTATTTTAATTAGGTATCTCCTTTCCTGGTGGGGATAGGACTAAATCCTTTTAGACAGAAAAAAAATCCTTTTGTTACAAAATGCATTTATTTCAGCCAGATAAAATTCTCCAACTGCATATATATGAGTACATTGTATAAGGTCCTTTGATAAATGTCCTGCTTACAAGAGCCATTTCTAATTATTAAAATGCATACCAAACAGACATCTTTGTCTCTTAAAATATAAATAAATTGCTAAGGGCGAAGCCGTGAGTCTGGTCATGGACAGGAGTGGAGGGCGGTTATGCACTGATGAGTTCAGAGGAGTAACCAGACGTGGCCCCACGACGAGACTCGACAAGTCAGCAAGCACCCGGAGCTCACCTGCTGATTCCCTTCGGGCAGCGAGCCGCCTTCTGTGAAAAGAGCTATGCGCAGAGCGCTTATGACATACGCAACGGCGAGAAGCATTTCCCAGAACGCAGACACCACTCAGGTAACTTGAGAATGAAAGCTTGGTGAACGCAAATGTGTTGTTGACATTACTGGGTACTGTGGCACCATCTCACTGGGCACTCAATAAATATCTACTAAACGAAAGGAAGGGGAAAAGACGAAGCTGTATCAGTTGCAGTGGTGTCCATCTGCTGTTGATACTGGGCTTGAAATTGTGAGCTTTATGGAGACCATGTTTTTTGCTTCCTCAAAGTAAATCATTCTACGTGGAAAGCCACCTGTTTTTCCTTTCTCTTCAAGTTCTTCATTAGTATTTAGAGACTCCTTGCAGAGGGCCAGTGTTAGGGGCTCATAGGCATAAAGATCACCTCGGAGTGGTCCATACAAGGTCTAAGTTCGTCGAAGTAACAAGCCTTGTTGGCTCAGAAGTTCTAGGATCTGGTTTATTCTTCATACCTTTTCTCCTTGTGGCTCCTGTTAATATACCCCAGGCCCAAAGTAGCCATGGAAACGCACAGGCTGAGCAGTGTGTTTCTTCCTGAAATCACATTTCAGTATCAACTCAACTCTTTCCAGAACCATGGCTCCCTCAGGGCTTGAAGCAGTTGCTCTCTTGACGTTCCATCCTTCACAGAGTTCTCCACCTGCTCCCCGCAGGTCAGGTTCTTGTTCTAAGGCTGATGATGGGGTGGGGGTTCCCCACCAAGGAAATGCTTGGAAACCCTCGATCCCCTTTCGAATCTCATACCATCGCTCGCCTTCCCCACAGGGCTATGGATGCGATTCTGGAGAGACAAAGGAAAAGTTTCTAAACTCATCCTGGTTAATCATAGGAAGATGTCCCTCATCAATTGGCGTTAAAACTGGTTCTTCCTTTATGAAGTCAGGGTCAAAATTACTGACATCTTCTCGGGATTTCTGTCAAAAAGGAAAACAAGGAAAACTTCAGATTTCATGCCCTTGAGACTAGCTCGTCTCCCATGGGACTTAGCCCCTTCCCACAAGTTCCAAGAACTGCTCTGCACCTCTCTTGGGAGCATTAGTGGCAGTTATGACAATTGATTAAACAGTGCTTTATATGAATTCTGCTGCATGGTGTATGATCAGGGCGTGTGGTAACCACCAGTTCACTAACCCCACAACAATCTTGCTGAGCAGGCCAGCCTTTGGCTGGGAGGCCAAGGAATTAATTTGGTCACCTGACCCAGCTGGCTGGTCCACCACGTCCTCTCCATTTCACCGAGGTACCACTTCTCAGCGGGCCTGACCGAGGGGCACACAAGTCAACAGAGGCTGTGAAAGTTCACGCTTGGCCCACCTCTTGTTTGTACACAGGCCTATATGCTTGAAGAGATTTTCTTGAAAGACTTGTTAGGACTGCTGGGTGTAGGTAACGACTGCCTCTCACTTTACTCACCAGACAGATTAATTCTGTCCTGTTGGCCAAGCTTTCCTTCCTCCCCACAGCAGGTTGCCCAGGAAAGGAAGTGGCTTTATTGTTGGGTATCTGGTGTCTCAACTGAGCAGGCTGTTACAGGTTAGGCTAATGATGTTTACAGATGTGTCTTTTTCATTTTTACACACTGATGCTGAAAAGACCATTTCTAAGATCGTGAGACCTCTCAGCTCTCTTACCTCAGGCAACGATACCTCTGTCTTGGCCTTTGGGGCGCCCCTTCCTCCCCTACCTGGGGTGGCTCTCTTGCCCCACACAAGAGAAGGAGCTCAGCTCTCAGGCCAAGACCTGGGACGCCCTCAGGACTGCCACTCCACTCAGTTGCCTCGCTGGGAGAGTATCTCCTGGTCAAAGAGGACTTGGCCAGAGCTGCAGCAGAGGTCACAGTCCCGAGCTCTTCAGGCTGGGGAGCCAGGCTCAGGAACTGCGGAGCATTTCACATCCTCTCTACTTTCCTGGGGGCCTAGGAAAGGCGCACTGACTAAGGAGCGTGAGGAAATTGGCTGGGAACAATGAATTTCTCAACCAAACTCTTTGGGGGAAACCTGGAAAGTTTCAAGGACTCTTAGACCACAGGAAACTTTAACCTGGGTTAATGGAGGGTGGGGCCGGGGCAAGCGAGAGGTGAAAACGCTGAGGAGTCACCCGGCACACAGAGATGTGGCCTCAGTGGCGAGGAACCTGGCCTCCTCCCGGGTGAGGCTGCCTCTCAGAGTGTCAGGCTCAACTTCCAGTTCGGTCACTCCCCAGGAGACTGGCCACTGCTCCATGCACTGGAGTGGAACACAGAGACACTTTAAGAAAGAAGAAAGGCTACAATGTGGCCTTGGACACTTACGATTCGGGGTCTGAAAGGTGGTTCTACTTGGCGATGGTTCAGCTGGGCCCAGTCGATTTCCCTGAAGAAAGGATGTCTCAAGATGGCGTGCTCACCGCCCTGACTGGGGCTGCCCAAGCGCATGGTTGGGTTCTTGGTCATGAACTGAGAGACAAGGGGAGAGAGACAGTCAATCACTCGGTCAGACACAGCCAGTGTGTCCTAAGATGGCAGGCATCAGCTCTGGCAGAAGAGCCCGTGTGAGGCTTCCTGGCTGTGATCTTGCTTAACCAGCTGAATTTTCCATCCCGGGCAGCACGGGCACAATGAATCATCCTGTGAAGGTGCAAGGGCTCGTGTGTGCTTCTGGCCTTCCCCACTTCCATTTCAGACGTGGCAACTCAAACAAAACTGAAGGGTCCAGTTTTCTGTCCTGTAAATACCATGTATTTTTCTTTCCCCTTGAAAGGAAAGAAAGTCTTTCTAAAACAGTGTCCTTTCTCCAGCCCTGCAGTTGTAGACAGCCGGCAGCTTATGAATGGGGCTACTTTTCAGAACAGCTGTGCCATTTTCCTGGGAGACCCGGCCGGCCAGCCAGGATGCCCGCTCTCTGACAAGACCACAGAGAGAAGAGTGTGAGTCATTATTCTGAAGAATCTGTGTGAAGAAGCCGCAAGGGTGAAAAACTTAAAGTTCTGTGTTCGGGCTCCAGGAAAAACAAAGGTGGTCGCTTTTATTTCTACAACACAGATATCATAGTTTTGAGTGAAAAGCTTTTTCTCTGTAAGATGCTCCCTTCTCTCTTGCCCTTCCATTTTGAAATGTTTCATGATGGAGACTCTTGTTACATAGACCAAAAATTAAAACAAGCCTTGCCATATATTCAAGGAATGTGTGTATATAATCCTCGGTATTTATATCAATTGGGCAACTTCCTTGGGTCTGAGCTCCTAGCAAGATGTTTTGGGCTAACTCTACTTGCACAAAATGGTCAGTAAGGGTATTCTGACCATTTCCTGACTGAGGACCAGTATAGGATAATTCATTTTTCATAACTGGCATGTGATTTTCAATTTCAAAGACACTTAAGCTAATTTCCCATTTTCAAAAGAAAATTGCCTTGGATACAAACTTAAAAAAAATGGAAAAAAAAGAAAATGAATATATGTATGTATATGCATTACTAGGGCATTGTGCTGTACACCAGACATTGACATATTGTAATTGACTATACTTCAATTAAAAAAATGGAAATCAAGTTATCATTAAACAAATTGATAACGGCCCCCAAGCACCTCTTTCCAAGTTTGATTTATGAACACAAGACAAGAGCACACAAGAAAGGGCAGGGTTTAGAGGTGGCCGTCCCGGCCCTGCCAGGTATCCAAAGCTGCGAGACCTCCCGGGTTGCTTCACATGAACATGATCACACGGAGGGAGGAGGCTGCAGAATCCCTAAGCAAATCTGACAGGAGAGACTTCGTAAAATGCGAAAATGCTAAAAAAAAAAAAAAAAAAAAAAAAAAAAAGGCTTCAAAGGACAGAGAGTGAAAAGTGAAGATACTGATGGGGTTGAATGGTTTCTCCTCTCTCCTAGACACAAGGAATGCAAGGCCTGGTGCTGCTGGATTTGGAGGTAGAACTCAAAAGTAAAGGCAGCTTTCAGGGCAACAGAGTCCAATCCGGGCAGTTAGCACTCCGGGCACGCACGGGGGTCCACGTAGACTTAGGGAATAGATCTCATAAACCACTTCATTCTGGAAGAGCTAGCAGTTCACGCTGCCTGGCCTCTCCCCAGATAAGTCTGTGCACCTTAGAAAGGCAGCAAAAAATACACACACAAAAGAAATGAGTACACTCTCCTTAGCAAAATCAGTGGGATACAATCCCTGATGGAATAGTGGTGTCTAATTAACAAAAATCAATGCTGCGAAAAACTCAGGCCACAAGGCCAGCAGAACAGACCCAGATGGCTTGTGGGAAATTCTCAGGCCTGCCAATGGTGTGAGCAGAGGACACCTTGTGAATGTGTGGGTACAACTTGTTCTTTTGGGCAAGAGGAACAGTGGAGGGCTCTTGATGCCAGGGTGGCAGGAGCCCTGGTGTCCGAATGACTTTGTGTATTCTTCCCTGCCCGTGGCCCAGAAGCCAAGCTTCCAAGGGGCACTGTGGAAAGGCACTGCCCGAGGCGAGGCCGACCCAATGGGGCTGCTCTCCTCTGACAACTGCATCCCTGGAAAGGGAGTCAGGCAGAATAACCCTTTCACTAGCTTAGACTTAGAATTCTGGTAAATCCTTCTGAACAACCAAGCAGTTTGAACTTTGAATATCTTGAGCCCTTTAGATACAGCCATCCTCCACGTGAAAAAATATAAGTTCTATTTACAAAGGTTTGCAGGTATCTGTGCAAGACAGCGCACTATGCCTCATGGGGGGATACACAGATGACAAGGATGGTGTCTCCCCACGAAGGAGCTGATCAAGAGAAGAGGGCGGAGGCAAGCAAGCATTCTCTGTAACACCCAGCTGGATGAAATGCAGAGACACAGCCAGGTGCAGTGGGAACTTCAAAGTGGGACAGGGCAAATCTCTGGGGGTAGATGGTGCACAGGGAAGCAATGGCCTCGTGGAAGAGGTGACATTTGGCAAGATGACGTGGATGCACAGAATTAACAGAGCAGGAAGGAAGAGGACCACGATGCCCGAGAACACAGGTGGTGCAGATGCCGGCAACCATGCGCATGTTGGTCGGGGAGCTGCGAGGACCCACCAAAAATAATATGAAGAGGTGTTGACGGCAGCTGCCCTGTGGTCTAGGGGAGGACTCTAGCCACGGTGTGTTGGATAAATCCCAAACGGAGGGGTCAGAGGTTGTTGGGGATTGGGAGTGACTAGTCAGGAGCCTGAGGCAATGGCTGAGAAGACAGGACAAGCTCAGAGTTTAGTTTCTAGTTAGTGGAAAGGAAGGGTGTCCTGGAGGGCCTGTGGCAGAAGAATGAGCACACTCTACACTGCCTGGAACTGGGGGGAAGGGCCTGGAGGAGTGGCAGGTCCCAGGGTGCCCTCCGGCTGTCCAGTGGAATATTGGTGGCAAGTAGTGGAAATGGGGGACAAAAAGCAACAGATCATTGTCGGGAGGAGTAGTGTTAACAGAAGTAGGAGCAGGAGTAACTACTTTTGTCAGAGGAACCAAAATCAAAACACCTGTTTCTTAAGATCTCACGGATCTAGGCAGTTGGTGTGAGACACTGATGTGCTATATGTTTGAGATGTGCAGACACCCACCAGGAGATGAGGAGCCATGCAGGACTGGGGTGCAGGCCGGGCTAGAGATCTCACTTTCTGGGACATGGTTTGGGGAGAGAGAAATTGCTAAAGCGGAGGGAGAGAGAGAACAGAACAGAAAACAGCTCCAGGCCGCAGACATTTCATTTGGCCCAAATCGAGGATTTTAAAATAGTTTTAACTACTTGTCAAACATTTAAAAAGTAGCAAATGTCACATCACATCAAAGTCAAGTTTTCCAAATTCTCTTGAAGATGGGATATTCTGGAACAATGGACCTCCGCAGCTTCTCGGTGAAAACGGCCTGGAGTTGACCGGGGCTGCCTCGTTAGCTGGGGCCGGTGATCCCTGGTCAGCCCCTCGGCCCTCCATCCCTGCGGCCTCACCCCGGGCCGGCTTCACGCAGGCCTGTGCTGGTCCTAAGCCTGGCACAAGGTAAGAAGGCGGCCAGGGTGGCAGCAGGAGCTCATGACAAAGCCTGAGGATGATAAAGACCACGAAACAGAAACCAGGACAGGGACCACTCCAGGGAGAGGAGGGTGCTCAGTGGTGCTGAAAGAGTGAAAGGAGGAGGGGGTGTGGTCACAGCCCCTGTCTGACTACCCTCCTCCAAAGATGCAGAGATGGGAGGTGAAGGAACACTGAACATCAGTCCCAGGCCTGGATCTTCTATTGTAGGAGGGGTTTACTGCCCGAGACCAGGCCCAGGACGTGTCCTTGCAGCTGTGACGATGATGGCATGATGCCGCTGCAGAAAATTTCTTCTATTTGCTCATGTCCTGACTGGGACCCAAATGCCAAACGAGTTAACGGCGATGGTGTTTAGGGTGATCACTCACCCGTCTCTAAGGTCCCACTGACAACTTGCCTCACCTCAACTGACCTTCTCCCCGACTGTGGTCCCAACAGGGAAGTCAGCCAAGAGGGAAAATAAAGTGACTTCATGAAAAATTCTGGACACATTTACTAAAGGAAGCAGAATGTTTGCTGGGGTCAATGAAAAGCACTTTGTAAGCCGCAAAGAGGAGGTCGGGTGGAAAAGCTGAGGCCACCCCAAATGTACGTCTCTAGCTCACTGGAGGGCAGGGGCAAGAATGCATGGATGCATCTTGTTTCCTCCTTCCTCCTGTGGCCCTTGTGAAAGTGGAATTTATGTTGAAGATTCTGCAGGAATCAGAAGCACACGCCTGCCGGAGAATGAGAAACAACATTCTTTCAAGGCAGCAGAGAGGGCGCGGCCACAGGGGGAAGCAGTCAGCCAGGTGTCCCTCTGAAGAAACGTTAAGTGATGGAGGCCCGGTTTGCACAGGGTTGTCCTGGGAAGCCTCCTGCCAACCAAGAAAAGATGTACAAAGGATGTAAGAGCTCCTCTGAAGGAGGGCGCAGAGTGAACTGGTTAGGTGCTGCAGCCTGACTACTACGTTTGGATGCCAGTTCTCCCACCAGTGGCTGTGTGGCTTTGGATCAATTTATTACCCTCCCTGGGCCTGAGGTTCCTCAGCTGTAAAATGGAGATTTTCCTGTATTTCACAATGTGATGATGAGTAAATGAGATAATCAGCACAAAACATCTGGCACAAAGTAAGCCCTCAATCAAGGCTAGTGAGTATCAGCAAGCATCTTGTTAAAGCGCCTGTAGGACCATCCTGTTCCACCTAACGGCAAGGGCACGGACTGAAAAGCCTCGGGGAGATGAACATCTGAGGCTTATCTGGCTTTCTCTGCTACTCTACTGTGCAGCCAGGAAAGAGAGCAAGTTCTGTTTCTGCCTCCGCTGCCCCAGACTCCAACAGTGGCAGCGACGGTCTCAAGAAAACAATTTTTCTGATAAGGTTTTCGAAAGACAATCTGAAAACAAGAACGCAGATAAGACTCAGGTTTTAACATGCAGTTCTATCTGCTTTAACAACAGAAGGGAAGTACCAAGTGCAGGCCGAGTGGAGTTACTGGGGATTGAACCCAGGACCTTGTGCGTGCTAGACACGCGATCTGCCACTGAGCTATACCCCCAAACCCGGAACCTCTGCTTATAAATCTGAGGTCAGCTATAGTACCTGTCATGTCTTGTGGGCTCTGCTACACCCGAGGTGGCTTCTGTTTTGAGCTGCCCGGTGTTGCAGAGGCTAGAGTTCCAACTCACCCTGTGTGTAGCAATAACACGACCCAAATGTACTCTGCCTACATTTTAATGCATTTCCATGACTCAAAGTATTTTTTGTTTCAAAAACCTATCTGATTTCAGAGGAAGAAGACTAGTTATATAAATAGAGCAATCGATCTAAGATTTTCTTCCAGGAGAGAGAGAACACTATGTTTCCTACTTGACAGGTGGATGTGGCTGAGGGGCAAACAAATCTCCTTCTCTCATTCAACTGCAAACCAACAGGCAGAGAGGTCATGCTCCGTGCTGGCAAGCTAGAGGGCAGGAAAGCAGGCTGCAGGGCGCTCCTGCCTGTGTTCCAGGGAGATGCTCCTAGTTAGGAAGAAGGAACTTTTTGGCTTTACAGAGAGCTCTGAGGAGGGAGAGGACACAGAACAGGGTATGATATGGTTCACGGCCACGATGGCCACCCTGGTGTGGATAAAATGCATGCCTGTGGGTCTTTGGCCACTGTCACAGGCAGAGTTTGCCCTTGTGATGAAGACTAGTCTCCCACCGCTGCCTTCCCACCCCTGCAGGCCAGGGCAGGGTGGGCAGCAGCACCTTCCAGCCAGGGCAGTGGTGAGAGGGACAAGGTGAGACATGTGAGCCAGCTGCTGGGTCTGTTCCTCCGCTTCCCAGTCTGTATTTCCTCCCGTGCTCCCCCCTCGGTCACCTGCCCAAGACCACCCGGTGTGGGAGTGGTGGAGCTGAGATTTGGACCCAGATCTATCTCACACGAGAAGCCCCTGCTCTCAGTCACTGTGCTAAACCTGCCTTTGAGGCTACGAGTATCTTCCCACACGGATTCCAGATCAAAGAGCAGCGTGGACTGACAGGTCAGGAGCAACCCTGGGACGATGCTCAGAGCTTCACGTGAATGAGAAGGCACAGCGCTCTGTCTGCTCATGTGCTACTCCCTTTGCTGGCCCACGAGACAGCCTTCTTCCCGTGACTCTAGGGAGGGAGAAGTGACTGAGCCATACACCCAGAGCAGGCGCTAAGGGATGTGGCAGGAAAGGAACAGTGTTGAAAAGAACCTGAGGAATCCTTCATACTGACCACCTGGTTTCAACTCCAACCACTGGGGTCTTTATATCGGAGAAAAAAAGATGACACTGTTGGTCATTGGTATTTCCAAATACCAGAAGTGCTGTCGGCCAGAAGAGGCAGTGCAGAATGGAGAAATAAGCTCAGGGAGTGGAAGTTAAAGGAGCATGTGTAAGTACGTCGCAAGGAAAATTAAAATGAAAACACACTAATACTCAATGCCATTCAGTGATAAAAGGGGCTTTCCTGGGAGGAACAGGACTGTCCTTTGGAGACACTGGAACAAGACCTGAATGACATGTCGGCGTCAGATGAGAGAGACCAACGTCCCCCACAGTCTGTGCCAACATCAAGAGTACAACCTTACCCTTTCTTTCTTCTTTATTTGGATTTGGGGGGGAAAAAAACCTGTCATTACCCCTCAGGTGACGCCACATTTTCCTTGGGTCTGAAGTGCACTTGTCTTTAGAAAAATGAAATCAAACTCTTTCTGCTGATCTCCATGGGCTAGTTACCAAAGGAAGGGGTGGGTGAGGATGTGAGTTTATTTGAAAATGCCTTAACTGACCCACATCAGAGCACAACGTGAGCTCCCTCCAGGGACACAGTCTACAGGGGGCTTTATTTCCTCTTATTGAAAACAAGTGCTAAAAATGCCCTGTCCTGTTCCTGTTCCTGCACTGGGGCGGGAACAGGGCTCAAATCTGGAGCAGGCTTGTGGGCTGTATTTTCCATCCTGTCATTGGAATCCTGCACGCAGCCTTCTCATGGGCACATATTCAATTCCTTTTCAGCGCTCTCAGCCCTCTGCCTGAGCCTCCTCTGAAACCCAAGTCTGTCACATGACCTGAGTGGAGCTCCTGAGATAATGCTGGCTAAAAAAAAGTCAGAGGTGAGTCTCAGAGATGGACGCCCAAGGTTAGGCATTTGTGCCAACACTAATAGTGTTGGCCAAGATGGTTTTATTTCTGGCAAACCAGTCGTGAGCAGCTCTGACTGACGGGGTGGGGTTCACTGCTCTCCAGCAACTCCCAACTGTTAAAGGAAGAGGCAGCTCTCCTGACAGCTGTGATCCCCCAAATGTAGCTACTGCAAGGATGCAAGTGCTAAAAAAAGGTTACTCCAAAGACATACCACACAACAGCTTTGTTTCCTCCTGATGAAACATTGGGCAATGCCTTTCTTTATCCTGAACACGCATTATCTTTGGTGTCCAAACCAAACCATCAACTGCTCAAAATTATTCATCTTTGATAACTGGCAGGGACAAACGACAGAAAACAAAGTGTGCTACTTCTGTTCATCAGAGTTTTTCCAACTTAAAAAGTGCCTCTGACCCACAGATATCGGTTAGCAAACCTCTACATAGAGAAGATTTCCATGCTCATTTTACAAAACGTCTGGCATGCTCATCCTCCTGCCTGAGAGATGGAGATTAAAGAGTCATGTGGAACAAGTACTTCATTAAAAAAAAATCCTTCACACTGCTTGCCACAGATAAAATGTTAGAACTTCTATTTTTAGGAAACTTACAACCTAAAACTGGGGAAGGAAGTTGAGAACAACAACTTTAAAAAAATGATAAAGACTGCTGAAAGTGAAGTCTCTAGGAAGAGCAGTATTTTTCTGTTTTCTGCCAACACGAGCCTGGTCTATCTGTGAGTAAGCGGTCCATTTCAGAAGGTGTCAGTTTCAGGAGGAAGCCTGCCTCTGGGAACTCCAGTCCTGGACAAGGGCTGCCAGGGTGCCTGTTACCCATCCCTCTTGTTAAAGGACATTTTAGTAACTTACTTTTGGACCCTCCTCGTAACAGTGTTTGAAAAACCAGCTCTCGTGATCGAGAGCTGGAGCCTCTGCATGACTTGGTCCCCATTTTCCCTCCGCTTCCTTAGCCTCCTCTTGGCTGACCACCTGTGGCTGCTGCGTTGGATGCCCCCCACTTCTGCCTGGAGGGGAGGAGGGAATGCAGAGGAGCAAACTCAGGCTGCTCTGGTCAAGTGCCTGGTGACAGATGTGGGACACACTAGTGGCTAAAAAAGGATCTCAGAATTACATGTGGTTTCCCCTCTGTGCACAGAGGCAAACAAGACTCCTGCTGACAACGCACTGAGGATGAAATCTGATAGGTGTGATGACAGGTAAGCCCACGCGTGCACGCACACACTTTAACTTCTGTAAAGCTTAGGCACAGATGTAAAGCTATCATCTCCTGATCCAAGCTTACGATGCCTCCCAAACTGACAAAGGTGACTCAGGAGAACGCACCGAACTCCTTTCAGCACTTACTTAACCTGGCTCCCTGCCTGAGCCTGGAGAAAAGGGTGTTGTCCCCACCTGAGTCAGCACTGGTGCCTGGTGCTCTCTCACAGGAGATGACTTCGCACAAAGGAACACTCACCTCAGAGAGAGGCCATCACTTTCCCAAGCTTAGGGGACTCACGAGGATGTCTCCCTGGCCTTCCTGGAGCTAGATGAGGCCAGAAAGCGCAACCACAGAAGCTCTAAGCAAACTATTTTCTTCTGTGTCATGGTGGCTAATTGGAAACATTTATTTATACCAAAACCAAGTAAAACCAAAAACCCATTTAAACAATCATCTTTAAGTCCAGGGACTTAGAAAGCCTGGATCTGTTTCTCACACGAGGGTGTGTATCCTTGGACATCCTCCCTGGGCTCCTTTCTGCGGTCGTTGCTGGTTTTTACAGTCTGTCCTCTGAGAGCAGGGGTGGGATGGTTTTGCATTTGGAGCACGCGCATGTGAGCGTTTATCATATGTACTTTTACAGTGAGGGTGAGAAATGAGAGCGAAGAGGGCACGCAAGAAAAACTCTTCCATGTGCACGTTTTTGGCCAAATACTATGGTTATTTCCAGTTGGAAGGATCACTGGTTAATGATTTGGGAATTTTTTTCAAGTAGAAAACTGGGCTAAAACCTGTAAATGCCACTCCTCTCCCACCGACTCTGTGCTCTGCGGGGAATGTTCGCACAAGCAAGTCCCCCACCCCCTAGCCAAGTCTACGTGAAATTTTTGGACATCGATACACCAAGAACTCCAAAGTTCACCATTTTGGAGGGGTGGTAACGATGATGATGGAAGGGCCTGGGAGGAAAGTTACTGACTTTGGAGTGATGCTGGTGCCCATCCTGTTCAACCTTTCACCCTCCATGGAACAACAGATAAGCACACCACCTCGCCCCAAATTCACAGGCCTCACTGCCATTATTACACCATCCAGAGCCTGAGGTCTTGCACATTTCTGACTCCGTCTGTGGTGTTATACACATAGATACCCAACCAATGTCCACAAACAGGGGCCACTACTACTTCCTTCCCTTTAAAAAGGTAAGAAGGCAGTCAGAAAGAAAGCATTTCCTTTTGAAGGAAAAAAAGGGGGGCCAAGGAAAATATCCAGCAGACACCAATTCCAGGAACAGGGCTGACCTTATGTTCCAAAGAGAAGCTCATCAGGAAATCTCAGGAAGCCCAGCAGGGATGACTACCACGTGGAGATGGCGTGGGGCTGGACAGGAAGGGCTGGCTCGGGACCTTGGCCCTTCCCGCCTGCCTCTCTGGTGGGGAGGGGCAGACCTGGCCCGGCAGAAAAGGATCACACGCGGAGGTGTGGGCAGAGCTCACCAATGAGGGCTCTCTCCCTCTCTGTTCTCACATCAAAAAACCTTCTTTGGGGTGTGCCTAGGCACTCAACTTGGGGGTCAAGGGACTCCTTTTTTTTTGTAGTTTAGTTGATTTACAATGCTGTGTTCATTTCTGGTGCACAGTATAGCCATTCATTTATAAGTGTATATATATTCCTTTTCTTATTCTTTTCCATTATAGCCCATTACAAGGTATTGAATATAGTTCCCTGTGCTATACAGTAGGACCTTGTTGTTCACCTCATTTAGATAAAGTAGTTAGAGTCTATAAATCCTGAATTCCCAATTTATCCCTCCCCCCACCCCTTTTTACCCTGGTAACCATAAGTTTGTTTTCCGTGTCTGTGAGTCTGTCTTTGTTTTGTCAATAAGTTCATTTGCGTCCTATGAGGCCCTTCCTGAGAAGATATGAATGTTCACAGATGGTAAAGAATGAGTGTGCCAAAACCGCTGATTTTGTCTACAGCATGAACATGACCAGGATGATGCAAACTCCCAGTCCAGGACCTTGAGACACTTACTGGGAATCAAAAGATGTCACTGTTACTGAACATTTCACAATACATTAAAAAAAAAAAACCCAAAACTAAAAAAAGATGTAGCTAGATCCATCAGACAGCTGGTATATGGCTCGTGTCATATGTGGCTTCTTTTTGTATTGTTAAACCATTTCGCATCATTCATGAAGGCTGAATTTACTTTTTCTACACATTCTAGAATATCTGCATATGTATAAACATAATACAAATACACAGGCACATATACACACACACACTTTGAACTTGTATAAGAGATCAATTCATATGTTAATTGAAAATACTATTATGGAATTTTCCAAACATATGTAAGTATGTACCCATCACCCAGCCTGACACACGCCCAGTCTTGTTTCATCTGTTCCTCTCCGCTACCCCTGGATGATTTTGAAAAAGAAAAAATCCCAGCTATCTCATCTACAAGTACTTCAGTCTGTCTGATCCAAGACACCTCTTTATACAACATCCAAAGAGATCTTTTAAATATGAAAAAAAGATTTTCGTCACTCATGCTTGCTTGAAATCCTTCAGTGACTACCTTGGCCCTTCAGAGGAAGGTTCGATTCCTCCGCTCAGCCCCGTGTCCTTCGTGCTCCAGCTGTTTCTTCAGCCTCGTCTCCTGCATCCCCCGCACCCACCATCGCCCCACACCTTAGCTCGTTCCACTCCAGCCTCACCAACACAGCAACTCCAAACGACTTCTCTTGTCTCAAGACCTTTGCATACTTGTAAGCCTGACTGACTTCTCTTCAGCCTTTGTTCTCGGCTTAAATGTCACCTTCTCAAGACGGCTTCCCTGGACAGCCTAGATTAGGTTTGGTCTGCCTGTTCTGTATCCTCAGAGCAACTTAGACTTAAACAAAATAAAAAAAAATGTAAGTATACAGTTATTTGCATAATTTCTCTCTCTCTCTCTTTTTTTTTTTAACAGACCTGTCTTCCTCCCTACCCTAACTGCACTGTAAGTTCCACGAGGGCAGGGATGATGTCTATATGTACATATATTCCTTATGTATATTCCAGATGTGTCTGTTTCTAACCCCAGCCCCTTGCACAGCACCTGAACAGAGCAGACCTGTGGCTGCTACGTGCATATGCATTGATACATGCCCATTAAATAAACAGGAGGACCAATATCCATTTGGCTATTTACATGCCACATAAGTGACTCTGGATTAGATAAAAAGCTTCTGGGAAAACAGAAGTACAATTCTCTCTGGAATAAAAGTCTAACACAGCCTCATATACAACTAAGCACTTAATAATCTTAATGATGTTGGTGGATTGTTCAAGGAGAGGAGGATGATAATGACACCCCTCAGCGTGCTGTGAAATTATTCCTCACATTAGCGACACTTTGAAGATGCTTTCATGGGCGCTGCCTCACTAGAAGTGGGCACTGGAAGTGTTATCCTCGCCACGTGACGGAGGTAAGGACTGGAAAGCGGTGTCAGGAGGGCCAGGGTGTGCTGTCTCCATTCTACCTCTTGGCCTCAGCTTCATCTACCAGCCAGGGGTTTAGACAAAGCGCTTCTGAAGTTCTCCCGACACTGCAATCCTGAGCTTACGTCTCTAATAGTCACCAAGCTCTATGATGAGTGATTACAATCCGAAACTCAGCACATGTGCCCTCCTGACAGCTTTTAGGACCGTGAGAGACACCATCCAGGGAGTCTGCGTTGGGAATTTTTTTTTTAAATTGAGGTACAGTTGATTTACGATATTAGTTTTAGGTGTACAGCAGTGATTCAAACTTTTTGCAGATTATACTCCATTTGTAGTTATTGTAATATATTGGCTACATTCCCTGTGCTGTACACTACATCCTTGCAGCTTATTTTATACATAGTAGTTTGTACCTCTTAACCCCCTACCCATCTCTTGCCCTCCCTCCCCACTGATAACCACTAGTTTGTTCTCTATATCTGCGAGTCTGGGTTTTTTTTTGTTGTTGTTGTACTCACTAGTTTGTTGTATCTTTTAGATTCCACATATAAGTGATGTCATGTAGTATTTGTCTTTCTCTGTCTGACTTATTTCACTAAGCATGATACCCTCCAGGTTCATAATTTTGGTACTCTTGAAGTCACCAAGCGCCCAGAATCATAGGTGGACACAAAATTCTGGGAAAAGGCCTGAAGTTTGTATTTTTAAAGAAAGCAGTGTACCTTATCTTGATCTGGAATTGTACAACAAAGTGAATGCTTCCTCAGAGTCCTTAAAAATGTCTCAGTATACTTACCTCCTAACACAGACATGTTCCCCAAGCCCCTGGTTATCTGGCCGAGGACCGTTTGCTCCTAGCTAGCCAGCGCTACTCAAAAGTTACTGCGGCTGTCAGTTTCTGGATGAATCACACTGTACAACCGCTGGCCTATTTCACCACAAGTAAAACTAACAGACACACTGCAGATTTAGATGTTTCTACAACCTGAAGTCATTCCTCCTCAACCTCCTCACTGAATCCTCTTCCACTGTCACATCTCCAGCGCTGCTGTCCCCAGGCCCCCTTGTCCTCCTTTCACTTTTCACCCTCCCCCGCAGTCCACGTCTGCTCCCGCGTCTCACTACCACGCTGCAGTGGGCACCTCCCGTGCTCTCCTGAGACCCGTATGGCCAACTGCAAGGAATAGACCATTTTCTGAATGTCCCCCTGACCCCACAGAGTTCCCATGTCCTAAACTCATCCTTCACTGTCCCCACCCTGCACCTAACACACCGAAGGCACAGAACTGGTGAGCGCAGTTCTTTGAACACGTGCGCGACCTCCCACCTCTGAGACTTTGCATGAGTTATTTCCTCCATCTTGAATACACTCTCTCCCTCGTGAACCCAACCCGACCCTTATTTGTTCCTCAACACCCAGCCTCAATGCCACTTTTTCTCTGTTGTCATTATGTCACTTCCCTGTCCTGGCCTCCAGAAAGGAGTTTTGATCATTCCTCCTTGGCAGAGAGCCAAGTATATCCATTTACATGTTCTCATTCTGCTAGACCTTGAGCAACAGAAGAGGCCATGTCTTCTCATCTTTGCTTCCCAGCACTTAGCACAGGCCAAGCTGAGGGAAGGCACCAGACAGGGACTTGCTGAATTGAACTCAATAGGGGTTCTAATTCCCTAGTGTATCACTTCCTCCTTCCAGGGCCACAGGCTCACCTCAGGCCAAGAACAACAAATATAGGAAAAGAAATAGACATTGTTGGCCTTGGTGTTTATAAGTCGCTCTGCTTGGTACCACGGAGGGTAGGAGATAGAAGTTGGTCTGGGCCTCGGGAAACTTTAATTTTCTGCATTGAGGGATTAAAAAGCCAGTTCAGTGTTTCTCTGATAAACACCCCATACCTTTTGAATCTAGGTCCAGTGGGCATCTTTAGAGGCTGCAGCCTCATCTGAGTTGAACGTCACCCATATCTACTTCTCTTAATTTTTGTATTTCCTATTTTTAGAAGTCTGCAACCACTTTCCAGTGTTTCAGAATCCTCTTGAGAGAATTTTTCGCAATTAAATCTAGGACCTAAATTTCAACTGCCCCCAATTCCTATAAAACCTAGACTAGGTACTAAGCAAGGTTAAGATTCAATAACCCAATAATAATAGTGGAGGCAAATGTATTACTTAAACCCACCAAAAGACAGAAACAGGCATACTGGATTAAAACAAGTAAATGAAATTCAGCTATAGATTATAATGGAGTAGCTTTTGTTCTCATTGAAAATAATACTTTAAAAGTCTTTGAGGCATCTAAGACTAACCAATTCAAGCAGGAATTGAAGAGCCAGATCTTGAAGAGAAGGGAGGTTCACGGCAATTAGCAACTTTCTGCAATATACTGTTTCCCTTAGGATGTTTATCAATTCTTGGCAAGGCCAGACTAAAATGAATAAATACATGATGATATAATCAAACAATGGAATACTATACAGCAATGAAAATAAACCAATATCTGCATCAACATGGATGGGTCTTCAAAATATGATATGTGAAAGAAGCCAGACAAAAAAGTACATGAACTGTAATAATCCAATATAAATGAAGTTCAAAACAAGTAAGATTTTTCTGTAGAAATCAGGGTAATAGTTATGTTGGAAAGAAGAGGAGGAGGTAGTGGCTGTTAGGGGGCATAAGAATGATTTCTAGGATGCTGTTAAAGTTCCACCTCCTGATCTGGGTGGTGCTTACACAGGTATGCTCACTTTGTAAAAATTAATGTATTGTGTATTTACGATTTGTCCAATAGACTATATATATATTATGCTTCAATCAAAAAGTCCCCCAGAGAGGGGCTTCAAGATGGCAGAATGGAAGGACACAGAGCTCATCCTCTCCCACAAATACATCAAAAATACATCTACATGTGGAACAATTCTCACAGAATATCTACTGAAATCTGACAGATCTTGTACAAGTGCAACTACAGGGAAAATCTTCACAAAACTGGATAAACAACAAGGTCCTACTGCACAGCACAGGGAACTATATTCAATACCTTGTAATAGCCTATAATGAAAAAGAATATGAAAAGGTATATATATGTACAACTGAATCACTATGCTGTATGCCAGAAATAACACATTGTAAATTGACTACACTTAAATTAAAAAAAAAGTCCATCAAAATTTTAAAATGGTAACCATTCTGCTTGCAGCAATCCTGAACCATGTTATTTCAGACTGACTCATCTGCTGAATAATATTTTTAAACCTAAACACATCAGAGAACTACCAAGGCAGGGGCTAAGATACTGGAGAGACAGAAGGGCTGAGTGAGCTCTGGCTGACTACTGGTGTCAGGAAAATGGTTAAAGCATTGAGTTCTATTATACTTTAATAAGTCAAGATGCCACTCAAGAGTAACCACCAAAAAAGTGTAATACGTTGATTGAATAATCCAATCAAAAGACAAAGATTTAAAGGCAACATCATCAATTGTATTTCATGGATTTGGATTCTCATTTGGGTAGGGGGAAAAAAATAGAGTACAGCATGGTGACTACAGTTCACGATACCATATTATATGCTTAAAAATTGCTAAGGAAGTAGATCTTAAATGTTCTCACCACACAAAAAAGTAATTACATGAGATGATGGAGGTGTTAACTAACCTTATTGTGGTAATCACTTCACAATACACACATGCATGAAGTCATTGCATTGTGCACCTTAAACTTACACAATGTTATATGTCCACTGTATCACAATAAAGCTGGGGAATAAAGTAAAACAATTTAAAAACAAAAAGAGAAATATTCAAATACACAGTCTTTAAATAACACTCTAACAGTATTATCATAAATATTATATCTTACTCGATGGAAAGTTAAACAGGTGGCAGATTGATGCTAGGGGGATATTAAGTACACAGCATGCTGGTAGCTTTCTCCAGTGGCTAATGTTTCTTTTACAATTGGAAAGAATCACATCAGGGGGTAACCTGGGGCTAAAAATGTTGGGCTCTAAGGGTAAAGGGCATTTATTAACAGGAAGTAGAAGAAAAATAGGGAATGGCCAGGTGTAGTCTAACTCAGAATTGTGGACTGGGGAGTCAGGAAAATCTGGATTCTGATCCCAGGGCTAATATACAGAACATAAAATTTACCTTCTTGACCATTTTTAAGTGTACGGTTCAGTGGGATTAAGTTTGTTCACATTGTTGTGCAGCCATCACCATCATCCATCTCTAGAACTTTCTGCACCTTCCCAAACTGAAATTCCGTATCCCTTAAACCCTAACTCCCTACTCCCCCTCCGGCAGCCCTTGGCAGCCACCATTTTGCTTCTTGTCTCTATGAATTTGACTATCCTAGGTACCTCGTATAAGTGGAATCATATATTTTCTCTTTTGTGTTTGGCTTCCTGCATTAAGCATAATGCATTCAAGGTTCATCCATGCTGTGACATGTATCAGGATTTCCTTCCTTCTTTTGGCTAATAATCCACTGTGTGCATATAACACGTTTTGTTTATCCATTCACCTGTTGATGGACACTTGGGTTGCTTCCACCTTTTAAATATTGTGAATGATGCTGTGAACAGTGATGTACAAATATGTTTGAGCCCCTGATTTCGACCCTTTGGGGTATACATCCAGACATGGAATTTCTAGGTCACATGGTACTTCTAGGTTTAATTTTCTGAGGAACTGCCTGCCATATAACTTTCCACAGTGCCTGCACCATTTTACCTTCCCATGAGAGGTGCACAGGGGTTCTAATTTATCTGTTTGTTTTAAGTAAGGTGCTGAATGGCCATTGGTGAGTCACAATTTCTCCAGGCCTGAGTTTCCTGGTCTATTAAGTGAGGGAATTGGAATGGATATCATCTCTTAGGTTTCTTCCAGCAAAGAACTCTATTGGCTTAATTAAATCAAGGTGCAATTAGAGCCAGAAAGCAGTTTGAATGGTTTGTGAAGCATGACTTGCTATATTACACCCTCTTCCTAAAACAATAAATCCTCATGAGTTTTCAGAGAAAGAGGGCAGAGTCTAAAAATGCATTCTCACTGATGACAGTGGTGGCTGCTTCCTGAGCCCCTACTCTGTGCCAAGAACCATCTCCAGTATCCCCATATGCTATCTCAGACCCCAAGGGGACAGATGAGGACACCAAGGCATGGCAGAATCCCACCACGTACCCAAGGTACCACAGCCAGCAGGCAGGGACCTTGGGACCATGCCCTAATGCCTCCCTCCTTGGTGCCTCTACCCAAGTCTTGAGTGGTCCTCACTGTTTTCTTCCTTTCTCTGATCACACTTTTTTTTTTTTAATTTTAAGTATAGTCAGTTTACAATGTTGTGTCAATTTCTGGTGTACAGCACAATGCTTCAGTCATACATGAATACACTTCTGTTTCAACGTCTCAGCCCCCTGCCAAGAAGAGCTGCATTTCCCCAGCTACGGCATTTAAGCTTTTGCTTTTGGGGCCTGGAGGCTGATGTGTACAAAACTGTCTCAGAAATCCTCTCAGTGAATGTTTTTGAGTAATTTGCTCTGACACCTTTTCAAGTGTTTTTCAGAAAATGACTTTTAAGGTACACTCCTTGAAGGAGAAAGAAACAGAAGGCTTAGTGGGTTCCTGTGTGCTTTACATGTATTCATTCACTGAATTTAGGTAGTAACCCTATGACACAGATTTTATCACCTCAGTTTTCTAAGGACACGGAGCTTCAGAGAGGTGTGGTGGCTCGCTGAGGTCACTCGGCCAGAACAGCCCAGAGCTGGGAGATCAGCCCTTCACAGAGTGAAACCTAAGCTCCTTCCTATGGGGAGACGCCACGCAGAGAACAGACAGAGCCACTTAGGAGAATCAGTGCTCAGTCAGTGACACGTTGCGGCGAGCTGAGCAGCTGGCATTAGAAAGGAGCCGAAATAAAGGGAAGTAGAGAGGTTCACAGATTCCCAGAAGCGAGTCTGCAAGCAGAGGGAACATCTCAGTCCCCTCTGAAGGGTGGATTCTCTTTAGACACCAGACGTTCTGTTTTCTCCCAGAACAAAGATTGTGGAGGGAGGATGTTCCTGGTTAGCATATATCCAAGTTACCAAAACAATTTATACACATCAAAGATAGAGTTTAAAGTTAATTAGATTGACCTGATTAAGAAGAAACCATCTTAATCGTTCCGCATGAATCTTAACCTTGCTTAGTACTTAGTCTAGGTTTTACAGGGATTGGGGTATGGGGGTGGGGGTGAAATCATGGTCCCAGATTTAGTCGGGAAGAATTCTCTCAAGAGGGTTCCGAAACACTAGGAAGAGTCTGAGGATGTAAAAAAAATTAAGAGAAGCAGATGTGGGTGATGTTCAACTCAAATGAGGATGTGGCCTCTGAAGAGTGCTATTGGACCTAGATTCAAAGGGTATGAGGTGTTTATTAGAGAAACCCTGAACTAGCTTGTTAATCCCTAAATAGAGACCATTAAAGTTTCTTGAGGCCCAGACCGATTTTTATTTCCTACCCTCCATGGTACCAAGCAGAGCGACTTCTATACACCAAGGCCACCAATGTCTGTTTCTTTAGGCTTGAACTAGCATTTTCATCCAAAATTATATTCAATTTCATTGAATTATAAACTCTGCGGTCCTTCTTTTAAGTATTAAAAAAACTCCCCAAATCAGCTGTAGTAAGTGGACTAAATACGTGTGCCAGGAAAAGCCATCGGTTTTGTGATGGTGGCTGCCGCAGGCCACGGGGATTAGCACGCCTGGGAATCACAAAGACCCCGGCTCCAGCCCGCTAACTGTGAAGGTCACAATGTGCAGTAAGCCCGACCCTGCAGCACGAATCTGTGGTGTTATCAAAGATTAGGTCATCAAAGGTAGCCAGCTGAGGTAAGGACACTTCCCCTCCAGACGTTAAGACACTTCGGGGCATAAATCTACACAGACGAGCCCTTCTCCCTGATTTTGTAATTGATCAAATCATAAAAGTCACATTCTTGGTTTCCTTAGTCTACATTTTCTACTAAATATACACATTTTTCTTATGAAAACACGCTAGATAGAGGACATTTGTACAAAAGCACTTCACTTTTATTTCTATATGCAGTTAGTGCTTCCTCAATATCGTTAGAGTATTGGCCCCTGAACTTGAGAATCAAGTTATGGATTATGACTTGCTTTGGCACTACTTGCCTGGGAAGGAGTTCTGCGATCATTTCTCTTTTTGTCATGTGGATAATTCTCAGGGACAATCATGCCATCAGCCCCAGGACACACTGATCTGTATACAAAGTGTTCTTAAAATGACACCAATCATATGACTGGGGAGTTCTAAAGAGAGACAAGTCTCTCACCAACGTGGCTAATATTTTCCAAATCTAGTTTTTTTGTCTCAAATCATTGGAAAGGACATGATTTGAGGAAAGTAATTGTTATCCCATAGATACCATCCAACAGAGAGATGGACTGTTCTGATTTTTCCCTAATGAAGAATATTCATTGTTATTCCCCCTGGGCATACAGTGGGAAATAATACATGATTTCTGAATAGAAAACTGGCCCAAATTACATGTTATTTTCTTATTACTTGTTACTTTTTTGTTCTCAACATAAGGGAATCAATTCCTTTTTCTTCCTCACTTCACAGTAAGGCTTGCACAAGGATAACATGGAAGCAAATGAGATCTTGCGAAAGTTTGGAAAATCTCTCCTCTCCCAGTACTATGGGAAAGGCCCCTTCATCCTGCTTCTTGGATGCTGATGACCGAAACACCATCAATATTGAAACAACTGGAAATGTCATTCACATGACCCGACAGCCTCGTCTGTCCTGACCGGAGGAAGGGGGAGCATCACTTCACCCACAATAAAGCCACAAGTGCTTGAAATACTTGATCTATAGCAGACAACACTATCAGCTGCTATTGTGTTTGGCCCCAAGACAACTATTGCATAAGAGAAAAAAAAACAGCCTGAGAGAACTCTGGTTCTTTGATTCTACAGATTACAACACAGATTTCAGTTAGAGCTGGGAGCTTACTGGTAGGTGGTATTTAAAAAAACCAAAAACAACAAACCCAGGAGGGTAGGGTACAGCTCAGTGGTAGTGTACATGCTTAGCATGAACGAGGTCCTGGGTTTGATCCCCAGTACCTCCGTTAAATATAAAAAAAAATCCTAATTGCCTTCTCCTCCCCTCAAAAATAAATAAATAAATTAAAAAAAAAAAACTCAAATCAAGAAGCACATACAGCAAGCTGGTATGCAATAGCTGGAAAGCTGGCTGAGTGAGCACAACTTACAGATTTCAGGATCCCTGTGGCATCTTCATGCAGCCACGTAGGGTAGACCACTTCATCGTTCAGTATGGCCTCAAAGAGGTCATCCTCGTTCTCTGCCTCGAAGGGCGCATGGCCGCACAGCATCTCATAGAGCAGAACGCCCATTGCCCACCAGTCCACCGCGGGCCCGTACAGCATCTCCTGGAGGATCTGTGCAAAGGGGCAATGTGAGAATTGCTTCATGCCTCTGATCAACAAATGCGTCCTAATGACTGAGGAAAATGATGGATTAGGAGAGGCCGCACCACAAGGGAGTTCCCTGTGCTGGCCTGCGTGTTCCATTCCACCTCTGGAGAGTGGTCTGTCTTCCCGGGGCTCAACTCAGAGGCTTTCTCATGTAGGTGATCAAATGTCTATGGCCTGCTTAGGCCAAGGTGATAGTAGATGCAGATCCAAACCAGGAAGGGTTTGGAACTGCATCTGTGGAGAAGGAAGAGGAGACTGGGCTCACTCACCCATATGGGGAAAAGCTCAAGAGCTTATCTATTTCTGCTAAATGGGGCTTGGGTCAAAGCACTGAACAGAGGCAAAGAAGAAACTTGAATAGCTGTGCGTGGAGCATGCTTTGTCCTCATTCAGGGCTAAACCCTGAAGTAGCTACAAAGTTTACAAAACTGTTTTTGACCTGGATTCTTATTTGGAGGAACTGAGGACATTTTCAGCCATCATTCACCCAACGAGCCACAGAGGAGCATGGAGGCGTCAGCTTTCCATGCCGCCCACAGGCTGCGGCGCACGAATGGCCTGTGCATCTCTGACAGGGCTGTTGGAGCTCTGGGCCTTGCAGAGCCGCCCAGACAGCGAGGGCACTCACCTCGGGAGCAATGTAGTCGGGCGTGCCACAGAAGGTGGCCGTGGTCACCCCGTTACAGATCCCCTCCTTGCACATTCCGAAGTCGGCCAGTTTACAGTGACCCTCGTGGTCCAACAGTACGTTGTCCAGCTTGAGATCTCTGAAAGAAACCAAGAGTGGCATGTGGTGGGGCAGCGGGGCCCCCAGACCATCCACCTGGATGAGCTGGGTCACGGAATGGGTGATCAGACCACAGAGGGGCCAGGCGCGGCCCAGAGAGCTTTCTGCACACATACTTTAAAGGAAAACAATGCTTCTTTGGGTCAGTTAGATGAAAAATGCAGATCAACTCTCAAAATGTGCCTTGTGGTTCTTGGATACTGGATCCACCTGAATGGACTCTCCAGATATTAAGACACAGGCTGCCCATTAGAAACTGAGAAGGTGACTTTTCCAGGCTTCCCACTTACTTTATACCCCCAAGACATCCACCCACCCCCACCTTGTTATCCACTCTGGCATCTTTCTACCCACTGGGCTTCACTCGGGGAACATTCCCGGAGCAAGTGGCCGCTGTGGGCCACGGACTGTGAAAGGCATCGAGAGTGCAGGTGCTCCTTCTCCCTAAGGGGCTCGCAGAGCACTGGGGAGACAAACATTAGCTCCACGAAGGAGGGAGCAGGTTGATGTCGTTCACCACTGTGCTAGGCATAGTGCACTCCATAAATATTTGTTAAAAATCCATACATAGAGATGTGTGTATACATAGATACATATACACGCATCTCTATATATACATACATGAAAGGGAGGAGAAAGAGAAACGGGAGAGGGAGGAAGAGAAAACCAGTTGTTGTATAATACAGGTGGCATGATGGACGCACGAACTCAGTGCTGGGAGAGGAACACAGGAAGGAATAATTAATCCCTTCTAGTGGGAAGAGAGAGGGATAGTTCCACAGTAGAAGCAAAATTGAGCTGGCTCTTAAAGTGGTGTGTCAGAGCCTTCCATACAGGGGAGGGATGTGAGAAGGTTATTGTGGGCAGGTAGACAGAGCTGGTGCATGGAGGCAGGCGCGGAGACGTGATGGGCAGGTAGGCTCGGGAACTCTTTGAGGTGTAGTATGGATGGAGAGTGAGTCCGCATTGGAACACCGGGGCCATCAAAATGCCAGGGCTGGAAAGGACAATTAGGTCCAAACTGTGAAGGGCCCCGAATGCCACACTAAGGAATTTTGATAGTTAGCTATTAGGCAGAAGTGACCCACGGAAGCTCTCTAATTAAGATCTCCAACTGAACAGAAAAGATCAGCTAGCAGCAGCTCAAACAGTCCCAGGCAGAGACGTTAGGACCTGAACTAGGACAGCGTCAAATGGAACAGAAGGCAAGGGGTCAGTTAGCAGGGCTTCGGTGAACGCACAATCAGTGTGGAGGCCTGAGGACCACTTAGAGGGAGATGAGGAGAAGCGGCAGGACTGATGACTCTTGGGTTTCTGCTGAGACTCAGTGGGTTAGCGGGGACGTTAATAACCCAGGAAAAGCAAGACAGGAGTAATAACAGGGTTGGTCTGGGTGCACCCTAGCTACACAGGAGCCTCAGAGATTACGGTGAGCCCAGGACAAAAGCACCTTCCCTCCCTTCCCCAACCATAGGAGCAGAATCCACTTAAGGGAAGTGAGTTTCCAGCAGCAGAATTATTTGGTAAAAGACCTGAAAAAACTGTATGCAAATAAAAGGCCATGTTCCCTCAATGCCTGCTCCCCAACATGGGCTTCAAGCACCACCTGTCTTCCTGTCTCCTGTCACCACACAGATCCAGGCATCATCACAGAGGGAGACCTGGCACCATGGCAGCCTGGGAAAGCATCCTACAGACCAACACCACTGCCAGGCTCTAGGCTCAGCCTGGAGAGGATGAGACAGGCAGCCTTGCCTATGGGGCGACAACTTTATGCTTTGCTTTTTGAAGCAATGGCGTGCTCAAAGGCAACCACACGGGCTAATCAGTGAGGAGGCTGCCCAGCCTGCCGGGGATGATAGGTGACTTCCTGCACCCAGAGGTCTGCAGTCGACTGCCAGGTGTGAGGTGGCCACTGGGAGTGACGGTGGCCCCGCACTGGGCATCTTCACAGTGGGGGCCGCTGACTGCTGTTCTGGGGCTTGGCATCCCCAGTGGGTGGTGTCAGGGCACTCACAGTTCTGTTTTCCTACCCTTGCTCGGCCCGAGGGAAGAGGCTGGTCTCTGTCCAGCCCAGGGTAACGCTGCGGTTGGAGGAGGTAGTAATGACAGAACCGGTGCGGCTGGTTTCCACACCGGGCCCCACGACTGGATCCAGCCTGATCACGCTGGTCTCACAGACAGTGGTGGCTGGAAGACACCCAGGAATGGAAACCGAGTTCTGTTTTCCAGGAATCCCTGACAAGCGAGGTGAAAGCAGTAGAGCTTTCGCAGAGCAGCCCCCTCTCTGCACCTGTGTCCCGGCAGCCACCTCCCGGGGGTCGGCAGAGGTGTGCTGCGGACCTGCGGAGTCACCTGCAAAGCAAGGCTCCTCCATCTCTAAACCTCCAGTCAGCCTCCCACCCCCTCCCTGTGAAGAATCCCACCTCCTACACAGGCAACTGCTTGCAGCAGGCTGTGGTCTGCGGAACCCGTGTCCTCCTCTGCACGCCGACACACATGAGCTAGATCTGTTTAGCCAACGTGAAAGTGGAATCACAAGAGCCCGGGGCGGTGGGCAGGGAGACCACTGCCAGGAGCACGGTCTAGCTCAGTTATTCTTCCAGAAGTGGCTTCAGACTCCAGGCCCTATTAGCGCCTGGTTGTCTGGCTCCTCTGGGGACTGATGATGGCAAACATCAGAGGGGGCTGGCTGAGGTTGGAGATTACAGCCTGTGGCCCCAGGAGAGCCCGGGAGCTGGCTTTATCAGCACCGCGTTCTCGCCCCGCAGTCCAGGCCCCTGCGGCCCTGCACCCAGAGCCTGCACGGAGTGCTCTGAGTCTCTTCCATGGCCAAACAGGGTGCCTGAGTTTCTGAACTTTCCCGAAGCCGTTATAACTGGTAAGGGCTCGGAAAGGATTTCCTGGGGTAGCAGAAACAAGTGCAGACAGAAACCCACAACGGTCTAAAGAGCTGACCTGAGATTGCTCAGGAGAACTTGTGACTAACGTCCCAGGGAAGAGGCTTGATTGCTTATTACTCGGCAGCTGTTACAGGTACAGGTACACAGGAGTTGTTCAGGGAGAGAAAAGGGCTTTGTCATCAGGTCTGTAAGCTGCCTGTCACAATGCCCTCTGTACCCAGAAGTCTTGGGGCACAACCCTGCTGCTCAGGACACAGAATTGAGCAGCACAGGGCTGCGACTCAGCCTGGTCACGGGATGATTCCCCGGGGCACAGAGGCAGGTTATACACCTCAAACCTGACTTCTCAGTCTAATTTTAGGCACGCTCAGAATGGGACCAGCCCTGAGGGAAATGCTGTTGCTGGCTTCACAGCAGGTGCTACCTAATAGGACAAAACTCTCAAACCAGGATCCTCAGGGGGTTCAATTAAGAGCGTAAGATCCCAGGCTATCAGTTCTGCCCTTGGCCCCAATATCTACACCTCCACTGTGAGATCGGTCCTGACATCCCCAGATACCTCTCCGACAGCACACCTTGCACTGTACTCCTGAAGAATCTGCACCTGTCTCCCCCCTTGGCTGGGGCTGAGCCCTATTCCTCCCTAGCCCCAGCTTGGTCCCGGCAGAAGACACTGACCAAAGAGATCAACAGGTGCATCTCAGGTAGATAATGACCAATGCAGAGCCTGACTTATTTTCAGGGGAAAGACAGAAGTTCTGTAAACATCACTGGGACCCTTGTTTCAAAATAATTATACTCATAAAAACCCATGTGATTTACCCCCTAGAGATAGATTCTGTGGAAAGAAAAACCCTGAAATATAAGTTCAAATGCTTTGCTTTAGTGAAACTGGAGAAAAGAAACTGCCTTAGGAGCGGCAATCAGAAAGCAGAGGGGACTCAGGCATAATACTTTCCCTGGCTCACGTCCAGACGGGCGAGCAGAACACTGAGAGGGTTAGCCAAACACATTCAAAGGTTACACAGCCATTTACGGTCATGGCCAGCTTCTACTCTAAGGGTAAATAGTCATCTTCATTTAACAAAAAAAGCAAAAGCCAAAAAGTCACCCTCTGACTCCTGAACTGAATATGAAATATGCAAAGGTCAGTTCTTGGCTTTGGAGTTCCGCAGCCTCCCATGCCAACATGTAACTCAGCAGCCAGCGTTAACAAGGCTAGACAATGAGGATGACAGGTTCATACAGGGTAGAGGCTCAGGTCCTAAAATGCTAAACACACAATTATGGGCTCATCGTTCATTAGCGTATTGAGCGCGGGGATTTAATAGCTATCCCTTTGTTCTGCAAGCACAGAAGGGTAGAAAGAGTTACTTTATCCTCCCTGACTGCCTGAAAGGTACATTGTTCTTGCTGGGTAATCAGGGTTACTTAAAATGCCCACAGTGGTTTCAGAGAGGATTCTCAAGTGGTTCAAGACAAAGGAAATTCAGAAATTGTATTTATTTTGTTTCCACCACGAGCTATTCTGAGAGTCGTAAAACAAAATGACAGGAGTCTTACTGCTTAGATCAGTGGAATCAGTTACACTTCCAAAAGAAATAAAAAGTGAGTTAAGAGCTGACTCCTTGAACAAGAATGAATCTAAGAGGCTATTTAGGTGCTATATTTAATATATTTTTAAAACTTTTTATCACAGAAAATATTACATGTTTACAAAAGTGCAGTGAATAATGTAACATCTCCTGTAGCAATCATACCACATCAGCAGCAATCAATGCACGCCCAACCTTGTTTCAGCTACATTTACTCCCTTCCTGATCCATCTGTTTGCAGATCTGGATGCAAATCCAAAACATGAAACGATCTCATCTATACATATTTTAATATCTGAATCTAATGCATAACAATTATTTAACAAAGTATAACTTTGATATTAGTTATAAAATATACAGTCAACATACTATTTATTGTTGATATATTGAGTTTTGTCTGTTTGCTCATTGTTGGTATGTGTGTGTATCCAGAGAACCTGAAAAAAAGGTTCTGTGGGTAATAATAATAATAAATAATGAGTGTCATTGCTAGCTAATATACATTGGGATGCTCACCAAATGCTAAGTGCTTTATCTATATTTTATTATTTATTGTCTTATTTTATGTTCAAAACAACCCTATGAAGTAGGCTTTGCACCAACATCAGTTAGTTGGCCAGGGATGAAGTCAGGATTCAAACTCAGTTCTGCTCACCCCTCTTCAAGGCCTGGGTTCCTGACCCACTACAGGTGGCACATTCTCTTCCATGTTCGGTATTATGTTACTAGCTAATCCTCCTAGTAGGCTATTTCTTGAGAGGACTTCATCAAGTCAAACAAGAGCCATCAGAGAATCAGCAAATACCCTGAGATTGAACTAGAACAAAAGGACATTTTTGTGCACATCACTATTAAATGCATAATCAAAATTCTGCAAAAAAAAATTTTTTTTGCCTTGGTTTTTAGCTTGTGCATGGAGAAAGTTCAATGGATTTTATACAATCCTTCAAGGGGCAGGAGTAAGGGAGTGCACAGCAGATCTCTAGCTGTCAAACAGAAGATAGCATGCTGCCCTCTTCCAGGGAAGAGAGGCTGGCATGTGGGCAAGAGTTAAGAGGTGGCATTTGCCAAGAGAGTGAATTTGGATTATGATCTAAATTTCAAAACAAAACCATTCAGGGCTGGCTTGTGTTTTGAATGTCTGGATTTATATAAACTTGAAATCTTTTCAAAGCAAGACTGATTGTATTAAACTGGTAAAAAGAATTTTAAATAGTCACTGAAATAGCAAAAGCCTAAAATGTGGTTTCATCCCAAGTCAGATAGTAGCACCCTTCATGTACTACCTAACAGAAGATACTCAGTTGTTCACCCACCCTACAAATCTTTGATTGCTATCCATGAGCCGGGCATATGCAGGGGGCTCAGAAGGAGACAGGAGATGGCAGGAGCCTGATACAGTGGGGCCAGCGAGGATTCCAGTCTTTAGCCTAAGAAGAAAGGGAACCCTCTGAAAGCTCTTACAGAGGAGAGGGGTGGCGTTAACTTGTGATTTTACAACAAGCCTCCAGCTATGATATGGATAACAGGTCAGAGGGGATGAGTTAGAACATGGAGAGACCAGCTGGGAGGCTACTGGAGTATTCAGAAAAGAAGTGATGGAGGCTGGACCAGGGTGGGGCAGTAGGGTGCAGAGAACTAGGTGGATGAACTTTTAGGGGAAAAACGTAATGGGATTTAGTAATGGAAAGATGTAGAAGGTAAAAGGGGAGAAGCTCACAGAATTTATTTTGGACATACTGAGCTATTTTTCAGATGTCCGAGCAGAGATGTTTAACAGGCAGCTGACTATACACAGCTAGGATGCGGAGGGCAGGTCAGGCAGGCCAGGGATAGAAATGTGCGAGTTATTAGTTGGGTGGGGATGAGTTCACCTGGGGAGAAAGACTGGAATGAAAAGGAGACGGGTTGGGACTAAGCCTTGGTGAGAGCATCCTGAGGATAATACCCCTCGTTTTTTTTCACACTGAGACCACAAACACTAGCGAGAAATGAACAGAGTGAGCAGCTCAGCTGAGGGCCAGGAAGCAGGGATCTTTTGCCTCCAGTAGGCCATCCATAGTCCTGTTTAGGTTTAAAAGGGTTAGAAAACGTTAACCTTTTTCAACCAGAATCATCTGATGGATTCTCTCTAGGTTAAACTCTCAACCTCTACTACATGATGTGATGTTTTTGCGAGTGTAAACTTAAGTTTTTTTTATATTTTACCTTCTTACTTTACAAAGATGCTTATTGCTGCATTATGCATGACAGCAAATTTTGGAAACAAGCTAAATTATTTATTAATAAGGGAACAGCGAAATAAATTATGGTATATCCAGGACAGGATTTTATGAAAGCTGTTAACATTTTATGAAGGACAAAAAAGGCAGGCAAATGTTTATGACAGAATTTTTTTGCCTTTTGAAAACTATGTCTTTGGTGATTATAAAAGTACTGTTTTCATTATGTAACATCCAATCATTCCTGAAAAAATTACGGAGAAAATGATGATGCGTTCACAATCTTCAAATCTTCTCAGTGCTGCCCTAACATGCATTTTGAAGGAAACTGCTTTTCTCACCTAACAAATATTTTGGACATATTCCTATATCCTGTGAATCTGCCTCATTCTTTGTATGGTTACATAAAATTCCATCATAAAGATGTACCATTATTAACCTAGTCTCCACCTCTCATGAACATGTAGATTGTTTCTGATTGTTTGCATCTTCAGACAACGGAGTAATGAGCGTTATTTGCACACTTGTAGAAGGGTTAAATTTTAAAAAGTGGAGATGCTGTGTCACAGGGTATAAATGTTTAAAATTTAAATAGATGTTGAGCAACTGCCCTTCAAGAAACTGACACCAAATTTTACTCCCACCAGCAGTGTACAGGAGTGTCCACTGGGCTTCCGTTTTCAGGTTAGATGTAATCATTCTTGTATCCTTGCCAATTTGCTAGGGAAAAATGATCTCATTGTTTTAATTTCATTTCTTGATTATTAATGATATTAAGCTTTAAAAGTATGTATATGGTTAATGGTCATTTGTGTTTCTTCTGTTGCCTGCTTTATGTATTTTAAAAACAGGTAAAATGTTTTACCTATTTTAAAATTTGGGATTTTTAAAAAAATGATTTTTAGAGGCTCATAACACAGCAGATAGGAGCAATTTGTTATATTGGTTGCACATATTATTGCCCAGTCTGTTTTTGTTTTGTTTATGGCAACTTTCATATTTTTATAGAGTCAAATCTGTCAGTCTTTATAGCTGCTGGGTTTCATGACTTATTTATAGGCTGATACAATTCTAAGTGAGAAAGCAGGACACAAAATTGTATTTTCAATATCCTCTTAGTTGTGTTATGACTGTTGTCAAGGGGAGGGCAGAGGGAAGGAAGAAAGACAAGAGGGAAAAAGGAAAAGATGAGAAAAGATAAACGAGAAAGACTGATTGAAAGCCTGTGCCTAAGTGATATATTTATGAATTATTTTTCCTTTTTTGTATTTTCTAAATTTTTATAGGAATTAAGTCTTACTTTGATAACCAGGAAAAAGCCATTAAAACATATATTTACATCTTTTGGCTTTAATCCTTTCCTTTGGTTTCCCTACCATTTCAGGCTGTCATTCTCAAGGAAGACACGCAGGGAAAATGCTCTACTGCTAGGAATGGAAAGGAGTTGTTTTAAAAACCCAGGCTACAAAAACATGTTGAAAAAAGCCACCTTACTTGTTTAGGTGAACATCTGTGGGCTCAGAATTCGGAACCTGTTATCACAAGCTCATTTTTTTCTAACCACTGAAATTACCTGAAGTGCCTACCATCTACATAATTGTCACCAATGACACTGATATTTTCCATAGCCCCATGATGTGTCCCTGTAGCCTTAACCAACAGTAGTTCGAAAATGAGGCCCCGGCAAAAATAAGCGACTTTCTCGATATTAAAGGAGGTCCCTGTGCCATTTCTCCTCATGAAGTGACTCTTTATCTGGTGTCTGTGAGGCTGATCTATTGCAACATCAGCTTAAGTACAAATATTTGAAATATGAATGTTCATCATTATGAGGCTCAATGCAAAATAACTTATTTTCTAATGAATGAAAGTCAGTGAAACAATTTCCAACCCAGAAGTGTTCCCGAGGCTCCTGGGTGGCTCTTTCCTCACTACCCTTACATATGTCTTCCCAACAGCTACTTGAGATGGGAAATGATCCTAAAAATGACTGCACAAGCTTGGCTATTACACCCCTTTTAAAACAGGGCCAGGGCCACACCAGCTAACCCCCATGGGCCAGGTGCTGGGCTCTATCCAGTCCTGGCATTTCATGCCCTTGATAAGCAGAAAGCCTGTTTCCACTTGCACCCCTCCGTACACACTGGACCAACCTAACTGAGAAATTTCCCCTTGTCCTGTCTTGTGGTAGGAAAATAAAAATGTACAAAGAAAGCATTCATTGACTTTCTGGACAAATGCAGAAAGCAATGAGTTTGAATAATGTCCACAATGTGCCAATCACACATCTCCTTAGGACCATCACATGAATGAGCCATCAAACAGGCAGTTGAGCTTTCTCCATGTATTTGTTCATTCCATGCTCCCTACTCCCAGGAGGGCTGAAATTCCCTGGCTGGAGCAGCACAAATTTATTTAGCAGTTCCTTACAGTACTTTTATTTTAAAGTTGCCAAGCAAATCTCTCTCACTAACTCTTCTTGCCAAATGCTTCCTATGTGGTACCTGGCAGCATTCACTGAGAAAGCAGGAGGCAGGGTGGAGGGCTTCGGAGAAAGACATCAAGGAGATGACAGCCCCTTGGCTGCTAGGGGCCTCCTGGCCATTGGACCTAGCTCCGACCCCACAGAAAGGATGCTGGGCCCGATGGCATCCCTGGACTTGTGGTCCAGAGGGGACAAAGCGGTCAACGAGCTGAATCCTGTTAATTCCTCAGGACTTCTCCCACGCCCAGTGCAGCTGACCCACGGAAATCCAGCTGCCAGGGGCAGCTTGGCTTCCCAACCACAGAAATCCAACAAGGAAATGGAATTTCTCCTACAGCAAGATCACAAATAGGATCAGTGAGTCATGGGGATTCTGAGAGCCTGCCAGCCAGGGTCAGGGCTGGTGGGGAGGAGCTCCTCACTGGCTGGCTGCTTGCAGGAGGTGTATGTGAAGATGAAGGATGGGGAGGTTTCCATTATGGAGGCTCAGAGCATGGCTCCCTACTAAGCAAAAAGATGTTAATGACAATCGGGGCAGCTGTGGAGGAGGGATGAGCAGGGGCCGATGGATCCCACAGGATTTTTTGTTGGACACAAACAGGTTCAGAGAATGAAACTCTGTTAACATTCAGGCACATGGCACTAGGTAACCACTGGCCATAGTTGTCACGGTTACTGTTGGACACAATGGGGATAATGGAAGACACTGTCAGGGACAGTGAGACAGCTTAACCTGTCTAGCTGTGGCTGGTTCCCTCTAAGAAAACCCAGGGCTCTTCTAAGGGGCCTAGATCCTGTCAGCTGTGAGGCTGGTTCGCTGAAGACAGTCCACTGAGAAGAAACAGTAATGCCCTTGCTCTGCCAGGGTTAGAACCTGGGGCAAATATGCAGCAAAAGCTGTTGCGGCCATCCGCTGGCCGAACACACAGCCTTGCAGAGCGTGCGAAGCAGGGCGTGGGTAACGAGAACGCTTTATGACAGGAAGGAATAGTTTATAGCATCAACCCCAGGAAGGGCCATGCAGGCTGATTTTGGCAAATGGCTCAGCACAAGCCTCTGCCAGCATTAGTAATGCCTTACGCAACAGTAATATCAGAGGGGTGGGGAGGGGCGGGGAGCCTTCCAACTTGAACCAGGACTTTTGGTGATATCGACAGGTTTCATCTGGTTACCTGCTCTCCCCATCAGAGACGAAACCTGAGCTGTCCCAACCGAAGTCTCTGAAAACCCCAAGGACATCTGTAGTTCAGAACCACTCCCAGGCCCTCAGAATTAAACACGGACCTCAAATTTTAGTCCTGGGTCATAGTCACTATTGCTTTGTTTTCTAATGATGTTTTGCATAAAAAGCCTTGCTTTCCCCAATCAGATGGCAAACCCCAAGGATAGGCCTGAAATATTCCACAGGTCGTTTCCAGACCACTGATCACAGGCTGGACACAGGACAGCAACCCACATCCGAGCGCCTTTCCATGGAGGAACTTTCCTGATTTCCTCCCAGCGCTGTGCATGGCATGACAAAATGTGCAAGGCTTCGAATTTCCCCCTAAGTCACTCCCTTCGGGAGAATTCGGTGCCATTTCCTGAGCACCCGCTCACTCTGTTGCCAGTACTTGGTCTTATAACCAAAGAGCCAAGGTCTTTCAAGCCAGCCGCTTAGTTGTTCACTTTTAAATATATGAGTACTTATATTGTAGAGATGCTGCCCAAAGATTTGCCGATTTCATGTGGTAATAGTCGTCTTCATAGAGGTCATCTATTAAATGCATAAGTAAGAGTTATCATAACCTACTAAGTTCTTAAAAGTCAACAGAATTCACAAATCAGGGCGAAAATTATTTTTAGCCTATGTGTCTTAGTTTTAGTATAGAAAACATCACCAAACTTGTAAACCAAAGTGGCAGATGAACACACCTTTTGAGAGGAGACTAACCTTCTTGCCTCAGTGCTGGACTAATCTTGATCCAAAAAATAATGGCTATTTCAGTCTGATCAGTTTGCCCAGCACCTCAGTTCCTGTGTGAAAACACTGTTAAGGTCACAAGGTGATCGACCAGCCTTAGTCTAAACAGTCACTAACCCTGGATTTCACTCCTTAAATATCCTATGCCACAACATTATACATATATCCATGCGTACTTTACAGAGGTAGTTAAAGACCTTTTGCAAATAGAAGCTTTCGTATAGCAATAATAGTGGGGCATATTTTACATGCCCCACTAGGGAACAGGAGTCCACGCTGAAGATCTTATCCAGTAACAAATCCAGAGTGACCAGTTCTGGAGACGGAGCAAATCTGGACTTGTGGTCAAGAAAGATAGGTAGATAGAGGCCAAGGACAAATACTCAGCTATGCTCTTACGTAGCAATAGCCCCCCACCATTTGCTCCCCTCAATCTGCTTCCTCACCCCACCCCCACCTTGTAAATTTGGGGAAGATTCAACCAACTTCTGTCTGTTCCCAAGAGGCAGTGAAGAGTGAGGTTAAGGGCACAGACTCCAGAGCCAGGTGTCCTGGGTGTGAGTCTTGCCCTTGTTCTTTACTAGCTGCGTGATCTTGGGCAATTTGCTTCACCACTCTGTGTTTATTTCCTTATCACGAAATGCAGATGACAACAGTTCCTGACTCATAGGAATTATGGGATTTTTTAAAATATGAATTGCTTGAAACAGTGCCTGCAATGCAGTGATGTGCTTTGGAAGCATTATCTATTATTTCCTCAGCAAAAAACCAGATGACAGATAACAGCACAGCCTGTTGCTTAAGATTTTTCTGAGAATCAAGACCCATGGAGAGGATACACGGACTTTGCAAATACTTACTCTGTAAGTTTTTGCGTTTGGGGCAGGTAGGTCTATTACATTATTAAGTAACACATCTGGCTTATAAATGGCTCTTATTTATGTACAAGAGCAAGAGGGCAAAGCAGGGTGGTCATCATGCAGGGTCCCAGCCTGGCACCAGCGACGAGTGAAATGTCTTGAGAACTGGTGAAGCCCCATCAGCCAACACCTTCGTCTCTTTTGCTCATCTTTGCTGAGACCACGTTCTGAAGCATTCAGATATAAGAACAAAGATCTCTGTTCAGCATGTCTGTGCCCCACCCAGCACAATAAAAAAAGGTTGGTTTGAGTTTGCCCAGTTCCATCCCCGTCTGTCAAATGCCAGGCAGTTTACTCCAGGTGGCCCATTCTTTTAAGTGGAATAAGCTGGAGGAGGAGAAGGAAGTCACCAAGTCCTGCTGGTGCTATCCATTCCACCCCAGGGTCTGGGGAAATTTATTTCCATTCTGGAGAACTGACATAGAATCCCTCAATGCAACCAAATACAACTCAGCTGGTACAGCCAGGCCTCGTGTTCTCCTCGCTCCTCTCCGCCTACTTCCTGAGGACATACACCCAGTTAAGGAGATGGTCTCATAGAGGCAGTGATGTGGTAAGACCCAGACCCTGCAAGGCCACTTTGGGGGGATGTTGTTTCTAGCTGGTCACTGTTTAAGCAATGCTGTGATAAATGAAAGTATCGTTCTGACATGTCCAAACCTATTAATATCTTTTACCGTGTGTTTCTGCAAATGCGCACTCAACTGCAGGTACTGTGCTTACATTTAAGAATTTCCATCAATGCTGCTGCGCTGGTGTTCGCCTTCCTTTGCCACAGGCAGCCAACAAAGGTCATGAGTAGTCAAAGGAAAGGGCAGGCAGAGGGGGCAAGTTCCAAAATCTTGCCTCCAGCTGCTGTTGTTTTATGATTCTTATTTTCCCAACTGAAGTGGGATCTCCCTGGAGAGGTTCCTCCGTTTTCATTTTTCTATCTTTGTGTTTTTGAGTTCCCTTCGGTGCCTCACACGGTGCTTTGCACATACTGGGCCCCTGATAAATGGCTGTTGTTCTAACAAGAAGCCCCCTCTGCCATCTGGCATTGGTTTGGTTCTGAGAGCTCAGTGAGGACGTTGGGGACTCTTTGGCAGCTGGGTGATTCTGGTTTGTGTTGGGACCCTGGCACCCATCTGGGACCCTCTGGAGCCTATGTGAAAGTACCGTTGCCTGCTGGGGTCTTGTCTTGGGGGTAACCTAGGACCAGGACTGCATACCAGGAAGCTCTGTGGCTCTGAACACACTATCAAGTCCTCCCCACTCCAGCCATGAATCCTTCATGACCCGTCTAGAACCAAACCAATTCCAACCAAGAGATTCCAGAAAGGAAAACTGCCTCTGCTTGGCGACTGCCTGTCCGTGTTTGGCTGATAGGTGAAAGCAACCTTTGTTCCCGTAAAAGGAAGACATTAACAAATTCTGTTGATCGCCATAAACAGGATTTATGTGAACTGAACTGGCTACTACAGAACACAGTGAACCTGGGAGTGGCTTCTGTCATTAAGACAGTGGCAATGAGCAGAGAGCAGAGGGTCAGGCCAGCTGGCTGAGTGCAGCTGAGCAGTGGTGGGGGGAAGGTGTTGGTGTGCAGGCTGGCATCTTGGTGCACCAGAATCTTCTGATGGACACACATCCTACCCTCTCTTTAGAGGCAGCACAGGGGGTCAGGTGGACAAGCTGGAATGCAGGTATTATCTGGTGCACTGTCTGGTCAGTTAGTCAAGGGACAAGAACACTTGTTCCAAGTTAGAAAGCAATGCTTCTTGCCTCAGCTCTGCCACCTCTCTGGCCTCAGTTTCCTCATCTGTAAAATGACTGGTTGGGACTGGCTGACAACCTCCCCACTGCGCACATCCGGTCCATCACTGAGGACTGGCAATTCCACCTCCTGGTTATATTTATAATGAGACACCTTCCCTTCACCATGCTGCCCTGGGCTCCATTCAGCCCGTCATTTCCCAGCTGCATCAGTGCATTTGCTTACTGGTCTCTCCCCACTTTTCTCCTCCGCTTTCCATGCTCTACCAGTTATCTTTCTGAACTACAATTCTGATCGTATCCCTTGAAAGTTTAAGAGGCTCCCATCTGATTGTAGCACCGTAATGCCCCACCACCGGGGCTCTGCCTGCCCCACCAGCCTTATTTCCTCCCCCGCTGTACATTCCCAGATGAGCACTGTGCTCTCTGGTGGACCAATGCTCTCCGAGCCTAGAACAGTACTGCTCAAAGTGTGGTCTGTGGACTGGTACTCACCTGCAAACTGCCCCTGGCTGGCGATAAAGTAGAAAATGAATGAATGAACGAATGAATGAGTAAATGAATGAAGTAGCAATGAAGTAAGTAGAAAAATTGAGAGTAAGCTTGTAGAAACTTTTCTATCTGACAGTAATTTTATGTCTGTTGAATCTACCAAAAATTTTGGCTTCTCTTTACATTTCTTTGAAAGTTTGTTTTTCTATTCATTTACTTTTATCACATTTGATAAAAGTATTTGGTCCTAAAGGGATTGGAAAAGGAGAAAAACCCACTGGTTTACCACTGCAGATAGTCTGAGGTGGTCTGGCCAGCAGCTTCCCTCCCTTTCCTCTACTAGGTTTGTCTGACTTCCATCCCACTGAAGCCTCTCTGCTGAGAAGCCTTCTGTGCACCTTCCTCGGACAAGCCTTCTGCTGCCTCTCCTCGGTGCTCCAACGGCGCTCGGGTGCTTACTTCTAATCACAGTATTTATTACACTGACTGCAACTGCTGGTTTCCTTGCGGGTCTTTCCCATGCTTAGTTCAGCTCTCTAACCTCAGAACAAGGTACCTGGAACAGGGCTGAGGGGGTTGAACAGAATTAAGAGTTGATTGAACAGAATAAGCCCTAAGTTTTTAACCCTAAACTCTAGTTATATTCCCTTTATCTCTACACCCCTTGAGTATAAAATTCTTCTGGTGTATCTGGCATACCTGTGTATCTCCCTCCCATGCCTAGTTGGTGTTCTGTCCCTAATGGGTACTTAGGAAATGAGGAAGAAACGATGAAAGCTGCTCTCTGCATCAGGTGGTGACTTCTTTATACCATCCATCCAGCTGAACTCAATTCTCTGTCCTAGAGTTAATACAAGCAAGCTGGGCTTGTAGGTACAACAGCCCATGACTAATGTGTGTGCCTGTGATTACGCATCCTTACAACAGTGTGGTATTGTAATCAGACAAGACAAATCACCCCTGTATGTTTTGCATAAAAGTAAAAGGTCAGTCCAGGAAGAAAAAGAATAATGAGATTCCTGAAGTCCTTCATCAAGTTGGAAAGCTCATTCGATTTTTTTTTTTTAAAGGCATTTCATGGAAAACTCCAAAACCAGAAGGGACGGAATATTACAGAAGAAACAATTTAAAGGCTCAGAAAATTCTTTAAGCCCAAACCAAAGAACATGATTCCCATCATATGGAACTAATTTCTTTCTGAAAGTTGATAAATCCAAAATTTTCACTGGGAACCAGTGGTCCCTGCATTTTTCGGAGAAGGCAGTTTGAGAATACATTTCCTGAACCTCAGCCTCTTGAGTTCTGCTGCTAGATTTTCCCTTTGAAGTTGTGGAAAAATTCCCTCTACCCCTCTCTGCTTCAGAGAACTTTATTTAAAAGGGAGTAATGTAATCACTGGCTCGTTTGTCCAGATGTAGGGTATAAGACTGTCCCAGGACTTCCTGAGGGCTTCTGACGCACGAAGCCACAGACCCCGGGCTCTCTTATGGTTAGTAACAAAGCCAGCAAGCCTCAGAGATGGGCCAAGTGATTTTTTTTTTCCCGTTGGAAAAGGGGCTCTTCCTCATTCAAGTTAAAAAGACGGAGAATCAGCTGATAAAAGAACAATCACCAACGTTTATGATCCAAAAAAAGTGAATTATTTTGAAAATAGGACACGCCAGCCTACTGATCTAGGTAACATACAAGCAATCGAGTTCTACCTGCTCTGGTGAGCTCCAGTCTTACTGAGTGTTAGGGCCATTCCGAACAGTGTTTTATCTGCCTTTAGAGGCTGGGTCCCGTTGACACAAGACATGAGCTTGGAATTTTTGTTCTGGGTCACATGACACATTCCTGGCTAGGAAGGTGGTGATCTCTCTCCTGTAACTTTCCACCAATGCCAAGGTCCCAGGTGCCAGGAGGCAGCAATGACAGGTCTGTGTGGGCAGAGACTCATCGGCCAAGGCCGGGCACATGCTGTCTCCTCTGCAAGAAGCATTTCTGTGTTGGCACAGGTGGGGGAGGCTGTGAGCTTGGCTGTCTGTGCCACAGATGAGATGACACAGCCTCCAAGCTTCCTCCAAGGGCTCTCGGGGTGCTTTTCTTTCTCATGTGGCTCAGGAGGCCAGGCCCTCAGAGGTCAGGGCTCAGGGCCATCTGAGAGGTTCTGCCTGTTCTTGGCTGGGAGTGGCCTGACTTCTGGCTGGCTGGAGCCAAATGCGACAGGGGTGAGTGGCCTGAGGAGGGGCCCTCTCCTAGGGATAGGGAACATGGCCTGCACCCCAGGAGCCCCCAGGGCAGGCTCTGGAATGGTCATTCCTGAGGCATCTATTCACCCTGGACGATGCTCACCTGCCCAGTATTGGCTCTCAGGGAGCAGAGCCACAGGATGGATAATTCTATGTTCTAACCAGTTGGAGACTGTGAACCACCCCATTTGCTGGGGCCAAGGAAAACCAACAGGATGTGTGGAAAGGGCAAGCAGGGATGTTATTAGCAGAGGCTCCACCTGAGTCCTTAAACCAAAGTAAGATGAGAGTTCACCGAGCCTGGACTATATTGTCAGGTAAATGCCAAGGCAACTGAATACAGTCCTCCTTAAGTCGCTCACCACTCCTAAGTGTCTCCTTTCTGGGCTGGTCCTCCTCCACCCTCCCTTAAAGGGTAGGCGGTTCCCTGAGGTTCTGTTCTTGGCCCTTGCCTAGTTTATTTCCAGCACTACTGCTAGACCATATGGCGCCTTTGTGCAAATTACAGAAAGGCACCCCTTTCTCAAGACATGTTACCACCACCTCCTAGAAAATTCATAGTCATGACATGTCATCAATGACTAGGATGGAGCGGTGTTCTCTGGACTTGCTTAGCGCACAGTCTGCCCAGTTGTGCAGCTGAAGCCCATGGGGTCAAATATTACCCTGATCAGACGGCTCCCAAGTCCAGGTCTCCTCTGACACCTCTCTCGGGAGACCCAGAGCTGCCTGAGAAGTTAGAGATTAACTGATTTGGGACATAGCTACTAGGGAAGTCTCAGTGCTTCAAATACAAAAGGATGAAACTGGATGTTACCCCCACTGCTGTCTTCGCTCAGTTAAAAGCTTTAGAGTCCTCCGCTGGAAATCTCGGAGTCATCTTTAATGCCTACTCCTTGGTCCCCATATCCAATTCACCGGAGTCCTCTCAGCTTTCCCCTGCACTGTTACCCCCATTCCCCTTCTCTTTCCATCACCATCACTGGCTTGCTGCAAGCCATGACTATGTCTTCCCCGAGTTATTCTAAGCACTCCTACCTAAATGCCTAGCTTCCAGACTTGTTCCTCTGCCCTCTAACACCCCACATTTATTTCCTGTTAATCTCTTTCTCAAAAATCTCTGATGACTTCTACTGACAGGCAAAGAAAGCCCAGACTTCCTAGCCTGCATTCAAAACCTTCCGTGTTCTCACCCCAACCTACCTTAACTGCCACTCGCCCCCTGCTCTGGTCCTTAAGTCACACCGAGTCCTCATGATTCTGTAGCAGAGGACATGGTTCTGTCTCCAGGCCTCTGTCCCTACTGCTCCATCCACCTGGCACGTACTTCATTTTTCACTGTTAACTGGAAACCCATGGCTCAAATGCTATGTCTTCTCCAAAGTCTATGCAGACCTTCTCCATCTGAATTAATAGCTCCCTCTTCCGTGTTCTCATTGCATTCTGTGTACATTTTACTTTGAGCATTTGTGGTACTGGGTCTTAAATTGTTAATTTACGGAGGTGTTTGGAGCCCCCAATAGACTAAAACCTTGAGAGCAAGGAACCTACTTTATTTAACTTTTGGTCTCTTCAGAGCCAAGCCCAGGACCAAGCAGATGCACAGGATGCACTGAATAAGTAACTGAATGGTGGAGACGGCTCCTTCATGGTCAAAGTCCACAGAAGGACTTAACGATGGTCTGCTCTGAACCTGTGTGTTTCCAAGCCCCAGCCAAACAAACAGGGGCAAATGAGTGCACCAGGGTATGTGAGGCGGGGTGAAAGGCATTTCCAAACCAAAAAGTCCATTTAAGAGAAACACACATTGATGCCATAACTCACAACCTGCATCCAGTGTGATTCCTGCAAACCACAAGCTCTTGGCAGAAGGCTGAGACTCAGCATTTTGGAAGAGTGTTGGTAGGATTTGGGGCTTCTTTCTGGAGTCCCCTTGTGTCTCTGCATAGCTCTCCAGCCTTGGGACTGGCCCAGCCCCATCACCCATGCTAATAACAGACTACAGGAATTTGAACGTTACTCAGAATAATGCTCACCTTGGAAAGGTGAGAACTTGCATGGGAATGATGTGATGACCAATGGGATGCTTACAAATCTAGTTAGTAGCCCCGTCTTGAGGACATAGCAACAAATTTGACTGTAAGTTTGGAATAGAATAACATCCTTGAGCACCACTGTCCAAGTACATTTACAGACGAGAAATCCACTAAAGACACTTTACAACACAGAGCCTCATGTGTAAGACTAATCACCTGACCAGCATTTTTTTCATCTTTATCCTATGTAATACTGGGCTATCCAAACCGGCTCTTATCTGAGACTGGACTCACCAGTTTGGGGAAGAGAAATGACCAGGAGCACACATCTACTGAGACAGGAACCAGGGAGGGGTGGAGTGACTCGGCTTCTCTGACACAGTGGGAGATGTGGGTGTGGGCACATGCCACTGCTCTTTACAACCTGTCCTCCTGCAGAAGCCGGACCAGCACAGAAAAAAGGTAAGAGCTTTTGAGTCCAGCTGCTCATACACTTTTCTGACCATCTAGGTTTCTGCTGTCCTTTCACTGTCACTAGGAATGCCTTAATAATACCATTAACCAAACCACCCTCCATCACTGTGCCCGGAGAGGAAAAACACCCTCTGTCATACCAAGAGAAGAATAAAATTCCAGCCTCGACACTGCCTAAATGCTAAGATCTGTGCCCCTTCCATCCCCTTGAATGATTCTGAAACAGGAAGTTCCTTAAAGGGAATGACCAAAAAGCCTGCCAGCTGCCAGTATTCTCATTGTCATCATACCAGACACCAGGAGCATTTTGTGATCTTTGGTTACTTGGAGTCTAGGATATACAGTATTTATTAGCATGTGTTCCCCTTGTCAATTGCTGTGTTGAAGGTTGGGGGACCAAAGGGGAGGAGATACTGACAGGGAGATTTAGAACTTCTGCGTACTGGCTCACCTTCAAAGAAAACAGAGTCTAGGTAACTCCATCTGAAGACACCAATGCCTTATAAGAGGATTCGTGGGAGGCCAGAACTTTCCTATTCTATTAGGACCCAAGTATTGCATTGAATGTCTGTTCAGGAGGAGTCACTGTGGGGCCAAAGGGAAGAAGAGGCAGTCAGATCCCCTCCTCTCGGGGTTTCTTTTTCTCTTTCTTTTTTGGGCTGAGAAAGAGCCTCGGGGCGGGTGAGTGACAGCCTCTCCCATCGTTCATGCAAGTCTAGCTTAAGGATGGTATCTGGTTTTCTAGGAGACTCATTCTTGGCCCTGAAGAGAAACTTTCTGGGAGAGTGGCAAGGGGCGGGTGTTGGCTCAAGAAGCAGGGAAGATGAGCTTTCCAGAGAGACGGCCCACCCAGGGACCCAAGGAATGCAGACTTCATTTGGGAAGGAGGAGCCTGTATCCCGGCAGGCGTGGGTGGTGACACTCCCTGCACACCCCTGCTGGGGCTGGGAGATGGCCACGGCCCCTCTGATTTGAGGCCTGGGCTGCAGTGTGGTGAAGTGGCCTCTGCAGACTCACTGAGCACCACAGAAATGTGTGGAAATTCCACGCTGAAAGACGACCTCCCTGACTTTTCTGCTAGCACTCAGATTTTCCAGCAGGTTTCCTTGAGCACAGTCTTTCTGCCACCCCACCTGAGGAGGGGTAGCTCAAAGTTTCCACAGGGAGGTGGGAAAGCTCCATGTGGCTGCACAGTTCTAATACTGCCCTCGTTTCCCCTGAGAGGCCCACAGGGGGACCTACTGAAATGGAAGGCGGCACTGGGCCCGTGGGCACTGGTCTGGAGCGAAGGGCACCTGGGAGACTGGAAGGAAGGGAACCAGCGGCCAGGGCCAGACGGAGTGAGGACACCTCCTGCTGGTCTGGCCCTGGGCTCCTGGGTTCCTTTTTTAAAATGAACTTCAGTTGTGCAGACATCTGTGAGTTCTGTTTGGTCAGAACTGTGGGGTCCCCTTTGGTCCCTATTCTGAAGACATTTGAGTTTGAGGCCCCAGGTCAAATACTTTAGACCTTCAACAACCAAACAAGTGAACTGAGAGGGTATCTGTCTGTCTGTCTCTTTAATCTCCCTATTGCTTTATCTCTATGAAGTCAAACTAAAAATGAAAAACTCACTGATTTCCTTCCATGTAATTTTCACAACTGGTAATTACTTTCACTTCTCTGTATGTTGACACTAGAATACATGCTTCCTGTAGGCAGGGTCTCGGCCTATCTTGGGCCCTATGATAACCTTAGACACAACGTAGGTCTCAAGGAATATTTGTTGCATGAATAAATGAACGACTTGATGGATGCATAAATAAATAGATGAATGCAGACACATACAATTATGACTACCAACAAATTTATATCTCATGTAAATATCTTAAAGTACCATGTGAAGGAAATTAAACATGGGACTCAGGGGAGAGGCGATTTTCCCCCCATGTGTCTCTGAAATTAAGATAGTGACCAATGCTAAAAAGAAATTTTTAAATGGTTAGTAACTAAATTCCCAAATGATGCCCGAGTGGAGAATAGCCCATGAGAGGAAAATATTGGGAGGATTCCCCTCCTACAGAGGGGACCCTGCTCAACCTGTAAAAATACCCCCTTTTTCTTTGGTTCCGCCCCTCACAGAAAAAAGGCTGTATAATGTGGACACCTCTTTGTAGGGTAACCATGCCATGTATTGTCCAAAATGGGAGTTTGAGAGGGAAATGGAGTGCTGTTCAGGGCTGCAGAAGCAAACTGGGATTTCTCTGGGCAAACTAAGACCTGGGGCTGACCCGCCTCTTCACCCTGTAAGTTCATCTACTCAAAGTTAGAGCAGTTTCTTGAAATTCTTCCTCTCTTCAAAGTGCCTGTTCTTTACCAAATTCTTCTCATCTTCACTCTTTGCTGAGTTTTTATTTTATTCATTCTTCGGAAGTACAGCGTCTTGAGCTTCTCTGGTAAGTTGCCAGTTTTAGAATTAACTCATCAAACATCAAGTGTGACCTGCGCTGCCCTTCCTGGATCATGTATCAAGTCAGAGACTGTAAAATATTCTGCATCTAAGCCCTCGATTCTCCTTTCTTTTGATGCAAATAGAACGTACAGATATACGAGAGCCACAGCGAACTGAATGAAGCCCAGCAGCCCCTCCGATGGGCTTTGGAGGGAAAGTGCTTTTTAACATACTGGCTTTCTTTGGTAATGCCACAGCACAAAGATTACACTCAGCCTCCCTGGCCATAAAAGCTTCAGTTTTTCCCGTTCTTGCTGCCAAAGCTGAAATGCCAAGAAATGCTGGGAACTGTGATCACACACACTTCATATTTTACATTCTGAAACCCCAAGGACTAAGCTGCGGAGAACAGAGTCCTAGTTCTTAAATGGCAGCTAAACAGATACGGCCCTCAAACTCGGCAGAGCAAGGCGGAGTGTCTGCCTGGGGAGAAACAAACAGAGACCTCACAGATCCTTCCCGTCTGTGTGGACCTTCCTGGCATCTGTGGCAAACCTTGGCTAGCTTTTCTCGTTTCTGCCTTTTTTGTTAGTTTTTAACTTTTTGAATTACTCAACCAGATTCTTACGGGAAAAAAGAAAAATCACTACGACTCGTAAGTCAGTCATAAGGAAACTCAGCTGCCGCCTCTGACAGGTTTGAACCTGTCTCTTCACAGACAAGAAAACAGAACTTCAGTGTTCTTTAGGTCAAAACGGAATCCTCTCTTTTAGAGTGGCAACAGAGTGGCCAGCCTGACAGCATTTAGGTCTCAGATCTGCTTGGTCAAAAATTTCTCCCCAAGCTGTAAATTAAGCCTTAAGTTAATTTCACTGCCGCAGCGTGTTTTTCTAAATTCCAGCATTGAGTAGAGGAATTGGAACAAACAAACACAAACCCAAAAAACAGGTCTTCCTTCTTCCCTCCCTCCCTTCCTTCAAGAATTAACACAAGAGCCCTGGGTGCCTCAGGAAGGCAAGAGCTGTTCTCCTGAAGGGTGAATTTCATGACTCACTGTCACCTGCCTTCCTCCACTGCTCAGTCCCATTTCTTTGTCAAAGGAGTGTTAAAATCCCCACTAGGGGCAAAGATGGGAGAGGCGAGCTTCCCATTGCTTGGATTAAACAAAGATTTAACACCTGCTTTTGCTTAATTCACAAGATCTGGATGGCTACCACATGTTTTCAGAGCACAGGAGCTTGTCCCTGATGTTTTTCTCTCCTTGACAGTGCTTGCTCCAGCGCTTTGCAGAGAAAGGGGTTTGTGAAGCTGCTGGTAAGTGACCAAGCCACTCCTGCACCAAAGCAGAGCAAGCACCATGCAGTGGTGGACGTGTGTACGGCTGCCCCTTAATCCGGTTATAAATAACCACTGATGCAACTGAGCAACGTGTAGGGCTGGAAATGAACTTCTCTTTATAGCTACGTAACTGCAATAAACTTTTATAAGCCTGTTGCATGATCGGAACAGACCCGTACAGTTTCTCCAACAAGAGCAGAATTCTTTGCAGGTTTGAACCCTTACCCACAGACCCATCTCAAAAAAGACATGGAGGCTCAAAACTGCCACATTTTTTTACAGGACTTTAGAGCTGGTCTTTTGAATAAGCTTGAGAAAAATGTTTGTTCTTCATGAATCCCATAGCACCATTTGTTTTTCAATGGGAAATGCACTCAAACACAGAGCTTGTGCATACATAAACCATTTCTGGCAGGACATACAAGAAACAGGTAACCTGTTGCCTTGAGAAAGAGAAATTGGGAGCTGGACTTAGCTGTCGCTGCCATCTTTTTAGAACAGCTAAGCATTTCTTTTTGTATCCTATGTAGGCATTAACTCATCTAATTAAATCACATCAACATTGCTCATTAGTCAATATCTAACACCCTATTCATATCCATCTTCATATCATGTATCTCTCCCAATGTATTCCCCCAGGCAAGCTCAGTAGCAAGAAAGAAAACACAAAGGAAGAGAAGAAATAAGAAATATTGCTATCCATGTGCCACAAATGGAGGGACACCAAATGAGAATGAAGAAGGAAAGCAAAGCTCTGGATGCTGAGCTGTGAAAAAGCCATGACAAACGAGAGAAAGAGCATGAGTCTCTTGGCTTCTAATTCTACACCCTGCTGGAGAACATCTCTTCCCTCCCACACCCTACTGACTGATTTCTCCTCTTCCTCTGCCCATCTCTCTCTCTTTTTGCTTATTTAAAAAAAAAAAAAGGTTCTCAAAAATTACGAAGGTAACACATTCTCACCCCAATCAGTGTGATACAATATGAAGATACATAATGAAAAATGAGTAACTATCTACCCCACCCTAAACTGTTTTCTTTCTACTCTTCCTTACCTTCTTCCACACACATATCTAGGTACTGATGGATTTTGCTCCTGTTGGTTTTTTTTTTTTTAAGACTTAAAAAAAAAAACTTTTTAAGTCTTAAAAAAAAAAGAGAGAGAGAGAGAAATGAGCATACATACTACTCTTTAACTTCTTTCCCTCATTGATTTATCTATTGGGGACAAACCACCCTGGTGAATAAATGCAAATCTAACACGTTCTTTCTTTCGATAGCTGCATAGTATTCCACAGGATGGGTATGCAGTAATTTATTCAACCTTTCCTTGTTAAATTGGTCCACCTTTTAAATGGGTTCACTGTTCAAACATCTTCCCTGGATCACTTTTCTTCTTTATCACTGATAATGTGTGTGGAGCATTAACTGATACGAGACCCGGGGAGAAGCCAGCCACATAAATTGAATTCTTACAACAACCTCTTGGGATTGGCAGTACTGTTACCTGTATGTAAGTTAGGAAACCAAGACTTAGGGAAGTTAACAAGCTTCTCCAGTATCAGTTCCAGTATATAGTGGTGGTAAGTTTCAAATCCAAGTTAAGCTTTCCAGAGCCTTACTCTTAACTAGAAGCCAGCACTGCCTCATTTGCACATTGTTGCCCTGCAACCAACCTGGAGTCTATGGCCACTGTCTTCAATGTTCGCCTGGTATTTACAACTTTGAGATGGGTCATTTGACTAGGAATTCCACAGGTACCTCTAACCCGAGGTGTTCAGATCTTTGTCTCCTCCATTCTCATACCTGTGCTCATCCTGGGCCTCATCATTGCCAAAGGCAACTCTGAACACCCTGTTCTGAAGGCACAACTATCAACTTCCTGCCATGCTTGCTACCCCTGTATTCAGCATCAACAAAATTCAATTAAAGCCCAAGTCTTATCTAGGAGGGATAACATGAGCTACTAACACCACAATTCCTAAGAGTAGTAGATAATCAACTACTAGTTATACTTCTAATTTTAAAAAAGAAGAAGAATGTAACACCTCAACTAGATATTGAATCAAGAATGACAAACTACATGGCTGATGACTACTCAGAAATAAATCAGTGATTACAAAAAAATAACCTGAATGAACACTATCATGCTAACCGTATTTCCTTCTTTGATAGGTAAACTACATTGGGAGATCCAGGTTGCCTTCAAATATCTGAAAAGTTTTCTTGTAGAAGATTTGTGCTTTTTCAGTCTCCTCCTTTCATGTGGTCCATAACCAGTCAACAGAAGATACTGAGAGATACTGTTGGAGCCAATACAAAGGTGAAATTTCTAATTGTCGCTGGTGCTTAAAAGTGGAGAAAACAAGTGCCTCTTCATTTGGAGGGGTTTAAGTATAGCAAAAAAAAAAAAAAAAAATCCACCCAGCAGGTTGTTAGGTATTCAGCTTTGAAAGAGAAGGGTATGTAACTGTGAACACCCTTCCAACTCAAACACTTGAAAATTGTGTCAGTGAGACATGGATCAGGTAGGTTTTGATGCAAGTATCAAGAATTGTATAGGACAGGGGTTCTGGATGCAAAAGCACAGGTTTGGAGGGGTATTCTGGAGGGTAGAAGCAGTGCCAAGGGAGGAGGGGAAATGAAAGGTCACACAGCCAGACTGCCACCTTCCTGTTGTAAGCATCACGCCCACACTTTGGGAACCGGATCCCTCAACGATCTTATTTTCCAAGGTGTGGGGCAGTTTTCCTGTCAGTTTCACTCACTCCTCTTTGCAAATGAACCTGAAAATTCATCACTGTCTGGGCATTTTTGCCAAACAGTAACAGGGTGCTTGCACCAAGTTATATTTCTTCTTAGCAAGTTTGCTGATAAGTAAAATCTGATATTTGCAAAATAATGGAAAAAATGCCACCTTCACGCAGACTCTTTATCAAAAGGCAAATTATAACATCACGTTCTGCTCAGCTATTTCTCTTGCCAGGCTTAAGTACCAGCATCCAGGAGAAGGATTTGGTCTCAATACAACTGGAAAACATAGCTCTTGGACTAACATCCATGGCTCAATGAGCCAAAAGAATGACAAGGCCATCATCTAATCCTCAGCTGTTCTCTTGTGTCAGTCTAAGGCAGGTTCCTCTCTTGCAGGTGCTGTTCTCCTTGGGGCGCAAATCATTTCTGGGTAGATTTTGCACTTTCAAGTAGTTGCAAAGCACCTGGCTTAATATAATAGAAAACACAAAACTGAATAAATGCATGAATGATTGAATGGTTGCATATTCCCCAAATTCATATGTTGAAGCCATGACCACTCCACATTTAGAGATGGGGACTTTGAGAAGGAATTACGGTTAAGGTCATGAGGGTGGGCCTCCATCCATCCTCCATGAGGATTAGTGCCTTTATAAGAAGAGAGCTTGCTTCTTGTCTCTCCCCCACCAGACATGTGAAGATACAGCAAGAAGGTGGCTGTCTGCAAGCCAGGAAGAGAGCCGTCCCCAGAAACCAGACTGCTCAGCACCCTGATCCTGGACTTCCCAGCGTCCACAGCTGTGAGACAGAAAACTTCTGTTGTTTAAGTCCCCCAGTCTATGGCGTTCGTGACAGCAGCCTGAATAGACCAGGACGATGACTCACAGACAAGGAGTGATCACAGCCCGTAGGTCAAGGAGTGGCAGAACTTAACTGGTACAGCAGCGGCAAGTTATCTATTTTTAACATTACATGTGACAAGCCACCAACTTACATGCTGAAAAACTTATGTTGGGATATAGTCAATATCATATATGAGCCCCCTTTTGAAAGCAACACTTTTTAATGATTAAAAAGGCAATGTTTGTTCAATGTAGAACAGTTGAAAAGCATTAAAAAGAGAAGAAACACACCACCTCAGGCACTCAGACGACCACTGCTGAGACACTGACGTTAATCCTCCTGGAACTACTTTCTCTACAGAGAGTGAAGCCGACTGAGAGAATGAGGTCTCCTTCTGGGGGGGTTTCTTCTGCCCACGACCATCTCTGCACTCACACAGTCACCTTGAAGAACCCCATCCTCTTCTACTCACAAGGCTGTTACTGAGAAGGGATTTTACTTTCAGGATCCTAATGGAGATACTCACATCTTACAGTGTCCATATAGAATCAACATTGGTTGCCTATGGGGGTGATCAGAAATTAACTGAAAGGAGCACCAGGAAACTTTATGGGATGATAGAACCATTGTATCAATTATTTGGAGTGTTGGTTACATGTTGTGTACATTTGTCAAAACATATCAAATTGTACACTTAAGATCTGCGGGGGGAAGTGAATTGCAAAGACCAATACAGCCCACTAGGTAACACCAATGCCCGTCATTAAAACATGCACTTTGATACTTTTTTCCAAAGAACATTCAAAAACTGAACATGACTGAGCTTGTACTACATACCAGGTTCTGGGCTAAAGGCTTCACAGGCACCCCCTCAGGTTTGCATTTCCAGGATCTGCATTTTATCAATGAAGAAACTGAGGCTAAGAGGGCTAAAGTCACTTGCTCAAAATGCCACAGCTGGGAAGTGGCAAGGCAGAGCTGGAACTCAGGTCCCTCAAACCCCAGGAAAAAGTAACAACACGCATGCCTTTTGAATCAGCAGTAATACCTCCAGGAATCTGTTCTAGGGAAAGGATCAAAGACTGATCCAACTAGACGTGTACAGGGATATAATCAACTTACCATTATTAATAAGTCAACTGAAAAGTACCATAAATTAAGTATAGGCCCATATGATAGACCACTCTGCATCATGAAATACTAGTTTAAAAGAGAATGTCAGTGACTTTCATGATAGGGAAAAATGGTCGTGACAGGTTAAGTAAAAAAAAAAATCAGGTTAAAAAATGTATACATAGAATGACCTCAATTTTGTTTCCTTTTTTGAAGTAAATACAATTAAAAACTTTAAGGAAGTATATTTTAAGAAAAATGATTATCTTTCAGTGGTAGGATTATAGGTGACTTAATTTTTAATTTAAAATTTCCAAGTTACTATATGTTACTTTTGTAATTAGAGAAGAATCAATTTTTACTTAACAACAACAACAACAAAAAAAAACCACAGGGGAAAACTATTGCTCTCACTAATGAATGTATAGCCCATGAAGACTATACATACACATTTTTACGAGAAGAATATTTTTGTTAAAGCCCCTTAATAATTTTAGGGTATTAATGTTATTCAATAACATACACATAGCTGTAAAAAATGGTGAAATCACCAGGGTCTCTACCACAGTTATATATATGTATATATAAAGTATACATGGTAGGTTTAAGGAACTTACAAAGCAATGTCCAGTTTATAAAAATGATCTCAAAGAAGTTATTACCTTTGCTTTTAGCAGAAAGGCATAAAAACTGACATAGATTACTGTTGAAGCCCTCTGAATAGAGCAGACAGATCTAATGTAACTCAGGGGAATCAGCATCACCTTAAACAAGAGTACACAACTGAAATTTGCTACTTAATCCTATGGCCCTAAATCAGCAGGTAGAAAAGAATCACAGCACAGATCACCACTGTTTCTCAAACCCAAGCACCGTATGACTCCTTCTGAAAGCACGTGTGAAGAAACACTGATAGACATGTCTCCTCCTATGAAATAACTTTCATTTGAGAATTACAATCACGAGGAAGAAAGTTTGCCTTTATAAAGTGGGTGAAAGAATTATTATCACCGAAATGAAAATCCAAAATTTAAAAATCCCTAAGAATTAAAACTCATTTGAAAAATACTATTATGGATGCTCAAATATTCTTCTCACTAGATCACATTCTCAAAAGGCATTCATTTATTGAAAAATACTACCTTGATTTCTGAGCCAGTCATGGGTCTGGGCCAGTGTAACAGTGGCGGTGGACAGGGGCTTACTTAGACAGGCATGGTCCCTGCCCTTGTGAGGCGGCCCATACACAGAGAGGCACAGGCCCCGGGAAAAGTGCTGAGGGAGGGACATTACAGGATGCTGAGGAAGCAGAGTGGGCGGGCACCTACCCCAGAAAGAGGTGGGGGCAAGGCGGCCCAGGAAAAGTTTCCCATGGGAGGTGACAGCTAAGCTGAGACTGCAGAGATTAGCAGGAGCTCCCTTGGCAAAGAGAGGGAGAAACATTTCGGGCAAAGGGAAATGCACGTGCCCAGGCCGTAGGAGGAAGCAACTGGCACCTTCATGGATTCAAAACTGAGGTGGGACTGAGGGGTTCTACCACAGGGTCTGTGGCCTTGGACACGTTATCTGACTTCCCAGGGCCTCAAGTTTCCTCATTTGTAAAATACGGATGATGCCATTTCCTGGGAGAGAGGTCCTCAGAAGTTAAAATTAAGTAGGCCAGACTCCTTACACAGGCATTTATCCACACGAGTTAGATGCTCAGCACACGGGGCTATTATTCTGTATCGTAGAATCAGGGAGAGCACTTGGATCACCTCCTCCGCTCGGCCCCAGCACACCCTGCGCAGCCACCCTGACCTCGAGGACCACCCCCGCCCCCAGAGGCTGTGTGTCCCCACTGTTCCTTCCGCCAGGGATGCTCTCCCATGACGTTCCCAGACAGCCTGCTTCCCCACATTCTTAGGTCTCTGCTCCTCTGATCAAATGGCCCCGATCAGAGAAGCCTTCCTGAATCCTCTGTGTGAACAGTAAAACCATTCTCCCTGAACTTTGTCTTCCCTAGACGTGGTGTTTCCTCCATAAAATTTGTCACCTCAACACCCAATGTACTTACTTTTTGTTTGTCTGACTCCCTGCACTAGAATTTAAGCTCCCTGGGAGTAGGGTTTTTTCAGCTTTATTTCCAGAGCTCAGAACAGTGCCTGGCACCCAGAAGGGGCTCAGCACACGTATGTTAAAGGAATGAGTAAGTAACCCAAGCTGGAGGGCAGGGCCTTTCTTTATACTTTACTCTTCTTTTACTCTCTGAGGGCCTGACATAAAGCTTTGCATTGAGGAGACATTTCCCATAAGCATTTGTTGAACTGTACAACTGAATCACTTTTTATAAATGGCGGTGTTCATCTGATACCTAAAGATCAATGACTATATTTTTTGTGCCCAGCAAATAAATCCAAGATTGTGTTTAATTATAAGGAAGCAAGAGATTGCTTGATCAATTTGGTCGGAGAAGAGCACAACCAGTGGTTGATTTCATTAGCCAGTGGAATCAATTAACACACTGATCAATTTGTTCCAAATAACCACAGCCTTTGTTGATGCAAAGGTCAAACACTGATGAGGCATGCCAGGATCAGCATTCTGATTTAATCAGCAAAGCACAGAAAGTAAAGAACAGAAAGAAAGTGTTTCAGGGCTGAAATGTCTTTCTGCCATTAATCTAGGTCCTCAGAATCTGTGCCAGGATATTTACTCCAGTAATGGTCTGAAAATGATCTTGAATCTCCCCTCAAATGAATCACCAACCAACACTTTTGCTGCAATACTGGAAAAAGTAAACTCAAAATGAGTTTGATGATTTTCCCCAACCTTAGAGAGACAGCTGAAATTTAAACAAAATGCAAGAGTAGAGTCTTCAAGTTTTACAATCTGCCCCATATGCTCCAGGGCTTCCTAAGGAAACTATCTTAAGGATTTATGGTAAGTACATGGTAAATATATTAACTACACACAAGTTCAAAATATGGCTAAAATGTGAAGAAAATGATTTAGTTTGAAAGAAGAGCATAATCAGATTTAGCTTACTATTTAAAGACTGGTCTACAGAGGGTTGATTTTCACAGGCTACAACTCCAATTTCTGTGATGAGTTCTCTATTCTCGAGCAAGCATCTTGAGGAAAATTTTAGCTGAAGCCCATGCCTACAAAGAAAACGCAAATCAGCTGACAGCATGCAGAGAATCATCTCCTCTATTGACATGGCGTGTTTCAAAGAGCTTTCACATCTTCACTTCCATCTGGTGGGAGCCTCATCACCACCCTACAGGGAAGCTATATCAGTGATACCCTCATTGGACAGATGGGCAAACAGGCTCAGAGCATTCAGCTACCCGCCCACATCCTCAGGACCAGTATGAAGCAGGGCTGAATCCTAGCACCAAGGTCTTTGGAAAACCACGCCCAGCGTTCTTACAGTTGAAAGAACACATGCTGCCTCTCAAACTTACTTTAAAACAAGTGATCTTTTCCAGTTATTTCATAGCATTATCTTTTAAATGGAATTATACTTTGACGACACTCACTCTAAATGATGCAGTATATAGAAATTTTTTAAACCCTGGAGCCAAATTTAGGCAGATTTCTCATGGGGCCTGATTCCCTAGAGTTCTGTCCGTGGCTCACTGTTCCATTTAAGACGCTCTACTTGGGTGAGCTCATCTGGTCCTGTGATTAGAACTAATAGCTATGTCCTGGTAACTTCCAAATATTTCATTCCTGCCAATCCTCTTCACTGGGCTTCAGACTCAAATCCACCCGCTCATTAAGCATTTCAATTGGAATGTGTCTCAGGTACCTGACACGCTACATTTCTAAATCCCGTCTTCTTCTTCTTCTGCCTAGATCTCTTCATGGGCTCATGAGCTCTCCTAGCTAATGGTACCATTATCTATTCAAACTTCTACCTAAACACCTAGGGATGACCCCAGGTTTCTCCTTCACCCCCTGGGTTCACCCAGTCACTGAGTCCTATCTGTTCTACTTGGGAGTATCTTATAACAGAAGACAGAAGGGTCTTAACCTTAGACCCTTCTCCTCAGCCCTACCATCAATGTCTTGTTCAAAGCCTCATTATCTTCTTACCTCAAGCACTGTAACAGTCACAAACTGAACCTCCCCCTGCCCCCCACATATACATGTCCACTCACTCCCTCCCCAAAATAAATGTAAAATATAAATCCACTCATGTCGTGCAACCTGTTGAAAATTCTTCCAAGACGCTCCTTTACCTGCTACATAAAGCCCGAACTCCCTGGTATGAAGTTTACATCTGACACTGTAAGTTTTCTATCAAATAACTATCTTCCCCCTTTTTCCTTAATGAGAGAATTCCTAATTTTTAGCTGGAACATGGCCATGTAATAATTTCCCAGCCTTCACTGCAGCTAGGTGCAGCCATGTGACCAAATTCCAGATAATTCTGTGCTAAGTACTATGTGGAAGTTCAGGAAGGATCCTTAAAGAGAGCTGACTCAGCTGGAAGGAGTGCCCTTTGCCCTTCTTACTGCCTTCAACTAGAATACACAGAAGATTTCTGGAGCTGCAGCAACCATCGTAGACCATGAGGTGACTCCAAAGACAGAACACAAAAGACAGAAATCTGGGTCCCAGATGGCTCCATGGAGCTTTCATGGCAGAGCTGGACTCCCTATCTCCAGACTTTATACAGGGTAGAGAAATACATTTCTATTTGGTGTAAGCCACTGTCATTTCACATTTCCTGTGCCAGACAATGGTGCCAAATCCTAAGTGATACAGAATTCAAATATCTCAGGAATGTTAAGCCTTTCATAGCTTCACTTCTGTCAACCTCTCTAGCCTTATCTTCCACCATACTTCAAACTTTAGGCTAGTACCACCAAAATTTGAGTAGTTTTCTCCCCCACCCACATATTTACGTTGGACTTTCATACTTCTCAGATTTTGCTCAAGCTTGCCCCCTAAACATCCTCTGTATCTTTATTCGGCTTTTAACTTTCCACACTCAGCTCAGGCATCACCTTCTCCAGGAAGTTTGCCTAAAGCTCCATCTTAGGCCAAGTGGCCATTCCCTCTGCTCCCATAAGACCCTGGGCATACTGCAGTTTTGGAACCTGCTATTAATGTTTAATAACCTGCTGTTACTTGCATATGGGCCATCTCTCCCACCCCACAAAAGGAACCTCAGAGAGCAGACACCACATCTACTACTTCGGATCTCTCTTTCAAATGCAAGTGGGAGCTCAGTAATTATGTTCTGAGCTCCAGTGCATTTTCCTTACTGCAGTGGAGTGAATAATACATATCCACTGCTTCTGAATGTCCTGCTTAGCTCTTCAGATGAGCAGTAAATTGAATATTGAAGCACAATTTTCTAAAGGTGATCTTTTTTTCTTTTTTTCTGGAGATGAAAAACAAGTTTCAAGTAAGCCATCCTAAGAAAACATCCATTCTGAGAAGCAGTTTGCTGTTTGGTGGTTTCAGACCTGAATTCTTTCATCCATAACTGGGAACTTGGCACTGGGTAATCTTGGAGGTCTCAGCTGCCTCTGACATTTTATAATTCCATTGTTGAATATAAACACATAGATCTGGACACAAGGAACTCACTGTGAGTGCATGGCTCCCCCAGGGACTGGCACATGACCAGCCTTACCCAACTTTTAAATAAATTATTTATAAGGAGTACCTCATAAAGTCTTAGAGTCATCAGAGGACAGTGAGCATGCTAGGAAAATGAAATGCCGACTCTGGGAAGAGATGCCTCCTCTACTCCAACCACGCTGGCTTTCTTTAAAAGCCCTTGAACTTGCCACACTACCTTCTGATACTGGGCACCCGCATTTGCTGTTCTCAGTCTTGAATGCTCTTTCCTTCCCTCTTCACTAGTGACCTCAGCTGCTGAGTCACTTCCTGAGGAAAATCTTCCATCTTTCCTTGACCAGACTGAATCACACTGGGAGAGGTTCTCATTCACTGCCACACAGGCCTCTTCTTCATGGCACTGGGCACAGCCAGGCTGCTCTATTAGTAGGACCATGTGACTGATGTTCTTCTCCCTCCCTACACCGTACTCTCCACAAGGGACCACTTTTGGTTTTGCTCACCACTGTGTCCATACCCTTGGCAGAGAGTGTTGACCCAGTCAATAAACACTTGTTATTAGTGGCCAATGAGTTTCATCTGGGGGCCCTGTCAAGCTATTCTAATACGCTGGAAATCCTCAGAGCTCCCCATTACACCCTTGAACAAGGATTTTAGGAGTTAGGGATTGAAGTCACTTTCTGGTGACGGTGGAAGAGCAGGCACTGAATGAGGCCAGCATCTGGCAGAACAAGCAGGGCAAGCTAAGAAGAGAGAAGGCGGGAACATGACTAAAAAATCTGGTGCTCCAGTAACAACCTGGGTAAGGGCCAAAATCCGACGTAAGTTACTAATGCATTGAGAATTCCAGGTGAGCACATCCTGAAAGACTATGAAGATTAAAAAAAAAAAAAAAAAGACAATTTGTAGCTGTCTTTGTGACAAGTAGATCAAGAAAGAGGAGACCTACTTCTTGGAGCAGAAGGAATGATGTTAGCACATGGCAAAGGGAAAATAGAGCTCCTAAATTTGACTTTAATCTCTATCTAAAAAGACCACCTTTCTTACTAGAATGAGACTAAATCTAAATACAGAATTGAATATAGGTAAGAGCCCAAAATTCCAGGCTCAAATGAAAGACCTAAGGGGACTCTGAAAGTCTGCTAATATTTAGAGTAAGAAAGGTCCCACCCAGGAGCAGAAGACCTAAATAGACATTTCTCCAAAGACATCCAGATGGACAACAGGCACATGAAAAGATGCTCAACATTGTTAATTATTGGAGAAATGCAAGTCAAAATTACAATGAGATATCACCTCACACCAGTCAGAATGGCCATCATTAAAACGTCCACAAATAATAAATGCTGGAGAGGGTGTGGGTAAAATGGAACCCTCCTTCACTGTTGGTAGGAACAGAATGGAGGTTTCTTAAAAAACTAAAAATAGACTTATCATATGACCCAGCAATCCCACTCCTGGGCATATATCCAGAGATAACTATAATTCAGAAAGACACATGCACCCCAATGTTCAAAGCAGAACTATTTACAATAGCCAAGACATGGAAACAACCCAAATGTCCATCGACAGATGATTGGATAAAGAAGATGTAATATACATATGTAATGGAATACTACTCAGCCATAAAAAAGAATAAAATAATGCCGTTCGCAGCAACATAGATGGGCCTGAAGATTATCATTCTAAGTGAAGTAAGCCAGAAAGAGAAAGAAAAATACCGTATGATATCACTTGTATGTGGAATCTAAAAAAAAAGAGACACAAATGGACTTATTTACAAAAGAGAAACAGACTCACAGATATAGAGAACAAACTTACGGTTACCAGTGCAGGAAGGAGTGTGGGTTAAGATAATTGGGAGTTCGGGATTTGCAGATACTAACTACTAGATACTATTATATCTAAAATAGATAAACAGCAAGGTCCTGCTGTATAGCACAGGGAACTATACCCAATACCTTGTAGTAACCTATAATGAAAAAGAACATGAAAAGGAATTTATGTATATTCATGTGTGACTGAAGCATTATGCTATACACCAGGAACTGACACAACACTGTAAACTGACTACTTCAATAAAAAAACATAAAAACAAGAGAAAGGTCCCAGGAAATGGGAACCAGACAGATGTTGCTACAGTTTTCAAGAGGGCAAAGAGCCAGATACAGGAGAACAATGACACAAGCAAGTGATATTCATCACCAACCCAACAACAAACTGATGTGAAAACACATGACTTATGAATTCAAACACAAAAGCAACACTCAGAGGCGGCCTCAGCATGGGCTCTCAGAGCAAAGCTGTGCTCAGCAAACGTCAGCTCACACAGGTATGTGGAGTCAGCAAGGCACCTGATGGTCCCTTATGGTGTCTGAGAAACAAGGGTCAGATCCAACAGCTGTGCCCAGAGTCTAGCTTAACAGATCTCATCTGGGAGGGAGACTGCTACTCTTTCCAAATTCTGAATCTTTAAAATAGTCAAATTAAGCAGAGGTTGTTCTCAAATTTGAGAAGAGATCAAAAGTGATTTTCTTTAAAAGTTTATGTGCCATGCAAGTATAAAAGACAATATGTCAGGTCTGGACGTCAGCCTCTGTGGCCAGTTCCACATCTGGGTGATGGGAAAGACAATTACCACGGAGAGCACTTGGAGCTTTAGCAGTAAACACTGATTACCATGCACCCCGCATGCCAAGAACTGCACGGGACACAAAGTGGTCAGATGCGTGAGTTGAGGAGCGTGTGTTGAAATGCGCTGTGTTCAAGAATAACATGGTAAGAGAGAATCAAAACTTGAAATGAGCTCTTCCATAAATTCTTCCTCACTCAGCAAATTTTAGAGACATTCCATGCTTTGTCCAAAATACCAAACCCAACATGTGCTGGCTGGCTTTAGGAGGTGGGGGTTGAAATGTCAGTGATGGCTGAGTTCCCCTTTAATACAGTTTATGAAACAGGATGGAAAATGGTGCCCGAAACGCTGGCGGGCAGGTGAATGGGACGTGTGCCCCTTTGTTTCCCCCTCTGCTGTGGGACCTGACTCTGGGAAAAAGTCAGCGCCTGTGTGAATTATTCATGAGCGCTATCGGGGCTTCCACTCAGCCAGCAAGCCCAGGACAAAGGAATGAATAGTCTATTTTTTCCCCTGAGCAGAGCAATCCATTGACCGCTTACTTCCCAGCCCTCTCTTCTTGGTCTCTGGGTCATGGCAAGCTCCAGACCTTCCAACCAAGGCCAGAGGGGCAGACTGTCTTCTTGCTGTAACTCCCAAGAATTGGGCTTGTGCTCCTCCATGAAATGCAAGTGAACACATGTGAGAATCAGGGTCAGGACATGAACAGAAAAGCCCTTGAATGCACCTGGCCTGTCTCCTCTCACACAAGGCACAGTCGGCCAAGAGAGAGAGGAAAGTCCCATCAGAGGAGGCCTAAGGCACGACCTTCTGAAGTCCCATTTGACGACTTTCAAATGGTACTATCTTTCTAACTGGCTGGAAAACAAACACGTCCCTCAGAAACAACAACCAAACAACTACAACCACCACCACAACTCTGAACAAGTCAGAGGCATCATCCAGGGAGAGCCTTTTAGCTCAGACACAGGCCGTCCCAGGACACGCATGATAAATGAGGCTGTCCGATGCTCCCGTACTTCTCATTGCGCTCTCTGGATCAAATTCACACCCTCCATGACCCACATGTGCCCTTTGCTGTGTGTGAATTCCAAGGACTTGGCTTTCAAAGGCTTATCCTTAAGACTCTGTTCTCAGGCCAGTACCCTGAGTGGAATTAAATTATCCTGTGAAATAAATCCTAGGGCTAAAAATAGCATATGAATCTATCCTAATTAAATGTGCTCCCTTTGAAGTCAAACGTATCAGTCAGAGCTTACCCGTGGAATTCAAGTCAAAGAGTAAATTAAAAGAAATTCCCAAATTTGAACCACAATCCCAAGAATTGAAATAAAATTTCTCAAGAGGTGGGCTGAAGATGGTTTCTGCATCGCCAGAAACCACATCAGGCTACACCGCCCATCCTCCATATTTCAAGACACGTGAGACACAGAGACGGAGAGGCAGTCATGTGCTACACAGGTCATCAAGCGTGTGCCTCGCGTCAAGGTGACGTGGTGCTTGAGTGAAGCCTGGGTATTCAAGAAGACAAGGTTAGGCAACTTCCTGCTCTTCCCCATTGCTGTGGCTGAATGTCTGTGTTCCCCACTTCCCCAGCTATATGTTGAAACCCCAACCCTCAAAGGGGATGATGTATTAGTAGGTAGGGCCTATGTGGGGTGCTAAGGTCATGAGGACAGGGCTCCGATGAATAGGACTAGTGCCTTATGAAAGGGGGTCCAGAGAGATCCCTGGCCCCTTCCACCATGTGAGGTCACAGGAAGAGGGCCCTCACCAAACGTGACCATGCTGGTGCTTTGATCTTGGACTTCCATTCTCCAGAAATGTTAGAAATAAATTTCTGTTGTTTATAAGCCATGCAGTATGTTACGGCAGACACCCACTACGCCACACTTTCATGAGGTTGCCCTATCACCAAAAGGGGAGTAAGACGCCCACTCTTCAAGGGGTTTACTTGAAGATTTACTTTAAGATTGCACTCCAAGTGTTCAAGTCTCTCCTGAGGAGACAGTGTAGACCAATAGTTGAGAATGTAATTTGAATTCTGGCTTCACTACCAGTTAAGAGTCTGGTTATCAAGCCTTTTGAAGGACCAGTTATTCATCTAACACAAATACTATTATTGTTATATAATACTCTTGTTAGGAGGATTAAGACAGAAATGCAGGTCAGCGCAGGGCCTGTAACAAGTACTCGGTTTAGCTCTTGCTGTCATTGTTAATTTTTTTTTTTAATTTACAAGTCCCATCAAGTAGGGAAGTGATTATTCTTAAAAATTAAATTGGGGAAGGCTCTCTCTGGGATAGACAGAGCAGAGATGGGTAGCTATACCATCAAGAGGAGAACAAATGTGGAAGACACAGCCCAGCATCTGACACCGCCACCAGGAAGGACTCTCAGATTATGTCAGCCACCACCACCCATCACACACTGGGTAGAAAGCTGAGATGGGAGAAATTCCGTACTGAAACATCATGGCTGGAATGTCACATCCAGGGGAACATCACAGTCTGGTCGAGAAAGTTCACAGCCAAGGTCATCCAAAGTAACCTGTGGCCACCTCATGACTCAGGAATGAGCGGAGAACCCCGATTACCTTCAAGCGATGACCCTATGGCCGGTTATCCAGCTTGGCTCCCTGCTCTGTACCCTTTTTCTAACTCCCAGCTGGGGCTGCGATGGAAGAGCTGCATCTAATGGAAGTTGTACAGCTCCGCACTGCGAATTTACTAGAAGACATTTCTGCAGAGTGCCTGCTCTATCAACTTTGGTTTCCCACTTCTTTCTGGCATTGTTGACCAGTCACATTGCATTCTTTACTGGTCTAACTCCTCTTTTCCTGTCTTTTTTTCTCCTAGGGTAGTTAAGAATAGTCAGTTCTTAGAGCTCACTTACCCTTTAATAATGATGTCAATACTGTCATGAGCTCACAAAAGGAACAGCATTTAGCAAAGCTAATAAATAGCAAATTTCAATCAGAAAATTCTTCACTTCGACACTCATGTGTCTAATACGAGAGAGAATTTTTCTCAAAGGAAAACCACAGTTGCCACTCAAGAGGAAAAGAAGAGTGTATGTGGCAACTAAATTATAATGTGATTTAAAGAGTAGGAGGACACTGACAACAGGGGAAAAAAGGAAAAATGGAGAATAAAAATTGTCTGACTCACTATGACAGTTCTCGCTGTATCCAACCTTGTGTCTGACTAGTTTCATTTGGCATTCCCTGACCCTGGAGATCTGACAGCATTAACGAGACGTCAAGCCCATTTCAAGTTCATTATATCACCATCAAAGACTGTGTGTCATGAAATGGAATCAAACAATATCTGCGAGGGGGCTACAAACGATAATCACCCAGCAGGACACTGCTCGTCAACAGGTCATCTCTCTGCTCCTCGACTGGCGCACCCAAGCCCCACAGACCGTGATTCTTATTACAGCAACTTAGGGCAACAGGCACCCACGCTCCGCCATGGATTAGGCATGGATTCTGAAAGTGGAATGAATCACTCCCGATGTTAAAACAGGAAAAAGAGAGCAGCAATATGTTCAGCCCCTGGCAGGGTTTGGCTATAACAGGCTCTGAGAAAATCCCAGCTGAACAAACACATGAACAGTCTCTTCCGAGACTCTCAAGCCTGTTTTACGAATACCACGTGGGGGCAAGTTTTAATTTGCAGGCCATGTTAACCACTGTGTTGTTCATTTATTCTAAAGGACAGGCAAACCTTTGTGAATTTATTCTGGAAAGATTTCAATTGCTCGTCATAAGAAATGGAAGGATAGGCTGAATCAGGGGAATGAAATGGGGATGAATTTCGTACGAGATGGGTTACCAGCAACTCAGACTCACCGGTAGATGATGCCTTTGTCGTGCAGGAACATAAGCGCTGAAATGATTTCTGCAGCGTAGAACCGAGCTCGTGCTTCATCAAAACGACGTGACTTCTGGATGTGAAACATCAAGTCGCCCCCATTCACAAACTCCATCACAAAAAACAGACGATCCTGGGCACAAACACAAGAGAGGGTCCAACACGGTGTAGCCATCACCCTAGAGCTCAGTCAGCATTCTAGACCCTGGGCTGCAGCATGGGGAGAAGAGGTTATTCAATGGAGGTACTCAGTGAAACATCCTGACAGCTGGCAAAGCAGGAGGGTCTGGTGGCTTCTATCCTTGGGGTGGTGAGGGAAGAGGGGGGTAGTAATGCCTGAATCTCCTTTAAGTAATTCCACACAATCTTGAATTTCTGCATTAAACAAAAAGTAGAGAAGGCATCTGAAGCCTTTGGTTCTCCTTCTAGTTCTGTTCCTTAAATGGCATGTAACCTTGAACTTAACTTTTTTCAGATGTTCAACATTAGTAAGGTGAGAACAATGATGCGATCCCTACCAAAATCATAGGGTTTTATAAACTGGGAGAGAGCAGCACAAACCTAAAGGTGCATGCCTCTCTGTCTGGAACAAGAAAGGTTAGTCACAGCAAGTAAGTCATTGAACAGATCCTCACACATGGGCAGAGAATAATCACAGAAAAAGGGAAATGCTTTAGACAAACAGCCAAACAACTATGTAATGACAGCCTCGGAGTTGCCTTGATGTTAGAAAGTCTCTTCAGCCCATCAGAAGGTTCCTGAATCAGAAATGAGAACTTAAAGATGAGTGAGATGCTGTGTCTGTCTGGAAGGAACTCTAACCCAGCAGGTGAAATGGGCTCTTAAAAGTCACTGCTACAGTCAGCGTACCAAGTGCTGTGGAAATTAAGGCTGCTTAATGAAAGAAGGGTACAAGGCTCAGAAAGGCATGTTGCCAAGATCGACAGTGTAAAAATGCTTTGCTTCAGGAACCTCTAAGATCAATGGACTTCCTCACTCCCTTTCATTAACACTTAAGGAGTCCCAGGCTAGCCAGGTATAGAATTAGGGGCTGGGGACCCAAGAGAGAGTAACACAGGCATAAAACAGACACAAAACAGACACAACCTCTACCTGTATGGAGTCTGGTGTGGGAGACATAACTATTTTTTTAAAAAACCCAAATCATATGAACAAACAAATTTACAAATTCTGGTAAATGCTCGAAGGCAAAGCGGAGGAATAAATGACATCTTGTCATCTGCTTGGGGTGGGGACGGGGTCAGGGGAGGTCTCTCTGAGCAAGTGATGTGTGAGCCAAGACCTTCAGAACGAGTGCAATCAGGACAAGTGACCATCCTTGTGGGAGTAGAGGGGAGGTCATTTTGCAAAAAAACTGGTGTTTTATCAATTCACAAAGGACGTGTATACGCGCACACAGGTGCCATCTTTATTTGTGGTTTCGTGTGCTGCCGCTTTGGTCAGCGTTACCACACATCCACAGCCGAACGGGGCTCAGAGACTGCGTGTGCTCGTGCTCACCTCCAATCCGTCACTGCTTTAATCATGGTTAATCAGGCCCTTTGCTATCAGAAGACACTACAACTTAGGACCTCCTAGTCCCCATTTTAAGACAAACCTTAATTAAAAGGAAAAAAAAAATCCTCTGGACTATGAAATGTCTCTTCCTGCTAATAAGAAGCAAGAATTTAAGAGTCAAGATGGAATAGCAAAACCCAAGCGTCAATAAAACAACTCTTCAGGTTGGCCAATATAAGCCAACGGAAAAGTAAACGTATCAAGCCATCTGACGAAGCTACTGGCCTGTGTTTGAGTGTGACTGACAAGGGGAGAGGCAGAGCTGGGCGGGTCGAGCTTGGACAAGTGCTGGTGTTCCCTACTTCCTGTATGGGAGGCACCGGGTGGAAGGAGCAGGTCAGCAGCGGGCGGGGCATCGGGTGAGTGTGCACAGTCGTCTGTCTGAGAGCCGCATCCACACCGGAAGTTGTTATGCCGATGCTGTGTTTAGATGAAGGGGCCTCAGGGTCCCCAGTGAAGACTCGGGTGGTAAAGCCACCCCAAACCATCCCTCAGCAAGTAGGTCTGTCTTATATATTTTTGTTCACTGGCCTGTTCAGCTTCCCATGGCTGTGACTGGCAGTCCCATGAATTCCAACAGCTCAAAATACCTCATTACTAGAACTGGGACAGTAGGTAAGTGGCTATTACTCAGACTGCTGGCAATCAGTGTACTTAGCAAGGGCTTCTCAGACATTAGGCATCACAAAGATGAGGGCATCCCAAGGGAAATTTCATCCATTTCCAACCCCCCCCCCCCCAAATAATTCTCATCAACTCAAGCCTGAAAACCCTGAGCCTGGGCTAAGTTCCAGATCTGGGGAAGGGAATACTGCCTTCCCATCTCGGTCATTCTCCTGCGTCAGCCCCACCAATGCAGGGGTTCACGGAGACACCCACCCCTGGGATGCACAGCCAGAGGCCACAAGCTTTAGAAGGGCGAAAATCTGGGTTTCTTCTCACTCTGAGTGTCCTTTCTAAACTCCTGTCTGGCACCACCCAGAACAGAGGGTACTGCTCAGACCCCTTGGGCTACACGCAGCTCTTTAAGCAAGCAGGAAGGGAAAGCAAGCCGGCTGAGACCCAGTAACGATTTAACGAAAAGTAATGGCCCATCCTATCCAATGCGTACAATAATGGCACAAGGTAGAAAAACAAAAACATGTTTATCAGCTAGCAAACTGTGTTTGCCGCGACAAAACCCTCTGTTTCCATATAGCTCTGTTCACTCTATTTTAAAATGTCTGCGGTAGAGGCAGTTAAAATCTGGCAGCAACTTCTCTAAGATTTCTTTTGCAGAGGAGGAGGTAAATGACAAAAATCTCCCGCCTTGAGCAAGAAGATTCACTCATTGTTAGGTAAGGGTGGGCGTGAGTGAGAAGTCACCATCAGCAATAAACTTTCATTAAACACGTCCTCAGGTGGGGCTTCTAGAAAATGTGCAGTAAACAGAATCAGGCTGCTGCTACTGGCTGTGAAGATAAAGACGTTTTCAGTTAAAAAAAAAAGGGGGGGATCATATATGTGAATGTGCAGAATTACTTCAGTTGTAGCCAAAGATGCAGATATGCACAGAAAGGATGAAAAAAATATCTATATGACAAGCCAGCCTTCAGCTGTGAGATCCGGGACGACACACTCCTTCTGTATAATTCTCAGTGTCTCTGAAGGTTTCTATGACGAGGGCGTATTACTCTTATAATTAGAAACAAACCAAAGCCACATATGGCTTCCTCCCTAGTTCTCTCATTTTCATCTGAAAGATGGGACACTGGAAAAGTGTGATTTTGAGGCTGTCTTAGAGCAGTTACCGAGGCAGTGGAGGTGAAAGCAGCTACAGAAAGAAGGGCCTTCACATCCCGTGCTGCCCATTATTAAGGGCCCCTAGTAACCACCTTCTCCCTTAATAGCCGTTTCGATGCCTGAGGTAATCAGGCCATCAGGCTTGTTGGGGTCGCATCCAAAATGAGGCTCAACTGGCTCTGGTTTGGGCCCCGTGGCTCCACTGGGAGTAGAGGGTCTGAGTTCTGGTGCGCAGGCTTTAGAGGGTACTGCTGAGTCTTTCAGAGATTCTTCATGCTTCCTCTAAGGTCCTCAACCAGAAAGAATGAACGTTTACTGAGCACGCACTCTGCCAGGCTCTGGGTGAGGACCAAGCGCCATGTAATGAATCAGACCCCAGGCGTGCTCTCAGGAAGCTCCCACAGTTGGAACACATCAGCCAAGGGTGCTCAGTGCAGCAGAGGAGCACAGGGGTGTCATGTGGACACACAGCAGAGGCAGGGGAGCTGCCTGAAGACGGGCGTGGGATTTCAAGGAGCCAATTTACCAACCTGAAAGGGTGAAGAAGCACGAGTCAGGCTACAGTGGGGATGGAGGGGGCGGGAGCCAGGGTGAATGAACAGCTGAAGTATCACTGGCAGGCGGCAGTGATGGCAAAGGGAGATGGTCCCCAAGCCCTGAGGCTGCTGGAGTGGGGGCGGGGGCGGGCATCACAGTAAAACATGCTGCTTTCACAGTCAGACGCTGGTACCAGAGGCAAAGGCTTCTTAGGATGCTCCCTTTCACCCCATCCCCAGGTCACCCACAGCTGAGAGCTGCAGGGCCTCAGTCCTATTAATACACTCAGTCACTCACCTCTCGGGTCCGGCCATAATTACAGGCCCAGTGTCTGGGCTAAAACAGGCCGCAGCTATGCTTTTTCAAGGGCTTGGCTTGAAAAAGCCTCCGGTGAGTGTTGGAACCTGCCATAAATAATAAAACATCGGCTACAGACACCAACGACTCCAGCTGAATTCTACTCCTAGGGACTAAATTCCATCAACCTGGAAACCTACCCCATTTGGCAGACGCCCTTTACAAAGCAGTGATGAAGCAACAAGGCAGCAGATCACCTCCCGCCTACAGCTCCACTCAATCTGTGCTGCTTACGAACTAGTCTCACTGATGACTCGACAAACAGCTAAGTCACGCTGAACAAACCCAACTGGGAAGCGGCGAGAGGAAGCATCTGCTAGGATCCAGGCATCTAGGGAGGCGCTTACCACACGATGGATTAAGGCTACCCTGAGTCATTTCTGGGGCAGGGAAGAGTGTCCAAATTCCACCTTGGGCAATGAGGGCAGGAGGCTGTTTCTGTATCTAAGCCCGTGTAGATAGCATTCCAGTTTTTCTAAAATCCAATTTCCTAGACACTGAGCCTGGACACCTGCACGGCTTTCCCTGAGGCCTCTGGCTCCTGTAAGGGAAATCTTGCCCTGACCTGCGTGGTAAGAGATCTAAGGTCCCACAGACTGGTTGGTTTAGCCTCAGTTCTAAAGTCAAATGGCCCAGGCCTCTGTCGGTCCCTTGCTCCCCTCTTTTGTCCCTGATTCAATCAGCCACAAATGCAAGTCACTGACACAGGGTGAGGAACACCTCGGGGAATAAAAACAACTCAGAAATGCCTTTGTCCCAACCAGCCCGGTGTGAGTTACAGGAGGCAGGGAACTGGTGCCTGGTTAGTATCAGAATTCCTGTCGTCACCTGCCTGGTTCCATTAACCCACTGCAGCCTGGGCCAAGTCTGCCCTGGCTGCTATCAGTTCAAGGCTGTTACTGCCCCAGGCCAAAGGGGATAAAAATATTCTCTGAACTGATAGTGGCTGTAAGTGTAAGCAACGTGTACTCCCTAAAGCCTCTCATAAGGATCCTTCTTTAGGAGGTAAAACTGACAGGCAATTGCACGAAGAAAAGTTAAGAGACAGAATGCCCGGGTAGATAAAAGTGCTAGGGTACCTGTGACAAGGTGACATCACCTAAGGAGGGTGGCTGTAAGTGTGCACAGGTTAGGGATGTGCCCCCTTTAGGGTCAGTGTGCTAGACACCTTGAGAGGTGCTCAGTTCCCCTGCTTAGGGAACCGCCCTGGTGTGGTCATGTGGGTCAATGCCAGACATCCTGCAGATGGCAAAGTTGGACCAAGTTCCTCCCCAGCTCCCGCCAGTCTCATTCCCAGAAAAGTGGAACTGAGACAGCCAGGATATCCTGCAGGCTGTGCTGTGCACAGGAACTGAGGAAACATGAATTAGGGAGCTGGGGCTGCTTTTGTGGTGTGAACATGTCAAATGTCTTGGTACAACAGAGCGGTGAAAGCTGGGTGCATGGACGGACAGATGAACAAGGGAGAAGAAGAGGGCAGAAACATAGTGTGAGGCAGAGATGGGAGACCAGGGAGCGTGAATGAGTCGAGAAGGAAACTCCCTCGGTCCCTTGTGCCTTTCCAGTTTCAGATCCCCAGAGAGACGCAGCCAATTTGTGCCCTTTGTACCTCCGCATCTTTATTTTCACTTCTCCCTTTTTGCATGACGTTAGTTAAGTTTTTTTCCCCCATTACTTACTACCAGGAAAATTCTAACTGAAACACACACCAGTTTTTAAGGGGCAGGAGGTTTTCCAATTTACACATCTGGGGTAGTAACACCTAGAACTACACTGACCCGGTCGTGTGAGGATTAAACTGGAAACAAAGTGCCTGGCGTAGCACCAGGTCCAGAAGGAGATCTCAATAAACAGAAGCTGTTGTCATTACTACATCACACAAAGGTGCTGAGGCTGCAGCTGGGAGACCCTGTGCCCAGCACTGAAGCCCCTGGTGTCACTAAGAGGAACTGCAGAGCAGTGGTGAGGGCCCAGGGCTCGGGAGCCAGGAAGCTCAAGATGAAGTGCAGCTCCCGCGCTGCTGTATTTATTCTCTTTCTCTCTCAAAACTCTCATCTGCAAAAAGGGGATAATAGGATGACTGGACTCACAGGTGTCTGAGGATGAAATGATTTAAGCTCAGAATTTCAAACAGCACGTGGCACAGAGTAAGGGCTGGATAAACGTCAGCAAGTTTTATGGGCCAGTGATCCTCCTCCTCATGACCACGCCCACCACCGCCTCAGCCAGCAGGGTGCTGGGCGGGGTCTGCTCCTGGGGCTGCGCCCCTGGGATGGGGGCTGCAGCCGGCCAGGCAGGGAGCTGCCTGCCTTGGATGCAGAGGTGCTACCTCGCTCATGGAGCTCTCAGACGGCCAAGCACACAGGAGCCAAAGAGCAGCCCTAACCACTTCTGCAGCGGCTCCCCGACCCTCAGTTCAGGACAGGAATCTCCAGGGTTGGGGGAGTCAGGAGGACCCTGGGGCCAGCTGCTGGGTGCAGGGGCACTTCCTAATACTGTGTGGTCAAGGCCTTGACCTGATAAGGAGGACTTCTCTCTCTTGGATGTGAGTTCTAACCAAGGGGTTACAAAACTAGATGGGATAAACCAAAGCAAATTAACCAAAATTTCAGTTCCAGTAAGTTTTTCCATTTTTCTAATATTAGATGATAATTCATATCTTAAGAGCTTTGTAATAATCATAATAATTATTGTAAAGCAAACGTGCTCCCCTATGAACTGCAAACACACGGCAAATGAGGCTTCTTATGGTAGCTCTTCTCCCCTTCCATAAAGTCCATTTGTTCTTACAGACAGACTGAGAAAGGGCTTTCTGTTTAAAGCAAGAATCCATAGTCACTGCCATTTACACACATAAATCTCATTTACAGATGTATTTACAGTGAATATGTAGATTACCTTTTGGAAATAACTCAAAGAAGAGAAACAACATTTAGAATTAATGACTAATTTAGGTACTGCTTTAAAGGCAATGTTAAGCTGGGAGCCACATTTATACTTACTTACCGAAGTTCTAAGAATTACTTTGAAATGACTTCCAAATGAGTAACACATCAACCCTGGACCAAAACCCGCAGAGTGCTACTGACGGGCTGAGGACAAGGGAAAGGAGATTCCCAGTAATAGACAGCATCGTGTTCAATTTCTCATAAGTGCCTCTTGCTTTATGACTTTTCTCTGACGAAGTCATCTACAGGGTGAATAGGGAGTTCAAGTCAACAGGAAACAGTTACTGACGCCAAAGAGGTGACAGTGGCAAAGCACCCTGGTGAGGAAACCTGATTGCGCCAGGCTTGAACTTAACCACACTAAGAACGATTACAAAGGCTTCAAGGAAGAAACAAGGAGAGGGAACTTATTGGCGCCGTGGTTTTTTTTTTTTTTTTTAACTTATTGTTTGTGCAGCCCAGAAGATATGAGACATTAATTCAATCACCCAGAGACTCTTCTGTTAAGCCCACAGGCATGACATGTCCCTTCTGAGTTCAGACTAGTCTTTGAGAAGGTGAAGTATGTCTCCAATATAACAAGGCCTTAGGAACTTGCATTTTAAACCTGGAGGAACACACAGCTCTTTTCAGAGACCAAATATTTTCCTGGTAAACCACTAGTCCTCTCTTGTAATGAAACTCGACAAGGCTTACTGGCGTATGTACCAGGGGAGGGCAACGAAGCAATCAAACTTGCAGTTCAACACCCTGAGAGACATCTGGGCCAGGATGTTTCTTAGAGCATAATTAAGCAGTAAACATATGAGCAGGGGTAGAGCAAAGCCGCAGAACAAGCCCTCCTTCAGCATCTCTGGTCCACACACATTTGCCCAGCATCACTGTGCTGGCTGTGCTGGCTCTGTGCCCTTGGTCTTGTTTTCTCTGGGGGACCTGAGACCTCTTAAGGCAGAGCCCAGATGCCAATGCTGTATCTCTAGTACCAGCACCCACAGTGCGTGGACCATGAAAACAGCTAATAAACCCTTGAGGAACTAACATAGAAAGAGGCTTTTCTTTTTTCCTGATAAAATTTAGGAAAGCTGGAACAAACTGCCAAGATTAGTTTTATCCGTCCATTTTGCGAAAGTCAAATGCAAAGAAGTGAAGTACCTTGCCCACAGTTAAAATAGTTTGTGGAAGAGTTAAAGAGAAGCAGGTCTGCTTGACGCCACTTTCATTTCCCTTTATTTATAAAGCTTTGGTTTTTATCTGTTTATAAAAGTAATTACACGTTCTCCGTTCAAATGTAATTACAAAGTAAATACTTGGAAAATTGAGGAGGAAACAAAATCACCTATAATCCTGACACCCAGAGATGAAGGCTAAATACAAGGAGAAATAAAACTACTTAGGGCTTTTAGCATCCCAAGAACTGGAGGTTTCAGGGCACAAAGGACATTTACAAGGTAATTTTAACTACATTTTATTTCCCTCTTATGTCCTAACCATACTTAACATGTTATAACATGTCTAAAGAACAGAAAAAGAGAAAAAAAAAACCACATTCTTTCTTTTTCACTTATCTTACGTAATATTTCCTGAAGTACTTAGTCACCAAAACCATGATTTCTTAACAGTTGCATACTACTCCCAATGTCATTTCCATGAATTCCTACAATTATCTGGACTTCTGGTGAGGCTGATGAGAAAATGAGGACATGGTATTGACAGTCAAGTCACTGTGCTATGATAAAGATCACTTTTATTAGCCTGTAAAAATAGGCATCTCTGAGAGCAGACTATTACCAACTGGACATGGTGTTTTAATTCTGAACTTAGATTCCCTCAGAAGATACCTTATGTGATTATTCACTTTTTTGAAAAAAGGTGTGGTCACTTAAGAAGTACGTGTAATGGGATTCCTTTAAATCATAATTTCACATAGTACATTCTTTATATAAAGATTTTTGGTTTCAGCATTAAATAGGAGAAAATCTACTGAAGATATTGATGGATTTAGCTGGTACAGGGCTAGAGAATACAGAGTAAAAATGTCTTTTCAGTTATTTAGATCCTTTTTCATGACGGAGGTTCCTAAACTTCCGAAAGAAGTCAAGATTCCATCCCTCCCTTTCATCTGTGGATTAATTAGACATTTCTGCCCCATGGGAGGAGATTCTAGGTTACAGCTGTCGGATTACATATCTTGCCCAGTTGGGGACATATCAAATCTGGCCAAGAATATTCCATATCTGCCTTGGATGATGCCTGGGAATCTGCTGGCTAAAAGCCTGCTCCTTCTGCTGCTTGACGGTGCTGCCTGCCGGCTGAAGTTTCCCTTAGGGACAGGTCTTCCATGTGCTATTTCGAGTTTGATGCTCCTGATGCAGCTCTGACATGTCTTTCTCTGGCCCTCTGGCTGGGGAATGAGATCCCCTACAGTCCCCTACAACCTCTTCCCAAACCCTGCTTGCAGTGTGGGTGGAAGAGGGATCTCCACCGTCCATAGAGAAAGAGAGAAGCAGATCTCACTATAAAGGCAGAGAGACCAAATAAAAGAGGCATAGCTCTGCTAAGATGAGGGGCAAAGTAACCAGAAATAGACTGAAGGGTTTACCCAGAGGAGAGGACATGGTGTTAACCTGTTAAATCAAGTCTGGATGGGCCCTTCCTGGCCCAAGGATGAGAACAGTGACTAAGATGTTAGTTAAGACTAATAATGCATCCCAGACCCAATGGGCATTAGAGTCCTTTGGTGAACTGAGTTCATCTCAGCACTTGATGCCTCCTCCTATGAAACCACTTCCTTCTGATTCTTCTCCTTTGTTTTCACCTGAGCCACTTATACTAAGAAATTCCTCTTCAGCCTTCCTGTCTTCTCCATCTATAAACACCCACTGCAATATTTTAAATTAGTTACTACTATACCAAGAAGACACTGACAACACCAAAATCTAATCTCCCAACTGAAAGTGTTTCTGAACAACAGTCATCTCACCACTGGATCTTCTGCAAAGCGAACCCACTATATTCTGTCTCCCCAGGCTCCCAACTGGTCAGAACTCTGGCCACTCCTCTCACTCTCTTACCCTGTAAGTCCTATCAATTCTACTTCCTGAGTGTTCCCTGGACTCCACTCCTGAAGCTGCTGTCTTGGGGCAGGAAGGTTCAGCAGAACGGTGGATCCACAGCCTTACCAGGTCTGTTACTCTCAGTCGCTTCCCTCTGCAGACAGCCACAAGACAGCCCTCCTAAAATGCACATCCTAGGTTGCTCCCTGACTTCAAATCCTTTGCCAGCTCCTTTCACCTCATGATTGAGTCTAACCTCTTCAGCAAAAGATGCCTTCTTCACTGCCCACATTTCTTCTCCTGCAATCTTGCTGCATCAATTTACTGGTGGGGTGGGTTTCTGGGCACATCATATAACTGTAATCCTCTGTGTCTTTGCACTGCTGGTACCACTGTCTGGGAGGCCTGTGCCCCTCCCATCACTGCAGGGCCCCTGTTTGTCCTCAAAATACAACTCAGACAGCCCCTCCCAACGGAAGGCCCTTCCAACTTCCCCAAGCTATAACTTTCTTCTATCACCCGGTGATAAAAGGCATCTGTGTTTAGGATGATCCTTGACTGAAAGCCACCAGAGGGCAGGTCCACATTTTGTTCTTCCCTTTGTCTTTGGGCCTGGCATATCATGTCCCTGGCTCAGTAAACATCTATTGAATTGAATTAAAAATGTAAGGGAGATACAATATTACCATTCAGTATATTAACAGGCAATGTCTCCAGTGGCAAGGATCTACTTTTAATATGCAGGGACCACTGAGTTTTGCAGACAGCCTCTAAGGTATCTGTATCTTAAGTTGAAATGGCATCCCCATATATGGAAAACAAAAGAAAGAAAACAGCAAGTCTGCTTTCCCCCATAGCACACTTGTACGGCTACCAGCACATTTTTCTGCGCTGGTTGAGAAACGTTTAACGCTTAATCTCTGTTTGCAAAACCCAGTCATATTCCCACCAGACGCACAGGATGGGAATCTGACTTATGGACAGGCACCCCTAGAAGATCAGGGTGATGACGATGATTTTCATAAAATGTCACTCTGTCGACGCCTTGTTGGTAAAGCGGAAGTATCATTATTAAATGCCGAAACACGAGAAGCTGCAATATTTGGACTGCTTGCTTTTTAACATAACTCATTTGAAATATATGCTCACTGAGCTAATCTTTTGTTCCCTGGATGCCCCAGGCTCTGAAAATTCTGTCTTATTGCAGCAGGCTTCAGCGTTCAGAACTGCTGGCAGCGTGGTGCTAACCTTCGCTCACATTCAACAAGACCCCTTACTTCCACTGCCTCTTCCCAGCCCAGGGCCCCAGTCCCTAAAAATGCCACAGTGCAGCCACAGACAGCTGTTGTTCCCCAGAGAGGAACTTTGCCTGTCTACAAACTCAGGGGGAAAAAAAAGAACTAATGCTTATGTTTTTATAAATATCTAACACATTTTGCTTTGGCCCCTGTAAAAAGTGAAATGATCTCACCTACCTGGCTTCCCATATCTAGGCCAGAGCACCAGACACTCATGTAAGGCAGTGGTTTTCAACTGGAGAGATTCTTGCCCCGGGGGCATGTGGTCATGTCCAGAGACACTTCTGGTTGTCATAACCAGGGAAGTGCTACTGGCACACAGGGAGTAGGGACCAGGGATGCTGCTGGTCCCACAATGCGCAGGACAGGCCCCCCCACCCCCGTAACAAAGGGTTATTCTGCCCCCAAGTATTAGGAGTGGACAAGGGACATCACATTATGCAAATATGTGATTTAAACTTTAAAAATATATATTATTTTTTATTTTTTTTACTGAAAAGATTGAAAATTCACCAGTCATTCAATTACTTAAACCATTGACCTGTTGGTGAAGGTCAAGGTGGTAGAGGTAAAGCTCTGAGCAGTGGGGAGGGAACTTCGTTCTACAGATCTACCCTGAAGCCAAAGAAAGGAGGGACGAGCTGAGTTCATGAGCAGGCCTTCTATTCTACAGGTTTCCAGAAGAGCAACCTGAACCAGTCTCTGGGTCAGGTTTCCCTCTTGGTTGGCTGTGTCTAACTCATCTTGTATCGCCTTTCATCAGTGGTAGACACACGCCAGTGCAGAAGGTCTGGGCTTATTGTAGGTGTGGGCTAGGGCTAGTCCCCACTTCACAGGGAGAACAGCACTCATCTCTCTCTGGGAGCGAGGGAGCGGGAGGAAGGACAAGGAAGCAGACGAAGGCACTCCCCATGGTCCACTGCACAGGAGGGGGAGGGCATGCATTGGGGGAGGGGAGGAGTTTTACTGGAAGGGTTTTCCTCTTCTGTTTCAGTGGGGAATTATACATTACATCATTTTAATGTTGAAAATATCATACACCGTAAGAATGGAATTAAGAGATTCTGGGAAGAGTTCCAAGACTCCCTTTGTAAGACCTAAGCAATATATCATTACAGACTGTCCTAAAGAAGTGGGTAGGAGTGAGCGTGAAACACAGTGAGCTCTTTTGCTGTGCAAATACACTAAAAGTTGGATGCCTGGCACAGACAGTAAACAGGAACTCCCTGGGTGGCCCCAAAGGGAAGAAAGAGCCTGCCAAAGCCCACCAGTGGAGCGGAGAGGGGCTGCTAGTGAGACGGAGCCAAGGGACTATCTGACAGCAGAAGGCAGGAAAAGGAGCCCTACCCAAGAGCAGTCAGTCTTGATGGCACTTGGTGTCCCTGCAGCCTCGTATGGGGCTGTCAGGGAGGAGACCAGTCTCCCCAGCCGGACAAAGAACACGGTATAGATAGCAATGGTGAGCACGGTACGTAAGCTGGACTGCTGCTCTCCCCTTACGCCTCCTGCTTGGGGCCCCAAGCCCAGCGGTGCCATGAAACCCATCACCACCCATGACCCAGTCATCTCCATCGGGTCGAACTCACATCCAAATGCAGCTTCAAGACAAGTCCCCTGGACCCTCTTTTAAGCAGATGGCCACTCCAAGCCCGTTCTAAATAACAATCCCAGAACTGCTACCATGACCAGCCCACCATGGAGAGTCAGCAGCCGACTCAACGTTATGGACGGGCTGCTCAGGCCCCCGAAATCTCTGGGAGAACACCAGTTCCATAAGGGAAGGGGTCCTCTCCGCCCTGTGCACTGTTGCATCCTCATGGCTCAGAGCCCAGCCTGCACCCTAAAGGAACTCTGTGCCCACTTGCCGAATGAGTGAACAGCTCTGATCTTCACCTGCTGGTGGGCAAATCTCTGTCATTCCAAGTCGGCTAAGTTTATATTGAAGGACAGGGCTGATTTTGTCATGAGAGGTCTGGAATTGTTCTGGGGCCTAGAAGAGATGGACACAGCTGGGTTCTTACCAGGGATGAAGTAATTATGGAAAATGCGAGTATTTCAAAACCAGACTTACATTATGGTCTATGGTTTCCACCCAGAGCAGCTGGGTTTCTACACTGCAGGGTTCTGGGTTCGGGGGTGGGGATCCACTCCAGCCACTCACAGGTGTAGCTTTAGTTGGTCCTGGAGGGAACAACCCAGCCTCCCAGGACACACCTGCGGGCCACCCTGGCTGCTAGTTGGACTGTCAGTCTCAGCCATTCCCTTCTGAGGAAAGACCGGCCCGCGGGGAAGGTTACCCCTAGTGGCCAGCACTCATTTTCAGCTGCCTTTCCTTTTGCAGCATAGAGTCAACGTAGTCATGACGGTATCTATTCCACGTGTATTAACCTTCTCTTCCCGACTAGACTGAGGATTAAAAGAGCTGTTGCTGCTGCCTGGCCCTTCCTCAGCGTGGTCCTGGACTGACTCAGCGTGATCCTGGACTCCCTGGCTGGCTTCTCGCTCAGCTATTTGGCAGAAAGCCCACCGCACTCTCATGCTGGGAGCCACACCCGGCACTTCCAGCCCAGGGCTTTAAAATAGGGCCCTGCTGAGGCCGGAGTATCTGCAGCTTGGCAGGCTCCCAGGTGCGGTCAGGAAAAACCGTAACCAAACTCACGAGGCTTTGTCGGTCAGTGGGGAACACGGGGGCTGAGCCGGACTGTGGTGAGTCTCGGGCCGGGACATGCAATCCACGAGCCACCTTCCCAACACCGAGGTAGGGGATCTACACCATCTCTCGGTCATAAGCATTATGATGGCTGGCAGGTGACAACAGGGCCCATGACAACAGAACAACCTCACAGGGAAACACATGCCCACCCCTGCAGACCCTTCGGTCACACCGAGTGTTCTGGAAGTCCTCCCTGAGCTGAGGGAGCCGAAGGAAGCAGCAGGAACTCCGGGTTCCCCTACTTCCTGTTCATTGTCAGGGCCCTACAAAGTCACAGGCAGTCCGGAAGCCAGGAAGTCTCAGAGGACAGAAGCAAAGGTTCTAAATAAGCCTCCCAGAAATCCAGAGCCCAGAGATGGCCTGAGTGCATCTGTCCCCAGCTGGAACACGATTAGTAAGTTGGGAACGTGCCAAACTGGGAAACACCATGTTCTGGCTCGTTTTCTATTTTGATCTGAGCCTAAGGCAAACGAGACCAAATGACCCATAAGCAGACCAAATTGTGTTTGTGGGAGTCATTGCTCAGGGAAAGGAGGAAACTCGGTTCCAAACCAAAAAGAGCAAAGGGACTTTCCTTAGGTACTTTGTAAAAGGCCACGAAACTGCATGCTGTGACAAGCTGCCTTTATTCCTGCCTGATGACCCTCTCCTCAGCTGCACACAGGGCAGAGAAAGGACGTCTCCTGTATGTGGCATAACGGAAGATCATTAAGCTGGACGACCTGGTTAAGAATCCATGGCCCAATTCTTGCTTGCTGTGGGACCTGGGGCAAGTTCTTTAATCTCTCTGAACCTCAGTTTCCAGACCTTTAAAATGAGGATAAAAGTATCTACAACTCCCTGGGTTGTTCTGGGTATTAAATGAGACGTTTCATGTAACAGAAGTCTATGGAAATACCAAAATGCACAGCTGTCTAGACACTGGCAATGAATATAAGCCCCCAGGACACAGGCTGGGGTCTCAGTGAACAACAGCCGCTGCTACTTCATCCTTCACCCACACCTCCTGCGAAGCCGGTGCAGCTAGGCTTCGAGAACCGACCAACCACGGCAGGCGTTAACAGAGGCCTCTTCCGAACCCTCACCCTGCGGAGGGAGAAGTCTTCCAGCTCATTTGGCTGCAGGGAACCCCTCTCCTCCTCCAACTCATGGTCACAGGGCCTTGTCCCCTTGACCGGGATGTCACTGTGACTCAGAGCACATTGGTAAAGCCGTACCAGGGTCCAAGTGTGTCTTCACCTCCCCAGGCTCAGCAGGAGAACAGCCTGGCCGCCGCTGCCAGATGCTCCCTGAACCTGGGAAAGGGACCGGGAGCTGGAGGGACCCGGAGGCGGTCGGGGCTTCGGGGCTGCCTGGGGCGGGCTGCACCTTGCACCCCCACCTGCACGAAGCCAGCGGAGGACCTTCCTCAAGACAAAGGAGCTATTATCTAAGTGAGCATCAGAACTCAGAGCTCTCGTACTGAAGGCTACGGCGTGGTCAACCCCCTGATGAAATTCTAAAAGATACATTCCAGGAACACATGAGTGTCCTGCTGCCTGTCTCTCTGTCTGTCTCTGTCTGTCTCTGTCTGTCTGTCTCTCACATGTACATGCCTTTGTTAATATTTAATATAACAGTGGAGCAAATAACCCAGAGAAACGACTGTTCTCTTGCAGCCATGCAGCCAGGGTGATTTTTAAATGTATTTTAAGTGTGATTTAAGTGCCCTGAGATCACTTTGCACCACTGTGTAAGCTGACAGCACTAAAGTCACAAGACTCCCAGCTGCCGCACCCTTCAAAAGCAGGATTTCTGCCTTGTTAACCCACAATGAAGGGTTCTTCTTCGGATAAGCTATGCCCTGCCCTGCCCCGGCCCGGCTGGAAACTCCAGGTGCATTACTTTGCGGCAAACCCCAGCCGGCGACACCCCGACACACCCTCAGCAGGGAGCTAAGAGTGCTGGGTTTCTGTCCCTGTACAGGGGGGTTCTGTGCATTCTGTACCCCCTCTTCCAGCACAGATCACAAATGCAAACTTAAGTTCTCCCCCCAAAACGAGGCTCAGCCAGGCTTATGGCTCCGATGTGCCCCGAGTCCTGCTGACCAGAGGCAGCTCTTGGGCACCGGGCATAGCATGTCTTATGTTTTTCCAACGGAAACCTTTGCTTTCACAAACTGGGTCTCCGAACAAAGGCTGAAGCATCTGACCAGTGTTGACTCTGACACTCCCCCTCCTGCCCCCGCCGCCGCAGCGTCTTTGTTCCTCTGGGTCTCGGCCCTCCGCTCAGTGCTCAGCGAGGGCTCCAGGGGTGCCACCGCCAGCCCCTGGGAGCTGGGGGTGGGGAGACTGGGATTCCAGGCCACCAAGGCCAGCAGGCTCAGCCGCCCAGTCACTGATTAAGATGAAAGGAGTGTGAAGTGAATTTAACCTGCAAGAGTGGGACACGGGGCATTCACCAGGCCGCACCCCAGACCCCGGGCCCTCCTGGCTGAAGAGCACCTCATTCCTCCCGCTTCCTCTGATAGAGAAGGAGAAACACATCACAGAAACTGGAAAACAGAACAAAGCAGGAAACAAATCATCCACGACTCTGCGACCTTAATAGCAGTCCCTGAGAGCTTACTGGCATCATTTCCTTTCAGCCTTATTTTTTCGTGGAGGGACCAGGTCTGCCAAGTCACTGTCCTGGGCAGAACCTGCCATGAACACATGCCTTGAACCATCATCAACTCTGTACTACTTCCTAGGCTCCCACCTCCTGGCTCCACCATTTACGCTATTGGATTTAGGGCAACTTAACTCCTCCTTTACTTCGTCACTCAGCAAAATAGAGAGCAATTGTACCTATTTTCTAGGGCTGTTATAAGAATTGTATGCAACAAATAATATCTGCTGGATGCTTATGACAGCGACACACAATCATGTAACTACTTGATATTCAATTGTTTCTCTATTGGCTGAAAATCTTCATCAAATAGCATATTATTTAGGGGTTGAGGGTAATAGATCAGTGGTAGAGTGTGTGCTTGGCGTGCACAAGGTCCTGGGTTCAATCCCCAGTGCCTCCATTAAGGGGAAAAATTAAAAATAATAATAAATAAACATAAATATATGTTAAAAAAAGAAAATAATTTTAAATAGCGTATTACTTAAGTACACCCTTACTGCTGAATGCTGAAGTTGTTTCTGGGATTTTTCTATTATGAATAATGCACTGAAAATTCAGCATCTTTATGCATGACGTTTATTTTATTCTTTGTGTTGTTTTCTCAGGCTAGATTATCAGAAATAAAATCAACTGATCAAAGAGCATAAACATTTTTGTTAAGTCTTGATACAGATTACCAAATTATTCCCAAACTATTAGCAATTACGATGCTTTCAGAAATTTATGAGGATGCCAATGTAGTGATATACTTGCAAGTAACATGATTATGGAAAAATCAGAGGCAATAATTTATGGGCTCATAATTCTGTGTAGCCAACTTGAAAAATTATCCATTATCTGTAATTGGCTTGTCTTTTTGTTTTGGCCAAGAATGAAAGGAGCTCCCAGACTCCGACTTTGTGTGTGTTTACTGGACCCTCCACGTGAGGTCTGTGCCGGGAAGCCCCAGGACCTTTGTCTTTGGTGTGTGGAAGGAAGGAGGAGGTCACAGTGCCGCTCGTCGAACAACAGCGAGTCTGCATTCTCACCTTTGCTCCTCATGGCAATCCTGCTTTCATCTCAACCATGAGAACTTGAAGGCTCAAAGGAATCTGAAGGTAGTCGCAAGCCATTCAAGCAGAGGAAAACAGTTGGAAGACCTCAGGTCTTCCGTTTCTAAGGGCAAAGCTCTTTCCATATCAGAACATGGGAGGGGAGCCAAGCAAGACAGGAAAGGCTTAAGCACACGCTGAATCAACAACCTAAACGTTGCAGAAGACAACAAGTGGATGGAGCCGGGCTCCAGAGTCAGCCTGACCCAGAGATGAACCTTGTCTCCACCACTCACAGCCTAAGGGATGCTCAGCAAGTTGCTCCCTTTCTCTGGGCCTCAGGGACACCCATTCCGCAGGGCTGCTTCTACAAGCATCCTCACAATGAAGTGATGCACTGAAGATAGCCGGGGAGTGACTCCCACACCTCACCCCGGCTCACTGCTAAATTCTGCAGGGGAGATCTGTACAGCTCAGAGTTACACACTGTTGAGCATCTCATTTTAGAGGCAGGGCCTGACAAACCCAGTAGCTAAACAGTCATAATTTACCTGCTGTAATTTTTCATGGTAACTGCCATTTTCTGTTCTGTAGAGTTCGTTTTTCAGTGGTAAATGGGGATAGTGACTGAGGATTTGTGACAAATGGACAGATGCAGAAAGCAAATGCCACGCATGCTATGGAGCCTGATACCTTGAAATTCGAGAAGGCTTAAACCTGAAGACTGCATAGCTCTATCTCAGCATGAGAAAAAAGCACTGGATTCTTTTAAGTTGGTTCCCAACACTTGGTTTATCATCTAGACTTATGGCAGGGGAAAATTCCCTTTATCCTTTGCTTTGGAGACATCTACTGCAAGGCAGATTTTAAACCCCAAAGTCGGCACCTCTCTCTAGTGGAGAAATAAAAATCACCTTGCAGTAACGACTGCCACCTTGTGGCCATATATGAAACTGCCGCTAGGAAAACTGGATCACCAATGTTAACATAAAGGCTTCACTTGCTGAACAGTGGAATCCCACGTAACCACTAATATTTGGGGATATTGCATAGTATATATTTTCCTGAAAAATTCTGCATTGTGTATTCTATATTCATTGGTCTCCCGATCTGTTCCAGGTTAACTTCTTTTCTACCATAGCATCATCTAATTGATAGACTGCTTTCTGTAGAATCTCGGGGGTTTCCTGTGGTAGGTGCAAGTCCCTGGGAGCTCGATAGGAGAGACTTCTTTATTTGTTTATCAGAGGAACTTGAAACAGCCACTGCACAACCACATCAGTCAACTGTCTGACTCAGGGTTATCAGCCCATTAATTTCATCTAATCCAATGTCTGCTCTTTGGTGCAGGCCCTGGGAGGACGACCTGGGGTTAGCCCTGCCTGGCCCATGGACGCGGAGATGGGAAGCTGAGAATCGAGGGGCAAGGCGCCAGGGCCAGCAGGGGCTCTGGGGCTCCTGGAAGCACTGAGGATTCTAGTGAGGAGGGTGTGCCCTTGAGGAGCCCAGGTCACACGGGCAGCATGACAGAGGAGTGCAGGGGAAACTGAGCTGACCCCCCAGCTCCTTCACACACGCGTGGACAGCCTGGGAGTGCACACCATGCACCTCCTTTAACACAACCTCCTGTCTCTGCCTGCCCATCTTCCCGGCCCCACCCCGTGTTCAAGCTGCACATGTATCTCTGCCAACGCAAGTAACCCTTAAACATGTGTGAATGTCCAGCCTCACTCACTGTCAGAGAAATGCCCATTAGAACTTCAAAGACACCTTTAAAAAAAATCTCTCCCATCATCAAAATGATAGCTAGCATGCCACAAAAGGAAGAGGGTGGGGGAAATAAGCCTTCTCACACATGGTTTGGGTGTGTGAATTTAGGAATACAACAAGCAAATGGTTAAGAGCTTGGGTTCAGTAGCTAGATTGTCTGGCCTCAAAACCTCTGCCACTCGGAAGCTAAATTTCTTCCCGTCTCAGTTTGCTCATCTGTAAAATGGGAGTGAGGTTAACAGAATTTGCTTCATGTGATTACTGTAAGAAAGCACTTAGGACAGGGGCTGGTATGTAAGGGTTGAAGCATTAGCTATCTTTAAGCACTATGGGGAAGAAGGCCAACTAGACTCTGTCAAAGTTATAAATGTTTAGCCCTCTGACCAAGCAATACCACTTCTAGTAGCGAGTCATAGAGAAATCCTAGTACAAGTACATAATAAGATAAAAACACAAGGGAACTCACTGCAACTTTGATTAAAATTAAAGTCTAAGTACATCCTAAATATATAGCAATAGCAAACAAGTTAAATAAATTGTGTCACATTCTTAAAAATGGAATGCAATGCAGCCATTAAAACACGAGGCAGCCAGGTGTATACAAATATGACATAATCTCAAGATACGTTATCTCATTTTTGAAAAAAAATAAGGTGACTGGGGATGTAATGTATACAACATGGTGCCTAGAGTTGGTAACACAGTATTGCACACATCAAAGTTGCTAAGAAAGTAGCTCTTAAAGGTTCTTATCACAAGAAAAAATATTCTGTGACTCTGATGATGCTGGATGTTATGATGTATGATGTATGATGATGGATGTTAACTAGACTTATTCTGGTGATCCTTTTACCACGTACACAAATATCAAATCATTATTTTGTACACCTGAAACTAATATAGTGTTACACATCAGTTATACCTAAGTTTTTTAAAATGTGTAAATTTTGCAAGATGCGTTACAGAGATTTACTCTCTCAATAAAACCATTTTGGATTTGTCTCCTTAAAAAGGAGGGGGGTACAGAATGCAGGGCAAATATATACTGACACTTGTGTGTGTGTGTGTTTTTTTTAAATAAATATGGATACATACATATGGTGTGTATGTATGCTTTTATGTGCAAAGAACTCTGAAAGGCTACCCTTGAAACAAGTAATAATTGTTTCTTTCAAAGAAAGGATATGGATACTTGGCGGGTGCTTAAAACAAACTTTTTTGAGTTTAAAAATGCAATCTGCTATGTCATTCCTTTGCTAAAATGTCTTCCATTTATTTTTAGGACTAAAATCCAAGCTCCTTTAATACAGCCCACAAGGCCCACACTGCCTGGCCCCGGCCTGGCCCAGTTCTGCAGCCTCGGTTCTCACCACGCCCCTCCTGAACCTCACATTTTATGCTCCTGAGCTTTATTTACACCTCCTGTTCCCGTTTACTGGTAGATCTATGCCTGAGCTGTTCACCCTGCTTACTACATTCACTTTCATTCTCTTCGCCTGACTAATTCTAACTGGCCCTCTGGTTCCACTTGGCTGCTACCTTCCCTAAAAATGCACTGCAGCATCCCTGGACTAGGTGGGACGCCCCATCCTGCTCGCACCTCACCCTCCAGTGCCCTGCTGGTGGCAGACAAGGGACATGTCCCGAATTCCTTTTTTCAGAACGCCTTTGACAGTGAGAAGATTAGGAGGTAACTGTGGCAGACACTCCTGGTGCCTTCGCAGGAGTCCTCCTCCCTCACCACCGACAACAGAAGCCCAGGGCTAGGTGGGCAGCAGAGTGCCCTGACCCAGGTCAGTGGGAACTGATCAAGGGAATCAGGCTAGGCTAGACATGTGCTCTTCTAGCCTCCTTTGCAGCTACAGGTGAGCAGGTAACTCAAGTCTTGGAGATTTTTCTCTCCCTGATAGAAGGAGAGCGACTGGGAAGCACTTTCTGCCTCTGCCCCATGTGCTTCCTGCTTTGGGTGCTGTCATACGAGGTGTGACACTTACGGCTGTGGCAACTACCTTAAGACCCCAAGGGGAAGGGACGCCTGATGTCACTGAGCAACTAATCCTACCCAAACATTCTTACTGCCAGACTTCTCAAGACAAAAAGTCGGTGCTAATAAACTAAACTCATCCTTCCTGTTTATTTCATGAACCTCTGTTGGTCAGGTATTCTGTAACTGCAGCCAAAAGCATTCCTTTCATGCACATCATCATGATGGAGTGGACAGACTGGTCTCCTAAGATCAGACCACCGAATCAAGCAAATTGGAAAAAAAAAAAAAATCAAGCAAATCCCTGATTCAGACTGGAAACGATGCCTTGGGATATTACGAGTCAGGGTGCCCTCGCTGGGCCTATCCTGGTCTGAACTCTTGTGCCCAGGTCCGAACCAGTTTAGCATTAAGCAGTGGGGCCAAGGCCCAAGTCACCAAGATAAGTGTCCCATGACACTTACTCTATCCTTAGACTTCTGTAACCTCCCCTCTGCTAGAGGAGACGCCCGTGTGAAGACCTTTTCAATCTTAGGACACAACCCTCAAAGTGATCCTTCTCCAGGACAGCATGAAAGGAAGTGCTTAGTTCATCGGTTTGGGTCGTCAGAAGTCACTGGGACCTTCCAAGGGCCCTATCTTGGGAGTCCATGCTCCCGAAGTTTCTGATACTCTGTGAAATTGTCAACATTCTGTTGGCTCAGCTTCTGAAGAAGGGGGACCATTGAGGTGGTGCATGGGGGTCACACTTACGGGGGTCTGAAAGCAGCAGAACAACTGAGTGAGGAAGGGGTGATTGCGGGCCAAGGACAGGATCCGCTTCTCCGTCATTGTGCACTCCACGTCATCGTCCTGCAGGATCACGTCCTTCTTGAGCACCTTCACAGCATACAGGTCTCCAGTTTCTTTTATTCTTGCAAGCATCACCTGTGGCAAGGCAGGAGGAGGAGCATGAGCACGAGAACTCTCGCAGTTCTCAGAGTGGGGGCTCGCACAGGACCGAAGGGCAACGGCCGGCCGGGAAATGGGTGTGTGGATACACACGTGCCCCTGCCAGCCACAAACTGGGAGCATGCATCCTTGAACTCAAACAGCTGAAGCCAGGACTCACCTTCCCGAAGCTGCCCTTCCCCAACACTCGGATGAACTCGAAGTCGTCGATCCCAAGTCGGCTGGAAGAGTTAACCCCGACGCCATTTCCTTCTTTGGTGCTCTCCTTTCCCTGTCGCCTTAGGGTCGATCTAGAAACAAGCTTCTGCAAAGAAAAGAATGCCTCGAGTCAGAAATCACAGTGAAGCATGAAGCACGGATGGATGAAGAAGACCTTACATGCAGCTTCAACCCTCAATACAACACACGGGGAAAGAGCCTGACATGTGATCAGGTTCTGCCGTGCAAGACTGCCTCAGTACCAGCTCCTGAGCTGTGCTTTCTGTATCTGGGTAAGAACTGCTTCAGAATATATCTCAGCCACTGAATTTCAGTTTGTGCTCAAACGGGAGTGCAGAGAACCACAAACGTCTCAGTCTGGTCCCTCAGGTTTTTGCAATGACTTTCTACAGGGTAGAAAGGTTCAAAGAGCGCCGCCTGGTGTCCATGTTCTGCGAAGAGCGGTTTTCAGGTCTGCTCAGAGAATCAAGGACCACTGGGTACCAGGATGTGAATGAACGAAGCATCATTTCATACACAGTATTTTAAGTTACAGAAGGAAAATAAAAATTAATGTAAAAATTGGAACAATGAAGAGGTGAAGAATAAAATTGACAATACCTATAATCTCACCATCCGTCTCAAAAAATAAAAACATATATATACACACATCTGTCTTTATATTTGGTTTTTAAAAATATAATAAAATTACTGCTTCATAACACCAATTTTTATTTAACATTTTGTCATGTGTATTTTCTGTGTCTTTAAATATCCTTCAAGAACATGAGTTTTAAAGGCTGTCTGATCGTCCGTATTTCGGATATATAGCAATTGATTTATGAATTCCCCTGCTATTGGAAATACAGGTTGTCTCCCACTTTTCGCTAGTGACCGCAGTGACCATACCTGCATGGAAATCTTCAAATCAGGATGATTAGGAGTCTAGGCTCTCAAGCAGGCTGCCTGGGTTCAAATCACAGCTCTGCAGCCTAACCCTGTGGCCTTGGGCAAGTTACCTACCTCTCTGTGCCTCAGTTTCCTAACAAAGGGGATGTTATAGCACCTGACACATGGGTTGTTATGAGGAGAAAGTGAGCAACTGCACCTCAGGTACTTAGATCAGCACTTGGCTTGGGGAGCAAGAGGTATACAAACTACGAGGTATAAAGTAACCCACCAGGGCGTACGGCACAATGTGGGGAATGTGGCCAATAGTTCATAGTAGCTGTAAATGGGGCATGACCTCTGAGACTTGTGACCCACTATACTGTACACCTGTAACATATAATACTGTATCAAAATAAATAAACCTAAGCTGTGTTCCCAATCCCAATTATGGTCATGATCATCATCTATTTCCTTAAGATAACTTTCTGGAAAGGGAATTCTTTGGGCCACCGTGTTAATTTTGAAGAATTCTGATTCATGGTCAACTTGCTTGCCCCCTAGGAAGGTTAACCATCAACACAGGGAGAGCTCTAGTTGCACCGCACGGAACTACAAGTAGGTGTGGCTTTCTCTGCGCATGCTCCAGCCCATTCCCCTGGTACAAGACCCATTCCGGTAGGGGCGCTACCTAAAGGCAAGGTGATGTGCAGATGTCCACCTCAGGATATTTATAAGACAAGCTTCCACCAGACAGCAGACTGAAAGTCTAATATCTGGGAGCATTTGACCTATTTAGCTAAAAACAACAACAACAACAACAAAAACAAAAACAACAAACAAAAAAAAAACCTTATCTGGGTCAACTTCTAAGCAATGTTTGCAATAAACAGCTGGGCAATAGCCTGTAACTGCGAGGATTTTACTTAACCCAGTAAATAAGTGATTGAAGATACAAAATGGGTCATCTTTAAAATCCAACTGTTTTCGCAGTTTCTCCTCTAGATCTCCGATCATAAATTTTTCAAAGGCAGAAAAAATTTACCAGCTTGAATTTCACTTCCTCCACTTAAATACTTCCCTTGGTTGGGCTGGCACTGGCCAGAAAAATCTAAGCCAGTGTTTCTCAATCTTTTTTTTTTTTTTTTAACCCATTCTTCTCTCTTGATAGACTAAAGGTGTCTCTTTTGAATGCTGTACTGTCAAGTAACAGGTAATTTCGGTTTTCTCACCATTAAATATTAGCACATTAAAGATACTTGGCTCACATGACAAGTGGCACCAGCCATTGCTAGAGACTGTGCCGCATGGCCAGCTTGTTCACATGGCATTTCAGGCTGAAATCCTTAACCCACGGCCCTCAGGCACAGCCGTCCCATGCGTTAGAAACCCTCCTCATGGTATAGCACCCTGTCTGCCTGTTCGCAAGAAAGACACGCAGACTTGAAGGACTTCGCCAATGCCTTCCTAAAATCAAGGAATACAATGACAATCCAAGGCCCCATCTACCAGGCAGGGGCCTCTCAGCAAAAAGAAAGTGGGGCGTTTAGGGATGACATTTTTTGGATAACCAAGAACCTGACAGTGACTGCACGTCCCTTCCTAAGTACCCAGAGATATCTGACAGTTAAGTCTAGAACTTTCCTGAACCAGACATCAAGCTACACCTTCCAGAAACCACAGCCGTAGCCATGGCTCTTTCCCAGCTCTCGGCAGCCCCTGGCCAGCAAGGCAGCGATAGGACGAGGCCCTGGGGTGTGGCTGAGGCTCAAGTGGACAGCAGGGGGAGGTCACTCAGGGAAGTGGCAAGACAAAACATGCCCACAGCAACTGACATGCTCCACCCACTCCTGAGAGCTCAGAGGAAGGAACTCCTGTCCGTTACTGAACTTGAGATAAATTCACAATCCATAAACAAAAACTGCACAACCATTGGATTCCAGGGCTGTGGAGAACCCCACAGATCTTCAAGTTCAATCCCTTGCAGAGAGGAGGAAGCAGAGCCCCAGAGTTTACTGGTCAACTGCACAGCCAGGCACCCCCACCAAGAGTGCAGCCCAGGCCCCTGGATTCCAGGCTTTTCAGCAGACCACAATGACAGGAAGCTGATTTTAAAAAAATCCTTCTTCTGCTTCTTGGTAGATCTGTACGCTCATTATTTCTTGTCATGCAATTGTATATAGAATCTTATTTGTGGAACAAAACAAAATGCAATAAATCTGTTTATTATATTTGCTGAGATTAAGAACTCTTTTCCCCAGTTTACCTTTTTTCCTTTTCTCTTTTTCTTTTTTTTTTTTTGGTGTTCAGTCTAAGAAGTCATCGTCTAACCCAATCATAAAGGAATTCAAAGGTTATTGTTATTGATTTAACATTTACGGAACAAAGTCAAATCCTCCATATTTAACTTCTTTAAAATGGTCCCAACCTTCTGATAAACTTAAAATGTGAAGTTATTCTTTGTGTTCAAGTAGACTGGGGGATTACTGTATAAAGGACAACAGAAATCATATATCATGTATTAATTTACTTTGGAAAAGTCTTTATAAGGAAGTCAAACTTGTAAAGTATTCTGTAAACGTTACCCAGTGAGATGAGGAACTTTAATTACGCCACACGCCATACCAGGGCTCATCATAACTGAACAACTTCTAAATTACAGGACATGAATAAAGTGAGGTCTCACCGAGTTTGGAGAAATATTTCCAGGTTGGAGGCCCATTCCCGCCAGCGTCTTGGCCAGTTCCACCGCGTTTACCCCGCAGTTGGGGGCCACGTTCGCCTGACACCGAATGTGTACATTCATTTTACAAACTGGAGAGAAGAGGAGAAGGGAATTCACATTCAGAAAAAAGTCTCATCAACACACGCTGTGAAAGAGAACTCTGGTAACCCAAAAGACTGTGGCAGGGGAACGGTACAGGCCGGACAATGCTGTCTTCTCATCAAGTTAAACTTACACCTACATCCATCCCTGCCATCTTCTTGATTGCTGTTTCAGAGCAGGAAGCCTGGCATGCTGATGAATAATAAATTTCAAACACCTCTTTCTCACCACGACTTGATGAGAGACACTCTCCTAAATCATATTTTAACAGTCATCACCGATTTCACAGCATGATTCAAGACAGAGATCAAAACGTTCATCCCAGCAACAGTTCAGTCAATTAAATAACAAGGAATCGTGCCAGCTGCCTTTATACTGTTCCTTGCATCTCTCAATAAAAGGGAGCAATCGAAAAGCCACGTGGAGATTGGTGTTGCAATAGGATGGAAATGGTGTTCCCGAGAGAAGAACCTCTAAGTGAAGCTTTCTTTCTGAGCACTGTCTCTGGGCAGCCCTCACCGCACAGAATGCGGCATCCTGTGTGGCTGTGTTTCTCAGCGCTTGCAGCCTGTGGCTTCGTGGGTGAAGAAAAGCAACTTCTTAAAGGTCACGTTAAGTGGCAGTTGGGAGAGGAGAGCGAAGCAAGCTAAGCTCCTGGTACACAGGAAGCTGCTGCAGGACGATGAAGGACCTGAGGGTTAATCAGCACAAAGTTCTGATATGGTTTCTTGACTCGGGCCCTGCTGATTGGAGGCACAACTGAAGCAGCCAGAGACGTGTTTTGGGCGTGTCAGCCCCTCTCTGGGAGCATGCACAGATCCAGGTTTTGTGGGGCCTGAAGTTATGCAATTTGGGGTTGCTCTCTTTAAGAGAAAGAATATGCAATCAAGTAGAGAGCTTGGAAGGTGGCTTGCAAGGGAGGGGCTCCAAGGCTTAAGTTTCATTAGCTTCATAGGAAATCCACCTCTCTCAGGAAGGCTGGTAGGGAGACACACAAGCCTGCAGTGGCCTTTTTAAAGCACCATGTGACCATACAAGCGAAAATTACAGGAGCCAGAACACTGTAGGTGCACCACCGTCAGCACAGGCAGGGACAAGAGCAATGCAGATGAGCCCCACCCATGGCTCTGCATGTCCCCAACAGCCATACAGAAGCAGGAAGGGACTTTTCATGCTGGAAGCCCACACCTGGGTGAGGCTGTCTGGCTAATGATCAAGCAGTGACCAAGCCAAAGCCATATGTGAGTCGGCTGCTGCTTGGTTGAAAAAGAATTATTTCATGTATCCATGAAAAAAAATAATTGAATGGTGCTGTGGAGAAAGATAAGAATTTGCCTTTCTTGAAGACAAGTGACTGGCCAACTTTTGTTAACAGAAGCAGGCTTGGTAAGTCTAGGCAGTCAGTGGAAGGAGTCCAGTTTTATTGACACAAACTCTGCCTTCCCTGGTGACTCAATGCGTCTAAGGCTTTAGGCTAAAATTTGCATGTATTTCGGCTGGAGACAGTGCACCCCATGACAGCCAGATTGCTACATCAGCACTCAATGCGAGATGACTCGAGGTCAACAGTCGCCTACCTCCTAACAGGACAGGGATCAGCTGTCATCCCCAGACACTTTGCTGACGTAAAAGGTCAAATTCAGGCTCCACTGGGCATGATTACAGTGCAAGCTCACAGCCAAAGCTTAAGTGTCTTTCATTCCACCCACCCGCTCCAATCTTTATCAATATCTTTGAGAAGATGCAGGGGAACTCTAGTTATGCTTTTGTAACTCGATCCCTGCTTATTACTGGTGAGGTCATCAGACCAACTTCCTGCTGGTCCTTACCCATAACCCAGCCTTCTCTGCTGGCCACCTCGCCACCTATCATCTTCCATTTCTGACCAGATCACATTTTTCTCCCTTTCAAATACCTACTGAAACAGCACTAAACAGATGACAGCCAGCAGGCCAGCTAACTAGATGGAACATTCAATTTAGCAACTGACTTAACATTTTACGGTTAGAAAACCTGTGCATCACACGTCACTCTCTGTACGCTGTGTGCCTGGCAAGGGACATAGAAATAAAGAGCCATGAAGATGCTAATTTGCCCAGTATCTAAAACCATCAGTCCTAGGTCAGATTCTGAGCTACAGAATTCTGAAAGCTCGCAGCATGGTGTTCTCATGAGGAAGTAGGTACCCAGAACCCTAGCATCTCACTTTTACACTGAAGTCCTTGTCGCATTATCCCCCAGAGCAGGGAGCCACAGTGATCGCAGAACGTCGGCACTTTGTAGTTGTGGACGCTGAACTTGTGTGGGATGTTGATTCCGAACCTCTGCTCAGCAACCTGTAAGAAGGAAACAGGAGGACAAGAGCTGAAATTCCATACCGGCACCTTGTGTAAAAACTGTAACAGCAGAGTGTTACTATGACACCTGAGCTGGGTATATTATTTTACTGCTCAGCCACAATTAATTACTCAGGCCTTACCAAGCACACTAAGCACATTTTCTAACAAACAATTCTGGACAGAAATGGGTGGTGTGCATTAGATGGTTCACCATCTGGGGAGAATGAGAGAAATTTAAATTTTCATTTCACCTTTTATATTCAAGCTCTATTTCTCTCCCCACCAATGCCCTAACACTCAGGTCTATTTCCCAGAACCTTTAGACTTTAGGATTACACAAGTCTTTAATAAACTACATCGTTAGTTAATCCAGAAGCTATGTCATGGGGAGGGGTGCAGAAGGTGGCACCCAGAGGACATGGAACCACGGAAGAAATTTATTCCAAAGTGACATTCAAGTGGTGACCTTATTCAGCCCTTCCAGCCTTTGCTTGTCTTTGCATCCTGATACCTGCAAAGACCCTGTATTAATCTAACGTACAACCACTTCTCAGACAGGCGTAATCTCATATACTGTTTCCAACACATAATTAGACTAGGCACATACGCGACAGGCTACATCACGGTTTGAGGCAATAACAACAGAGCCACACGTAACAAGGACTGGGGCAGTGTTACTCCTCTTGAAACTTTTCTGGCCTCTTTCTCATAAAAGAAAGCACAAACGCCTCTCTGTGTACTATGTGGCAAACCTGGGTGGATGCTGTAAAGAACCACTGAGTTCCAGAGTCAGCCTCTTCAGTGCACCTATAAATCCATGCTGACTGTCAGCAATACTCTACCTGCTTTCTGCCTCCAGAGTTTAGAATGCATGCCCACCCCAGCTGGATGTAATGCAGGTGCCAAGAGTGAGGTTCAAGCATTTATGGACCGATACACATTCTCCCTGAAATTCCTCAAGAGCCCAGAGAGGGCCAACAGTCCCTTTATTTGGGAAGCGCAGTTTACAGTTAACAACACACTGCAAGATAGAATTGATGTGATGAGTATGATCCCATTTTAAGATGGAGGCTGAAAAAGAAGCCAGCTAGCAGGGGCTGGACTCTACACCCAAATCCCAGTCATCTGATGCAAAACACAGGAAACTGCTCATGATTCCAAATCTCTCTCCAAATTAGTAGCACTGATCCCTAGAGCTTTCACTCGGCTGATAACCAATGAGTCATCTTAAAGGCAGGTCAAGCTACGTAAGTACAGAAATACAAATGCCATGATATAAAAAGGAGAGATATTTCAATTCTGATACCATGATTGGCTTCAAGGAGTGTGGAAGGTAAGTGGGAAAGGGAGCGAGGGAGAAAAAGAGGGAAGGAAGGAGGGAGAGAAAGAAAGAGAGGCAGAGAGACCGGGAGAAAGTGGCGGGGAGGAGACGGGGAGAGGTGGGGGGAGTGAGAGAGGCAGGGAGAATGTGCACACATGAGCTCGTGCAGGCACTTAATCAGTAAACTGTTATCCTCTTACCTTTGAATCCACTTTGTTAATATTGTTTTGGCAAGTGCAGGCTGTAACAATGAGATGATGGCAGCGCTTATGGACGACACAGGTGCACACTAGGAAATTAAACCCAGCGATTATCCGTTTATTGGAGGCTGACAGTCTAGGCCGATTCAGTAGTCGACAAGGGCTGTGCCATGTCATCGTGGCTACATTTAGATGCAGGGCCCCCGTGATGGCAGCTGGAGCTCCCGTCCTTCCTATATTCCTTACCATCATCTTAACTCATGTTCAAACTATTCGTGCTCAAGTCCTGCACTAATTTCATCTTTCCTGGCTTTAATCCTTCCTGTCCCCACCTCCAGTGGAATCGTCTCACTTCATGATGCTGGACACCTCAGCCCTGTGATCTAAAGAATTCAATGGTGTCTCACTGTTAGCCAAAATAGAGTTGAAATTTCCCAGATGGGTTTTAGGCTCTCCAGAGCCTTCCCCAGGCTCACCTGTCACCTTTCTTTTATGGAGGCTCCTTGTTCCATTTAAAACTAGACTAGTTGCTCTTCCTGGAGCAAGTCTTCACCCTCCCCCACATGCTGTCCATGTCCTTTCAATTCCTAAGAGATCTTCCTTTCCTATCGCCTACTTAAGTCTTAAGTTTATAACAAGACACAACTTTAAAAAATGTCTCTTCCATGAAAACACACTCCCCTTGGCTCCCTTCTAGACTGAAACTATCTCTCCTTCCCCGATCTCCTACAACCCTTAACCTGCCCCCCTCACTTAAAATTGTCCACATGTAGCCTCTAGTGTCCTCAGGTTTCCCAGCCAGTGTGAGGCCTTAAACAAAGCAGGCATCCAGTAAGAATTTGCAGAATGACTCATTCAATTGTTTGAATAGTTGGAACTTACTAAATAACTCTTTTTTTCATTTTCATTTAGATAACTGATATAGTGCAGAGTCCAGTTTCCATTAAAGGATGAACATGTGCGATGAAGCAATATGAAAATATACATCACTTTAAAGATCTTTCAAGACATATGGGAGTTTTTAGGATTAAATACAGCAAGACAGATGACATATCAGCAAACAAAACTACAATTTAAAACAAATCTAGCTTTCATCAGATTGAATTCTCATGAGAAACCAACTGAAAGTGCCCAGAGAACTGGTCTTTTTATATGAGGGAATCCTCCACATAGAAATATCTTAAATTCTGAGGCTTTTTTTTTTTTTTCATGGTTAGCTTGGCTACAGGTATATCAGTTTTATTGACCCTTTCAGAGAACAAACTTTTGATTTAGTGGATTTTCTTTATTGTTTTCCTAATTTCAATTTCACTGACTTCTACTCTAATTTTATTATTTCTTTTCTGCTGATGACTTTAGGCTTAAATGTCTCTCCTTTCTAAGATGGAGACGTAGATGATTGATCTTAGATCTTTCTTCTTTTCTAATACATGCACATTCAATGCTATAAATTTTCCCCTGAGCACTGCTTCCACTGCATCTCACAAACTTTGATAAATTGTTTATCATTTGATTCAATGATTTTTTTTTCTTGAGACTTCTTTGTCCCATGCGCTGTTTAGAATTTGTTGTTTAATCTCCAAAAATTTTAAAGTGCTCCAGGTATCTTTCTGTTATTGATTTCTAGTTTAATTCCATTGTGGTCTGAGGATGTACTTTTTATGATTTATACTCTTTTAAATTTGTTAAGGTTTGTTTTATGGCCCAGAATGTAGTCTACATTGGTAAATGTTCTGTTCCTAGTGAGCTTGAGAAGAACATGTGTTCTTCTGCTGTTAGATGGAGTATTCTGTAAGTGTCAGTTTGATGAAGTTGTGATAGTGCTGTTTAGGTCAACTATATTCTTACTGATTGTGTGCTTGTTGGCTCTATCAGTTACTGAGATACTGAAGTCTCCAACTATAATAGTGGATTTGTGTATATCTCCTTGTAGTTTTTGTCTTAAGTATTTTGATGCCCTATTGTTAGGTGCATTAAAGAGTGTTACATCTTTTTGGAGAACTGATCCCTTTATCACTACATAATGCCCTTCCTTATCCCTTATAATTTTCCTTGTTCTGAAGTCTGCTTTATCTGTTTGCTTTTGATTAGTGTTAGCATGATTGGTATATCTTTCCAACTAGGCATTTGGTTTTATATCCCTTAGCAAGATGTAAATAAGTTAGTGTCCTCATGTCTTCTGACCAATGTTCTTTCCTGCTCTTTTAGTAGCAGGTGGCCCACTGAAAATCATCTCTTTAAATATTCTGGCACTACATGCCATGGAAGAAGAAATAAATTAAAATAACAACAGACACATCACAAATCATGTATTTTTTTAACTCAAAAATGTATTCTCGTCCATCAAGAGGTTCTTATCTTTTTATCCATAAGATGGACAGATCATATCCCTGTACTGGAGAGGTCCAAGCCAAAAAGTGACATTGATTTTGACCTGTGAACTATGTTCTCACCTGGGGCTGAAATTAGTAGCGTCAGATCAATTGTTGTTATCATATCAAGTATATATTGTTTTTTTTCTAAATTTGAGAATTTGATAGAATTGCTCATACAAAGTCAAAATTACATCCAAGAGTATGTCTTATTCTGTTCTTCTGAGGAAAATAATGTTTTACTTCACCTCCTTCAGAAGAGAAGGTGGGATTTCTTCATTTATTCACACGCTCCCACTCGAGGATAGGGAGTGCCATTTTACCAATCATCAGTAGAGTGTAAATGAAGAAAACAGGTACCATATATAGAAATCACGAGATGATGCCCAAGCCAATGATGAGGGAGGCCCAATAAAAGACAAGCCCAGTCCAGCCTGGCTAAATCTCCAGAGTAAAGAGTCTTCTTTCACTTCTCCCATTTTTATCTTGTTTCAATTCTCCCAGAACACTAATAAATTGAATTTATCTTACAATTGTGAAAAGCAAAATAATGTGAATGGATAATAACTTGCAAGATCATTAACGGCTTAACTTTGAACATTCTCACTTTTAAAAAAAAAATCAGAAAATCAAAAAAGCTACTTGGATAATACCTCCTATTTCCAATGGAGGTAAAAAGAAAACAGCAGTGTGCTTCTTCTCACCCCTCCTGACAAGGGGATTGTAAAATACCAAAAATTTACCTTCAAGACTCAAGGGCCCTGCTTATAAAATGGCATTACCTTTTAGTATGTTCATGTTATTGCAGAGATAAAACTTTATTTAAACAACTAAACTTTATTAGGTATCCTGGATTCAGGAATAAAAACATTCCGACTACTTTGTCTACAAAAAAAAAAAAAAAATAGACAAAATTTAACCAAAACTAAAGAGTTGTAATTCCCTGGGGGTCTCGTTTAACCTACAGAGTTATTTATCAAAATATTAATGGAATGTATCCTGTTTTCTCTTGGTATAATCAGTTTTTAAAACAGGAACAAGACTGAACGTAGTTTTTTAAAATGTTTTCTTACCTTGGCATTGATAACCCTGTTTCCCAAATACTCCCCTGTTCAAGACAATAGAGAAAAAAAGTAACCATCAGTCAAATATTTCAGCAACAATGCTCCTATAATTACAGTACTTAAGGAAAACAAATTTCATCCTCTGGTCCTTTATAAACAACACAATTTCAGAGAATCAGCAAAAGATGCTTTCCTTTTTGAGCACTTGTTTGTTACCACAAGACAAGGAGGAAATTGTCTGATGAATTAGAATGCTCCAGATGATACACACAGGTGAGAATTACTGCTCACCTCTCATGCTGCTCACCTCTGTGGCAACCCCCCAAGTCCTCAATGAAAATAAACCCTCATCTGCGTGTGTGATGGAGCCTCCACTTGAAGTGTCACTCACCATCTCATTCAGCATTCTCTCTCATATACATGTAAAGATGTGCAGAGGGTGACGTCAACAGATGCAGATACACATACAGACATAAACAGGTGAGCCCAGTGCAGCTGCCTGACCTGGGACACCTTCCCTCCTCCCTGTGCCCACATCACTCCAGAGTCCACCAGGGAGGAGAAGTAGGGCCACAATATGCCCACCATGCCCCTATCTTCCATCTCTGTCTCTCCCAAACACAGTCTCTAAGTGATGCTGATATGATCCTCATTCTCACTAACAAAAAGCACAGCTTACTAAGCCTGTAGGATGTGCCAGGCATGAGCCAAGCAGCTGACCTGTACCATCTCATTTAATCCTCACAAAAGTCCTGGGAGGCAGCAGATATGATAGGATGGCCTAGAGCATAGATCCTGAAACTGGATGGCCTGGACATGACTCGGGGCAAGTTATTAACTTTTTTGAGCTGCTGTTTCCTAGTCTATAAAGAGGGATAATGATAACAGTTCCTACTCCATGGGGTTATCACGCAGATAAAAGGAGTTGATATATAAAACACTTAGAATAGTGCCTAATACTGTAAGTGCATATAAATGTTTACTATATAAAATTACATATTTTATTATTTTATATATTATATAAAATTATGTATTTTACTTTATATATTATATAAACAAAATAGAATTGTCTCTATTTGCAACTGTGGAGACACTGCTGGGTTATGACTTGTCTAGGTACACACATGTAGTTGGTGATAAGACTGAATGACAGATATGTAAAACATAGACCAGTATTGTGTGTGTGTGTGTGTGCGCGCGCGCGCACGTGTGTGTATCTGTCACAAGGCTGCTTAGGTGGGAGTTAAAGTTTCCTTGGTGGAAAAAATTCTGGTGAAACTATCAAGTAAGTTTCCATTAAGAGCATTAGCTGAGATCACAGGTTGTCACCACAGTTGCCTACAGAGGCAGGCAGGTCACATGAAGAGGGGAGCAAAACGCTGTGATGTGTAATACACAGCAACGGACAGTCACCCTCCGGTCAGGCAAACCCATTGAGAGGTGGAACTACAGCTAAAGGGAGCAGGCTGACAGCTTCCAAGAAGGAAAATGGGCTCAAAGTTGCCAGAGCTTCTGATTTTTTATTAAAAAATGGAACAGGAACTTTTTCCTAAAGACTACAGCTGTAGGCTTCATACAGTTGAGGGCCTCTGGTCTAGACAAGACTCTATTCTTGGTTAAAAGTGCCAGAAACCCAAACTAAGCCTGGATTCTGACCACTAAAAGGTATAAAATCCAAAGTAATCACACATACACAAAAATACAAAGTAATTGATCAATATTCAGAAATTAATCTGAACCAAATGTTTCTGCCTTCAACAAAATGACTAAAATTTGCAACAAAAACATAGATCTCCTTTGATGTTGCAGATACGAAACTGTTTTCTCCTGCTGAGACAGGGGTGTGTATGCGCACGTTCTGTGTGTGCGAGGGTCTATTTCTTCTTACCCTCTCCAAATAAGTATGTTTAATGTTGCCTCTAATTGAAGGCAACTATTACTAAAATTTATTTTACATTTTAGATTTGCCACAGAGACTAAAAGCTTGAGTGATGTGCATGGTAAGATGTTGCCCCAGATCATCTAGAATTTCTCAACTATTAATTATCTTAATTCTTAAATGCCAGGGATTACAGTATGTTATCACTGAAAGCTATTACCTTTGGCTACATACCATAAGGCTGAAGACTACTGTGTGCTTAGTTAGTTTATTCGCAGAGATTATTTCCCATAACTCACCGTGATTCATGCCTTCTTAAAACAATATCCTTGATATTTCTTTCCTCCTCAGGGGCAGATTATTTATTAACTCATTAGCCTCTCCCTCTAATTAGTGCTTTTTAACCAGCTCATGAGCCATTAGCACCTTTACCAAAATGATTGGAAAAAGAGGTAACATCTAAAACTTAATCTGTGAACTGTCATCTTTTTTTTCCGCTGGGGATTAAAATTTCTAGGTCAACATATTAGAAGAAGAGGGAAAAAAAATCAGATTCTAAAACAATTCTTAATAATCATGCTTTGTCCTGAAATCACACACAACCAGAGAAGTCTCAGCTCTTAGGAGGAGAGAAACCAGGGGATCTCTTACCAGATGAACTCCCTGCAGTGAGAGCAGTAGGTGGGCTGCCTCAGGTATGTGGCCATGAACTTGTGTCCGTTGATCTGGTGGACTCGCCTTCGCATAGCCCTTTGGCGCTTCCTGGTAAAATGTTTGAAGAGTCTGTCTCTCTGGAGAGTCGCTGTATATTAAAAGCAGGGAAAAAGGAATAATGCGTAATGAATCTACCTGCGCCTAATGTATGAGAAAGTCTGGCAGCTCAAACACTCCCCAAATTGTTTTTTCTTTCTTCAAGATGCAAAACACCCCAGGAAAACCATCATGCTTTCCTAGTGACCTTAGGACTCAATTTTTAAAGTTGGACCTATGTTAACCCTGAGATCCCCATCACCTGGTTGTAACTGACTGCCTTGAGCCAGTCTCCCCAGCACAGAGCATGGATTCCCCAGGGTTCCCATGCTCCGGTGTGTGTCAGCAGCATGGCCGCCTAACCCCTGTCCAGCTGCCTAGGACCTCAGGTTCATTGATTGGCTGTTAGCAACTGGCTGGCAAACAGGGCTCCTCATTACTCCCCTTTCATTCTGGTATCCTCGCAAATTGAGTAAGGGAACTGCCCCCAACACCCACAGTGAGAACCCTGCCTAAAGCATCAGTCCCAGCACCACCTCTGTTACCCTGGAATAGGCAGAAATTAACTGTGAATACGTGCCAAATTCCTTTTCTAATCTCATGTTCTAAAAATAGTGACTCTTAATCTCTGAAAACTATGCACCATTTAGAGATGGTAAATGATGTCTTCCACATAATTATTCTAGAACTTTTCCAATGTACGCAGAGACATGTGATTATAAAATAAAGATTTCTTCTTCAATAATGCTTTTAAATGAAATCACTACTGCAAAAGAAATTAAAGGAATCATGTAAAAATAATTTGCTAATGAATTTTAAAATCTGGAAGAAATAGAAGATTTCCATGAAAATATGAATGATCAAAATTACTTGAGTAAGAGTTACATAAACCAAATAGTCTAATTTGGGGGAAGAAACTGATAAAGTTTTTAAAAAGCTACATCTCATTTTGCATTTTGAAGTATACATGTTATGTAGACTTTTCCCAGTAGCAATTACACTCAAATAACTAGAAACTTCTTACCCAGAATTAGCTTAAAAGAAAAACTCACTGTGACCAAGTGGGAATTTTCTCAGGAGCGTAACAATGGGTATATTATTACAAAATCTATTATAGCTTATTCTATTAATAGGTAAAAGAATGACAGTCTCAATAGATGTTGAAAAGGCACTTGATAAAATTTAACTTATGATCCAATAAAAAATCCTTTTGAAAAGACAAGAAGATTGTCTCCTTGGCATGATTAACACATGATCTCACAGGTCAAAAGCATCAAGCTGAATGATAAATTAAAAAAAAAAATTCCTGTAACAGTTAAGAACAAATAAGACCAATTATCACCATTATTATTAATATTATTCTGAAAGTACTTGCCAAAACTGTTAGAAAGAAAAAAAAAAAAAAGAAAGATAAAACTATTGGGAAGAGGTGGCAAAGACACCATTATTTGGAGTTGTTGAATGCATGACTAGAAAACGCAGGAGAATTCAGCCTAATCTGTTTAAAAAAAAAAAAAAAGAGTTCAGTATAATGGATAATAATAAATCACTAAAAGTCAAGGAATTTAGTATATCAAAAGAACGGATTAGAATATATAATTTTAAAAATCCTATTCATACAGCTACAAAACCCCAGCTAAGAAATGCTTTATCAGAAGAAGTGCAAAATTTCTATGAAAAAGACTATACAAACAACTGAAGAATATGAAAAGATATATAGAAATGCAGTTCTTAGATAGGAATACTTAACAATATAAAGCTGTCAATCCTTTCCAATCTCTACATTCAACAAAATCTCAATCAACATTCCTCAAGGATGTTTTTAACTTGAAATTTTTTTTGAAGTTTTTGGGTACCACAAATATTTAAAAACTATCCAAAAATTTTAATGAGGGAGAACCTGCTCTGCATGTTAAAACATATTCTAAAACTACAATAATTCAAGCAGTGCTCTACCATCTCAAGAAGAGTGCAAAGCTAGAAACCAATTTGGCTGAAAGAGAATGTGGTTCAAAACAGTGGGAAAAGAGGAATTATTCAATGAATGGTGTTTAGACAACTAGAGAGCCTTTTGGGAAACCTCTTTAGCTCACTCCTTACACCAAAATAATCTCAGATAAATGTTAAGATGGAAATTACAGAAAGAAAAAACACGGGAAGAAAATATACTCCTAGGATGGGATGAGGATTAACAAGATTCTACAGCCATAAAAGATCCACAGATTTGCAATGTATGAAATTTAAAGTCTTATTGTGAAAAGTCACAAAATAGACTGGAAAGAAACAAACTGGGGTGAAAAGGATTTGCACACATCACACACGACAAAGGGTTACAATTTATAATATGTATAAATAATTAAGAAAAAAGGATAAACAATCTAGTAAAAATGAGGCAGAAGATGTGGCAATTCATAAAACTGTAAATGCAAACAGACAATAAACATGCCAAGATGTCCGATCCTATCCAAGATAGACACTGAAGAAACATGAGGTAAATGACATTTTAACTCTTAAATTGGCAAATACTTGTGAAGATAGTTAGCAGGCCCGTTCTTACAGCAGTGTGGGGAAAGGGGCACCTCCAACCTGTGCTGGCACTCCTACCAATAAACTGGACTCTGGTCCTGGCCCCGCCAGCTTCTGGCTCTAATTATCCTGCTAAGCCTCAGTGTTCCCATCTGTAAACCAGGTAGTGCTTTCTCCGTAGGTTTTTTTCCCCAAGGACTGAACAAGGTAATACATTAAAAATATTTTTGAGCAGCACTAGGCACAAGGTAGCATTCAACACACACAGCTATCTCAAAAACAATTTCTTCTGGTGACCAATTTGACAATATCTGTCAAAGTTTTTTTCCTCCCAGTTTTATTGAGAAATAATTGACATACATCACTATATAAGTTTAAGTTGTACCCGCATGATGGTTTGATTTACATATATTGTGAAATGATTGCCACAATAGGTTCAGCTAACATTCATCTTCTTAGATAGATACAGTAAAAAGAAAGAAGGAAAAATATATTTTCTCCTTGTGATGAGAACTCTTGGGATTTACTCTGTTAACTTCCCTATATATCATACAGCAACGTTAGCTGTAGTCACCATGTTGTACATTACATCCCTGGTACTTACTTACCTCAAAACTGGAAGTGCCTTTTGACCACCTTCCTCCAGTTCCTCCTCCCCCTACTCCCCGCCTCCGGTAACCACAAATCCGATCTCTTTTTCTATGAATTTGTTGTTTTGTTTTTTCTGTTTGTTTTTTAGATCATACAGTATTTGTCATTCTCTGTCTGACTTATTTCACTTAGCATGATGTCTTCAAGATCCACCCATGTTGACGTAAGTGGTAGGATTTCCTCATTTTTTTATAGCCAATATTCCATTGAGTGTATACACCACACTTCATCCATTCATCCATCAATAGACACTTCGATTGATTCCATGTCTTGGCTATTGTAAATAATGCTGCTATGAACGTCGGGGTACAGATCTTTTTGACTTAGTGTTTTTGTCACCTTTGTCCAAGTATTATGTAGTATGTCCAAGTGTTTCCTTTCATGCAACAATTCAACTTCTAGAATTATTTATATAAAAAATACCAGAAAGCAAGAATGTATGCTACATAGATATCAAGTGCTATACTCTTTTTAGTAGTAAAAATTAGCACCAACCCAAGAAATCTCAAGGAATAAAATGCAGAAAAAGTCAAAATAAATTTGGCTAAGACACGAGTTCTTTAGAGGCTCCAGCACAGTTAGAATTGTACTTGCTTTAGTTTTTGTTTTGGGGTGTGTGTGTGTAAAATCTTTGGCAAGCAGCCTAATTACTTTCATTCTCAGGTTTCCTGTCCGTCTAAAGAAGATTAAAATATACCCCTGTCCTCAGCCCTACAGGGGTAGTATCATAATCAATACTCCTGAGAGGGTCTTACAATTTTAGATAAGGGTCACAGAAGCACAGAAGTCCCTCTGCTTCTCTCCTCCACAATACTTCTAGAAGCCGTTTAGTAACCACAAAATAAACAGATTTTAATGCTCCTTTGTTGACATGGATGAAATTTCATAATGACATGATGAAATTTCACCTAATGATATCATCATATGTCTGGTCTACATTATCACCAACCTAAGACCCAGCTCAAAGCAAAACTTGAATTACTAAATACTTACCACATCTAGATGCAAATTAAATTCCCCCCGGGGGGTCTAATTACCAATAATTTACTTACTTAATCCCTTAATACTAAAAAGATTAATTAAAAGGGCATCTCACTTGCAATTTTAATATTTCATAAATTGAATCCTTTTTTTCCTCCCCTCAACAGCTATTACCATGGCACTAGCCTGAACTATGAATTTTCCAGGTGATTCATTATGGCCAGAAGGACACAGGAAAAAACTGCTTGTAGTCGTCTACCCTAATGCCTTCACGTCAACCTTTCACCCCTCCTGGAATGCTCATCCCTCTTTTTTTTTTTTTTTTATTACTTAAGACTTTCTGGTTTGACTCAGAGACCAAGTAGCCGCCCCCAAATTCTGAATCAGGGTGAAATGCTCCTCCCCACCCTGTTCCCATAGCAACCTGGGAGCACACCTCCATCTTTTCCTTCATCCCATGACACCAGGGGCTGTCTCCTTCACCTCCTTCTCCCAGGTGCCTCACAACACCTCACATGAGGTCATTTTAACTAAACTTCATTCATCTCTTTCCTGTATTCTGCACATGTGCCTCTTTTTGTTTAAAAAGCAAACACACACACACTCATACACAGCTGGGAATTTGCAAGAAACTTAAGTCATTTAAGAAAGCTGGGGTCCCTATGGCTTCATATGGCTTTCGCTGTCACCGTTCTCTTGATGGATGCTCGCTCAGGAAGAACAAGCCCTTGGACTGCACTCTGTTTCCCTGAGAACAGACTCAACCCCCACACTACAATCAGAGGTCAGAGGCAGCTTCCTCATTGCTTGCACGGCCTTCTGTTGACTTAGGACTGAGTTAGAAAGGCTGAAAAAGACTCTTCAATCCTGTTGTGCCTTTAACGAACCTGGGCTTTGAGACATCTTTCAGATCACATGTTAGTAGAATACGTCAAGCAATCCTAACGTGCTTTGCAGCCAAAACTTGCATTACAACTCCTGTTTTGCTCCCGAGGTGCTCAATGCCTCTAAGTAAACAGGCAGCTGGCTCGGTGCTCCAGCAAGGCCACTCACAAGCCAGCCTCCGGAGGTGGGCAGGACTGCAGCCCCCACCTGTCTCACACTGAGTGAGTTTCGACAAGTCCTCCCAACCACAGGGTGGAGAATAATTACATCAAAAATAACGAATATGAACTACTTTGGAAGAAAACTGTTTTTCATAAAATCCGATTGTCATCCCACACACTCTTCCAGAACATTAGAAGGCACAGGTGACCAAAAGCCACCAAACCACCCCAGGGTAAGTTTTTAATCGCAAAAAGCTGTGCTGGTCTGAAACTTGTGTTGCTGACATGAGGCTCTGTGGGGAAGGAGTGGCTCTCTGAAGCCTCTGTAAAACTGTCTTAACTTTATCTCAAAAACAGTAAATATTTCATCCTTTTTCCTGTTCTGCTCTACCTACCTGAATTTAAGGTTTTATATTCCAGTCATAGACGTCCGTATTGAAGGTACTTCTGAAACAGTCTGATGTGAGCCAAAAGCATCAATCATAGCTCCCAGTTTTTGAAAATGACTCTCATTCAAATGACTCTCAGCAAATTTAATCAGAGAGAACATCTTTAGCATGGCACTTTCTAATTTTTAGATTTATTGATCAAAAAAGCGCATACACGAATATCTTTGATTTGTTGTAGAATGCAATTTAAGTTGAATTTGCTTAGCAGCAACAATGCTTGGTTTACTGGTCTTTGCAGGGCTGTGCAGAGGAGGGTGGGTGGCCTTTACACGTGACAGGCAGAGTGCGGTGGCTGAGAGCCCAGAATCTGGAGCCTGGACCTGAATCCTGCTTCTCCCCCTTATCAGTTCGGTGACCTTGGGCAAGTCGTTTAGTCTCCTGTGCCTCAGTTTCCTCATTTGTAGAACATGAAGCACTAGAGGACCCTCCTCAAAGGCCATTTTGAGGGCTTGTTGAGATAATAAGTATAACATCATTATAAAAGTACCTGGCAGGTAGCAACTAAGTGTTATACCTATTATAATTGTGGTTAACACTCTTACTTCTAACTACCAGAGAGTGCAAGGAATAGGAAGGATTTTCATTCAATCACCTAATTGACTGAATTCAACAAGAAGAAGAATCAACACCTAGGAAACACTCACCTAGAGGAATAACACGCCCCAGGGTTCATCCAGCAAGCTAGTACCAGACCCACCCCCAGAATCCTCTGCCCTGGATTTTGGCCGCAGACCCTCTGGGTAACACCACACTGCACTTGGGCCTTTCCTCACATTATGAACACTGGGTCTCCTGGAATCCCTGGAAAGTCATACATTTTCTGGTGAGGAAACAAACTAGCAGGAAGGTTAAGTGAGGTCAGGCAGCAACGACAGCAGCGGGGCGCCAGCCCCTGTCTGCCATGTTGAACTACTGAGTAATGCTATCGAATGTTTTTTTTCTTCTTCCTGAGATACTCGTTTCATCATGTGTGCACAAGGGAGGGTCTAACTGTGACAAAAACAAACAGGAAAACCTGAGTGTTAACCCAAAGTTCCTAGCCAAGAAAGAACCAGAGACTATTATGTTGTTTCTGTCTGTAAGACATACCCCTGGAAGGTAGTACGCTAAGGTAGTCAGAGATTCTTACTTGGTGTTATCAAACACGCAGTAAGCAACCATCTGATCACAGCACTGTGTGCGTAAAATTGATGCTTAAGAACTTAAACCTAGGTGATTCCTGACTGAGCCAATAATGATATAAGCAGAAAACGATTAGCACAGGTATTAAGCAAATACAGAACTTCAGTGAGTCTTCACAAGTACACACCACCAGTGGGTGAGAGCATTTAGTGGGCGTAGAGTGAAAAGAGAACTGCGGGAGTTGTGTACCTGGTCCTCTGATTAATTGAGGAAGACTTCATAAATGGGCTGAGATTAGCAGCTGTTTAGAAAAGAGGAAGGAGAACCTGGTGAATCAGGATAGGGACAGGATTCCGGCAATTTGTGCCAGCACCAGTGACAATGGCTGTGACAAAGGGTGTTGGTATTCTACATGGCAAGCAAAGGCCCCCACAAGGAACTGAGGAGGACAGCATCTTCTGTGTTCTGGAAAGAGCTTAACCACATGACTCATAGATATTTCCGAATTCAGATCGAGTGATTAGAGTCAATGTATTGTGAGACCAGGCTCCACAGGGACTATACTCAGGTGTTTCTTAGGGACTTGGCTCCCTCTGAGGAAGCCCAGCCTTCATCAACCCATGGGGACAGCTATCATTGCCAAGAGGAGGAGGGAAAAATAACGTGTAACTAGCCTGACTCTCTCACAGGACTCATGGCTCATCGCACTGTGGAAGCCAAGCCCATCCTCATCCATTCCTCCAATGCACCAGATTAGGTACATTTGTTATCATGGGCAACATAAGAAAGAGAAGCAACAGAGCTTCTGGATCTGACCATCTGAAATGGGACCAATCCATCAGAAGCTGTGGGAAGGGCCCCTCCCCACACTGTTGTCAGAAGAGACCCTGATCTCCCATCGTCCCCTCGCCCCCTTCTTACCTTCTTCACCTCTAGTATCTTTGAGTACAGTCCAAACTAAAAACCCTCCTTCTCAGTCCTAGAAGAAATGTACTGTGGCGCCAACAACATCTGGCACCTCTGACTCCACAACTTCTCCTCCTTAGCCTCCCTCACCAGCTGTTCTCTTCCACTCAATCCTGAAACATATGTGTATCCCAAAGCTCTTTGCACGCCATTCTTCTGGTCTTTCTGAGGGCTCATTCATTTCCTCCAAGACTCATAAGATCTCTTGATTTCTAACTATTGCCTGTGTACTGAGGAATTCCAAATCTGCAGCTCTACCCCGGCTTCTAATTATTAAACTTATTTCTAAGTAGCGTCTCAGCATCTCTTCAAGACATCCCCAAGAAGCTGCTTCAAACTGTTGGTGGAATGAGGTGAAGTATAGACAGAAAATTCTACAATAACAGTCTTCAACTATTATTGTGCCAACTCTATCCTGCGCACATAATTTAACGACAGCAATGTCCCTCTTGCTCCCCATGATCAAATGTAAGAATCCTACAATTCCCCTCTACAAAAAATGGTAAGAATTTCTACTCTGTTGGTATGATACTACAAGTATTTCATTTCCCCCTACTGATTTCATCCATAAATAGACTTTCAGCTGCCATTCTTTCATTCTTCAGTTTTTTTTTTTTTAAATGAAAATTAAACATTGCTCAGTGGATCACCACCACCAGCTCTCAGTACGAAGAGGAAATGTGTTTCTGTGCCTTCAAATCTGTATTGGATCATTGGAGGTATGTCCCCATCATCCCTCTCACTGTCATCCTGACTGTCTGCAAAATATCTCAAAATGGCATTATCCACAACTCTAAGCTTAAGTTAAAGTATCAGTTTTACATGCTTAAAAATGGAAGCTTTTTCCAGTTATCTGGCAATTTTTCTTTTATCATTCATTAGTAAATTTAACTGGGGAGAAAATGTCCCAGTTATGGTGCCTCCTGTTCCCCTGACAACCTTTTGAACCTAACTGAAGAGGACCATGAAGCCATGATGTGGTTTCACGTGTCAGAGGATAAGCAACATTTATCTTTTTTTTTGCTCCTTTGTTGTTATTGTTTATAAAGATAATATATGATTGCTATAGAAAAATTTTTTAAAAAATTCTTTTTGAAAATTATCTTCAATCTTACTATACAAATAATCACTGAAAATTTTGGTGAACATATCAGACATATACAACATACAGAGATAAAATCTTACGTAAGTGGTGTTGTACTCTTTGTGCTAGTTTGCTAACTATTTTCTAATCAAAACATCTTTCCATATATTTTTAAAGACTGTATTTTTCAGAGCAGTTTTAGGTTTACAACAGAATTGAGAGGAGGTACTGAGGTTTCCCATGTGTACCTCACCCTTCACAGGCACAGCCTCCCCATTATCAGTATCACTCACCAGAATCGGTACATTTGTTACCAAGGATAAACCTGCACTAACACATCGTAATCGCCCAAAGTACGTAGTTTACTGTAGGGTTCACTCCTAGTATTGTATAGTCTATGGGTTTGGACAAATGTATAATGACACATTCATCATTATAACATCATTATAATATCATACAGAGTATTTTTACTGCTCTAAAAATCCTCTGTGCTCTCCCTATTCCTCTCCTCCCCTCGCCCCACCTCTGGCAACCGCTGATTTTTTATCTCCATAGTTTGCCTTTTAAAGAATGTCACATAGTGGGAAACACACAGTAGGTAGCCTTCTCAGATTGGCTTATTTCACTTACGAATATGCATTTAAGGTTCCTCCCTATCTTTTCATGGACTGATAGCACATTTCTTTTTAGCATGGAACAATACTCCATTGTCCAGGTGTACTGCAGTTTATTTATCCTTTCACCTACTGAGGAATATCTTGGCTGCTTCCAAGTTTTGGCGATTATGAAGAAAGCTGCTACAAACATCCATGTGCAGGTTTTAGCCTGGACATAAGTTTTTCCTATCTTTTAAAAAGTTACTATTTGTTTTTATAGCAATTAATGCTAATATTATCATTTAATCATCTCTTACAAAATGAATATACAGCATGACTAACTTTAAGCAAGCAAATAGCATTAGCATATCATCTTTGTGAAAGCAGTTTCCCTATTTGAAATCTCCGTGTTTCCTCTCATTCACTAGAAGCTTCAAGACTGCTCTCTCCACCCCCACCCCAGTCTCCAAGCTCAGGTTGGTCTTCCTTCCTCACAAAAAAGATTCTTATACAAACAATCTGTCCAACCAAAATCTTTTCCAGATAAACATGTGTTTCCTGCTGAGAACTAAAAGAATCCTGCTCTTTAGTTTGGCTAATTCCACTTCCCTTTCTTTTTTCCTTTTCCACTAGCAGACTTCTGAAGTCCCTTCTAAGCTCTCAAGGTCTGATTTCATGATTTTTAAAAAACTTTGCAGGATATTAGCCAGGAGGAGTATGATGCCTAATCATTTCCTTTTCCAGCTACATGGCTGGAATGAAAGCAATGCTGTTCCTCCATGTTGCCGATTCAACACGATTTTTAAAACCACTGCATCATTGCTTATTGCAAACAGACTAATTCAAAACCTAACACTGAAGGTACAACACCTTTATCACATAACCAAACCTCCTGCAACACTGATGCCAGGGCTCTGAACCTCAGCCAGCTTTATTTAATAGTTCAAACAAGTGGGGGAGACAGCTGCTTTAATCAAATGTCACTTACATCATCTGGTCACCTCCTGTTAGAGGCTAACAACTTAGAAGCATATATTTGGCTATCAGGTTGGCTTTTTTGTTTGTTTGACAATTGTTTTATGCCTCAAAGAGGAAATTTAAAATTTAAAAGAGATGAACTTAAAATATATATATATATACAAAGGTTTGGTACTTACAGGGATTGAACCCACTGATGAAAATACAGTTTTGGATTTGCAGTAAATTCCTGTCTTCAGGATCTACTGTTGTTATCCCTGGGCCACCAGATAGAGAACATTCCACTAGTCAAAGACAAATGGATTCTCTTTCCTTAAAATCCATTTAAAGGGTTCTATCTTTCTTACCATAAATAATGCAGTCTACATCCTTGAATAAGGGTTCATGCCTTTCCAGAAAAAGTAGAGATGTATATAAGAACACATCAAATAGCTGATAAGGCTGATGAATGCCTTTGTCTTCCAAAATATTTAGGACCAGCTCATCACATCACATCACATTAACCAAAGCCTGGACATCTTAGTTTTAGTTTAGAGCTTTATCATAATCTGGTAAACACAGTCTAAATACATAATTCAACCAACTGCTAGGATTCCACTGGAAAATGAAGGGCAACAGACCTCTCAACCCTAAACTGTCATTCAAGTTACAAATCACTCTGGGGGCAAAGAGGTATTCTGCCCCATTTTGGACACTAAAGGGCAGGTCATCTTTTGCTATGACCTTGGTCCCCTCATAGGCTCTAAGGACACACAACCTCTTCCCCCTCTCTCCATCACAGGCTTCTTCAGTCGACAGATTTTGAGACTTTATTAAGTGCTGGGTACTGTGACGGGAAGTAAGGGTGTGATAGTGAACAAGGTACAGTAATGCCTTCAACATCTGAGTCTAGCGTTGGAGACAGACTGTAAATGACTATTGCCATGCACAGTATACATTTCCATGGGAGTGTGGGAGGGCAGGAGCCTTACCCAGAACAACCAGAGGTGGGTTCTCTTAAGGACAGCAATGCCACGACTTTCAGAACAAGGGAAGAGGAGGTGGAACGGGAACAACGGGGGAAAATGTTGCATGAAAAGGAAACAGCAGGTACCAACATCCAGAGTGAGAGAATACAAGGTTCAAGAAATTCCTAATATTCCTGACCTCATCACTTGAATGCCTAGTAACTGGCCATCATCATCAAATATTTACCCAATGTCTACTATTTACGAGGGCTGAGAGCACAAGCAGCTGGGAAAGAGTACTCCAAGAAGGCTCTCAAATCATGATGTTGGGGTGCCAGAAGAAACTCCTGCACCTTCCATTGATTTGGTTCTCACATTCTTTATTTCAATTCTGGATACTTTGTGTTTATAGCATACATAGTACTACATAAATAGAACTCTGTGTGTGTGTGTGTGTGTGTGTGTGTGTGTGTGTGTGTGTGTATTGATATATATATATAATTTTAAAGAAAATATACATATATGTGGGGTGCATGCTCACTAGTTGTTCACTGAAGTTGGCTTGATCAAAAACGTTTGGAGGCCACTCATCCAGATGGGCTTACATTGCAGCTGGAGACACAAGCTACCAAGAAATGAAAAGCACCAAGCAGTGTGGCTAAGTGCAATCAACCAGTGTTGGAGGATTAAGGGGCAGGAAGAGATACCTGAGGGCTGGGGTGGTCAGGAGAGGCTGCATGGCCGAGATGGCATTTAGTGTAGGCCTTGATGGAACAGGAGGACTTAGACCACAGTAAAGAGAGAGGCTTGGGAAGAATGACACAAGCCCAAGTACATGGGTGTTGGGGAACAATGAGAAATCCAACTTCCCCTAATACAAAGCCTCCCACAGGGAAGTAGCAGAGACGGTGGGGATCCTGGAGTGCAGACAACAGGAGCAAGGCAGGGGCATCTTCAGTTTCAGGCTAAGACATTGTATTTATCTTGCAGGCCGTAGGGACCCTGGAAGAGCTGTATGACCCATGGCAGGCGCTCTCTCAGGAAATGGACAAGGCTGAGCCACATGGTCGACCAAGTTCCTTCTAACTCTTAAGAGTCTGTGCACCCAGTGAAACTGGCTTTCAAGAACGGGGACAAAAGAAAGATGTTTCCAAAAGCTGAGACAGTTCACCACCAAATACTGTCACTAAATAAACTTTTAAAGGATGTACTTCAAGAAGGAGGAAAAGAAAATGGTGAGTCAAACATTATAAACATGTAGGTGAGTATAAACAATGATGAAATAAGTAAGTAATGTCTAGTTAATGGAGCTTCAAAAGGAAAGTAAAAAATCTAGACTACCAACCAATTAATTGCACATGAGCCAGGGGGAAGGTGACTGGAACCGAAGCATTTCAAGATCTTTATTTGCTCAGTAGGAGGCTAAGGTAGTGGCCAACTTTAGATTTTGTTTCATAGATGTGTGAAAAGTCCAAAGTATAGCCAATTAAAAATAAAGAGGTTCTAGCTTCCAAACCAGAAGGGGGGGAAAGTGAAATTGGTGGAGATGGTGATGGGGAGAATATCAATCAACTTTACAAAGAAGAAAGGTAACTACTTGCCATTTATAAGACACAAACCTAAAACACAGGTAAAAAAAATTTGGAAGTAAAAATCAAAGAAGAGACAAGGCAAATACTAACCAGAAGAAATGCAGAATAGCCACATTAATATCAGATTAAATACACTGTAAGGGAAATAGTATTACTAGAAATAAAAAGAAGTGGCTGTGTAACGATAAAAGGTTTGTTTCACCTGGAGGGTATAAAAAAGTACTTGTATCTATCTCCCAGCACAGATTTAAAAGAAACTAACAAATGGCATTTACTCATTATGTACATATCGTTTACTGAGGACTCGAGCAGTGCGGTAGGATTCCAGTCCCTGCTCTAGGTGTCTGCTCGGGGAACCCCTGATAGAGAGAAACATTCCAAATGTCAAGCTCAAATACATTCTCTATTCTTTCATCCCGTCAGTTGTTCAAAATCATACTATAGTTGGCATCTGGTTTCCATTCATGGGGCTAAGCTTTCATTTCTCTTGGGTAAATATCTAAGGGAATAATTGCTGGGTCACAGGGCAGATCTGTGCTTAGTTCTAAAACAAAGTGCCCGCCCATTTTTCAAACTGGTTGTACCACTGTGCACTCTCACCAATAATACAAAAATTTGTAGTGCTCCAGTCTCACACATTTAGTGTGGTTGATCTTTTAAATTGTAGCCACTCTAGTGGTATCTTTTGGTTTTCATTTGCATTTCCCTTGTCGACTGAAATAAATGCACTGCCTAAAAGTTGACAATTATGTTTTATTTGGCGGGAGGACTAGAACTGGGATGACAGTCTCTCAGATCGCTCTGAGGGACTGCTCCAAAGAGGTAGGGAGGAGCTATGATATACACGAGCTTTACAACAAACACCAGGTAGCTGGAACAATAAAAGATTACTTTTTATTTAAAGAAAACCAGGCATCTCAAGTTAAAGAATTTAGTGCTTTTCTGTGTGTGGGAGGAAGCAAACATTTGGGCTCATTGAATTCATTCCTTTGACAAACATCTAGCTCTCTAGGGCCAGTATCTTGTCCTTTATTATTCTGAGTCCGCTCAGAGTGCACCATTGTGAGTGCCTGCAGAGGCTGGGCTGCAGGCTCGTCTTCACTGGGGGGTGGCGGCAACCTCTGATGACTTGATGGTTTCAGCATTCTTTGTTTATTGATATGGTTTGCAGTATTTTTCGTTCACACTCTACTGCCTAAAAAGGTTAAGCGTGTTTTCTTTTTCTCTTTTTTTTTTTTTGACTTTTTTTACTGAGTGTTTTCATGTGCTTATTGGCCATTCATATTTCTTCTTTTGAGAAAACGTCTGTACCAATCTTTCGTCTATTTTTTAAAAAATGACTTGTCTTCCATCTGTAACCATGGCTTTCTGATATAGCTGTGTACTTTTGGGGAGAAGTTAGCAACTATTTCTCATGTTGAGAAAATTCAGTTCCATGCAGTTCACCTGAGGACTTTCTACCCAGGATTGAATCGAGACTGAGGGCTTCAGAGAAACTAGGGCTCATGTCTACTTTTTATACATATGTGATGGCAGGGAGGAGAGAAGATCTAGACTTAGGTTTTAAAATTCCACATACAAAGTATTATCCTGACCAGCAGGTGAAGAAAAAAATCACTGTCACCAAGTTTTTCATACCATCTCTAGCTGAATAAAATAATACAATTTTAACAAAATAATCCCAATTAAATTGATTCTACGTCATCTCCATTTACAACTCCTGGCGCGCACACACACACACAGATTTTTTTGTCTGGCCTCATTAAAATGAGTGTTGTTAATATCTTTCTCAAGTTCTTTATTAACTGAAATACATTTGCTTTTAGCAACAACTGCCCCTAGTCAGCCTCGGCACAGTCCACGGGACGCGTATCCCGGGATCCACGAATCCCAGGATCTTGAAGCTCTGGAAGCATCAGTGATGGGTGTGCCTGCTCACCTTATTTGGAGGTAGCGTCCTTAGCTATCATTGTACAGACAGATTTTAAAACAAAACAACAAAAAACCTCATATCCATCTTTGCTCACAAAGATCAAAAACAGTGGATGAGAGCGTGCCCCCTAGCTGTAAAGCGTTTATAAACCTTCGCCATTTGCTCTTGAGAAAAAGAGCGTTTGCTCAGTTCCAACAGGTTTCTATTTGAACTGTTGCCCAAAGCTTACATATTGGTTCCTTAACGTGACATAGTAACTCTGATGAAAGAGGCCCAAAAAACCTCTGTGCTCTTTCTGGCCTTCGAGTCTACTTTTTCTGTTTCTTACTTGTAGTTAATGAGAAAATTGGAACCGGTTTCACTTGATCTGTAAGGAATGAAGCTGTTCATGTGTCCCTCTGTCCTCCAGACTAACTGGAAACTCAGCGCAAAACTGTAGGAGTTCTCTATAACAATCAAGAGAGAACTCTCTCTTGTGTTAATGGTGCTTCTTTGAAGAACTGATTTTTAACCTTTGGCCTGGAACCTGGAACAGGGGATAGAAGTAGGAGAGGAACTACGGCATTCAAAACTCTTTAAGCCATCTCTGTGAAAAAGGAAAAACTACTGTTACCAAAACTTTGATCCAGCTCATCCTCCCCTCCAGAAAAGGGGTTTTTTAAAGAGACATCTAGATTTGTTGTACACCTGAAACTAACACTGCAAATCAACTACACTTTGATAACAAATAAAATTTTAAAAAGGGACATCTAGAGAAAAAGCTAGCAAGTAAAGATACTTAAAAAAAAATTCATAGGCAATGACTGAATCTCAGAATCAAACAAATGGGGACTGTTTTCTGTGATTGACAGACAGAAGTTTTTCACATTCTGAAAAGAAGAGCCCCCAGGGAAATAAATGAAGCACTTCTGGTGTTCACGTGCCAGGTGAAGCTCTGCTCATAGACATAAAGGGGCCCAATTCTCCAGCAACCTGTTTTGGTGAGGGCCCCGCAACAGACAGTTACGGCCTCCCCTCAGAGGATAGACAGGCTCAGTGTCTCTCAGCACCTGGTGCAGACAGGTAACAAGGTGGGCATGTAGAGAGGAGAGCCCTGCCGCTGCTTTTGTGAGCACATACACTTCCCCATTGAGAACTGTCTCTAATCCACTTTGACGAACTGCATTCCTGAAGCAGTGACTCATGAGAGATGAAAAAACAGAATTTCCTCAAACCAAACTTTCCGCATTTTCTTGTACTTGTGTGAGAAGATTCCTTTGTGAACGTAAGGACGGGGTATTTCAGCTTCCCACTATAATTGTACATAAAAGACTTGGAACAGAAACTATTTTAAAATAAGCCATAACCTTTCACTGAGAACCATATAAATAATAGTAATCACAGAAGACTTTCTTCTGCCAGTATTTGTGGCAAACGCTAAACAAAACAAGAGTCTTCAGGGAGACCTCTTGGACGTCCTCGGGGCAAAATTACCATCTAAGACTATGAACAAGTGATCCTGGATCAAAGGTAATTATGAAGTGACACCTCTGACAAAAACATTCTTGGCAAGGTGGTCTGCCCAGACTTGGGAAAGAGCTACAAATCTTGCTTCAGCAGTGACAGGGTCAGTGTGAACTGAAAGCTGTGTTCTAGGTCATGTGTCTGGAGGCCCGAGCACCATGTTTTGGATTAATAACCAAGGAAATCATAGTTCTGATGTTTTAAATATTTTCACTGAAGGCATTGGCAAATGCACAGCACCACAGGGACGTGACAGCTTCCGGTGTGAGCAGGGCATGGGCACCAGGAACAGGTGGGGACATGAAAACACTCCTCTCCTAGGAGAAGCCAGACAAGACTGATGCATCCTGGCCAGCTTTTCACTCACCTGGAGCTCCAGTGTGGCCAGGGCTCTCCAAAAAGAGGAGGCTATGGTTATTATCTTAGATTCAGAAATGCATGACTTTGGTAAGGTAAATGGAGTGAGGGACAAAGACAACAGACTTTCAAAGAACTGAGTATGACTGAAGCTAAAAGGTACTGTATCCCCTGCCTTTCCTATAAGTCCCTCCACCCCCACCAGGCCAAGCCTGGACCAACAGCCCCTTCCAGATTAACAACCATGACCCCCCACACAAATCTGTTCCCAACTAGTGTCTCGGCACTCAGAGCCTTTCCTCTAGCCAGACTCAGCTCAGGTCACTCCCCTCACTAGGAGAGGCTTCTCCCCTTCCCCAAGCCTGTCCCCATCTAAGTGCTTCCTCATCCAAAGGTGTCTACAGAGCCCTCCAGCTCCCGCGTTCTCTTCCCTCCCTCATTATCGCCACACGGTTCTGACTCCCCAACACAAAGCACCCCAGCCGGCTTCACCACCTTACAAAGTCATTCACTTGCCTGCACATTTTTGCCTTTGACCTCAAGTAGACCAAAAGTTTCCTGGAGGCCAGAGCTAGATACAGTTTTGTATCCTCACAGGAGCCATCACAATGAGCGTCTAACACCCATTTGCGGAATCCTTGCCAATCATACTAACACACAATTGAAAATCTGGTAATGAGACAGGAAGGAAGGGGGCAGGGCACAGCCATTCAAGAAACAGCAGCAATTAACACGAACATGGTGGCAGATTCAACTCCCAGTAGATCTTGAGGCCCAAGATGGCAGGAGACTTGACTTCCAGTGGACCTTGAGCTTCATTATATGCTCACTGTAATATATTGACACGGTAAATGGCACTCCCACAGGTGCCATGACAGTTCCGAGGCTGGCTAGAAGAGGTCAAAAAGTGAGTGGTAGCCCAATTCTTAGAAATCCCAGCCCCTTCCCCAAAGTGGTTGGAATAATCTTCCTACTTGTTAGCACGTGAAGCTACCAAGCCCATAAAAATTAGTAATGCCAAGCATGGCCTCTCGCTCCCTGTTTCCTGGGACGGCCCCACACTCTTGTCTATGTAGTGTATATCTCTCTGAATAAATCTACCTTTACTCAACTGTGGCTTTCTCTTGAATTCTTTCCTGCATGAAGCCAAGGACTCACACTTGGCGGGACGTGTCCCAGGGACTTAACCGAGACCTGGGACATAGCCATCCTCTTGCCCCACATTCATTTTTCCTGTAACAGTAAGATGCAAGTTAGAGATCCCTTGTCCCCGTTTCTGGGTCTCTAGGATGCTGTGGTTCAATGAGATGGCCTGCTTCTCCAGGACCATCATAGTGCATGGCAGCAGTAATGTAGCATTCTGTCAAAGGGCCTGGCTTCAGAATCATCTGTGAGCTTTAATTTAGGCTCCAGCAACTCTTAGATGTGTAAATTTGGGCAACTTCTTTCATTAGACCAAATATTTGTAGCAGAGCAAATCTGTACCAGGTACTTGGTTAAATATGGTTATAAGTATGATAAAGAGAAAGTGTGTGGGTGTAAAAGTGTGTGTGTGTGTTTGCATAGCATGTACACACATACGTAAGAGTTGGCGTCTCACTAAGCTCACAGTCTACTGTCATATTTCTGCTTATGAAAAAGTGGAGATTCCCAGACTCTGTTCTAAACTAAATCAGAATATCTGTGGGTAGGAACCAAGCAAGACTCTGCATTTTAAACTCTGAGAACCAGTGATCTTGCAGGAAGGGTGCACAAGTAAATAGACAGTTAAAATACAAAAGCAATTGTTGCCTTATTTCTAACCTGCCTGTCCAGGAAGCTATGAGACAGAAGCGGGAGCCTGGAGAGTACCCAGGCGTCTGGAGGAGGCAATGCCTGCACTCAATGCAAAGCCCGAGCAGCTCGTATCAGGGAGAGAAGCGAAGGCACGGGAAATATCCAAGAAAGTCTTTTTGAGCCATTTGCACCCAGCCACGCTCCTACTTAAAAACCTTTTGAGGGCTGCCTTCAGGCTTCAGGGCTCCCTAAAGCAGCACACCTGCTGGTTTATCCGCCTGCACCAAACCCATCCCTGCCTCATCTCCACCTCCTCTCTCCTCCCCTTCCTCTCTCCCACTCTCCCGCCCATGAAAATGGCCTACTTCAGGACTTGTCTTATGGAACTTTATTGAAGTCAGGGTTGGACTGCCCTCCTTGGAAAGTCTCCAGCACCAACACCAAAGCGCTTATCACACAGACTCACTTTTACCTGTTTAGATTGTGAACTAGGGGTCTGTGGGAGAGGGGAGCTGTCTCCCTAGTGCTTAGCAAATAAATTGCAATGAGTGAATGAATGAGTGAGTGAATGAATAAATGAATAAGTAAAGAGAAGTATAATAGAGCTTGTCCCATTCAGGTCCCTACAAGTAGTATACTACAGCTGGAACTGCAGTGGTTATGAAGGACTAGTAGAGACGCAATTTAAACAGAAAGTTAATACCAGACCTGGGCAGGAAGAAGCGACGTGAGTCTGCACAGATCACAGGAAGACACTGAGGTTTCAGTGTCATCAGATTCCCTAAATTCTCTCAAGGTAAGGTCAAGAGGGAACCTAGGTCACAAGGGCTGGCTTGTGACGATTAGAGGAGAGAATAATGCACGCATTATAAAGAGTAAGTGTAAGAATACTTTATGCAACTCCTAGTTTTGAAACCCATTCAGTCTTTCATGTTTAGTTCTCATAGCCCCATCAGCATTACCTAAAACTGGGTGCATATTTCGATGATAAAAGGTGACAAAAGTGCAGAGGTCAGGAAAGAAGCCCTGCAGAGAAGAGTCCTGGGAACTCCACTCCTCTTTCAAAACAAACCAGTTACATATGGGTCACTCATACAACTGTCCGCTAGATAACGTCTCCTATAGACAAGCGTATCACCGGTAAACTTTGCTGAGCCTGTTTTGGGCTTGATGGTTTGTAATACTGATCTGACAGCAATAATCCAAACCAAGGATTTCAGAGAATCAAACTGATTTCAAACCTTAAGCAAGGAGTAGCAACCTTGTTTCCAAATATTCTTACAGCAAGCTTCTCCATCATGAGCTAGAGGGAGCTGGGGGAGCTCAGGTCCCTTACCCAAGTTCCAACCCAAGGTGTCCCCCGAGCACCTCTCCTCCAGCCCATGTGGCAGCAATGAGAGAGAAGAGGGTGATGGAGAACCATTACAGCTAGCTCTTGTCAGCCTCATCCAGGAATTCTGAGCAAATCTCTGCAGGATTCCTGCAGGATTTCTGTGAGTGGGTCTCTCAGAAGGGTTGGAGATCCACAGATGGATGTGTAGATAAAATGAGTTCTATTCATTCCTGTGTTCCCATAGCTAACTGCAGTGGTTGCATGATCTTTGGGGGAATCAAACTTTGCTGCAAGTGCCAAAGACCTTCACAAGCAGCCAAACAGATGGCTAGGATGAGGGGTGAGCCCACAAGCAAGCCAGCAACCTAACGCTGGACTCCAGCTGCAGTGTGGGGTCAGAAGGGTGGACAGACTGATGCTGAGCCCTCTAGGCAACCAACTCCCTCCCTCCCTGAGCCCGTGCGTCTTCCCACAGGTGAGAGTGACTCACTCCATGGTAATGTTGTTTATACTGACACCCACATACCTGGGCTACAGAGTCTGCCTCTGGGACAGGCTTCCACACACTTTCACCAGCCTGGGTTAGGGAGGAAGAGGTGGAAGCATCTGCCAAGCTCCCAGGGCCCCCTGATTGGTGCTTGAGGAGCAGGGGAGAGGAGACAGCACTGGTCTCCCTGAAGGAGAGGCGTGGTCACTCACACACACATGGGTACAGAAGCGCATGTCACTCCCTAAGTATGAAGTGCAGAAGTGTAGAACTCCATCCCGTGATTGTGCAACAACTAGGGTCCCAACCAGGATCCAGCTAGCATCTGGTAGAAAGACACTAGCCCCCCTTGGAGCCCTACCTTGAGTAGAAGCCAGTTCTACTGGGTCTCATGGAAGCTGGGGTTCACACGGGTCTGCCATGGAGCTGAGACCACACGCTGGCATCTCTCATAAAATGAGACACACTGTGGAAGCCAAACCCCAGAGCCTAAGGAATAAGGTGGCTATCATCCAACCATCATTCTTCCCTTGTTCTATACAACCAAGTACACCTACAAAATGTACCTACATACACATGCAACTGTTCAGTGCACATTTGGATTCAAAATACTTGTGCATTTTTCCAGTTTTAGTTTTCTGATTTGTAACCAGGTCCCCATATTCCAGACCTTAAAAGTGACAATCTATCCCTGTGGGACTGTGCAACTGTGTAGCTCAGAGCTCCACACCAGTTCTTCAGATACCATGAGTGAGGGTCAGGGGCCGTGGGCAGACTTCTGAAGGAGTTTAATTCCACTTCCAAAGCATTGGTTCCTTCTTTTTTAAAACATCAGTTTTACATGCTCTATTGCACTAGTTCTCAACTGGGTGTGATTTGACAATGTCTGGAGATATTTTTGGTTGTCACAACTAGGGTGAGGGTACAGTTGCTACTGGCATTCAGAATGCAGAGGCCACGGATGCCGCTAAACTTCCTGCAGTGCCCAGAACAGCCCCCTTGACAAAGAATTCTCCCACCCCAAATGTCAATCATGCCGAGGTCAAGAAACCTCGTATTTTGATTCTGTAGATTTCATTTGGCAAAAAAAAAAAAAAAAAAAAAGAAAGAAAGAAAGAAAAGTATTGTGTTGCTTAAAAATAAGTTTGAAAACTTCTGCTCTTGGACACCTGCCTGGACCCAAACTATTCAACAACTGATAAAGACTCATTTGTATTGAGCTTCAAAGTCCTGAGAGCGTACAGATTTTCCTATTTGACATTTGCTTTTAAATTCCCATAATAGGTCTTTTGGAGAATCTCTAGCTGCTAGAAGAGCTAAGACCTTGTCTTTTTATCTTTAAACACAGGGTGGGAATCAAGGCCATGTAGCCACCTAGCGGGACTTAACACAAGACTCCTACCGAGCTGGTGTAGACTCTAAATAACTTCAAGCAGAGGGAGGAAGATCAGATGCAGGCTGAGGGTTTGTCCTGATGGGAAGCCGCGGGTGTTGGCTTCATAGAGATCAGCCTTCCATCAGTCAGGCAGAAAGCCAGAAGTTAAATATACTGCTTCTTTTAGGAAGGAAAATGAACAATGGCCTCTACATTTGAAACCACAATGGGAATTTAGGAAGCGGCAGAGCCTAATTCCCAGGATGGAAAGTGGCCTAGGTTCAGAGTTAATGTCCTTGCTTTTGTGGGTCAGCTTTCAAGAGGCTTCAGGTGAACTCTCTATTTACCAGTTCCAATGCAACACCCAAGGACTAAGAGCCTTTTGATGCCAAGCACAGGGATAATTCTGATTCTGGGGACAGGGGAATAAACACAGTTGTCCAATCACAAAGATCTGCTGCTACTGAGGGTCTCCGAGACATCTCGCAGTACGTGAAACAGACACCCCAGGCTTAGGTTTATCCTTCCAGATACAAAGACAGAGTCTACATAATGGATCACGTGTGGCTTTCTTCCTGAATCCAGGTTCATCTTCTGAACCTGTCCCTCTCTCCTGAGGCCACCAGACCCTCTTCTGGGAGGCACCCTGGCCCTTTGCACATGAACCATTATACGTTCTGCTGTGTTTAGATGACCACCTTTCTCTCCAGACTGTGAGCTTTCTGAAAGCAGGGAGGCTGTCACACTCACCTTTTTATCACTAGGACACAGGCAAGTGCCTGGCACAGAAGAGACTAAATATCTAATGAGCGATTGAATGAGCTTGACCTGTCAAACATGCCACACGCTTCTAAGTATGACCTCCGCAGACTGGACACCGCAGGCCAGACCTGCCCTCACGCCGTACGTGCAGTCTGCAGTGTGTGAACGTCAGTGCAGAACTCGCTTTGGTAAACACAGCTGAGGAACAGGATAGACCTGCGCAGATGTTAGATCTTTCTCCAGGAACCATTCCATATGGGAAACAATTGCAGGGTACAGAAAGTCAATAAACAGCTGCCCTTTGAGATGGCAAAAGACACACTCTCCCTTTTTAAGTGTAATCAGTGGGTCAGATGACCCTGCCTCTACACTGTCAGCAGAGAAACAACCCTGGTGTGGCTTCCTCACCAGTCCTTAGATGCAGCCACAAAAAAGCCCTCACACCCAAGCCAGCTGCACACACAAGCATACGTTCAACCTAGATGCTTTCATTTAGACTCTCAGGTTTTGCAAAATAAAGATTCAATCACTCTATAGGCTCTTTTCTTTTCTTTTCGAGAAAACTGGGTGTTGGGACCATTCACAAGCTGTGGGCCAGAACTGCTGGGATGGACTCCTTTTAAAGGAAGATGAATACACAGTGCACCAAACACATATACACAACTAGCGTTTACATACTTCATAAATTTAAAAAAAAATCCAGTTCAAGACTTCACTGAATTTAGTTTTGCCATTAAGTATATTATTAGTCCCAAAAGACACTGAGTCTAACTAGTTACACTTACGCGAGGGGCTGGGAAATTTAGTAAGGCCTTGGTAACCAACAGGGTGAGAAACCACTAAGCGAGCCCATTTAAAGCTACTGCCCTAGAAATAAGGCTCTTTCAGGTAAACTGAGGATGAGAGATCAGGAAAGACTGCCAAAGACTGCCAGGGGGACACTAATAGGGGTTCGAATCGGTACAGCAATCTGGGGTGCGGACAACGGGAGGAAGCCCTTTCAAAGAAGTTCACCGTCAGGTCGGGTCTCACCTCTGGAGAGACTGAAGCTGCAGTCAGTGATTAATGAAGGGGCTTTAACCCCCATCCGGGACCGGACCCCAGCCCTCCTTTTCAGGTATGAGGGACACTAGAAAGGGGAAGGCAGGAGGAAGACATCATTTCAGGGCCCCTTGTGCAGTCCTCAGAAAAATCGTATGGAACTAGGTTCCCTTTAACTTTTTAAGTGGACCAGCATCTTGAGTGGGAATTTTCCTGTTCTCTTTGTATTTTAGCTGAGGACAAAAGGTACCAAGTACCCAAAAATCTAAGTTCTGAGAGCCCCCTCCCAGCAGGACTCCATCACACAGGATCTGTAACACCAGTTTTGCACCTTCTTTCAAAGTCAGAACCAGTCAGAGAAAAAAAGGGGACATCAGCGCTAGAGGGGGTGAGAGAATATTCTCTTCTCAAACTGAATCAAAGGGAGGGAGGCTCCCAGAGAATCATTCTTGGGGGAGAGGAGGGGAGCAAGGGAGGGGAGGAAGGGAGGGAAGGAAGAGAGGGCAGGAAGGGAAGCTGGGAAGGACGGAAGGGGATGTAGGATCTCAGGAGAAGACTTCACCCTCCTTCCAAAAGGTACAAAGTTCCAGTTACCAAATACATAAGCCATGGAGATGCAATGTCAGCATGGTGACTACAGTTAACAATATTGGACTGTCTATTTAAAAACTGCTAAAAGAGTAGCTCTTAAAAGTCCTCATCAGAAGAGAAAAAAATTTTTGTAACTGTGCATGCTGATGGATGTTAACTAGACTTCCTGTGGTGATCGTTTCACAATATACACAAATATTGAATCATTATGTCATACTCCTGAAACAAGTATGTTATTTATCAATTATATCTAAAAAGAAAAGATTTCACCCTCTTCTTCACTCCAGGCAGCCAGGCCACAGTTGGCAGAGATGAGTCAAGGAGGTCTCAACTGAGTATGAAATTAAAGTTTTCAAAATGAACAGGATTTGGTCTAAAATTACTAGTATGAGATTGTTTTAAAAATGAAAGTGAGTAATCCAAGTGTCCACTGATAGATAAAGCCTGGATGGATAAACAACATGTGGCATTTAAATACAATGAAGTATTATGCAGCCTTGAAAAGGAAAGGAATTCTGATACATGCTACAACATGGGGGGATCTTGAGAACATTATGCTAAGTGGTATAAACAGGTCACAAGACAAATACTATTATGATTCCACTCATGTAAGATACCCAGGGTAGTCAAATTCAACTGAGACAGAGAGTAGAATGGTGGTTGCCAGGGGCTGGGGAGTTGGGGAATGGGATTTATTATTTAATGGATAGAATTTCAGTTGCACAAGAGTTCTGTTCAGTTTCAAAAAAAAAAAGCCCTAGAGATGGATAGTGGTGATGGTTGCACAGCAATGCAAATGTAATAAATACCACTGAACTACACACTTAAAATGGTTAAGATGGTATATTTTTATGTTAAATGTGTTTTACCACAATTAAAAATAACTTTCAAAACAACTGAAGGCAGTCATGGATGTGTTCATTAACTCGATGTGGGAGTCCTTTCATGATACATATGCTCTCAAATCACCACGAGGTATACTTTAAACATCTTGTAATTTTATTCGTCAACTGTACCTCAATAAAGCTGAAAAAAGACACTGAAGGTAACAGGAAAGTTACGGGACTGGTCCATATGGTGTGACGGAATCCGCTACCCAAAGGGAAAGGAGGTGCCACATAACGGAATTATCTAAAGTAAGTATTGTTAGAAGAATTCCTGTCAACATCCCCAGTGAGAAGCCTCATTAAACTGATTCCACATCTTCATCTTTCAGTGGCTAATCCTCCTTCTTAGCTCTCCTTCCGGCTGGAAATGGAAGTCTGGATGAAACCACTTCCAAAAGTATCACTTCTGACATGATTACTTAATGTCAAAGTTGGAGGTGGGTAAAGGCCCTGCAGATGCTTGCTAAAACAGGAAATGGTAGGAACCACTTCTCTTTGCCTCATTTTGTATCCTCACATATCAGCGTGTCGGGGGCGGGGGGCGGGTACCGACAGAGCTACACAACAGAACAGTAACTTCACATTGCTTTTGCTTTTAGTTGCAGAGACAAAATGCGTAGGTGGGGGAAATATGTGGGTTGGAGCTTGGGTGTCCAGGAGAAGAGAAGTAGCAAGGACAGAAACAGAGTAAGCAGAGGGGGTTGAGAAGGGAGGAAAATGATGACTTGGGCCTGAGTCGAAGGTATTTGAAACTTATCACTGAACCAGGGCTTAAGGGAAAGATGAGGCTGAACATAATAGTGGACGGTCTCCCTGAAGATGGAAGCCCCTGTAAGGACAGGTGCCCACGTTCAAGACATAGGAGAAGTGGAAGCCTGTGAAAGAAGAGGAAGGGAAAGAGTTGGGAACAGGATTAGAATAGTGTAGCACTGATGGGGGATGCTTTCTTTCATCATATTTAAGATTTCACAGTCAACAGGACATGGGGATAGAAGATGCATGCCTGCTAACTGAAAGAATGGAGGAACGCCAAGGTGGGAGTGCCCAGCATGGGACCGGATACAGGAAGCTGGCACTCAGGAGAGAGCTCTGGACTTCAGAGACAGTTGTCGGGGTAGAGAGCAACAGGCAGAGCAAAAGCCCCAGACTAACACAGATCCCTAGGGGCATGAGGACAGTCGCACGCTGAACGCTGATCCCTCGAGAATACAAACTGCAGAGGGATGGAGAGAGGCCCGAGGAAACAGAGAAGGAAAAGTCAGGGAGGATATTAGCAAACTTGAGAGCAGCAGAGGGAAAATGTGGAAGGCTCTGAGGTGGTGGGAGTGACGAGCATTGGCAAATGCAACAGAGATGACCAGTAACATGGGGACTGAAAACCACTGACTGAATTTGGCAATACAGATGACCTTGGTGACCTCATCAGGAGCTCCCTGAGCAGAGTCGGGGTGAAGAAAGCCAGAGAGCTTCAGTAGTGGCTGGAGGAGAAAACAGAAGGCAAATGAGGGGACAGAGTGGACACAGGCTATACTTTGAAGATATCTGGATGCAAAGGAGGAAACAACCCGGAAAATACCCAAGGAGGTGCAGGGAAGACTTTTAGGATGAGAAGGCTTGGCCATGCTTGCAGACTGGGGAAGGAAACCAAGAGAGAGGGAAATGAAGAAGTTAGAGGTAGGGAAACAAAGTCCTCGAGGAAGCTCAGGTCTGGCCAAAACAAGGACAACTAACCCCTGGGACGGAGGCTAAAGAGTAAAAGTGGGTGGGAAAGAAGAAAAAGTCTGGGGTGGGATGTATCTGAGGGAAGTCACGCCTGCTGCAGCTTTCTCGTTCACTTAGGAAGCACGGCCACCTGTGCTTCAAATGAAGGCACGGGGTAAACGGGGGCCTTGAAGGGAATGATGAAGATGAAGGCATCACTGAAGGGTCTGGGAGAAGGAGACGGAAGTGTGAGGATTACCACTCAGAACAGAGCGCCGAGACGTGCAGTGGTGACGTGAGGCTCCCAAAAGAAGCCAACAGGAAACAGAACCAAATATAGCAGCAAGGTCAGGGCGGAAGGTCGCTGACAAAGGCCAGTAGGTTTTGTAATTAGGTGTCTGAACGAGAGAGAATCACAGACTGAGGACAAAGTAGGTGGTGAGGAGCTGATACAGAGTATTTGCCAAGAGAGTTGGCTACAAAGGGGGGAAAGAAAGGATGGTAGATGAGGATCAGGTGAAGAAGTTTTTTTCCCACCAACATGACCAAAGCAGCAACAACCCAAAGAGACTGAGGGACTATACAAAGTGCAGTCAGACCAGATAAGTGATCAAGAATCTGTTCAGAGGCCAGAGGAGATGAATCTGCCCAGAAAAGGATGTAGCCTCTATGAGAAGAAAGGCTACCCTGGCAACCAGCAGAAAGGAAGAGAGGAGATGGCTATACTGAGGGACAGTGGGCACATAAAGATGGAAGTTATTGAAGGACTTTTTTAGCAGAGTATTAGAACCAGAATTTGTGTTTGAGAAAAAAAAAAAAAAAAGAGGCTTGCAAGTATAAAGGTTTTGCAGTTGCTGAAAAAACAAGAAGCACACTTGGATTTTTGCTGGGTACCTGGTTATACACTGAGAATTGAGGTGCGTTCTTTGTCCCAGGAGCAGCACTGCAGAATGACTGCTCAGACCTGGCATGGGTGTGGCAGACATAAAGGAAGATTAAGGGTCAGCTGACTCCTGGCATCACTGAGTTTGCACTGCAGAGTCAAGAGCCTCTGAGTGGACCCCAGAGTCAAGAGAATACTGAGTGGACCAGGATGGGCTTAGGGAGCAGATAAATTAGTAGGGGCCAGGTTTGGGTCACGTGGATTTGGTGGAAGTAATGTAAGGTTTAAGTAATGTAAGGACTGATAGTAGGCACACCATGTTTGAGATCGAATTTGTGGGTTTTTTTTTTTAACCTTCCTTCTCTGAATTGAAATTTTTGAACGTATGGGATAGTTATAACTTTTTACATGTCTGGGCTGCTAATCCTAACATCTGTGTTAGTTCTGGGTCAGTTTCAACTGATTGACTGATTTTCCAACATAGGTCATATTTTCTTGCTTCTTTGTGTATCTGGCCATTTTTGATGGGATCCCAAACATTGTGAATTTTATCTGTTGAATACTGGATAGTTTCGTATGCCCATAAATATTCCTGAGCTTTGTTTGGGGACACAGTTAAGTTACTTGGAAATAGTTTGATCCTATTAGATTTTGATTTTTAGATTTTTTAGCTGGGCCAGAACAGTGCTCAGCCTAGGGCTAGTTACTCCCCACTAGGGAGGCAAGACCCTTCTGTATACTCAACTCAACACTCCATGAATCTTGAGGATTTCCAGTCTGGCTGGTAGGGCTAGGCTCCATTCCTGGCCCTGTGTGAGCACCAGCCACAGTTCTCTCTAATCCTTTTGGATGACTCCCTGGCCTAGGGGAGTTTCCTTATACTGATCAGTACTCAGTTGATTACTCAAGGGGGACAATTTGTGTATCTCTGGAGTCCCTTCTCTGGGCAGCTGTCTCCTCCCTGGTATTCTATCCTGTGATCTCTAGCTGCCTTAGTCTTCCTGGACTCCCAAATCTAACTCCACAACTCAGGGAGTCCCCTGGGCACCACCTGAGAGAGGGGACAGGGGAGCATCCAAGGATATGGTGAGGACTTTAGGAGGAGCAACTTAGCCATAACAGTACCCACTGTCACAGTCCATGAGCCAGAAATAGTGCTGGAAGCACTCAGATCTAGATTCTGTTTGCCCTCACAGGCAGCAGCCTCCCCAAGACCCTAGAGGAAAAGAGCCATTAACATACTTTGATGATACCTGTCAGGCTCCCCAGAAGCAGCTGAGCCTACCCTCCCCTCAGCCCTTTGGATCCTTATTTCCCTCCCTGCAGGCACCAGGGAGCAGAGTAAAGAGACTGACCCAAGTCCACACAAAAGTCAGCAGTTTTTCAGCACCTGCTCCTCCTTCATGTGGAACAAAGTAGTCGTTTTGCCTCCAATTTACACAAGAAACATTTTAATTAATCATTAAGTCCTGGTTTAAAGTGGATTTTCACTTGAATATAACACCATCCTTAAGAAGGAACTGGGTGGTGGGTGAGCTCTGAACAAAAAAAGCCAGCAGGGCAACAAACCCTGCTTACGGACTCAAACAAGAGATATCATCTGGTAATACAAAGACAATGAAGCCTGTAAAATTAAAACCACAAAAGTCAACACACATTTTAACTGATAAATGAGAAACTAATTTAATAAACTAAGGCAAATATTTGGGAAAAGACCAAAGGCTACAAAGACATCCACACGGAGTGAACCAACTTCAATGTGTGAACAAATAACAAAGAAAACAGCAGGGCAGCTCCAAGCTGATGGACAGCACTGAGGCCATCAGGCTGGTGACCACACCTAACAAAATCCTGGTACAGGGGAAAAGGGAGGGGATGGGGACCAACGCTGTCTGACAATTCACAATGTCTGCCCTGGCACTTAAAACTATTCTCTATGGATAGGAATTAATATCAAGTAGCAATGCAATCTGCTTTTAAAACCCCTTCTTTCTGGGACCTGGAAATGTCTTATCAACATTGACTTATTCTTCTCAACATAACTATAGGAAGAAGGCTCTCATTGCAACTGTGCTAATGGAACCAGCCAATCATGGGAGCTGGTTTTCAATATGATCTCCAAGAACAATTCTCTGAAGCCACTGGGTCATGGTAGGCAGGAGAGTAGACCCTGATGCCTGTCCTGCTGTCCTACCAACATCCCTCTGGAGTACCAGGGCTGTTGCACATACACCACACCATGAACACCACTGGCCCTCACAAGGAGACACAGAGCAGCAGCAGCAGCCATCCAGTTCATGAGCCAGAGCCTCAAAGAGTGACTTGGGAAAAGACGGAGCATTGGCTCTGGTGGGTGGATTTAGGAAGAAGGGAGCCATGTTTCCGGCAGCCGAGCAGGCAGGAACCTGGCTAGGCAGTGCCCCCTCCTCACAGGGAGTGAATCCTTCCCGCATCTTCTCACCCATCCACGGCTTCACTGATGGCAGCTCCCATCAAAGGCACTTAGACACACAGACCGGAATGTACCTTGCATCCTCCCAGAACATGAAATACATGTGAAGTTCAACTGCTGTCTAGGATTTGAACAATGGCTGAGAAAGGAAGCTACTGTCATCATATTTTCCCCAATGTCTTTCAGATGATTCACCATAAAGGACATGGAAATAAATTGGGTACAGATTTCCTTCCCAAATGGGTGGGCACATAATCTGCATCAGGCTGTAATACAACACTTGTGGGCATGTAACATCTCGTATAACCTTCACAACAATCCTAGAGGTAGACACCACCAGCCCTGTATTTTTCACATGAGGCAACCACTGCTCAAGGCCACCCACAGTTGGAAAGTACAGGAGGCAGAGCCAGGTCCATCTGATCTAAAGCTGATGCCCTTCTACCGCCGAGCCTGTATCTCCAGCACAGTAAGAGATCTCCAACAACAGCGCCCAAGGGATTTTGTCCATGAGGCTTTGTTAACGAAAATATTAACACTAACACCAGAAATGAACTTTTATCAGGCATTCAGGAAGCTGGAGGTATCACTAAAAGAGACCTAGTCTTTAAAAGCTTAACTTACCTCCCCAAAAAACAAAGAGATTTCTCTCCCTCCCCTTCCCCCTGAAGCTCCCCAGAACAGTGAGACTGCCTGACCCCAAACCAGAAGTGGAAGTGCCACTGGGGTCGGTAGGGATGCCCAATGGTGCAAGAGAGGAACTCTGAGGTATTCAGCGAAGGGAAAGTGTTTTCAGTTGACTCCAGTGAAAAAGTGATCCTTCGCCTTCCAAGAAAATTACAAGTGCCCCACGCCACCTACACACTGCCAAGAAAAACAGTGAACAAACACTCAGATTCAGGATTACAGACTGAGAGGTGGAGACACGGCGGTGTGAGGTCAGAGGGAATTCAGAGACTGGGAGCGCAGGGGACAGTGGTGCCCTGGAGAACCCTGCCTGCTCTGAAGAAGTTAAAACACTTGTAAAGCATTGTTCTGTGCCACATACGAAACAAAATCCTGTCTGTGGTCCAGTTTCAGGCCAGAAGCAACTCATGGTTCCTGGTTAGAGAGAGAGAGAAAGAGGACCAAGCAGACAGTCAACTCATAGTCAATATCCTGCATGTTAGAGACAGGGCCCACACAGACTGGACTGACAGTGACCTCTGAGCATTCACAGAGGAAAAACTAAGAATATAGGAATTAGAGTCTCTAATAAGGACATGCCACACCTGAGACAGAGGCGTGGTACAAGATGTGATGGTCAGGAAGATGCTTGAGTGGGACTCAGAAACTGCTCATTCTGCATCCTGGCTGAGTGTCTCACAGGGTCCTGAGGGGCCAACAGGAGGTCTCAGTCCTACTGAATCATCACCCATTACTCTTTTGAACAAAATCAATGGTTCCCTTCGAGAGTTAAGTTCCGTCTTCATCAATGATTCCTTCCTAAAGTTCACTATTAGAAAGACCCGTCCGGGTTCTGTCAGGCAGTCCTTTGGGTGGATTGTAAGTAACTATTAGATGAGATGATGGTACCCAGACATGCAACCCCTTCTACAGAATGGTATCTGAACACTACTGACTTGTATAAGACTTACTACATCTTTCCGAAGAAAGAAGTTATTCGTTTTACTGTGACACCCGAACTCATCATGTGAGTTTTCATTACCAAAATCCCCATAATAGTGAGATTGATGCAGGTAAACTAAATGCTCAAAGCATAAAAACAGTCACCAAGGAACAGACTGACCACTTTTAAATTAGTCCCTTCTTGCTCAACATGTCAACGGCTGTTCTCATTTTCTGAGTATCAGCAATATCTCACAACACAACTCACACGATAAAAATCAGGTGCAGGGTATAGTGAGATCTTGTAGCTGACACAGGTCTTGAAATCAATTGACAAGCTGCTCCAATCACAGGTAAACCCCCGACAAAGTAAACCCGGGATGTCAGGTCCACCACCAGAGAAAAGATCAACACTGATGGAGCCCTGCCCAGCCTTTGGAAAAATTGATGATACCTTCACCTCCAAATATTTTTGCAAAAAATATCCTTTTTTACGATAGTGCTGAGAAAGTCAGCGTGAAGTGGAAGGTATTGAGCCTTCAAATAGGTCAGAAACGCACACACTGAGTACACACATTTGACCTGGTCTTGGGTCTAAGAATTAGCATCCAGGTGCCATCGTAACACAAATGCTGATAAACAGAATACGCAAGAAACTTCAACCATTTCTGTCATCATTTTAAAAGACAGAATACCAATCAAATCTTTAAAACATACTATTAAAAAAGAAGCTGGCTCCTATTGTAGCTAGATCACTTTAAATTGCCTTTTCCTGGTCCCAGGTACTTGAAGAGAAAGGAAATGCCTAGAACTTGCTCAAAGTCAACATTCCCATTCTGATCTAACCGCTTTCAGGCCCTGCTTTGTGTCTCAGCATCAGCACCGAGTATAGGCCTTAGCAAGGCCCTTTACCTCTGAGTCTCATTTTCTCCTCTTAAAAGTGAAAAAACCTGTAACCTGGCCTGTTTATGTCACAGCATTTTAAAGACTCTTTAAAAAATGCTTTTGGGGTTTTGTCAACTCTCAAAAGACTACACAAAAGTAATATATTCTGCTATGCAGTTTTTTTTTCTATGTGTCCCCCCCTCCCCCCCGCAGCTAGCAGACCTCCCAGTCACCAAAAATGTCCAGTCATCAAATTAGATATAATTGAGGGTACGACAGGGTCACCCAAACTTGGCCAGCCATCAGAACCAGCAACGTGCTTGTTAGGGATCTGCTTCCTTGGCCTCTTCCCCAGAGACTCGATTCTGTCTGGGGCCGAGACTGTAAAATTCTCAGGTGATTCCATTGCTCTAGGAAAGATCCTCTCCCGCCATTTCATACTGTTTGAAGCCCTAGTTCCAGTACTTGGGTGAATTCCAATCTAAGGACTCGGATCATGTAAGTGCCCTCATTTACCTGAAACAGGAAGTACCATCAAACGCTGTAAGAATTAACCTTCCAAAAGGTGTATACAAAGTCCCTACAGTGTGCCCGGACTGACCTTCAACCTGCTCACTTTTCCAGATGCTTGGTAGAAGTGTCATCATTTATTTATTAAAACTTAACGGATGACAGTTCCCACCACGTTCAGGAACAGAAGACTCTAGCTGGACCTCAGTTTTCTGTGTTTCAGACGGGTGAGCTGCACAAATAACAGTAACTTCTTAATAACCTGTAATTTGAATTGAATTATAGCTAATTACACTTCACAGTGCATGGACTTGTTATGTGTCTCCAGAGAGTACATTGGACCGTTTAATGCTTACTAAGCAATGTAATGGATCCTAATGTAGCTTAGAACAATCAGAAACCCTGATAGAATGCAGGGAACTTGGGAAAGCCTTCATGATACATTTAACAGTTTTTACTTTAACAACTTACATTAAATCATTTTAAGTGGATACAATGGTGCTTTTCAAGCCAAAGGTTTCCATCAGCCAAACGGAAGGCCAGCATGGAATCCAGGTGAACTTCACTTAACTAACAAAGGTATGTTGCTAAAAAGGGAAGTGACATTAACAGGGTGCTGACTTTGTGCCGACACCGACGCTGGTATCTCCCCTGGACCTCAGGACTCGGCCATGTGCCCTTCCCTACTGCTGACTCTCACTCACCAGTCATGACCCTGCCGTGGGGTCTTTGTACATCCTGTTCCCTCTTCCTCCAGCAAAAGCTCGTGGTGCACTCTCTCCCTTTCTTCAGATCTGCAACTCAAGTATCACCTGACCTGAACAGAACAGCACACTCACAGCCTTCCTCTCTGCCCCCTTACTCCGCCTTATTTTTTCCATAGCACTTACCACTAGGCATATTATGTTAATTTGGCTAATTGTGTCTCCACCCACACACCAAACTTTGAGTTCCATCAGAATAAACTCAGTGTCATTAGTAAGTACATGCATACATATATACATGCACATACATATCACATAATGTCATACATAAATACTCTCTGTGTGTCAAGAGAGTTCTCTGGATCCACTGGACCCAAGGTAATTTAGAAGTGTTGCTTGATCCAGTATATTTTGTAATCAAATGTAAAGTCACAGAGACTGGCAACTGATTTTCTCCAAAACAATGTTAGAACTAAGCTGCCACTTCCAAAATCAAGGGCAGTCTCTGACATACACCAAGAGTGTGTCTGCAACCCTGGACCACTGTGGCCCTCCTCGCCCACTCTCAGCCTCATATAGGAAGTCGTCTAGGGCTGAACAGACATTTCAGATGCCGGGGTGACATCCTGATGCTGGAGACAAGTTTTAGGGGAGAACGAAAGAAACAGGTCTTCCTGCCTCTTTACCTGCCCACTGACCCTGGCATTATTGGAGAAAACCTAATAAAAGGGATGTCAATATAACTGGTCTGGCAAACAGAAGCTCTGCTGCCTTGTCCATTTGAAACAAAAAGAGCAGAGAGCTCTGGGGTTGCTGGAAATGAGATTGAAGAGCCATGAAACGAGACTCTGGAGCAATTAATTTTTCTATCAAAAAATTAAATCGTTTCTGTTTTCCCCAAATCTCAGCTCCCACTGAGAGAATACCATATTAGTGTAATTTCAACTAAGAAATATGCAGCTCAGGCAAATTAAGATACTAGTCAGCCTCTGTGCTTTGCAAGAACCTTGATTTCAAAGGAACATGCTGGTAAATGAGTGTCACATAAGGTGAAACTGCTGATGCTCCCATCCGTAGACTTTTGAGCTATTTTTGCAGTTCAGCTTTTAGTGCTTACAGCTCTGACCACTTGCTCAGAAGTACTGTGACCGGCTCGCTCTGCTCAAATCAAGCAAAGGTTTAGCATAAAGCTGCCCATAACAGGCACCGCTACAGTTAGAAACCAACATAGGCTTCTGGGTTGTCTGGGCGTCATTTCCTGACCTCCTTATTCTTATGAGAAAGGGCTTATAACAAAAACCGGCTGAAAAGGTACCATGCACAGCAAAAATAATTCGAAACAAAAAGGACTACAGCTTCAAAAAAATAACTGAATTATCCTGTCGTGTGTTATCACCTAATTGCCACCTACCATCGGTCCCAATATAACATCCACAAATGTCTGTTGGTTCCTTCTCTCTAAATTCTCACTCAAATTCATAGTGCTAGACTTCTGAAAGAAGGATAAAGGGGGAAAATAACCTAGAAGTCCTAAAAATAATTTGGTCTCAGGACCCTTTCATAGTCTTAAAAATTGAGGACTCAAAGAGTTTTGGTTTCTGTGTGTTCTTTCTACTGATATTTGCCATATTAGAAATAAAATTGAGACATTTAAAGATACTTATTCGTCTTAAACAATAACATGTCTATTGCATGTTAATATAAATAACGTTTTTAAGACAGATAACTATATTTGGTAAAACAAAGTTAAGTGAGAAGAGTGGCATTGTCTTAACAATTTTGCAAATCTCTTTAATGTGTGACTTAAGAGTCCAGCTGGATTCTTAGATCCGCTTCTGCATTCAATTTGCTGCAACGTTGTTTTAGTTGAAGTATGTGAACAAAATCCAGCCTCGCACAGAGAGCAATTGAAAAAGAGAGGATGTTTTAATAGCTTTTTCAGGTAATTGTGAATATTCTTTGATACTACATCAAGACTTGACAAGTGGTAGTTTCTTAAAAGTGAGTTGCAACGTGCAATCTAAAAACATGATCAATGAATTTTTATACTGTTACATTAAAAACATAATCAGTGAACTTTTTATACTATTACATAAGGCTATCTTATGCTTTTTATGGATCCTTGACTCAGGCATGGTTTTGTAAACCCAGGCACAGGTTTACTGAGTTATGCAGATCCTCTTCCAAATGTTGACCTATTTTACTATCCAGTATTAAAAAATCACAATTGTTAATATCAACAACCAACTCATGAGAAAAATCTTGTAAGCTGACAAGCTTATATGGTGGATATAAATTTTCCAAAATTCTGAGTATGGCTTAGAGGATCCAATTTTATCGCTGGCGTCACACTCACGGTTGTTTAAGTAACAAGCTCACTTCATTCATGTTTAGAGAAAATATCTGACAAAATCCCAAGTCTCCATAACCATAGTTTGTCTTTCAAGTAAAAATGGTGTCCCATGGAAAAAAAAAGTGGTTAACCCAATCCTACAAGTGTTTTTTTCCTTGAGACATAATAGTATTTCAGGATGTAGCAGAAGTGACTTATGCATACATCCCATAGAATATTATAAAGATATATAGTCAAGAGTTGAGCTTAAGAACATTAATAATAATGTCTACTGCTTTGTCAAAGAAATTCTTAAGTGAAACTTTTTTTCCCCTGCAGTTGTGTAGCAATGAAGGATAACTACACTGGCTACACTGACAACCTCACACTTGGTAGCCTGATTCACTCCAAAGTGCCAGCAATTTTACCCACCATTTCTTTTGCACCATTGGTGCAAACATCAATACATTAAAAAAAGACAAGTAAAATCTTAGTATTATAAGGAAAATAGTTTTGCACTATAGACCTCTTAAGAATGTCCCCAGAATGTCCCCAGAGGTCTGTAGGCCACGCTGAGAACCAAATGAAAAATTTTGAAAAAAAACACCACTTAAAAGTTTATCATCGATGGGCAACGAAAGTAAGAGAAGTAGTCAGGAGGAAGCCATTGATGACTGGGGGTATAACCAGGCCAATACAGCTATTATTCCCTGTGCTAAACTCATTTATTTGACTTTTAATTTCTTCCAAGTTCTAGTTTGAGGTCTGCAGTAAAAGAACCTCCAGACAATGACAGTAAAACTTGAGCAAATCTCAAGCTCAATCTTCCCAGAGCTCTCTGATCCATGACTCACATTTGAGAAGGTGGCACCTTTCCCAGGTCAATGTCAAGCTTTAGGTGTAAGGAGGAGGAATCCAAGGAAAGTCTGGCAAAAAGACATCATCCCTCAAAATGACAAAACTCTGAGGAGGGTGGAATTATACCATCTCAAAGGCAGTTTTCTTCCAAGGCAGGATAAAGAGAAAACACAAAAACGCATGCCCGGTAGCCGGATGGCCCAGGAAGATCTTGGACCTCAGCATCCCAGCCTGAGCTTGTATCTGGGCTCTGGCATTCATTACCCATGAGACCAAAGCAAATCAGTGTCTCTGCGCCGGATTTACCAGCTGCATCCTGAGGACCACATCAGCCTCAGAAGTTCGTTGTGGGGAGCAAATGAAATAATACAGACAGTGGCATGAACATACCGAAGTCATCAATTACTAGGGTAAGAGGCTGTCCTGATGCCAGAAAGAAAACAAGGGCTGCTGTTGCTACTTGCTCAATTACAGCCTAGCACAGTGTCTGCTCCTCAGAAGGGGTTCAATACATGAACGTGCTGTCACGGGTGGGAGGAGCAAGCCAACTGTGACATGGGACAATTAGTCTCAAGCCTTTACAGAGGTCACTTCTTTTTCCAGTTCCCCTTTCTCTCCCATTCCCTTAAAGTCTCTTCCTTTCTCTCCTACCCTGTCCCCCAACCCAGCAGTCATTTCCAATGGGAGCCACAAAACTGGCAGGAGAACGGAAGGACCGGCAGGAGAACGGAAGAAGTCGCTCATTCCTCAGTCTGAAGATATGGGAAGAATACATTAAAGAAAAGAAAAAAGCTAAATTTTAAAAATGAAATCAACGAGCTGTCACTGGGCTTGAAACATGAGAAAGGAAAACTGAAAATCAACCGCCATCAGAGATTACTTTTTCTCCTTCAAAAATGTCGTATGTTGTGAGCAACAGATAACAGTGAAAAACTGTGGGTGGCAGCTTTCAAGCAGTAACGCATGTTTCATCAGCCTTGGTGCACGTGGCCACAATGATTTAGCAGAGAACATAGTTATGTGTAAAGCAGTGGTCTGACACAAGAAATTTGAGTGAAAAAATGAAGCAATGGTTCAAGAAGAAGATCAGATGCTTATACTACTCCATAATGCGCTGCCTTAGTAGAAGAAATAAGCAGCTACCAAAATTTAAGCATTTTTCATATTCTTCCTGTGGGAAATACGTATGAGTTCCAAACAAGGTAACAAGAGTCCGAAAGCAGGGGGCTAAAGTTTCAGCCAAGTTTTCTCAAGGAGCTTCACATCCGCAAATGACAAGTGCTTTGTCCAGTTGTGTTTTTGTTTGTCTTTTCCAAAGCTGAATACTTTCAAAGTTTGCTTTGGGAACTCCGGGGGAAAACACATGTGCACACAGAACTTTTGTCTTACTGTCTTTGTAAAGATACTTCTCCCATTAATTCTTTCACTTTACTTTTTTCTTTTAGGAAACTATCTTAACATTAAACTTTGCAAGTGCCAAATGTTATGCAATGGTTAGTAGGAGACGCTGCACTTGTCATTCATTCTAAGCGAGAACTTTACGACAGAACGGACGGAATTATCTTACTCATGTCTTCCTACCTGCGGTTTTTGACTCATGGCCTCATATTTATTTGGAACTTTTAAAGATATTTCTGAAGTACTTTAGTCATTTAAAGCTTTTAACTTGCCTCTTCATCATATATAAAAATTGAGAATTAAGGATAAAATACATACAGACAAAAAACACCAGCTTTAATTTATAAATGAGAATGGGTAGCGTGTATTCAAAGTTACAGCATTATTTCGACATCAGGGAGGCAACCCAGATTCTGGTTTTTGTCTAGGAAACAGATATTTTAAATGTGTAATTTCAATTTCTTATTAAAAAGAATTTCAGATGCATGCAAACGTAGACAGAGACTTAACAACAAACCTACCCAGATGTAACCAACACCCAGCTTCCACAGCCAATTTGTGGCTAAGCTGCTTTTATCTGTACCCTATCCCCTCCTCCCAACTCTGGATTATCCTGAAGTCAATCTCAGATAGCATGTCATTTCATCCGTAAACACTTCGATATGGATGTCTAACAGATGTTCCTTTTGTTTTAAACAACCACAATACCGCAATCACAGTGAAACAATGTTAACTCCTTCACATCATCGTGTATACAGTCTCCAGGCCCATTTTCTCAGTTGCGTCCTGGGAGTCATTGTTTTGCCATTTGTGTTTGACATGTTCCACATGTTGAAACTGGTTAATATGTTGCTCTTTTGTAATTTTGGTTTTCCCTCCTTCTCTTCTCCCCCTTTTCTTCCAATTTTTAGTCAAGTCTCTTGTCCTATCAAAATTTTCCAAAATCTGGATTTTCCTGACTGCATCCCATGGTGTCATTTAAAACGTGCCCCTGTCCCCTATACTTCCTCTCAACTGGCAGTTAGATCTGGAAGCCTGACCAGATTTGAGCTCAATTTTCTTGACAAGACCACCTCACAGATGGCATGTGGCTCCCATCAGGAAGCACATATTGTCTGGTTTTCTCTCTGTGGGACCATCATTTAAGCTTGAGGTGCCCTGAAACCAGGCAAATTTCACTTATGCGAAAACTACATAATCTTCAAATCTTACTGCGTATTTCTTAATAACATTACAGTGCAGCAACATCTTTCCTGATTTGTTCTCACATAAGGGGCTATCACCATTTAATTTCTTTGTGTTGCTTCTCTTCCAATTATTGCTGCTCTGAGTTTAGTTCAATGCATTTTCTTCAGTTCTTCAAACCTCTTTTTTTTAATCCACTCCACTCTCCCAGGTAAGAACTAGTCCAATAAAGTGATGATCAAACAGGGTCACAGTGACAGCATCTGTCATTGTGAATTACAAAGCCAGGTCTCTGTCATCGCCTTAATAAATTTCAGCTTGGTTAGGTGGTCAATCCAGTTGTTTGCCTCCAGAAAGGCTTAGCCAGAATGAAATAAAGAGTGACATGAGACAGCTTTTTCAAAGTAATCAATCACTTCTATTGTGTCTATTTCAGCAGCAGTGCTCAGGAGAGTTCTGTATCTGATCAAGAGTGAGAACACCTTTCTTAGATAAACAATGGTAATGGGTTTCTGATCCAGTAGATAATCTTATGCCTTCGGCGCTGCGACAGACTTCCACAAAGAGTTTTTCTCGTTCCATCTCAGTTTGATGAAGAGCCCTCACTGCAGGATTTTAAGCAGGCTCACTCCTCACCTCGGCATTAAGCAGAAACCTGCACACAGCACACTGGATCATCACCTTGTGAAGCTATGACTGTTAACACCAATTCAAGTGGGACTTTCCAGAAAGCCTTTTATGTCCTGTCTTTTCTTCAAACTTCATTATCAAACATTTTGATGCCAATTTGGAAGATGTTATACTATCTGGCAAAGCAGTCCCTGGCATGCAGTAAGCACTCAAATATTATTGGATGAATAATGAATGCATTAATAAAATGAGTGTTCATTAAATAAACCATCAACATCATTGGGGTGAGTTTGACAAATTAGGATCTGTGAGCCAGGTCCTTAATTATCGGTATTCCACAGAGTTCTGTTAGTCAGCCTTGGTTTTCTCTCTAAATCTTCTCACTGCATCCCTTCATCCATGTGCTTGTCTCCCACTGGCTCCCAGAGATATATCTCAAGCCGAGATCTCTTCCCAAACTCTAGACTCTTATTTCTAGTTCTTACTAAACATCTCCATTTGGGTTTCCCACAAGCTTCTCAAACTCCACCTGTTCAAAGCTGAATTCATCACATTCCATTCCCATGTCTCTACTCTGGTAAATGACTCCACAACATCCTCTGAGCATCATCGGAGGCTCATCTCCATCCCTGACACCCTATGAACTGCCAATTCCTGTTGATTTCATGAGTTATGCATTTCTCATAGCGGTCCCGTCCCCTGCATCCATCCCCGCAGATTCCAACTTAACTCGAGCTCTAGAAATCTCTCCCTTAGACAACTTTAATAGTCTCTTACAGGCTGTCCACACCCCTGTCTCCTCTTATGATCTAACAACCCCCTCCCCCAAGCCCCTTGTACCCACTGCTACCAAGTCACATTTTGTTTCTCTTTCCTTAAAGCCCCTCAATGGCACCCCATCATGTCTACTAGCCTAGAAGTAGTGTGACCATGCAATTTATCCTCTAACCTGGGATCCTTCTGAGAGTGACAGGTGATGTTGTTAATAGTTATACTGGTACAGCAAATAAACTCATTCTATCCCAGGCAAACTGACACATGAGGCCCTCCCAAGTCTCTGCAAGACCTCCCACTGCACCCCCACCTTTGGCACCCGCCCCCCACAACCACTTTCAGTCTCCAGAACCCGTCACTGTTTTCTCACCTCTGCGCCTGTGTACGGACCATCTTCTCCTCCTGAACTATCTTCCCCTCCTGAACTATCTTCCCCTCCTGGCAAGTTTCTATTGATCATTCCAACTTGATTTAAACATCACCTCTCCTGTGAAGCTTCCTCTAAAATCTTCTGCCTGCTCTGATCACATATTCCCACAAGCCCACATTGTGCCTTGGACTCATTCCTGCGCTGGGACCTGGGCCCCTTCGCTGCACACATGGGCTGCATCTGCCCCCAGTCCTGTGAGCTCCTTCACCAAAGCATCCATGTCTTGTTCATCTTTACCTCTTCAGCGTCTGTGATGAGATCACAGGTCTGTAATCAGCAGGTGTTTCTCATGACACTTCTGAATCCTATATGGTATTTAATAAAAACTTTCTTGCCTTCGCTGCTAATTCGGCATAATTAATGCAAGATGAGAAGACGAGACAGGATGAAATAAGGAGTAGTCAGTAGCTCCTAATGCCAGTCCTGTACATCACAGACTACATCTCCATTTCAGCAATTGCTTTTTAAAGGAGAACTCTGGGACTGTAGTATCTGGGCTAAGGGCAGAACCCCCATAGGAGGCCATGAAAGGGAAACAGGCATGGCGATAAGCCAACATCATATTAGAAACTGTCCACTCAATTCTTGAGGCATCTAGTATAAAATAAAGGCATTGTCAAAAAAAAACCACACCTGCTGGGCATACATGGGGTCCCAGGCAGGGGTGGGGAGAATAACAGGAATCCTGCTGCCATGACAACAGGAACACAGGGATAAGAACCCACCTGCATGCCTTCCTAGAGCACTTTACAGTTTGCAAAGCCCTTCCCTATGCATTATATTATCTGACCTTCAAAACGACCCTGTGAGATAGATCAGATGCACCCCAAGGCTCTACCAACATATCTTGAGTTTGACAACCCCTCTGGGATCCCAGGTCAATGCCCCTGTCATAACCTGAGACACACTGGGGAAGTCTGACCTCATCCTGCTCCCTCATGTAAAATCCTTCAGTGTCTGAAATGGGAACTCAAACCCCAAATGTTCTATCAGTCAACCTGTCGCCTGATGGCCAGGGATCACCCAGGGTGGCTGATAGGAGTGAGGCCAAGCCAGCGACATCCTCACAGCATTGGGTCTAGGGCTACCACAGCAGAGGCAGCTGTATGGGGGCTGGGGGGCTCCATTCCCTTCTTGTCTAATGCACACAGAGGCTGCTGCCACGTCCTCTGCAGCTGACAAGGCAGCTGAGCCCTAAGGCAGTGGCAACCAGCCAGCTTGAGCTGAGCCCCCAGCCTAGGAGAAAACTAACAAGACAAGCCTCCCACAGAGAGAGCAAGCAGATCTGAGCTTTTAAAACATAGCCCACGCAGTGACGCCACAGCTCCTGAAATGTCAACATTAAAAATCTATTTCTCATGGCTAAAACAGCTCTTTTAGCATCTTTAAAAATATGCAGACACACCCAAGAAGGATCTAGTACTCAGATATCAATCACTATCACTTTAGTGTGAATTCGTCTGTGAATTCACTATCTTCCTTATTAGCGAGTATTCCTGGAGAGAGGAGATCCCTGGGCATCTTACTGGACTAAGAGACAGCTGAAGGAACAAAGCAGGAAGGACTAACTTAAAGGGAGGCAGAATTACCAAAGATGAACTCAGCCTGCCTCACAGTTTCACCCAGGGTCACTTCTGAAAGGAATACAATTGCAATGACCTGGAAAGAACTCACCCCTGGGAAGACTTGACATTCCCTTCTTCTTACCACTAAAACTAGTAAATTAATACTATGAGAACACCAACGAGTATTCCAGTGCCACTGCCTTGATTTTTCTACTTTACAATGAAGGAAGATAGAAACGTAATAAAATTTAGTCCTAGACAGCCAGTGGGGCTCTGAAAAAAGATGTCAAGTAATGACTATGGCACCGTCAGGCCTGGTCTAACACGCGTGGCCTTACTCCATTGGTCCCTTGTCGCTTAGTGCAGAAAGGTAGTTTAGCATATTCAAAATCTCACCCACTCCTCATTCTTGCCTCTTTTCTCACTGCTGGGATTGCCTATACTACGGTTGTGCACACGTTCCACGTGCTGTAAGAATGTGCTATCGGCAGTTTTCTGTGATACAACATTACATTGTGTTCAACTGAGTTATGAGTAGATTCATTTTTCTCACAAATCCTGAATGTACAAGATACCAAGCAAAACTAAGAGACCTGTGAGCAGGCAGGAGACCCCCAAATAGTTTTTTCCTATTCAGGCATCCCAGGTTTCTGCTAATTTCAATATGAGAGCAAAAAGATAAGATGCAACGATTGAGACAGCAGGTTGAGAAATGTCAACATGAAGACAATTTGCCCACATGAATGAGTAGTGTTGGCTGAGAGGAGAGAAAACTGTTTCTTAAAGAAGGTGTTGCCAGTTTGCAAAACACCACTGCCAAGCAGATAAACCATTAAGCCACACATTTAAAGATCTTCACGAGGATTTTAGTGATGGTGGAGAAGCTTGTAGTAGGACTAACTCTCCAACCAAAAACTAACATTTTTAGAAATACAGTATAAAACAATTCACTGGAAACACCGGAGAGCAACCAGGAAAGGGACAGAAAATAGAGGGAATTTGATCTGCAAATTAAAACCACAAGATAGCATTTCATATCCACCAGAATGTCTAAAATTAAAGAGAATGACCATAGCAAGTGTTGTTGAGGATATGGAGTACCTGGCACTCTCATACATTGCTGGTTGGAATATGAGACCTACAAGCACTTTGGAAAACCATTTGAGAGTTTCTTATAAAGTTAAATATGTATCTCCTCTATTACGTGGCAATTCCACTCTAGGGTATTTACCCAAAAGAAATCAAAGTGTAATTTATGTGCAAGAATGTCTATGGAAGCATTATTCATAATAACCCCAAACAGGGAAAACTCCAAAATGCCCATCAAGAGGAGAATGGGCAAACAAGATTGTGCTACATTTATATAATGGAATACCCAGCAATAAAAAGGGACAGAATACTAATATACACAATGATGTGAATGGGTCTCATAGAAATTATGCCGAGCAAAAGAAATCAGACACAAATGAGAATGCACAATGTAGTTCCATTTATATGAACTTCTAGAATAGATAAAACTAATCTATGGTGGAAAAACAAAACAAACCATTTATTGCCTCTGGCAGCAGGGGACTGATTGGGAAAGGACACGGGTAACTTTCAGAAGGACGGAAATGTTCTATGTCTTGGACTGGAGTGCTAGTTTCACGGCTGTATGCATTTGTCAAAATAAAATTCTTCACTTCTGATCTATTCATTTCACTGTATATAAATTTTGCTTCAATTTAAAAAAAAATTGGGGAGTGAGAGGTGGGGGTAGTATCAAGGGAAGAGGAACAGAACCCCTGAAAGGACAGAATGAGATAAAGATTATAAGGAAGAAGACATGATCCTTAGATTTTTTAATACATTCAGGGGCAAACTAAAAGGTTGGTCCCAACCAAAAATCTCAAGTACAGTCTAACAGACATAAAACAAGAGAGACAAGAACCTCTTGAACTAAGAACTAGGATGATGATGAATAAAATTAAGAACTCAGTGAGTATGTTAAACAAAACACAAGGTCACCAGAGTTAGCAAATATAGTTAATCTGGCAACCCAAACCAACAGACCATTAAGACAACAAAATACCAGCCAGCCTAATTTAAACAGTCAATTTTTTTAAAGCATCTTTTACAAAATGCTCTTCTTATAATTTCTGTGATAGAAATTCCTACAGAGCATGAAGTAAGATTATACAAATACCAGAAAACACCCAAAACTCATTCTTACCTTCAGAGAAACTCCCTGTTAGGGTTATTACGACAAATACTTTCCCTTCCGGCTCGAGATCCACCTACAAAGAGAAAAAATTGTATGTTATAGTCAGATTTTGACGTATTTCTTGTGGGCCTCTTATAACGCTTTACAGAGAGGCCTCAATGTGCAAATCGCAGCCACAGATCGGATCTCAGCCTTTCATTAAACAGTAGAGCAGCGAGCAACTAGGGATAGTGCAAGAAACTGTAACGGCTGGAAAGCAATCTGAAGGAGATCCATCTTGCCGTGTTTTCTCAATCTCGATTTTTTCCTCTTCCACTTCGGCTCTTTGTGACATTGATAAGCATCCATAAACATGGTCATTGTTTTGGAGACACCTCTAATTTACGGGCACCATTTGTAAGAACAACACTCTATTAAAGCATGTGGCAAGTGTGTGAAGGGGAGAAATAATGGCAACACATTAGGCCATGAGCAAACGTGGCTGGTCAGCGGCAAGCCTGTAGCTGCAGGAAGGGATGAGTTTGACTGGAAGAGTGCTGTCTCTCTCTGAACCACTTCCACCTGAGTGCAGTCCATCTTCAGGAAGCAGCAGGGAAGGCGGTACCCGCGCTGTGCCTTCCATACTCTCAACACTTTCCAGGAACATCAACTTTCCTTCAAGTTCTTATCTATGAGCTGAGAAAATAAGACGCAACTTCTGCAAATGAGGCAGCTTGATGTCTTCTCACTAGGTCCCGTCCTCGGTACACACTCCTGTGTCCCAAAGCCCCTTCCACAGTACATCCCCAGGACGCGGCAGTGCCCTCCACATCTGCTCTGACCACCCTGGCCCAGGCAGGCAGGCTTTGCCCTCCTTGTGCTAACTGTGAACTACCTGTGAACACCTCGAGGCCATGGACTCCGAGGTTCTCCTGGACCCAAACACATGAATTTACAATTGTCCTGAATAAAATCTTGTCTGGTTTATTAACCCATGGCTCCAGTTCTGTCTTTGATACTTCATCTAAAGAGAGAGGTCCAGAGATGCTGAGTATAGATGTGGATGGCCATTGGGGTAGAATATTAAATTTAAATGAGCTGCAAATCATGTGGTACAGTGTCAGACTAGACCAGGATGTGGGCCCCCATCTGACTGCCACCACTGGCTTTGGACTCTAGACAAGGTCCTTAGCCATCCCGAGCTTCACTGCTCTTATCGGAAAGTCCATGATGTCATTACTCAGTGTTTCTGACAGGGCTTCCATCCCACCATCTCAAAGAGCCTTAATCATACTATTTACTGTTTTTATTGTACCTATAGATGACAAATACTGAAGAAGGAAAAAAAATGCATTGAACTTATCCAAGCTCACCACCACCTATTTTTAAACACTACACCCTGAGTATACTTTTTCAAAATAAAAGACACCTGTTTCAAACTGACTCAGAAAGCTTCATCTATATAACAGCCTCTTCTTATAAACCCTGCCTTTCTCTTCATGGAATCCGCCATCAGTGCGGTTACCACACTGTAACTCGCCTGTATTCACATCAGCTTCTTGCATCACGACTGCTGCTCACTTAACGATATCCCCTTAACTATCTGAACGCCACTTGTGAACCTTGATGGAACAATTCTGAAAATAGAGCTCTCTGGAGAGATGACTAAACAGGATGTCAGTCTCTAATTGTCTCCACTCTGCCTTGACTTGTTTCAAGTCAAAAATATGTTATTTTTGAAAGCCACTCCCTCATCTTTAAATATAAAAGCCTGGCAGAGCCACACACATGCACACACATTCGACCTCACAACATCTTCTGCTGCTGGTGCAGAAGGAGCTGCCGCCAGCCTCTGGACAGACGGACTGCCAGGCTGCCTCCGCAATCCAGCCCACACGCTCCCTCCACCACTGCCCGGGGGGCCCACAAAGAAGTCCACTCCACCCCGATGGGCCAGGAGCAGCTCTGACAGATGGCAGGAGACTCCAGCACTTGGAGCCAGAAGCCCTCACAGTTCGACAGGTTTGCTTCGTCGTTTTTGCCCCATGCCACCTTCCCGGTGGAAAAACCAGACACCAACGCCGTCTTCAAGCATTAGTCCATCTATGACCTCTGACCTGAGAACAGCTTTTACCAACTGCAGGTCGAGACTCATTAGTGAGACAGGAAAACAATGTAATAGGCTGCACACAACAGGGACCTTTAAGTAGAATCAAGTGGAACAGAAAATGTTAACATGCAAAATAGTAAGAACAAGAATCATGGAATGAAAATACTGTTTGCAGTTTTGTATGCATGTATAAGGGTATAGTGGGTTTTAGGGTAAAATGTATTCCTTACTCTGTCACAGAGAAATAGTTGGAAAAGGTGGCCTTAGCGGTTACCTGTTCCAGCTCCATAGTGCTGATAGTTGCTGGCATTTATTCATGGTGGTTGCTTAGATACCTCCAATGACAGCCAACTCACTACCACCACAGCCGGCCGCTTTCATTCCTGTACCCCAAGGAAGATCTTTCTCTAACAGCAGAAATGCAGGGACCAATAGTTTCCATTCACTGACGCCAGTTTTGCCTCTACAGCTATAGTGTATTTTATCTCCAGGTGAACATCCATTCCAGCTTCTGGGAACAGCATTTCAGCTTTATCTGAAAACTGCCTCACCCTCACATTCGCCCAAATGGCTCAGCTGAGATCCTATCCCTCATTCCAGAGTGGACACGTGACCCAGGTTTGCTCAACAGAGCAATGAATTCCCTCGGCTGCGAGGACTGGCCTGGAGCTGACATGTGCCCTGTATCTGGCCACCTGAGTAAATGCTACTCCGTACCCTCAGTCACTGGTTTGGGTGTGGGCACAAAAATCCGAGTCTGTCCAATCAGGCATCCTGAATCTACAAGGAAGAATTAGAGTCTCACTCCTGCTGGACTTCAGTCTGGAAGCACACAAACTTAGGAGTGCCTGGCCCCCTTCTTGTCACCACGCTGGGCTGGAGAATGAAGCCAACAAAGAAGAGAGAGCTGAGAGACAGGAGGAGACCAAGGCTTGGTATCATTTAAACCCTTAGATCAGGCCTCCCTACTTCTGAACTTCTTAGTTATTTGAGCCCACAAATCCTTTTGCTTTAAGGCCAGTTTGAGGAGGGGTTTCTATCATTCACACCAAAAAAGACTCATCTAAATTGGCAGCCAAAGAGAATAAGTCATGTTTTTAAAGACAATCATCACCTCCCCTCTACACCTTCTCACATCCACGCCATCCCTTGCGATCCGCTCCCTGTCTCCCTCTGACACTGAAACAGCTCCTGGAACCCTTGTCACCTTCCAGCGTCAGATCCAAAGATGCTTCACCTTGGCTGGCCTCTCCGCAGCATCTGATGCTCTTGCTGGCTTCCTTCTTGATGCATCTCCCTGGCTCCTTGCTTCCCCTCTTCCCTGGTCCTCCCATCACTCTTCCCTAACTTTCCCTCTCAGGCTCCTTGCTGGCACACATCTCTCTGGCTGCCTTTAAACCCTGAGGCTCCTAAGTCCTCTTTTCCTTCCACTGCAAGATTCAGACTTACGATTTCCAAACCTACCTGAGATTCTCTGGGGTAGGAGAAGGAGGAAAAACAAACATAAGAGAACCTCCAACAGGGTGTCGTCAGACTCTTTTCTTGAGCCTCGGGCACAGACTTTACTCTCAAACCTACTTGTGCACCTTTTCTGAAAGTGTCTCACTGGGATAAGTTCCTTTAACTCAACTTGTCCAGAGTCCAAAGTCTTACCCTCAACCCCTAATTGACACCTCCCATTCCTGACTCCACTGTTTCCCCAGCAGCCCGAGTTCCCCACCATGTGCGGATCCAGTGAGTCCACTTTCTGAGCCTCTCTGAAACCCACCCCTTCCTCTCCACTCCTCCTGCCATGTCTCACCTAGCCTCTGGTGGTGGATCTGTAGCTGATTTTTGTCTCCAGACTCATTGTCCTCTAGCTGCTGCCAGTGACATTTCAAAGATGACACTCTGACCATGTGATGTCCTCACTTAAAATCCTTCTCTGTTCCCTCTCCCTTCCACGATAACATCCAAACTCCTTCGCAAGGTACACAACAGCCCTGCATGTAGTTCCTCACCACCCCAGACACATAAAATCCGCATCTCAGCCCCTTTTAACTACGTGTAGACTCTCCAGGCAGGTGTGCTATTTCACTTATAATCTGAGAGAACAAACTATGTTATGTGTCAGACAGTGTAATGGAGAATATAGTCCAAATCGTGAAAAATACCCATTACCTCTCTGAAGCTTATTGCCTAGTGATTTGGGACATGAGATCTTGTAAAAAATCCTTTCTTCTCTTTTTCACCTATCAAACTCCTATTTGTCCATTGAGACTCAACTCAAAACTCACCTTTTACAAGAAGACCTTTCCAGACCTCCTTTAGACAGTTGGGCAACCCCACACCATGGTGGAGACCATTGCTGGAACCCACTCAGGTTGCAGGCACTGACGCCCTGCCTCTCAGGACCCTGCCTTGCACATAAATGGTTTTGTGAATGAGCGAGTAAGTTAACATATGGATATTCCAAGCAGCTTTTCCTCCTTTTTCTTGTCTTTCACCATTCTGATCAGTTTCCTCCAGACACGCTCCAGTTTCTCCACATCCCCATTAAAGAGCGAACATCAGCCCATAGGTGGAACCAAACCTTAACAAGGCAAAGCAAGGTTATCACCAACCTGGATTTCAACACTGACAGCGTCCCGTAGTGATACAGCTACAGACTTTGTAAACACTTGGACAAACCCCAGTGGTCCAGCTTGAGCTTGCCATCAGCTAAAACCCTTGCATCTTTTCCATATGCTGTGAGGCTCTGCTTCCCACATCCTGTGCAGTGCTTAGGCCCCAAATCCTAAGAGCTCTGTATTTTTTCTGTGAAATTTCACCTGGTTGTTCTTGGCCCCAAGGCAGATAGGATCCCAAATCCAGTCATTCAGTCACCCTCCTCCTCAGCTTTATGGCCAAATCAGGTCCTGGGATAACCTGTCACCATCTAAGGCACTTACAGAATGTCCACCAGGACAGAGCTGAGGTCAGAGGGCTAAGGAGGTCTTACACAGAAATCCATGCACTGAGCATTCTTTCTGTAACAGTCATTCAGGGAGAAGTGAATATGCAAACCCCTCTTTCCTACAGACCTCTTCTATTAGTGAGGAGGGTGACTCGTGGGCCCTTGTCAAAACCCAGAAAGCAATGATCTTTGAAAAATGATATTCTTATGCACAAATAGATAAATCACCAAAACTCAGTGTAAACAAATGGTGCTGTAACCACCAGGCGTCCATATGCACAGTAGTGAACTTCAACTCATACCTTGTAACTTACACAAAAATTAATCAACATGGATTGAAGACCTAAATATAAAACTGAAAACTTTAATACTTCAAGAAAATTATATCAGAGAAAATCTTTGGCACCTTGGTTTAGGGAAATATTTCTTAGATATGAAACCAAAAGCACAATCCATGAAAAAAATGAAATAATAAACTGGACTTCATCTAAATTAAAATTTCTACTCTTTGAAAGACACTGTCAAGAGAATGAAATACAAGCCACGAATCAGGAGAAAATATGTATAAATCATATCTGACAAAGCACTTGTATCCAGAATAAAGAACTCACAAAAAACTCAGTAAGAAAACTTTTTTAAAAAATGGGCTCCATCACTTCATTTCACTGAAGAAGGTATAATATAAAGATGGCAAATAAGTATATGAAAACAAGTTCAACATCATTAATCATTACAGAAATGCAAATTAAAACCACAGTGCAGTAACAATACATACCTCTTAGGATGGCTAGCATTAAAAAGTCTGATCACACTAAATGTAAGAATGTGGAGCAACTGGAACTCTCATATGTTGTTGACAGAACTGTAAAATGGTACCATCACTTTGGAAACAGTCAGCCATTTTCTTAAAGAGTTACACACACCTCCCATTTGATCCAGCCATTCAACTCCTAGGTATTTAGTCAAGAATAAAGCAAGCATATGTTCAAAGATATGTATGCAAATGATTACAAGGGCTTTTTTAAAAAAAAATGATATAGCTATACAATGGAGTAGTATTCAACAATAAAAAGAATAAACTATTGATGCATGTAACAGCATGGCAGAATACTAAATGAAAGAAGTCAAACGAAAAAGAGTACATTCTGCCTAGAAAAGGCAAGACAACATATAGTTTTACATGACTATATAGTTTCTATTGTGGCAGAAAACCTATCAGCGGTTGCCAGGGGACAGGTAAGGGAAATAAGACAGGTGATAGAGAAGTATTAGAAAGGGGCAGGAGAGTACTAAGACAACTACATGGAAAAGGAATACTCTTTTTAACAAATGGTGCTAGGACAACAGGGTTCCACGTGCCAAAGAATAAAGGCGGACCCCTACCTCACACCATATAGAAATATGAACTCAAAATGGATCACAGACCTAAAATAGCTAAAACTGTACAACTCTTAGAAGAAAACAGAGGATAAATTTTCCTGACCTTAGGCAATGGCTTTTTAGATGTGACATCAAAATTACAAGTGACCAAAAAAAAAAAAAGATAAATTGGACTGCACCCAAATGTAAAATTTCTATGTTATAAAGACAAACAGAACTGTCTACACCTCACTGCCCAAATGGCTTTCCCAAAGTGCCACTCTTGTCAACTCTTCTCCATGTAAGCCTCCAGTGGCTTCCGAGTGCCTTCAGAGGAAAGCTCACCCTGCTTCACCAGGCTTTCCAGGGCACCGCGGGCTCCCCTCTTACTGCCTCCCCACTAATTTACCCAAACCTCTTTTTCACACTTCCATGCTTCAAACCTGCTCTTCCAGTCAGACCCGTCTCCTCACTGTGGTACAGCCACACCTGCACTCATGCTGCTGTCTCTGCCTAGAAAGCCTTTCTCTCTTCCCCTCTCATTCATCCCAACCTTGACTGGATGACTCCTGGGGTCAGGACCATTGCCAGGTGCTCAGGATTCCCCAGAGAAGCTCCCTGGGGCTGCCAGAGGAATGAGCAACGGAGTGCACCTGGCAAAGATGACGTAGCTACAGGAGCTGAAGGAAGCAACTTTTGCCAGGAAGATCCTGACATGCACATTGACCCCTCCAGTCTCAAAATTCCCCTCTCGATCATTATCTTAGTATTTACCTCTGCCCTTGAACAATTACATGAAACTGCATAGACTTACATCTCATCTCTTGCAGTAAGTCTGCAAGCTCTACTCCAGTGGGATCTGACACTTTTATATTCCCCAAAGGGCCCAGCAGAGTTCCCTGAACCAGGTCAACACTCAGCAAACATCTGTTGATGTGGTCTAATGAGCTGAACTGGAAGGTCACCTGAACACCTCAACGTCATCACCCATAAAATAGGAATGATAGTATTCCATCCTGTAATAAATACTCTAACAGCACTTCATAAAATATAAAAGCACTTCGAGATGGCTCCAAGGCAAACCAGGAGCATATGAACCACGCAGGCCCACTGCTTGGGGATCATACTCTGCTAGCTTGATGTGCCAGCAGGTCACCAGCACCCCCTCCTCTCACACACACCCTGAGCCAGTGTTTCCCTTCCCTCGGCACCACTTTGCAGAAGTTGGGTGAGTCACTTATATCCCTGATTTGGTCTTCTTGCCCATGAAACAAGAGGACTGTCTAAAAACCTCTCCAGCTCTAATGCTCCATGATTCTAAACAGGCTTGGATAAAAGCCTGCACACAGGACCCAACGGAAACACTCATTTAATTAACTGGTAATAATTTACAACCATTTCCCTTCACAAAAGGCATTAGAATTGATCACAGACAGGAAACTTCTGGCTGCTTAATATTCATCTCAGCCTGGGTTAAGCAAAAGGATCTAACATCTTCAAAGGAAAAAACCCAATCCTTCCTTTGGGCAAAGGTAGAAGGTTCACCCAGAGTCAGACATATGTGATGTTCAGATTCTCGGCTAGGTGGCTGGGCTTGGGCATGTTAGGTCAGTCATATCACCTAGCTCCCTGGGAACTTGGGCTAGACTTGTGCCCTCAGCTTCTAAGCGTGCTCCCTGCCAAATGCCAGGCCTCGGTGTTCCAGCCTCGCCTCCACGCTGCCAAGGCCAATGGGAGTGGCACTGGCTGATGGTGTGGCCTGATGGCTCTAGACAGGGGCACAAGGCAGGAGCTGGCCAGCGCAGCAGGTCTGTGCTGGGGCCGGGAAAATGCAGTGGGCAGCTTGGGTCCTGTTAGTCAGCTGCCTGGAGAACTCGAGTCAGTGTCATGTGCTGCGGACACCCAGCACATCCCCTCACCACGGGAAGGAGTTTAAAGGAAAAGCGGGTGAATGAGGCAAATTCTACACCCCTGCTGATTTTCTGTTTTCATCACTTATAATCATCAGACAAGCTTTATGTGTTAAAAGCACACTGGGAAGCACCACAGGTTGGAAACAATCAGGAAAAGAAGATGGCAAAAGCTGAACAGAAAAGTGAGACTTGTCAAATCTGACTGTAGTTTAAAGCAAAGGAAAACAACATCTTTAGTCAGTGATTAGATCATCATCACGCTAAGTCTGGACCCTCCGTGCAATCAAAGAGGATGGTGGGGACAGAGCCCTAGGTTGTGACCACAGCTCTGGGGGCAGGTCACCTGGCTTCTGCACTCAGACAATGAAAGTGGACTAGGCTTTAAGCCCCTTCTTATATCTAACAGTCTATGATTCCAAGCCAGAAACAGGTTCTGAACTCCAGAGGAAGTAAAGACCACTGATGAGTCTGTCTCTAAAAGGCACACTTAAGCCTCATGATGACCCTTCCCCACACCCAGCTAAGCATACCCACAAAATCACTGTAAATTTCAGTTTAGAATTATTTCAGCTCACAGCCCAGTACCCCCCCCCCCGTCCTAGTGTAAAAAGTGTACCTCCTGGCAGAAGTCCAACTCTTTTGTGTTAAGAGTAGTTTTTCTATTCTGTTCCATTGGTCTGTATGTCTGTTTTTGTACCAATACCATGCTGTCTTGATGACTATAGCTCTATAGTATTGTCTGAAGTCTGGGAGAGTTATTCCTCCAGCCTCTTTCTTTCTCTTCAGTAATGCTTTGGCAATTCTAGGTCTTTGATGGTTCCATATAAATTTTATTACGATTTGGTCTAGTTCTGTGAAATATGTCCTGGGTAATTTGATAGGGATTGCATTTAATCTGTAGACTGCCTTGGGCAGTGTGACCATTTTAACAATATTGATTCTTCCAATCCAAGAGCATGGGATATGACTGAAAAATTGTGCTGAACACTGGAATTTGACACAACATTGTAAAATGATTATAAATCAATAAAAAATGTTAAAAAAATAAAATAAAATTCAAAAAAAGTAACAAATCATATCTGTATACACTTCATGTATATATAAATATACACACACAAATCTACATATATTAAAATTTACATTGTCTAGTAATAAATTCCTTCATATTCAGTCAATAAAAAAAAAAAAAGAGTAGTTTTTCAAAGTTCCTCTGACCAAAACAAAAAATCAGGAATAAAGAGTCCAGGCTGTGTATCTCTAAGGACTAGAATGTTTTTTCTCTGCCAAGGAGAAGGCTAAGGATAGACAGAAACGGTCTCGCTGTGTAAGTGCTGTGTGTGTGTGTGTGTTTCTCTCAATCTTTGACTCCAGTATGGGAGGGGCTGAAAACATAAATTAGATGAAGGATGTCTTAGGCTCTTCACACTGCACTACAGCTCCCCCCTCTTTACCTCCTAGGGAGTTTACTTCTGCGCCGGAAGGCCCACCCAACAGCTTCTTTGCGAATGATGACAGGCTCTGAGGGGATCTGCCCAGCCAGGAGACCCAGAGCTGCTGTACTCCTGGTGGACCAAGAAGGGTGGGCCAAGCTCTTCTGAAGGCAAATACCCACCCTGGAAGTCAGCAGAGGACTCACAGAACAGCACCCTCCAGGACTACGAAGGCACCTTCTCCTCCAATAAGGTGTTGCCCCCGCACCAGGACCTCAGTGCCAGAACAGATCCTCAAGTGAAAGAGGAAACACAGTAACTATGTCCCCCACATCAAAGAACGCTTTAAAGGGGCACTTTCTACATGATCTCCACCCTGCTCTTTTCTGGCCCATAGACCCTCCTAGAAAAAGAACATGCTCTGTCCTTGCCAGGATGAAGTATTAAATGAAAGGGAAGGACTTTAGACTGTGGCTGGAGGTGAGGAAGTCACACATGCCCCGCCCCCAACCCTCCTCGGTGGCTCCACAGCCCCCTTCCTTCTTCACAGCCTCTGTGGGTTGTCTGGGGAGAGCCGTCAGCCCCACTGTGAGCCGCCTTCTGAGGCGAAGCTCCCACAAGAAGGGAGAAATATTAGGAGGTAGAGAGTCTAGTAAGCTCTGCCACAGAAGATGTCACTCAAAAAAAAAGGATATAAATAAATCTAGAATTATTCTACATCGTAATGGAGGAATAAAGCAAAACCAAAGCAAGGAAGAAGTCAAAGCTATACACAGCATACTTTAAAGCATTCAAGATGCTTTATAGACTTGTCTCTCTAATTTCTCATTGCTCAGGCTCTGGGTCAGTTGTAGGTGACTGTGAATCTGACGGAACATCAGAAAATACACCAAGCTCAAGGTCTCTCACGTGGCTATCCTGTGACACTTTCACTCCTTTTGGTCTTCCAGAGGGAAGGAGAGAGGAGAACTCTGAAGAAAGGACATTTGTGCCCTATCTAGAAATACAGGTAGTAGTTTTCCAGGAAGGGGAGACAGAGGGGAAGTAGGTGAAAATGCACAGAGAACCCATTAGGGTTGCACGTGGTTGAATACAGTCTGTGTACACGAGACAGGTCAGAAACTGGAGGGGAAAGGCTATCAGATCAAAAGTGACCTCCTGGCATGCTGGGAGGCTAGTCCATATCCCAGGGCAATGGGGAGCCACTGGGGATTTCAATCTGCAAAGTTACAGGATCATACCCACCTGACAGCCCCCCTACAGACAGGGTGCTGAGGTTATAAGGAGGGAGAAGCCGGTGGGGGGATCCACATTTGAAGGCCCTTCCAGCAGTCTTAGTGAAGGATGCAGGTGACCTGAGCGGAGCCAGCAGCAGAGAGGATGGGAAGGGGGGCAGACACACAGGGAAAGACAGGGGAGGAGGCAGCAGCTAGACTTTGTAATCAGAGATGGGGTGGAAGGTGAAAGAGAAGTGGTCACAGACAGTCCCCAGGGCCAATGACAATCTTGGTGCCACTAACCGAGACAGGGACTCCAAAGGGATGGACTACTATGGTGGAAAGAGAGAGAATTCTCTGTGTGACTGTTAACCGTGTCAACTGAGCATCTCCTGGGCCACCCTTAACAGCTTCTTTTGTTGTTGTTGTTTGTGTTTTGGGGAGAGGTAATTATGTTTGTTTATTTATTTATTTAAATGGAGGTACTGGGGATGGAACCCAGGACCTCATGCTTGCTAGGCACGCATTCTACCACTGAGCTACACCTACCTTCCTTTTAACAGCTTCTTAAAGTTCAGATAGAGATGTAGGAACACCACAAAGATACAAAACACTGCCCAGTGCAGTCTCCACAGAACCGGTATGGACAACATGAAAAGTACTTCAGATGGAGAAAAGGAGCAACCACTGGGTGGGGACGGCGCTTCAGCTGGGCTGAGGCCTGAGTCGAGGTCCGAAGGCAAGTTTCAGTAAGTGGGAGGGGAGACCTTTGTGAACACATGGTGAGCAGAGAGAGAACCAGTATCAGAACACAAGCTAAACCAGTGTGGATGGAAGAGTATCCACATAGAGGAGTAAGAAAAGGTTATTGGAAAACTATAGAAAAAGCTGCACTTAGAGAACCTTACTATGCAGACCAAGGGGAGTGGGTGGAGGTTTTTGATTATGTAAATGGATGGACAGTTAACATGTAAAAGGTGTGTTTTGTCTAATAGACCAGTGACTGAGGGAGATTGTGGTCTAGAAATACGCAAAGGTTCATAAGAGTGGACTCCGCAGAAATTAAAATCATATGAAGCGGGTAAACAAAAGCAGTAACAAGGTCAAAGGAATCTTGAGTTTGAGGCCTGGGTGACCCAGATCAGGGTCAGAAAACTACAGCCCATAGGCCAATTGTAGCCCACTGCCTGTTTTTGTAAGTAAAGTTTTATAGAAACACAGCGACACCTATTTTTGTTTACATATTATCTATGGTCACTTTTGTGCCCCGAGGGCAGAGATGAGCTGTTGTGACCGAGGCCTTATGGCTCACAAAGCCAAAAATATTTACTGGCTGGCCCTTTGCAGAAAAAGTCTGCTAACCTCTGTTTCCATTAATCAACTAGGGAACTCAGGGGGAAGGAACATGTTTTAGAAGGAAGGAAATGAGTTCGAATTTGGACACAAAGGAACCCAAATAGAAACATCTGGCAAGAAGATAGAACTAAAGACAAACTGTGGAGTGGAGATCAGGCTGCAGTTCTCTTTTAGGAATCTTTCTCAAAAGGTGATCACTAAGAACCTGAAACTTGTCAAGACAGAGCACAGGAAAGGGAGAAATGAGAATACAAGTTCATTTATAGGAGGTGGAAGAAAGAAGTACCAGGGATGCAATCCGAGGGGTGAGAGGATTTACCCAAGGGTGGTATCATGGGCCATGGAAGGAAGCAGCTTCAGGAAAGAAGAGAAGCCCTGAGCTGCAGAGGTGGAGGAGGGCAAAGGCTTTAATGGGATCTCCAGGAGGCTTGGGTACTGGGAGGCAACAGCTGGGCTTCTTCCATGATACCCCGCTCATCTTTAGCAGCTGTAGTGGAAAGGGCCTCCTCATACTTAGGTAAAGTCCATACATATCTCTGTCCCTTCCAACTGCAAGTTTAATTCCCCTTCTAAAATTTCCCCTGTCAAGATAAGGAGGGAGAGGTGGAGAGGAAACAGCCTGGGAGCAGGAAGGAACATGTAGTTAAACAGTTTAAGTGGGAAGGTAAAGCTAGAAATGCATGTTGTGCTTTGGATGCTTAGCACAGTTCAAATTTAAGAAAAATTAGACTAGCAATAGGAAAGGACAGGCTGGAAGATAAGCTAGAGGAGGGTAGACTGGACTAGGGATAAAGGACACAGTTGAGAGTTTATTCCAATGGTGCAGGTTGGTGATGGAGGAGACAGCAAGGAAACATTACAGGAGGAGCTCAGTATGACTTGTCGGCCAAGGGCTAGGGAGGATGCAAGACCAAAAAGGGTTCCAGGATTGGGAAGCCTGGAAGACTTATCCTGGAAGAAATAAGAGAATCTAGAAGGTCAGTTGATTCAGGATGACTCTAAGTTTTAAATATGTTGGTTTTTTAAGGAGACATTGAGGTAGAAGTGTTTGGTAAAAAGACAGATGAGGCCTGCAACTTACAACAGAGGGCTAGACAGAGTTGTGGGCGTCATCCAAACAATAAAGACAACTGAATCGCAGGACAGTGACCCCAAGGACAGAGGGTACTGTTCAAAGAGCTGAGTCAGGGACCAAAGCCATGTTGAGAGAATGGGAGAAAGCAGAGCCAGCAAAGGAGAAGGAAGAGGATGCAGAAAAGCACTCCATCTACCTTGGGTACCCTGAGCAATTTCACACATTTTTTCCCACTTATCTTCACAACTGCCCTATGAGCCGGGGAAACTACAGCACCGTCATCCCTGCTGTACTGCATAGTCACCGGGGTAGGGGTGGCAGGTAAATGACTTAACGAGCAGGTTGAACTAGTGTTGGATTTTAGGGCCTCAGGTCCCATTCCCACCCACCCTGTGAATAGAATCCTAACACATTTACGGCTTTCGAAAAACCTGATAAATTAATACTTGCCACCCAAGAAGGTTTACTCAAGTTCACTTATCCCATTCTCTCACTTCTTTCTAAACCAACTTTGCCTACTCTTAGGAACTAGTTCACAACCACAGCTGAAACCCAACTAGGGCCTCAGCCAGGGGACAGTCTGACAGCACACAAGTTTCTGAACATCACTTAGAAGTCAAAACATAACTGCTTTCAGAGGTAACTGATTGGCAGGACTCTGGGCAGGATGTTAAACCAAAGGGCGAGATGAGACCACCGTAGGGCTTGGAAAGAAAGAAGAGAGGCCCGAGACAGGATGTCCACCACCCAACCTCCCACCCCAGATCTAAATTAGATGTACTTGAACTAGGACTCTTTGGAAGCTTTTTGCTGAAGTGAAAAATCCACCCCACACTCTTTCCTCAGTCACATCACTTGACTCTAACCTGAACACATCCTCTGGCCTCTAGGCTCTGCCTTCTCTTAGACCAGCAAACAAGGCCCCACCAGCCCTTGCCTTCTCATGAGAAGCTGTTTTCTAATGTTCATTCCTATTTCTTCCACCTAGCCACACTTTCAAGCTCTTAAAAATGCTTCATTGGCACAAGGGATTTTTTTAGGGCAGTAAAACTATTCTGTATGATGATGTAACGACAGATACAGGACACTAAGCATTTACCAAAACCCGTAGAACTTTACAGCACAGTGAACCTGAATGTATGCAATTAGAGAAAAAGCATTCAGGGAGATCAGAGATCTCCTGGATGGAGCAGAGACTACAACTCCAGAATCAAGTGCACTCAAAACATATGAGATGACCTCACTGAAGGGAGGAAGGGAAAAGGCACTGACCTAGTAACTCTGGAAATGAGTGGAGACTCTTAAGACTAAAGGCAAAAGAAACTTCACATAAGCACTGAATTCTAGCTGGAAAAGTTGAGGGGTGGGGGTAGGATGTACCAGTTAACCATTCTGAAACCACTACATGTGTAAGTAAATGGATGGCAGGTGGTGGGAAGCAAATTTCATTGCTGGAATTTGCAGACCAGCAAGGGAGAAAGGCTAGAACAATCCCTGTACTAGCTATGGGAGTTGAAGACATCAGTGTCAACTCACATTTGGCTTAATATAGAGAGAAATACTTAAGAGATATGTGTACACACACAAGGCTTAGTATATACACATCTCATTCTTTGCAATGTCTGCTGAGAGGACCTAGAAGCAATGACACTCCAGGATCAACAAGGACACCCAGTGCCCAGACCGCGGTTTCTAATACCATCCTCCGCCAAAAGGAACTGGTGCTCTGTGGGAAATGGTTGATTCAAGGGCTGGGGCAAGGAACACACAAAATCAGCCTGGAGCATCATGTAGTGCTGGAAGGAATAAAGTGCACAAAGAAAAAACAAAAAAAACCACAGTGATGGGTCCGTGTCATCAAGGGACACAGGAGCTTATTAAAAGAGCTCCCAAAGACCAAGCTGGAACAGTTGGAGCAATGAAATAATGGAATGTTGGCTTACAACCTGAAGTGAAAATATCCACCAGTCCATGTGGACCTAAAGAAAGTGCTGAATAAATAAACAGGAGGGGGAAATCTTGCAAGCAGAACACCAAATAATGTGTGTACACACTGCCCCCCACTCCAGGAGGTGGACTGTAACACTCCACACCCTAAGTGCAGGCTGTGCATAGTGACTTCCTTCCAAAAAATACTGGATGGGAAAAGGGGAAAGAGCAACCTATGGGAAAAACCTAACACACAAGAGCTCATCCAGGCAATCAAGGGTCATATCAACAGCAGTGAGTTGTCTGCAAGGCTGTGTGTACGTAATGCGTAGTGACGTAATTGATGGGATGTGATGAAAGATGGCACTTGGCCTCTGGTCGTCTTCCCCACGAACCCCTCATTCTGGTCTAACCTCAAGCGAAACATCAGACAACCCCAAATTGAAGGATTTTCTACAAAATACCTGAGTAGTGCTCCTCAAGCTTTTAAACTCACCAAAAATAAGGAAAATGAGAAACTGTGACAGTCTCAAGGAGCCTGAGACATGATAACTAAATATAACATCGTATCCTGGACGGGAAAAGGGACATGAGGAAAAACTAAAGAAATCTAAACAAACAATGGAGTTTAGTTAGTAATAATGTATCATTATTGGGTGATCAGCTGTGACAAATGTACCAGGCTAACATAAGACATTAATGATAGAGGAACCTGGGCGTGAGGCGTATGGGAAGTCTCTGTACTATCGTCCCAATTTTGCTGTAAATCTGAAACTGTTCTAAAACAAAACGTCTATTTAAGAAAGGTAGCTTTTAAATAAAACCTGCCTCCGTGGAGCCCTATATCCAGGTAACCCTTAGAGAAATTAAAATCTGAATTAGTAACAGTACTACAGGTGAAAAATATGGATGAAAAGCCAGCCGGAGGCGGCAGTGCAGGAGGCGACCTGAGCTTTTTTGATCGTGTAGGCAGCATGACCATACTAATGCTAGGTTGTCCCAATTGCCAACTTTCCCCATCCTGCGCGGGGTCAGCACACCCCAGTCTGAGCCAGTTTTCATACTGCAGCGTTTAGTGTTCTTCCACTCTCCTGGGGAAGACCCTCGGTGAGAACCCCAAGACTTTTTTTTTTTTTTTTTTAGTACTCCCACTCATTCCCTTTCTCCAAATTGTTTTCAGACAACCTACTGGTGAAGTATTTTCCCTTAAACTAAAAGTAGTAAGAGAGACAGAGAGAAATCAGCTACATACTGCTTCCAGCTGGCATCAAGCATAATGAGTACTTCTGGGGGAAAGCCAAGGCTGTGCAATTCAAATGATGTCATGCCCTTTGCACTGTCTGATTTCACAAAGAGTTGCAGAAAATCTGAACCTCATCCTCCGCCAAAAAATAATAATAAAAATAAATAAACAGACTTGGGAACAGGTTTCCAAGACACCCTCACTTTTCATTTTTCTCCCCAGGGTTAAAGGGGCAAAAGCTGCAAGACTTCTCCCAGGTGCCCCACCCCACCACCCTGAGCCAGAATCTCCTGATGGACTTAATACAAATGCAGGCCCCAAGCCCAGGCCTGGTCAACCAGCATCCCAGGTAACCAACTCCTAAGGCAATGGACTCAGACGCCCGCTGAAGCTTGGCAACCACTGTAATTAGTCCTACCTTCTCTGTTCTCACCACTCCATCCCTTCTCTGCTCGTCCCACAACCTGAGAAACTGTACAGTTTGCTTTTATATAGTAAGGTTCTCAGAAAATGTAGATTTCTGCTTATATCTATATCATACATATTACATCATATTATCTATGTGCCAATTGTTTAAAAAAAAGCTCCATATATTTTTACTGGGAACTTTCTCACCCACCTACCCAGTTTTTTATTTGCAGTCCACTTGGGTTAGTTGCTGTTAATAATTCAACCTTTCTGGAGAACCGACTCCCATAGCTAATACACTGAACAGTTAAAACATAATATTTTAGTGTAAATACAGGACAGAAATAGACTCATAGACAGAGAATACAGACTTGTGGTTGCCAGGGGGGCGGAGGGTGGGAAGGGATAGACTGGGATTTCAAAATTGTAGAACAGATAAACAAGATTATACTGTACAGCACAGGGAAATATACACAAAACGTTATGGTAGCTCACAGAGAAAAAAATGTGACAATGAGTGTGTGTATGTCCATGTATGACTAAAAAATTGTGCTGAACACTGGAATTTGACACAACATTGTAAAATGATTATAAATCAATAAAAAATGTTAAAAAAAGAAAAATTTCCCAATAGCTTATAAAAGATAAATAAAAACATAATATTTTATAGCTGATTTGAAAGTCAAAAGCCCAAGAAAAGAACAGTGACTGCTATCGTTTTTACCAATATATACTATATTCCACAAAACAGAGTCAGTTTACAGGAAGTTATATAATAAAACTGCAAAATATAAACAGGTCAAACCAATCAGAATGGGGAAAATGAAATAGGAGATCAAGGCCAGGGCCAAGATTAAATGTGAACAGTTTAACTTTTATTAAAGTTGAACTAAATATTTGAATCCAAATTTCTGAAGTAAAGCAAAAAAAGGAATCAAATATCACAAACATGTGTCACATTAACCATAATCAAACCACTCCAATCCCTCAGGAGGACAGAGCTTCCAAAGCCCTTAGTTAGGTTTAAAGAAGTATCTCGAATGCAGTGGTTCTCTAAGTGTGGTCCCCAGACCAGCCACATCAGAATCACCCGGACATTCCTTAAAACTGCCAATAGTTAAGCTGTGAATCGTAAACTCTGGGGGTGGGCCTAGCAATCTGTGGTTTAACAAGCCCTCCAGGCGATACTGACGCAGTCTAATGTTTAAGAACCACTGCTTCAGTACATCTTCATATAGGATGCACTGAAAGTGGTTACACACCTGCTCAGAAATATCCCAACAATAAATTCACGGTGCAGTTCGTGCAGCAAATTCTAGCAGCATTCTTCTAAAGCTGATTTACAAAACCCAAGCCATGTGGCCAAGTATGCAGTGCGGGTGTTGAGAGGAAGCATGGGCTGAAATGTTTCCATGGCCTGACACACATTAGATAGACTTCTACACATTTTTCTGAATAAATGAGCAGTGACTACATGAATGCATGGCTGAATAGCCTTCAAGCAATTCCCCATAAGTACCAATTATTATCAGCTGTGCTTTGGATGCCTATATCCAATGCATCATTTCAAAGGCTGCAAAAATTTTAATGAATTTACTGGGCAGAAAGGGAGGGGGGATCGCCATGTATAATCAAACATCTTTCTATTTTACATTTTTTTTTCATTGCAAGAACGTTCAGACCTCCATGGCACACTGACCTTGTCAGCTCCAGTCAGGAGATGATCAGTCCCAGCCCGAGTTTTACAGATGGAAAATACCTGCAGGAGAGTTACTTACATGAGTTGCCAAAGGGCACATCAACGTTAAGTCCTCTGACCTCTGGCCTAGTTTCTCCTCCTTTGTTACTTCATAAACATCTGTGTGTCTGCTGAGCAAGGCTCCATAAAGTCGGTTCTGCCTTTAAAGGTGCTCCTTACAAATCGGTCTAGAGGAGCCTCTCCGTCTCAGGCATTAGGCAGACGGCCATCAGCAGGAGGCCTTCTTCCCTGTCCAGACACACACGGACCTCAAAGGAAGATCATCTTGGAGGCACGATTTCTCCTTTTTCTCCCCCCCATAATGAGAGGCAAAAGGTGGGCTGTGTTAGGAACTAGATGTGGAACTAGAAGGTACTGGAATGCCCATGGGAGGGTCAGGCTGGGTCAAAGCACTGCCCCTCAGCCAGGTGGGGTCTTAGACCTCCCTGGCTCTCTCCCTAGAAAATCGTAACCTTGCATCCTATTCAGGAGGCCCTCAGATGCCTGGAGGCTCCTCGGAGGAGTGCCAGGTAAGAGCCCGTAGTCTCTCTGGGTAACGCGTTACTTGCAGTTGTTACAAGAAAGTCACAAGCAGGACACAAATCCACCCTGGGCCCTCTTGCTCTTTGTAGAATTACTCCACGTCACAGAACCTCCGGCAAAGGTCAGAGGTAGCACCCATTCACCCAGCAGACATTTCCTGAGCACCTCCTGTGTGCCAGGCACTAAGGTGGGTGCTGGAAATCGGGAAATCATGGGAGGAGAGCAGCACCACGGGGTGGCTCGGGCATGTGGGGCCTCTTACAAGTAACCTCACCCACAGTGACCTCAGAGGCAGTTACATCAGGGCCGACCTCTGACACACACACACACACACACACACATATGCAATACTAGAGTCGCGCCATCTCCTATTTGTTTTTCTGGGTGCGTGTCCTCTGAGGACGTTGAGTCAGGTGTGGACATTTAGACTGGGGAAGGGGCAGACGTCACTTTGAGAACTATGAGCTGACCCGACCCCTCCCTGTGTCTGTCATGCATGCTTTCTTCATCTTCCTGCCCCTCCTCTTTCCCATTGTTCTTCAGCATAGTTTCCTGTCACACCTCCTGCCTTCTCTTAGCTCTAGGTCCCCAATCAGCCAAAGCAAGAAAAAAATCACACTGAGGACCGTTGGGTCACCAGTTCCAGAAGCAGCGAAGGAGTGGAACAACAAAACATGTAAGCAAGTGGAGGCACCGAAGATAAGAGAATTCCCTACTCAAAATATTTCTCTCTGAAATTTCACTTCTAGTCCATCTCACTACTGCTGCCTTAGAGAAGGGAAGACCACAGCAGAAGGCCCCACCTCCCTAGACAGAGAAGTACTCTCAGTGGATTTAAGGTTAAAGTTCTAAGGTCCAGTTTTCATCCCCACTACACTAAGATCCCAGGAGCCCTGAATGCCTCAAAGTCTTTGGCAATTGAGGCAAGTATAAATATTTGCATAAACCTGGAATACAGAGATAAAGGATCACTGGTTGTACAAGAAGGGTCCACATTTGTTACAGTCTGGGTACAAGCTTCCTTGCCTAATGAACACCATTCACATCCCCAAAGCGATTAAGAACAAAGTTGAAGTGACTAACACTCATGTCCTTGTATCCAGAAAGCTCATGAAATCTGAGGCCATGGTCTCCAAAATGCTGGGGGCCAAGGGTCACCCAAAGTGGTCACTAGCCAACCTGCAACTTCCACTGACTTATTTAAGGATGCCGGGTGAACAAGTGAATCACAAATTACTTTCCTAAATTGGAATCTGGCTCCTCTCCTGTTTGGCTTATGAATTCCTATCTTTTCTCAAGAACAACAGAAATGAGACCCTAATAACTAAAACTTCATGTACTTTCCAAAGGTGTGCAGTTTGTACTCATACATGTGACAGAAGGACCAGGCTTATTTGCAAAGACCTTTGCAATCACCGTCTCACCTTCTGACTGTCTGGGAGGCGGCACACCATCATTCCCTTTACAGATTGGGAAATCGAGGCAAAAGGTAAAGCAGAAGCTGTGGAACAAGGCTTCGTAACTCCCAAGTTTCAGTCCCTCTACTTAACTCCTTCCTTCTTTCCCTTCATTTTTTGTCACTACACCCCTTCCTTTGCCGTCACTGCCAGAAATGGCCTTTCTCCTGACCTCCTGTGGAGCTGCTGCCTGAACAATGCCTCTGTCCATTAGTCATGTCACGCCTTGCTATTTACATCCTGCATAATTATCTAACTTTTCCTGTGTTTACGTCTTCTTTCTTCAACTAAACTTGAAGCTCTTGGGATGCAAAAAGCAAGTCTTTTGCATCTTCACATTCTCCCACCACTCAGCACATGGTAGGAGACCAGAAAATACACACTAATGTGATTTATTTCTATTTTTTCTCATCTTAGAAGACATACCTGCAGTTAAAAAAAATACCAAATACAGAAACACAGAAAGTTACAAATGAGACTTCAGGGGGGATTTCATAGAAGCACATATAATTCAGCATCAATCTATTGCCTTCCTTAGCATGAGGAAAAGACTTAAATTTAGAGCTTTCAGTTATTTTTGTTAATAACCCATTCTCTTACTCAGTGAAATATGCGGGTTATGTACTCTTTTTCAACCCTCTCTGCAGAAAGTAACACACTAAAACTTGACTTTTAATAGATTACCCAGAACCACCAAACTAAACTGAATAGCAAACATTGAAACAACTTTGAAAAGTATATATACATACAAAGTCTTATCATAAATTATATTCATCGTTGAAGCTTTCTTATTTTCGTCCTTAAAGAGTCACAAACCCAGACTGGTTTCCACACCTTGAATAAATGACAGCAGAATCCCAACAAGTGTCTTCAGAGATACAAAGGTGAGATGCCCCCACATCTAGCCAGACTGCTCACAATATTTTGGACACACACCTATCTATCGTGTGCTTAAACACCAATACACTTTTTTATTCTATACATTTTTATTCTGTAATTCAGAGTGAATCCTACAAGCCTGTCCAAGTGGAATCAAAGTCCTGTTTCTAGAGTTTTCCTCAGGGTCTGTCCTCCACTCAGCTACTTCTATGCCAGGCTACTTCTGCCACCCACTCCCATGATCACAACCTGCAACTGCTCTGTCCTGAAATCTGCACCACCCTACGGCCCGCTGCCTGCTCCCGCTACAATTGTCCTTTGACCACACAGAGCCCTCCAAGGCCACGAGCTGTGTCCTTCCAACCTCTGAGACCCCCTCTGGGCCACATTTCCTTCCCGATTCTTGCCAGCACCCCCATGTCCTCACACCTTGCTCCTCTGCCACTCTGACTGGCAAAACCCCACCCTGGACCAATCTCATCATCTGCTGCCTCTGCTTCTGCATACAGGCTGAGGAGCCCCATGTATGGGGCCAGTGAAGGTAAGAGTCTCTCATCTCAGGCCTCAGCACCTCTTCACATTTCATTCACTCTTCATTGATCAACTCACTTCCCATTTTCTTCTGACTGGAATGTTCCTTTCTCTTCAAACTCCCAAACCCACTCCACCTTGACTACTACCTCATCAAATACTTGGGGTGACCTAGGGTTCGCTGTCTCAACCACAAGCCTCCTCAAAGTCTCCCCCTCCCTGCGTCTACGATAAACACAGATTCTATCTTCAGACTCATTCTTCTCAGTCTTTTCTAGGAATGCCTCCTTTCATCCATCCCTCCACTTCTGTCTGCTATTCTGCAGGGCTTCATCCTCTGCCCTCTACCTTTTTCATTCTGTGTTCTCTTTGAGCATCAAAATACTCATCTGATTCTAATGTCCACCTCTATTTGGGTGACTCCCAGGTCCCTGTCTCCAGCTACCCACCCTCCCAGAGCTTCAGACCCACATTCAGTTGGCTGGTAGATACTTTATTATTTTCTTTTTTTATTGAAGTATAGTCAGTTACAATGTGTCAATTTCTGGTGTACAGCATAATGTCCCAGTTATGCATATGTATACATACATTCTTATATTCTTTTTCATTAAAGGTTATTACAAGATACTGAATTTAGTTCCCTGCGCTATACAGAAGAAATTCATTTTTTTATCTATTTTTATATATAGTGGCTATCATTTGCAAATCTCAAACTCTCAAATTTATCCCTTGCCACCCCCTTTAAAATCAGTATATCACCTTGGCTACCACATCAATTCTTTCTCCTACATTCCCTAGATCCATAATGACACCGGAACTTTAGGAGTCATTCTGGTCTCCTCCATCTCATTCACTCCCAATAGCCAAGCGATCCAAGTTACAAACTTCTCATCATGGGACCTTCTCAAAACTGTCTTCTCTCCAGCCCTTTTTGGCATGGCTGATCCTCTCTCATCTGGCCTACCATGATAGCTTCCAGCCATTCAGCCTTAAATCTGTGAGCCACCGAGCTGCCATGGCAACCCATCTAAAAGGCAAATCTGGTTAAAATTCTTCAGTGGTTCCCCATCAGCTAAAGCATATACCCTAAGCCCTCACATAGAATGCCTGGCTATTCATGGTCTGGCCCTCAACCACACTACTCCCCTGAAAGCCCTTGACCCCCAACCCCCTGCTTTATACTTGGTCAACATTGAAAGCCTTGCACTTACCAGTATAAACAGGCTGTTTAATGCATTAACACTCATGCTATTCCCTTAGCCTACAGACAATGCCCTTCTCTCCTGCCCATTCATCATCTAAGTCCTACTCATCACTCAAGACTCAGTTCAGGTGACTTCTCCAGGAAGCCTACTCCTGACCTTTGCTCTTCTCACACAGGGTAAGGAGCTGTCTTCTGTGGTCTCCCAGCTCCCTGTATTGGTGCTCATCATTTGATACTGACATTGCCTGTGCTCATGTCCACATTCCCTTCCACATGATATGCATCTCCAAGGCTGGGACTGTATTTTACCTATTCTTGTACCTCCAGAGATTAGCCCAGTATTGGGTGCAAAGAGAGCCATCAACACATGTTGTGGCTTCAACAAAACACACCTTCAGTAATGCTGCCTCAAGCAGCCCAGGCCATTAAGGAAAGGGAACTTCGTTTCCTTCCGTGATGATCACTGCATAGTGTTCATGGGAGGAGGAACACTTGATTATTCCACCTCCTCTGTGTCACAGTCACATGAAACCTGACTTTTGCAAGTCTGTAATAATATACATGATCACTCAAAACTGAGTAGTCTGTCCTCAGAAACTCTCTGGAAGTTAAGTTGGATTCTTTTTTTTTCTCTTAGGCTGGATTGAAATCAGTGAACAATGATATTACTCCAAAGTTCAAATAATCAAGGGTTTTTTTTAATGAATATTCTTTGAATTTCCTAGTTTTCTCATGTCTCCTGACTCCTTTGTTTTCCTTGAAATAACACAATGTTTTGTCTTAAAAGGAACAGATCCTTTGATCACATTCAATTTTATTTTCTGATTAACTCTAACAGCAGCAGATTCTGAGATTGATTTCATCAAGAGCCCTTTCTCCTTATAATTTTATAACACTAAATGGATACATGTGGTAAAACTCAAAAAAATGACCAATCATAAAATACAACAAGAAATACGGCATGTTTATTAATGTCCAAAGGCCTTTCTGAAAATGAGTCAACCTGACTTAATTTTTTATTCCACACATGAAGATGTCCTTCTCTTGTCTGTGAGGTAAGCATTATTATTCCCATTTTATAGGTTGTAAAATTTAAGGCTCAGATATTTAAATAACTTGTCCAAACAGTGACCATGGATTTCCATCCCCTGTCTATCTCCTCCAAAACCTACGTTCGTAACACTAGGCTAAGGGTATAAAATAAGCCCCACTGTGATTAAAGAAGACAAAGTTGAAGATTTTACAAAAGCCATGAACAAATAATTAACTCTGAAATTCCAATGTTCCACTGCTAAATAAAAGCTCATTGGTAAAATACACTTGTAACGTGGGGCCGGAGCCCACTTTGCCTGCACTACAACCACTGTGATTATTATCTAGGATCAAAACCCTTCACTCTACACTCTTACAAACCTTTCCACATGCTACTCCAACTTAGAGGCCCTCTATTTTCTTCCTCAATAATGGAGCGCCCTAAGAAGACAAAGGCAGAGAAGGGTCAGAGTAGAAATTCTGTGCCCTTCACCCTCAAGCTCACATCCCTCCTCTCAAGAAAAAGTTAAACCTAATATCATCCCCAGGCACTGTCTTACACAGGCTGGGGGAAGAAGGTGCTGATATGAAACCAAACAGGTCTCCATAATCCAAAAAAGAGCCCACCTGCTGCAGCCTCTGAACTGGGTTCCAAAGCTGTCCAGATGGAGTCAGCTCTGGCCTCCCAGGGTCTTTAATCATGGAATAGCTCGTACCATTTTCTCTGCGCATGGCAGCTGTTGCTGAATCTGTGTGTGAGTGAGATGAGCTGTGTGGGTCTCCCACTCTTGTTGTCTCTGAATGATCACTCTTGTCCCTCCTATCCGTCCACGGTATGGTATCCAAGGGATTCAGTGTACAAAGTTGCTGCTCCACCATGAAACATTCCAGTGAGTTCCATGGCACCACAAGACAGCTAGGGCTTCCTAGCATGGCTCCAGGTCAACAAAGCCTATGCTTGCTTCTAAAATTTCTTAATTTAGGCCACTGGAAGCCAAATGGATGAGGCAAATGCGGAAGTAAACAAAAGAAAGCAGACAATCTAGCCTTCATTTTGCTTTTAATTTTTAAAGTGTTTTTATATTATCCCACAAGACAAATCATTTGTTTCCCTTTTATCCAACACCTACACGCCCATGTGCACACACAGCCTTCTTTAAGAAATGTAAATATTTAGTGCCAGGACACATTTAGACTCTGAGTTTTTCTGATGATGTGAAGCAAAGAAAAATAATTCCGTTTATCAACTCTCATTCCTCATTTTCCCTGTTCAGCTGTCTAAGAAAACATTTCCAGACAGATGATAGAACATTTGGTGTCTGAATGCTGTTGTCCCTAAAGATAAACACAAGCTCAAATGATAAGGTGATATAATGCTATATAAACAACATAAAATGACATGGCAATTACACAGCATTCCCAGTAAGAATTCTTATTTCATAGCTCTGCAAAACTCCCTCTGTGGTAAGGTGGTTTTGATACCATCCATCAAGACTTTTACATTCATAAACAGTGTGTCCAAGAGAACTTTCTGCAATGCAGGAAATGTCCTATATCTGAGATGTCCAATATGGTAGCCACTAGCCATACAAGGTGGCTATTGAGAACTTGAAATGTGGCTAATGTGACTAAGGATCTGAATTTTCAAAATTTCAATTTAGTTTAAATGGAAGTTGCCAAATGTGGCAAATGGCCACTGAATTGGGCAGCAGGGTTCTAAAATGTCCTCAGCATTTCAGTGTTCAGCCATTAGGAAACAGGCCGCCTATAAAGTAGGTCAGTGTCCATTCCATCTCTAAAGAAGTTCTGTCTCAGAGCATACACGTATTCTCTACCTCCACCTCGATGGCAAGTAGTTCCAGCGTGTTGTAACACTACTCAGAAACCTTTACACCTGCACTATCTCCCATCAGGGAAGTTCTCATACAAATAGAAAGTGTTAACATTACCACAGGTTTTTAAAATATTAACATGTCCCCTGGAAAAAAAAATAAGCCAATAATGTAAAATATTTTATTCTTCAAAGGAATAAGTTTCAGGCTCTGACATTCTTGAGTTGACAGTCTCACTCCAGGACTGTCACTTAGGACTAGGGTCTCTAAGGAAGAGATACCAGGGTGTCTACTTCTGTTGTGGCTGCTCAGCCAAGGCTTGAACTGCTGATACCCAGCCCTGCCCCTGTAGTCCACACAAACAGGAAAACCAAGGTCAACTGGAGGTTTGCTTGTTCTTAAATTCAGTCATTCATTTAACAAACATTTCAGAAGTACCTATTACATGTCAAGCATTCAGTTAGGCACAAACTATATCAGATTGAATGATACATAGTGTCGGCCTGTCAGGATTTATGTTGGAAGCAAAGACCATAAACTGATCATGATTTAACATGATAAATGAATGATGAGTACAGAGAATGACAGGATTCTGTGGAAGATTATCTATCCTGGGAGAGTCAGGGAAGGCTTCCTGGAGGAGGTGGCAACTGAGCTCAGTCCTCAGAATGAGAAGGCATTAGTAAGGCAAGAGCAGGGAAGGAAGCATTCCTTAGTAGTGTGGATAATACAGGTGATAAAGAGTCTAAACCCCATGGCATGCATAGGGAACAGAGAGACATTTTGTTCACATAGTAAGCTGAAGTCAGGGAGTGGTGAAAAAATAGACTAAAATGCCACCAAGAGCCAGGGGACAGCCAGGTATACCATGGTAAGGAGGCTGTCTTTGATTTACACATAATGAGAGTCATGAGAGGGTTTCAACCAGGGAAGTGGTCCTATTAGAGAGAGGCCACCTAGGAGCATACTGGACTTGCAGGAACAAAAAAAAGGCAGGAGACTGTAGCCTTATCTTGAAGAGCAATAATGAGGGCCTGCATGCAGGCAGTAGCAGTGAGAATTAAGAGGAGAGGAAACTCAGAAATTTCCTGAACTAGGAAATAAATGGAAATTAGAAATCAGCCACACAAGGTGATGGGCTGGATTTGGAGCTAAAGAAAACAGGTATTAAGGATGACTCAGTGAGTGAGGATAGAATACCACCAGTATTTCTTGCATTCTTATTCTGAGCCAGCCACCAGACTGATGTATTGGAATCTATCTCATAAGAACCTTCTGAGATAGGTGCTATTTTTTAATCCCAATTTTAAAAAGAAAGACACTGAGGCTTGGGAATGAAATGATTTGTTCAAGATCCAACAATAAGGAGTGCCAGAATCCAGGTCTTTCTGATTCCAGAGCGCCAACCTTCACCACCATGCAACACAGTCTCTGAAGATGGGAGAAAAGGGCAGCTTTAGGAGGAAAGTTGGTGCATTCAACCCCTGTACAATTAAGGAGGCTTTCAGACATCCATGTGGTAAACAGCAGATGTGGACACCAGGCTGCAGTGTAAGGCAGAGAACTAGGGGATCACGGGACATAGATGGTGATGAAAACCCCATGAGCAGATGAAGCCCTGAAGCCAGAGTAGAGAATAGAGGAGCATGACTCCCAGAACTGAACAGCAAGGGCTGAATAAAAGAGGGGAAGTCCACAAAGGAGACAGAAGACAGAGAAGCAGCAGGAAAAGCAGAGGCATAGACCATCCCTTCTAGAAGCCAGAGACTCTTCAGGAGAAGAGAGTGCATTACATCCACTGGATCTGACAGATAGCTCATTTAGGTACAAGAAACACAAACATAGGAAACACTGAGAGCACTTCACAGCCAAAGGGAAAGAGACAGTAAAGATGCAAAGGTTGAAAATTAGAGATGAAGGCACAATGACTAATAGAGTAAAGCCTAGGAGGAAGCAGGAGGGGTTGGGAGAATGAGGTGACTACCCACATTTTTGCAGGCATCAGGACAGGAAATTGGTGGAGATCATTCTAGACGACTAGAGTCAGATGTAGGGTCATCTGAGTGAGGGGGTGGAGAGGCCTTCTGGAGAACCAACTGCTTGGACTAATCATTCAGTAGAAGGGGGATGAAATGGACAGCATCAACCTGCATCAACAGCTTTCAGTTCTCCCTGCACAGCATGGTGGCCCCAGTACAGGCGTGGAGAAGGCAGTCCTGGCTTTGGGGCTGCTGGGCAAGGATGGTAGAAGCACAGATATACTATAGAATTGGGGGACTGATCAGTCTTCAGATGAACCACCATCCTCCCTCCTCACCACCAGATGTCTAATGTAGTCTTTGTTTGACTCCCTGGTGGGTTCTACCCAAAGTAACAAAGAACTAAGGAAAATAACTTTCTTTTCTCCCCAAAGATCTCCCAAGATGACACTTAATAAATTACCAAAATAACACTCAATTAAGTCCTTTGACTCTTACTACTTATGCTTCTAAATTGAGACAAAAATCAACTAACACTCAAAACACATTAGTGGCAAAGCCAGAAATAGCCTGTAAAAAGTCTTTTGGCTCTCAAATTTCACAAAAAGCTGACACAGGAGAGTCTCAATTCTTAAAATGATGCTAGAATTACAATCAGTAGAGTCCCAGGGCTCAGTGTGAGGGGAATAGCAGGGATTATAAACAGTGGATGCTGAACTGACATAAGGATAAAATGAGTACAAATTCCCCTCCTCGACAAAATGGTACAACACATCCTCTTAGACATCAACAGTAAAGTACATGATTCCAACTCCTCCCCTCGCTCAAACAACCACTGCACGAGAGCTAGAAGCCTACAAACAGTGGAAATGTCAGGTCACCCTCCTGTTTCATGCCCCCCTCCACTTCTTCTTTCATCCTGGATGAGCTGTCATCTTTCCATGAAAGAATGCCAAGCGTTCAGTCAGTCTGACTGGCAGTTCCTGCTCTTCAGGTTTTCTGGATGCTTCAAAAGGGTGGTGATGTGTTACCTGAAAGACTACCCTCCTCAGCAGGTTGTTTTCCAGGCTTCCACCCCTGGTGAGTCACCTGCCAGTTTTTATTATGTATGAGGAGATCTATGATTAAAGGAAACTTCATTTGCGTCTCATGAGCCTGAGGTTGCTCTCTTGCAAGTGGCACTTCTAAATTCAGACTGAATTTTACAGGTGTTTTGGTGGAGACCTTCTAGAGTCCAGGTCAGCTAGAATGTGGAAGTAGCAACAAATAAAATTATGACGTAGCAATACTAACAACATTGGCCCTGAGTAGCAACATTCCAAGAAAGGAATTCAGAAGCCACCAACGAAGCAAATGATAAATCAAAGCAAGAGACTTCAATCTTGAACATGAGACTACCGAATTTTCCCTTAAAATTACTTAGTGTATGTTTTTAATAAAAAGGTAAGAAGATAAATTTTGGTCCAATTACTCAAATACTTATTTGATGATTATTTTTTTTTAAAAAGTCCTCCATTTAACCCAAAGGATACATTAAAACATACGTAAGAACATGAATCTTCCAAAGTATCCTATTTAAATTTTTATTACCAACTGTCTTCTGAATGAATCTGTGTTAGATACTATCGGAGATCAAGCCATCCCTTTCCTCAAGGGACCAGAAGATTTTAAAATGGCATAAAGACAAAAATAGCTATAGCTATCAGATGATACCAGTAAACGAGACCCTGAAAAAGCAGGGTTTTTTTTTTTTTAATATGAGGAAAACAAGACAACAAAAATGTCAAAATAAGTCCAAAAGGAGAATGTTAATGGTATACAATGCAATGACAGATAAAGAAGGATTTGTACAGAAAAGCAACACCTTTAGCAGAAAAAAACCTTAAGATGAGCCCATTCCTACTGCAGAATATGGGCAGAATCAGATTAGACATGGAATAACACGTTGGCATTGAGTCCTCCTCTGGGGGCTTTGTTGCAAAGGGGAAAAAGTTTATTTTCATAAAGCACTTACATACCACTGAAATGATCAACCCAATCCATTGTTCACCTCTAATGTTCTAAGTTTCTCAAAGCAGGGAACACATGCAAACACTTGTTCATTTATTTATCCAAGCACTCATCTATTAGAGATATTTGAGTGCCTAGTAAAGTACCAGGTAGAGAGGGCCCCAAGGGGAACAAATCAGACATGGGACCTCTTCTCAGAGATGACAGTCTAATGAGGAAGGCAGAAATGAAACAAATAATCCAACAGTGACTATTTGTTTACAGTTGTGATTAAATGAGAAGAAAAAGCAAAGAAAAACCTAAACTGCTTTGGGGGACTCAGAGAAGGCTTCCTGACGAAGTGGAATTCAAATGGAGAATTAACCAGGTTATAGGGAAAGAGTTCCAGGAAATGCATACAGCTCAAGCATAGGTTCTAAAAATTCATCTCCAGAGCCTCAACACATCGTAGGTGCTCAATAAATGCTTATGGAATAAACTTTAAGTTCTTACTGCATTTAGAAAATCTTTCATAAGAAAACAACCCCTAGATATGGGGGGTGGGGATTAAAAGGAAGAGCTACTGGCACAGACAAGTGTTATTTGTTAAAAAAAAAAGAAAAGAAAAGAAAAAGAAATAGCAACAGGAGGACAGTAAATAATGCAAAGCAACAAATGAATATATTTTAATTAGAATTATGAAAAAGTGTGAAAATTAAGAATAATTAGATCCTTATATATTGACTAATAAAATTAAACAATCAACTATCAACCATCGCACTTACTTTCCATACATAAAACTCCAAGTTCCTTCAATTTTGGAAGGATTCTTCCAGTCAATTTTCAGACAAAGCCAATTCCCACTAACTCCATTCATTCTCGCCCCAAAAGAATGGCAATGTTACTTCAATAACACCTTTTATTTCTAAGGTCTTATGTGTCCATTAAAGTGTTCTCCTATACATTGTATTTTGTCTATCATCATTTGCTTCTTCCATGTGATTTTCATATAATGTGCTGTACAAAGCAGCAGGGAGGAGGTGTCTCCTGATTTCCCACATGGGACTACAAGGGGCTTATTTTTTACCACTTCTTAATTATTATCACATATCCTTTTTATATTTTTTCTAATATTATCTAGAAGAAAATGTAAGTATATATAAAATAGTCACACTTCAAAAGTTTGAAAAACTGAGAAAAAAATCATTCAAACCATGATGTCCTTACATAAACACTGCTATAGATTTGTTAAATGTGTCTCTACCTATTTTTACACATGTCCTTACTCACATTTTCTGATTATGACATTATATGTGCTTACCAGAAAAAATATATGATTTGGAAAATAAAAGTCTTCCATAACTCCACCCTACTTCTCCACCCAAGAAAACCATCACTAAGAATTTAATACACACTCTTCCAGAATTTTTCCCCTTTGGCTACACAGGTCCGTAATCCCTTACCTACAATCCTGATATTCAAAATGCTCCAAAACACTGAAAACTTTTATAACATTTGTTGTCAAAATCTGACTGCAACAAATGTAAGACAATTTGCCATTTTCATTCATCCCACTTTGAATGACTATTCACGTTTCACTGCAGAAGCAATGAAGGGTGCCATCCCAGCCCCCAGAGGAAGTATTATTTAACAGACAACACATGGCCCTATGTAATATTGAAAACTCCTGAATTCAGCAACACATCTGGCCCCAAGAGTTCAAATAAAAGATGTGGACTTGTACTAATATGACTATCATTATTATTTCAGAAATGGACCATACCATGCCCACTTCTCTGCAAGTAGATTTTTTTATTCAATAACACATCAAGGACATCTTTCCACAACAATTAACTGTATTCTCTCTCTCTCTCTCTCTCTATATATATATATATATATATTTATATACACATACACACACATATTTATATATGTATATACACACACACATTTTCTTTTTTATATCCTTTTTCATTATAGGTTATTACAAGATTTTGAATATAGTTCCCTGTGCTATACTGTAGGACCTGGTTTATCTATTTTATATATAGCAGTTTGTATCTAATCCTAAACTCCTAATTTATTGCTACCCTCCCTTTCCCCTTTGGTAAACATAATTTTGTTTTCTGAGTCTATCTCTGTTTTGCAAATAAGTTCATTTGTCTCATTTATTTTTAGATTCCACATTAAGTGATATCATATGATATTTGTCTTTCTCTGGCTTACTTCACTTAGTATGATAGTCTCTAGGTCCATCCATGTTACTGCAAATGGCATTATTTCATTCTTTTTTATGGCTGAGTAGTATTCCATTGTGTGTATATGTCACATCTTCTTTTATCCAGTCATCTGTTGATGGACATTTAGGTTGCTTCTATGTCTTGGCTACTGTAGATAGTGCCGCCATGAAGGTTGTGGTGCATGTATCTTTTTGAATTGGAGTTTGGACATATGCCCAGGAGTGGGATTACTAGATCATATGGTAACTCTATTTTTAGTTTTTAAAGGAATCTCCATACTGTTCTCCATAGTGGCTACACCAATGTACTTTCCCACCAGCAGTGTAAGAGGGTTCCCTTACCTCCACACCCTCTCCAGAATTTATTGTTTGAATCCACTATATACTTTAACAGCCATGTGGACATGAGTGAGGAGGTAAAAGGATAAGAAGAAAAAGGAGAACCCTGATTTTAAGGGAAGGGTATATAATTCAAAAATCAGACCCACAAAAACGGGGAAAGTCTCCAAGAGTCGGTATCACAGAATTCAGAGCCAGAAAAGCCCTTAGAAATAATGGCCTGATTCTTCTGTTGAGAAGATAACCTCCGTGTAGACAGAAGTGATGGTTTCCGTGAGTTCACACGGAACTGCTATTTGGGCAGCCGATGTGGGGCGGGAACACTGGAGTCCAAATACCTGACTCTTCCTGCCACACTCAGTGCTGCTGCTCTGAGACTCCTCACTCCCCGGGTGAGGGCCGCCACACTGATATGAAAAATGTGACAGCAACTTTCTCTGTGAGGGAGTACAGACTGCTCCCAGGGTGAGCCCAAGCTGTCGGGGTAGAAGTCTGCTCTCCTGCCATTGTGAGGAGCAGCCTCCTAACGTCCCAGCATGCATTTTTATAGTTTTATAGATAAACAGAAAGATAGATGAAAAGCCACCTCCTCTTTGAATTCATTACTAAGTTGGGTGTTCAAATTTGGGTCACTTTTTCCTCAGTACAAGCCACAGTGTGCCTGCTAAGAACATGTCATTTTTTCACTAATCTAGATTTGTCTTCTGGGGCCCCAAAGAGCTAACCCTGTATCAGAGAAGAGAACGCAGACATTGTTCTAGCGACTGGTAAACCACCAACATTGAGTGGGTCGCCCCCAGAATCCACCCACCCCTTACTCTGCCTCCAAACACCGCATAGTTCATGCGAATATGCCCCTCCCAGCAAGCAAGGGTGCCTTTGTTTCTATAGGGCAAAGCTTAAATGTGCCTAGGCATCCAATCCTACAATTCAGAATACAGAAAAGCAGAGGAGGATAAAAGACGGACTAAAGCTACAGAGTATCAGCCTATCTTTCCCTGTCCTCCTCCCCAGCATGGCCCCAACCACACGCACTCCCCACTTCCTAGGTCTGCACGCCCAGAGCAGGAAGTGTGGCAGAATGCAGTCCCACAGGACCTTAGCTAGAAGGGCCATCTGTGAGAAGATTTATAAACACCTTCTTCCAGAATCCTGTGGCCCTTCAAAGGAACCCTCACCCCACCAAGACAAGGGAAATAATTACATGATGCAGCCCCCACTCAACATGCCTGGGGCTACAGCCCCATCATATATTTAGGGGCATCAGTAGCCACCTTCAAATTTTTTTAACAGGGTACCATTTCACAAAACCTCTGCAATGTTTTAAATGAGCACTGCTTAAGCTGTGTAAAGTGACTGTGAGATGAGAAACATGTAGCAGCTCACCCCAGGATCCCAGAAACAAAGCCACGCAGGGCTTTGTCAAATGCGTGGGGTGAAGAGGAAGCACCGAACCTACCATTTCCTTGGCTGAGTCTGCCTGAGACAGAGTGGCTCTTCCAGGGAGAGTCAACAAATAACTTATAATCCCTCAACAGAAATGTCTGTCACCCCTGACACTCAGGGACTTATCTCTGAGGGCTGTGAGACGGAATCAGAAAGGATATTTTGGAATTATATGAGGGTCTAGGCTAAGAGAAGGGCTTTTCAAGGGTTGTCATGGTGACATCTCTGCCCCAATGGAGCACTGACAATATTCCCTTCCTGCCCCCCAAGATGCTGGGGCAAGTGTAGCTGTGAAGCACTTTGAGCTCCCCGGTATAGACAGACATGGGGAAGAGGAGACACTCTGTTAGTGTCTTCAAGAGGCATGGGACTCTGATGAAGAGGTGAGGAGAGGGACTCTGCTGCAGTATCTAGGCTCAGGTTCAGAAATGATTCTGAGAGGCAATGAGATGTTCTTAGTCCCTAGAGGAGGATGGAGCCAGCAGCCAAGGCATAAATACTGTCCAGATTAAAAAAAGAAGTAATTCTTATTTTCTGTACAAGCTTCTAGATCAATATCTGTCTGTTCTCTTCTGTTTTTATACTGTTTATGCACAACCCAAGCCAGGCAAACCCACGTGCTGGTGTTCTTCTAGGGCCTGGCAGCCAACAGGTGGCTTGGATGGGCTACTGTCTGAACCTCAGCCCTGACTGGAAGGGGATGGAGAGGGAGGGAGAAAGAATATAAAAAGGAGTGGATGTGAAAGCAGGAGACAACATATGAATACATATGTTGGTTCTCTCTCCAGCATTTCACAGAGACCTCTCGGGAGACACTGATAACATATTATATTGTCATAATTCTCTGTAAGGTCACCTTATTCATCTTTGCATCCCAAACAGAGTCCTGGCATCTCACTGCACCTGAAATACAGTATTTCTCGAACTCCCAATTTATCCCTTCCCACCCCCTCTACCCCCAGTAACTATAAGTTTGTTTACTATGTCTGAGTCTGTTTCTGTCTTGTAGATAAATTCAGAAGGGATAAATGGGGAGTATGAGATTTGCAAATATTGTTATATATAAAATATGCAACAAAACAACAACAACAAAGAAATACAGTATTTCTAACACTACCATGAACAAAGGAATGAACGTAGAGACATCAACCAGAATTTCTGAAGTGATGAGCATTGCTCCCCAGTCCCCATCGAAGAGTCAGCAAGGCACTCTGCAGACAACAGCTGTGCCTTCCAGCACTGGAGACCTGGGTGTGAACCAGACTCTTCCTGTCCCTTTTACTGTGTGTCTCTGGGGAAGTTACTTAACCTCTCTGAGCCTTCGTTTCCTCATCTGTAAAATGGGGATTATATGTACCTCAGCAGAAGTGACAGGAGATTAAATAAGATATGTTAAGGATGGGTGCTCCATAAACATGGAGGGGGGCGGGGCCATGAGAGAGCAGAAAGAGCCCCGATGTAGAATCAGAAGATCTGTCATCAAGTTCCAGCTACACCCCTTAGGTTACAGGCTGTCCCTCCTATGTCCCCTCAGCTGAAATGGAAATGATGATCTACCTCCCTCAGAGAATGACCGTGAGGGTCAAAGTAGGAAATGCACAAGAAAGGAAACAGAAAATACTGTGAAAACTGTAAATGGCTAAGCAAACAAACCTCCACTCAGAGAAGTCTCAAGGGCAGACTTTTCAGAGTGTCAACTGATACCCATCATCACTGTAGCAAATTCTCAGCATGATTCCACTTAACAACACTTGCAAAGACTGCCTCTGGGTCAGGCTGTCAGCCTCCTGGTCAGTGGGACAACCAGTACTAACGGGTCCTCTGCTGTGCGCCAAGCATGTGCAGGGAGCAGAGGATGCTGAGCGACTGTGGACTCCGCCTTCACGAAGCTTACAGTCAAGGAGGGGATAACTAACCAACTGTAAATAACTGTGTACAAGGCGCTACCAGGGAGAAGTGCCAGTTACTAGGCAAGGATAAAATGGGAGTGGGGGACAAACAGAGCCTGGAGGACTCGGAGCAAAGATGGCATTAACTGAGGGCTAACTGGCTTCTGGCGACTGAGACAGGGGAGAAAGAAGACAAAATACACAGCCCCAGAAGTTACGAACCAAGGCTGGTCGACAAAGCAGCTCAGCAGAGCTTACTAAAACTAAGAACACAAGTAATAAAGGCCCTTCTTTTACTGGATCCAATAAAGAACAAGGGAAGCTCCCCCTCCCCCCACCCCGTCCTAACACCATCCAAGCAGAAAGCTGGCTTCCCAAACTGCACATCGGAGGCAGAGTTTTGTTTCCCTCCATCTGCCACCAAAACTTGTCCTACCTCCCGCCTCTCCAGAGGCCACAGGTGGTTCCAAAGGCCTCATGTTGTGATCCACCCAGCCTTTCCTTCAATTCATTCAAAACTCGCTTTCTGGCCACACTCCTCCAGAGCATTCTAATGCAGGGCGAGCTCCCACAACTCGCCCTGACACCTGGGCAGGCAGCCCTCTCCAGGGCCCCCTGCTCTGGCTGGGACTCCCTCCCCAGAAAACACCACACTGGACAGGCTGCCATTTAGGAGGATGTAAAAGTGATCAGGGCCAGCAAAACTGGACAGCTAGGCAGCAAATCAACTCGTCCGAGATCGTGTCAGAAAGAGGACTGGAAAGGAACTGGGGAATTCCTCTGTGGGTTTCGACAGCTTTCTTGGCGCCTGGATGAATCAGCTTTGGGAAGCAGCGAGATGCCCTCCTCCCCAGGTCTGCTAACTCCCGCTCCTTGCCCCACCAAGCTCAGTAAAGTGCATTTCATCCCATTCACTGAAAAACCTGGGTCTTCCCTTCCTTTTTATTTGGGTAGAGGTGGTTGCACCCTCCCTCACCCCAAGAACACTCCACCGACTCAGTGAGGTTAATACACACGGTGTGAAATGTTTCAACCCCTAACACCTCGGATCTGCCAGTATAAAATGACTGAGGAGGTTTGTTACTAGTTACATCAGGCTTCCGGTGTGTACAACAGAGACACGCATGGTTAACCAAATTCTGATGAAAACAGACCAAGCACCTCTCTCTGAGGGACCTACATTAGGTGTCTTACCTCCCATGACCCCTAGTTAACACTGACCACCACTCAGGGGTAATTAAATCTAAGCTAAGAGCACAAAACTCCACAAAATGAGGATTTTGGAATAAGCTACAAATAAGCTTCAACTGCATTAGGCCCAGAAACACCACTGTTAAGCCCAGCAGGTGAGAGGTACCGGGTACCAGGTGGCTGGCAACTGCTTGGATGTGGGCACCGAGGCCTGGGAGAGCGCAGGTGAAGGCAGCTGAAGCAGGACAGCACAGACAGACCTGTGCTGACACTTCCCTTGCAGCCTTGAAGATCAGAAAATTACCACCAGCACAAGGAAATCGCTTTAAACCGTAACCCAGCCCCGCGACTCTAAGGAAAACAATGAGATCAAAAGCAATTGCATTTTTAAAATTAAGTTCCCTCCAAACTTGGCACAAACCAAACCGCCTTAGATAAGTAGCAACGTGACAGCATCTCCTGGATTTTCACCAAAATACCTTCACAGTTTTAGGAATAACCATCATTGTTTCCTCTTCCCACCAGTCCCCACCTCTCACCATCAACTTCAAAGGGACTCAAAGAAACAACGCAATCACTACTGAACATATTATAAAACAAGGGGCCACAGACAAGCCCAAGTAAATATATGGTACAATTCCTAAGCCATCCCTAAACTTAAAAATGACTTGGGAGAATATCATTAGCTAATCATGGAATGGAAAGATGAATAAGGAAGGCTGTAATGCTCAGGCAAAGGGACTCATTTCAGTGTTCATTCCTAGAGTGGCTGTCTGGTTGAAGTCCAGGACTGCAGGTAGACTTCAAATCAAGCCCACATTCACAGAATGGTTCACAAAACACGAACGGAAATACATGAGATGTTTGCTCACGGTGTTTCAGTCAATCAGAGTGCTGCATTAAGGCCACATCACACACACAGAATCTATGGTCCCTAGAAGTACTTAGGAGTCTGTTTCCCCTAAGAGATAAGCTCCTTGAGGACAGAGAATCTATCTTTTTATTTCTGCGTGATCTGTATCTAACACAACCCCAAACACATAATAATTGTTCCAAGAAAGTGTTGAACCCATTGGCAAAGCTACAATTAATTTTTAAATATCTCAAAAGAGGGGGGAAAAAAAGGCCACTAGTGTCGGCTACCGCCTAACGCACTGGGAAAGTCCCCCACCTACCGCCAGTTACTGTTTGTAGAGCAGACTCACACCTCCTGCACTACGCTTGTGCTTGCTGATAAAGCCACCGGGACTCCACCTAGCCGTTCACGGTTCTATTAAGAGGGCATAAAATTAAAGAGAGAAGAAAGGCATAGTGCAGCAAGCACAGAGTTTGAGGGGAGGTTAAGTCCCAGAGAAAGTCAATCGAATTTGCCATGGGACCATCTGATACTTCACTCATTCCATCGCTAAGGCAGGCATCACAAGGCTGAGATGACAGGTCGTCATCTGCTGCAGAAGCAGAGAAAATTGTCCCCCTCCAGGGCCCTCTGGACTATAAAACCCTTCATAGTTTCTTTGCCACTTTGTCAAAATTAAGAGACATACACCCTCAAACAGCAAACACACGGGAAACGCAAGTTTTACGTTTTGCCTCCTACCCGTCCCCTACAGGAGGTGTAAAGCAGCCTAGTGGATCTAAGCAGGTGTTCAAACTCTAGCTCCATCACTGACCTGGCAAGTATCATAACCTCTCTGGGCCTCAATGGCCTCATAAGGAAGGAATAAGATCTATGTATCTGAAAGGTGTCTTAAGGATTGAATGAGTTAATGCATGTGAAGCTCTTAGCCTGACAATTAACCTTTACTGAGTACCTGCCATTATCATGCATTACCCCACCCCCACCTACTCCACCCATGGCTTCCCTGCTCCCTCCGGACCCTGTAGCAGAACTGAGACAGCAGGGACAAGCTGAGACTCATGGTGGAGGATCATTCATCCTCTTCAGTGTGCACAGTTCACATCTGATTTCCACTGCCATCAAATTACTGTTTGAGGCTGTGTCCATCTGGTCTCCAGATACTAATATTGAAAGTTTTAGTCTATGGATGGGGAAAGGATACAAAGGACCTACTACTCCAATGCAGTGGTCGATGTTAACTAGAGGCCACGAGAGGTAAGACACCTAATGCAGATCCCTCTTTACTCGAGGTCTAAAACCTACATAGTCTGGGATAATCAAACATTAAGTGAAGACTCTTACAAAAGACTTGAAAACACCCTGTTCATGCTAGCCTCAAAGGGACCACAGGTGACAGGAGACCGTAGACAGAGACTGTCCTCCATGTATGTGCTCACCAGAAAAGGGAAGTTTGAGAAGGGAGGTCCTCTGTATGTATCTTAGGACTTGCTCTCCTAAAAATAGGGCAAAGAGGAAAATGATTTGTGAGGAAATATGCTAGAAAAGGGAACTGAGGGCCAGTGAGCCTGCAGCCAGGTATTGTGACTGGAACAGAAAGAAGCCCTTCGCAGGCCTGAGAAGGTCATTCCCTCAAATGGGAAACCGGAAAACTAGCATGTTAAGCAGGAGACATGGTAAGCCATTCGAGCGCGGCCCCAATCTCTCAAGTGGAGTCGGAGGTGGTCACTGGGATTTAAAAAATAAAGAAAACTTTGGTCCTAGATGATAGCCAAGATTCCTTTAGTTTTAAGGAGCTAGCAACCTGGATCTGGGGAAAGCAGAAGGTCACACAGGCACAGGCTGGCCGTGGGAGGAGCTTTTAGACACACACACACACACACATACACACAGTCACCCAAGCAAATATCAGCAGGCCCAGCACTTTCATCAGAGCAGGTCATCAGGTGACCACTCTGCCCACCTCATCCACAAGCAAACCTGCTGACTGCAGGCGGCGGAGCTGCCCCAGCTATCTCTGCAGCTGGCTCTGCCGGCCTGAAAAGAACAGGTCTGGTCACTCCCCAGCCAGCCAGCACTTTCCCAGGCTCTTCTTTCCTCAAGTAAGTTACTTACAAACATTAAGCACTTCATTGAGCAAATCACCAAAAAGAAACAAAAAAGATGAAATCTATCACTCATTCCAGGTTGCGGTGTGCTCAGCTGGCCACACAGCAGCGTATTTTCAGGGGAACACATGGCACACAATGGACCCGTCGGCCTGACTGTTTGCATCACTAGCCACTTCTGCACTGGTGTGGCCGGGAAACGCAAGGCACTGTCTCACTCGACTCCCGACCCACTTCTTGCTGGCCCACGGAAGCCACGTCTCTCCTGCCTCCTTTTCTCCTCACACCTCCAGCGACAAGAAGCTATAAAACCCTGGCGACGGATATGGACCACATAGAATTCTCAGAGCTCGGGGAACTTTTAGAGATCACCTGGGTCCATCAACAACCCACACCAAGGCTACACCTCTTCTTTCTCCGGTCCACACCATGTCCCTCAAACGACAGCCTTCACCATGTCCCAAAGGGAAAGGGACATCACTTCAGGACCGTGAGGAGAGGTGACTAAAGGCAGGAAGTCACCTTCCAAAAGAGTCACTGTTAGAATGTACAGGCCTGGTGGAGCACAAAGATGACGTGATTCTGGGGGTAGAAGACAGTCAGAATCCTGGACCCAGGAGAAAGCCAAGGGGTCAGGCTGTGTGCTTGCTTATACGCAAAAGACAGAACCTGGCAAAAAATGGTTCTAAATAATCCAGACCAACTTCCTGGTGCCAAATATAACTCCACCCATCTCATCCTAACAAAGTTAAGAACAAGACTCTTTTTAAACATCCTCATACTCATATCATTTTTTTAACCAATTTTCATAATTTCACAGTGTGTCATGTGCTGTTACACAATGAATATTACTCAGAATATTGCTTAGTGACAAAAAGAGGCTAGGTCTTCACGTATGTTCTATCCTTAAGACAAGCATGTAAAGAAATCAGTCTCACTGCCTTTGTATTGTCCAGTCCCTGCTTTATCCCAGCTCCAGAACAAATGAAAATTAAAGACTTTGTCCTTCTAAAGCCTGGTTCGTTCACAGTTCATAACAGCAATCAAGCAGTCTGAACACATAAGTCTCCTTCTTCTAGCCTAGTGTCTTATTTCTCAATGAACTGGTCACTAGATCTCTCAAGGGGCAGTCTTTTGTAAGATCTCTCATTTGGGTTCTAATCATTTCGGATTCATTAATTTCTTAATTAGAGTTACAGTGAACCTTCCTCCAGACAGTACACTAGCCTCCGAGCCATTCCCGTGACTTATCAATCCAAATAACTGCTAGATCACAGTGGCAACCGCTCCACCATAAACAACCAGGCAGAGCATGAAAACCAGTTAACAGTCAACCCAGGCTACCTAGTAAGCACTCGGGAAAAAAGGAAAGCAGGACGTCTCTGTGAGAGGTATCAGTGAAACAAACAAGTGGTTCAATTGGAACAATATCTGTTGATCCACTGAGGAAACTGAGGGGGACAAAATTGCTTCAGTCAGAGGTAAGCCTCCCTGGCTGTCCTAACAGCAAAGCCATGCAGGTCTCAGACCTTAACGGCAGCATCTACGTGGCACTGTCTAATGTTAGCCGCTGGAAAGACACGCTGAATGACCTTTCCGGATGCTAGTCTTCAATGGATCACTTATGACATCAACTTATCAGTTCTCACACGATGATCACTAACCTGGTTTGAAGGCTCCACAGTGGACCAGAACACACTGGAAAATTTGCCGTGAGAGATGGAAAGATCTGTGGCATTTTCACTGAGAGCTAAAACACCTCCGCCCTGTGGGTTCTGCTGAACAGCCACAACAATGACACTGGCAAAGAACAGAGTTCCTGTGGAAACACTTACAGTGTGACTCTTCTGGTGGAAAAAAGCAAAGCCTGCACACCAGCAGTATGCAGTGACGAGGCCCAGCGGAATAGGGGGTCTGGGGTAGATAATTCCGAGCCCAAACCAAGATCATCATCAGCTTCACACAGGTGGAGATAAAAACCTGTAATTCTAGAGGACAAAGCCCACAGAGATGACATATGCTGGTATTTTGAGATCTTCCAGCAGCTGCTCATTGACTAACTCATAATCAAGGGCATCTCTCCCAGGCTTTTCCGCAGTTGGGAAAGGACCAAGCACCATCAGCTACCTTTGCAGGAGTTGGGGTGATCATGTTATATGCTAATAAATGAGTTAGCTCCATCTTCACCACCCTTCTGCTTGAGTTTAATTACTAGTTGAGCCTTTAAAAGGGCACTCCCTTCGGCTGCAAATGAGTTTGGCCCTCATGTTCAGAACAGAGTTGGACATCTAGCCTACACTCTGCCCTTCCCATGAGCTAGCCCAGTGACACTACAGAGACAGGCCACCTACCCAGGACCCCATGGGCCTGCCCCCCAACAGCCTCAACTATCACACTGACTTGTACCACCTCAGGGGGAAAGGGGAGAAGAACTCCTTCTCACCCCTCACCTCAAGGCGTCCCATGCAACCATTTATATTGCACCTACCAGGGCCAGGTGCTGAGGAAAAACAGGGGCCAAGACAATTTCCTTGCCCTCGTGAACTTAGTTCCTGCCGATGCTCTGAACCAGACACGGTTTGCTTTTAAAAGGCACTAAAGTGTTGTTAGCCTTGTGTCAAATGACCCACGCAGGTAAAATTCCATGGAAAAAAATACAAATCCCCAAGGGGGACACAGGGAAAGGTGTCTCTGCCACCTTAAACCTGGTGAATACTGACTTTCCCTGAAGACTGAACCTGGATATCTCCTCCTCCATGAAATTCTCCCTGAATGCCAGGCTTGGAATCCCCGACTGTCCTGCCCACATCTCTTTTCCGGGACTCAACTATCCTGCGAGGAGAAAGTGGGCTTGTGCCAACTCCTCCACTACACGGTGAGCTCCCTGAGCTTTGCACCCCTGGGATCTGACATGGTCTCTGGCCGTAGCAGGTGCTCTGGAATGCTGCGTGTGTTCGTATGCACATGTGCGTGCTCAGGCCTGTTTGTGGGTGTGTGTGGTTACATGGAAAGTGACATATTTTTGCTCTGTAACCTCCTTCACCCCTCCTGTCTTTTCTAATGTTACATAACAAGTCCTCTGTACAAACGTCAGAGGAATACCTGCTCTCCTCCCCCAATCTGCATGGAAAAGAAATTGAATTAGACATGAGTAGAAGCAAGAAAATCTAGATCATGACCTAGGCGGCCAGGAGAGGAGGGAGATAGAGTAGGGGAGGGAGACCAGGGCCAGACGACCGGGAATCTTCCCCAGGAGCCCAAACTTTATAGGCAACGGGACACCTTTAAAAGATTTCTAGCAGGAGAGAGGTTAAGGTTGAGTTTTCAGCAGCTCAGCCAGGTACTTCTACAGAGGATGGATTTCAGGGAGTAGATCCATGGTGAACCAGTTCCAAGGCTACTGCAATAATCTGTCTATGTGATCAGGGCCTGAACAAGTGTGGTGCAGATGGGAAAAAGAAAAACAAAATACTGACTCAACAGTATTTAGCAAACCAATTCAGCAGAACTTGGCAACTGAATGCAATGGGCAAAGAGGGGAAAGGGGAGAGAAAACCCCACAATGATGCCTAGGTGATCAAATGATGGTGAGAAGGGGTGTGGAGCAGGCAGGGATAAAGATGGAGTATTCACTTGTGGACAGTGTTGACTTAGAGATGCCTGAAGGAAGCCAAATAGGTCTGTCCAGCAAGCACAGTAGACATGAAACCTTGGACCTATTATTGGACCTTCTAAAGCCACCATTTCCTCAGGTAGGAAATGTAGATTCCATTAAACCGCTCTTTCCCTCAGGACTGCTATAAAGATCGAAGGAGACAGGATAGAAAGCCCTTTGCCTGGAGCCTGCCTCAGTCCTAGAAGCAGCAGTCGGGCTCAGGACAAAGATGGGAGACAGAGCTTTGGAAGTCCTTGATATATGCGCAATTTGGTTAAGACCAGGAAAGCAGATGAGAACATCTGAAGTGAGAAAAACAACAACATAAGGACAAACCCCCAGGAAACACCAGCACTAAAGGAGATCCAGGGATGATAAAAGAGGTACAAAAAGAAACAAACAAACAAACAAAATCCCCAGAGGTGCTGGAGAAACACAGAAGCAGGGAAGCAAAGAGAAGGTAGCAGCCAACAAGACAAATAGGTGACATGATTACACGCTCATTCCTGGGCTTTGCAGGAACAATATCCCCACAATGGGAAGAAGAATGGATGGGGTGGGGTGGACAGAGGCTAACGGCTCTTTGGAGAGGAGACTGAGATGGGAAGGGGATACACCGAGCCCCCTCAAAAGGGAAACAAGAAGGCCAAGAGAGTCCTAGGTGGTTTTTTCTGTGGGGTTTGGGGATGCTGAGTGCTTGGAGATCTGGGTCATTTCTAAAGGGAAGGTGTCAGGAGGAAGGGAGAGGATGAAACATTTGATCCGAGGGGCACACAGAGGGGACCTGAACAGAGCACGTGTGGGGCTGGGCCTCTTGCCCAAACTGCCACAGGTGGGAGCAGGAAGGTGACACCCGTCCACCCCTGTGTTCTTGGAACACCAGTGCCCTTGACTACACAGAAGAATTTGGATGCCAGGGAACAAACTTAAATTCTCCCTGATTATAATGCTGACTCTGACCTGGGCTCTTCCAACTGATGGCCCAGCAGAGGACAAGTAAGAAAGCCAGGGTCCTGCTAAGAGTAAGGGGAAGTGGAGCTGGTGAAGGGAGGGGCCTGAGGAGAGTGGGGAGACTTCACTCCTTCATTCCATCCTCTCAGTCACTTTCTTCCTTTTAGTGTAAGCTTCGTTGAAGCAAAACTGTCACTAGGTCATCTGACTCCAAAATATTAATGGAAACGGTATTAATGGAAAGACTCATTTAATATCTTGACAGGAACAATTTTTCAGAAGCATTATTTTTCCTGTTTTAAAACAAAATTCTACACACACAAGTTCAATGGGACCAAATTATAGTGGAAGGAGTGGACAATGAGCTATCAGATATTCTGGTCCAAGAGAAAATTGCACATTGTACACCTAATGTGGCAACTTCAGGAGCTCCTTATTTATTTTGCCAGAACAGAGATTTTTTTTTAAAATAAGCTTAAATGGCAACTATTCCTTCAAAGGTCACAGTTGAACCCTGATCCAGTGATGATGTGGGTGTCCTGCTCTCACCAAGGGCAGGCTGCCATTAATACAGTCCTGACACCTGGTGTACCAGAAGATGGTTTGAGTCCATTTTTCCTACTTTGAAAACCGTCTCTTATCACATAATCACAAGTTAACATTCTATTTGGGGAACCTGGGATTCAGCTTGTCCTCTCACCCACCTTTCACACTTATGTAAATAATCAAGGGAACACAAATCATGCTGGCATGTACATTCTCTCTGAACCACTCCTAAGGCTACTTTTAAACTCACATCAAGTATTAATGTCAGTATCTGAAATACAAATTTTTTTAAAGAGAAGATCTCTTAGCAAAGATGGATGACACTATTGGAATTCTGAAGCAGACCCAGCACGTGAGAACAAGGAGGGATTTCTTCATTCTACAAATGTTTCCTGCATCCCTACCACGGACAGGGCAACTTGCCAGGGGCAGGAGGTGGCGGTGCGGCTGAGGGTCGCTGGTGCTCACGAAGAGGTACCACTGGGCTGAACAGAGGTCAGCGGCTCAACGGAAGTCAACGCCCATGAACGCACTCCCAATCACCCCCAGACATCTGCAAGAGCAGCGCCCCAGCAAATCAACACAACCACAGCCCAGGCACCAGATGTGCACGAGGTGAGGAGGCCCAGCAGGGAGATACAAAAGCCGTGTAGTTGCCGCATCGCCCAAGAGCTAACCACAGCTTCTGAACAACCAAACCCAAGGCTGTGCTGAACATTGCTGCAAATACTGCTGGCCTCACAAATGAAACTTTTGTTCTGAAAAAGTAAATGTGCACACTTCAGAAAGCCTCTAACTTAAAATCACCCGTGAAAGATGTGGGACCCAAAACAAGTATCCAGTCAACAAATAAAACTAGAGGCAATCACCTGCAAAATGAGTCAACATAGGGGAAAACTTTATATTTTCTATAAACCAAATCAAAATTATTGGTACCTTTGATCCACCTATAAATCCACAAGTCCAAATGATGCACTTTTAGAGTTGTAGTTTTCCTCCTTGAAAGCATGAAAGAACAATTCACATGAGCGCGTTATATGTTCAGACTTAAAGAAATGCCTTTTAATGTCAGTTTAAGGAGGCTATTTACCATCTTTTAACTGCAGCAATAAATGTGCTCTCTTCAGCTTTTCAAAGGACTCTGTCAGACTTTTGCCACTAAATATTACAACCTTACATCTTTCTGGTTATTCACACTGACTCAGAAATTTCTATCTGTCCAATATCAGATGAGCAAATCCAACAGACACAGTTTCAAGGTTTCCCAGAAACTAACTTTGGCAACATTGCAATTCTAGTAATTCTGGCTTCTTTTCCCCCTATTCCTTGCAAGATTGTTCAGAATGGACATATGCGCCGAATGTACCTCAAATCCAGGAAAAGGAAACCATCCCCTCTTCCACCAGTAACCATCCTGCTGATTTACACTCCAGAATCTTAAATAAAAAGCAAACACAGCAAGAAGGCTGGACCCAAAAAAATCCTTTCTAAAATTCTAAAAACTCTAAGTTCTCCAAAATTAAAAATTCTAAAATTCTATGTAAATAAATATCTTACTGTTTTCAGAGTTAATTGTAGAAAAGGCTGGGCCCATGACTTCATATTTAAGCACTGGGGTAGAGGGGTGGTGGTGATGATGATGCTGACAGTGACATGGATGATTTTTCTGCAGGGCTATGTGATGTGCACTGTGCTAGATGGTTTACATAAGTCCTCACCGTATTCTCACATAAGCCTGTGAGGTAGGTACTATGTTATGATGAGAAAGTTAGGGCTGGCAGAGATTTAAGCTGGCAGAACTAATAGTTGAACCCCAATCTGGCTGACACCCAAACATCACACTATGATGAGCTGATAATTGTGGCAGTTGCCCAATAACTATTCCTCCGAGCCTGTGTTTGTCTGCTATGACTCCATAATTGTAGATTCTGCCTCCTGATTTATGTGGCTTAAGCAAATGCTAATGTGTCTTTTTACATTAAACACAAACCAAGTGGATATTGAAGGGACAGTCGGAAATATTCCGAAGGTTAGGGAGATGCCAAAATAGGCATGACCCAAAATCATGCAAAACAGACAAAATTATCCAGAGTTAATTGACAGAATTAGAGTCAATAAAGTAAATGAGCTTTCAGTAGTCAGTAAGAATCAACTGCATCTAGTTATTCATAATTTCTGAGGTTTTATTTCCTTTATGCTTACTGGTGCCATGTTTATTAATTCTCATGCATACATTTATTACTTTGTAAAAAAAATGAAAATAAAAACAGCTGGGACTCTATTAATAATATTGCAGTACAATTATCTTATCCCTTTAAGTATTAAAACTTTCATTAATACTTACGATACCATAGAAAACACATATTGAATATCATTCAAAAATTCAAGAATCTGAAATATACTTGAGTGTCTTCGTTTCTTTTCCCCATTCTCTTTTTAGAGAATACAACACTGAAAGAAGGGGAGAGCACGCAGATGCTTCTGTGTCATGTGAGGGACACCCCCAAGACTACACCTTACCCTACCCCCAAGAAACTTACATCACCACCTCCACTGTCTACAGTACAACCCTCTGAATGTCTCTCCTTGGCCATTATGATTATTTTCAGAAGGCCCTTGTCAAAATAGTCATTTCCTTGGGAGATTAAAAGCAACCAAAGCTACCGTTTCTTGAGGACCTGTTTTGTGTTGAGCATGTTTAAAGTGTTAACTCGAATCTTCACACCAATCCTATGAGGTAGCTAACTTCAGCACCATTTTCCAGAAGAGAAGAGTCAGAGACAAGAGACGGGCTCACTGAAGCAGAGCTGGGGTAACGCGCCGCGCTTGCTAGCACCGCGTCTACCCTCTCTCCTCCTGCTCATTCCTCCCACGTCAAGCTTGTTCCCACCTTGGGGCCTTTGTCTTGGCCGTCCCCTCTACCTGGGATGCTCTAATCTTCATATGGCTGGTTGCTTCTTGCCACTTGGGTCTCAGCTGAAATGTCACCTCTCTGTGAGTCCTCTGTCCACTCTAGGAAAAGCAGTCACCTTGTCACACTCCATCACGTCACCCTGCTGTAACTCGCCGCTTGGCACCTAACCACCACTTGCTATTTTCATAATCACCTGTTTGCCTGCTTTCCATCGGCCTCTCTATGCGAGGGTAGAAGCCCTGAGAGAGCCAAGATCCTGGGTGTTGAATCCTCTGCACCATCTATAACCCCTGGACTGGAGTCAGGCACGCAGCAGGTGCTCAGTAAAGGTCTATGAATGACTGAACGGCTTTCTGCCTCCACCACACACTGAGGTGGCATCAGGAAAGAATCTGCAAGTCCAGAGAGGTAGATTCCAGCCTCACCTCCATCTAGCTAGGGGCCTGCGCTCCGGACGACCTCCATTCAGCTCAGTTTCTACCATCATCAGCTTTTTTGCCAAGGTGTCAGCAAGGGGAGCTGGAATTCAAGAGCAGATCAGAAAATCTTGTGGGTTCAGAGAAGCCCAGGGGTCACAGGGTGAGGAGGCAGGCAAGCATCACTGATTTCATCATTTTGTCTTGGACTAACACAGCAGTTCACCGTAAGGCCTAGTATAGCTCAAAAAGAGGGTAACTGTTTTAAGTATACAGATAAATTCTATTTCTTTTTACAGGGGAAAAGTCTATATTAACAAAAGACACCAAACCAAGGTCAAACTGTCCTAGTTTCATTTTTTTTTTTTTAACTTTTCATCTACTGCAAACCTCAAAGAAACCCCTTCAACAGCAGAGGCTCTTGAAAATACCTAAATAACACAACCAAATAGGTCCTAAAATGGGTCACCATCTAGTACATTTCACCAGGAGTCCAGAAGTAAGTAAGAACACATTTTAATTACATCCTCTTCTCTAAAATATATAGCTCCTCTTCTGTACTAATTAACTATCTCTTATAATTAATTGAAGTGAAAATGTCCTCAAATACAGGGGGAAATATCAGAACCACGTCCTGGGAATTAAGAGTTAATAAAAAACCTCATCTTGTCAAACCCCTTTCGATTGGGGTTTCTTAACCTGAGTTCCTGTGTACAAAGTCAGGCTTCAGGGGACCACTAATCTGATGGCACCCTTCCCAGCATATTGTCAACACACATATGATGTGCATTTTTCTAGAAACAGAATCCATAGCTTTAATCATCGCTGAAAAGGTCCAGGGTTCAAAAACAGTTTTTGAAGCACTGCTTCTGCAAAAAATATCTGTTCTGACCTCTTCTGTACTGTGATGGAAGAAGAGCAATATTTAATGGAGCCCTTAACTGGTCCAGAGCACACAAATTAATAAATGCATTCTGTTTAGGAAATTAGGCAAATATGGCTTTTTGTGTACTCTTCCAAAAATAATTTCAGAGCCCAGCACAAACCTGAGCATCAGCAGAACAGTCTCCAGAAGATATTTCCGAAGGGAGCAGGGTATGCATTGTCCAAGGGAGCAAGGACTAGAACCACATAACTCTGATACCAGACAGGGCCACAGAGCGCAGGCTGCCCAGTCGCTGCCATTGCAGGCAAGGACACCAAAGCCCATCACATGTAAAGTGTTATGAGAGAGATGCAGAAACAGTGCTAAGCAAGTACGAGGGGTAAATATGACTTAAGAATGAAAACGCAGCTTTGTGGTTTGGGTTTAAGCACTTGGAATACAGGCAGTACTTCTAGAACATGCTCACGCTGGCCCCATATGATTTATCTGCTTAAGGTAATTATGAGGGGCTCATGTTGACTATGGTTCTATCCTCTGGAGAATTTCTTATTTTTTTTTTCTTAACCACAGCACAAACTAAATATCTTTGGTTACCTTTTAAGCATTTCTCTCCCTGTAAGGTCAAAGTTGTGCAAGGGTAAAACTTATGTAAAAATCAAAGGAAATTTCCAGAAGGCAGCACATGATAAAAGCATTGCTGGTGGGTCTTCTATTCAGTGGGCTTTCTGCTAAAATGTTCTGTGTGCTTTGACAATCACTGCTTTACTTTACTGCTGCTACAGAAACACACTAATATAATGATCTTGATAAATCTCCCTGAATAGTACCATGATTCTCAACAAAAATTGCTGATCTCATAAAATTGTTCAGTATGGCACTTAAACACTATGATAGCCAATACCCTTAGGCTCATTCCTCCATCTAATATAATGTCTGTCCTAAAGTGATTTATAGTATTGTCATGACATAGGGTGGATATATACACTGGTGGCTACAGATATTTCATGACTACAAAGCATTAATTACCATGCTAGTGAGAATGGCTTCTAGCAAAAGCTCCAACAGTGGGATTCTCAGTCTGTCTGTGATGTAAGAAAACAGGCACATAACTTACAACCACCCCGTACAAGTCCATCAGTGTAAATCAAGAAATGTAACTTCATGGCTTGAAATGAGGACCCACTGTAATTCCTCAAGGCTGATTCTAAGCCAAGCAAGTACTACTTCACTACTAATGCTGAAAGTCATTTAGACATGAGCTAAATCCTCTCCAAGCCTGAGCAATTTAGATTTGGATCAGTTTAATTCTTAAGAGTTACTAACTTTGATAAGACATAATTCATTTTGACTGCTTAAAACCAAGCCAATTACTCCAAAAGCAAAGAAATGATGTAATGGTGTAACACATGGAGGCAGAAGCCTTAGAGATGGAAAGGCCCTTAGAGATATTCCAGCACAACTCCCTCCTGATACAAACCAAGCTGCTGAGACCCTGATACACAGAGGCTTGTCTGAGGTCACTGTGGACAGATGGCAAAGCCACATCTTGAACCCAGCTCTCCTGGCTCCATAGCACAGCACTTAGATAGAGCTGGAAGTTGTACCATGAAATACAAAGAGTTTCTTTTTTAATTGGGTAGTTAATACTATAATAATTTGCAGTTAAAGTTAACTCCCCATGTATTTACTTATAAGCTGGCTTCCACTAAAATTTTAGGACACAAATATATATACATATAAATATCTAATTTAATGTATTTATAAATTAATACATGTCTAAATACATTTAAATATGCATGTTGATGTTAAGTGTGGGTCTGTCTGTCAGTCACACATCACATGAGCTAAGGCAACAGTAATGCTTTGGCGAGAGCTTTGGCTCCCACATTCTGAAGACAAAGGCTTGAGCTATAGTAGGTTCAAAAACTCAAAAACTTCCCAGGACCAAGTAGGTAATGAGTCAAGAAGGCCGAGTATTACGGAGTAGTGGGATCTGTGGCAAACTGGAGCCCCACAGAACTAAATGCCTTCAGATTCAATATTAAGAACATCTCTGCCAAATGAACATGTCTGCAGCCTGTCCATGGGCCTGAGAGCTGTCAGGCTTTTCGTTGTTGTTCTGAACTAGGTGACCCTCCTGCTTCAACATCTATGATTCTCATACCATCTTTATGAAGCTCAGTGTATTTGATGGTTCAAAAAGGGTGTTACTGTTTTCTGCCTTGGAGAGTTAAGAGTTCTTTCGGGTCATCTGTTCACAGACATCGAAACTTAGTCCCCTCCCAAACTTCCAGGAGATGGAAAGATTTCTACGGGTCGGGAGAACATTTACCTTCCAAAAGGGATCTGTGATGTCTCTCTGGGAAAGTAGTATCAGGTCAGAAGTGCCTTTTCTTCTTTTGAGGAAGGAGTTTTTACAGGCCTTTAACTGAAGCAAGCCTGAGGCTATGCTGTCTATGCTGCAGTCTTCAAAATCAGCTGTTTTTCCTCCAGGGAAATCTTTCTGATCTCCCCAAACCATGCACTCACCAGCATCTTAGTACTTACTTCTGTTCTGTCTTTTCCTGGTTGTTGTCCCCCCGTCCCCCTGCCCCAATCTCTCTTTCCCTTGGAACTACGAGGCCTGTGAAGGACAGGGCCATGTCTGTCTTGCCCACTCACCTCTCCCGGGTAGAGTGCAGTGCCTGGTACAGAGGACATACTCAGTGGTGGATGAGCATTTCATAGAAAAACGGGTCACAGTCTGTTACGGTCGCTACCTCAGGAGGAGCGGGGATGAATCTCAGTCACTCACTCGTACTTTTAAACCCTGAACTCCTCTGACAAATACCACACCCTTTCATGAGAAGCCAACCTATTCACACATCGTTCTTTCACGATAGAGAGGAGGCGGGCAATGGACATCTTAGGATGCTGAGGAAACACAAAGGAAGAGGAAGACCAAACCCAGACTTGGCATGTCAGGGGAAGTTTCCTGGGTCAGTGGTGTCTATGGTGAGACCTGAAGCACAGGTAGGAATTAGCAAGGTGGATCTTGAGCAATTGAAAGCTGCTCATTGTGGCAGGAGCATGGTGTGGATTGGGGAGAGGTGAGTGATACAGCCGAAGAGGCCATCAGGGTCCAGACCGTGGAGAACAGGCTACTACCATTTTAAAGAGCTGTGCTTCATCTAAGGGCAGTGGGGCACCACAGAGGGTTTTAACTAAAGGAATGACTATCAGCTTGGCAACTGAGAAAGATCATTTTGGATACAGCAATGACGAGAATGGAAAAAAAAAGTGGTCAGGCACTGAGTTTTGGGCTTCATTTTTATCATATTCTAACAAAATGGAGCAACCAACCAAAACAAATGGAGTGCCTGATCTAGCCAATTGTTTGCTAAAACAGAAGACTACACAAAATCCAAGGCACCTCTCTGATTCTAGGTAAATACCACTCATCTCATAAAAATGCACTGCACTTTTACTATTACAAAGAGTCATCATCCTGAACACTTGCTAGATACAAAAATGGTGCTCAGAGTTACGTAAGATAAAATGATTCACTCTGCCCACCAACCTCGTTAGCTCTCCAAGGTTGAAGCCCAACCTTTAAATGCTTATTTCTTGCTTCAGCCTGACTTTAACAAGTTAGGCTCACAGATGACTGGTGAACAAAGTTGCAACATACTAACAAGTTTAGAAATCACAGTCTTTTCAAATGAAACAAAAGCAAGAAATTTCTAAACACCATTTTCAATCCATTACCATATTTGAAGGACAAAAAAGGTCTGGCCCAGTCTTTCAAGCACATGTTGGTATGTCGTTCATTAGTTTTTAAAAAGGGACACTGTAATCATTGTGATACTTGGTCCCTCCCCAGTTACCTCATTTCTTTGTTTTAGAAAGATGGATAAAATGTTTAAGGCAAGCTCTTCCCAGAGCACTTATACTTCATTTGCTCTAAAATCACATTTCGACAAATATTTAGTGTCCACTATACACTGGACACTGCTCAAGGTGCTGGAGTTAGAACAGTGAGTAAGAGAGGTGGGATCTTGCTCCCAAAGTGTTTATCCTTTAAAGGAGGAAGGCATAATAAGCAAATAAATGAACAAAATCATCTCAGAGGGTGATGAGTGCAATGAAGGGTGACAGGTAATAGTGCAGTGAGAAAAATGCTCTCTGAGGGGGAAACATCTGAGTTGCAACTTAGCTGTGATGAGAAACAGCCAGCCCCACTGAGCAAAATTCTTACGGTGAAATGGAAGGCACAACACATCCAACACAATCCACGGACACTGGACTCAACCTCCTTAGAGAGGCTAAGATAGGTTTATCCCCTCAGCACCAGTTGGCTCTGAAAAAATTATGAAAGATGAGTAACTGCACTACAAAGTACAAAAGAGAACAAACCACTAGATAATGAGTCTAGAAGATTCGATCTAATGCTATAAATTCATGCAACTGGATCCAGGGATCAAGGGGAAAGATAACCCACGGCTGCCCAGTGGTAACCAGGCTGCTTTCCCTGACAAGACAACCACACAGGTACCTCCCTGAGAAGTGGAGAGAAAGCAGCCCTCCAGGGCTGCGGGGAACACAATGTCTTCAGGATGGCTGAGCCAGGAAGGCAGCCTGGGACCCCGCCAAGCAGGGCCTTCCTTCCTGAGGGAATGCCAAGGTCTTTCCATGACGCAGCCTCCAGCTCCTCCTGCCCCCTCCCATGTCCCCATGCCCTGCATTAAAATTTTACTTTGCTTTACTATGTAGGTGCTGATCCCCATTCAGAATGTCAGAAAGTCAAGAGCAAATATGTGAAAAAAAGGAAATAAGGACAAATTTTAATTTGGACAAACGTTCAGGTTTCAGAAATTCAAGAAATTATACAAAATAAGCCAGTTCAAAAAGAAACAGGAAAAAAGCTGACAGTGACAATTTAGAAAATGAGACTGTGTACAAAAGTCAGAAACTACAGTTAATGAATGTTTTAATGTTCCTACTCTGATATATTTTATGCACTAAAAAGGCTATGTAGTTTTCAAGAGTCAGCCTTGGCTCAAATCTAATAAAGGCACTTACCATCTTCTTCGGTAAAATAAGGACAATAAATCCTCATTTTTCCCCTACGGCTTTATTGGGGTATAACTGTCATACAATAACATGAACATGCGTAACAGTGAGCTATCTGATGTACTTGGACATGAGTAGACAGCTGTGAAACGATCACCACAATCAAAATAATGAATATCTTCACCTCCCTCAAAAGTTTCCTTGTGCCTCCTTTGTAATCTACCCCTCCAACACCTTCACTCCCCCATTGCCAGGCAACCACTGATCTGCTTCCTAACACTACAAACTAGTTTTCATTTTCTATAATTTTGTGTAAGTGAAATCAAACAGTATGTACTTTTTTTGGTCTGGCTTCTTTCACTCAGTGTAAATTACATATTTTGAGATTCATCCATATTGTTGCATGCACCGACAATCCATCACTTTTTGTTGCTGGATAGTACTCCAATGTACAGATACACGATTAATTTAAATACTCACCTGCTGACTGACATTTGAGTTGTTTCCAATTTGGGGGCTATTACAAGTAAAGGAGTTATGAACATTCATATACAAGCCTTTGTATAAATAATTTTATTTGTCTTAGTAAATAATTAAGAGTAGCAAGGTCCCATGACAGGCATATGTCTAACACTTTAAGAAACGGTCAAAGTGTTTTTCAATGTGACTATATTCTTCACCGTAGTATACAGGAGTTCCAGTTGCTCCACTTCCTCACTAACCCTTGCTTTGATCAGTCTCTAATTTTAGTCTTTCCCATGGGTTTTGGTTTTAATTCACATTTCCCTGACTAACGATTTTATGCATCTTTTAATGTATTATTTTCTACAAAGGTGCCTATTCAAATTTTCATCCCATTTTTAAGTTGAGTACTTTTCTCATTGAAAGATTTCTGTCTGATTTATATGTTGCAACTAATTTCTCCCAGTGGCTTGTGTTTTCGTTTTCTTAAGTGTTAATTTTGTTAGTCTGAGTAGCATCTACTGGACTTTAAGAAAATGGTCAAAGTGTTTTTCAGTGTGACTATATCAGTTAATTTTCATAGTCTGATTTGATTTCTTTTTCTAATACATGTTTGTGTCCTATCTAAAAAATATTTGCTGAGCTCAAGGTCACTAAGAGTTTCTTCTGTATTTTAAGTCTATGATTCACCTTGAGTTAATTTTTGTGTCTGGTATGAGGTAAAAGTCAATGCCAGTTTCTGCACACGGCTGTACAACTGTTTAAGCACCACTTGTTGAAAAAAATTATCATTTCCCCATTGAAATGCCTTGACATCTTTTAAACCTATAGCTCAAAAATAAAAAGTCAATTTATTAAGTATGGATCTATTTCTAGACTCTCTTCTATTCCACTGATCTATATGACTCTCTTTACTCCAATACCACCTTATCTTGATTACGGTAGCAGTTTGATTATGGTTACAGTCAGTCTTGAAATCAGATAGTTTAAGTTCCCCAACTCATTCTTTTTCAAAATTATTCTTAGATGAGTCTAGGGCCTTTGCATATTCATAAAAATTTAGAATCAGTCAGTCAGTTTCTACAACAAAGCATGATGAGATTTTGAGTAGATTGCATTAAATCTATTGAATAATTTGGGAAGAACTGAGGTCTTTACAATATTGAATCTTCCTGTTTATGAACACAATATCTCTCCATTTATATTTTTAACTTATTTCAGAAATGGCTTGTTATTTTCAGTGAACAAGTATTGCATATGTTTTATCACATTTATCCAATTTCATATTCTGATGCTCTTTTAAACTGTATTTTTCTATTTCAGTTTTCAGTTGTCTGCTGACAGTATATAAAACAACTGATTTCTGTGTATTGGTTCGGATCCTGCAGCCTAGCTTATTGGGTCTAGTAGCCCTTTTGTAGTTGTCTTAGAATTTTCTATAGACAATCATTTGTCTGCAAATAAAGTTTTATTTCTTCCTCTATGTGTATTTTATTTATTTTATTTTTTTAACTGCCTGTTGCACTGACTGGGACCTCCAATTTCCTATTGAACAGAAGTGGTAAGAGTAGATATCCTGGTCACTCCTGATTTTAGGGGAATATCATTCATTTCTTCACCATTAACATGTTACCTATAGGTTTTTCACAGTTGTCTTTCATCAGGTTGAAGAAGTTCCCTTCTGTAACTAATTTGTTGAGAGTATTTATCATGAATGGATATTGAATTCTGCCAAATATTTTTTTCTCCAACTACTAGGATGATCATTTAGCTCCCCTTTTTCGTGTAATGTTTTCATCAAGTTTTGGTATAAAGGTAATGTTGGCCTCATGAAATAAACTGGGATGTGTTTCCTTCTCTTCTTTTTCTGAAACAGTTTGTGTAGAGTTGGCAGTATTTCTTCCTTAAATGTATGATAAAACTTAGCAGTAAAGCCATCTGGGACCTTGAGTTTGCGTTGTGGAAGGTTTTTAACTGCAAATTCAATTGCCTTAATAGAGATTAAAGCCATTCAAGTTATTTGATTGAGTTTTGGTCATTTGAATCTTTCAAGGAATTTGTTCATTTCATCTAAATTATGGAATTTACTGGCATAAAATTAATGTCCATGGGATCTATAGTGATGGTCTCTCATTCCTAAAACTGGTAATTTGTGTCTTTTTATTTTCCTTGATGAGTCTGGCTTGAGGTTTATCAGTTTTACTATTTTCCCCCCTTTTTGTTTCACTAAGTTTTCTTTATTGTTTCTGTTTTCTACTTCACTGACCTCTGCTATCTTTACATTTCCTTCTTCCTGCTTACTTTGGATTCAATTTGCTCTTCTTTTCTAGTTTCAGGTGGAAACTCAGGTCTTTGAGATTTTTTCTAATTTAAGTGTTTAAAGCTGTGAATTTCCACTTAAGAGCTTCTTTAGTTGTGTCCCACCACCTCCTTGGATATAATGCAAATTAAATGAAATGTGTATAGTTAGGAAAGAAATAGTTGATTGACAGATCCATGGCATGGCACTGTGCTTGGCTCTAGGAATATACTGCATAACAGATCTAACTCCTTCTCTCATCAAGCTTAGAAGAAAACATTGATGAAATTCGTGTAAAATCAATGTCAATGATTATCTTCTTAATACTTAGAAAGTATGTTATGCAAAAAAGCATAACAACCTTGTTTTCTGATAAAGGTATCATCTGTTTTTGTCTCCTCTCATAATCTAGCAAAAAGTAAGTTGTTAGGTTTTTTGAAGTTTAGCAATTTGTAATTCTAATTGCAACAAATAAATTTATTGTGGAGTAAGTTACTCCATTTGTAACTTTCTGAATAAGCTACACATTTTAATTTAATATGCTAAAGATAAATAAGTACTTCTGTAATCCTAAATTTTAAAACCACCTTTAGACCTATAAAGGATCATTTAAAAAACAAACAATCCATATATTTCCAAGTATTTTCTTAACATTATTTTCTTAACAAAAATTTTAAAAAGGAAGCACATTATCCATTCTATCTACCCTATCATCACAGTTTCAAAATACCTAGAACTTAAAAAAAAAAAAAAAAAAAAAAAAAAAAAAACACTCTGCCTCCTTATTGAATATAAATGTCTGACTGACAAATCATTGGTTTCGAGGTCATTTAAATGCTGGCCTATCCTACCAAACACTCATGTTTTCTGGAATACCACCAGTGGGTTATATTAAACATCTAAATATAATTAATTCAGATAATTATAGATACAGAAATTTAATTTACATTTAAATCTCTTCATCCAGTGGGACAGTAAGCAGCTCAAAATACCCCTACCTTGTCAGGTAGCCTGAATCTTCCTACGCTTATGCTTCTTCCAGTCCTAATCTTTCAGTCTTCATTGAGGCTACAGGTTCTCAAACTTGACTACACATTGGAAGCACCTGGAGAGCCTAAAAATATTGATGCTGGGGTCCTCCAGCTAGAGATTCCTGTAGAGTCTTTAAAAGTCGGGATTAAAAAAAACAAACAACAACAACAACAACAACAACAACAACAACAAAAAAAACTCCCCAGGTGATTCAAATATGCAGACTAGGGGGTAAAAAGAATCAGCCTAGGATCTCTCTGGGACAACATGCTTCTAATGGCCATTGGTCAGTTTACACCACCACACATCAGAACCTAGTTGTTCTAGAGCTTTGCACAACCTAACTCCTAATCAGACACTAATTTAATAATTCCATGCAGATTCCTAGGCTCACCTCTATTTCCTATACAGAAATTCACAGGATTAAATGTCAATCTCTATTTTAGCCATTCCTCTCCAGTCCACTTCTAAATTTCACAAAGTAAATTCAGCTGAAAGGAAATTAACTCAACATAATTTGATGGTACGGTTTAACAGCCATTATGGCTTTTTCACTCCTATGTAAGAGCGCTACAAGCGAGCTGTAATTTTACAGAATAAATGATAAAATTGTCAATTCCTCAAAGTATAAAATGACTATCTAAATGACTCTTCCTTATTGTCCATCTGATTCCCCCCACTAGTTAATTTCAAACAGGTTTTCAATACTGACTCACATTCTGGGCTCAAAACTGACATCCTTCAGAATTTAAATCAGTAAACTCCTGAGGGTCTTCAAACAGCTTACTCCAATTTGCCAAATCAGGCCACTCCATTACAATAATCATAAAACATAAAAGTGGGAAGAGTAACACCGGCATCAAAGACAACGTGAAGATTAAGAAGCAAAAGCATTTTAGCACTGTGTAGAGTCTCTAGAAATTTTATTTGCAGCAGAAATTTTGCCTCATGAGAACTATGTGAAAAGCACAGGCAAGTAGGAAGTTGCCGGTAACTACTCGTCAATACACAGAAACACCAGCAGGTGAGGGGAGAAGAGGGGGGGTGGGCGGGTGTTCACAAACGGCTGAGGAGCTCTGGAAGCTCTCAAGACCAACAACAGCAGAAACTCACACTGCAAGGATCATCTCTCTCAAGCCGAAACTGAGTTGAAGTTACTTGTAAACACATGTAAACCTCATCTCCTTGGAAAACTGCTAAGAAAACCCTGCCAACTGTAGACCCAGGTACTCCGATCCCTGCCATTGTAGGTTATGTACCTCTGGGATGTAATGGATGTGCATGCCGAAACACGCGTGCACGTCTGAGCCGCAGAACCAACACGTATCCGTAAACATTATGAATAATACTTGCGAGAATGTATGGCCTTCTCCTAAGAAGCTCCTGAAGTACTTTATCCAAATCAAATCACTGTCCTATCACACCTTCCTTGCCTTTCCTGCATATTATCCGTGAGCAAAAGAGATGGGGTGCATTACTCAAAGTCTGGACAGAGGAGGGGGTGACTGTCCCTACCCCGACTTCTCCTTAGTCCAAGCTGCCATCCCGAAAGGGGACCGTGTCCAGAATGTTTTCCTAGAGACACATCTGAGCCCCCACACCCCCACGCGGTCGCGTCACCAGTGCCGCGGCCACCTGGGCGAGGACCAAAGTCTGGAGGGAATTCCCTGCGCCGCGCAGCTTGGGAAGAGGATGGGAAAGCGAGACCCGGCGAGTTTTAAAAAACGGAGCAGGGAGAGGGTGCCGAGTGGACACAAAGGGGAGGGTTCCAGGTACTCACCCAGCCCTCGAAGGTGTCCGAGGCGCCGGCCGTGCGCAGCAACTCCTGGAATTGCAGGGTACAGTTGGCCACAAAGTGGTCGTAGCCCAGGGGCGTCTCGTGGAAGACGGCCAGCTCGAGGTGGCCACCGTCGGTGACGTTGGCGCAGAACTCCTCATTGTACGTGGGTTTGTTAGTCTTCTGCTTGGTGCTGGTCTGGCCCACGCGTACCTGGTCCACGCTCACGGTCAGGTAGGGGTCCAGCAGCTGATGGCCCTTCTTGAAGAGCGAGTGGCGCAGGGACCAGCGGGTGGGCTGTAGCCCCACGGCCTCACCAATGCGGACCCTCAAGTAGCCATTGAACTTCATGGTGCCGGACGACATGCCGGCGTCGCTGCCCCGGCTCTGGGGACGGCGCGGGCTCGCAGAGGGAGAGCAGGGGGCCCTCGCTCAGGCTAGTCCTCGCGGCGGCCGCAGGAGCGGAGGCAAATCCCGGGAAAAGCAGCGCCCAAGCCCCCCTCGACCGGCCATTCTGCCTTCTCCGCGGGACCTTCCCTCCCCTCCTTCCCTCCCTCCCTCCCTCCCTCCCTCCCTTCCTAGCGAGGTGGAAAGGAGGGGAGCCGGGCGCCAAGCCCTTAGCGGGCCGGGGTAGCCCGACCGTCCCTCTTGAGCGCTCGGCGCTTCCCGGGGGCTCGCACAGGACTCGCCCCTTCGCCAGGGCCGGGAAGCGCCTCTCCTCAAAGAGCCGGAGCGACCCGTCCGGTTAGCTCGAGCCCCGAGTGTCTCCTGCCCCCGCCTCCTCCCGCTTCGGCTCCTGCCCCCGCCTCCGCGGGCTCACGCTCTCCCCCACTCGGCGAGCTTCAAACCAGGAAGCAGCTGCCGCCGCATCCCGAGCTGGAGCTCCAAGTTCACGGCAGCCCTGCGCGGGCTCGCGCGCCTTCTGAAGCCCGGGGGCGTGGCGCGCGGCCGGCTGCCGGCCCCTGAGGTCCGTCAGACGCGGGGTCACTCCGCCCTGGGAGCCCCGCGCCCGCCCGCTCGCACCGCTCCGCGCGCGCTCTCAGCATCAGGGTCTGGTAGGCGCTCTGGGCTGGAGGCTACCCCAGGTGGCGGCCAAAAGAGGAAGGGCTTTCGGCCCAGCCGGAGCAAACACCTGAGGCGTGGGAGACAAGCCCGGGGAGGGCTGGAAGGCGGGGAGGAGGAGCTGGGAACCCGCGCGCCTGGGAGTCGCTCGCGCCCTCCCTACCAGCCTAGGAGGTGGGCTGGCGACCCTGCCTGGCTGTCTGGGAGAGGCCCTGGCCGGACGCGGGTGCACGGCGGGGAGGTTCCTTTTCCTAATCTTTACAGGGGTGGCTCATCCCGGTTCAGCTTGGGCCTATCCTGTTTGTGTGCCTTTCCTGCAGAGAGTAATTACATGGTGGTTGTGTGTGTGTGTGTGTGCGTGCGTGTGTGTGTGTTTTAATAGGACAGTAGTAATGATGGAAATCCTGTCTGCCTCCTTCTCGGAGAGGTGTGTCTTGTTGCACAAAGAGCAGGAAGGGTCAGTTCTGGAGACAGAGATGGCTGAGACGTCATAAATCTCTTCCTCTGGCGGGGTGGTTCCTGGTCCACCCAGCCCTACAAGATGAGGACAGAAGATGTTCACACACACTGTCCCTGACACATGTGGGCCAAAGAAATCGTCTCTTCTAGGAACACTCTGGGCTGTTGCTCTGTTTATGAGTCAGAGCGGGCAGCCTTTGGTGTCTTTCCCCACCCATAGTTCCTGCAGTTTTTGTCCCCTGGATACTCCTTTCAGTGTAATCAGCTCTCCCTGAAGCTTACTCCCTGAGGGCCAGAGCAACCAGTGTGTCTCCCATAGAGCCTCAGACATTCTTAAGATACTTAATTATATTCTGTCTGGCGACTCTGAGTCTCCTGAGAGGAGGTCAGTCTTTGTAGCCCCCTAACCCAAGTGCCCTAATGGGGGCTCTCAAACCTAGGTCCTCAGCATTTCACCTAGGCACACTATGGAATGAAAACAAATAAGAACAATGGGTCAGTGAGGGGAGGTAGGAATTAAAAACACCAGAACTTCCTTAGGAGAACAGGGCCAGGATGTGGCAAATCACCCTAATGACACCTTAGCTTTAGACAGGGCTTGTAAAGCAAGCTCCCAAACATCCAGGGAGAGCCTGTCTGGCCCTAGTGCTCCAGGGGAAGAGATCAAGGGGACGATTTGGGTCTCCTTGGTCTCCTTTTCCTCCAAAGAGTGGGACTCTGGCTTTAAGAACCACTGAAAGATTTGCTGCTATTGGACTTTGGTACTAAAAGAAGATAGTCCCCAAATGGTGGGCAGATACACAGCTGCCCTAGGGTTGGGAGGTAAGGGACACTTTACCTCCATTTTTGCCCCATCAGTCAGCACCAGGCAGAGGTGGGAAGTGGTGACGGAGCACTGAGCAGGACAGGCATGGAGCCTGCCCTCCTGGGACTTACAGTCCCTCAATGACTAGAGGATGCAGGGGAGGAATGGCCAAGGTGCCATGGGATAATGTAAGCTGGAAGGGGTAGTCAGGGAAGGGCCCCCTGAAGAAATTCACAGCAGAAGGATCAGTTTCCTCAGAGTTCCTGAGAAAAGGGACCATTTGATTGACCTGTTTGGGGACCAGGGAAGGATTCCTGTGGCTGCAGGGTCTAGTGGCTGAAATGAGTCTGCAAAGGTGGCTCACAGTTCAAGACCGACCAGACTGGTAGGTCATGGGAAAGTCTTTGAACTTTAACTCTGAACAGCTGGAAGCCTCTGGAAGGCTGTTAAGCAGGGCCAGGACAGGGTGAGATGGGTGTTTTAAAGTATCTCTCTGGGGCTGTGAGATGCATGGGTGGGAAGGAGCAACACAGGTATGGGGAGACCAGGAAGGACGTTGTTGCAGAAGTCCAGAGGGGAGACGGTGACTGGGGCTCGGGTGGTGTGGCAGGGATGAGGATAAGGAGGTGGGTTTGAGAAAGGTTTGGAAGGTAGAATTGACAGGTCTCGGTGATGGGATGAATAGAGGGAATGGCGAAGAGGAAAGTATCAAGGAGGGCTTGCAGGAATTCAGTTTGAGCAACTGCGTGGATCACGGAGCCATTAGTGACTAGGAAACACTAGAGGAGGAGCAGACCTGTGGAGGGGGATGCAGAGTTCAGTTTGAAACATGTCAGGTTGGATATACCTTTGACACATTTAGGTGGAAATCTGAAGTGGGCAGTCGGCTAGGTGGCTGTGGGGGTCAGAGGTGGAGCTTGAGCTAAAGGCATAAAGGGAGGAGCCATCAATATACAGATAGCAATCAAAGCTAGAATAGTGGATGAGATCACCGTTATGGGAAAACATAGGAAGAGAATGTGGAGGGGAGGGTATATCTCAGTGGTGGAGCATGTGCTAGCATGCATGAGGTCCTGGGTTCAATCCCCAGTACCTCCACTTAAAAAAAGAGAGAGAGAGAGAGAGAATGTAGCTTGAGAAAAGAAACTTCCAAAAACTCCAACATTTGTAGGTGAAAGAGAGGCAGGCAAGGGGCTTGGGACTGGCAGGCGGGAGTGAGAGAAAACCCAGGAGGATGTGATATCCAGTTATTGTGGAAACCAACCCAAAAGTTCTCAAGCAGGAAGGAAAGGTCAGCTGGGTCAGAGGATGCTAAACGATTAAGCAAACAGGTGGAAAGCAGGCCCATGGAGCTGGCGGTGGACAGGTCCTGAATATTCTTTGAGCTGACTGAGCAGCAGGGTGGAAGTGAAGCCTATTTGGGGTGGGCTTGAGGTGGAAAATAAGAAGTGGAGAGAGTGAGTGTGGACACTCTCAAGAGGCTTGGCTGGAGTGGGGAGGACAGTGGGAGCTGAGGAGGAGAATGGAATCACCAGGTGGAGGGCTTTTTTAGTAAGAGGAGCAACGCAAGGGAGGAAAGAGATGGCACAGTTCTGAGCCCGCAGGAGGGCATGCCGTTTAAGACACAGGTGAAGAAATGGGCCTTCATTTAAAAGAAACACCTATGCCTGGGGCTCGTAGCCTGCTGTCTAAAACTGCCCGCATACAGCCAGAGGGGATGGTCCCCGGAGGCCCCAACTTCCTGGACTTCCAGTTTAACAGCCCCAGCAGAAGGAGGATTTTCTGTAATAGCATCCTTAAATCAATCTTGGGGAAGACTCTGATTGTCTCCAGGCTATGTCATGTGTCATTAGGTGGCTCCTGGGGGACACTAGACAGGTAGTAAACAGGCACATGGGACAGAGTCCCTGTAGGGAAGGACTTTCTGCCAGTACAAACCTCACCAGCGCAGCTGCTGTTATCAGAGCTGGTGCTGACTTTTAAGAAAGGCAGGGGAGCAAGAAGTTTCCTCTCTACACATCCCACCCTGCTCCCTGGTGGCTTGTATACAATGCAATACTGCAACTTGCTTAACTGTATAGATTGTTTTGAAATATGTATTATAGGTTCTTTTATGGACTAGAGGTTTGTTCTTTCTTCCTTTATCACTGTCACTTTTTCTTGTCTTCATCACACTATAACTTTGGACTTCCCTGTCTACAATTCTTAATACTTTATCCAAATGCTTTTTTGATTGACTGCTTGATTGACTAAATCACTGTCACTTTTCTAATTTCTTTAGGAATATTTGACACAACCCCCATTCCACTTTAAAATAGAATTAGAGAATAATGCAGCCAGGTCAAAAACTACCCCCATGTTACCATAAAATGACACCCTCTGGAGGGCAGTTTGACACCATACATCAAAAGCTTCAAGGTAAGAATTCACTTCTTTGCCTGAAGAAGTCCAGCAATAGTGAAATGGCCAAGTAAATTATAGAATAACAAGTCAGTGGGATATTACATAGTTATTAAAATGATATATGATAAGCAGCACAGAAAAAAGCTAGTAAATAACATTTAAAAAAATCTAGAGTAAGAAATATAAATGTGCCATGAAGCACATAAAATATGTATACCAAAGGATTAAGATTAGAATGCAACACAGATAAGTGAAAATAGTTCTTAGGATGTGGAATTTACAAATGAATGAGAAATGTACTTCTCTACAAGGGCTTTGAAGATAAAATAATTCACATAAGGCATGTGATACATTGCCAAGCACATCGTACATTTCAGCTGTTACCTTGGCTGCCATATTCTCACTTAATAATGCGCCTGCGTTATGACAAGGCGCTTGACAAACATTTCTTTTAAGCCTCATGACAACCATAGAAATGTTCTTAGCTCCTATTTTATACATAGGAAAGCTGAGGGCCAGAATGGTTAACTGAATTGGATCACGTAGCAAATACATGAAAGAGCTGAGATTTGGCCCATTTTTGCAGAAATGCATGCCTAAGCCCTATCCCAGGTTTTTTTTTTTAATTGAAGTATAGTTGATTTACAATGTTGTGTTAATTTCTGGTGTACAGCATAGTACAGCATATATATTCCTTTTTGTATTCCTTTTCATTATAGGCTATTACAGGGTATTGACTATAGTTCCCTGTGCTATACAGTAGGAACTTGTTGTTTATCAATTTTATACATAGGTAGTTTGTATCTACAAATCTCAAACTCCCTATTTATCCTTCCCCACTCCTTCCCTGCCCCACCCCAACCCTGGTAACCATAAGTTTGTTCTCTATGTCTGTGAGTCTGTTTCTGTTTCGTAAATAAGTTCATTTGTGTCCTTTTTTTTAGATTCCACATATAAGTGGTATCATACAGTATTTTTCTTTTTCTTTCTGACTTTCTCCACTTAGTAGGACAATCTCCAAGTCCATCCATGTTGCTGCAAAGGGCATTATTTTATTCTTGTTTATGGCTGAGTAGTATTCCATTGTGTGTGTGTGTGTGTGTGTGTGTGTGTGTGTGTGTGTGTGTATGTGTGTGTGTGTATACAGATATACCACATCTTCTTTATCCAGTCATCTGTCGATGGACATTTAGGTTGATTCCATGTCTTGTCTATTGTAAATAATGCTGCTTTGAACACTGGGGTACATGTATCTTTTCAAATTAGAGTTTCCTCTGGATATATGCCTAGGAGTACATCCCAGGTAGTTTTAATGCATAGTAGGAATGAAAACTATTATACACACTGAGTACAAAGAGGAAAAATCTGGAGATTCTCAGGATGCAGGAGAGAGTGGTACACAGAGCAGGAATTAGAGCAATGCTGTTCCCTATTGGTTTCTAACTATGCATAGGTACGTATACATAATAGTGTATGTATAAAGGTACAGAGGTAGTACAGGTGTGGCACAGGTAGGCCACCATGTACTTACAAGTGTTCCAAAAAAAATAGAAAAAGGTAAGATACTTCACAGGTATAGTAATATTTCTCAGAATGGAAGGAAGACACAAGTCTCACATTAAAAAGTACACAGTGTAATAGGCAGAATGAGTAAAAAAAAAAAAAAAAAAAAAAAAGAACCATGCTTAGACACATCATTGTGAGGTTTCTGCAGCTAGGATAAAAGGAAGCTCTTCAATGACTTGAAGGAAGAAACAGAGGCAAAGGGGGTGGGGTAGGGGAGTCTGGGATGAAATCAGAGTAGTAAGATCCTCAGGGAGCCAAAGGGTCGTGACACGTCAGTCAGTCAGTGTGTCACTGGATGAACAGCTCATCATGAGAGAGGGAAGGGGGGAGAGGAAGTCTGAGGGGCCAAGTCCTAAAATAGCAGACGGAGTAGATCAGCTGGGCTTCCCACCCTTCCTCAGCCTTTCTCAGAGAAGAGCCTCAAAAGCCCACTTAAGTCAGACGGATTCCAGGGATTGAGATCAGAACAGAAGTGCAAACATAAAAGTAATACCCCCGTAAAAAGCAGTCAAGTTGATAGCACACTTCGTCCTGACCACGGCCTAGATGGAGCCTGGGGAACAGGAGCAGTGACTCCAGAAAACATTTCTGCCATTGTTTTCTAACAGGAACTCCAGTACAGTTAAATATTTTCTGTGTGTAAAAAGAACAAACACAAATCTCTCCCATGGCTGTGTTACTTTTTGACATAACTCACCTACTTGAATCTACCCATGTTAGAATATTTTCATTTGAAATCTTCCACATTACCTAAAGTGCCTTTCTTAGTAGTGGATGCAACCCTAGAAAACACTACAGGCACTTTATTAAGAAGCAGATTCATAAAAGTCCTCAGCCTGAATTATGGTTTTATGGATCAAAAAAAAAAAAGACATATCTCATGTACAATAAGAGAGAAATAGTTTAGGGGAGCCAAGACTAATTTGCATTTAGTCACCTCAAACATTTCTTTGTACCCACTTCTGTAATTACAACCCAGAGAAGCATGTCATTAGATGAGGCAAAATATCTTTCAAACTTAAATAATTTAAAATTACTTATTTCTGAATGCATAACTTACTGTAACTCCTCCTTTTAGTATTTTTCTTAATACTTTGATATTTCTAAAAATCACTAGTGATAGAAGCAAATGAATATGGTTTAAAATTGTAATAATTTTCTCTAAACCTATTATTAATACAGCTAATGGTCAGGTTGGTCCATTAACTTTTATCATTTGGTCCTAGTCCATTAATAAGCTGAGTGGTTATTAACTACAAGTAGCAACTGAGTTATTAGAGTTTATGGCTTGTGTAAGAAACCTGTAAGAGGAAAATGATTATTTTGCTTTAATAGCATCTTTCTCTTGCCCTTTGCTGGGTTTTCTCTACGTCTCATTGATAACATTTTCTGGCGTACTCAGTGGCCATCTAACGAGTAATTCCATTCTGGTCATTGGGCATCATGCTCATACTTTTCAAAGTCCCCTGGAATTGCCTTTAGGTCATTTGTAACACCCTCCACGTGTTCTTTCATCCTTGGAATTGAATAATAGATAGTGATAAAATGTAGTACATAAAATGGCCTTTGTCAGTTCAAATAATCTTAATAGGAAGATCAATCCAGCCTTCTTGGCTATGCTTTTACATCGTTGTAAGCAGGGAGATGGGAGGAGCTTCACTTTAAATAGAATATTTTACCAAGATGTAGCCATTACTACTTATGACAGTAGCCATTAAGATATTCACAATATATAGTTAGTGAAAAAAAAAGGCTATTAAACTATAATTCAGCAGGATCCTATGCCGTGTAGAGTGTACATTGTATGTTTTGTGTGTGTGTGTGTGTGTGTGTGCACGTGTAAATTTGGAAGAGTAGACGCCTAAGTGAACAATGGTTATTGCAGGTCATAGATTACAGAGTGGAGTCTGGCTAATATAGAGGTTGAAAACAGGGACTCTGGAGCCAGATAGCCTCCACCCATATCCTATCTAATACCTCCACCCAAATCCTGTCTCCTATAGCTGTGTAACTTTAGGCTGTACCTAACCTTACTGGGCCTTAGCTTTCTCATCTGTAAAGTGGGTTACTGTGTTCTACAGAAGTTGATTGTAAAGTCCTTTAAACAGTGCCAGGCACATAGTAAGCAACTTTATAACATTTATTATTATGGGTGGCTTTTTCTTCTTATCATTTATCTGTATTTTGTGATTTTTCTTTTTTTCTATAATGAAAATTTCAGCAATTTCAGTTCTTAAAGCTAATATTAAAATGCTGCACACCAAATCACAGATAGGTGGACTTTAACTCTTTCAATTGTAATCATTTCCTGTCATCTTTCTGGTGAAACATGAACGTCTTCTGGTTCTTGGAAGTGAAAACGCAGTTTGGCCCCTCTTCCCAGGAGCTTATAGTTCATAAAAATAAGGAGGCATTAAAAAAAAAAAAAACAACCCTCTGTCCTTGAAATCTTGGTAATGAAGTGTAAAATTTTCATATCAACCCCAAAGAGAAAAATTTAACTGTCTACAAAACTGATACATAGTCCCCCCCAGTCCCTTCCCATTTTCCCTTCTTAGAACTGTGAAACGAGGCGTTTGTTTAGAATAGAGAAAGTTAGCAAATGTTTATTGTAGATACTAGAAAAGGAAAGTAGGTAAATACTTCGTAGCAAATCAAGGTACTGTTTATTTTCTAATAATTTAATGAAGTCTCACTATACAGTTAACATAATTTTAGCTCTGGAAGCCAACAAGTGAGAGAAGGGCAATTCAGACCTTCTGGCCATGATTTTTGGGCATGAGTGGGGAGTTGGATGGCCCAGGAATTGGCACTTTTGACAAAGCTGAACAAGTATAGGTGATTCTTTTGTACTTGAGTTCAAGAAACCCAGGCACAAGAGACAAGAGCGTTCAAAGACCTAGGTCTGCATCCTCCAAATTGCTAGATGACCTTAAAGAAGTCACACAATTGCACAGAATTAAATGAGAACCCAGCTCAAAAGCACGTGGCAAAGTCCTGCCGCATTATATACATGTTACTGGTCTTGCTGCTCACTCTCCCTATCCCCCCACCTCGGCCTGGCCTCTTCACACCCCACGCCATGTGTCCCTCCGGGGTGAGGCATTGGTACTGCAGAACCAGGCACAGACCCATGGCCTCGCAGGGGCTCAACCCCACCACCCGCAGAGACTCTGCAAATCAGTGGCAGAGTTTGTAACACATTCTCTTAGTTCAAATAGAATCAGTCCAAACTGAGAATCTAAATATGGAGGGAAACCTGAAAAAAAAAAAAAAAAAACCCTCCAGTAGCAAGAGAAACAAAAGAAACCGCTGGTGAGTATAACCAAGCTCACGGGCTAAATAGGCATGGAAACACAAAAGCCACCCACACATAGTACTGAGATGAAACTTGGGCTCAATACAGGCGAACGGAAGCCAACAAAGGAATTTTACACATTTCCCTGACTTACTCTTTTTTTTTTTAAGAGTCCGAACAACTGAAATCAGGAAACACCTGTGCTTGTTAACATTAGTTAGGAAATGACTTTAAAAACTTGGACTCGGTTTGAGATAACTGATGGCAGGCAGTGATATCATTCCAGAGTCTGTATTTCCATGTAAACGCACAAGCCACTTCTCTTCGTTTGGGTCTGTTTTTGTCATAGCAATCAGAGACTCAATGCATTGTACTTATGGGATACGTGCTTTCTTTTTTGTTTTAAAATTACCTGGCATTTAGCCCCATGTTTGTTTTCCTTTTCCCATTTGTAATTAGCCAGTGCGTGTTATGAGCACCCAGAAACAGAGCTGTCATTGAGATGAAATAAATGTATACAATGAATGTTTTAAGATGGAAAACAAAAATAGAATATTGCAGTAAGAAGATGGGTCGGACAAGTTAAAATAAGAACACAAAAAAGATGGGTCCTTTGACCTGGAAGACATGCCTGAGAACTCGAGACCAAAACTTTATCCCAAAGATGAAGAGTCAGAAACGGAAGTCAAGCATTTCTCATGTTGTTTATTACACATTCCCCGGGTCTTCAGAATGTGGAGCCAGAGCTCCCCAGAGCAGGTCCCTTTCTCAAGTAAACTACTGACTCAACATGCCTTATCTCTAAGGGATTTATATAAGCAGCAGTATCATTCATATTGCTTTGATATGTTTTGTTAAACAATAAAGTAAAACACATACATTATGGTAGAGTTGATGATTTATATCAGTTTCTTAGAAATACAGTATCAGGAAAATTTGTTTCTAGCATTTTCCTTTGATGTTCCAGTTAAACTATAACCACTGAAAAAAGTAATTTTTGTTGTTTTAAATAGAATTACAAATTGAACTTTGTGCCAGTGAACAATAAGTTTTGCATAGATCATTTTACTATCTCAATTTTATTATATCCCACTTTTAAAAATAGGATATTAGAATACACTTTGTTCTACCCAAATTTTGCTTTAAAGTCTTGTAAAATGTCTTTTCAGTGTTCGATAAACACTGTAATGAGTTTCACAGATATTAATGTTAATTATTAATCATTGTGCTTTAGAAATATTAATTATAATAATTTAAATGAACTTCAACAAACTAGCAACTATTGAGGCCAGGTTAAGAACACATAATAATCATCAAAGACCAGGGCTCTGACATAGAAACGAAACAAAGATCTTTAAGTGAAAAAAGAAAAGTGATTTTTTTATCTTAGTGATTTTTAAGATGTACAAACCATACCAAAATGTATGTCAGAGGACATCCACTTCTGGCCGTACAGAGAGACTGGTGCTGGACCTGCCCTCCCACTGAAAACAACTATAAATATCTGAGGTAACGGATTTCACACATTTGGCAATAAACATCATAGGGCTGCAATGCTCGGGAGAAGGAAAACCCAAAGAGAGTGCGGCCACATCTTCAGCTTTCTGCCTGGGATACCAACTGGAATATAAGGAAGTGGAATCCTAGGGGATACAGAAATCCTGCTGAGCTGAATAGGTACAGATAGAGTTTAGAATGTCTGTGGTTCTTGGAATTTGTAAGGCAGGATATCAGACAGGAAGGAGCTGTGCAGAGGGGCACAAAGATGTCATGAGTGTTCCCTGACAGCCCATGTGTAGGATGAGACTTCATGAGTCCTAAGGGAGGATGGATCTGCAGGTAAGAGACCTGAGCCAAGATGTCACAGGCTGTGCAATGCTTCAAACATGAGAACATTGGCCCAACCAAAATGGAGAGGCCTTACTAAGCACCTCATGCATTCAACTGAAACTCCAAAGAGGCCACACCTTAGGAGTAAGTACCATGAGCCAGAGACAGGGCCATGCCCCGGGACTAAGGACAAACTGACATAGAACTGTCCGACCAAATCATAAAACAAAGCCCAACAAGGTCAAGAGGGTTTGCCAGTAATTTAACAGCCTGATAGAAAAAAACCTCAATGCCCTTTAAAGAAAGATACAATAATCCATTGTCTATAATTCCCATAAAACAACATTCAAGAATAATACTTAAAATATTAGACATGTGAAGAAGCAGGAAAATGTGACCCATAATCAAGAAAAGGAACAGTCATACAAGCAGAATCCAAGAGGACGCAAACATCGGAATTAGCAGACGAGGTCCTTAAAATAGCTATTATAAATACATTTAAGGATGCACAGGAGAAGATAAAATATATTGAATAAACAGATGGGGAGTATCAGCAAGTAAATAAACCAACTAGATATATTAGAAATAAAAAGTACCTCTCTGAAATTACATACACACACACACACACACACACACACACACACACACACACATAATTTGAGCCCTAGTAGGAGAGAAGAAAGAGAATGGAGTAGAATAAAATATGAAGAAACAATGGCTGAAAATTCTTCAAATGTGGTGGAAAACATCAGCCTACAGATTGTAGAATCAACAAAATCCAACAAGAATGAATATAAAAAACCACACCTAGGTACATCATAGTCTAAAGACTGAAAATAAAAGATAAAGAGTAGATGTTGAAAACAGAGAAAAAAGTCCATTACATACAGAGGGGAACAATGCTCTGAGATTTGACTTCTCATTAGAAACAACAGAGGCCAGAAAAAAAATGGAATGTTATTAAAATACTAAAAGAAGCGGTCAACTGAGAATTATATACACAATAATTGTATCTTTCAAAAATGAAAACGAAAAAGACATTTTCAGATGAATGAATGCTGAGAGAATTCATTGTAAACTATAGGAAGTAGTAAGAGAGGAGTTTTTAGTATGATGGGAAGTGACTGTGCAGCAAGGGGAAAGCTTCCTCAGAGGAAGAAAGCACCAGAACACAGGAGCATTGAAGGAAGAAGTGACAAACAGGTGTACAGATACGAAGGACTGTCTCTTTTCCTTCTCCTCATAATTTATTTACAAGGCAAAAGACTGTTTTAGTAATCTATAATGAGAAAGAATATGAAAATGAATATACATATGTATATGTATGACTGAAACACTATGCTGTACACCAGAAATAGACACATTGTAACTGACTATACTTCAATTAAAAAAAAGACAAAAGATTGATTAAAGACAAATATGTTGTAGGGGTTTTAACTCATGTAGAAGTAAATATATATGGTAACAATAACAAAAAGAATAGAGTTAATATTATATTATTATAAAGTTCTTATATTTTACATAAAGTAGTACAATATTAACTCTAAGTAAACTGGTAAGGTTGTGTTGTCCACACACAGGAGTCATTAATCACAAGTGACTAAATTTAAATATAATTTAAAATTCATTTTCTCAGTTGTATTAACCACAGTTCAAGGTCTTAATAGCTATATATTGAGCTCCCATATTGGAAAAGCACGTGGAATATTTTCATCACTGAAGAAAGTTTAGTTGAAGAATGCAACTAAAAAAATTAAAAGAAAATACACAGATGTATGACTTAAAACCAATAGGAGAATTGAATTAAAATAGAATACTAGTCATCTTAGATCTGCTATCCTATAAATTCAGCGGATGCAGGAATGTTCATTTTCTTCACTGTTGTATGCAGCCAGGCTCAGTGTCAGACACACAGAAGAAATTCTACAATTGTTTGTTAAATAAATGAATGTCTGATGTCTTCCAACTCTAAAAGAATAAAATCAAATAGAGAATTAAAAATGTTTTGTTAACCCAAACAAAGACAGAAAAGGAGAAAATAAGGGGAAAAAACAAGATAAGACAAGAAGAAAACAAATAGCAAGATAACAGACTTAAATCCAACTGTGTCAATAATTACATTAAATGTAAACAAACTGAACAATCCAATGAAAAGGAAGAGATTGCAAGGATGAATAAAAAGCAGGATTCAACTATATACTGTTTGAATTTTAAAGACCCAAAGAAGTTAAAAGTAAAAGGAGGCAAAAAGACAGACGAAACAAATCTAAGAAAGGTGGTATTGATATCATTATAGAAGATAAACTTCAAGGGAGACTTCCATCATTCCAGAGAGTTCTCTCAAGTCCTCTTCCATGCACCATCCTCCATAGGCAACCCACTGATCTGATTTCTATCACCAAGTCAAGGAAAATGATTGGAGTTGAAGAGTAAAATTTCTTAATGATAAATGGTCACATAGATATTTCATCATGAAGATATACAGATTCTAAATATCTATGAGACTAAAAAGGCTTTAAGTACAAGAAGCAAAAATGGGAATTTAAAGGACAAATATAAAAACCCATAATCACAGTTGAAGATTTTAACACCATTCTCTGTAACTGATAGAAGAACTAGGCAAAAGATTAATAAGGATACAAATGATTTGAAGAATTCTATCTGCCAACTTGGTTTAACAAGAGTATGCCAGCACCCCTGAGGAAAAATAAAACATCCAATAAAACAAAAACATTAGACGGGTGATACTGAAGAAATGCTCACAAATGCTCCATTTTAAGATTTAGTGAAAAATAGAAAAGATAAAGGAAAACTGTGAGATAAAATGAAGTGGGGACATGAGACCAGGGACATACTGGACACAGGCATTGGATTATAAGAGGATGGAAAACTTACGTATGGGAAGATCTTTCTAAATCACTTCCTAAAAGGTCAGATAGTATTCAAACTGTATGAAAAAAATGTTATTTATGCTTTGAAACATTTACTTTAAAATATCCTTTCTAATAACAGATCAATACATATGACCACACTGTGTTGTCAAATGACGATGCAGTTTGTTAATTTCTGCAGCTGTGTTGGGAGTTGCAGTGTTCTAGTTTGATTTCCCTGTACGTGGGGTGTACTCAGATAGATGTGAACTCCTAGGGACAAGATGTGTGGTATACTATCATATGCAGTGAATAATGTTTAGCAAGAGATCTTGTAAAACTTAAGAAGTCTCTAAATTAGGATCAGGAAGATGGAAGGAAAGTAACTTAGCAGTTAAGAAATCTGTGATCAAGAAAAGCAAGAAAGAAGGCTCTTTGTGGAGAAACGAGCAAGGCTTTGCTTGCCTCAGGAAAAGTGTCATGGGAGGTGAGAACATAAGTAGGATTGACCACCTGAAAGGCAAAGGGTTACAAGGTTTTCTGCAAGGTTTGTGTCTGGGAAGGCTCTGGTCTGAGGCAGAGGAGAGGGGAGGTTTTGGTCACAAACTGCCCTTTTATTTACAGGTATCTGCATACTGACACAGGCCCACGTCACAATGTTTCAGTAAATGTTAAATGGTTGCTAATATCCTCAACGAAAATAATCAGAAATGTATTTCCTTATACATCTATCAAAATTCATCATTATACCACAATAAAGTTGTTTAAAAATTTTTAAAAATGTATTTCCTGTCAAGCTAGCTCTATAATACAGTAAATAAAAGGTCACAATCTGGAGCCAAAGTGCTTGGATCCAAATACTGGATCTCCACTCATCCCTGGGCGAGTACTACACCTCTTGGTACCTCAGTCTTGTCATCTCTAAGAAGGGAATGATAATACTTGCTGGCACCTGTCTCAAAGGGTTATTTCTAGGATTAAGTGAGTTAAAGCATGTAAAATGCTTACAACACTGTCTGACACATAGTATGTGCTTGAAAAATTTTACTGTATTGTATTACTATGGAATGGATAATCAACTCCCTTCCTTTGAAATGAATGCAAAGAGCGTTTAGAAGAGGGAAACCGTAGTCAGAATACACACACGTTCCTCACACACACCCGAAACTCTGACAGCCCCACTCAGAAACTGTGGCACACTCATAACATTATTTAATCACCCTTCAAGGATTGCATGAGTAATTTTCACCAAGCAAAGGTTTGTGGTAGTGGCAGAGTGAACGTTAAGGACGTGGGAGATGAGAGCAAGAGAGGTAGAGCCTGACCCTCAGATCTCTTCATGGGCACCTGCGTGGGTGAAGGGGCCATGGCCCCAGAGAGGGAACGCTGGCTTGGTGCTGGGCATGGTGAGTCCCATTTCAGATGAGTTAAGTTCTTCAGGCACTTTTAGCCTGAAGACATCCAAGTGGAAGAAGTGGATACATGGGCTGAAGATATACAGCTGGGAAACATCAACACCAAAAGATAACTCGAGTTCTGGGCACAGGCGGGACTGCTAGGGAGAGGAGAGAGAGGAGAGGATGAGGAGCCTCTGGCTGAGCTCTAGAGTGACTGGGTGTGCAGTGGGAGGGAAGGATGAGAGCAAGGGGGGCAGAGACTAAGGCATAGCAGGGGCTGTGTTATACTTCGATCTGGGCATGAAACTTGAGTAACACCTTCCATTGATTGGTTAGCAATGAGAGTAATGAAGCCAGCCCCTGGGACTGATCCCTAAGAAAGTCAAAATAAATTTTATTCTCTTCCAGAGTTAAAGCTAGCATTTCAGATAACATATAAATGAACTTGCATTCTATCTGTAAGTAAATGCTTCCAGTAACAAGGACCTCTAAATGAGAGAATATGGCTACACTAAATTCGGCAACACTATTAGCAAATCAGGGGCACGATGCTCCAAAGGGGAGGTAAAGCAGTTAGATTATCTCATTTGACTCAGGAGTCCCACACCCAAATCTCTAAGTCTAAGAGGCATTACTCTTGTGTCACAAAGGAAGGAACATTTTGTTTATGCAAGTAAATTTTCATGTGGGACTGTGGGATTATGTTCTTGTTATTATTTAGTAAATTATAATACTGGAAAATTTAATATGAAAAATAAAATGTATCTGTCCTCGTTGAAACAAGCACGTGACAATGTTAACTAATGCATATTGTTTTCTTCTGCACAGCCTAGCATTAGAATTCCATGTGCTTTTCACATTTGAAATGCACAGTGCCATCTAATGGCCGCAAACCACAACAGAAAGAGGAAGGAAAGAAGATGAGAACTAAAATAATACTAACAATGATAAAAGTAAATCAAATAAATTTAAAGTTTCAAAATTGTTTAGTCAACTGGCTTGGCATACAACAATTTTATCTTTTCCCTAATCATTGTAATGTGAGTTACACATGATCATATTGCATAGATAGCAATAGATCACATTTCAAATTTAAGTAATTCTTGACAAACCCATAAACATAAATTACATACTTTAAAAAAAAATCACAAAATCATCAGAAACACCTTGGATGAAATAATATGTTCAACTAGGGTGATTCTTTTTTTTTTTTAAGTAGGTAAATTAGGGGTATCCATGGAAGGACTTTATCTTGATTTCTACAAGGCTAACACGGGACCAGTCTTCTGCGTGGAAAACAATTATTCTAAGTACTCTCCTTGCAGACCCTCAGGACTCGGGACATTATGGGACTACTGCATGAGTCTTGGACTTCAGAGAAAGAAAGTGAAGCTGCCATCTATTGTTTCTGTTTTGGGAAGCTGTAGCGTGTGGCATGATCCTTCCCCTTTGAGACCAATTCTGGGATCAAGGGAATTTTCCAATCCTCACACGCACCATCCAGCTCTGGGGCCTAAGTGCGAGAAGGGAAGGGAGGAACGTGGTTGTGTACCATCTTAGTCAAGCTTCCTCCTCCAAGAACAATGCCTCCCAGACTGAGGCTTGGCTGTGAGTCTCCCGAGTCAAATGAGTCACCTTCCCTGCCAGCTCACTGGTCTCTTCCAGGCTACATCACTTTGGTCTCAGCCTTTCTGAGGTGGCTTGAACTATATGATAAAGAAATAGACAACTTCTCATAAGAATTGTTAAAATATCCTGCTCTAATTGAGAAGGGATTTAAAAACTAAAGTATGCTGTTTCATTCTTCCCTTATCACAGGCTGTTCAAAATGACAAAAATTCCTCTAAAATGTTATGATGTGGAAAGCTAGTATTTTACTGCATAGTCTTTTCCACCTGCCTTTAAGTTCTTTGGGGAATGAAGATCACACACTGCTTTATGTACAATTGCAAATCTTTCTTGAATTAACTTCCAGGCTTACCAGAATGCAAGGGGGATTTTGTAATACGGAAGCCACAAAAAAGAAGCAAAGAGTCTAAATAAAAAGGTTACAACTTAAGTTATTTGTGGAAGGCTTATTGCTTTATATAGAGATCATTAGAAATGATGATTTTTGCAAATTGGCATCAATATTAAGCAAACAGTTTCTGTGCTTTCTTCTTGGATTCAGATAAGATCCTAAAATGTGCTGGAAAGGGAGAAGAGATGTGATAAGGAATGACTTTGAGGATAAAGTTGAGAACCTTGGGTAAGATGCCACGAAGACCAACGTATCACTCCCCAGGCTTTACCACATGCCAGGCACTGGATTAGGTATCTTGTGAGCATTACTCCATGTAAGCCTCACCACCTCGCCACTAAGTAAGCCATCTATCCTTCAAGATAGATGTTAATATCCCGTTTTGAAGATCAGAAAAAAATTTTTTGAAGCTCAGGTTAGTTATCTGAGGCCCCACAGCTGGTAAAAGGTAGGGAAATGAGGTGTATTCATAGCTGGTTAAGTGGCTCTGTCCTCTGGGTGGTCCAGGGACTGGTGGTCCAGGGACTGGCAACAGCAGTTTTACCTGGTGAGTCTCCCAGGGGAGATATTTTTTAAAATCTCTTCCAATAATTCTGTTTAGCATAATGGTCTGAGAACCATTTTATCGGACCTGGAGAAAGGTCTTTAGAGACATGCCATAGGGCTCTCGTTGATCTTTTTCCTTATTTCTTTTGAATTTTTTAAACTATAAAATTCTATGTTATTTCCTCTATTTATAAAAATAAGCCATGCTCATTAAATCATTTTCCAGAAGATACATACAAGCATTAAAATAAATTGATTCTCCAATGAAGACAGACAGATGGCCAATAGGCACATGAAAAGATGTTCAATATGGCTAATTATCAGAGAAATGCAAATCAAAACTACAGTGAGGTATGATCTCACACCAGTCAGAATGGCCATCATTAAAAATTCCACAAATAATAAATCCTGGAGAGGGTGTGGGAAAAGGGAACCCTTCTACACTGTTAATGGGAATGTAGTTTGGTGCAGCCACTATGGAAAACAGTATGGAGATTCCTTAAAAAACTAAAAATAGACTTACCATATGATCTAGCATCCCCACTCCTGGGTATGTATCTGGAGAAAACTCTAATTCAAATAGATACATGCACCCCAATGTTCATAGCAGCACTACTTACAATAGCCAAGACGTGGAAACAATGTAAGTGTCCATCAATAGATGACTGGATAAAGAAGTTGTGGTATATATATGCAATGGAATACTACTCAGCCATAAAAAAAGAATAAAATAATACCATATGCAGCAACACAGATGGACCTAGATATTATCATACTAAGTGAAGTTAAGCCAGACAGAGAAAGACAAATACCACATATTATCACTTATATGTGGAACCTAAAAAAATGAGACAAATGAGCTTATTTACAAAACAGAAACATTCACAGACATAGAAAACGAACTTATGGTTACCAAAGGGGAAAGCAGGGGGAGGGATAAATTAGGAGTTTGGTATTTGCAGATATTAACTACTATATATAAAATAGATAAACAATAATGTTCTACTGTATAGCACAGAAAACTATATTCAATATCTTGTAATAACCTACAATGAAAAAGAATATATATATGTAAAAATGAATCACTATGCTGCACACAAGAAACTAACACAAACTTGTAAATCAACTCTGCTTCAATTAAAAAACAAAAGTGAAAAATCACTAGTAGTCTGGCCACCTAAAGATAAACACTGACTTTTTATGATGCATCTCTCTCCAGGCCCTTTTCTGTATTTATGTACAGCACACATATTTTAACAACAGAATGAAACACGCACAATCAGTGATTTTCTTCCAGTTTCCCCTGTATTATGGATATCTTTGCATGGCAATGAACAGATCTGCAACAACACATTGAAGCTCATCTTATAGTCCATCAAATAAATCTACCGCCTAGTCAACAAGTCAACATTGAGTCAAATCTAGTCAACATTTTTCTTAGTGACTGAGATGAAGGGGTATGTTGATCAAATATTTGGATGACACTAAGTTGGCAGAGATGGTTAACACACTAGATTTAAAGAATCAGAATGTAAATCATCTCTAAACTGATATAAAACTCAACAAATATAAAACTTCAAACAGTGTCTGTCTAGTATCTCTCTGTCCAAACCCCATATTTTGGAGAGTGGGGCATACACTGGATCTAGGAAGGGAACAAAGATAGGGCAGGCAAATTAACCATCCACCTCAGTCAGGCATCAACAAACAAACAAGGTGCAGCAAGATCAGTGGTAAATCGAATTATAAATGGCCACCCGGGAACATGTAAGATGCAAATCTCAGTATACACGTATCATTACTCAGAAGAGCTCGGTCACCCACTCCAGATAGGTGAGGTTCTGCGGCAGTTTCCCCAGTAGGGTTTTCCTGGGAGGAGCCCCAACATTGAGATCCTCAGAGGCTAACTTCTCACAGCTTGTCAGGAGAAGGCTGACTGCTCTGTTTGCAGACAGGGATGGGGACATAGCAAGATTCTTTTATCACTTAGCATGATTTAAAAATCGAGCGAAATAAAACTCCCGGAGAACATTGATCACCCACAGATCACTTCTAATCGAGAGCTCTGATCTTAGCAAATTTATTTGCTGGAAAAAAGAAAGAAAGAAAGAAAAAGATTTTCTCTTCAGCTGTTTGGGGAACCAAGAGATTTGGTTTCCAGATAAGTGTCTGTATGAGCTGGGCAGGGGCCACTCGGCAATTTCAACGTGGGGAAGAGATGCCATGTACCCAGCTGAATGGAAGGGCAACCAGAGGTAGGCTGTGTGAACCTACAGGGAGGGCACAATGGGGGTCTGACCCACATGTCTAGAAGGAAGACCTGAGACCAGTCGTTCACAAGTCTGTTCTCTGCTGCTGTCATCCTCGCTCCCCAGCCTGCAAGGCTCTTGGGCTCTGGGGTGTGGTCCCTGCTATGGTCATTTGAGATGATGTAAAAAAGGCCTACAGGCAACCGGAGGTTTCCGCGTTCAGCACTAGCTGCCAGGCCTTCTGAGAAGGTGGGAGGCCTATCATTTCACGAAGCTGTGGTCCATCAGGCATTTTAGGGTTTTGCCCTAACAGATTGCTGTTGCCAACTTGGGAGGTTAGTAAAGATGAGCTTACGCTTGATTAAGTTTGCAACTTCCCACTTTCACTCTGCAACCATCTGCAGCTAAATACACAGGCTCCTCATGTGTATACACTCTTCCCGCAGATCTCTCTTAAAAATGGTTATCACGTGGTTTCGTGAATAGATAGGGAAGAACTTTACTGGTGGTATTTTAATGGGAAATCTCTCCTTATTGATTGGACCACAGTTAAGTCTATCACATTTCCCCTAAAGACAGCCATGTACTCATCTCCTGATTTACTAGGTGGTCCCTGTAAAATAGATTGTAACTTCCAGGACTGCTGGGCCAATGTTCTACACAAAGTGAGGCAGCTACTCCACCACTGATCATTATTAAACTCTTTGTCAACCTTGTGGAACAATCTAACAAGAAACACCTAAGAGCGTTCACTGCTTTTATCTCTTTCCATAATCTTGTATACTGAGGACTAAACTCCATGGTAGGCTGAGATATACAAGCTCCAGAGTGATTCCCCACGCTCTGTCCCATCCTCTGAGTTTCAAGATCAGGAATAACAGTTCATCGATGGATCAGATACAGTGTTTCCTCCAGTTACATGGAAGAGAAAGATGGGCTTTGGCTGGTACACCAACCCAGGGTTTTCGTATCAAGGACCAGACAGGCATTAATAGCCAGCTGATCCCATCTAGAATTATCACAAAGAAAAGCCAGTTGCTCTAAATCTCAAGCCATCAACTTCCTACTTTTACATATCTGCTGTATTTTTCAATGTGTGTAGACCCTTCTCAACATAAAAGTCAGATGTTCTATGAGTGATTGACTGAGATTTGCTTGGGGATAAAATAGAATAGGTGTTTGCTTATAAGAGATATTAATTCTTTTCCAAGCTAAAATTATTAAGGTTGTATTTGCACATCATCTTGTTAGAGCAAACGCCAAACTGTTTATTAAGGAGAATCTGGGCCCTGACAGATGGTCCTTTCTTAGTCCACCTCTAAGTGGAGATGCAGTGGCCGTCTGGCCACCATATGTCCTTGTTCGGTACCTCAGATTTAATAAGAAGTTGTCAATCCCTCCCTAGCTTGCTTGATTATTAAAACATATGGCTCTGAATCTAACTGGCAACACAGAAGCTCTGTGATCCAGGAAATTAGCAGGATGTTTAATCTTGGATTAAACACAGCAGATGCTTAGCTGAGAAGAACTTTGGGAAGTGAACAGTCTTTATGGAAGATCTGAAGGGTAGCAGTGCACCCATTCTTTTAGATCAGTCGTTTTCAAACTTCTTTTTTAACCATAGAATCCTTGTTCAAACCATGTCTTTCTCAGAAGCTCAGGGTCAGAGAATGGGATGCGAGGAAGGGATGGGGCGCTCGGAGTCCCACCACTGATGGGCCCCTCAGAGCATAGCCAGAGAGCCATCGTTAGATCCTCTAACACCCCTCCCTAGACAGCGGGGCAGAGAAGCAGACTGGCACATGCAGGACTGGATCGAGGGTCCTCCCCAGAATGGCTTCACTAATTGTGCCTTGACCAAGCACCATCACATCTCACTCCAGCAGACACTGTAAGAAACAGTTCTAGGAGACGACTGCAATATTTACTGCAAGGTTGTTGTTAAAGATATTCTGTGCCTGGTTTCACAACATCTCTGCCCAAGGATAAAATGTTTCCTATTCTTTACACCAGAAATCACTTAAGTTCTTCTGAGCTAATGGTTTGTTTTCTCCCATGGAGGCAGAGATTGGTTCTTCCCCCGTGGGGCTGGCCCCTAGAACTAGCTTAAGAAGCAAGCCTGCAGACCACTCCCAGTAAGCCACATGATTTCATGATAGGTGCTTCATGAACCAACTTATCACTCAGCTCCACTTTTTTCTTTTTAACAAAATGTATTCTCTTTGCCTTCATTCTTTTGTTTTGAAGTATTTTCTGTATGTTGCTCTATTGTATATTTTAAAGCTACCTCAATCCTTTTAAAAATATGTCTATATATAAGCAAATTCTTATTAAGAATATATACTGACTCAAGCCATGTGCAAAGGAAGGAGACCAGGATGATAAGGGTCTAGACCCAAAGAGGACCAAGTCAGGGAACTAAGCAAGTATGTTCGGGAAATAAACAATCTCAAGACGAACATGATAGCCATCTTCATAATTCTTAAAGGGCAAGGAGTAAGTTTATTGTGTATTACTCCAGAGATGGAACCTAGAATGGTCATTACCCCCAAAGCTGTCAAATCTTAGAACTGGACAAGGAGGGGACCTCACAAATTGGTGAGTTCTTGTCACAAGAGCTGTTCAAGCAGAGCCCAAAAGACCCCCTGGCTGGGAAGTTACAAAGGTCTCAACCAGATCACATCCCCTCCTCTTGGAGAGTCCCTTCAACTTTTATTGAAGAGGTGGATGTAGGCAGCCACGTATCTGTCATGGGACCCTTCCCCACCCCTGCCACAATAGATTGGACAAGGGCTGGATCCTCGACCCAACCTGCAGCCTCCCTTGAACTAAAGAACACAACTGCCAGAGTCGGCAGGAGCTGATAGGTGATCCTGCACCCATGTCCACGTCAGAGCTGTGGCAACCCAAAGCATGCAAAGCCCAAGATCCAGAGCAGCAAACTAAGAGCCTTGCTGAAGAAGGTGGGTGTGGAAATGCAGGGAGAGGCAGCGGCAAGAAACAGTGCAGAGAGAGGGGAGAAGCCTGATGACTCTTCCTGTGAGAGCCCGATCCAGGCCCCTCAGTTCCTTCCCTGTGACATTCCTCACCTCTGAACAATAGCTGCCCACTACTGAAGCTGTTCCTTGCTCCGCAGAAATCCCTGACTACAGTCAAAGCCAGTCCCCAGCTGGATTATGAGGCTGGAGTAGATTAGCGGCCCCTGAGGTTGGGTGAACATCCCACCGCTGTGAGTAAGCTTCCTGGGTGCCAGTCCTGGGGACTGTGCCTTAGTGGCAAGAATCAGACTCTGGGAAATGTATCTTTTTAACTACCACTCCTCTGCCTCCAGTGATGTTGCTACCTGGCCAGTGCGGGAACCGCTGAGGAAATATCGTCTAGGGTCTTAGTCACGATGCAGTTCTCCTCACAGTATCCTTCTTACAGGAAAAAAACCCTAAAGTTTTAAACCCAACCACTTAAAATTCATGTTTCAGAAGGAAAGGTCAGGGGCCCCTGCAGTCTCCAAGGGTAACACAGTCTCCAGATTGAATATTAACAAGTCGTATTGATCAGCACCCATGACAAGAACAGGTTCCCAGGTTCTGGGCCAAGGTATTTAAACTTTTGAATCAGTGACCTAGATAATGGCATTGAAAGTATGTGTATCAAACAGGAAGGAACATCTAAGGCACATCTCTCCTCAGCACTTCAATTTTTCCGAAGATGTCTCTCCTCCTCCTGAGGTTATGGGTGTTAGAATACAGGGCTTTGCGTGATGACGGATATCTACTTTATTCAATGTCACAATCTGATAACTTGTTGAATTTTTTAAATGTTTAACTATTCACTCCTAATACATAGTGAGGAATTCCTGAGTTTCAACTAGATACTGTCACTGTGTGAAAGGGAAAGCCAGCGTGTATACTACACTTCTCAGTGGGGCCAGCCCCAAACCAGTGAGTTTCACTCCGGCAGGGAGGTGGGGATGGCAGGGGAGGGTGGGCTCTAGCCTCAATGGACGGGCTGGTTCCATAGACACTGCTCTGTAGGCGTCCCCTCCCTCTTCCCATCCTCACCCTGGCATATGTCCCTCTCACCTTTCACCCTGGATAGCCCAATTCAGTTTTGATTTAACTCTTTCTTATTTCTAGTTACAAAGCCCTTCCTTACCCTCTATCTCACTTCTGTCATCCAACTTGTCCTCCTGATATTTTGGGTCTCTCTCCTGCCAACTCACCAAGCACAATTCCTACAACCAAACTCCATGTACACAGTTCAAGTCCAATTCCATCCCTGCTGACTTGGCTAGTCTTTTAACCTGGCCATTCCATAGTGAACTGCCTAGGCTACCTAAGACCTATTGTCACCTATCTCAGTCCCATTGTTCATTTTATACTGCCCTCTGCAGCTCAGATTACCCAATTCTGCTCACAATTGACCTCCATTGTTTCCCAGTAAGTTAATGACTTACTGCAGCAAGGAGTGGAAAGAATTCCTGTCTATCTTTTCTGCCTCCAATGCTTACAGTATTCATTCACTGAAGTTTCTCTGCATCTTTCCACTAGGGGGTACCACCCCATAATTTTTAAAACAGGAAGTCTGCTGAATACAGTTCTTAATGAAAAATGAAGTCCAGGCACAGTGGATTTTTTCAAACTTTTCTGAACACATGCTGTAATTTTATGAAGCACTTTAATTTGATTCCTTTTAAATAAAAGCTGCCCCATGGGCAGAGTAATATGCAACAATTCTGCACAGTATAAACTTATATAAGGGAATGCCAATTAAAAACCCTTGGCTCTATTTCGGTAAGATAAATAGTCATGAATTAAGTGAAATAAATGCAAAAGCTGAGTACAGCCAGACAAGTGAAGTTATTTTTACTTTAGCAAGAGAAATAGACATGCTGAACAAAAGTTGGCTTCCAAACAAAAGCTTTTGTTCAACAAAAGTAAGGCAACTCAGATGTCCCGGGACTACGCATAAATGGACAGAATTTTCTTATCTTTGGGGTATAAAAGACCTGCAACACTAAAAACTGGTTCAAGTCTTTGGGGTTCTTTTAAAAGGACGTATGCCCAGGCATTACAGTGTGGTGACTGGAAATGTAGGACGCTGGAATTTAGTATCCCTTAGACTCCCCAGTCTCCCACTTACCTCTGTAAGAACTTGGCCAGCCTCCATTTCCTTAGCCTAGATCCTGCATCAGTTCGATGGGTATTATAATAGTAGTACCTACCACCTAGGTTCGAGGTGTGAATGAGATACTATATATGAAGTGCCTACAGGGTGACTGGCCCACAGTAGGTCCTCAAGAAATGTTCACTATTTATTCAATGAGTCTGTGCAAGGAAGACCTCTTGGGATGATTAGGAACAAATATCTTTGCATTGAAAGAGATACTATCATTTTGGCAAACACTCACATACAGGTAAGCAATGAGGAGATCAGAGAAGTTAAGCAATTTAACAAAGGTCACACAGCTATTTCTTGATGAACTTTAGAGTAGAACTTGGACTTCTTTAATGTGAGGTAATTTTTCGCCCCTATCCTATACTGCTTCTCCTAGTATCAGATAGTTTATTAGCACAGACTAAATATATTCTGTGGTTAACAATTGATTTTGGAGGCAAAATTTTGGTGAGTGTAGCAAAGTAGACAATGTCATGGCAGCACTAAAGACTCTAGCAGTATGCATCTTTAACAGGTTTGACTTTTAAGCCCCTTTCCTACTTTTAGAAATTTATCCTAAGGAAGTAATATAAAATAGAAGGTTATAAGCAAAAAGATATCTACTACCATAGTCTTTGGAATACTGAAAAACTTGAAATAATCTGCATGCCCAACAACAAGAGAGTAGTTAAATATGGCAGACCTATGAATTTTGGAACTATTTTAAAAATTATGAAGAAACAAAAATATTTATTTTATTCTTCATATCATTCCATAAGGAGGTAATTTAACACAGAGAATGATAATAATTATATTTTTTTCATAATTATAATCAATTAAAAATTAAATAATTCTATGGATAAAATCCAGAAAATAAAATGGAAAATAAAGTGATTTTTAGGAGTATTGGGGTTGGGAATGCCTTTTTCGTTCATTTTGAGTTCTCTTCATAATAAAGAGATGCAATAAAGAATTGTTTCGAATGAACCCATTTCTTTGTTAGGACTGGGAAGAGTTTACATGAACCAAGTGTCCTTTCATGCATCATGATAACATATAACCAAATGAAAGACATGAAGTCAGAGCCCTTGTTATGCACTGAACTCTGAGGGACACAACAATGTATACCAGTCCTTGACCTCTCGGAACTTAGAAGCTGGTAGGGAAAATATGATATATACATGGATCTTGGCACTGCTCCACCTGCAAAATCTCTAACATCCCATCACACACCAGGATTTTTCCCCTCCCAGCTTTCAGGCCACCTACTCGTTAACACAGTTAGGACTGCCAGTCTGCTAGTCCCCACGCTTTCTTTTGACTCCCCAGCTTTGCTTCATTTTCTTCGCTTTTCTGCTTAGATACTAAGGCCTATCACTTTAGCCAAGCCCCCCACAATAAGTGCAGTGTCCTAAGCCTTTATCTGCAGTTCACCTGTGCTGAAAACCCTCATGCATTGCATATATCCGATCACCTGCCTTCTCCTAGCCTGGGTTACAGGACTCTCCTAGACGAAGCCATCCAGCATCCCTTCAACGTAACCCCGGCTAGTTCCCTCTCCTCCTCTTTGCAGCCTTCCCTGATCTTGTGCTTTCTCTTCGCTCCCCCAATGCCTTTTACTGCACAGAAAGAAATTCTTACATTAAACTAGTCTCCACTTGAGCCGAGCCCAAAGCCCACTTGCATTCTGCATCCGTATTTACTCCCTGCCCTCCAGGTTCAGAGATGAGCTGACCCTGCACCTGCCCTCTGGACCCAGCGCCTCCTGACTACTCCTGCCTTTGTACCATCCATGAGCTTCCTGCTCCTCTCTTCAACCTTGACTGAGCTGTTATCTTTTTCCCCCAGAATAAACCCTAGCTGTCATCTATAAAGAAGCCTTTCCCTTGGGATACATGCTCTTCTAAATGATGACAACTTGCCTTTCTCCCCCCCTCCCCGACACTTCTGAAAGGAGTGTTGTCCTACTCTGGCCATCTCCCTGTCTTCTTTCCCTCCCCGGAGAAAGCCAGACTCCTCCCATCCCACCACCCAAATTGTTCCCACAAATTCACCTCTTACCTCGCTGAACCCTCAGCTGGGTTTTACCCTGTTGACCATTCCCTGTCTTGATATATTCTCTGCTTCGGAACACTCTAGTGTTACCTTAGTTATTGGAATGAATAAATGGATGCCTTCAGGTCATCCAGGGAGAGCAGAGCTGGCAAGGCTCTCAGCTCCACAGGAGGGCTTCAGAAAAGTGGTGGCAGGGCAGTTGTTAGACTTAAAATCCACTAGATTAAGTTGGGGGAACTGAATTCCTTCCTAGAGACTAGATTTGTGGACTCGAATATCAAGCCACCTGATGACTCAATGATATAGGGGTGGGTGGAAGCCACCAAAATGATACAGAGAACTGTTTACTATTTTACCTTGTTGAAAAAAAGGTGTAGTGGAGACTGGCTCACAGTATAGGAACCTATGGACAACGCTGGGATTTCCTCTCTTGAGGTAGGATTAGAAGTGAGGGAAGTGGAATTCAGGTCATCTGGGTCTCCCTAGTGTTCTTGAACAGCTGAAGTTTTCAACCTGCACTCATTCCATTCAATGAGATGGAATGACTTTTCCATTATTATAATAATATTACTTTTTAACTTTGGTATCATTCTTACAGAGTATAATTTGGTACTTGAGTACATGCCATCTATTGGCAATGTTGATTCTTTCCTACTTATAAGTAATATGACCCTTGTCAGATTGCAAATGCCTTGAGCTCAAGGGTCCTTTTCAGTCTAATTCTCTTCTGTCTTCTACATTGCTTAGCATAGGGGTGACACATGGAAGATGCTTAAAAAAAAAAACAAACCTGTTGTTTAATTAAGCAAGTATTTTAACCTCCCAAATTTCAATGGGTTTTGAATAACTGCTGAATGTAATGTATTATTCTAGGTGCAGAAGTATAATATAGAAATTATTTAATTAATTTGTATTTTATGAGCTGGAGGAGAAGCAGGAACACCTGAATGAATACCTAAGGAGGATTTAGCACCAACTTGAATTGATCTGATACCCCCTTGTGTATATTGTACCAACTGAGATATAAAAGCCAGAATCCCAAGCAATGTTCAGACCTAATTTGGGTTTTTTTGCCCTAAGTCCTATAAATCCTTGTAGTTCCTCCTTAAGCCAAACAGTCCCAACATCTTTGACTGTGGACAGCAGCTGGGTCTTTGGGGACTTTGGATCCAGCCTTTTTCCAGTCATGGAAATATTCTGAAAAAGAAAAAAAAATCACAAGGATTCCAGTGCATTTTTCTCCTTGTGTGGTTTTTCCACTAGCTAGAGAGACATTTAAAGGCTCTGAACCTCTTGCCTTCTTTGATTCTCTTTTTTTAAGTCTCATTTTATTTTTAGAGAAGAACTTTCCACTTTTCTTAGTTATACAGCCAGATTGGGGCACCTGGCCGGAAAATCATTTTCCCTTGAAAAGTATATGCTAGAATTTAAATGCAGACATTGAATCCGGAACAGATTTACCATAATGCAATCCCCTCGGGCCTTACAATTTGTGGCTGAGTTGACTGAAAGGGGGTTCATAAGTGAATCTACAAAGACAAGAGGGTCTAGAGACGCTTTTATTTCCGTTCAGATAAAAGAGGATTAATTATCTGAAATCTTCAAGTCTCCAGGATGCACGCTCAGTGGAACTTTGTGCTGAAGGTTGCAGCTCCTACCATGTCGGTCAAGACTGGCCCAGGCACTATAGTCACTTGGAAGGCGGAAGGGAAGGAGTTACCTGAGCAAGGTATGAGCCACTCAGAGGCAGCCTGGGCCGCCATTCACCTCGGGGAGGAGGAGCTGGCGTCCGGACCCACCTGGATCGAGAGGAAAAGTGAGCCCCAAGCCGGCCAGGTGAGCCCGCCCAGCTCACCTCCGAAGAGGCGGGGCGCGGCTCCGGATTACCAGCAGGGGCGGAGCCGGCCGCATCACCTTGGCCGAGGCGGAACTGAGGGGTCCGGTCACAGCACGAAGAACCTGGAACTGAGACGCACCTGTGCGGGGGCCGGAGGCGGGGCCGGGGCACGAACTCACCTGAGCCGGCGGAAACCTGCCCCGGGAGTAGCCCCGGGCTCACCCGGCGCGGAGGTGACGGCGACCCTCCGTGGGTCCCCGGGGCCGCCATGACCTGGAGCGCCACGGCCCGGGGCGCCCACCAGCCCGACAACACCGCGTTCACGCAGCAGCGCCTCCCCGCCTGGCAGCCGCTGCTGTCTGCCAGCATCGCGCTGCCGCTCTTCTTCTGCGCCGGCCTGGCCTTCATCGGCCTGGGGCTGGGCCTCTACTACTCCTCCAACGGCATCAAGGAGCTCGAGTACGACTACACCGGCGACCTGGGCACCAGCAACTGCTCGGTGTGCGCCGCGGCCGGCCAGGGCCGCTCGCCGCCGCCCCGCTGCTCTTGCGCCTGGTACTTTTCGCTGCCCGAGCTCTTCCAGGGCCCCGTGTATCTGTACTACGAGCTGACCAACTTCTACCAGAACTACCGGCGCTACGGCGTGTCCCGCGACGACGAGCAGCTGAGCGGGCTGCCGAGCGCGCTGCGCCACCCGGCCAACGAGTGCGCCCCCTACCAGCTCAGCGCGGCCGGCCTGCCCATCGCGCCCTGCGGCGCCATCGCCAACAGCCTCTTCAACGACTCCTTCTCCCTGTGGCACCAGCGCCGGGCCGGTGGGCCCTACGTCGAGGTGCCGCTCGACCGCACCGGCATCGCCTGGTGGACCGACTACCACGTCAAGTTCCGCAATCCGCCGCTGGTGAATGGCAGCCTGGCGCTGGCCTTCCAGGGCACAGCGCCCCCGCCCAACTGGCACCGGCCGGTCTACGATCTCAGCACCGATCCCAACAACACCGGCTTCATCAACCAGGACTTCGTGGTGTGGATGCGCACGGCGGCGCTGCCCACGTTCCGCAAGCTGTACGCGCGCATCCGCCAGGGCAACTACTCGACCGGGCTGCCGCGGGGCGCCTACCGCGTCAACATCACCTACAACTACCCGGTGCGCGCCTTCGGCGGCCACAAGCTCATCATCTTCAGCAGCATCTCGTGGATGGGCGGCAAGAACCCGTTCCTGGGCATCGCCTACCTGGTGGTCGGCTCCCTCTGCATCCTCATGGGCTTTGTCATGCTGGTCGTCTACATTCGCTACCAGGACCAGAACGACGAGGACGAGGACGAGGAGTAATTCTTGCTTTCAGAGTATCCTTTCTGCTTCTTGCCAAAATTGTCTTGCAAGCTTCTTTTGGCTTCTCCCTCTCGACTCTCACCCAGTTCCAACCTTGCCTCACTTCGCCTCCTGTTGTGGATTAGGGGACCAGAGAGAGGGGAGTTAAACCCAACTGGGAGCTTCTGGACTCTTCCGGGGTGTTCGAACTGCTAGAGTGAGAAGTCCCTGCAAATTGTCCCCACGTCCTTCAGGATTTACCGAGTTGACACGCTAGGTTCTTTGAGAGCAGAAGGGACGGTTAGAGACTCCTCTTATTCAATTCCCATCTGATAAGAGACAGACCAGAGAAGTTAAACATCTCGTTAGAGATCTAGCAGCTACTCCTTAGCTCCTGACTCTAGAGATTTAACCACCACAGCACAGTGGTTTTCTTTTCTTTTAGCAGGCGTTGGGGGTGGGGGCGGTTTGAGGTAGAGAGTGAAGCCCCCAAGTAACCTGCAGAGGCATGGAGGGGTTGGGGAGAACATACTGGTTAAAAATGTTAGGTAGATGAGGAGGCCTCATCCCCAGAGATTCTAACACAGCAAGGCTGCAGTGAGATCCTCCAAGCTGCAGTTTTAAGAGACCCATCTGCAGATTTCCACTGTATTGCCTCAAGTTTGGGAATCAGTGCCCTGAACCAGGGAGCAAGTAGAACACTGCCTGCTTCCCAGTTTCCTCGTGTGTCTGAGGCTGGGCCTGAAGCAATCACTGCGTCCAGTTTTTCAGGTAGTTATTTGTTACCAGTGGCAATGACAAGCTGAATGCTGTAGGTTTGGTCTGGCACTTCTCCACGAATGAGTAAAGACAGCTCCCTGGCATACAGATTTGTATAGTGGGGTTTGTATCAATTCATTTGATATTTGAGTGTGAGGAATTTACATATATTACATATATATTACATATATATATACTATATATATATATATATATATATTATATTTTTTTTTTAATCAAGTACCGTGTAGAAGTTTGAAAATACCAGGTCAGTTTGTATAGCTCAGAGGGGATGTTCTAACCTTAGAATAAGATAGCTGGAAGGGATCTTAAAGCGAAAGTGATTTCCCTAAAGTCATATCTACATCTCCTGACTCAGTCCTCTGTCATCTAAATGATTTTTTTATGCTTAGAAAGGGCTACATTTGTACCTTTCCCCTTGGGTCTAAGAAAAAAATTTAATCTATGTTCTCAAATGAAGCATGTTTGTCTGTAGTAATATGTTTGAATGCATGCGAAGGAATAGAGCCTTACATAAACTAGAATCTTAAGAATTATTTGAACCTTTGAGATGATGCTCAACTCTGACTACTCTAGAATCATTCTCATATCTATAAAGTTATTCTAAGAAAATGGACTTTTATGAGAAAGTAACTCAAAAAAGTGAGATCATCTTAACCAGTTTATTTACTGAAAGCAAACAGTTATTTGGTTTTCTATCAGAATTCTTGGTGCCTGTTCTCTATTATGGCTACTTCCCAAATGCTACAATTTTTGCTCATGCCTGTGAAGCAGTGCAAGACCTTGAATTCCTTTTTTTTTTTTAAGTTGTCAAAAATATTGATCTGTATTGAATAATTTACTTTCATTTTATTTTACTCTATTCTAGTTCTTTGAAAATTAATCATCAATAGACAGCAGGCATATTCACCAAAGTCTGTCTCAGATCTTTTGAAGCAGTTGTGATTTAAGGGATTCTGCCCCACAAAACAAAAAATGTTTTATAATTCCTATCTATTGGCTTCCCAACTCTTGAATGTGACACAATTTTATTGTTAGATTTCGTACTGTGGTTTTAGCCTATGAATATATGATCATATGTATATAGAGTAATTTTTATTTATTATGAATGTTTGATTGAGCAGCTCACTAGCCTAGCCCTTCTTTATGATGGATAAGAAAATTTACCACATTTTTTTACTACGTAGTTGAGAGCAACCATGTCTTTTGCTATCATTTTTACAATATTAATTCTATTGCTGTAAAATTTTAAATGAGACTACAAAACTTAAGGTTTTCTGATTAAATCAATGAGTACGGTTCCAGGCTCTGTTCTCTGGGTTTTTGAAAGAGAATAAAGGTTATGTTTGCATTTCCTTTGTTATCGTGTTTGCTTAATTCTTTCGAACTATGATCTTAAAGGCACAAACATTAAAAAACATACCAATACCAACCACTTTGCTCATTTGTTATTAGGTTTATAATGCAGCAAGAAAATCATCTTTCAGAATAAAACTTAAAGTGAACTTGAACTTATATCAACAGAATCAATAGAATTTGAACTTATATCAAGATCAATGTGTAGTACAAATGAGACAATCTTCAACTATTGTTTGAATCTGGTAAAATGGTCAATTTCTAATAATTTTCAGTATTAACAGTTACTACAGAATGTGATTGCAGCAATCTTCTCTATTTCTGCATTTTACTCAGATTCTTTTCTTTCTTTTTTTCTTTTTTTTTTTTTTGGCTGGGGGAGGGAGGTAATTAAGTTTACTTATTTTTGGAGGAGGTACTGGGGATTGAACCCAGGACCTTGTGCCTGCTAGACAAGTGCTCTACCACTTGAGCTATACCCTCCCCCTTACTCAGATTCTAAATGGCAATTATTTGCTGGGTATTTTGGACTACAAAAACCTCAGGAACATTAAAAACAAAAAGTGAAATATTTTCCTGTGCTGTAGCATTTTGTTTGGCATTGTAGGATTCTAGCTGGGCTTGAATTTTCATGTTGTCCAAAAAAATACCTCCTAGCTAGAGCTCTGTCATCTGGAATGAGACAGAAAAGAGTGAACCTCAACAATAGGACTAGAAATGTGCTTGTGAAATAAATCACAAACAAAAGAGACATTAATGTGGTTGGCGGGAACTCCCCAAACAGAATAATATAACAAGAAAGACTTTCCAAGAATCTCCAGAATCAAATCAACTAAACAACCGTAGTTAAAAATCAGAGACAGAATAACAGTCTGTGATTTCCTTTAGTAACAAGTAACAGTTCACACTATATAACCACAACCCTTTCTACCTCATAATCTCTGTTCTCTTCTTGTCACTGGGGATCTCAACAATCTGGAGTAAATTCCCAAAGAGAGTTATTGGTAGAGCTGCAGTGTAATCAGTTCCTTACATGCCCCTGGATATAAGTCATCAGTTAACTGTAATAACAGTAAATTCCCTCTTCCTTTATTTTTATCGGGCATTTCTTTGCATTCTGATTTTTTTTCCCTGCAGCTAAAACGGCTGACTGATTTTAGATGACAACATTTTAAAAAAAATGTTTAACTTCATTTTTTTTCCCCAGGAGAAGTTATCATAATTTCCCTCCCACAAAAGCAAACTCATTTATGAAGTGTCATTAAAAAAGGTCTTAATGAATCTAACTGAAACCCATTAAGGTCCTGGAGAGATATTACATGAGAGTAGCACTTTGTGTAAAGAATTTGCAAAAATTGCAAATAGCATTGACTCTATACACCATCCCCCATAATTTCCCTGATAAGACAGGCAATGAGTATTCAGGAAAAAATACTTCCCCACTGGTTTGCCATGTGGCGTTATGATTCTCACCTTTAGGGCTAAATTAGTTCCCACAGCAAGGTGGCATTCCTTTATTTCATGCACTTGGCTGAGCCATTGGACAGAGCAAAGTCCTGAGGCGGTGAAACCCAACACGGACTGGGGGTGCAGAGGGAGAGGAGAGGGGTAATCCAAGGGAAAGGTGAGGTTTGGAGCACAAGGCATTTTTCTGGGCCAGCAGGGTGTCTAGAATGGGGATCTTGGCTGCGAAGGCAGCCCACTGCAGAGGGCAGAGCCCGCCAGCGGACCCACTGATGACAAGACCTTTGAGAAATTCAGTAAGCGGATGGTGGCTCACCTCTGAACCTCTCAGCCTGTCTTTTTGATCAATTTGAGTGTGTGATTTATCTTTTTCCTTAGAAGCAAAAGGTATTACTGTCAAGAACCTTCCCTAATAGCCTTGCTTTCCATATTGAGCTCTTAACTAAGGTCCCATTAAAGTGGCTGAAACCTTACATTACTGATGAAAACTGCAAATGATGTGTCATTAATAATGATGCTTTGTGCTTCTAAAAGGCCTTTGTTCTGGAAGTCCAAGGTGCTTAACACTATGTGGTCTCATTAATCTCAGCCATCAAAACGCATGAGCGTTTAGAAAGTCATCAGGACCCACGAGCGAGAAGTATATTCCCTTCTATTTTGCTCAGTTTTGCTCAGAACTCTACAAAAGTAAACAGTGTTCTACAAAAAAAGCATAACCTCTGGGTGAGGCACTGATAGTCATTTCAATGGGCCACTTAAATATTCTCGAAGGAAGACTTGATTATTTCTTGTTATGATATTAATTAGTAAAAGACATCCCACTTTTTTTTTGAAGAATCCAAAATGAGAGCTGCATCATTTCCTAGTCATAGTAAAGGATAGAGGGTAGAACACATTTTACTCCTTCCGTTTGTTTTTTCCTACAGGGCTTTCAGGGTTAAGACTTTATCTTGTTACATCAACATAATTTGCAAATCATTGAATGATGGTATCTTTCATACCATTAGGGGGCAAATTAGCTCAATATTCACTTTGATGAATCTTTAAAAACATTGTTGAACATCATAAATGTAAATGGCATAATCTCTATCTCCACCCTACCTTCTCTCCAAACATGTCCAGCTGCCTCTGGGACACACCTAAATGTCCTACAAATAGCACAAGCTCCACGTGGTCAGTGTGAAACTCACTGACATTTAATCCAAACCCATTCTTCCAAGGCTAGTCCCAGATGCTGAAAATGACTCATCGATCCCGCCCCATCATCCAAGCCCAAAACCCGAACTGCCTCCTTGGCGCCTCCTCTGTTTTTCCCACATTCAACTGGTTGTCAGATCCTGTTGCTTCCATATCCCAAATGCACTTTCAATCAGGTCTCTCTCTGTCACAGCCCTGGCCCGGGACTTTGTTATTTCTCATCTGGAAGTTGGAGGAGCCTGCTAATTGGACTGCAGTTTATTCCCAGCCACAGCCACAGAGAGCTAGCCAAGACACAGATCTTACCATATCACCCTCAACTTCCAATCTCTCATGGCTATGCACAGCCTCCAGGAGGAGGTCTAAATTCCTCAGCAGGAACTTCAGGGTCTCCCTCTAGATGTCCATCCCCTTTGCCTCCAAGTCTCCACCAAATTCTAGCCATGTTGAGTGATTTAAAGGGGCCTGAGCCCAGCATCCCCTTATGTCTTTGCCTGCACTGGTCTCGCACATCCACCTGACCACCTGACTCTCCCTATTCATCCTGAGGACCACGTGGGCTCAGAGTTTGTGTCCTCTCTCCTCTGTGAAGTCCTCCGCAACCCCTCCTTGCCTCCTCCACCCCCATCCTCAGCCTACTTTCCCTGTGTGCTTTTTCCTCTCTCACAGCACCTGATGCTTGCCTACAAACTGCTTCCTTGCTTATCTGCCTCCATTTTCAGACTTAGTTCTTTGAGGGCTGAGGATCCTTTTTCCTCATTTATGTTTATTGTCGCCAGTGCCAGGCTGTGCAACTGTGTGTGTCCTCAAACATGTATTGAATTATTAGGAAACCAGTGATTCCAGGATTTTCCTGCCACTGAACGTATTACTTCTTACAATACAGTTGAAAGTCTAGGAAATAATTGAGGAAACAAAGGAGATATGGAGATGACACCCTAAACTTTTGAAAATCATCGAATCAGGAGTACCAAGAACGCACATGTATTTTTAAGAGCATGAAAAGGCTAAGCTTAGGGTTCTCATTTGGATAACCTACATGTGCAATTGGGTTTTCCCCCATAAACTAATCTGCAGAAATGAATTGCAGATGGGTTACATTAGTTCATTGATAGTGGGGACAGTTACTTTATACTCAAAGGTAATCAGTGTCCTTCTTATTAAACTGCAGTAAGTTAATGGAATGTTTACATTTTGTGGAGTTTCTCTATAGAGAATTTTTTACTTGCTCTAGTATTCTATAGCAAAATGTAAATGAACATTGCTTTCCTCTGCCAGATAATTACCCCAGGATCCATTTAAATGAAAATAGCCTGCATAAAGAAATATGCAGAAAGAAAAGCAAAAATAAATGGAATACTAGTTGTCCCATTTGCCGGCTGGTGTTTGGTTTATAACATTTGGCACATCTTGATATCTACATAATAGGAGTTTTAAAACCATAAATAATATTTTACAGAGGTCACACCATAGTTATTTAAGTTCAGGGGTTTATTTCCCTGAGCACTAAGTAGCTATGAATGAATTATGTTTAGTCTGATCTGCCACAAAAGGGCCATAAACCTCCAAGTCATAGCAAACCGTGGAATATTGCTTCAATACGTCAGGAAAATGGTACATGTAAAAGAATAATGCATGATAAGGGAAAGGTATTTTTATTTTTCTAAAGTAATATATGTTACGGGGCAGGAGCTATAAAATTTTGTTATGTTAAGCTTTCCTCTGATTCTGGAAAACACGTTAAGAAATGGCTTTGCCTGGTCAGCCCTAAGCCGGCAAAGCAAGCTGTGGGGACCAGGGAAGGCTTAGGAAGGAGAGTTTGACCTTGAATCAGGAGCAGTTGCTCCTCCCTGGAATCCTGGACCTCCAAAAGATGAAAGCAAAGCAAAGCTGCAAGAACGCAAGAGGTGGTTTTGCAAACTTCTCTTAACTACCAGCATTCTTCTCCCTGGCAAATGTTTTGGATTCCCAGGCAAGTGTTTTTGTAGATACCAAGAAGTCAAGGAAGAGACAGTTGTTAGCATTAAGGGGCAATTCACTTTTAAAATTAAATACAGTTAAAATTCTTAAACAAAACTGTTACGCACTCACCAGAAACTTGCTAAGCAATTTCCCTTGGTTTTCTCCCTTAATTTTCATAACAACCCTGATATTATCCTCACTGGGCATGCACAGAAACAGAGGTTTGGGAAAATACATAAACTAGTCCAAGGCGACATGGTGGGCAAGAGACAGCCAGGAGGTCAGTGTGACTGCAGAAGCTCCCTGCTAGTCAAAGTCAACAGCGACGCTTTCCAGGCAACGTTCTAAGTGCCCTACCTATATTACCACATTGTAATCCTCACAGCCATCCTGTGGAATAGGTGTACCATAATCTGCGTGTCACAGATGAAGAAGCTGAAGCTCAGAGAGGTTAAGTAACCCACCTAAGGCAGCACAGAGAGTAATGAAGAGCCAGGCTTCAAACTAGCTCATCAGACTGAGGATCCACGCTAAGGCACCGGACTTTTCATCCTCTATGAATATTAAGACAAGACACCCCGGGGGGGGGGGGGGAAGAACAGGGGTTGGAGGAGTGAGGAGTTGGAAGGGAAGGTCTGCTTGACCCACCGGAAATGAAGACTACGATAAAGCTTCAGTAATTTAGACAACAGGGTGATTTTAGTGCAGGGATAGACAACTAGAACAATGGAACAGAATAGAGAGGGAAGCATCCTGTGAAGAAAAGCCCAGAAGCAATTACAGTTTAGGAGAGTGGTTACCTCTGAGAGAGGAGGAATGGATGGAAGGAGGCAGGGATGTCGTTTGTCCAAATACGGCATAAAGGATGCCAAGCTCTGGGTATAGGTGGGATGGGGAGGCAGTTTTTGGATTAGAAGATGTCCCTACAGGACCAAAGCCTCTGGTCTCTTCCTCATTGTCCTTCATCAGAGCAGAGAACAAGAGGAAATGCAACCTAAGGGCATAAATCTTGGGAAGGGAATGAGTCGCATTTTAACCACATTTCCTCGACTTTGTTGCCACAGGTGAACTCAAGTAGCCAAGCAGTGAGGTTTGGTCCCAGATCCTTTGCATGTCACAAGGGTTCGCATTTTTCCTATATTGCACACCCCAGGCTGAGGGAGAACATCCCTCAGGACTGGGAAGAGGAGTCTTCAATTCTGCCACCTGGCCACCTGAAGCCAGCTCCTTGTGACTTTGCTGACCCTGTCAAGGGCTGCGACCCGAGCCTGACTCAAGAGAAACAGAACGCGGTGTACGGTTTCCCAGGTTGATGCTCGTCCAATCTGAACTGGGAACCCCTCGTCTAAAGATGTGCACTACTACCCTCTGCTGGACGGAGACAGAATCGCCAGCATTTAACTACCTCTGGGCCTAACGCAGGTGGGAAGGAAAAAAAATCTGCTTTTATGTGATTGTGTAATGCTCATGTGGAACATTCATTTGTGAAATTAAAGTTCCCTAGAGTAAATAAAATACAAATGTAAATTTCCAAATAATTCTGTGAACTTTAATACGTTCCAATTAATCTATCAAAAAAGAAACTGGAATGTTTAATTTGTATTCAAATAATCTAGAATAGTTCCTTCAGATATAATTCTTTGAGTTACTACCAATTTAAGGTTTTCTCTTCTAAAAATCCTGCATTTATTTTAGAACTATGGCATAAAAAAGATTCTTGAAGCTAATGTTGAAAAAGTATATATCATCTACTTTCTTGTAAACTTAGGCACAAAAAAAATGAAAAAGGCTGCAACTATTCTTATTTTCACCAAACAATTTTGCCAGATGGGCATGAATATGTAATTCTTATTAGACATTTTCATTATGTATTAGAAATTAGATTTTTTTTTACAATGAAAGGCCAATAAATAGTGACAGGCACCTTTCCCAGGAACTATACGAACTTGCCTCACACTCTTAACAGGTTAATAGATAAGCCCTGTCCATGGCCACTTGTTTAAGAAGAAAGCCTCTGGAGTCTCTCTAGATGCAAAATAAGTATGCTGATTTAGCATCCTGTGAATTGTGTACAATGAAACAGCAATTCAGTGATGGATGATTTTAAACTTTGCATTCTTTTCTGAGGTTGATGTTTGAACCTCAGAAATAAGAATAGAAATTTTTGTAAAATATTTCTAAATTTTGTGTACTTGAATCTGGTACTGTGCATTGAGACTGAAGCACACCATATTTCTTCCATTCTAAGACGTACCTCCCCCACCACCACACTGTAACATCTCTGAAACAGGATGTGTCTCAATTTCCTGGCTTCTCACTGTCCATAGCTTCTTACAATTGCTGTCACTTAGACTCACTGCCAGCCAGGCCACAGTCATGATGTCATTGTCGCTGTGCTGCACTGTTATCATAGTCTGCGGCAAAACATAGCATTGGGATAATAACACATTGAAGAATCTGTCCCTAGAGGGTTTTGGGAGAATTGGGCTCGGAATGTGAAAAAGTTTCAGGAGGAACATAGCCAATTTATTTATTTCATATACTTTCCTTTTTATGTCTGCACAAGAGGAATCCATAATAAAACTATCTAAATAAATATAAAAGAATCCCTTTCATAAGGATAAAATATAAAAACTTAACTGTAAGGAATTATTAGTTGCTCTTTTAATTGGCAGCATTTTCTCATAGTGGTACATAAAATAATAGTTCATGTTATGATTGATGGCATCTTAAATTCAATGACTTACAGGACATAACAACAGGGTGGTGGAAGGAATGCTTCTGAATTCAAAACCAGATGACATAAGATAGCATTAACTGAAAAGGTATATTCACTCAATTCCTACTGCCTGGACCATCGATCAATTTTGAGATGGAAATGGAATTTTAAAAATTCTCTCACTCCTCTGAGGTACGCAGATATTAGAAGAATAAAACAATGTGCCAGATGCTAGCACAGATCAGCCTCTCAGCCTTCAGCATCTCACTGTAATGACTGGATGCAGGCCAACCAACCTTCTGGATCACAAAGAGCGGAGGTGAAGGGCTCGGAGATCAAAGCTGACACGTAGCTCATCTGAAGCCCGTCTAATATAGCTCACTGGAAGGACGCACCGGGTGATACAGTGTTAGGAGAGTGAGAATACTGAAGTGTCTTTCTCAGCCCCTGAGGTCTCCTTTGGACCAGGATGCTCTGCCGGACAGGCATACATCACGGCTCTGCGTATTACATCTCTCTGTGCTCTCTCAATGTGAGCCGTATGTGAGTGTGTGAACTTGATGACCAAGTATAAATCAGAGTTATTTCTGTTGACAGGAAATAAAGTTAGGCCATCAGACATACTCAGAGCCAATATCTGCTTTCCTGTTTTTCAAAGTTATGGGGAAAAGATGTCTTCCATTATCATGACTGTCTTGTCAGAGCTTAGACAGAGCCAGTTCCATTCCACCTCAGTTCTTTCTCTCGGCCAAGAATGGAAACCATACTGTGATAAAACATTGCCAGGGGAGAGTTCCAAATAAAAGTCAATTTAGACTCAGCTTGGTTGAAGATTCACTTCAACCCCACCCTCACCACCCAGACCAAGGAATCAGGTTTTTGTTTTTCCTTCAAAAATGTGTTTCTTGTTCCCCACCATCCATCCCCCACCTCCTCACCTCCTTCTCGAGCAAAGTTCACAGATTCAGGTTTTTTTTTTTTTTAATGTACACAGACTCATGCCAATTTTCAGTAGTATAAAATATACACAAATATGGGGAATAGCAGGTTTATAGATGACTCCGGCATAGAAAGCTGTTTCTAGTTACACTTTCTTACAAGACCATTCCTTTTCTGGTCCTTCAGAAGATCCATCTCCATCTGCCTTCCCCCTCCATCCCTGTTCCAGCACTGCATCAAGCCACTGGTTCAAAGACTGGTGAGTAATTCTCCCCATAGCGATAGTGGTAGCGTTTCCCTGCAACAAACTCCACCTTTTCTGCACCCTCAAACATTCCTTGCATTTGAAAACTTTCTCACCTGCTGGCCTTAAGCAGCTTCAATGTTTACTGGACACTGCATACTTTCTGCATCTGTAATATTTCGGAAAGCATTAGGAATCTTTAAAACTCTTCCCCACCCTGTAGCATCCTTCTTTCAAGCTCTCAATGCTCTTAGCCTAGGTTCATCCTAGGCAAACATTAGCACAGAACACTGATGGAGCAACATTTCAGTTTTGTGTTTTCAAGCCCAGATGAAAATTATTCTTCATAGATGATTTTTAGATGGGGGAGTATTAAAGATCTTTGAGTGACAGGGCGGTGACAGATGAGAACTGGCTTGGGAGGTGGAGATGCTGGGGATGGTCACTTTTCTGTCATATGACAGATATGTTACTTAATGTTTTGTGCCTCCTCCTCTGTAAAATGAGGCTTTTGGACTAACCACTGGATTCCTTTCCAGTGATAGAATTCTGTGGCTTGGGATTTTGATGGAAATTTTTGCAGCAGTCTGGGCATAGGACTAATTTTTTGTTTTAATGCTGAAGGATTTGTCATTCCCCTGAAATATCTTCTGTAGACTATTTCTATTTTCATGAGATGCTATATTTTAGTTTTGATTAGTATTTATTTTTTAGTAGTTGTTCTGCTGCAATGCGCGGAAGGTCAATGGTCAGACGAGTTCAAATAAGGTTTATTCTCTGCAGGACTTTTCAGAGCCTTCGACATGCTTATATGCTTATAAATCTCCAGGAATGAGGTCAAATGTTGCAAAACTATGCAAATGTATTTGAACAAATATCTCTTTTTTGTTCAAACACCAATTACCATCTTATAGCTATAGGGTTCCACGTAAGGCATCTTGGAGAATGCCCAGGGATGGTTTCTTGAAAGGCAATTGCCAAAGTTGCAAGAGTTTATAACTGAGGAGAATCCTGTCACTTTCCACGGAAATTTTTTAAAAGATCACATTGAGGTTGACTTTGGACTTGGTTCCTTCCAATGTCAACTTCTAACCTTTTTCTTTTTTAATGATATGCTTATGTAGTCCCCAACATACGAGAAAGGAGCACTTGGATTCTGTACTGATCTCAGCCCTCTTCCTAGTCTAATCCCAGCCCAGCTCCCACTTCTCCATCCTCCTTATTCTCCTCTCAACACAGAATCCTTTCTTCGAAAATGCAAACTGAGCCTGCATCCTGGAATAGCTAGAAGCTAAGGAATCCAAGCCCCTATGTTTCATTGCCAAGCGCTGCTCCAAAAAGTTCACTGATCTTTGAAATCCACCCGCCCCTAAATCGCTGAAGGGGGTCAAAAGAGTTAAAAGATTCCAGATGAGGCCAGAGCAGCCTCTCCGATTTCTTCCGCCTCTGTTGCTCATTCAGGGTGTGACCCGTCCAGGTCACTAAATCTCTATGTGCTTTCAACTCCCCATTTATAAAATTTGGCCCATACATACTGATTTCTAGAATGTATAGAGATACTTGAATTAAAATCAGTACAGAGAGCAAATTCCCTACCTGATGTTTGTGTGTGCGGAGGCCACAGGGACAACTCAACAGTCAGAAAGCAGGAACGGGTGAGAAGTTGCAGAAATTGACCAAGTCAGACATTCTTAGCTCTGGAGCCCCTGCTATCCAATTAAATCTGCACATTCACATCGGACAACATCTATTTTATAAAGGCAAATATTTTATTAGTGAGACCTAGGGCCGGCAATGCTGCTTCTAACACGTGTAACAAGATACCCTAAGCCTGAGACTCAAACCCCGTAAACTTAAACTACTGCAAAATTATAAAGTTTAACATAAAAGTGGAAAATCTTTAAATGGCTGTTTTGTGCAATGTTCTTCACAGACAAGACTGCCACACAATGGAACTGTGTAACGGCTAGCAGCAGGCACTCCAGGAAGATAAAATAAACTGGCTTTATGGACCTGAGGAATTGATTTTTAATGAGATTCTGCTTGGCTGTAATGGCATCCTGAGAGAGCGATCCAGTTTCCGTAGCCTCCTGTATACAGTTATAAGGTGCAGAGCAACGACTCCGTTAAACATTGCCCATGCATTTGCCTGTCTAGAGTATGAGATTAAATAAAATAAGGATGTTATTCTAAGACACATGCCAGAAGGCAAATGAGCACGTGTGTGCAAGCTCACAGGCTACTGCCCTTTTCCTCAGACTTTACCTGCTTGCATATTTTGAATTTTAAAGGACTAAAACCCTTGAAGTTATATGCATATATAACTTTTATATTTTCTATTTCTCTACAAGAGTATAAGAACCCATAAATTACTAGATGGACTTGACTGATTCTTTCATACTCCACAACCCAGGCTCCTTACTGACATTCTTGTTTATATGAATGTATGCATAGTGGTGGGTATGGATAAGGAGAGGTATAGGGAGCGACAGAGACGTGGTCATAAACATCAGGCAACATAGAATGGAGAAGGTAGTGTAACATGTTGGTTAAGAGCCTCAGCTCTGAATCTTGCTTCTACCACTTCCTGGCTGTGTGTCCTTGGGCATGTTAATTTACTTCTCTGAGCCCCAACTTTATCTTTAGTGTGTGGCTAAAAACACCTATTTCATAGGGCTATAATAAAGATTGTGATGCAGAGATACATAACAATTGACATGAATCTTAGCAATATATCAAGGGGGAAAAAGTGAATCCCAAAAGGTTATGTATAACATCTTTTTTCAGAAAGTTAAAGCTAAGTACTGATTACACCTAGATGTGTAAGAATTCACCTGCATTAATAAAATTGTATGTATAAAGGAAAGAAAAGGAATGGTAAATACAAGGTATAAGATGATGATTACTTTGAGTTGGGGGAAGGTGCAGATTGGGAGTTGGGATTATGTAGCCAGGATAATAGGTTAGAGTCAAGGTTCTATGTAGTTTGTTCTTGGGTGGAGGGCTTACAAGTACCTAATGTGAATAAGAATAACTAGCTAATTAAATAAAACTAGCCATGCATGGGCCAATGATGAGAATGCATCATGAACGAAGGAATAGGACTAATCCAATTCTGTGCACTGGAGGGTCAATGAAAAAAGGAAGAAATCAGATAATATATAAGAAAGTGATTAGTACAGTGCTTGGTACACAGTACTCAAGAAAATTTCAGGTAACTGGCTAGGTATTTCTATATATATCCACAAATGTTCTCATCCTTAATGAGTCTAACTTCCTGCAGCATCATCAATTTCCCCCATTTCCTGATTTTCTCATCCATTTATTTTTTTTCCTGTTGCAGCATCTGTATTTCCAAAATCCTTAACTTTTTAATCTTCAAAACCCTTGAGGGTACAGCTCTCAAGTGTTCAGTGCCATGCGTTGTGTCAATTGTATTCACAAGCATAACCATCATTTAAAACAAGATATAGAATAGTTCTATCACCTCCAAAAAGCTCCTGTGTGACCCTTTCCAGTCAATTACCCCCCTGCCAGAGGCAATCCTCTTTCTGACTACTGAATTCTATCATTGTCAATTAATTTTGCCCATTCTTGGACTTCATATAAGTGAATCACACCCACCTTCTGTTGATCAACCTAATGTTTTTGAGATTCCTCATATTTTCGTATATCAGTAGTTCATTCCTTTCTATTGCTGAGTAGTATTTTGCTGTATGACATACTACAATTTGATTATCCTTTCTCCTGTTGATGGACATCTGGACTGTGTCCAGTTTGGAGCTATTGTGAGTAATGCAGCTATGAACATTCTCATATGATTATTTTTGTAGCCACATCTTTGATTCCTCTTGGGTAATCCTTAGAAGTGGAATTGCTGAGTGGTAGGGTAGATAGATGCCTGCTTATCTTTTGGAAAAAACTGCCCTTTTTCCAGAGTGGTTGAATCATTACAGATCCTTACATTGGTCACATCTAACTTAAGCTGATTAAGTAACCATACCAGCAATGCTCCATTTGTGTCAGGTTCCTGTCTTTTATTAACTCCAAAACGATTCCCAGGCCAGGGAAACAAATTTTAAACAGAGAGATGAATGTAAACAGCAATAGGTGAATTTAGATGGTAGAATGTACAAAACAGAACAGCAAGAGAGCACTTCCCTGCCGATTCAGACCGTGAAACGAATTGTTTTTAAGACTACATACGGTTTGAGTGAAGCGTGAGCCTCAATCATAGGTTCCCTGGCTGGGTGGATGGCCCTTTCTGCTGTTGGCTTCAACAGACAGACTGAATAATCTTTTGTGGGAAGGTGCCGGTGACCGATGGTAGGGACATTAATTGCTTTCCATTGGTTGATTTGGCTGTAAAGAGAAAGGCCTAACCCCAAAGAGCTTACATCTGTTTCTCATACAGCTCAGCCACCCATGCTGCTTCAACCATCCCCTACTGCTGGCCAGGCTACCACTTTATTGATTTTTCTCCCTGCCCTTTTAAAAAGATGAAAGTTCCTAAAAGCTTTTTGCATGCAAGTATGTATGAGTGTTTGTATGCATGCATGTGTGTGTGCTGGAGACAGCAATGGTTTAGGTTAACAAACTAAGCAGGAGCTAGGTGAACCATTGGGTGTGTGTGTGTGTAGCCAATTACTCTAAGATTGGGGACCCCCAGTGGCGAAGCTGGCAGAAGCATAACAATTAGAAAGTGATGACAACAACTTAAAGATAATTAGTTGACAATGACTTGAGACCTCATTAACTCCTTTAACACCTCACAGTTTATGATTAAAATGAAATACTGGAGAGCATTCAAAGGACATCTTGTCTTCTTACCAGTGGTTTGGGTATAGCTAGAATATTTGATATTTCTTTGATATGTCTTCCACTCTTGTAACAACCAACAATGATTATCCAAAATGGTTGCCATTATCCTGTGGAATCAATGGATTAAGGATTTGTGCTTTTATTCAACACTCTCCCACTCTCCTCCAGCCTTGCTCACTAAGTGACGGTCAAATTTTTTTTTAAGTCAGCCCCTTTGTTCTTATAAATTGCATGGATTGATAAACTGTGATTTTTACTGAAATTCTCCAATTGAGAGTTTAATGACTGGGGAATTCCACCATGAGAATTCACAGGTGTGCATATGCTTAGACGAACCTGGGATATTTCACAAATCGGCTAGCTTCAGGCTCCAATAAACATGATAGTTTTTCTTTTTCTTGATGGGTCCTCGATAAATATTTAATAGATGAATTAATGCTGAGATTCACCATCTTCCCAAACGTGTTCAGTTTCACACTACCTCAAAAATAGAACACCATTTAAGCCACTAGAAGCAAAATCTAGTGGTTCTATCCTTTGTGACTAAGTATTTCTTAGGAAAGAAGTATCAGTGCTTCTGGAACAATCTGATAATACTACATATTAAACTGCAAATATCAGACAACATTCTAATATGTGAGAAGGTTTGAAATAAACCTTTTTTGGGTATATATTGTTTAGCAACTATAAAGCTATAATCTTAATATCAGTTGTACTATTTAGACATGTGATCAGTTGTACTGTTTAGATATTCCAACCATTTATTTGATGTAGAAGTTTCATATTAATGAAGCCAATACTACTAAGTTTGCCTACTTTCAGGACAGTGGTCCTTAACCTTTTTTGGGGTCACAGACCCATTTGGGAATATGGTGAAATCTATGAAACCTCCAATCCCTAAAAAGACTAGTCACTTGCACACCAAATTGATTGAATTTCCTGCAATTTATGGATTCCAGAATAATATTCTCCTATCACAGTAACATAGGGGTGATTTTAATCTTCCAGACATGTTGGTGATAGTTAATCTATAAAACAAATGAAGGGAAAGTGTGCTATTTGGGTACAGATCACATTCAAACTGGAACTATGATTTGAGAGAACTACCATAGTTAGAAATTCAATCAGAGAAAACAAAAAAGGTTCCTTGTTATAAAATACAGGTCAAGTGTACAGTGGGTATTTATTGAAAAGACTGACTGACCAGAAGTTCTGCTCAAGGGTTTCTCACAATATAATCTATACAACTCCTTCAACAGAATTAGGAGAGATGTTTGTTTAAAATGCACATTCTTCGGCCCCATATTTAGCCAACTAAATTGGCATCTCCTGTGGGAGCCAGGCCCCTACATGCTGCTGAACAAATCTCCAGGTGATTCTTATACACAGTTAAGCCTGTCTCTTAAATTCTTATTCTTAACGCTTATCTTTCGTCTTTTGCAAAGCACTTTATTTATATTAGCATTGGTAGTCAGTCAGTGTGGATGAAGACCTTACATAAACATCCAGAAAATGCTTTTGATAACTCCAGTTTGGATGGTGGATGTCATCTGGGAGAGGGCCCTTGGAAGGCAGCTGCAAGCAATTGTCCCTCCGCGGAGGCACTTACCATCCGAGTCAGGCCACTTTAGATTGGCCCATCACATTGTTTCATTTTTTGGTACTTAGTCATTTGTTACAATAAAAATTAAGTTACAGGGAAGGAACACTGTGACAGGATAATGGACTCCTGCTCAGAAGAAGCCAGCCTGCCTCCAATTCATCACGGCGTTTATAGTGCATTAGAAGACATTATGGTGACAACATCATTCCTCTGGGGCATGAGGGAAAACCAGACTGAGTGGAAAAGAGAGAATTCACTTCATGAACTTGGCAAAAGCGAAATAAAAATAGAATCCAGGGGTGGTTTAAATTGCCATGTTCGGCAAAGGACAAGGGAAAAGCTAACAAACTCTGAGAGTAACATTCCAATATGTTAAAAAAAAATTAGCGTAGTTCACCTTGCATCACATGAGCAGTTCGGGGGTTAAAATGAAATGGTTACTTGAGGAATAACAGAGAGGAATGAAGAAAATGGGCAAAGTTGAGGCAATTTAAAATGATTAAAGCCCACAAAATATTTTGCAAATATAAAATCCTGGAGAGAAGCTTAATAATAATATTTGTCCAATGGACTGGGCCAAAGATATCTATATTGTCTAGGTATTTTAATTGGAGGCCTGAAGTATCATTATAAAATTATTAAAAAAACCTGTCTATGTTCTTAATAAAAGTAAAAATGGTTGTTTGATGTTAGAAAGTAGTGTTTTGAAATATAGGAGCTAAAGGAATAGCACTGGGTAGGCATGTCAGGCAATTTAGACCTGGGAACTTAACAAATTTATAGTATTTTTACTATTATACCCGCACTAAGTTAAACCTGGGGTGGGGGTGGGGGTGTGGAATGAGGCAACTTGGTATAATGGGAACAATGTCTTAATTCTGTGATTTTTTTTTAAGGTAACATTTTTCTAAACTATTCTTTTGCTTTAAGGAAGATTTTTTTTTTCCGTAGATCTCAGATCTTTTTTTTTGGTGGGGGGAGGTGTCGGGGTGGGGGGAGACTCCAGTTTTCTCCTTAATAAAATCTTAAATTCACTTAAGAATCAATCAAAAGTCTGTGTGGTCCCATTTTCTCTCCCTGTCAATGCATGTTATTTCCAGGGTGAAAGGCAATTTTGACCATAAACATGGTTCCCATCACACATTTCTAATTTTAACCTATTTGTCTCTGTTTGATTTACATTGGGTCGAGAGCAAATTAACGATTGTGAGCTTTTATTGAAAATTAATTAGGTGGCTAAAGTGCCCACAGCAGACTCCACCGGTCCATGGTTCTCTCTGGGTCGCCAGCCTTCTCCAGTTAAAACACCTAGCAACTTAAAAAATCCATAAAACGAATGATATAATTAGATCCAGAGTGGAACTCAATAGCTTTGAAATCAGATGCTTTCTTCTAGTGCTGAAGGGCCGTGCTATCACCAGCACTTTATGGTATCAGGGGGGTTTTCCCAGGGGAGAAAAAGTAGCTCATTCGACCTGAACCACCCCACATGACTTACAATAGGTGTCCTTGTGGTACTAAATATAGCTGCGTCTATGATCTGAATTCCTAAGTCAAAGCAAGGAGAAAGAGGAAAAGCTGGGCTTCCAATAGAGTAAAGACAAAAAAAAAAAAAACAAAAAAAACTAAGCTACCCAAGTTGGAAAATAGACCCTCTGAATGCATGTGTGTGAAAGAGAGAAAGACAGAGGGACCTTATACTTAAGCAAAGCCGGGATGTAAATGTGATTTATTGTAAATAGTTCCACAACATTAAAATGAGTTTTTATTTTCTATGTATGCTGCTTCAAAGAAGAGCTCTGTGGGCTCATAAAAATGCAGAGAACAAATAGGGGCCTCTAAGTCCAATTTATATGCCATGCCCACTGTGCACTGAGACACATATAATCTGTAAAATGTCAGCTTCAAAGTTCCACCGAGATCGGTGTTAACCCTGACCTCTGGCCTCGCTGCCTCTGGCTGGGCCTGTGTGCTTTCTTTACCAGCTGTTTTAGATAAATGTGTTCCATTTTTAAGAGATTGTCTCAGCGTTTTTTACATGAATAGTGGTAATATTATTAACTCTCGCTGGAGAAACCACCTTTTCTAAGAGGGCTTTACAGAGGAACCAATCGTTTCGTGCCCCATGCAGAGAGGAGTGGATTAATAAATTTGTCATTGTACTGAAAATATTTAAACAACACTGGGAGAAAGGAGCAAGGCACACAACAAAAGGAAAGCATATTAGTAGTGTTTCCTGTCAAAATACACAGAGGAAGCACTTTATTTGGACCATTTTCTCCATAAAGAGACATGGCGGGCCAAGATAAACACAGCAAAGGAATCTGGTTTATCCCACTTTGGAGATTGGAGACCATCAGCTCAACCAAAGTTATGAGACCAAAACCAGGTTTTCTCTCTTGAGGCTCCTAAGTAAAGCCATTGACCGAGGCAAGCAGATAGACTGAGGGAATCAATGCTGCACAGTTAAGCGGTACATACGGATTCTTACAGGGTTTAGCAGAATAATGCACTTATTAGGATCAGTAAACAGAAAATTCAGAGCAACAGACATGAAATTGTCATGGAGAAGATTTACCCAACAAAGAATTCAGTCAGAGTCGGGGGATGTTTTTCCATTTCAGCAGAGCAAAGTAAATCCTGAATTGCTGTTTATGGAGTGCTTCCTGGATGCAATGCAGTTCTTGATGCGGAGTGAGTTTAAAGACACAGAAAAAGTCTAATTTCTACTAGCCTAAAGAATTGACTTTCCAGGATCAAAAAGCCAGTCAGACTTCACCAGGATGAGCACGGTCATCAGGAAGAGTGTAAATGGAAATGAAGTTTCGTACGACAGAACGTGGTAACGTGTGGTAAGATATGCCTGGAAATCAACTCTGATAAATAGCCGATCAGACCCAGGTTAGCAACCAGGAAAGGGAACACTATGCTGTTTGCTAAGGGATACAGAGGACAGATACAAAATAAAAATAGACCACCTTTTGGTATGAAGTGTTCAGTGCGACCCTTCTGAAGGGAAGGAAGTGGAGCAGGGGAGCGAATTTAATTCATTCCTGGTCAGTTTCTACCAGCTGTCAGTGTCTCTCATCTTGAAACTCTGGCTGGTACCCATTTTGACAAGTCTTAGAACTACAGTTTGCAAAGTGTTCAAAATTTAAGATGATGACAGAAAACATTACAACACCCTGAAATTATCACACCCCCTTCAAAGCCACATGCATTTGAAATAGGATCCCAACTTCTCACCATTAGATTTTATGCACTAGGACAGTTTGAAATTCTTTCATGTGTAGAGACTGACACCCTTTAGATAGAATGAATCACAATTACTATTTCTTTTAACATAAAAAAAGTTCCTCAAAATAGATAAGACTGTCAAAAATCACTAAAGAAATCATTTTGAAAGGGTGTCTATGCTCCCTCTAGGATATCATATTATTAGCAAATTTGGCACTCCCAAATGTGTTACACAAAAGTACAAAGTCTATGCCAGGTGAGAAAGTTGTTTTTGAAATTGATCCTGCAGAATTGTCCCTTTAAAGTGGCTACTTTCATGAACCAGCCAGTATTTATATATTATTATAAAAATAATACCCTACTTTACTCACAAGGGTGTTTTGAGAATTAATTAATGTTTGCCAAGTACTTTGAGCTCTGTAGATGAAAGGTGGGGTGGAAATGCTAAGTCATATTATTATTTCCATCTGTATTTGAACTTACCTCTTATAAGACAGTCTTTTTTTTTTTTTTTTTAAGATAATGATCTCCTTTGGGGAGAAAAGGCAGAAATTGCCTCATCCACAGTCAAACCCTCATAAGGAAAACAGGTGTGATTATGAGGATTTGGCCTAAAGAATAGATTGAAGCGGATGGCAAACTTCAAAAGTCTACATTCCCAAATCCCAAGACCTCTCCTGGGAGTCCCACAGGTGTCAAGTTCATCCTACAATCCCGCTGAGATACGGCCAAACGCAAAGACCAGGACCAGTTGGGTGTTTATGTGGCATATACTTAACAACCCAAACCCTTTCAATTAACCTCTTTCCTGCTAGGTGTTTGTGAGGTCCACAGTCTGATTATGGAAGAGAAAGACACTCCCTTAATCCTGTCAAGAGGTTAAAGGACCATGTTGAGAAATTAGTTTGGCTAAACCAGTTGGCTGAATGGGCTTGAAAGGAATTAGCTTTGCTCTGTTCTGTGTCTTCAGCTCTAACACGAATCCTGGTCAGTGCAGGATGACCGCCACCAATCTCGACGGGCCCTTCTGAGAGTGTGTCGGATGGCAGTGAGGATGGAATGGTGCAAATCTCAAGATCTGGAAGAACTCAGAAGCCTTCTTCCCCTCCCCCTACAAAGTGGGCACTTCCCATGGGCAGGGGTAGGGTCTTTGTAATGAACCCCTCTTCCAACACCTGGCAGGTGCAGAGCTGATGAAGGAGGTAGAGATGTGGCACTGATGATGGGTCAGGGGAGCCTGTCTATACCATGAAGACCAGATTCCTTCCTGAAAAGTGGTTTGAAATTCCCTGGAGGCTTCCCACCCTGTCCTTCAGTAGAGATGTTTATTTAGCCAGAGAAAACTTAAAACCACATAATTTTTATTCTTACCCCAAATTAAAGGCTTGCCTACCATCAATGACTTCCCTCTCAAAAACTGACATATGTAATTGCTAACTTTTTTTAGCATGTTTAAAAAATCATGATTATTCTATATCTTTATCTCCAAAGTTGGACATTTTCATCTAAACCTAACTGGGATTATCCTGAGGTATGAGCAAACAAGTTTTAGCATCACTAACCTCAAATGATAAGACATTAGACTGAAAGCGTCTTGAGGAAAAGTGTCTTTTTTAGTTTCTTAGACTCCTCATGTTTTGCACAGAGTTCTGCACATAGTAGAGATGCCATACATGTTTGTTGAAAGAGGAAGGAAGGAAAGAAAGGAAAAAGGAACCCGTCTGTGTGCAGGGCTAGCTGACTCCCAGTAAGTATACCTTGTATTCACTGAGCATTTACTGTAGGCCAGCGGCTGTCTCAGCAGTGAGCACACATTATCTCACTGAATCCTCCCAATAACCTCTTGAAGTGGGCACTGTAAGCAAGCCCATCTTACAGAGGAGGAAACTGAGCCTTAGGAAGTTTAGAATACATGCCCAAAGCTGCCTAACTAGGGAGTGGCACAGTCAAAAAACGGAGTGATCAGGCATTCTGACATGAGAGGCCGTGAATTGAAACACCAAACTCTGTCTTCTCCAGGCCCCCAAAACAGAGTGTGCAAAGAGGATATTGCAAAGCAGAGCATATTTTAACACATCAAGATATGTGCTATGTATAAGTAACAATTTCTTTTAAAAAAAAAAAAAGCTCTCACTCTCCAAATTAGGGATCTAAGGATTCAGAAAATATCCAAATTACACTGTGGCCAAAGGCAAAGGTTTGGCAAAATGTGTCACATTCTCTTTGAATGTTTCTGATCCCATTGACCCATCTCAGACACATCCCTTATCCCCAGGCAGTTCTGAAAACTCAGTTTTGAAGTCCACCATATGCTTTCAGACTTATCAGAATTACTCCTGATCACGAAGCAGATACATTTCTGCCTGTGCGCAAATAACTTGGAGCCCTAGCAGGCAATTAGATAGAAAAGAAACAGTTCAGCTATTAAGTGCTTTTAGAACCCGCGCACAGAATAGACGGAGCTCTTAAAAAATCACTTTAGGTAAGTATCAACATATTGTAGGAGTGACAAACACTCCACAAAGTTTATTTCTAGAAACCTAAAGAGGAATAAATCCTTCAGATTTGTTCTTTAATCCAATAAAGTTAAAATAAGAGATGATTAAACAATTTTTTTCTTCTCCTCCAGAAACACCACTCGAAACGATTTTTCTTTTTTCCAGTGTTAGCCACGAGCTGTGCACGTTTGTCCTCATTCATCCAGCAGGGGTCACTCTTGCCCACCATACTCTTAAAAGGCATCGGGGCTTGTCTCTACTATTCAGTACAGGGCCTTTATTCCAGGCAGCAGAGTGAAGAAATACACCAAAGACATCAGGCCTGAGAGACTGTGGTTTGGGAGGTGGGACTGCAATGTTGGGGAAACGGGTGCTTTAATAATGACTCTGTGTATGAACAGTAGCCTTCAAGTCTGTACTACGAACTTCACAAATAAATCGTCAGTGCCTATGGCAAAATTATTAGCCTTTGCTCACTCTTGCTGTTAAACTTGAGTATACACTGTGTCATTACCAGGCTGCTAAGCAGGGAAAGGGGAGTGGGGCTGCATGTACCTCTGTCTGTCCAGGCCACTGTCAGCCAGATACTTCCTTCGGGTTCAGCCTAGCCTGTGGTTGCACGCACCTTGGAGAGCAATGACTGTCTAATCCTTAGTGACTGTCCAGTCTTGGGTGGAAGTTAGTCTTCAGCTGTAGCAGCGTCCTCCTCCAGGAACTCGGGGCGAGTTCACATGGGCCTTTTAGACCAGATCCCGAGTCTGCGGGTGCATGCGGAAGGGGTGCTGGGGAAGGCACGGTCTACCTACCTCCCCACACTTCAGGGCCTTCTCCTGAGGCCTCAGGGGCAGAGCAAACAGGAAACAGCTCCCGCGTGGCCAGGTTCTGATACTGAGGAAGGCAGGAGTGGGGTTCTAGTACTGAGGAAAGTGGTCCATTGAGGATGGGGCTGCGTCCATAAAGGCATATTAAAAATAAAGCATCCCTTTGGACTACTCTAAACGCTCAGTGACCAAACACAGGTATTTAAATGAAATATTTAAGACTCACTCTTACTCTGCTTCTCTTTTTTAATACGCTAGACTTAAAAAAAAATACACCTTAATTTTTAGAGCAGTGTTAGGATCCTAGCAAAATTGAGTGGAAAGTACAGAGAGTTTCCACGTACCCCCTGTCCAGACTTGCCTGCCCCACCCCACAGTCAGCATCCCACCCAAGACGGTACATTTGTTCTAGCTGATGAACTACACTGATACATCACAGTCACCCAGAGTCCATCATTCACATTAGGGTTCACTCTTTGTGTTGTACATTCTGTGGGTTTTGACAAACGTATAATGTCATGTCTCCAACACTGTGGGCCCATCCAGACTAGTTTCACTGCCCTAAAAGTCCTGTGCTCCACCTAGTCATCCCCCCCACCTCACTGTCCCCTGGCAACCACTAATCTTTTTACTCTCTCCATAGCTTTGCCTTTTCCAGAACATTATATAGTCAGAACCCTATAATAGGGGACCTTTTCAGATTGGCTTCTTTCACTTCATAATATGCATCTAAGTTTCCTCCATGTCTTTTCATGGCTTGATAGCTCATTTCTTTTTAGCACTCAGTAATACTGTCTGGATCTACAACCGTTTACTTATCCATTCACTTACTGAAGGACATTGTGATTCCTTCCAGTTTCTGGCAACTATAAATAAAGCTGTTACAAACATCCAGGTCCAGGTCTCTGTGTGGACTTAAGGTTTCAACTCTTTCGGGTAAGTGCCAAGTACAGTGATTGCTGGATCAAGGGATAACCTCAATATCTTTTCCTCGTGGTCTTCAAAATGCTTGTGTCAACATCCTACCTTCAAAATTACACAGCAGATGCTTTCCCATGTTTGGAGCTTACGTCCAGGTGGATGACTGCTCCCTCTGCTCCCTGATTCTAGCATCAGCTTCGGGACAAGGCCCTGCATCTGAGTGGCAATGCTCAGAGGAGCAGCAGCCCTGCAGAAGAGGCTGCAGTCGCTGTTGGTGCCTCTTCAGCTGGGAACAAAAGTGGGGGGAGGCGGCTTTATGAGTGGTTTATCCAGAATCAGACCAAACCAGACACAATGAAATACACTGCTTATTATGCTGGGTTTCCAGTTGCCAATGAATCTGATTCATTTCAACTTCACATTCTGGGGGGCAAAAAAAGAAAACATCATGGTGCATCGGAGGTGGTGGTGTGCAGGGGTGGGGGGCTATCATGAAAATTGACATCAATTTTATGTCAACTTCTTGTCAATTTGATTTCAGTTTGGGATCCCAGCATTGGATACTTGTCAAAAGGAGCTGGAACTTCTGAGGTAATTTCTTTGCCCTTTTTGAACTCACAGACTTCCCAGATGACGCCAGTAGGTTCGGCGTTGGTGAGCTGCTCTGGAGATTGAGAGCTAACAGCCAAGAAATGCCAGCCCTCCACTGCACCGTCTACGGGTTGCGTGGTGCCAGCCGGTATCTTTGCTTTGTTGACGCTGCTGAGGTCTCTCTGTCCTTAACATCATTTTTCTAACAGTTTTTTTTTGGGGGGGGAGGGTTGCAACAAATGGTTTTCCAAAAAGTAAACCAACACCAGGTTATTTTGATGGCTGAGGTAATGTGCTGAAGGTAAAAATGGACGTTATCCAGTAACTCCAGTGAGTGAGCTCCAGTTGAATGGATGAAACTACATTCTAGATTCGGTCCAAGCCACCATCCCAGGAGCACTGGAGAACACCAGGAGGATAAAGACACCTACAGGATATTGATTTTGGAGGACAAATAATGTTGCCAGGGGCTTTAGCTTGTGAGAACAGAGGTATGTTCAAAGCACTTCATAAAGCGCGCCCATTTCCTAGAAACAGACCCAGACTACACAAGGTGGCCTGGTAGCCCCGCGATGGTGAGACAACTGACATGAAATGATTATGTCTCCACTAGTAAGTCCATGAAGTAGTCTGCATTTTAAAGCCATTTTAGAATTAGAGAAAAAAATTAAGTCCACAAGGACGTGGAGGTCAGCCTTTCAAGGCTGCTGCTTCCAGCTCATCCTCACTCTTGTCTTCAGGATACATGTCACTCTACTTCTTCTGCTGGAGGGCATTTTCCTAAGTCAGATGCTCTATGGTGTATTTTTCTATTTATTTACTTTTTTTTTTTTGGAGGGGGTACTGAGGATTGAACCTGGGACCTTGTGCATGCTAAGCGTGCGCTCTATCACATGAGCTATACCCTCCCCCTATTTTTCTAATTCTTTCCAGTCACCCTACCAAAACACCCTTTAATCAACCAGCTTTCAAAATTATTTGATTTATCATTTAAATCAATTCTTAAGGAGCTGAGGTGTAGACAGAATATAGACAGAGACGTAGGAAACATAATTGAATACCTATACAGGTTGGGTTCTTACGGTGTTTAAAAAATTTCAAACTCTGCTTTGGAGGAGCACTCTGTTTTGGGCAAGTCATAATTTAGTGTAGCTCATCAAATGTTTTCTATTGTAAACTCTTGCTGGATACTGCACTAGGAAGATGAGTTAATGAATAGGACGTTGTCCCGGCCTGATGGTGCTCCCAGTGCCAGTGGGGCAACGGGACATCTCAATGTGATGTTGGAGGGGGGCGGTGTTGGAGGAGCGTCAGGGTGGCAGAGTCTTTGCATCTCAGGCTGGAGGTCTTACTCTTAAGCTGCTTCTCAAAATAACCAGTAGAAGTCAGGCAGGTCGGCGATGGGGGCAGAAGACCCCCAAACGAATCTCATGTGTCAAATTACTGACGTGGCTGATCCCTGAAGGGCAAGGAGGTGAGGGTGTGGAAGTACCTGGGAGTCCATCATGGGGTCTGCAGTCTACACTGTAGGTAATGGGGAGTCACAGCAGGATTTTAAGCAGGGACTTACTATTTTTTAGCTATAATATCCTGATGATTATGTGGAGGATGGTGGCTTGGAGGGAGCCAGACCAGCAGGGAAATGCAAAAGGTTTGTCAAAAGTTTAGGACCAAGACAAGGGGCATGGATTCATGACACCTAAATAAGCTTAGTGGGAGAGCTCTTCTAGATGCAGATACGCTGCCACGCACTCCCTGTTTGTCCGGTGGCTGGGAGCGCTTGGGGACGGCGGAAGACCTAGTGCACCGTGTGTACCCTGCCTCCTCTGGAAGCTCTCCCTCACCCCTGAACATCCCCAAACCAGAGGCCACCAACCACTGGGTGTGGTTCTGGAAACAGAATTCTTTCCCCTTCTTCCTCCTTTTCCATATCAGCCCAGTGATGCTGGAAAACCCTTCAGTACAGAGATTACAAACAAGGTAACTGCGTGACCCCCAATTTTTCTTTTATACTTCTTAGCCTTGGGCTGCCACAGAGTCTGAGCAGAGTAACAGACTGCGTAATCTGTCGTCAGAGCCTATGCTACTTCTTTTCTTTTTGCCTCTCTGGGTGGATTGTCGGTGCTTCCACAGCCTGTTCTGTGCCCCAGGAGGCTGGCTGCTATAGGCAGCGCCACAGGATTCTCCTCCTGGATTCTCAAAAGGGCTCCGCCACCCTGGCCCCTAGTTGGGGTGGGAACAGCTCCCTGCTTGTGACAGTCCTGAGGGCTGCCCCACCTCTCACCAATTCCCTTTACCAGCCTACACCTCGCTAAATAGTAACTTCATTTAGTTCTCCTCAGTTAACTCTCTTGAGAGTCTCCTGCCATTCCCCTGCAGATACAGGTCCTTTCCTGCCTTTCTACTTCGACAGGGGTAGGGCACTGAGCTCCTGAGCCTGAAGGTAGCCATGGAGAAAGGCAGAGATCAAGAAAGAGGATTCTGGGGTCAGAGAAGACCTCTTTCACACTTCTCATAGGGCCGTGTGGCTGCCTATCTGTCTGAGGAAAAGCTGGCCTCACAGATCTGGTTTGAATTTATGTTTAAAAAATCCTGAACTGATTTGTAACCTCCAATCTGTAATTCATAACCACTCCATCAATAGATATTTCTTGTCTAAGTGTGTAACTTAGTAGACTCATCCCAGGGAGGGAAACCGGTAACATGCAGATGTCGTCTTAAGTTGGGCATAACAAAATCTTCAAGGGTTAAGACCAAGCCACGCGCTGCGCCTCAGGTACGGGAGGTTTCCCGGAGGTTTTCTTTTGTGCTTCAACAGTAAAGTGGTTGGTGGTCTGCTGGCTACAGCCTGTTACACATTCCTTGGTTTTATTAGGATAACCATAAGCCTCAAAGACCCACCCTGATATCAGTGGCAGGTTTTATAGAACACTCACAAGTTTCTTCTTGTTGTGTTGGGGGGTATATAAAGTGTGAGGCATAATAGGGAACAGGCTGGAAGACCAGTTGAGGGCCGACAGAAGTCCCAAGTCCTGACGTGAATATTTAATAACTCCTCATTACAGGAAAAGGCTGACCACCAGATGCCTGTTACCGTGGCTCCAGAGCCCACTAAAGCTCTGAGTTACTCCAGGAGTGAGAGTGGGTTTCGGCAGTTCCCTGCTGTTCAAATGACCTGGAGGTCAGGACACACCCCGCTGATTTAGGATCACTGGAGAGGAGCATTTGCTGGAAACATCTCGTCTGTTACAGAGCACAGTGGTTTAAAAAACAATTTTTTTTTTAATAAACGCAAAAGCATCACAGCCAAGGTACACCCCACAGTAGTGTGTCAGTATCCTGAAGACAGCATTTTGGGGTGCATATGGATAGAAGTCCCTGAGGTCACTGCCTGAGCTCACGCTGTCATTAATTGGCATGACAATGACTCAACGCTGAACCCTGGAGCTGAAAAACACCCTCACGATATGTCAGGCTCTAGAGGCTGTCATTTGTCCAGCTGTATTTTGACCAAAGCTGGTCTGGGAATTGCATCGTTTTGTGTTTCCACGGCATGTGAAGTTTCAGGACAGAAGGCTCATGCTCCTGGGGTTCCCAGCATGCCCCATGGCCTTGGGCCGGCAGGGAGACCAGGCCACAGTGTAGAGCTCCTGCCTCTGTCCCAGACTCCCTGTATCAAGGAAGCTAGTGTTTCACAAACAGCCACTTATTATAAAAATGCTTTAACCAATATTTTAATATACAGGGTGAGTCTACTGAGTTGACCTTAAACATCTAAATCTAAGAACTCCTAAACTACTGATAACACATGATTTGAAATACCTCTGTGGTTGTTTTCCTTTAAAAAAAAAATTCCAAAATGGAAATAGCTGTATGTTACTCCTCCGCTTAAAACTCTGGCTTTCTATTTCTCTTAAACTCAAATGCAAAACCCATCAACACGATCTCTAAGACCAGACTTGCTCTGGCGCTTGCCTAGTCTGAATTTCCTCCTTCTCCCAAGCTGTAGCCACGCTGGCCTACTTTTAGCTACTTGAACTCACCATGCCTCAGGGTCTTTGCACATGCTAATCTCTACACCTGGAATATTTTCCTCTTTCTTTCTTCCTCCGAAGCTCTTTCAGATTTAGCTTTAATATTATCTTTTCAGGGAATCCTTCCCAGCTCCGAGCTTAGGTCAAGACCCTCTTGATTTCATAGCCCTCTAGGCCTCTCTAGTGGGCCTATTGTCATTGGAAGCAATGCATTATTAGTGTAATTACTTATTCAATGCCTTGGTCCCAGCTAGACTGTAGACATCAGAAGATAATGGATGCTGTATTCTCAGGGCCTAGCAGAGTAGCTTTCATATAGACGAATGTCTAATTGTTGAATTAATTATTTAAATAATGCATACTCATCACAAAATGAATTACAGAAAGTGAAGACAAATATAAAGAAGAAAATTCAAATAATCTATATCTCTACATCCCAGGCATAACAACTATTAACATTTCACTGTATTTCCTTATGTCCTTTTTTAAAAAACAAATATTTGTGGTGTGTATAAATAAACATTACCTGCTGAAAGCTAGGTCTGAAGAACATTTAGAAAAGTCTTAAAATGCACCAGGTTCCTGGTGTCCAAAACTGATGTCAGTGGGGGTGAGTTTAAACAGGGTTGTCACCATTTCTGCCCTCTAAGGCTGGTGAGGGATTTACAAACCAGCTCCCGGAAGCAAGTTCTGGGATCTTCCCACCCTGCTCCACTGTCATTTTAAGAACGTTTATTTAGACTCTTTTAGTAAAGGAACAATTTCTTCAATATTTGGAAATATGTCACCTCACTGTTTAATTTTTGTAGCTATGGCTGTTACTCTTCCCCGGATTCATATTATAGGGGACATTTTGCAGAATTGTGGTACCAGATTGTCAATTCCCAGCTCTTGTGTAAAGGGGGAAGTGTCTGGAAATAGACTGGGAGCAACGGGGTAATCCCCATCCCCAGATAACAGGTTGATTTCTTTGCTCCCTCCCTTACCACAGTTTCTTACCTAGAACGCATTCCTATCAGTGGGCTAAGTCCACAGAGCAGGTACTGTGGTTATGCCCGTTTCGTACATGAGGAGACAGGGTGTAGAGAGAGGGTCACGGGACTTGCCCATGGCCACACAGCTGGTCAGCGGCTGAGTCAGGGTCAAAACCACACGGCCTGACTCCAAAGCCCAGGCTCTGAGCCACCGCACCACGCTGCCCTGAGGTGCTTCCTCCAGACTCCACCAAGTGGATCAGAAATATGAGTGGACTTCACAGAGCCTTGAAAACTCCTGAGCTTGTTTATCAGTTTTGTCTGTCTGCACAGATTTTGTGTTTTTCCTGGGGAGATCTCTATATTTCATCAGATTTGTTTGGAACAAGAAAAATAAAGATTCATCTGGATTAACAATTACTCTAGTATTTGTTGATTGGTTACCAAGAACTGTTCTAGGCAGTTTACACGTATTAAATTCTTTTATCTTTGCAATAACTCTATGCGATTGGCACTATTATCCCATTTTACCATCAAGGAAACTGAGACACAGAAAGGCTGTCATTTGTCCAAGGTCACACAGCCGACTGTGGTGGAGGGATCTTATCCAGGTGATTCGCTGAGTCTCCACTCTTATTTATCCCTGGTGATCAAATGCCTCCTTGGCAGAGCTCTCAATGTCTCATGCGTTTTCCTGCCCTGAACCTGGGATGTTATCTCCCTGTTAATGTGTACAATTCATGTAATCATTTTTCCCCTCTCCCCTCAAAGCTATTAATAAATTGATGGTGAAGCTTACAATACCGGACATCCTAGAACAAAAATTAGCAACTCTCCTCAGCAGGATTAATCTTATTAGCAAGTCACACCACTGCAAAAACTGTCTTAACAAGACTGCCATCCCTCTGGTATGAAATGTGGACAGGTTCTTAAGGGAGGTGGGGTTCTGAATTCAAAGGGGGTCCTTTTGGTGGAGGCAGGGACAGAGAAGGAACTAGGAGTGGCAGGATCCCCCTGAAACCACTGAGCACACGGGGGTGGTCAGAGTTTGCATCCACCTTCTCTGCTCTGTGTGCTTCTATGAGAGCACACTTCTACTCCAAATACAGACCGACACACACATGACTTGTTATGTATTGATTAAGACGAGTGCCGCTTGAATGATCGGATACTTTCGCTATACCTTTTGAGATAACGAGGCACAAACTAAACTATTCCTAAACGGCTTTCAGGGATTCCTGTGTCTGAGGACTAAACACATGTTACAGCTCTTCCTTTACAGACGGAAAAATAGAGGGAAGAGCGTCGGCTACTTGTTGGGGGGGTTCTGGGGGATTTAATGTAAAGCTAAGAAGAGAGTTATGACTTTCTTCTCCCTGCTGAGGAATTAGCATTTTCCTGATTAAGTGACATGGAGACCAAAGACTGAAATAACAGAGCCTCAGAGATGAGAATTGAGTCTCATCCGGGGTCCAGATGAGGTGAAAGACAAAACAGGAAGCGTACGCGCTTACAGCGCTAGGCCTTGGCCGGCACCACGCAGGCTCCGTGGTTTAAGCTGAATGGGTGTGGGAGAAAGGCCGGAAAAATGCTCGCTAAGCCAGTTTTTGAGAGAGGAAGATCTTGGATCCTTTTTCTCAGAATGTTCAAATTCTGGCAGACTTCTACTCTCAGGACCCTTAAAATTCAGGAAAGGAAAAAATTGAAATAGTTTTCAAAGAGGAAGAAAGACAACAAGCACACCCACTCTTGCAAAAATAAAATCCCACCCCAAAAAAACCTTTATGAAAATGTTTTTGAGCTTAAAAAAAAAAAAAAAAAAAAAGCAGAAGGGGGCTGGAATGTCAACGGGGCGCGGGCCACAGAATGACTGAGAAATGTGGCATCCCCCTGGCCTCTGCGCATCTGTGTGTCAGCCTAGTTTGATCCTTGGAGAGAAACAGCCCTGTTCCCTCCCCGGAAGGGGGTCAGAACCCATTTTTCTCAATGGGCTTGATCCCGCTGTGTGCTGATGTGGTTAGGTGGAGCACGGGGGACAGTTTGTTCTCATTCACTGCCTCAAAATAAGAGCCTCTCACTCTGGAAGTTTCCTTTCCAACCCATCCTCCAATGCAATCAACAGTCCCGGCCAAATCCTTCCTTCAGTCTCAGATTTCGGTTATATAAACTGTTCTATCAAATAGACTCCTTCCAATTCAGAACAGGGTAAAGTAGCCATTTACGCAAACAGCAAGCGGCTTATGTAACCAGAGCCCCATACACAAATGAGAGGAACCTGTCCACTCCTGCAGGTGCCTCAGGTGAACAGTGGCCGGCGGGTCCCACAGCTGCGGTCTCTGACTACAGGGGAACTTCGTTCCAACAGCTGGACGCCTCCAGGAGATCAAGTCCCTCCTGCGGTCTCTCTCCAGGTTAAAGAGTCTTGTACGATGGACTTGAACCCACCCCCTTATAGATTCTTGTTCTTCACAAAGAACAGATTTAGCATTTTTAATATCAGGGTTAAAATGGTGCCTTTTACTCTTGGTTGTATGAAGTCTTCTGATGACAAAAGCCATATATATATTCAGAATTTTAAAATTTGAAAAATACATAAAAATAAGAAAATTAAATTCACCTATAATTCCACTACCCAGAGCTAGTTACTTTTAACCTTTTGTATATATCCTTCCTGTATTTTTTCTATGCATATCATATACGTACGTACACAATGTCTATACGTATACACATATCAACGATATGCATGTGTGTATATATATAAAATATCTAAATAAATGGTACATTGTGACTATGCTGGCCATTCTGTTTTGAAATCTGCTTTTTTACTCAACAACGTCACCATCAGCAATCACACTGGTCTCATCTTCACTCTCATTTTTATCTCCTTTACTTCAGTTGTCCTTAAAACAGCCCTGTGAGGTTGGAATCACCACCCTCACATAGCAGCTCAAGTTCAAAGCCTCGGAAGTCTGTGAAATTAAGCCCTGCCTTACGTCTCGCTGCTATTACATACTTTGCTAAGTAAGGCTTTGAGTGGCTGTTTGGCATTCCCATTGTATTCTAGTTAACCTGTCCCCTGTTTCAGTGTTTCGATCATTTCCACTTGGGGGGGTTATTATAAATAACTCTGTGAGGAACATTCTCTCATATAGATATTTATACTACTATTCCCACAGTATAAAGTCCTAGTGATGGGTCAAGAATATGGCCTTTGTGATGGCACTTTATTATGCACTGCCTAATTGCCTTCCAGAAGGGTGAGATGGATTTATACTCCCATAGGCTACTGCCCAACACTCTAACCAACATCATTTCATGATTTTTAAAATGATTAAAAATGAAAGAAAAGATCTTTCACAAACTGTTTTCCTTAGGAAAATAAAAGCATATAGAAAATGTTTGATGGTCTGCCTATTCCCTCGTTTATTACCATAACATTTCTAGAAAAAGTCATGGGAGGACTAAAATACAGCTGTGAGCAGCTATGAGACTAATGTGATGAATTCACCTTCAACCCCCAAAATATAAACCCTCTGCTTGTTTTTTCCCATTCCCGTTTCCCCCTGCCCCACAGACCCCAGCCACAGCTTCTGATTGCCAGTCCTCCAAGGGCTCACGGCCAAAGAGGTGGCTTTTAACGACACAGCAGAAGGGAACTTGCATGATGGGGAAAAAAAAAGGGCTCAGATTCACCGCTGTCAGCAAAAAGTTCCTATAAACAGAGCAACACATTAAGCCCTTGCTGTTAATATGCTGTCTAGACTTGAAAAGATTCCTTTTCTTTCTGTCTTCCAAGCTTCAACTTTTGACCTTGTTTCTGTCCTTGTGTCTGTACTGGACTCAAGCAATTCTTGTCTCCTGGAGGTTCAATAGTCGAATTACTGAATTACTTATCACCCAAGCTACTGCAGCGACTGGGTGTGGGTGTGGTCTCAGCCACGTCCTCCCTGTGAAATGAATGGAAAACTTGACCGCACTTGACCCATGAGACAGAAGACCCAGGGGGTCCCCACTTCTGGTTTAAGGGTAAAATGATACTCTCCCCAGAAACTGAGGCAGATAATACCTTTGTTGATTGTGGATGGAATCTTGGAAGGTATCCGAGGGAGGATTGACAAGAAGAGTTTACAAGTTTCCATCCACTTAGGGATGGAAACCAGTTTCTAGTAAAATGAATGTGAGTCTTTATTTGTGAGTGTGTTTGGCTCTGGGATGTTTCTTCTTCCCCTCCACATCACCAAGGTTGCCAGGGCTCTGGTGCTAACATCTGGTTGCTCAAGTCTCTTTCCAAGATGTAATATTTATTAAGCACTTGCTGTATGCCAGGCATTCCTATGCACTCACCTACAGATGTCCTCATTTAATCCTCACAACTGCAATCTTACGAGGTAGGTACTCTTATCATTATTCCTGTCGTACAAATGGAGAAGCTGAAGCGGTAAGAAGTCATGGAACTGGCAGCTTATAATGTGAGGGCAGCAGTCTGACTCTTAAGGACATGATTCACCACTGTTCTGTCTTTTCAATCGATCTCAATTTTTTATTGTTGTTCTGGATTTTTCTAGAACCTGTCCTCTTATTCTGTCTGGTCCTTGCAGAGTGGGCTAAGTTAATCTGATAAACAAATTCAGTCTGCTAATGGCCAATGGTGGACCAAAGCATTACCCATTTCAGTAAATGTATATTTCACTAGAACTTGCACTGTTCAGAGACTACTGGTGGCAGCCAAAGACATCTGAGAAAGGTATGTTGGTGGGAGGTGATGGTGGTAATAGGAGGTGGTGGGTGTGGTGGATAGAATATTCTTGGGTAGGGGAGCCTCTGCCATTATCAGCCAATGGCTCACTCAGCATATAGGACAAGACAAGCCCTAGACATAAAATTTAGGCCTTTGTCAGTTTGACCAAAAGCTCAGATGTTTGCTTCACAAGAGATAACTTCAGAGAACTCAGGAGCTTTAAATATAACCATCGTCTGCCAACCACTGCCAAATACATAATTCCTCAGTCTCTCCACAATACCACCTAGTTTTCTGGCACATTTTTGTGACTAAGGAAAGCAAAAGGAGTATGACATGGTTGCCCCATACACATCTGTCACCCCAGCCTGCTATAAACCAAGTGAAATATCACAGACCCACATCAAGGGGTCACATCCTTTCTATTTGGCTGACCTGCAACATCCCACAAACACTTTCCTCTCCTGACTCTCTTCGAGGCCAGGGCAGATTGTGGGAAAGAAAAGATGACGTGCTGAAGGGTGTGGCCAAGGAAAAATATAATCTTTGGCTTGAAGATGTATATTTTGGTCCAGGACCATTGTATTGAAAAGATTTTAAAGAGTTATGAAGGTAGTGTTGACACTTAGAACAATATTTTTCATGCTCATTAGGATGAATAACTAACACAGTGCCTGGCTTAGAGTGGAGGCCAAAAGATGCTTATTGGTTCAAAGAGCCTGTGAGTACTGAGAACTTGACATGGTGTAACTCACCTATGGTTAAGACTGTAGCAGGGTCTTAAAGGGACTGCCAGACTTTAGCAGGTGATTTTCATTTTGTCAGTTTGTTCTCTGAGCCATATTGGTTGACATAGGTATTTTGGTTCTCATTAGGACCACTCCCACTCTGGAGATTATATTTATTATTTTCAAAAACATTTATACATTTACACCAGAGAATGCTGCTTTGCCTTTTTGATTTTTATAAGTTGATTAAAAAAAAAAAAAAGAGGAAAGATTCCGTGTTACTGCTGCAGTAACAGAGCAGACAACACCTGCTCAGGTGTAAGTAGAGCTGTCTCTCCCAGAACCTCGGAGAGCTCACAGCCGCTGTCATGCACCCAGGCTCCCCGTCAGGGGACAGAGGAGGAGTTCTGTGCCCCAGAGTCTTCGTAGCACATCACCTCTGACATCAAGAGCTGCCCATCTTTAGTCCGTCTGATCCCGGTTATGAAGTATTTAGATGACTTATTAAAAGCTTTTCAATACACTTGTCCTGGACCAAAATATACACCAGCAGGATGCCCTGCTAGGGACCCGTGTTGCCCTCTCCATTTGGCAGGTGGCAATACTGAGGTCCCAGGAGGCAAGAATGAATTTCCCAAGCCCACAGTGTGAGACGCAGTGGTAAAACAGAAATAAGTTCTAAGCGTTTGATTTCCCAACAGGACGGTCCAGAGCTAGGACTGCACAGGCAATTACAAGCCCACGTGAATCTACACCCCCCACCCCGCCAAACACTGACTGTCCTGTGAGCCACGCGTTCCTTTTCAGGACTCAGATCAAAACAAAATCCAGTGCAAATCCACTGAAATTTAATGGAGAGAGCATTTTCCTAGTGCCAGAACACTGTGGTGTTTACCCTCGTAAAAGTGGATTTTGATGCAGAGGGGTCACTATAAAAGCATGATTAAAATGACAGCGTGAAGGCCTAGCAATCTGGCAAGTGTACAAATTGCCTGCGAGAGTGTGTGAGTTTGTCAGGAGGTGAGATCCTGCTGAGAAAGCCTGACTTTGGCTCAGAGAAACAGTACTGGCATAAGTTTTGGTATGCATAAGGACCCCGCCAATTTACCAAATACAGATTAAGAAACTCAGTAGGCCCCCGAGAATGCAGCTGCACTTAGGGACTTGCTCCCAAAGAACTGAGTATGAAAAATGAAGAGGGGGAAGTAAATTGACAACAGAGAAACCTGGGAAGCACCATCTCAGCCAGGTGAGCAAGGTCAGCATCAACAGCAATAAGTCATCCTGCCAGCACGTACCTGCTGAGATGATGTGATGAGAATAGCAGTGCAGCTCTGGGGTCTTCCCCCCAGTCTCATCCTGAGAAAAACATCAGAAGAACCCCAATTGAGGAATGTTCTACCACAATAGCCAACCAGGTACTCTTAAGTTGTCCAAATCATGAAATACAAGACAAATCTAGGGAAATGCAACTAAAAACAACAATGAGATGTCACCTCACCCATGTTAGAATGGCCATCACCAAGAAGACAACACGCAACAGGCACTGGCAAGGTGGTAGTAACAAGGGAACCCTTACACACTGTTGGTGGGAACATAAATTAGTCCAACCAATCTGGTAAACAATATGGAAGGTCCTCAAAAAATTAAAAATAGATCTATCATGTGATCCAGCAATTTCACTTCTGGGTATAAACCCAAAGGAAACAAAAACTGTAGACAGATACACTCCCATGTTTATTGCAGCATTCTTCACAATAGCCAACATGTGGAAACAACTCAAATGTCTACCAGTGGGTGAATGGATAAAAAAAGATGTACATACACACAGTGGAATATTACTCAGCCAGGAGAAAGAAGGAAATCCTGCCATTTGCAACAATGTAGATGGACCTTGAGCACATTATGCCAAGTGAGATAAGTCAGAGAGAAGCACAAGCACTGTATGATACCACTTGTATGTGGAATCTTAAAAAGTCAAGCCTGTAAATAAACAGGGAATAAAACAGTGGTTACCAGTGGATGGCAGGAGCGGATGATTGGTGATGTTTAACAGTAAGAACTTGTAATGAGTACTAAATAAACTGCAGAGATCTGATACACAGTATATGGAATATAGACAATAACATTATACTGTAAGTATATAACGTGATAAATAGCATTACAATGGCAAACATATTACAATATATAAATGTATCAAAGCGACACCAGGCTGTATACCTTAAATTTACACAATGTTACATATCAAATTTATCCAATTAAAAAATTTTTTTTAAAAAAGACATGCAGAGTCTGTGAAACTATCACAGCCAAGAGGAGCCAAAAAAGACGTGATAACTAATGCAGCATCCTAAATGGGATCTTGGACCAGAAAAAGGACATTAGTGGAAAAACCAGTGAAAGATGAAGCATGCAGAATTCAGTTAATGGTCGTATACAACGTTCATTTCTTAGCTGTGACAAAGGTACCAAGGTACTATAAGATGATACCAATAGAGGAGCTTGGGTGAAGAGAATACAAAAACTTCTGTTATTAGCTTTGCAATGTTTCTGTAAATCTGAAGCTATTCTGAAATAAAAAGTTTATTTAAAAAACAGGTGGAAAAATGAAAATAAAAAGCAGCACTGAAAGGGTATATAAGAAACTAATAAAAGTGGTTACTCACAGCAGGTGGGGATGGGGGCACAGGGTCAAGGGCAGGAGTGAGACTTCACGTCTATATTTTTAATATCATTTTGAGCTCTCAACAACGTGAATGTATTACCTGCTTTAAAAAAATAAAAGACACAGTCTAGGTCTGCAGGCTGCTTAAACATATTGAATGGGAACATTGATGACAAAGATTAAGCTTCTTAAGCAAAATGCTAATTTTTTAAAAATAGAGGTAGTGTCCTCAGTGAAGGCCAGACGTGTTGGGTAGAAGGTTGCCAGTGGCGAATGCACTCCCCCACGAGCAGCTGTTTGTGGCTGCCCATCTGGACTGGGGGACTGTTGAGTATGAAGTTTTGAAAAACCAATTTGGCTCCAAGAGGCCTCCAGAGGGTTGCTCGGGGGCCAGCCTCTGGCCCTACTTCTCTGGGCGCTGACTTCCTACGACTGTTTATGACAGCAGCGCCCCTCCTGTGCTCTGCCACAAAGCCGCTGTGTCAGACAGGAAGCGTGGGGTTGTCTACGGTAGATCTGAGTCCTAATAAATAAATTCAGAGGCCGGTATCACGCCAGATGATGGAGTGTGGGAAAAGAGCAATAAAGATCAGGCAACAGAGTCGTCCCAGGAGGCTGGGGAGGAGGGCAGGAGTTGGAGAGAAGCTGAGCTGGGGCCAAATGGTAGGAGCCAAGGACGAAGCTATATAGGATGCAGGCAGCGGAAATTGTGCTAACTCATCTCAGGCTGCAGCCTCAAAGGCAAGACACTCCAGACCATCTAAAAGCTGAAGTGGGTTGTAGGGAAACATTGTCACTTCACTTTAAACTCAAACCAAAAGGAAAATCTTTAACCTTTACCCCATTCTCCTTTCTGGTCCCTGTGATGTCCGCCATTTTATGGGCCTTCATGGTGGAAAGTGTCTGGAATCTGAAGGCTGCAACAATCTTTTCTTTCTGGGTAAAGTCCCCCCAGTATTGTAGGATTCCTCTTTCCTCTCCCTGGATCCTTTCCTGTGCTGACCCTGACGAAATGGGTGAGACTAAACAACTCTAGGGTCCTCTCCACTTCTAAGAGCCTGTGAAATATTTTTGCTTGAGGGGAGATGGATCGCAGAGCTTAAATCCCCTGGGGTGATTCAACAAGACGAAGAGTTGGGCTAGTTGGTGCAAAAAAAATGAGAATCAATGACTTTTTCAAAAGTTAAAGGAAAAAAAAAAAAAAAGCTGTGTTTTGACAGGCTGAAATTATCTCCTGAGTTTTCCAAGCCTCCAAAATGTGATGGGTGTGAAACTGGCCACTGGGATTAAAATGTGGAAGCAGGAATAGATCAATTAATGGAATCTTTGAGGTTCAAGTTTCATGAGCTCATGACAGCCCTTTGGTCTTCTGAGAAGACAGAATACAAGCCAGAAGCTGAAAGCTTTTAGTCCACACAGAGTTTATTTTCTCAAACACTGCTTAGCCATTGTAAAACTAACAGTCTTTGCTGAAAGATCATCTCATGAAACATTTCAGGTAGAAGCAGAAAATGTTATGCAATCGTATCTCCCCTTGAGGAAACCCGTCCAAAGCTCAAATGATTCACACACAAAAAGGTTCACGGAGCTGTTCATGTCTGAACTCAAAATGCTCGGGAGACACGTTAGCTTACTTGATAAACCAGAAGGAACAGCATTTTTGTGCAAGTATTTCAATACAGGAAATGTGAATCTAGTCTGTATCTCTCCAAGTCCATGTGTATGAAGGAGTTTTGGAGTAAAATGCCACTTATGTCTTAATAATGGAGTTAAAAGAGATATACACACAAGGATACTACGGAGGGAAATGCTCCTCTGGGCTGTACCACTCTGAAGAAATAACAAAAATGCACACAATCTAATAAGAACAAAACTGAAGCAAGACACTGAGCAACCGAGAATCATTTCAAAGATATTTCCTTGCGAAAATCTTTTGATGGTCCTGGATACACTAGTTTCATGATTAAACCCAGCATCACATATCAAATTGTGTAGCAAAGAACAGTGCCTATGGGGAGGCTCAGAACTGGTCTGACAACTTCTCTGAGATTAGAAAAGAGGAAAATATCACTTTACAGAATCTACTTTTCAGAAGGTGATCTCAGCACGCTGCGGTGACAAGGGCCAGGTCAGGCGGTGCTGGGGAGGGAGCTGCCCCTACCTCCCCTCACTCAGGCCCCAGAGGGCTCTTACCTAAATGGGGACACTGTACTGGGAGACAATCCCTGTGGACCATTTGGACTGTAAATAGTTTCCCAGGTGGGCTTTTAGCAAACAGTCACTGGGGTAAATAGGCACCTGTAACCCTTCTTCTCTCCTCAGGTGAATGTTTTAGAAAATGACTTTACAAAGCTGCAGCAAGAAGGAAGAGGAAGGCAGTCTGGAGTGCCTGGCTTGGAGGAAGGATGCCATCCTCCTGAAGACCAAGAAGTGGAAAAGCTTCTGCAAAGACAGCTGTGCTCTGAGCAGTGAGGTTCTCAGGAGGAGGTCAGATCCCATCCTTAGAGACAGAATCAATGTAGGAGGAATGCAGGAGGCAGCAGCTCAGATCCCAGACCTCAGACAGGTGTCACCCTAATATGAGCCTCCGATGAGGAGCAAAGGGAAGAAGAGGGTGGGGGGATGCACACGAGGGAAGTGAGATGTGCCAAAATTTCCCTGAGCAGAACATGAGGGCAAGCAAAGAGCGAGATTAAAAATAATAATAAAAATGTGAAAAGCAGGGCTAATTATGATGGTATCTAACCTCCAAACCCAACTCCAGTGATTTTGTCTAAGCGTGTGGCTTATAATGTTAATTTAATGGACGAGCCCTAGGGAAGTAAGCATCCCAAAAGGCAAGTTCCTGGAAGTAAATGTGTCTGGTTCATCAGGGATCTGGAAGCTGGGTTTCCCTCATTCTCGGTCACCAATGGGTTCTCCACCTTCCTCCAAGCCAACTGCTGCCCACTGGCACCCCACTTTCTTTTTGCCTTCATCCTATTTCCCCTCATTTCTTTTAAACCCTCACCTTTGTCCTAAATTTGAAGCTCAAGATTAATTTTAAAAAAAAATGACCTGCCACTACAGCATGTAATTTTTATAAATGTCTACCCAACCCTAACAGCACCAAGTAATAAGATTTAAGTCCCCAAAGCAACATTATTCTGCCAACCCCTCCCTCTCCCCCAGACTTACCAGAGTGTGGATGTCTGCCAGGGAAATACAATAAAATGTGGGAACAGGAATAAATACCAAAAAAAATTTAAATTCTGTATCTTTGCTGGCTTAGTTTTCCTTTTTAATTTTAATCCTTTTCTTTCCCTCCTTTTCTCCTACCGTCATATTCTTTACTGCTACCTAGCCTTGTTTTTGACTCCTGTGTTGATGATGTTAATACACCTAGCCTTTCCTTATGAATTTTCCAGGCAAGCAGGTTGCCTGCACTATTGGAACAATTTCCTCTCTTGCCTTTTCTTATTATGTCTTTGGTGTGGAGTGAGCCCTTCCAGTTGAACTCTTTGTCTTTGGTGCTCTGTGCCACGAGACTATCTCTTGGTTTCCTCATTGTTGGCTCTTGCAAATCTTACCTAATTTTTCACTGTCACAGTGTTTCCTTCCAACACTGTTTGTAAACCCCGCCCCCATTTCCTGTTGTATTTCCTGAGAAATCTCTTTAATCCTCAAATGCCCTGTCCTGCCTGACTGGCATGCAGGGTGAGATGGAGCTTCCTTTTCCTTCACCCAATCTAATAAACTTCGAATTTTGTGGGGGCTTTTCCTCTTGTTTAGTCCACTAGCTATATCTCTGAGGTGATCAAAAAGTTTCTCTTTGGAGTGTACACCTCCTAGCAGGACCCTGCCACCTGACAGAGGAGGTGTCCTTAGGCGGGGACAGTCAGGAGAATTCACCATTGGCATAACCATTTTGGGGCAGGGTACATGCAACGGGAAGCTGGGATTTGCTGTTGGAGTGATTTGGTTTGGGAGAAAGGGGGATGCTGGGGTCCTAGGACTGTGCCTTTCCAGGGGTCTTCTAGGACCAGCGCAGCATCTCCCACAATTAACCACTGAGCTCAAAAATATGGATGCCCCACCTGCATGCAGTCCTTCTACCTTTAGTGAGAAGAAGATATTCTAAGCCCTCCCAAGGAATGGAATTGAGTGGCAGATTCTCAAGTCTTACATAGTAAGTCCATCTTAACACTGCCACGTCCCTGAGCCTTCTGACTCTTTTCTCAATATTTTGATAAAGCGGCTCTGAGATCTCGGCCTCATTTCTCACAAGCCACTTTTCTGTGGCTCTCAAACGACGAAGACAAATGTAACTTATAAAGAAGCTTTGCTGCAAAGTTGAAAAATATGACAGAATTTTCTAAATGGTTACCATTAGAGGAAATGATAGCAACTCAAATGTTCCTTTTTGTATGTTTCTGTTTTTATTTAATGGTGGGTATTGGTAATGATTCATTTGAGTAACATCAAGTAATATGTCTCCTCGGGTACTAAAGCCCTAAGACACAGAACTGATTCATATAATGACAACATTTTAAGTGTTCAGCTTCGGGTTTAAGGGGAGGGGGGAGTGCTCATGGGCAGCAGTTTCCTTCTTATTCGTGACACTAACTCTGGCTGCTCATCAGAGTAAAAGTGACAGGGAACTGGTCGTATGGAGAAATCATGGACCAACAGAAACAGAAATGACCCAAGGTTTTCAGATGGAGCCTTAGAGAAGTTCACCACCCCTACCGTGATGGGAAGGAGGCAACATAACGAACAGCATGGCTCCCTCACTCCTGAAAATTACAGTAATGACACTATAATACTAGAACACAATGGTTGCCATGCAATAGTTGGGACATTTATATGTATAAAAAATGTTTTTTATCTGAAATTCAAACTTAACTAGGCATCCTATATTTTTTCTGGCGACCCTAAGAGTACACAGCCACCACACAGCATACTTCATCCCTATGGGGGTCCGAGGACAACAGCTATCCATCTGCTAATGATAACGTGTCACACACCTACGAGAGGTTCAAATTCCTTCCCAGCTCCAAAGCCAAAGGAGGCTTATGAAGTCCAATTTCGGGTCATTTCCAGACTCGGTTTGGACTGTTTACTTCAGGGACTCCTGATTAAGTCGTATATTACAAGGAAGCCTCCCATTGCCCCTAATTCGAAACAGCTGAGCCAGCTTCTCCTGCCAGCCCAGTCTCACGGTGGAAGCCTCGGGAGGGGACTGTGCTTGAGAGGAGGAGGAGGGCAATCGGGGGACAGGTTTAATATTATGCGAGGACATGTCTTAATGCTTTTGTGGAAACGTTCTTTACAGAGCATCAGGTTACAAAGCCCCAGTTGTAACTGGGAGGCTGGGGGGTGAGGAGGGATAGGGTGTAGGAGGGCACTGGAGAAATCACTGTAATATTTGAGGATCAAAGCATCCAGCCTGTCAAGTGCTATGATATTTTTTTCAATGAGGAAACAAGCTCACATTTTCCCCCTGAGGGCTTAGAGACAAAAGCCAAGGTTCAACTAAAACTTTCTAAGACTTTTTTTTTAAGCTGCCAAACTATGTCTGTGTGTCTGTGTAGGCTTTGCTTCCACTCTCGCTTTTTTTTCCCCTTGAAATCTGGGGAGGGTGGGCAGGAGAACATCGTACTTTGCAGCTATATTGACTAACAACCTTTTAGGTGCATTTGGCCATTTTGGAATGTACAAAACTATTCATTTGGTAACCATAAATCTGGTGAATGTGTTCATTTACTTACCAAAGTTTATCATTCAAGCCCCGAGGGAGGATGTCTTACCTGCATCTACAGGGATCTGATGAAGGGCTGGCTATGGGTGTGTGGGTAGCTCAAGAAGAGGGTGTAGAGTTAGAGGATGAGGAGACAGGGAGGCAGAGGCCAATAGGATGGATGATTGTGATAAGTGAGGTAGATGTGGTCCCCCTCCCTTTAAAAATATTTCAAGTTTTGCTATTTGGAGGGAAACTAGCTTATTTTGACTTCATTTTCCAGCAGATAACTCTTTCATGAATTTGACTGAACCAGAGAAGAGAAACAAAAGTGAGTCGAAGTTAAGTATGCTGGGGACCGGAACGTCCCACCTCAGGGTAGCTCCGCATTCACGTCTACCAACCAGAAACATAACGTCAGCTATGCCGGAGAAAGAAACAGAAGATAAAATCAAAACTTCATAAGCCCCCAAGGCAGGTCCCATAGTTGCCTTAGCATGAGGTTTACAATATCTGCTCTGGCCTGAGAGAGGTTTGGAAACTTACAAAATGGGAGTTCTTTTAAAAAGTAGAAGAGGGATTTTTCGAAGAGCAGAAGATTTCTCGTCAAAGATCCTAGCGGAGATCTGAGTCAGCTCCGTGAATCCAGGGTGCACAGCCGTGTATCGCGGTACCACAGCAATGTATCCTTTCCTTTATATGCCACAGGAATGTTCTTCCCAGGCCTGGAGCACGCCTTTCCCATACCTATTCTAGTGGAATTGCCATTAGTCAGTGGGGAGGGAAAGTGTGATGACATTCCTGTTGTGGCTGAGGTGAATTGTGGAGAGGTCAAGAAGACATGTGGGAGCAGTAAGTGGAGACGGCAGGACTAAGGAGACACTGGACTGTGAACCTAAGTGTTAACGGGAACTCAAAAGACGAATTCCACTGCCAATCTACCCTCTACACTCGAAGGGCCTCTTTTTCTCCTTTAAGCTGAGATGCGGCAGTACAGCTCACTCTTAGTAAAGAGCGTACACCGGAAGTACACAGCTTGATGACTTCTTACAAATGTGTGTTCCCATCTAGCCACTACCAGATTAAGGGGCTGGAGTTTCCGAAAGAGGCAGCTCTGACCACAACATTCCATGTGTAAGAGTTTCATACTTAATGTCAGACAGAATAACCTCTCCTGGCCTGGCCCCAAGTCTTCTCCATGGAGAAACAACTATGTTAAATTAATGACAATTTTTTAAAATTACCTTAATTTTGTAACACAAAGCTACACAAAACAATGGAACACTTTCACTTTTGCTGTTGAGCCTAGTCAAACTCACTCATGTGACAGCAACTCAAGAACCAACTCTTTGGCAACCTAACTTTTTTTTTCCGGTGGAGATACTGGAGGTTGAACTCAGGGCTTCATGCATGCTAAGCGTATGCTTTACCACTTGAGCTATTACTCCTCCCCCTGCTTTGTAACCCAGCTTCTTTTAAGCCTAAAAAGCAGTGAAGGGCTTTCCATGTGAGGATAGAAGCATGACTTACGAGCTTGGAGAAGTTAGAGGTGGAATTTTCTAGACTCTTTCTCCAGAAGGTCTGTGAATGTGTCCTCCAACTGTTTATCACTGCTTCTTATTTCTTTGGTAACCCTTGACTTTTCTGATTTTCTTTCTTTATCCCCAGGTTTGTTTTTTTTTTTTTTTTTTTTTTGCCAACCTGATAATAAAAGGTGCCTAGGACCTGGATCGCAAAATAAATGTGGAGAGAAATAGCCCAGAAATGCTTCAAGCCCTGAACCATACATTTTATTAGCAGACTGTGTGAAATCTGCCAAGGACTTTATACCACGACCTTGTACAGAGGGGACTGTGCAGCCCTAGATGCCTGGTGGTTCTCCTGAATGTCTCTTAAAATTTGGATCAGTTCTGAGCAGCAGTCTTGATTCTGAGTCTGGCACAAAGGTCTCCTGTGTCACACAAAATTGAACACAGGTTGAGGAACAGGATCTGAATTTGGAAATATCTCCCAAAGCTTTATTGCTAAATAGAAAGTGGAACAGAGCTTAGGTTAACTCTTTTACTAAAAAAGGAAGGAAGGAAGGAAGGAAGGAAGGAAGGAAGGAAGGAAGGAAGGAAGGAAGGAAGGAAGGCAGGCAGGCGCAAGCCCTAAGAAGGAGGCAAGCCTCAGGATAGAAGCTTTAATAAATCAAACAACTAAACAGCCAACACTCATTAGATGCCTTTTGTTTACAAATACATTCGCTTAACAGATATTTATAAATATTTTTTGAGTGTCTGTATTGGTCAGGTTTCTCCAGAGAAACAGAACCAGTGGGATATATTTTTATGTACATAGGGAGATTTATTTTAAAGAACTGGCTCATGCAACTGTAGAGGTGGCAAATCTGAAATCTACAGGCTGACCTGGCAGGCAGGAAATGTAGGTGAGAGGTGATGTTGAAATCTTGCATCTGAAATCCAGAGGGCAAGTCTGTAGGCTGGAAATTCAGACAGGGTTTCTATGTTTCAGTCTTGAGGCAGAATTGTTTCTTCTTTGGAAAGCCTCAGTACTTGTTCTTAAGGTCTCCAACTGATTGATAAGGCGAGCCCACATTATGGAGGGTAATCTGGTTTGCTTAAAGTCTGCTGGTTGTAAATGCTAATCACATCTTTAGAATACCTTCAGAGCAACACCTAGACTGGTGTTTGATCAAATGACTTGTCACTATAGCCATAATACAGAAAATTAATTCCATAGCATTTAATTGTTTAAACACTGTGCTAGGAACCATGGATAACACTCATGGAAAATAAGACACAAAGACTGATAAGAAATGATCCTTCCTCAAGAAGCTTATAACCTAGCAATGTAGAGAAGACATAAGTGCCTTCCTGTCTCTCTACAAAAATATGGTCAACTAGATCATCTGAAAAGCCATTTTGATTAAGTATTTTAAAATTATAACTTAAAAAATAATTTTAAATGATTTCTTGAACTAAAGGAAAATAATAAATCTGCAGAGGCCAAAAATTCACTGAAAGCAGGAACTCTAGGAGGCTATCCATAAAACTCTGGTGACTGTGCTTTTATTGTGATAACTGCTCAGGACAGGAGATGAGAGAAAAAGCCCAGGATCCAACCAAGATGGGGAATCAAACAGAAGACTTTTGCATAAAGCCAGGATCCCCGAGAGACACATATCTGAGTTAGAGTAGGCTGGAAATAAGCTCACTCTGCAGAGGGCACTATCAAGGAAACTTGACACTGGATGGAGCCAGTCTTCATATAGGTTTAAGATCTGAATTCATACTATCTCTGTAAGCTAAAATCTCAAGTGACGAATTTAATTAAAAGAAGTTCCAAGTTGTAATTCCCCTTGGGCAATTAACAAAAGGAGGCACAAATCTTTTCTGGAGTTGTCAACTGCAACTCAGTTTTCAAAGAATTCCCACAGATAAGGCACCAAGAACATGAACTCTCAGTCGCAAATCACAAAATATATAAACAAACAAGGCACAATAAATGACAGTCAGCAAAATTAGATCTACAAAGACTTCAGGAACTGAAATTATCAGATACAGAATATAAAAATAGGTTCACTATGCTTTAAGAAATAATAGAAAGACCTGAAAATATAAGCAAAAAACAGGGAATTATAAAAATAGATTTTCTAGAAGTTTAGAATTCAATGGATATGTTAACTAGCAGATTAAATGGATATAAAGAGAACTTACAAACCAGAAAATGGATTTGAAGTAATTATCCAGAAATTAGTCCAAGGAATAAAAAGAGAAAATATGAAAAAGTGGCTAGTAATCATGGATAAATCACAAAAGTCTACCATAAACCTAGTAGGTGTTCCAATTATTTCTAGAATGACTGAAAAATCTCAAACCTGATATTCAAGAAGCCAGTGAAACCTGAGTAAGATAAATAACTAGGAAAACATTTCTAGACACATCATAATGAAACCAAGGAATAGTAAAGACATTAAAAAGCTGAGTAAAAATCTGCAGAGAAAAATACAGAACAAATGTAAAGGAGCAAGTAGTGCTCAGCAGCAAAGTGAAAGGCAAAAGACAGTGGAGTAATATTTACAATGTGCAGAAAAAATAAATCAAATAAAAATTTTATACCCAGAAAAACTGTCAGAAACAAGTACAAAACAAGACACTTTCAGATAAACAAAAATGGACAGTTTAATACAAAAGAATTCTAATTCAAAGAGAAATCTAAAGGATGTAATTCAATACAAAAATAAGCCAAGAGAAAAATAAAGCAACAGAGGAGATAGAAAAAAAAGAAGGTGCAAAATAAAGTAATGGAAATAAATGTAAATACACTGGTAACCAAAATAAATGTAAGAAGAAAATCTAGATATATGCTGTTACAGAGATTCATAAGGATATAGAAAGGTCTAAAGTAAATGGGTAGAATATCATTTTTCAGGCATATAAACCAAGAGAAATTTGGTATGTCTGTTTTACTATGACACCAAGTAGATTTTTTACAGGGAAAAAAAAAACTTGCTGTGCTCGTGGTAAATAGGGTCAGTGCAAGATATCATCATTCTAAACTGATATGCATTTAATATATAAAACAAAAATTCAGAAGACAATGTAAAAGAGTGTAGTATATAAGTTTCTAAGCGGCAAGTGTTACAGAAATAGAATGAGCAAAATGCCGTGTTAATTCACAGAAGAAAAGGGAGAATGGTTAATGAAGTTGGGAACGTAGAGCAGAACCAGGGTGTAGAGGGTCCAGTCAGAGAAATCTGGTCGCAGCATGATAGGAAATTGGTAACCAACTATATGCTTAAGCAGGAAAGTGGCATGAAGGAAATGGTTTCTTAGGAAGGAAAACAGAAAGTCTGGCTACTGTGTGCAAGGTAAACTGGATAGGAGAGGTCGACTCCAGGGTGTAAGCAAAGAGAGGGGTCACAATATCCTGTACTTGGGGGACAAAGGGCATGGGAAGGAGGGTGAATCCAAGAGATACTTCCTAGGCAAAATCAGCAGGAAATGCTGGCACTGTGCCACTTGGTGGGTTATTTGTCCTGGAAAGTTACTGCAGGACATACGTTCCCCAAAGAAACCTGGATCCTTGCTGATTCCTGGAGGAATCAGTTCTGTTAGCCTCAGAGAGTAAGGCCAATGGCCCCAGTTGTGTGGGTCACAGGTCACTCTCTACCTGCTCCCTGTGTAGATGATCTTAAAACGTTGATTGAAGGAAGCACCATGGGAAGACACTGTGGCTCCAGAACTGATTAAACACTATTCTAAGGTTATCCACCTTTATCAAATGCAGGTAGGGGCCTAATCAAGCCAGACCCAGAACTGCACATTGCTTATGGAGATAGACTTCTGCCTATACCTCCTTGAAATTTTTTTCCAGGATGAAACTGATACAACTGTGGTGTAGTGAGTAGAACATTTAGCCTTGGCAGCTCATCAGCTTGTGCGTTAACATAGATTCAAAATGATGTCTGAGAAGACTGTGCCCTGCCCACACGTGCTCCCCTGGAACAAATGTCTACCAAGTCATGTAGGTCTACAATCAACTGCAAATAGACAGTAACTGCAACTGATAGTAAATAGAGAAGAAAATTCAAGTGCATTCTAAGTTAATATTTAGCTTTCCTTCAGTTGCAAAGAACAGGAAGGGCTTCTTGAAGGAGGACATCTGTTATTTTTCAAGCGATAGTCTGTGAGATATTCTAAAATCTACTTCTGGGTCAGGTAAGGGCAGCTGAGAACTGGTAATCTGACCCACAACATATCCATCCCCCAACAGGTGGATTTTGCTGGATTGTGTTTTTGATGAGATGCTGTCAGCCTCTATTGACAATCATTATTTTTAAAATTGTCATGAGATTCATTGTTTTTTTTTCCTGGACATTGTAAGAGGTTACTTATAAAATTATACAGTGGTCTCTTTATGAACATTCTGGAAGAAATTCCCATCCCATCCTAGCATCAAAAATAGTTGCACTTCTGAAGTTGGTATTTATTTTCTGAACATCAAATTGCATAACTGACCAAGTTTCCCTTTCACGTTGTAGCCAAGCACGTGGCCCATGTAGGGGGAGTGTGCTGATTAAAGTATACATTTTATCCCCAATCCTGGCATCTTCCTTAGGCTCCTCTCCCATTTCCTTTCTTCTTTTCTTAGATCTTTATGCAATCCTGTTGTATTTTATATATCCTTAGAGTCCACCTCAAATCCTATGTGGATCAAGTTTGGCATGAATAAATAAATGAGTGAAAATGGTTTGAGATATGTTAGAATTCCCCCATAGGGTCAAGACAATGCACACTCTGTGGGATTTTTCCTGAAAGTCACAGCCTTGCTTAGCCTCTGTCACCTCCTGCTCTGCCACTCCCACTCGGGAGCACTTCCTCAAGGAATCACTGGCAGGTGCATCTTTGTCTCAGGATGAGCCCCCTCCCAGAATCCCCTCATCCACTTCCTTCAAATGACCACTGAGTCCCACTGAGCCCGCCTCCTAAATGTCTTTGGAATCTGTCCAGTTCTTTCCTTCCCGTTGTCCCCACCCACCATCTCATTCCTGCTGGATGACCACAACAGCCCCTGGATTCCAACCTTATAATATATGACCCCATTCTCATACAGTAGCCAAGAGGGGTCTTCCCCAAATAAAACAGTGATCATGGCATTTCTCTGCTTAGAATTCAAGGATGTCCCACTGTCCTTAAGGTAGAATCTATACTTTTAACTGGGCTTCTAAGACCCTCCAATATCAGGACCCCTCTTTCTTCCAACGTCCTTCCACCCTCCCCCTCCCCGCCGACCCCTCTTTCTCCAGCCCACCAGACTTCCTTCTCCCCCGAAGCACTGGGCATGGGCTGATCACACTCCCCTCCCCTCCTCATCCAGCTCCCCTGTCAGCATTTGTCTGGAGAACCATTCATTTAGCAGATATTTCTGGAGGCCCTGCCAGGTATCAGGCATGGAGATTGACCCCAAGGGGTGCAGAAGTCAACCAGACACTCAAGCTCTCAGCACAGAGGCCACGTTCCCAGAAACACACTCTCCGTCCACCCACAGTCAGTCAGTGACTCACTGGGCTGCTCTGAGCACCCACAGCACCTGAAACAACCACCATGTTCTATGCTAACTGCTTGCCTAACGTATGTGCCTCTAAGTTGTCTTGAAATCGCAGGCGCCTGGAGAGCGGGGTCTGGATCTGTCTTGTTTCCTGCAGTTTCCCCTGAGCACAGCATAATAGCTGCCTTTAGCAGGTGCTCAGTAAACAACTGTGAAAGGAATTAATTGCTCCCAGTTTTGCATTACCAAGATGATGACTCATGTGGTCAGTCCTTTTTCCTCCAGCCCGATTTGCCATAAAAGCAACAGAGCAGCCTCACCTGGGCCCCCTTCTGAAACCATAACTGCAGACAGTTTGGGTTCAGGAATAACCCAAAATACTTTTGGCCAGAAGATATTTTTCACCCACCTATTTTCATAACACTGTTTGTATGAGAGGAAATTTGATCCAGATGTTTTAAGTTCATTTACATTAAACTCATCAGCACGTGACACTGAAACAGCTTTTGATGGCCATGAAGTCCTTTTTTGCAAACCGGGCCGTTTTACCAGCTATGAGTGAGTTCAGGACCCCGATTCTCTGCACTTGGGTCCAAATTTAGCAAGGATCAGGGGAGTGTGAAGTTTGGCAACTGTCTGTTCTCTCCTCCCTGCTGGGGCATGGATGGGATTTTATAGACATTGGAACGTAGATTTCCTAATGATTCAGACGAATGTCACCATGTGATGGTTTAATCCACTGAAAGGACAATAAGACAAGATTCCTGCTTTGTGATTTTTTCCGACCATAAAAAAAAAAAAAAAAAGAAGAAGAAGAAGAAGTAGGAGACAGAAGAGAGGCTAAGGAAGTTTTAGAAGAGTAGATAATTAAACACACCCATGAGCACACACAATATTCTTAACAGCCTAATGATTCATTAACAGAGCCAGGGAATTTAAATGCGCACTGGTCCCTTGGCAGGCAAAAAGCCAAGGCCCCCTCCCTGTGCTCTTCTCCATCCACCCCTCTGTCTCTGACATCAGGGTAAGTTTTGGCACAGAAAGATGACTCCTCATTCCATTGAATTAACTGAACACTGCAAAACTAACTCAAAGTGATCTGTAAGGATATTTTACAGCTCAGAGAATGTTCAGACCAGGGTGGTTCTCTAAAACAACCACGAAATGTTATCTCAGCACAGTAAGTTGCTCCCTTCTCAGCTCATGGGGCACGTGACTCTCTCTCTGCTCTTAACATGTTGTAATTTGTTCATTTTAAATTTTATTGCCGCCAAACAGACCAGTAAGCTCCAAGGCAAGAGTTGTTTATTCTTTTACACTCAGAACTTAGCACAGGGTCTGACATGTAGAAGTTGCTCTGCTGATGAAATGTCTGATGAATGAATGAATGTGTACATCTATGTTAACCAGAGATTTCAGATTACTGTGCCACCACAGAGATATATATAGAGAGAGACTGACACATACGAGGAGATAGACGGACATAGACATATAATAAAGAGGGAATACGGAAAAGGAAGGAAAATCTTCTATTTCTTGAAAATCTTGTGAGTGAAATTAGAGAATTTCAAGTAACTCAAGCAAGTAGCAGCGACACATAGATTTAAGTGTGCCTACGCATCACCCTTTTGTCTTACTTTCTGTTTTCATTTTTTAGAGGCGTTTTGGGGGGCAAATCCCTGAAAATGGACACTTCTTAGCCTCCCATGCCTTCAACAAAAGTGAAAGACAGTCCACAAATCCTTCAGTGAGCCAGGACAGTTATGCCCTTGCTTAGACCCGGAGTTAATGACATCTGTCTGTAAAGGGGAAAGAGAGATCATAATTTTTTAAATTGTGTTTTTCCATGTGCGATGGGATTTTCTAAGTCCGCCTGAAAGGCACATGCTTACTAGACCACAACAGAGCTCTAGGGCAGAAGTGGGGAGCCTGTGTCTGAAACGAAGGAAAGGATGATGTCATCCCAGCAGCTAAGGGCTGGAGGGATTACGAGATTTGAAGTGGGATTTGGAAAAACCTCTGGTGCTGTGGATATTGGGGGCTGCTGGCTGCCTCTTCACCTGGGCAGAGACGCCTCGCTCTTGCCCCTCCGATTACCAAAGCTATGTTATAATAACTGCCCTCTTGGCTAGCACTGTGACAGGTTATTTTTTGTCATTTTTTCCACTCCAAGTTTCAGGGGCTTTCTCCGTGGATCTTAATTTTTTCCCACTTTTCTTCAAATCTTTTTTGACAAGGTTTCAGATCATGAGCAATCCTAAGTGTGGAGGGATATTAAATGAATGGTACACTTGGCAACTTCGGAGCTACAATGGAGAAGCAATTAAGGGGGAGAGAAGTGGGCTGCCGTCATCTGGGGATCACTTCAGTGCTCCAAAGGCTGCACAGCTGTGTTTAGCTTACTTGTGCGAGACTGCAAACTAACAAGACTAACATCTAGATTATTTCATTGAAATGGAACATAGTTATAGTATATGTGAAGCGTCCTAGATGTTGTCTCTAACTGTAACAATTCATATAGCTTTCTTGCCACCAAGGCACCTTCAATCCAGGAAAATCTATGCAAAGCATGTGGTGGTTTTGTGCTGTGTCGACTTGGCCTAGCTGGAATTACCTTTCTCTGAGTTTCATTCCCTGCTGCATTCTGGGATATGGATGGCCACATGAGAAATTCACGGACATGAAGCTTACTCCATGTTTATGCTGTGAAGGTTGGTGCAGGCGTCACTGTGGCCCTGATCGGCCACTCGCCTGGCCCAGGGAGGGGCACTAACGGGACCCACAGCTCCTCCTCCCTCCTCCTTCAGCTGCTCCAAGTCCTGGGCCATGTGCCAGCGTCACTCTGTGGCAAAGGGCACCAGCTCCTCCTGCAGGGCAACCTGGGATCCAGACTGGAATTGCTGAGGTACAAAAGCAGGTTCCAGCTTATCCTTGTGGGTCCAGCTGTCCAGGGGTTCCTGTTCCCCCTTCCTCTTGACACATTCATCTTTCCTGTCCTTCCCCACAACTGCCGCTGCCGACATGTATCGACTTCAGGCTCAGCCCCGGATTCAGAGACAGCAGCCGGGCTCTCATTCCTCTTCTGGCTCCCGCAGCTGCACGTGGTCTAACCCCTTGACTAAATGTTTCATTCCATATCACTCTCAGTGCTGCTTCTTCTCAAATCCACCTGGACTGATACAGAGCATGTACATATGAAAGATTCTTGGTCTGTTTATTTATTTTTAATTGAAGTCTAGTTGATTTACAATGCTGTGTTAGTTCCTGGGATACAGCATAGTGATTCAGTTATACATACATTTATTCTTTTCCAGATTCTTTTCCATCATAGGCTATTACAGGATATTGGATATAGTTCCCTGTTCTGTACAGTAGGTCCTTGTTGTTTATCTATTTTATATATAGTAGTATGTGTCTGCTAATCTCAAACTCCTAATTTATCCCCCCTCCTTTCCCCTTTGGTAACTATGTTTTTTCCCTGTGTCTGTGAGTCTGTTTCTGTTTTGTAAATAGGTTCATTTGTGTCATTTTTTTTAGATTCCACATATAAATGGTATCATGATATTTGTCTTTCTCTGTCTGACTTCACTTAGACTCTTGGTCTATTTAATGTGACTGCTTGGGACTCCTATACATTTATTCCAATGATGCTGACTGACTCAGGCATTAAGGGACTTGGAAAGTCACTTTATTCAACCTTGACCTCGTCTGTAAAATGAGGGGCATGTTCCAGCCTCAGCATCATAGCTCCGTCCTGTGTCAGGGCCCCCCTTCCAGTGCCCTGGAACTGGGGGAAGCCCAGGAAGGAGGCAGGAGGCATGGCACTTGGGTGGGAAGCTTCCAGTGTGAAGGGAGCTGTTCACTTCGCACACGTAAACTCAGAAGTGGGCTGAGAGAACTCAGGGCAAAGTGACCACAGGGTCCATGGCAATGGCTGCAGCTCCCCTAGGGCTCCCTCCCCTCACCCCCGGAGGCCTCGAAGAGGTGACGGGGCTTCCTTCCCATGGCTGCTCAGCACTCCCTGTTGGTTGTCTTTCCCCTGCCCACACCTCTGTACGTCGTCTCTTCATTAAATCATCTTCGAAACGCCAATTGCTTTGCTTTCCTGCCAGAACCCTGACTGACCGAGTCGGGCAGGGCCAGGGGCTCTCCGGAGGCCTTTGGCTCCCTTAACAGAATCAAGCCCACCTGTCTCTGTTGGCCACGAAAATAGTTATTCAAGTGCAGTAGGACCTCAAAGCCCATTGTCGACAATTCATTTCCCTCTTGAGGACCACTTGTTCAAACCTCCCTGTTATCTCATTCTTGGTGATGTTGGTCATGGGGGGAGGGGTGCTGCTTATCTTAGACAATTCTGATCTCAAGAACTCAGGACTCTTTTGAAACCTCTGTTAAGCTTAAATTTAAATTAAAATTTCGTCAAAAATAATACAAAGCACACAGTAACAAATAAAATGGTACAGGAGACCTTATCCAGTTTCACTCTCTAGAGAAAATTTATTTGAACTGCTGGGTCTAGTTCTTTTGTTGGTAACCTCCGTGATCCCAGATATTATTCTTACACTCCTGCTTCTTAACTTATCCATGTTAAACAGTATCTACTGACTCGCCGATGTGAAAGGTGAAAATGATCTCCTGCCTCCCTTTCTCACCTCCTCCTCCTCCCAATATCTAATATTTATACTCTTATTCTTTTATTTGTTACCTTTGAAATTTTATTTTTTTAAATATTTCTTAACATTCATTTAATGGAGGAACTGGGGCTGGAACCCAGGACCTTGTGCTTGCTAAGCACATACTGTACCACTGAACTATACCCCTGCCCCCAAATTTTAAACTTTATATAAAGGGCTACATCACCGTTTCTTATTTTGGCAACTTAATTTTGTATCTTAAATGTTTGTTATGAAGTATGAGTATAGAGATGAACATAACATCTATGTTACTTATTAAATATCTTTTATATATACATTTGTATGTATTCATATATAATATATAGTACTGTCTTCTATGTTTAAAAATGTACACGAGTGGTATCATTACTTTAAACCTGTTATTCTATAATTCGCTTTTTTCACTTGACTTGATGTTTTCAAAATATATCCATGTTAACATGGGTAAGTTGTAGTTCTTTCGTTTCAGCTTTGCCTTGTGTTCTTCCTGTGAATGTGCCACAGTATTCAGGCTTTGTTGATGGAAAATTATAATAATAGTAATAGCAACTACAACACTGAGTACCTATTGTTCTAAGTACTTGACATTGCTTGACTGATGTCACAATCCCCATTTATCTCTGAGAAAACTGAGGCACAGGGAGGAAGTCACAGGCGTGGCATCGCAACAGCTACTCAGTGACCATCTAGCTCCAAAGTCCTCGCCCTTAACCTCTGGGCAGCACTGCTTCTCTGTCTACACTGATTCCTTTGAGCAGTCCGCACAGTGCTGCAGCGAGGCCCTTTGTACTCCTGTGGGAGCGGCTCTCTAGGAGGACTGCTGGCATGCAGGGTTGGCACGTCTTCAGTTTGCTTCGATGTACTGCCAGGTTGCTCTCCAAAAAATTCTTCCAGTTTTAATTCTCACAAGCTTGCATTCCCTTAGAACAGTATTTCTTGACTCGCTACTTTATAAAAAGGAGGCAATGATCATGTCATTCTGTCTTCCTTCTTTCTTTTCTCCTACCTTCTACCTTCCGCTGGTTGCAGTTTACCTTTTACATTGCTGATGTTGTTGAAGTTTATATTCTGTCTAACATCCATTAACTTTTCTCTGCCTTGTCTATAGGTTCACTCTAAAACTGGGCACCAGTGAAAAGTATTTACATGTTTGTAACCATTTAAATATTGTTCCATGCCTGGGCAAGCAGTGTGCTGAAACTGCATTCCCTTCCCTGCGGGTCCTCTGTGACCAAGGACCACATCAAGTAGAATGTTCATAGCATCAAGGACTAATGGAGTCTCTTTCCCCACACTTAGCATTTGCTTTAAATCAGGTTGTGTTTAGTTGACTGAGGTTCTTACATAGCTTCCTCTAGCCCTTGTGATTTCTTACTGTCTTTTTTTTTCTTTTCATACTGTTTTCCATTATCATATTCATAAAATTTCCCCAAACTCTCTATTATACCATCTTTTCCACTGAGTGAGTTGGCTTCCCATCCCCTCCCCAACCCCCCCATTCTGCACCCACCTGGACTTGCCCTGGTCTGGTCGGCTATACTGCTCCCATCCCGGCGCCCTTTGCCTGTCCCTCTTCTCCTGCGTCAGAGTTGTTAATTTGTGGATGGCATAGCTTCTTCCTTCTCAGTTTATTTTCTTGCTTTTCTGGAGTACACCCTTAAGTAACTTTCCACAGAAGAAGGCATGGAAGATACACTTTCTAAGTCCTCAGAGGTCTGAGAAGGTTTTACCCCCACACTGAATAGTTTGACTTGATATAAAATTCTGACCTCCCATTAAGTCATGGGAATTCTCTCATGTCCAAACGAGAAGAATATTACCTGTACGGAAGGTCTTAACTTCCCCCCACATTACCAACACAAAATTTTCTGGAGCACGACTGATAGACTTTCTGCCCTGATTGAGTGTCAGCTGCTTGTGCTTCATGCACTAAGGTGGGGGAAGGGAGGGGTTACAGGGATGTGCCAAAGGGCAGTTGTCCAGTTTTCGCTCCCCGTGATCACCTTGACCCTTAGCCATACCTGCCGATTCTCAACACAGAGGCTCTCAGTGATTTTGTCCAGTGGACTGGCTCCAATCAGCTTTGCAGCCCCCCAGGGAGAATACGGAGGTCTCAACTTTCTCCACCCGTTTCACTCGATGGCCTTCTCCATCCACTGTCCATCTTGTGGAAATCTGGTGACTGTTTTCGATCACTGATGTGCTTCCTGCTTTTTCCCTTTTGTGGTTTTATACTTTTGCTTCCCCATTTATTAGCTTGTGATCTGAGACAGTTATTTAAGCTTTCTGTATCTCAATGTTCTCACATGTAAAATGTAAAAAACGTGGGACCTATCCTAAGTTTGTTATGAGGATTAAAAAAGTTCATACTTGTAAGTCACCAGAATAGCATTCAGCACATACTTAGCTCCACAATACGTCAGTTATTACTATTATTTGGTTGGGTCTTGCGAGAGGTGGGAGACAGGATCCCAAGATTATGGTTGGCTGAAGTATTTAGACAATTTACTGAGGACTCTGGTCTGATATGGAGAAAGCCCATGAGGTTGGGTTGGAGACCACCTGAGGTTCCTAGGTGTGGTTTACTCATCCTTAGCTTGGGGCTCCCTGGAGGAGTGCTTCTTAAACTTTAATGTGCATCACAGTTACCCAGGAATCTTATTAAAATGCAGGTTCTGATTTAGTAGGTCAAGATGAGCTCCATATTCTGCATTTCTAGCAAGCTCCCAAGTGCTGCAGGCACTGTTTGCAGTGTGTGTTGTGTGTGCACTAGATGTCAATATGAAATATAATTTTGCTCTACATCATAGTAAACATATTTGAAAAATATTGCCTAGAAAAATATCTTCCAGCCTCACTCTCAGCTGTCTCCACAAGACACTCTCCCCTGAGTGTCCACGTTGGGAGTCAGGGTTTGGTTTTATTCAGGAAGCAGAAGGGCTCCTCCACACTGCTCCTGATCACTCAGTGATAAGAGTTGGTCCCAAGCCCTAAGTCCCGTTATTTGAGGTGCCTTCCCTGCGTGTCTGAGATGTTACCTGGCATAATCTACATCTCCTTGCTGGTTTTCCCAGAACTTTTGGGCTTCTGGCTTGGCGCCTCTTTCAGACCACCAGAGACCTGACCTCCCCCACCCCTTCCCTGGGATCTCTGGTTTCATTCTTTAGCTACTGGTTTCGGATTTCTCCTCCTTGGAAGACAGGGACAGCTGGGAATGTGGATCTCATCCTGTCTGGGTTTTCCCCTGACAAGTGGCGGTAGCGGCAGGATATGAGGTGCTTGAAGACCACTCATGATGCTATTATCACAGACAGCAGAGTCAGTAACAAAGAGAACAGGTGCAGTGGGCCAGGTTTCACTTCTCAGGCCAGTGGGAACAGGCCGCAGGGCAAGCATGGGCATCAGGACTGTCACAGAGTTTTAAAAAATCAGTTACAGGGAGGGATGACTACGGGGAGCACACGGGATTTTTAAGACAGTGGAACTACTCTATATGATACGGCAATGGTAGATACAGGCCATGATACATTAGTCAAAACCCACAGAATGCACAACACAAGAGTGAACCCTAATGTAAACTGTTCACTGTAGTTAATAAGAATGTACTAATATTGGTCCACCAGGTGTAACAAATACACCACACGAATGCAAATGTCAGTAGTAGGAGAAATCGGGGAGGGAGGTGAGAGTAGGTGTATGGGAACTCTCTGTACCTTCCACTCAATTTTTCCATAAACCTAAAACTGCTCTAAAAAATAAAGTTACTAGTTTTTTTAAGAAGTACGTAGAGATGAAAACTAACCCTGCTAGGCTACTGTGATGATTAAAATGGAAAAATCATACAAAAGCACTAAAATATCCACAGTACCAAAAAAACAAAAAACCCAACAGCCCATGACCTACATGAATGCCTTCTCCCCTCCCCCACACCTCTCCCCAGAGGTGCCCACACCATTGGTCTGTATCCTCGCAGACCTTTTCATATGCATTTATATAAATCTAAGGGAGATGATACTTTTGAAATACCTCGCAATATTGTGCACTCTTTTTGGCAGGATACTTTCCCTTCCTGCACCCCATCGACTATTAAGGCCAACACATGAGGCTTATCGTGTCCCAGAATCAGAAGGATAAGACACAGACCAGAAGAGGAAATGGAGTCTACTGTGTCTTCTCATCCAGAAGTAAATGTAAAAGAAAAAAAGGAAGGTAAGAAATTTAAACAGGAGGGTCCTTGTTTTTTCCCATCTCTGGGCTCTACACTGGGGTAGGTGGGGGTATAGAGACATTCAGGAACCCCAGACCAATGGGGCAACAGCATTTACCCCGCAGCCCCTACAGGGACTATAATTCCAGCCTTTGGAAGAAGCCCCTCATTTCCCTTAGAGCCACTTGTATGTGCATGTGAGATGAGCATTTTTCTGGGGTGGAAACCTAGAAGTCAACTTAACAAAGTGAGTAATATGGGCATGGTTCTTATTACAAAACATAATATGTGCACATGGAAATAATCACTTAAATGGAAAGGTATAAAATAAGAAGTAAAAATCTCACTCCACGATCCCTACTCCAGGCCCTTTTTTCACAGGTACCTGGTTTTCATCTACTTTCTTACAGTTTGCTGCTTCCTGGGAGTCGTCTGTGTAACTGGAATAGCATGTTTGTGCTGCTCCCTGATTTATCAGCTTCAAGAAGAATCTATTAAATGCTACTTTGAAAAATAGTAAAATTTGGCTCACTTATATTAAACTTTCTTCCAATTTTTAACTTACTTTTGTTTTTAGTTCTATTAGCTTTAAAAATATTTTATAACTTTAAAAATACTGCTCTTCTGATGCAGTAATGTTAAACAATATCTCTTCTACTGGGAAATAGGAGGAAATTCGTGCAGTTTTCCCTTCTCTTTCTCCTTCTTTCCCCTAAGTTCCTTGTCTACTATTATTTTTATGTTCCAAGGTCAATAATGTTTGCATTCTCTTTTGTAATTATAATCCAGTCTTACATGCTTTATCTCTAGAATGATTCTTCTAAAAATTAAAAAAGCATTTGCAATGATTGTACAAATGTCACTTATTCTTGATTGGAATAATATAGCTAGCCAGAAAAAAAATGTAGCTTAGAGGTAAAGCTTCAAATAGCTCTGCCACTTAAGGAGCTGTGTGACAAGGTAAAGTTACTTAATTTCTCTGTGCCTCAAGTTTTCATCTGAAAAGCTTGGGATCATAACACCTACCCCATAAGGTTGTTTTAAAATTAAGTGAGATAATCTATCTAAAGCACTTAGCACAGTACCTGTCACCTAGTAAGAATTTCAATAAAATTTTTTACTTTTAAAATTATGATGATGATGATTATGATTATGATTATTTTGGTAGCGTGAATGGATACAGTAGGAAGACGTTGTAGCCCTTATGTTATTAAACCTGCGTCACGCTAAGGAGACTTCCTAACACCAAGGTTGAATGGATTCTCTCTCTCTCGATATTCCGTCAGTTCAAAATCATGCCATGGTTTAATCTGCTTCATTTGTAGACCATGACTTTTTCTATCTCCTGACATGTCTAATTGCTTCTCTACTTTCTTTTAAGTAAATGAACTTATAATAGCCTGTATTATACTGTGTACTGAGTGATCAGTTTTGAGAAGTGACTGTTCATTTCCTGACAAATGCAGAGAGAGAGTCCCTGGGTTCTGACTTTGCAGTTCTGGTCTCCATGTGACCCAGCTTTTTTCCATTCCTCAGATACCCAAAAGATTCCCTGTTCTATCCTTTTATAGCTCCCCTACACACACACACAGACACATACACACACACACACTCTCTCTCTCTCTCTCTCTCTTTCTCTCTCATTAAATAGTAACACTGAGGGTTCCTTTTCTTGAAACCCAGTGATGTTGTAGAGGGAATTTCAATGAATACATCTAGGTGCTCTTCCAACCCTGACATTTTTTTCTATGGTTTTAAGCTCTTCTGGTAGTCTGCCTATGCGGGCTTTTCATTCTGGTTTAAAGTTATCCTGTAGCCTCACCTGCTCTCCCCTCCGCACCTCCTTCTCCCATCACCCACGCCCCACCTTTCCAATAAAAACTGAAAACAGAAAAATACCCTCCACCTTGAGGCAAGGATCATGTTTGCCCTTTTGTTATTCCTCCCTCTCAGGGATTCACAATGTAAATCAGTGGGTTAAAGATAATCATCCTCTAGCTCTGGGAAGTTCCAAACTGTCCTGCTTAATACATGTAAAGGGATAATGTATAAAATGCAAATTTTAATACATCGGATCCACAATCACTACAGGGGAAACGGAAGGAGTATTTCTGTTTCTTAAAAAGAAAAATGAACTGATCATTCGGAAGATCTTGGCAGGTACAAAATCAAACTTAGAAGGGTGGGACCCAATCCAAAAATCTTGAAATGTCCTAGGAATGAATATCCTTAGGGTGCAGCTTAAAATTTCGCTCAGTGCCAGACTTCCCTGAAGACCAAAGAGGAGGAGCACATCATAACAGCCGCGAGCTCTCTGTGGGGAACCAGCGCCTGATGTTTCCTGACGCTTTCCAACAATGCGAACGGTGTCAGTTCCCCTACATTGACTGTGGTGTTTTAATAAATCAAATTATCAAAGCTTCATAGTTGTTTAAAAAAAATGAAATGAAAACAAGTGAAGCAAGCATAGTTTGCTACTCTAACATCAAAGAACCCCAAACCATAAATCCGTAACATTCACTTTCAAAAGCAGATGATGAAAAATATGGAATGAGTTTCTTAGATTTAATTTTAAAACAGCAAAAGTATGTGAAAGCAGAAGAGAAATGCTGAAACGCAGAAACCAGAGCAGAGGGCACTTCATTTTAGAATTTTTAGCTTCTCCAGGGAGCAAAAGAGCTTAGTTCCTTGATGGTTGGAAAGCCATAGGCAAAGTTTGCAAGCTCTTTTTTTTGTATTGAGTCCAATCACTCAGCTCAAGTCAGTAAACCAGTTACCCAGGGGATGCGTAACACATTATTAAATTTATGCAAGAGCTCTGAGTTCATCAAGAAAAATAAAGAAAGGTGCTAAATGTCATTGAGTGAGTAAGCAAGCCATCCAATATTAAATTGATTTTTAAATCACAGTCTCCTTTTCTGCAAAGTTTCATCCTTGTAATAGACACTTGTCATTCTTTTTTTTTTTTTTTTTTTCGGTTTAGTTAGACACACTTCATTCCCCCTCTGATAACATCCCAGTTCCCTTTCAGGGAATTGCTTTCCCAAACGTGTGTAATCTTGGTGGAAAGTAGGGCCTACCCATCCCCCAGCCTTGCAAGTTGACAAGGGGTAGGTGACCTCATCCCAGCCTGTCCATGGAGTGAGCAGAGAGAAGGTGTGAATGTGACACAGTCTCAGTCAATGGGACACTCTACCCAGCCTGAGAATTTCATGGGAGGGACACAAGAATATTAGTGGCAACAAGAATGTATTTGTCCCGGCTGATTTGCCCTCTTGGGTTCCCTTGTGTCCTGCCCATTTTCCAAACCCAGTCCTTCATTAATCTGTCCCCAGTAACCAACCAAAAAGCTATTTTTGTCTTGAGATCATCAGAGTCTATTTCAGTTGCTTGAAAACCAAGGAGTCTAACATATTCATTCATTCAAAGACAAATTTCTTAAACATCTACTATGTTTGGCACTAGGAATATACAGACGTGGCTCCTGCCTTCAGACTGACTGTGACTGTTGTGTAAATAAATCATTGCAGTGCAATACAGGAGGTGTCATCATAGAGATGAGCAAAGATCACCACGGAATTCATTCTGTTTAGGGAACATAGTGAATGTTCTGCAGAGGAGGAAAAGCACGAGTCTGGGTTGAAGGGCAAGTAGGAATTTACCCTTGCAAAAAAGATGGCGCAAGCTTTCTAGAAGAGGGAAGGGCACGCACAAAGGCATCAAGGTATGGAGGAGCAGGACATGTTTGAGATGCTTCCAGAATTGGGCTGGGCCAGAAGCTACATGAGTGAATGAGTTTGGATGAGGCTGAGGCTACGTTATGAAGGATCATGTGCTCAGTGCAATAGGATTGGTGTTGAATAAACAGCCAGTGGAATGGCTAATGCAAAGAAAGTCAAAAGCATTCCCATCAAATACACAAGGTCTCAGAAACAAGCTGGACAGAAGGAACATTGAAAGTGGAAATAACAGATGCTTCAAATCCATCATGAATAACTGTGTTTTTCAAGAATTCATTCAGGAAAAGTAAAAATATTTGCAGGCCATATTTTCAAAACAAAGCAATCACTTTAAATCTCACGGCATTCCAGTTTTGATTGTCTACTTAATTGATCAGAAGAATGTAAAGGAGATAATTGGCAACTCTTACTAGCTGCTAAAATGTTAATACTTTGGGAATAGTTGAGAATTACTTACCACTGGGAGACAGTTCTCTGCAGGTGCCCCACTTTTCTGCAACCTCTCAAGCAGAGACATGGATCCCTTTCCAAGGATGTGTGGACAGTGGACCACCTAGGAAGATGGAACAAAGTCATAATACTGAATACCTATTCAGGGCTTAGTGCTGGGTGAGGCCCTATGAGAGACAAGAACAAAGAGTAAATTATAATCCTCACTTTCACGGTGTACAGGGGGAGGTGATGAACTCACATGAAACTAGAGTGAACAACACAAAATAATATGTCATCAGGTACTGCAGACCCTGGCAACAGTGGTCAGTTTATACTGTTCAGATGCTTAGTAAGATGTTTTGAGCACTGTCAAATTTCAAAGGAGGCAAAAATCAGTAAAGGCTCAAGGCTGCAAATGAAGCATCTTTGGGGAGGGAAACTTCAGCTGAGCTCTGAAGGACAGAGGATCTTTACAGGAGGAGATGGAAGGGAAGCATTTGTTATGGAAGTTGAGACGGTTAAGGACCAAGTTGTTGGATGCTGATCGCCTCGGCTGTCTCCTGTATTTCTCCTCTAGGTGTCTCAGTCCCTCTTTCTTTAAAATCTGGGTAATTATGTCCCTATTCCCGGAGGAAGTCATAGGGAAGCAATGAACCAGCAGGTGTGAAACCTCTTGAAGTGACAGCACATAAAAGACAAGCTAAACAGACTGATTAAATCAATAATTATCTGCTGAATCTTCTCCTCAGGCTAAACGTCCCGCAGAGGCTATACCGACGTGTAACCTGGCAAGACATGAGTCCTGTCCACTGTTCTCTGTGCCTACAGCACCCTGTGTGTTCTCCTCAAGTGTGCTGCTCAGAATTCTCCAGAATAACCTGACAGGCACGGACTGAAGAGGACCTTCATCTTTGGTGTAGATGTTGCACCAACAAAGCCGCAGATGGAGCTAGCCCTATTAACCCTTACAGTCCTGTCCACTGAAGCCCCCTTTTAGTTGAAATGATCTGCTACTGTATTTTTTCCTACCTGTACTTATGGACTCAAAAGCAGGAATTTCAACTCAAGCTTCAGTTTGCTGTCTCTTAGATGATGGCTGATACAAAATGGCAGTAACAACTGAGCAGATGGCAACCTCCAGGAAGTGTCAGATGGCTACCTAAAGTAGACCGCATCACCCACTGGGAAGACTGGGCCATTATCAATCCATGGTCCCCAAACACAGCTGGGCCTTCAGTAATCACACATCCACCTTCCTCCTCAAGCCCCTTACTCCGGACTGTTGCCTCCTACTTTGGGCTGGAATCTCCTCCCAGGACACCTACAGATGTTCATCTCCACCAGCACCAATCCTTTTCTCTTCCCTCTGTGATCCAAGGCTCTGTTTCGGCTTTTTATGGTCATCATTCCAATAAGAGAGAATTCCATGTTCTCTCTTCTGTGTCTTTAATAATGCCCTCCTTACTGGTTCTTGTACCTCAGCACAAAAAATATCCTTTCTATTTTTTTCATAAAACACATCTGTTATGGACTGAATATTTGTGTCCCCCCAAAATTCATATGTTGAATCCTTAATCCCTAGCATGGCTGTACTTAAGATGGGGCCCCTAAGGAAGTCATTAAGGTTCAATGAGGTCCTATGGGTGGGGCCCCGATCCTAATCTCTCTCTCCACTAACATGCACCGAGGAAAGGCCACGCGAAGACACAGCAAGAAGGCACCACCTACACGCCAGCAAGAGCGCTCTCACCAGAAACAGAATTTGCTGGCACATATACCACTCCTAGCCTCCAGAGAAAATAGATTTTTCTGTTGTTTTAGTCACCCAGTCGGTCATATTCTGTCATGGCAGTCCAAGCAGACTCAGATGCGATTCCTTAACTTTCCCTCACTCCAGCCATCGTCCAGTCGCTCCATTTTGCTCAGAGCTTAGTTTCTGGAAACAGCACCCGAGGTTCCCTTTCTCTACTTTCTCACTTCTCATTCACTCACCAACCCACGTGGGGCTTCAGTCTCTGCTACTTCACGAAATGGGCTCCCACAGGGGTCCCCTGGGACCTGGCATGATGAAAGCCAGGACTGGAACTTTCTGTACTGCTCTATGCATTTGGCCGCTCCTTCCCTGGTCCAGTGTGGCTTTCCTGGGCTTTCTTCTACTCTTCCAGCCGTACTTTTCAGTCTTCTTCCCAGCTTCTCTCCCTGCCCCAAATCCTTCCCTGATGACATCTTTTCTTACTCTTTATTCTGATCCCTGAGTGACCTCAATCCAACTTCAGCTTTAACTTACAATGTGATGACACTCAAATGTCTATTTACGTAAAACTCTCTCTGCTAAAGCTCCATTGTGCCCAATGGTCTTGGCCACGAGAATGTTCCTAAATTACCTTAAACTCAGATGTTTCCAATATTGAACTTATATTTCATTCCTTCAAACCTGTTCCTCCTCTAATATTCCCCATCGCCATGCCCACCATCTACCTCGTCCCTGAAGCCTGAAACCTAGGGTGGTCCTAGGTCCATTCTTTTCACTCAATATTTACATCTATATGAATGTGTGAGTATACTTACATGTAAATACAGAGAAAGAACTGAATGCTAGCCTATGTTAACAACCTACTATATTACATCATTTAACCCCAGAAAGTGGATACTGTCCTCCTTCTGCCCCCACTTTACAACTGAGCAAGGAGAGTCCTAGAGGTTGAGTAATGTGTCCAGAATTGGACGTCTAGGAATTGGCAGAGCAGATGTGACCCTGGTTATATCTCACTCCAAAACCCAAACTCTTAACAGCTAAACATACTACCTTGTATTAGCTGTTGATTTAAATATAACTATTATTCATTGCCACAGCTTTATCTCTGCAGTTATTTCTCATCCCTTCTTACCTAGATTACTGCAATAGCTTCCTAATTATTCTCCTTGACTCCACCATGGATCACGCCCAAGCCGACTTCAACACGGCCACCAGGGCCATCTTCTAAAAGCACAACTCTGACCACTTCCCTCCTCTACTTGAGACCCTCTGCTTCTCTTCACGGCCTCGCTCTTTGGCCCACACGGCACTTTGTGGCCCTGTCTTCCCATCTGGCCCACCTGAGCATCTCCACTTGTTTCAGAGCTGTTGCTTGCAGTTCCTCAAATGTGCACAAAATTTTACCCCTCCAAACTTTTAACCATTTGTCCCCTGTCCCTGAAAGGATTTTGGATTTGTGGCAGTCACTGCACTGACTAACCGACAGCCCTTCCTCGCACTCTTCTCCAGGTCACCTCCCCTCCCCAGATGCTGGAAAGCCAGATCCTCGTTTGCCAGCTTCCTCGCATCTAGAAGTGGCCACATGACCCACTTCTAGCCAATGACATGCAAAAGGACACCTGCTGTGGGACTTCCAGGAAATGATGACAGATATGGCTGCTGCTATCCTTCCTTCATTTTCCCACCTTCTACGGGGATGTTATTTTTGGAGCCGTGGCAGCCATGTGAAATCCTGAGACCATAAAACATGAGGAGGAAAAGCCACCACACCAAGGATGACAGAGTAGAAGAACAGAGTTAAGGGCATAAAAGCTGAAATCACTGTCAACAGCCTCCAGATTTCTCACCTAAGCCACTGTTAGGCAGATATTCTGTTATTTGCAGCCAGATGACTCTTAGCTGACACATGGGTCTAACCACCATTACTCTTTTAAAATTCAATCCAAGATCAAGTTATGTATCCTGGGAAATACTCCTTGATTCTGACTGGGATGTTCTTCCTTTGGCTCCTCAAATAACCTACACATAATTCTATCACAGAACTTACACACTTGATATGACATGTGTTTGCCTTTCTTTCCTACAAGACTGAACTGTGAGAAGACAAGACCATGTCTTATTTGTTCTTATATTCCCAGTGACCAGAACATTGCCTGACACGTGGTAGGCCTGACACATTGTAAGTTCTGAGTTATAAAATGTACTTTGAACCCTCCCTTTTAGGCAAAAGACACAGTTTCAAGTCATAAAGGATACAAATTTCTCATAATTATTGTAGTCTATCTTTGAAGCTGGGAAAACCAATTTTTGTTGTACATTTGGGCAGAGAAAGTGCCACAAGTAGAAGGGAAAACTCCCAGGCAGATCACAGAGCAAGGTTTGAAATGAAAACTCTCCAACAAAAACCAAGAGGATGTGTTGGCAGCAGATAGTTAAAAGAAATACTAAAGGGAGTTATTCAGCCAGAAGAAATATAATCCCAGATGGAAATATGGTAATACAGAAAGGAATGTAGAGAAATGGAAAAGGTAAACATGTGGATGAAACATAATGAATATTGACTGTTTCAAACAACACGAATGATGTTCTGTGGGATTAAAAGAATGTAGAAATAAAACACGTGAGAACAATAACAACAGCCCAAACAAGAGAACTGGCTTAAATGTTGTAAGGTTGTTTCCTTGTCCAAGAAGTATTAATAGTATTAACTTATAGTGGAGTCTAATAAATCAAGGATGCATACTTCTAATTTCTGTGGTAACCACACAAACAATAATTAAAGAATGTATAATCAAGAAGCTAATAGAGAAATGGAATAATTTTTAAATATTAAATTTACGTAAGAAGGACAGAAGACAAGAATGGAGAAAGAGGAATTAAAAAAAAAACAAACAGATGGGACAAATCATAAACAAAGAAGAAGATGATAAATTTAAGCTCAAATTGGCAGCCATGGCGGACCTATTGTTCACCAAGCAGGAAAAGCCAGCCTGGGGAATAAATGTGGTTATCTTGGAGCAGGTGTGCAAAGGGAGGCAAAGAGAAGATGCCTTGTACCTTAAGATAAAGATGGAGAGACAAATGTTCAGATTAACTTTCTAAATGAATTATACCTCCTGAATATGAGTTTTTCTGACAGTGAAAGTCCCCTGTATCCTTACAATAAACTCTCCTTTCTGAGCTAATTTCAGGCAGTTCTGTTCCACCCTTCTGTTGCAAACAAATGACCCTTGACTGAGACAGCGGTCACGGTTAATAGGAGCTGAGAAATATGGTCTCATTAGACTGGCCTCTGGGGAGAAAGAACCAGTGTCTTGGTCCTGAAGATTCTATCACAAGAATGCTTTCATATTCCAGGTTTCCATGATGATTCCTGGATTTTTTTTTTAAAGTATTCTGAAACACCAGATAATTACTCTTTACATTAATAGAAAGGTAGTGTTGTGTATGTATAACTGAACACTGAAATTTGTAAAGTAACAATGTTTCATGCAAGAAAACAAAAGAAAAGTAAGGGCCTCTTGGTTGATTTTTCTACCACGACCATCTGGTTTTATAATTAATGTCTTGCCAATGTACTAAAATATTTTCTATGTAAATCTTTTACATACTTGCTGCATTTTCAATTAAAGTCTCTGAATTAAAATTTTGTACCATGAGTCAGCAGTTAAAGCAAACATGTTTTTTCCATTTCTCTTCCTTTGGGAAAACCCAGTCCCAAATGCAGAATGCCTGCCATCCTTTAGTTCTTTTCATCCATCCAGATGTCCATAATTACTTCTGGAGGTTACCACAGTGGTTTGCCCTGCCATCTGACACCATCTTTCCCATGATTGCTGAGCATGGCTTCCCCTGCCTTTCACTGTTTCCTATAAATACTCCCACTCTTAGCAGAGAACACAAGTGTGGTCTGCAGATCATAAGACCTGAAGACACCTCACATTCATGGACGGCTTCATGTGTGAACTGCCATTTTAGATCCGTGCTGGGGCAGGGAGAGTCCCTTCATATCCCATTTTAGTAGCAGCTGTCCTGTTCACGGAGCTATATTGCAGAAGGCAATTCTGCAATTCTCAGAAGGAGAGAAGGTGAGGTTCCAAAAGGTCATGTACACAAAGGTCATGAGGTCCACATGGGCATTATTTATGGTAATGTCCTGCAATGCGTGGTCCCAGGGCCATCATGACCCTCATCAACATTTGTCCATCAACAGTTGGACAAATGGCCAACTGACCATCTGCTGTAGCTGCAGGTTAGGAGAGATGCTGAGCTTAGTGGTGTCTGGTTGCCCATGTATCTGGGCCAGCAAACACTGCTTTTCTTGAAGAAACCCTTCTGAAAGCTGCTTGCCTGGTCACTCTGGACGTTCCCTTCTGCACCCTCCTCTCCACACACAGCCTACAAACATCTGGGTGAGGATAGTATCTTAAAGAAGTGCACCAAAGACTAGATAGATAGGACCATTTACCACTTGTTAAAACTCTACTACAAGTCATACGTTATTCTAGGAACTTTACCAACATTATCTCTGATCCTCACAGTAACACCACAGATGAGACGTCACTAACCCTGTTGAACAGATGAGGAAACCGAGGCTCAGAGAAGTTAGGCTAACTTGCCTCAAATCGCATGGCTAGCTATTTCCTATTACTGACATGACTTTTCACACAGGAAAATTAATTTGGTCAGAAAATTAATTTGCTCTAATTACTTGATTAGAAAAGGGAAAATCCTGAAATGCCAATAGGTCATAGAAATCCATTTTTAAAAAATAAATTCAAATAATATGATACTGTATCATCCACTGCTTAAAATCTTCCTATTTCACACATCAGAATGATATCTATGTATAGGATTTGCGTATTTCAGACTCGGAGCCCATGTGCTATGATTTCAGGTGCACACGCAAAACATGTTTTGGGGAAAGTTTCTTACTCTTCACATACTCTGGACATGAATTCCCCTGCCAGTGATCCTGGGATAAGTTGAGCATAAATGAATCTAACCATGTGGATTAAATTTCTCTACAATATATATGAGCATGTAAACCAAGGGAGAAAAAACTTGGGAAAAAGTTTGTTTGATCAAAACCAAGTTATTCAGGAAAAAGTATCACTTATATAATCTTCAATAGTTCAGTAAACTCCCAAATCCATCGAACTGAGTAGCCTCCAAACAACCCAGGCCGGGCACATCAGGAGTGAGGAAACTCAGACTCAATTGCTTAGGATATTCTGTTTCCAGAATTTTCTATATGGAAACCCAAAAGTTCTTTTAAATTAAGAAAATAAGGCCCATTGGTAAGGCCTGAGGGGAAAAAAATGAGTAAGGCAACAAAAAGTAATTCTCTTAACAGACCTACTCAAGTAAGTGCTGAATGTATCAGAAGTTGCTGTGACTACAATCACTAACCCATTCTCTCTTCCCATTTTTATTGAAGCTGCTCGGGGAAATTTTTTTCACTTTCTTCACACTGAAAGGAAGTCAGATTTTCTCACTCTTGTGAATCCTTCAGTGGTTTTTTTCTGGGGCAGAATGATATCCACCCAAGCTCTGACCACAGGCCATAGATTCAGGCTTCCTATTAAGAATGATCTTTTTTGTTTTTTGATTTTAGAAATCTGTGACTCTTCCTCCTTGCTTTGAAAGCTGTTGCATTTGTTTTTGTGGTCCTTCGGCTTGAGCTGACTGTTTTTAAGCTGTTTTTCCCCCCTAAAATATAGGGTCATTTATTCAATCAATGGATGAATCAATAATTAATAACAGTGCTGTGGAAGTAAACAAGGTGATGTAAGAGGGTAACCGAGAGTGGGGTGTGATGCTACTTTAGATCAGGTAGTAGGCTGGCATCTCTGAGTAGGTGACATTTGAGCTGAGTCAAGTCCAGGAAAACAGGGCTCCTGGCCCAGGGAACAGTGAGTGCAGAACCGTAAGGCAGCAGAGAGCTTAATGCCATCAAAAAATACAAAGGTCAGAAAGGTGGTCACGTAGCTGAAACACAGCGAGAGGGAGAGGGGTGGGAGTCAGTCTGGGCAGGGCTGTGCAGGTCTTTGTCCAGAGAATGCAGCTTAGATCCTATTCTAAGTATAACGGGAAACCATTGAAGCAATTCCAGAAAAGGAGCGATATGATCTGGGACTTTTGACATGTTTGTTTGTTTGTTTTGCATTGTTTTGAATTTCTGTTTTTAAAATGCCACTTTGGTTGCTGGGGAATGGACTGAAATGGGGCAAGAATGAGGCAGATGATTATGTAGAGGCTGAAGCTGATGTTTAGGTGGGGGAGAATCCGCTGGCCCCCCTTTTTGGGAAATGATATATTTAAGCTGACCATGAAGACCTGTTGGATCTAAGATCCCGGAGGCTGGAACCTGTTAACTAAAGTTTTCCTTAAAGGGTAGAGAGTTGGGGTGGGGGTATTATCAAGCTGGTTTTATCCAGGAGAGCAGCACTTACTAGATCTGTTCCTATTGAGTGTATCCTGTGTGGTGAGTACATTATTATATTTAACATACTTTATCAGTCCAACAATCTTACATAGGGGGAATTATTAACTCCATTTTTTCCAAGGACGTGGAGGCTTAGAAAGGCTGAATGATAGCCAAGGTCACAAAGCTAGTAATAATGAAGATGAGATTTGACCAAATCCCTCACCTCTCCGTGGGAAGAGAGACAGAGACAGAGGTAGAGAAAAATTAAACAACAAACTCTCAACGAAAAAGGAAGGGAGGAAGGGAGGAGGAAAGGAGGGAGAGGGGAAAATGGGGCCCCCCACCACAGCAAATGGAAACCTCTTTCCAGAGAAGCAACATTTCCAGGGGAGAGTCTCTTCTACCGGGAAGCAACTGGGGCAGGCTGACAGGGCAAAAGCCTCCACCTGGAACAATTCAGGGGACAGGAGCATCTCTTAGGGGACCCCAGCGCATGTCCTTGTTTGACTGCCTTTTCTGTAAACTTAATTGGGAATTTGGCAAAAAAAAAACCGAATTAAGGGCTTTGCTGTTACTCTGTTTTTTAAGGAAACAGTAACCTAGTGAGAAATCTCTGCAAGGTCAGGGTCGCAGACAGGCTAGGTGGGGACACCAGCTGGGATTCCCAAACACACGCGGCATCCCCTTCTGAGGGGCCCTGGGGTGTTTCATCGGCCTCTCGAGTGCGGGGAAGCACTGGGCGTCGCCGCTCCACATTTGGTTTGGCTCAGAATAAGCAGATCGGCTTCTGAATCACATTCCCCCGGTTGCTGTTTTGTTTTGTGTATTGTTGGTCTTTCAGCTCAAAATACACTAATGTCTGGAAGCCGGCGGGGGTGGGGGGTGGCGGGGGAGGTGCCTCAGCTGTCCTCGTGGTCCCCTGGAGGTTCCAGGTGCAGTAGGGACGCAGGACTTGGATGCCCAGGGCTTCCCAGCCAAAGCCAGCATCTTCTGCCCCAGGACCCAATCCCCACTGGCCCCAAACTGAGACATTGCCTTCTTCCTTTTCCAGGGGAGGGGCGGGAGGAGGGAGCAGAGCCCCCACGCTTCTCAAGGCGCCCGGACTGTCAGATAAAGCTGAGCTCAGCACTCCTTCCTCAGCTGACACAGCCGAGGGGAAACCAGCTCTTGTTCCTCTGTCAGGTCCTCTTTGGGTGCCTTTGGGACAAATGGAATGGGGTGTAGAATATATATGATACATGCTGAGCACTCTCAGTTTCACTGAAGCTAAACTTCCCTCTCTTGTGTGTGCACACACTCGGGCACAAGCTCAGGTAGCCTGGGCCTGCATGTGATGTGAAGGCAGCCACAGCAGCCCTCTCTTAAGCAGCTTGGAGCCGAGCAGAGGCAGGCAGCACACCTACAAATGCAGCACTCTGAAGAGGAAGACTGAGCCTCACTCCCAGCTGCTCCCCCCCAGATCTGGCCTCCTGATACCTCCTGCACCGTCAGACCCCAGAGGAAATCTGGAGGCCAGAGCAGGGCTGGCCAAGCGGGGCTCCCTGGGGTCATGAGGCCCCAGATGCCCACAGGTGCTACACAGGTGGTCTCCACCCCCAGCAATGACCGAGTTAAAGCCACAGGACCGCTCAGCTGCAACCAATCCAACCTGCCTGCCTGCTTTCTTGAAATAGTCCAGATTTCACTTATTAAACATATTAATCTGAAGCTAACAGTTGTGGTAGTTGGACTAAATGGCTTGAAGAGAAGAATTTGTTCTGATGGGAAGGCTTAACCCTGATGGCCTAAGTGGCCTTCATAGCTTAACTTGGAAATAACTGGAAACGGAGGGACTATTCACAGAAGTGGAGAGTCAGAGGGTAAACCTAACTGGAGTGAGAGAAACACAAACAAAACCCATCCCCTTCTTGGCCCCAACCTGCCATGTGACTCTGAGGACATGGCTTACTGCAGTGACAGCATTTTAAACAGCTGCCCGGAGGGGTTTTAAATAGACTTGATGTAATTCAATGATTTATAGAGCATGGGTTACCAAACTATTAAAGTTCTGAAATGCCCTCAAACCAAGACCATGGCCTCAGCGTTACCCAATCTGAACTCTGCTTTAGAGTGTGGTGTGTGTGTCTCTTTCAAAAAACTGTGGCTACTTTGAAAGAGGGGCCAGAAAAAGGTAAACAGCCTCTGAGGAAGGGATATTTGCATTCATTTACGCTCAACTCATCCTGGGATCATGGGCAGGGAGATTTATGTTCAAAGTACGTGAAGAATAAGAGAAACTTTTCCAAAACATTTTTGTGCCTGTGTATGAGGTACACGAGCTCAGAGTCCTAACTAGGCGACTCCAGTAGTTAGGCATTATTCTTCCGTATAAAATATACTCTCCCAATCTTCGACAACTCAGTCCATGGAAGGCACCAATCTCCAGGAAACAAGTCAGGCAATTATTGTTTAACTGCAGAGCAAATCTAAATATTCAAGGAAATTGCAGGGGAATAGTCAAAGAAATAAATCTGGCTAATGAAATGCCCTCAGACCTCTATTTTATAAAAGAAGCCACAGTTATGTAAACATTGTACAGCCTTAATCAATATCCCCCTAAATGCAATGGTCTAAAAGTGCACACAAGTTTGGAACTGGAGATCTTTTTCAATCTTCCATTACATTTTTTTCTTACCTTGGGGCAACCCCCCCTTTTTCTAATCTTTATGGATTTCCTGGCCTCAGAGAGAATACCCTGAACCAAAGGCAGGTTTCAGAGAATTCTGACAGTTTTGTTTATGTCAAAGATAATGAAAGATGACAGGCTATCGCATTTAGACTTGTAACATGATCATTTGCTTTAGGACTCCCTGCTAAGATTAATTTGGAGTCAGGGAAGAAGTAGAAAGAGGAAGTGGGGGAGGAGGAGAAGAAGCACACTTAAGTGATCTCCCTAAAAGCAAGGAAGGATGGGTGGCCTGGTAGGTAGGTGCTTTTGACTTAGCTCAAGAGGGAGGAGAAAACTGAGCGAATTCCTGTATATGGGCTTCTATCTAATCCCTTATGCTCTAAATGCTTATTTTGCAGAAGGGCATTATACTGAGAAGCAACAGAAACCAGCAGTGATAATGCCTCAGGTATGGAAGAAATTGGTGAGAAAGGCTACCCTCTTCTATGTGCTCATCACCACCCCCACCTCCTCTACTACCACCTCCACCATCACCATCACCTCTATCACCATCATCACCATCATCACTACCATCACGACTATTATCACCATCATCACTGTCACTACTATCGCCATCATCACTACCACCACTACCTCCACCATCACTACCATCACCACCACCACTATCTCCATCACCACCTCCCCCTCACCACCACCACCAATGAGGAAGCATAATTTCTTTGGGGTAAACCTGTATACCCAAAATAGTTACTTGCTCTCTTCTTCTCAGTCCAAACCAATTAAACTATAGACTTCAGTTTTTCTATCTTGCAAGAATTTCTCTTCCTCAAGCTAAGACCCCATTACCAAAGGGAAAATGAATGTCAAGGAGAGATTCTTCTGTGAAATGTGCCTTGGCACTGGGACTGGTAGTTGGAAGAAGCCAAAATAACATGGAGAGCAAGGATCTTCTCTCTCAAATGGACTTGAGAAAAGTTATACAAGATTTTCTGCTAACATACCTAGATGCAGAGACAAAACACTTAAACCTTGTAGCCTCACAAAACCTCTTCTGAAAGAAGATACAAACGCAATGGATCCAAAGATCCAATGAAAAGAAAGTTTCGTATAAAAGGCTGATTCCTACCAACTGGCTTCCTGAGACATTGTATTGAAAGTTTTTGTTTTTGTTTTTTAGGCTCAACCAGAAAAAGGAGTACGAACACATTGCACACATGTAGTGCTTAGTTGTTACTGCATGCCCATAGGGGAGTGAGAGGAAACGGAGACCTTTGTACCACTTATTTACCATCTCCATTCCCTCCCCATGCCCTCTTCCAGAGAGCCCATGTGCCTGATAATTCCACATTTATATGTGATCACATCCTGGTGCCCTCACAGACTTAATACCAGGAGACCCATTACTAACACGTCAGTGATTGGTTCACATTACTAAACCATATAAACCCAGAAGTTACTTGAACAGAAGTCTCAAACATCATCAGGACACACCCTGCCCCTCACCTCTGCTTCTCTTAGCTGGTGTCAGCTTTGCTCTCCCAAAGCCACTTGCCCCACGCCACCAGCTATGAGTGCTGAAGGTGTTAGAGCCACACTCATGGCCGCAGGAGCACAGGGGAAAGGCTCTTCCTCTTTCCCCACACCAGCTTTAGTTTGAAAAAAAAAAAATCCTGGGGGCAGGACTCGAGGTGGCTTAGCTTGAATCTTGGGCACATTTCTGCATCGATCACTGGGGGCAGAGGTGGGCCACAATGATTGGCCCAGTTGGCAGATGCCCATCCCTCAACCCATGACTGTGGCCAGAGAGGCGAAGTCCCATAACCAGAACTGCTGCTCCAATTCGGGCCCCATGGCTGACTTAAGGGGAGCTGGAGGGGAGGAGACTTTGGTTCCCCCGCAGAATAAAAGGGACAGCTATAGTTACTAGAGAATCAGTATGAGTGACACGGCCTCTCCAGTTGGAGCCTACAACAGAAGTCATTTGAGAAACCCAGAGTGATATAACTCAGCTATGCAAATATTATTATTAATAAAAATACTTATTTTGGGCCCTGAAGACATTGCCAATTTGAGAGACAGTTGTGGCAGGGGTGTTGATAAGCTCTAGTACAAAAGCACAAAAGGATCAATAGTCGGAGAAGGAAGACGTCTGTAATACAGATTCCTGGTCCCACCCCTAGAGGCTGTTTCATTGTATTTGGGGCCCAGGGATTTACATTTTTCAAGCCCCTTCCCTAGGATAATGTGGACATGTCAGGTTCACGGAACAGACTTTGAGAAACGCTGATCCAGTGTCTTATTTGACACCACAACCCAAGGTCACGTGCACGGCCAAGTTCTGAGGAGACTGGGAGTGAGCACAGCAGGAGAGTTCCACTCCTCACCAGCTACCCGAGTCTTTTTCAGCTGTTTCAGTTGCAGGTTGGAGAAAAAACTACCTTCTCTTCCCCCAAACTTTAATTCTAAAGTCTTTTCATCAAAGTCTCAGAAGCCCCAGGCATCTAGCTCCCAGCCAATCCACTGCCCCCTGCCTCCCTCCTGAGAGTGGATACTGCGGCGCCCCACCCAGCTTTCCTTCGGGGCTCAGGTCTCATTTCCCCCACCCCCTCCAGTCACTGAGAGCACAGCAGTGACAGCTCTCAGCGAGTCCCTTTCCAGGACCTACCCTTAGATTATACCTTGTCTAAAGTCACATCACCTGGCAGCAGCCTGCACCCAACGACAGGTCAATACAGCATAAAGAACCCCTCTCACTCTGAGCAGGGCGACTCTGAAGGGCCATCCTAGTCCCGGAACACTCTGTGGGGTTAGCGGAGTCTTGGTGGTAACTGCATCCATCTCCACCGTTTAAGCCTCCCTCTGCTCGGTCCTGCTCCCCTCACCTGCCCTGCCCACCCAGGAGTGGACCCTGGGCACCGTCTGCAATGAATGTCCTCCAAGCAATTTTGATCTCAGTGTCTGTCTCCCCAGGAACCTGGACTAGAACCCACCCTGACCCAGGTGCCCCATCCTTCAAAGTGCTGCTCTCCTCCCTCTTATCAATAGTGACCTGTTCCTGTTTTCAAGTAATAAATGAGTTTAGCCACAAAGATGATGTGTTCATCTAGGTAATCCATTTGCATTTCAGAAAAGTTTCCAGGAAAAAGGGAAAGATGGCAGGGATGGACCTTCTGGGAAGAAAATGTGATTCAAGCCAGTGAAATCACCTCATCCTTCAGGTCCTAGCCATGTCTAAGTGGCCATTCTTCTAGGGGACCACAGGGGGCAGCAAAGGCCAGGAGCGTATGTGTGTATTTGTGTGTGTGTGTGTGTGTGTGTGTGTGTGTGTGTGTGTAAAGGCAGGGAGTTCTGCCTTTCCTTGAAAGGACAGGGAGGGACAGGGCCTCAGGGCACTGAGGACAGGCTGAAAACAAACTAATTCAACTCCAAGAGGAAATGGGATGTACAGACAGAGAATTTGCAAGGATTCCAGAGCCTTGGGGTCCAGGAGTGGCTCTGCTGACTCCAGCAGTGTGCAAGGACCTCCACTTCTCTACCTGTGAAATGGGCGTAACAATGACAGCCTAGTTTCTCTCTCCCAGTCTTCTTATGACAGTGACAAGTGACATAAGGCCCACACTCCTCATGGAGAAGCTACTCTGCCCCTGGCCCCATGTGCTCCACAGCCCTGAACCCCCCCCCCTTCCTCTCACTCCCAGAACCATTTGGAGTAGGGACCGAAGACTTTCCAGAGCACTTTCTTAATAACAGTCATGCCATTTCTTGCACACAAACGAGGTACACTTCCCACAAAAGGCTTCCACGATGGAGCAGGAGCCAAGTGCCCCAACCCTGAAAAGTGAGCTTTCTCTTTTCTAGAGGAGGAACATGAGTATCAGAAAGTTGATCAATTTCCCGAGAGGCGCACATCTAGAAAGAGAAGGAGGTAGGGTTGGAGCCAGCGCTGTCTGCAGCCAAAGCTCCTGACTACCAGGCAAAACTGTCTGCAAAAAGGAATGATCTAGATGATGTCCCGTCTTCCCCCTTGATCGTGGCATTTTAGGGGAAAACTTCTGAGCAGCTAATGGAGCTGAGTTTTCTCGAAGTGGGGAGAAAGGGTTAAAAATGCACGGTCGTGTCCAAAACACACCAGTAACTCTTCCCTTTTGTTGCATTCCAAACACACATGTACTTCCCGCCTGCTCCAGGGGTTGTAACATCCTCGCAGAGGCTGCGGCTTATGACCTATCATCACCTTCCAGATCAGCCTGGAAAGCAAGAAAAATATTATGTGAGAGGTTTTTCTCTCTTAAAGCCAGTCTTAGGGATCTAGCCATTTTCAGAGGAAAAGCAAGATTGTTGAAGGCCAATACACAGTGGGTTTATGTTAGCCCCAAGTGATGCAATAATAATAATAATAATATATTTTTTAAAAAGTGTTGCCTAAGAAAAGACTGAGAATTGGGAGTCAGCTGCCTTGGGTTTAAGAGCTGGTATGCAGCAAAACAGCCAGATATAGCTCTTTGGGGGAAAAGAAATCTAAAAAGAAATGGGAAAAAAAAAAAAAAAAACCTCCCTAGGTTTGGGAAAGGGCAATAAAGCATATGAAGGTGTGTGGTACCGAGCCAAAATCAAAAGAATATTTCACTAAAACCACAACTCCAGTCATGTGTTATTACTTATGCTTTTGGTTGACAATGACTGGCACAGGGCATGAAGCAATAATGTCTGGTGGATTTGGCATGGCTCTATGTTAACAGGAAACCGTGTTCTTTTGATTCCATTGATTGGTTTCCTGCTGAAGGGCCATCCATGACAGAACAGGGAGTATACAAGACTATTGTTCAGATTTCCATTTGTCCCCAGTGCCTCTTGCTTCTGGCAGGGGAAGCTGGCAGCCTTCATTTGCCATGATCAGGCCCCAGCCTTGCAATAATGCATGCGAGACTGGTTGTAAATGTTGCATTTAGCAGATTGATTAGGGAAGGAAGAAATCATTGAAATGCAGAAGCCTACACATGTTCAAACAAGCACCGATGAAGCGCCATTTGTTCAGTGGCAAATGCACCGACTCCATTCATTCCCCGCCATCCACATCAAGGAGCCAGGTCACAATGTAGCAGCAGGCTGGCCTCCCACAGAGACTTGGCAATGTTTCAAAGGGCTAACCGGGCACAAGGGAAAAGAATGAGAATAGGTGGGGTTTGGCTGAGCTTGCATCTCCTTTCTCCATGATTTCTAAGCCAAATCATCTGAAAAGTCACTGAAAACTTGGTGGAAAGTAGAAGGGTTGGGCCTGAGCCTGAGAAAACCTTCGTGGATTAGTCAGCGTCATCTGCAAGGCCACGTCTATGTGCATGCTTGGTGTTCTTAGCAACATCGCGGATAGAATTTTATATTTGTTGGATATCACACATAGTTTTCATTGATTTGATTTCAGGATGGGATAGTGAGCAATTTTTGCTTTGGCTTTCAGTTATTTTAACAGCATGTCTGTAATAAAGTAATTCTCTTTAAAATGATGAAAGAAGAAAATGCAGTTTAATAATGGGCTTCGTCTGGATCCTGGTAAGGCAATATGCCAACTGCCAGAATATCTCCATCTTAAGCATCCCTCTCTGCCCCTCATCAACCACCTGGGTACTAGCCGGGATGGCTGTTCTTTCCTCTTCAACCAGGGACATGATGAACTCCGGAGGCTTTTCCTGAATGTCCCTTGTAACTCTCTTCACTGACTTGGGCCATTAGCACATCAAACCCTCTGTCTCCTGTTTCAAGCCGTAGGGACAGTAACAACAACATAAGCATTGACTTCACTTCCAGGTAAGGAATCATAGGCCACACAACACACACAGGGGTAAATTACAGGTATTCACTCAATCACAGATTCTGCTGGGTGTGGCTTAACTCACACCTTTGGACCACCACCCAGTTAAGAGATCCTTCTTAGCCCCTGATCTAAACCCAAATCCTTTTTGCCAAAGCCTTAAGTACAACATCCCCACTCCCCCTACGTACACACATGCACATGCACGCACACGTGCAGAGTTCTAGGCCAAAGCCATACCCTCAGCAGCCATCAAAGTTATGACCTGGCCACTCTCTTCTTACTCTCTGGCTTTGATGGGTGGCCTGGGGACACTAGGGGTGGCCAGGGCCAGATGGACAGAAAGAGGACTTAGAAAGAGGAGCTGAGACTGTGCCAACAGGATGAAGTCTCTTGGGAATATACGGGAGCAGGAGAGAGGATGGAGCCAGTCCTCACCTGGCTACTGAGATGGGTGGGGAGCGAGGGCAGAACTTTGAGGAGCGAGCCACGTGGAGGACAGTGGTTGAGAAGGGAGTTGCTGGGAAGAGGTAAGTGGGGCTGCACCTTCACTGCCTCTGGAAATTAAGAGCAAGTGCTGGACCGGGCTCTAGCTCTCTTTTTCTTAGCATTGCTGACGCTCACACCGTCTCCTCCTGCTTAAGTCTCCATCAGCCTTTAGCTGAAGCCTTCATGCTGCTGTGTCTCTCTTTCCAGGTTTTTCTCTCTTCTCCTCCTGCCTCTCCTCTCTCTCTCCTTCTTGTAATATTCTGCTCTCCTGTCTTTAATAAAGACTTTGCTGCAAGCAGCCTGTCCAGAATGGATTGGTGTGCAGTGGTCCCTGGAGCTCAGTTGGGAGGAAGGTAGGGTCAAGGGAGCAGCCCGATGGCCAGGGGCTGTGGGCTGTCAGTGAGTTCTGACCTGGGTTTAGAGAACGCAGGGCACCAGTGAGGCAAAACTGTCCTCACTCTCAGTGGCAAGGTAGCCAAGCAGCGGTCCAGTCCTTCATCCACCTCCTTCCAGCCCAGCCTCCCTCAACCAGGGTCACTCAAATTGTAGCAAGGATCTTAATCCTTGGCTGCCTGGCTTCGTCAAGCTTCTCTGTGAGATGCTGGGCTCCTGGCTGCTCACTGTAGCCCCCGCTTTTGGTTTATTTCCAGTCTTCTCCAGTTTCCACCCTCTTCCTAAGCATGCCTGTTCCATCCACGACTGAGAATCCTTCCCTAGGTCTCCTGATGTTTTGTTCTCCATCCAGCCAGCCTGCGGGACTGCCTGCCTCAACAGGGCCAGTTAGTGGCAGGTCTGGATGAGACCCTGGATCTCTGAATCCTGGTCCTTAGCCCTTTCTGCTTCTCGGCATTGCTCCCCTTTACTGCCTAAACTGCTGCCTGGTGGCTGCGAATGGTCCTTTTGTAGGAACTAGCCTCGGATCCATTCATCTAAGTCAAGCAGAAGTGAAGCTAATTTAGTGCAAAGTGTTTTCTGTTTGTTTGGTTTGGTTTTTCTGTTGGTGGTTTGGAATCCTACTGGATCTGGGACCCTGCTTTTCCTGTCTTCAGATACACCAGATTCACTGGAGATCCACTTTCACATGAAGAGGGCTCTTCGCCTCACATGAGTCTTCAAACACACATAAGAGAGGGGGTTGCGGGCTTCAAGGGATCCCTTTATTTTCCCTTTCCCAATCAGAACCACACCACCACTGGTTCTCCCAGGAGACCAGATCCTAGCTACAAGAGCCCAGACTCCAGACAAACTTTTGAGCAGCTAAAGCACAGCACCCTTGATGGGGCCATTCACACCCCCTCCCCTCATGCACATGCTTGCAGCATCCCACAGGGACATTCTGAACGTATGTCTGTTAATTAGTCAAAAGGCCTGAATTCAGGGATGCCGTGTGATTTGCTATTTCTTTGTTATCTTTCTCATCCACTGAGATCAGCCCCACCTGGGCAGGACTGTGTGTTGTCTCAGTGCCTAGAACAGAGTTAGAACATCGAAGGCACTTGGCAAGTTCTTGTGAAATAAAGGAGCGAATGATGGCTCTGTCTCTGACCTCCTAAATTTCTGATCACCATGAGAGGCAAGAGGCCAGAGTCTGTTCAAGCCGCCCCATCCCTTTGTCACCAGAGACCCCAGTTTTCCCCATTCCACTGGGAGATGACGCTACCTCCTCCACGTCCCTCCTGTTCTGCCTTGTTTTTCTTTCCATTCTTTCATGTCTTTAACTCTCTACTAACAACACAAGTGATCCTGTTTCTTCTGCTGCTTCCAAACTGCCATCCATGCCATTTTCCCTTCAGTTTGTGTCAATTCCTCCCAGAAGAGTGACTCAGAGGTCATCGATGTGCATGTCATCTAAGGCCATGAGTCACACGCCCTCTGCTAAGAGTCTGGGTTTTAATAAGGCAGAAAGTTTCAAAACCACCCTCTTCCTCCTCAGCCCCATGCCCACTGGCTGCAGGAATCTCTCCTTGTCACTCCTTGTGGCCGTCCTTGGCCACATCAGGTGAAGCCCCAGGCTCCCTTCCCTTCCCAGCCAGCGTCCGTGGCTTCCCGGCAGGAAGCGCCAGCTGCTCCTTCTCTGCAGCACCTGTGGCTGCCGCTGCTCACCGAGGACAAGGAGGCACAACCCGTGGCGGGATCAGGGCCAGGGCACCTCCGCGTTCCCACTCCAGCTGAACATGCAGGAAAGGCACAGCATGGGAAGGAGCCACCACCAAGTTCAGAGGCCGCCGGCATAAAGTTAAACAAATCATTTTTCAGTATTTAAGTTGCTCTGTTTTTCTTATTCTCTCTTTGCGTTTCAAATTTGTAGAATAGGTCCCAGTGTATGAATTTAAAGAAAGAAGGAAAGAAGGAAGGAAGGAAGGAAGGAAGGAAGGAAGGAAGGAAGGAAGGAAGGAAGGAAGGAAGGAAGGAAGGAAGGAAGGAAGGAAGGAAGGAAGGAAGGAAAGAAGGAAGGAAGGAAGGAAGGAAGGAGAGAAAGAAAGAGAGAAAGAAAAGAAAAGAAAACAAAAGAAAGGAAGGAAGAAGCAGGCAGGAATGGAGGAAGGGAGGAGCGAGGAAGGAGGGAAGGAAGGAAGGACTATAAATCTCATCAAAGCACAGAGGAAGGTGACACTCAGGCACATGCTATCTAAATAGAAGGGAACTAAGTCTGCAGTCACACATGAAACGCAGCGACAAGTTGAGAATTTGTTTTTCAGGTCGGGGGAAGGTCACTGACAAACTTTCAGGTCTCCAGTAAGCAGGAAAATGATGGAGGCTGGCCTCTAGCAACCTTGACCAAGACGGCGTGGACCACCTTGAACGGAGAAGCAGGACAGCACAGGCCAGAGAGCACGGGCTGGGAGCTAGCCAGTTCCTGGGTTGAAATCATAAGAAGCAAATGAAAGAAAGAAATCATGTAAAAAGAACAATCCTGGCACATACCAGGCCACAACAAATACTGGTGGGATGAACGAATGGACGTGAGTGCTTCTCAGGTGCTCACAGAATAGCAGCAGAGGCCACAGCCCAGCGGTCACTCCTGAGCTCAGTGTCGGAAGCAGCTGGGATCCCTTCCTGTCACTGAGCTGGTTTTGTTGGAGAGCTGTCAGGACCCCGTGGAACCAGGAGGAAGAAGAGGCTCCTCTACACCCGGCAGGCACCCCTCCCCAGGTGAGCAAGGCTCTGCATCCTGGTGGCACGGTCTCGGCTCCTCTTTCTAAGTCCTCTTTCTGTCACAGTCACAGTGGCCCTGCAGGCACAGTGAAGGGCCACTGTCTCCGAAAGGTCAATGTCTGAAGGGGCACAAGCCCAGTCAGACCCCCTCCAAAGATCCCAGAGAGGGAGCCCCCACCGCTCTGCCTGAGGGCTCTCTCGGCTAACACTCAGGGGTTGAAGAAACTGTTATCTTTCAATCCAGTGTCTGCATCACTGCTCGGCACAAGCCAGAAACTCCCATTTCAAAGGCAAGCCTTGAAATTTAGGATGCCCTCTCTCTGAAGTTGGTTTATTTCCAAATCAAAATGTAACAGAAATTCTCCCAGAGCTGGGAGAGAATTTGAACATTATCCAGGCTATCCTGCGTTTAGCCAAGACCCAGCATTACTCAAAAAACCCATCTTGAACTACTTTAAGTGAAAGAAGAAAATGTCCTGGTTCACAAAACCAAACTTCCGGAAGACACAGGGGTAGAATTGGCTTTAGGAACTGGTAGGACCAGGAACTTAAACATGGTGAGGACTCTCATCTGAGCTTCTGGCAGCTCCAGGCTCACATCCAAGTTCTGAGATGTTTCAGCTTCAGTTTTTCCATCTGTATAATTGGATTATTAACTATTATTAGTGATCAACTGAGAAAATGTATATGCAGAGGTATCGTACACAGTCTGTGATGACACTTGTTTTGAAAATGCAAATTGATTCCAATTAGGTTAATCTATTATGGTACAATTTGAGCACAATACAGATTTCTCACAGACAAAATTGCCTGTGAGAGAACCTAGGTTAACCTAGAAAACTGCCCGCAGCTGAACTGTCTTGTAGGAATTTACAAAACATGCACGCCTCACACATCTACCCCCTACTTTGAACCTGTGTTATTCTAACCACTCTATTTATCCTAACCAAGTGTGTTGTCCTCCAAGGTTGTGTTTTGCTATTTTTTCACAGTTGTGAGCTTTTCTATATTGAAAAAGAAAAAAAGAAACTCATTCAACATTTGAAAGATGTCTAAGCATCCTGATTCAAAAACATCAAATAGGTCACGAGAAAGGCTACCTTGGTGGACTGGGGAGAAGCTTGAAGTGAAAAAGCATTCTGAAAGAATCAAGAGAACATGCTACATTTTCCAAGCAACAGGCACAAAAGAATTCACAGTGCTGTGATGATAAAAGAAACATCTGTGGATGAAACAATTCTAAGTGCTGAGAAGTCAGTAACAATAAGGGCTGAAGAAATGATAGAGATGGAAAAATGAGCATGGTTGAGACTGGAAACCAAACAGTGAAAAATGGGAGACAACCTTTCTCACAAAGAGAAAGCACTGTATGTATACAGAGACCATCCTGGAAAATGTCATATTCTACAGAAGTGGTACCATCTAGCACTATGAGTGACTGGTTTGGCAGTTTCAAATGTTGCTACAATTTCCAAAGCCTTCAGATGTTGGGCAAAGCCTGATGTGCAGAGAAGAAAGCCATAAAGAATTTCCAGCAGGGATACAGAAGTTACTGAAAAAGAAGACCACACATGGATTTAAATTTTCAATTCTGATGAAGCAGGTATCTATGATAAATGTATCCTTCAAAGACAGAATGTATGTTTCAAAGACAGAAAAACAAGCTTCAGGATTTGAAGAGTGTAATTTTGATGACCTTCCTTCTACCGCTCTATAATATCTCACAAGCTGCAAAGACCACTTTAACAAGCAAACTTCAGGTCTTTTTCAAGATAAAGTGCCATGGTTATTAAAGTGCCAAATTATTACTATAATAATAATTTGATTTGATTCGTGGCTCTGCCATCAATGAGTCACCTGACCTTCAGGTAGTCACTTTCTGTTGTTTATTTCCTTAACTGTAATATAAGCATCACAGTAACACCTGACTGTATTTCTTAATCATTTAACATGCACGAAGACTGTGCCACCATTTTTATTAGATTCCTATCTTTTTTATGTCACTGACAAAATTTTTAAGTATTGTACCCTCGGCCTCAGTTTTCCCCAAGCCCTGCGGTTTTTCGTGTGCTTTTGCATAGTGAAGTGAGTTTTAGGGATGCGTGTGTTGTATTATAGCAAAACTGACTTACTGGAATGAAATATATAAAAGTCCTAGCATGTCACTAGCTGGATCTTTTAATTCCCACATTCCTCATGCAACCACGGTCTGGCTACTACAGGCTACAGGTATGAACCCCTCAATTAACTTGTCTCCCTTACCTGGGACCCAGGACCAGAAACTCCGAAGATCCACTTTATTCCTCAAGGCCCTCAGGGCTCACTCGAATGCCTTCACAACTCTATACTGTGCAGCTCCTTTTTGAAGGGGTCCCCAGAAACCCCGTTTGTCCTCCAGCAGTGTGTTCTTTCATCTTGGACTCCATCAGTCTTGTCCTCTCGGAGGCCATCTGCTAGCAGCCTTGTATACCTGTGTGGTTCCCATTGGGTCCACTGAACAAGCACCTCTTGCCCTTGTCACATCAGGCAGGGCTGGCTGCATCGTCAGGACCCAGTGGAAGCTGGCACCCTTTTCTGGAATCAAGGGAGTGGCTCTTGCAAGCTAGCACACACACATTTTCAGAAGGAGCCTGGGTGGTGGGCTGGGCCTCCTCCAATCTGTCCTTGGTTTGTTCTGGAAGGCTTGGCTCTTCTGCAGAACTCTGCAGACCTGGCTCTGCAAAAGTAACTGAGACCAGCCCTGCAGGAGGTGAGGAGAAGGGGATGGAAATCAGACCCATGGCCACCTAGAAAACCACATTTCAAACCACTGCCATTTGTGAAATGCTTTTCCTGGGGAATTTTATTATTCTTCCCTGACTACCTAACACATGTCAGAGTTTGGAGAGTGAAGGAAATCCCCCACTGTGTAAGCTTTATTTTACTTTTAAAAGTGAGTTTCTAGCCCTTCCTGTTTCTAAACTCCAGTAGCTTTGTCTACATAAGAACACCACTGTGCAGCTCAGCTAAGACAACCCCAGAATGAAAGGTGTAAATTATGTCACTCCAATGAGGCAGACACTTCAAAACCGTTCTGGTGCTAAAGGTGGAGATCAATAGAATCCTTCGGAAATCTGACTTTCTTCCCCGTAGCTCAGCTGACTTACATGTGGTTTAGGTGTGGTTTTCAAGGGGTAACGCTGAACTTAACTAGCAATTAGGAGAATTATTTTTAATTCTGAATTCATCTCCTGACCTCTCGGCAAGTGGATACCTCAGCTCTAAGTCACAGACCACAATCACATAATGCCAAACAGTATCTACCACTGAAGTGAAAAAGGTAGTGTTCACAGTTTGAAGGAAGTGTGTGTGTTGGGAAGGGTGGTTGAGCAGAAATCATTAGAAGTGCATTTGCAGATACTAACTACGATATGTATATAATAGATGAACAAGTTTCTACTGTATAGCACAGGGAACTATATTCAATATCTTGTAACCTATAATGACAAAGAATATGAAAAGGAATATAAGTATGTATATGTATGATTGAAATATTATGCTGCAAACCAGAAATTGATACAGCATTGTAAACTAACTGTACTTCAATTAAAGTAAAAAAGTGCATTGCTTTTTTAAAACAAGGTCAGATATCTACACTGAAGGTCAGGGATTTGCCTGGAAAGACAGTAGAGTCAGTGGCACCAGACTGCCTGGATTTGATTCGTGGCTCTGCCATCAATGAGTCACCTGACCTTCAGGTAGTCACTTTCTGTTGTTTATTTCCTTAACTGTAATATAAGCATCACAGTAACACCTGACTGATAGGTCATTATAAAAATTCAATGGCGAGTTCATGGAAAACACCAGGTATGTAGTAAGCACTCAATAAATGTTTGCTATTTTTAACCATCTCAAACTACCGTGTGAATAGTCTAGAATAACTTGTGGTTTTATTCAAACACATTCCCTGAGGTTGTTTATTTAAAAGGTGTAATCCTTCTAATAAAAGCACCTTTCTCATAAAGTTATAGTAAAGATTAAATGAGTTAATACATGGAAGATACTGGATACACAGTGGGCACCTATAAATGTTATGTGTTATTGACCATCTCAAACCATATGTGACTAGCTTTAGGATAATATTTGAAGAACAGTCAAAAATATTTGTTCTTATTTTATAAAAGGTGTAGCCCTCAGTCCTTTCTGCTAGTTTGGGTCCAAATCCAGGTTTCGGTTCTGATAAATGGCTTATTTTCAACCCTGAGTTCAGAAGGTCATACTTGAAGGAATCACAGCCGAGTGTTGGTTGTTTATGTTGAAAGAGGAGAGGGAACACACAGAGAGCAGAAATCTATAGAAAATACACTGATTCCCTTAGGAATTTCCCTTCCCTCCCTCCCTCCCCACTGCAGGGGTCTGCACGCCCAGCCCACCACGGGCAGCAGAACCCCCGGAGCCCCCTCCTCCCCGCTGGCCAGAGCTGATTTTGCACATTTCTTCCCGACTCCTCTTCCAGGGAGTCCTGGTTCAGGTTGGGAACCTAAAACTAAGGAGAGTGTTTACACCATGAAAATTGGCCAGTGCTACAAACCAAAGCTTTCTTTTCTGGACAGCCATTTGCAAAACATTTGCTAGCCCATGATGCATGGTGATGCCAGAAACTTTGTTCTCTCTTGTGTGAAGTCTCCTTCCAAGATCCTCTATAGGCTGGGGACCATCTGCTGCCCCTGCTGCTGGCTTCCCCGTGGGGACCCTGTGACCATCTGGCCCTCTGCAGAGCTGTGGTCCTCCTGATGGGCTGCCCACCTCTTCCCCGGGAGAGGAGGAGGCAAGATGACTCTGTCTCTCACCACTTTATGCCCCGTCACCACAATACCAACACATGGGCTGCAAAGACACAGCCAAATTTCTTTACTAATGGGTTGATAGGAAGACCTATTCGAAAGAAATTATAGCATAAAAGGCTGAAATTGCAGTCAGCTTGGACTTTCTCGATAGGTTCAGAACTCATCCCCAGAGAAGAAACTACATTCCTGGCCCTGGGAAAAATCTGCGCCCACCCCTGCCTGGGGGAAGCGGTCTTACTCTCAGCATGCTTCTGGAAAGCTGCAGTTTGAATGGCGCCCTCCCCGACAGCCTACAGCAGAGTGGACATGAATGGTTATTGCCACCTCAAAGCTTGGGGGGTAATGGAGAAAGGAAGCTGTAATTTTATGGGTAAGAGTGGGTGTGAATCCTTGAATTCGGGTTTACTGTGCAACACGTCCACCAGTAAAAGAGATACAGGACTGCCAATTTTCAGACTCACTGACCTCTCAAAGTAAGTACATCTCCAAAAGACAAATACTAATTTTTCTCAGAAACACTACACTCTAAACCAGTGGTTCTCAACTCTGCTTATACAGTTAGAATCACATGGGGAGTTTTTTTTTTCTTTCAAATACTGATGCCTGGGCTTCATCCAGAGTTGGGTTTAGGTTTAAGACTCACCAGGTGAATCTAAAGTGCGGACAGATTTGGAAACCACTGGTCTAAATCCACAGGGAAGAATGACAGTTTCAACCAGCAGGCTTGGCCTCTGTGCAGCGGGCCTTCATACTTACTTCAAGGCACTCTCTTGATTACCAGGGCAGAGAATTGGCCTTGATTAAATTCTTTTAATTCAGTAGTACCCCTCGGATTGGAGTGGGAGGGAGGGGGAGAGAAAGAGTTCCAGTCCTCCCAGCGTGTAGTTTACCTAGTCATTCATCTTTCTATTTTATTTGGTGGTTCAGACATGAACTCAAACTTTTTAACTACAAATAGGGAGCACAGCTGATCAGTTGGAGTTTTGTCTCTTTTTCCTGTCTTTTCCCCCTTTGAGGCCCTAATTATCACAGTTACAAAGAGAAATAGGAGAAAAGAGCAAGAAAAAAACCTCTGAAGTTTTGATTAATGAACAACTTGAATCATTGCTACAGTTATAAGTAACTGTCCCCACCAGCACGCGCCTGCCCTCGGCCGGACAGCTGAAGAGAGCACTCACACCTACCAGCACCCTTCTCAGGAAGTGAAATGGCATTGGTCCAGGGCACCCCAAACAGAATTTTCCCCGTCCTGTTTCCACTGCCAACTGCCTCTGGAAATTTCTGCAGGTGTTCAGTCCTAGATCAGAAGGAATTTCTCTTCCCAAGACCTTGGCCCAGAATTTACTGAGTTCTTCACTATAGTCTCCAATGGGGTCTCCAGCAGCCTCCATTCCCTTCCATGACCAGCACAGCCCAGACTCAAAGTGAGACTCCCCTCAAAAGTAAGTTGAGTGAGAGAGAATGGTGTTTTTCTGCAAAAGCCAGAATTGGAGTGGAGAGATTCCACCGAGATGGCTCAAAGTGGGAAGAGCCAGAAAGCCAAATCGGAACAGAGTTTAGAGAAAGAACAGAAACAGAAGATGGGAACCCTGAGGTCTAGGAGAGTAAGAGCTGAAAATGAGAGATTTCTGCTACATTCATGAATGACGTCCAGCCACAATGGGCGCCAGGGCAGAGGGCAGTGGGCTTCTTTCGATAGGAGGCTTGGGGACCTGCCCCGCATAGACTTGGGCTACTGTCAACTGTCAGTAGAATCTCTCATTTCTCTGAAAATTGATTTCATTTCCAGGAAAAAGAATATAAAAACTTTCCTATCAGTGTGAAACAGTTGAGGTATAAATACTGAAAACAGATTCACATTTGTGGGGACAAACCGAAGTGTTTTGTTTCCCATGTAAAATTTAAACAAAACACCAAAACAAAAACATTTCAGTTTGGAATGCAGTCTGTTTGAGTTCCCTGAATGTTTTGAAATGGTTTGTCCTTTTAAATCCAGCCCTAAACCTAAAGTATGTATGGCTAGTTCTTAATTATTAAAATTTGAGGTAAATCTGAGCAAGATTTTATCCATGTATTTCTGATCCATTGGCATTCAACTCATCAAAACAATATTTAAATGCTACTTCATGTCAAGAAATCTTTACAGAATCTGAAAACAGGAAGTTCTATTTTACAAAGAGTAAACAAATTTTAACACCAAGCTGTTCTCATTTGATGGGATTTGCCTAGCCCAGAGAGATTAAACAAACTCTAAACATGGCAAAATATGGCCCTCTTTCCCTACCAGACTTATTCTATCATATGCAAAATACCATGAAGTGCTCACAGGAGAAAAATTTTAAATGTATCCTTGATTTGCGTACAAAGCTTTGTTCATATCAAACTGGAGTAGAAACTTGAAAAGCATGAAAAATTTCTGCTCTTTGTGTTGTGGTTTCAGTCTCAGTTTCTCATGGGATTCCACGGCACTGGGCCAGTTTTACTATTTTGCTGGAGCCCAGGTCTCTTGAGGAAGAGAGACTCCCACCATATGTCTCTCCCATAAAAATATGCAAAAGCATTTTATTCATTGACTACAGTGCCTACAACTGCAATGATTTCTTTTGTCATGAATTGTAGTGATCATGTGAACTGCCCTGATAAATTTAAAGAGAAAGTAGATAAAAATGGTTCCCCACCATAGCTAACTCATTAACTTTTTTTTTCCTTTAGTTGTTCAAGATATTTCACTGGGAAAGGATAAATAAATGCTGGCATTGCAAATACCAATGAGTTTAAGTAAAGGTCACTTTTCAATTGACCAGATGACCTAAATTTTTGAATCCTTAGTCTCTTAGAAACTACACAAAATTCAAGCACAAAAACATTAGACTTCAGTTCAAGAGGTAATAAGAAATGACATCAGAGGACCAGCCAAGAGACTGGAATGAAAGGAGACACAGAGATGGGTGTGAAGCAATAGATTCCTTATCAAGGGCAATTTTTTAAAGCTCTAGCAATGGGCTGGTTCTATTATCAAACCCAACACAGTAGATTGATTTCACTAATTGCTCCAATTCTTCAACTTTGCCTGCACCTACACAATTTGCCAAGCAACTTTCCACTTGTCTGGTGGGAAGCCCCATACCTAGACCCTTTTTCAAAAATCAGCTTTATAGAGTTATAATTTATATACAATAATATTTACCCACTTAAAATGGATAGTTTGATCAGTGTGATTAGTATACACAGTTGTATAATCACCACCACAGTCAAGACATAGAATATTTCCATCACTCAAAAAGTACTCAGGACCTGCGCAGTCAATCTCATTTCAGCATCTCCAGCCCCAGGCAGGCAATGACCGATCTGGTTTCTGTTACTACAGCTTTGCTTTTTCTAGAATTTCATATACATCGAATCAGACAGCATGTAGTCTTCCACATCTGGCTCCTTTCACCTAGCTTGTGGGATTCACCACATTGTGGCACGTGTGGGTAGTTCATTTCTTCTTGTTGCTAAGAAGTATTCCACTATAAGGAAATACTGCGACCTGTTTGTCCATTCATCAGTTAATGTTTGGATTGACTTTGGCTTTTAGCTACTGAAAATGAAGCTGCTGTGAAGATTCATGTACACATCTTTGTGTAGACTCGTTTTTATTTTTCTTATGTAAAAATCTAAGAATTGAATTGCCGAGTCCTATGATAAGAGTACATTAAATTTTATTAAAAACTGACAGATTGTTTCCAAAAGGATTGTACCACTTCACGCTTCCCATCAGTAATGAAAGTGTTTTTCAGTTGCTCCACATCCTCACCAACACATGGGATTATAAATATTTTTAATTTCAGTTATTCTAGTGCACAGGTAGCGATACCTCACTGTTTTTAATATGCATTTCCCTAATGATGAATGATGCTGAGAGTTTTTCATGTCCTTATTTACCATTTGTATATCTTCTTTCGTGAACTGTCTGTTCAAATCTTTTGCCCATTTGTTTCTCACTTATTCCCGAGTTGTAAGAGTTCTTTACATATTATTCTCACTTCAAGTCCTTTACAATATATATGTCTTACAACTATTTCTTCGAGTCTGTGGCTCACCCTGTCATTTTCTTGAGTGTCTTTTGAAGTAAAAGTTGATAATTTTGAAGAAGTCCAGTTTATCCACTTTTCTTTTGCAAGATTTTGCTCTTTGTATTTTATCTAAGAAAGCTTTGTCTTAACCGAGCCCCGATTTTTTTTTTTGTCTATTTTTTTCCTAGAAAGTTTTATAGTTTAGCTCTTACATTTAGGTCTATTGTCTACTTAAATTTTATATATGATGTGAGATAAGGGTCAAATTCATTTTATTTCCTTATGGGCATCCAGCTGTTTTTTAAAAATACTCTCTTCTCTCCATTGAATTAAACCAGCACCTTTTTTTTTTTTTTTTAATTGATTGACCACATATGTGTGGCTCCTTCTCTAGATTCCCTATTGTGCTCTATGGTTCTGTCAATCCTTAGGCCAATACCTTACTAAATTATGTAGTTTTGTGATAAATCTTGAAATCAGGTAGAGTAATTCCTCCACACCTGTTCTTTTTCAAAATGGGGTTTGACAATTCTAGGTCCTTCACAATTCATAAAAATTTCAAATAACTCTCAGTTTCTAAAAATAAAAATCTCCTGGAATTTTGATTGGGATTATGTTGATTCTTTATATGAATTTGGGAAGAACTGAAATTTTAACAGTTTTTAGTTTTCTGACCAAATGTGGCAGATCTCCCCATTAACTTAAATCTTTCTTTAATTTCTCTCAACAGTTTTATGTTTCAGTATACAAGTGTTACACATAATTTGTTAAATTTATCCCAAAGTATTTTGTGTTGTTAAATTGTAAAAAATCATATCTTAAAATTTCAATTTCCAGTTATCTGTGACTAATAAATAAAGACAATTGATTTTTCTTTAATGAATTTGCATGTTTCCACCTTCCTAAACTCATTTATTCCTTCTTGGTAGATTCTAATTTTGGGTAGAGTATTTAGGATTTTTCCATGTATACAATCATGTAAATAAAGATAGTTTTACCTCTTTCTGTCCAGTCTCTATGATTCCCAGTCCCCTAGAATTTACATTACAATGTTGAATAGAAGTATGATTGGTTAAGAGAGGACATAATCTTAGGAGAAATCATTGTCTTTTACCATTAAGTATGTTAACTATAGGTTTCTCACACATGGCTTTTTACCAGGATAAAAAAATTCCCATCTATTTCTAGTTTGCTGAGTTTTTATCACAAATTAATGTGAATTTTGTCAAACGATTTATCTGCATCTATTGAAAGGATCATTCAATTTTGCTTTTTCATTCTGTTAATAAAATCAAGGGTTTTTTGTTTTTTTAGTATTAAACGAACATTGCATCCTTAAGGTAAACACCATTTGATCATGTTGTATTACTGTTTTAATACATTGATGGATATGATTTGCTCAAATTCTGCTAAATATTGTTTGGGCTATGTTATGAGGGAAATTGTTCATTGTTTTCTTGTCTTGTAATGTCTTTAGTTTTGATATCAGGGTAGGGTTAGCTTCAGAAAAGGAGTTGGGAAGTATTCCCAGCTGAATTGGTAACAGTTATCCCTTAACCCTTAATATCAGGTTCATCAGTGAAGCCTGAAGTTTTTTTGTGAAAAAGATTTTAAGTACAAATTCAGTTTCTTTAAGAGACATAGGATTATTCACGTTACCCATTTCTTCCTGAATGAGTTTTGGTGGTTTGTGTCTTTCAAAGAATTTGCCCTATTATCTAAATTGTTGAATTTCTTGGCATAAAATTATTTACAGTATTCCTCTATAATTTTTTTTTTTGGTTTATTGGGGAATAAATGACAGAAAGGAAAATCTGCACTTTTTAGGTATACCGTTCTATGAATTTTGACAAACTCATGTAGTCGTATAACCACCACTGCAGTCAAGACAGAACATTTCCATCACCCTCAAAAGTGCCCTAATGCTCCTTTAGAGTCAGTTCCATCCCTCTAGGTCCAGGTCCCTTGCAACTGGTGACCTCATATCCACCCCTATCGATTTGCTTTTTCTATACTGTCATATAGATGAAATCAGATAATACATGGCCTTTTGGATTCACCTTCTTTCAGCTTATCATGCTGTGTATGTGTCAGTAGTCTACTCCTTTTCATCGCTAAGTAGTATTCCGTTGTATGGATGTACCACAATTTGGTTATGTATTCACCAGTCAAAGGAGATTTGGCTTGGTGAATAAAGGTACTATAAACATTTCTGCACAAGTTTTTGTGAAGACAGATGCTTTCATTTATCTTAGATAAATATCCAAGAGTTTTTGCTTCATGTTTTTTCAAGCTCTCTTATTAGGTGCAAACATATTTAGGATTGTTATGTCTTTGATCAATTTACTCCTGTCTCAATAAGAAATGTCCCTCTTTGTCTTCAGTATTACTTCTTCTGTTGTGGACTAATATACTGAGTTGATCAAATAGTCTGTTTAAAAAGCCCCAGAGGGTTCTGGTAGGTCTTTCACTCTAAAGAGTGAATAGAGATCAGGGTTATCTGTTATCACAGACTGGGCAATGCTTGAATCACCTTCAGATCAGAGCCTAGCCAAGGAAGTTGACAAGAAAGCACTGAATTGCCTTGAAATATTTTCAAATATCATAGTCTTGAATCAACCCAAACCACCAGGAAATTAAAATTCATTGAAAACTCCTATGTCAAGACTCACAAACTCATTTTGACAAAATGAGTCAAAAATGAGATGATGAAATGTCAAGACTGATTTGTGAGGTTGGGTTCATGACCCTTTTGGTTACTTGTTATCTTTCTCTCTCTTCTGTCTTCCTCAGTTTCATCTAAACTTCTTGCAAATTCAAGTAAATCACACCTGGCTGTGCCCACAATTTCCACAAACACTGAGGACAGAAAAGTGTCCTAATGTTCTTCTGTCATTTCTCCCTCCCTCCTTTACTTTTCTCTTCTCTTGCATCCGTTCTCTTTCCTCCTTATCATTAAACATTAATTTATCAAGGGCCTGTTATACATAAAGTACAGTGGTGCAGTTGCTCTCAACATTTTTATCATGACCCATAGTAGGAAACACATTTTTACATCAAAACCTAGTGCTCATTCTCTTGCTTTCTCCCTCCCTCTCCTTTGCTCTCCCTTCTGTTACTTTCTCACCTGGCTTGCGAGTGGTACTGTATCTGCTAACAGAACAGTGGACACCAAAGCCAGGACATCGTTCCCAGTGATTCTAATCCAACTGTTGTGGAGCAGAACTCATATACCCTTTTTAATAGTTGCCCAGGAGATTTTAACATGGAATCAGGGTTGAAAAGCATTCAATTTAATAGTGTTTAAGTTCCTTGTATCTCCTTTCCTGGGAAACTGAGGTTAAAATATTGACGGGATTGGCATCGAGTCACCCAGCGCGCCAAGACAAGAGTCCCAATATTCTGCGTGTATCCACCCCCGACCCCTACCTGCCTAAAGAGGCTGACTACGCAGCCAGCTCAGCGCCCTCTGCCGGGCATGACCTGAGAACTGCTGTCTTCTCTTTTGCAATTAGGTACTGTACCTACCATTAATATCTCTGCTCTTACTGGTTCTGAACCTTTATACTATCAAGAGCCTAAAGTGTGCTCACTAATAGTTGGGAAATGTCTTAATAAATATCCAGGCTTCATCAACCAGTTGACATTAATCATTACCTCTGGTTAAACTGGCTGAGACAAAACCCAGAGCAGGGCTTGTTTTTTTATAATTGGTGAGACTGTATGAGGAAGTGCAGGTGATGTGACTTCCAGGCCTGCTCCCCACGGGGTAGAACCAGGCTGAGAGCAGAGAGAACACACACATCTCCCTCCGAGGTCCGACTACAGGGCCGGCCTGCTGACAGCTGACGTGTCTGGTTCAGACGTTGCAGCTCAACCTGGGGTTTGGATTCCTTCAAACAATCCACACATAAGGAAAGGAAAACACCAAATTGATTTTCTCTGACACTTTCCCCCAAGTTCCTTTTTCATTATTATTGTTAGAAATTCCAGGAAGAAAAACATACATTCTTCTCTGGAACAGATTGGGTGTGTGGGTTTGGGGTTGATGAGTAAAGTTCCTGTGTACTAAGTTACTTGGTGACCCAAGAAAAGCCACAGAAACTCCATGCCTAGCTTTTCTAACTATAAAATGCGGTCAACACGTTGACTTCAAAGGCCAGGCTACTAACTCTAGCCTTGCTTGAATTGTCCTGATTGGACGTTGGGATGGTCAATAAAGGGGTGGCCTCTCCTCAGGAGAAGCTAAGTGATCTGGAATGCCACCTGGGAAGCAGATGGCACACTTACAAGGGGTGACTGAAGAGAGTTTATGAATGACCATTGGCAGGGGTGGGCGTCAACCTACAAGGGATGACGAAGCACTGGGGGCCAAGAGCGGGGCAGTGCCTTTCCGTCCTCAGGCCTGAAAGGACGAGGAGATGAAGCAGTGCCTGGGATCTGGTGAGGCCTGTCATCAGAGGAGCTGTGGTCTTCAGTGGAGGGACGCAGCCACTGTCAACCCACAGCCCCACAGGGAGTGACGGGGGAGTAAATAGCCCAACCTCAGTCTCTCCCTCCCTCAACCCCCACCTCCGTGATCTCCTGCTGTGCCTCCCTTGGGCTGAACCCAGCAGGAAATGAGGGCAAAGGAGCCCAGTTGATGCAATCCATACAGACCAGCCTCCCGGGACACAGAGCAGGATAGTCCGGGGGGGGGGGGGGTCCAAGGGGCAAACAGAGAACATCTAGCAGAGCTGGACAAACAGCCTCCAAGTCCCTTTCCAAAAAGAAAAAAACCCAAAATACGCATTTACAATGCACACACCACCTTCAATGTGGGATCATGATGCACGACTGTTAAACATGACTATGTACACAAAGCACATGCTCAACCATAATGACCTACACATATTCTTATTATTCTTATTATTATTCTTATTATTCTTATTCTTATTCTTCTTCTTCTTCTTCTTCTTCTTCTTCTTCTTCTTCTTCTTCTTCTTATTATTATTATTATTATTATTATTATTATTATTCAAAGGTGGCTTAGAAAATCCTTAACCATTGGATGTCAGGGGCTAAGTAAATAAGACAATTTAGCAACGGTAAGACACAGAGGTTGTTATCAGGCTGCCTCCACCCCCGCGCTCTGCTGCATTTGGCCCCATCTGTAACACAAAGCAGCCCCACTGGAAATTCCAACAGCGCAAGCTACAGTCACTGCCGGCTCACTGTTGATTTTCCTCTCTCCTCAACTCCCGCAGGGTGGAATGTCAGCTGAGTGGCAGGGAGCCTGCTCACCCAGGGGCTGGATGATTGCTTTGGAAACCCATCCCTCTACTGGAATTTAATGAAAACCACCCATCAGATGCAGGGTGGGGGTGCTGGCTCTTTAAATGATGCTTTTCTTTAAGGAAAAAAGAAATCTATCTGTTCCAATAAAAGAAAGAGGAGAAAGAACCTAGTTATTCAAAGATGGACAAAAAAATGTTTTTAATTTGTAACTTTGCCAATTTCATTCCCCTGCTCAAAACTCTTTGATGACTATCACTGCTGAGGGAATAAATTTCAAATGCATTAGCCTGAGCTCGGCCCTCAGCTTTTTCTACCACCAAAACTCTCATTACTCTCCTTCAATTGTCTTTCTTCCATCGAAGTGATCAACTCAGAGGACAGTTTCTGGGCAATTCCAGGTGTGACCCACACACAGCTTTTCCATGCTTTAGACCAGTGGTTCTCAACCCAGGACAGTTTGCCTCTTAGGGGACATCTGGCAATATCTGGAGACATTTTTGGTTGTTGCAACTGGAGAGGGGTGGGTTCTACTGGTATCGAGTGGGTAGAGTCTAAGGATATCGCTGAACAGCCTACAATGCACTAGACAGCCTCCCACAAGAGTTATGCAGCCCCAAATGTCAGTAGTGCCAAGGTTGGGAAACCCTGCTCAGGGCTAAACCTGACAGCCTGTCACTCCCCACATCAGCACCCATCTATCAATATCTAGACCTGGACCATCCAATGGAGTAGCCACTCATCCCATATGGCAACTGAACCCTGGAAATGTGACTAGTCCTAACTTATGTGTTTGTCAAATACTCATCAGCTTTTGAAGAATGAAGAAAGGAATGATTACATGTTGCAAAGATAATATTTTGGATCTTCTGGGCTGAATAAAATACAGCATTAATTTTACCTATTTGTTTTTACTTTGTTAATGTGGCTACTAGAAAATGTTAAATTTATGTGACTGAATTATATTTCTATTAACACTGGTCTAGACCAGAGATCGGCAAACCTTTCCTGTAAAGGGCCCAATAGTAAATATTTCAGTCTTGGCAGCCCACATATGGTGTGTCACACATTTCCTTCTCTTTCTCCTTCTACAGCAGCACCTCCTCCTTCTCCTCCTCCTCCTCCAAACTTTTAAAAATAAAAAAAATCATTCTTAGCTCTAGGGCTGTATAAAAGGCCTTGGCCCCAGATTTAGCCCCTGGGCCGTAGCGGGTAGACCCATGGGGATCAGTGAGCTACAGAAGTTGACTTTTCCTCCCACTCTTTCACAGTGAACTTGGACTTCTCCACATCGTTCCTCCTATAAATTCTGGTGTCTGCATCTCAGCCCTTTCTAAATCCATCGGCTCCTAGAGAGCTGACACCCTCTTTCCCAAACACAGTTCCCCCTGAGAGACTGGCAAGACCTCACTCCAAACATGGCATCTGAAGGAGGCAGTAGCGTACAGGCGGGGGCACCCGAGCTTCGGCCAGTTCCAGTGACCTCCGCGACCTTCCGTTTTCCTTGGCTGTACGTGGAGCTAACGGTAGAACCCAACTCAGAGAGTGGACATGAGGACTGACTGGAGAACCAGACAAACAGAGCACTGAGCCTTTGCCGCGAACATAGCTGCGCTTCTCACTATTGTTTTTATGTGGGTAATTATTGTAATTATTAAAAATTTAGTGTTTATTGAGGTCCAGAGATGAGAGAAATGTGAAAATGATTCTTGTTCTTCTTCTTCTTGTTACAATTCCATTTGCAGAACCCAAGTATTTGTGAACTGAATTATAAAGTGTATAGAATTATGGCCTCCTGCTTCCAAAAACCTGATTGTTTTTCCAGGGAGTCACACACACACGCATGAATGTGTATATGTTGGCAGCTCAGAATTAAGAGAGTATTTTTTTAAGTTCCAAATTCCTCTCAAATGGGAACGAAGTGTTCTCCTGACCCTTCCTACACTCCATATTACTGTCGACATCTGCAACTAATTGATGATCTATAAGTCAAAACTGTGACCAATGCAAAAAACCTTGAGCCAAGCCTGCCTGGGTTTGGCTGACCCTTCCTAATGTATTTCAGATTAAGACTAAAACCAGCCACCTTTTTAACTGTTCAACTGAGGACCAAACAGTAGCAGTGAATATTTATCGAACATCAAATAATCACATGATCAGATAACAGGCTTACCAGTGAAAATCTAATTTAGAGCACATTAAAAATTTCATTTGAATTTTTAAAACCCAGACGTCTTTGAAAGGTACAGAGGACTATATTGTCAGCATGCAACTGGACAGATTAAAGTCACCCTTGAGGCCAAAAAATCAAATTATGACCATCTGAGTGTCTTTGTAGTAAAGGAATGACACTTTTAGAAGCAACAGGAAGGGGCAGCCTAGTATTTTTGGTAAAAAAATTGGGGCCCTGCAATAAACAGATCCGAGTTTGTGTCCCTGTTTTGCCATTTTCTAGCTAGGTGATGCTGCCGGGCTGCTCTGCCTCCCTAAACCTCTGTCCTCGTCTGCGAAATGGGGTCAATGGAAGCTTCCTTCTGAGGATTCAACGTGATCTATTTAAAGGGATGTGTCTGACACACTGCAAACTGTATTTCAAACATTAGGAACAAAAATGCTACAGAATGTACAGAACAAGTAACAATATCTTTCTAAAATGAAATCATATAAAAGCAACGGCCTGACAGCATATGTGTGTGTTTACTGGCTGACCCCATGCTCTTTAGGAGAGTTGTTCAGTAAATCTCCCTTCTACTCACAGTGGCGTCAACTACCTGGAGTTGTCCACGTGAGAAGCAGCCTGTTGCGAATCCACAACCACATTCCGACTTGGGGCTCACGCACAGCTATTTGCTTTCTTGGCCCAGCCTCTTAGTTCTGGGGCCAGTCCCTCCCAGCTGCCAGTCATGGCTACCTGTTGCCAAATTTCAATTTCATTCCCTCTGGAAAATGATGGCTTACTTCTATGAGAGTCCCCCGGGGCAGAGCCAGGCTTTTCTGTCTCTACCACCCTAACATACTCCCCAAATATGGTAAAAAAAAAACTACCGAGCTATTGTCACAAGATGAGATAAAGTCAAACAAAGAAACAGAAACTTCATTTCTGAAATAAACAGAAACTTCATTTCTGAAATACGATTTTGTTCATTTTTGATGGACATAAAGCAAAAATGGATTTTATATGACAGATGTTCATGTACTTTTAAAGTATTCATAGCCTTGAGAATTATGATGAGACCAGATCTTTTTCACTGACATCTCCCGTGCGTCTCAAGCTCTGGGGCAGGCTTCTGTCTAACCAGACATTTTCTTCACCTGAGCTGCTACTGCACATCAGAATGCTAGCCTATGAAACCAAGTGGCCTGACAGCCTGGCATCTCTGCAAATGCTGGATGCTCAGAGCCAAGGATGCAGACACAGTGGCCATACTCACTTCAAAGGGACAGCTCTGGGGCTGGGAGATTGGTGGGCAGCGGCATTCCTCTACCTGTAGGGTTCCAAACCTCTTCAGAGTGCAGGGAAGTGCACCAACCACAGGTCCATGCCCAACCTCCAACCCCTTCTGGAAGCAGCACCACCTCCAACTGAAGAGCAGGCCGCCAAGGAACCCTGAACATAATCCTCTGAGGCCACACTTTGGAGGACGATTTTCCTCCTCCACCTGAAGTCAGCCAGCCCCTCTTCCACGATCCCTGGGGCCATCGAGTATCAGAGGTGACCAGCACTCTTGCTCCTCCTCCAGCCCCAGCCTGCCCTGCAGGGGGAAGGGAAAGGCGGCTACTGACTAAGTGCCTCTAAGGTGCTTAAGCATAGTGCCAGGTGATTTGTGTATATTACCTCATTTAAGGCACAATAACATCCCCCTTGGAATTAGTTATTTTTCTCCATATTTAACAGCTGAGAAAGTCAAGGTTCAAGAAGGTTAAACCATTTGCCCTCACTGGTCCGGCAGATTGTAAGTGGTCGAGACCAACTCATGGTGGAGCAGTACATTCATGCTGGGATCACTGTGGCAGGCCTGGAGGGGTGCGCCCCAACTGTCCCCTGACAGCCACCAGTGTCATAGCCACTGTGACTGGGTCTTTGTTCCAATGTGTTGTGCACACATGCACACACACACATACACACACACACACACACACTCACACTCCAGGGTGCCAGGGTACATGGCTGTGTTGTTCTGCTCTGAATTCCCCAGCCCTGAGCACTGAAGTCCTCCGCTCGGCTTGAGTTCATTCTGAGCTGAAAGCTGGCCAGCCCTCAGGAACTCAGGACCATCCATCACTCAAGTCTCAGGTTTGCTCCTCCGAGAGCCCAAGTTGACCACAACTGCCTTGGCACTGTTCCACTGTGAGGGAGTCACAACACTGGCATTTCAGTCCGGAGCGGAAAAAACACCCCAAGCCTGTTTGTTTTTTTCTGACAGGTGCTGGAGCCCATGAAAGGTCAGATTCCAGCTCGCAGTCACATCCTGGCTTAGCTGGCTCCAGGCGCACAAAGGCCCGTCTGTCTTGCCCGAGCGCAGGGAGCGGGGCCCTGGGCCAAGGGCTTCAAATGGCCGCCTGCCGGCCTGGCCCTTCACGGCCATGGGCCTAAATGAAGCATCGGGAAACCCAGCTGCCAAGGATGTGTGAAGCAGGCGAGGTGAAGAAGAATGCAGGCTTTTTTTGGATTTGTAATTGCTAGAGATATTAACCCCCCAGCAGCCCATGAATCCAGAGCCCGCGTCCAGCCCGCTGTGGCTCATTTGTAAAAGCCCTGGGACACCGCTGTTTCCAGTTTAAAGCCTCGCGGGGCTGGAAAACCGAGCGAGAGCTGCCCCTCCGAGCCCAGCCAGGCTGCTGGGAAATGAAGGAGTTTGCTCGCTTCCTTCCTGATGCATCAGGGAGAGCTCAGAATCGTGGTGTTACTGGAACAGAGGGTGTGTGTTTGAAACGCACGTAGCCTCGTGCTTTCAACCGGGGACGTTTGTTTTTGCAGCCTTTATGAAAACATCTCCCAATTCACAACGGCTCCAAGCACCCACTGTCCTGTATTTTAAGTTCCTCGTCAGCAGCTATAGGCCGAGGTTCTGGAACATGGCTAACTTCTTCACAAGATGGTCACTTTACCAGCTCTCTGGAATTCTCTAGGCGGTGACTCCTTCCCCTCTCCCTCCCCCACTATCCCCCTAACTTTATACCAAACTGTGAGACTGACAGGAAGCCAGCAGTTATGGTGGCTCCTGCACACACCCCTGTAAAGAAATCTGGGAGAGCCTGATCTTCTGAGAACTTCGTTTGAAAGCTCCTGTCAAATAGCAAGCTCCGAGCACCAATAAAATCCTTTGAACAAAGGAAAAATGAGAATAAGCCTGCTCATGGAATAAAAGCCAGTTCTTTCGAGATGATTGAATCTCACCCTCGCAAGAAACCTTCTCAGTAAAATAAGACAAAGACTAGAAACAAAGAATGTTGGCTACTGGCCTCTGTGAAAAGCCAAGGTATCCTAGGGGCCTGCCCTACAGACACTCTGTAATTGAGTCTCCCCAACTCTTATTGGGGAACAGACACACTTACAACCCTACCATGTGCACACATTGGGCTACGCTCTTTTTTGGCATGGTCATATGATTTCCCCAGCACTCTATGAAGTAGATATGATTTAGCCCATTTTATAGAAAAAGAGCCTGAGGTTCAGAGAGGCCCCCTGATGCGGTGGAACTGGCATACAAACCCACTTAAATGTGAAGATTGTGCTCTTAGCCCCTGTGTGGCAATGCCTCTCATCCTAACTATTGCTATTAGGAATCAATAATCTCCAATAATCATTTTAAAGTATAGTAGAAAACACTTTGATCAAAATAACTGTCAGTTATTGGACCCTCAGTATGTGACAGGCACAGCTAAGAGCTTTGTGTAAATCTTTTGTAACATTCCTGCAGGGTAGCTAACAAGTCCAGGTTTGATATGTCAATGGCTCGATAGACCTGAGAGATAAAGCAAAGCCCTACACTTGATGGTAGAGGAAGAGGACATTGGCACTGCAGCTGGACTACGTACAGGGTAAATCTGGCAGTATGCAAACGACCTCCTGGTCCAGCACTGTTATTTGTTATTATCAGAAATAATCACTGGCATTTATTGAGACAGAATGCCACATGCTTTAGGGGTCCCTTCCTGGTGGATTTGTGATCCTGCTTTCAGGATGTCAGCATTCCAAAAATGTGATTCCCGTAATGCCCTAGACTGCCTGGGGCTCCGCGCGTGTGTGTGTGCATGTGTGGGTGTGTGTGTTTGCACACACCCGCTATGTGTGTCTGTCACACTGCAGGGAGCTTTTCTTCAGTTTAAACAGCCAATTAAAACCCACTTGGGCACTTAACACATGTCACTGCTTCTCGGCACTCAGCTGCCTTCCCAGCAGGCCTTTAATTTGATAAAGAGCTTCTAATAATGACTAACAGAGGCCCAGTAAGTTCATTAAACCTGGCCCTTTATTTTGCTTTCAAGGTGTGCCTTCCTTGTAAAAGGCCCAGGGTTTGTGCTTGCAAATGACTTTAGACAATGTTCCATGCTTCAGTGAGAAAAGTATGTCTGTCGTGTCCTGGCAAGTTCTACTTAAAGTCTCAATTTCAGCATCATGTCAGGCTTTACTGGAGGCCAGAAGCAGATGGAAAAACCCTCTGCACCCAATTGTATAGAAGCCAGAGTTAGCAATGGAAGATGAGTTTCCTCTGAGAGTAGAATGCTGAAAGACGACCTGGCTGTCATATCGAACTCCATTTATCCCATTTCTTTCAAGTAATCTGAGAGTCCAGATGGGTTGTATAAACAGAAGAGGAGGTTCCTGGGAGTTCACTAGCTTAATGAAGCCCGTATGTTTGACTCATGTAATAAGTATTTAATCATGCTGATGAAATTCATTTAAACCTCAGCCACACACGCTGTTGCGAAGCCCTGATAATGCCCTCCACCACTCGTGCTGGCAATGCTGGAGCGAGGTGGGCGAGACAGAAAGTCAGTGACATCTCACATGGTGAATGGGCTTTGTGGGTTAGCGCAGAGGAGAGATAATGAACCATGGGACGCCGACTTGGAGTTCCATCACCTCTGAGTCCTTGAAGTTCTGCTCCCCATTTGCCCCTGGTGAGGTCCTAAAGACTGAGTAGTGACTCAGGTGTCATCTCTGCTTGATTTCTCAGTGGTCAGTGCAGAGAAGATGCATCACTTGGGAAGCTCTCGGCTGCTTGTAACAGAAACCCCAGCCCAAAGATATTCAACAACCTGGAATTTTTTCTGAATGCATATAACTAGAAGTCCCGATACACAGTGCTGTCAGATCTGGTTAATTCAGCAGCTTGATCACATCACCAAGGCCCCAGGTCCTTTCCCTGTCTCTGTTCTGCAATCCCTGATGTATCAGTTGTCCCCAGGCCAGCTGCCTTCAGGACCCCAAGATGACTGCCTGTTCCGCCTTGCAGTGGGACATGAGTTACTGCAGTGGATTAAGAGAAGCTATCTGTTCCTTTATTGATAAAGAAAACTTTTCTTAAAGGACCTAATCCCATCCCGGAATATTTCTTGGCCAGAAGCCAATCACTACAGAGGGATCGGATCCCTATGATCGATTTTGACTGTCGACCCCTGAGTGGCAATATGGCAGCTTGTCCCAGCTTGTGAGAGCTGGCTGCTCACATCTCTTCCCACACCGTCCATTTGGTGACCTCTTGTTGGTAGCCTGAGACTGGCCGCACTGGGCCTATTTACACCACAGGAATTGGCAAACACCACAGATAGGGCTTTTTTTCCCGAAGAGCTGTCCTGAAGATAAACATTTGGCAGAAGGGATAAACATGACTGCCAAAGGGTCCCCTTCCTTAAGGCTAAATGCCAGAACAAACCTGGATTCTTTTAACTAGAAAGAAAAATAGGGAAAGTGGACACGGGATAAGCAATTGATAGTATCTGAGACGGGCTCAGCGGCTCACTCGTTCTCTTTGGAAAACACAGCACTTGGGGTCTGAGTAAGATTAAAACCACTCATAAATAGGAGGACCCAGAGTGACTTAAATAATGTCCTAAAAGAAAACTGTGTAGGTAGGAAGGGTTTGTTTTGTTGGTTGGTCTCATTTTCCTGCTGAAATTGAAAAGCTCTCGGTTTCCTTTTAGCTAAAATGGTTCCCCGCACTTAATGTATTTCACAATCACATAAGGGAATCTGCTAAAACTGCGGGTTCTGGGGCAGTTTCCCAGGTAATCAGTTTCAGTGGGTTGGGTGTGGGGACCAGGAAGCTGCTCCTTTAAGAGGCTTTCTCAGCCACCCTTCAGTGATTCCATCCCAAGTGGTCTGAAAAGCATTTCCATAAAAAAAAGACATCTTCCCCTTGGTGATCCAACTCAGAGTTTGGCAAACTATAGCCCATGGGCTGAGAAAGGGTTTTTGGTTTTTTTTTTTTTATCATTTTAAATGGTTTTTAAAAATCGAAAGAATACTGTTTTGTGATGTTAAAATAACACAAAATTCAAATTTCAGTGTCCACAATAAAGTTTTATTGGAACACAGCCACACATTTGTTTATGTGTTGTCTGTGGCTGCCCTCACCCTAACAAGGGCAGAGCAGTTATGACGGAGACCATATGGCCCACAAAGCCTGAAATATTTACTCTCTGGCCCTTTCCATAAAAAAAGTTTGCCAACGCCTGGTCTAACATGTTCTATGTAGAACCAATACAACAGGAAAGATTTTATCAATTCCCTAGCAGAAAGGTTCCCAGCTAGTTAAGTACAAGCCACCTGCCATGTCAGAGCCTTGTGGTCTGGGAGTCAGCCTGCAGCCCTGTTTCCTCTGGCTCAAGGACAGCTAACAATGGCCAGGTGTCTTTCCCTTTGACTGTTAAAGAGCCCTGGATGGTGTGGAAAGCAGGCAGTGGTATCTCTGTTAGTAATATGCTCCACCCCACGCAAACCAGTAACCAGCATGGCGTTACCCATGGGGCTTCTCCTCTGTACACACCATCACGCTTGCCCACGGTCGGGGCCAGTGGGGAGTGGATACGAACACATTCGACGCATGGTCTCTGTTCTCCTGGAGCTTACACTTTAGCTGGGAAGAATATACAGAGAACCTCCAGGCGGGGCAAAAACAGCACTGGTTCTATTTCAAGTTGTAAGGCTTTTCTTGAGTAAAATCAGAAATGTGTTCAACCATCAGACTTCCCAGGGCAGGGCTGGATAAAGTCAGTGTTGTCCGTGAGAAAGGGAGGGGCTTCCAAAGGAGAACTTCCAGGACTGCAGGCCTTGAAGAGGGCTTTTAGAAAGCTCCATTCAAAGAGTATTTGTAGACAGAATGTCTCTGATGAGCAGAACACAAAGAGTGTGAACTCAAGGAAGAAGGCAACTCAGAAGAGGAGGCTGACCAGGGATCAAGGAAGGAGGCAGAGAGAAGGCGACACTTGAGAAGGTCTTAAAGGGTAAGCTATAACAGCACCAGGCAGTAAGACGAAGAAGCAAGAAAGCACAGGATGGGTGACAAGATGGATGCACCTCCTGGTGGGGTTGGACCAGTTGGAAAGGCTGAGAAGGCATGTCCAGTCATAGTCTAGAAGGCCCCGAATGCCAGAGTCAGAAGTTGGCACTTAATTCCAGAGAAAAGGAGGAACAGAGTATTTTTTTTTCACGTAAATTTTGCGCTAACGTATAACATACAAAAAAGGGGCACAAATCAGAGGTGAATTTTCCCCAAGTGAGCACATCAGATAATCAGCAGTTCTGTTCCCTGGAATACCCAACCAGCGGGGAGTCCCCCCCACCCTGGCACATAATTAATCATAATGATGATGATGATGACACACTTATGTAGAAAGGTATGATTTGTAAATCGTATTTACACGCATTAAGTCTCCAACATCGCGTGGTAGGTATTATCATTATTGTCCTCGTTTTACAAAGACATGAAGAAGTAAGACCGTGTGAGTATCGTGTAGAGGAACGTGGACTCTACTCTCCTCACCCCGTTCATGGTGCAGTCATTAAAATAATGTTGTAGATATTTATTTATTCATATAGAAACATGGTCAAAATACATTATGGAGTTTAAAAAAAAGGCTTCCCAAAGGGCAGTGGGGGTTGGGATAAATCAGGAGTATAGGATTAATGGATACACACCACCATATATAAAATAAACAACAAGGGTTTACTGTATAGCATAGGGAACTATATTCAGTATCTTGTAATAACCAGTAATGGAAAAGAATTTAAGAAAAAAGAATATATATATACACACACGTAACTGAATCAGTTTGCTGTACACCTAAAACTAACACAATATTGTAAATCAACTACACTTCAATAAAAAACAATGGCTACAGAAGAGCCATACAGTGTATCACTTATGAAAAATATCACGAGGCAGTAGAACGTACTAGAGTCAGATCATCTGTGTTGAAACTCCAGCTCTGACACTTCCTGGCCACGTGACAGCTATGGATTGAAAACTGGTGCCCAGATATTGTGTCTCAAATTCAGATGCTGAAGCCTAATCCCCAGTGCAATGCTTTTCGAAGGTGGGGCCTTTGGCAAGTAATTAGGATTAGATGAGGTCATGAGGGTGGGGCTCTCATGATGAGATTAAGGCCCTTACAAAGAGAGAAAGAGACAGGAGATGTCTGTCTGTCTGTCTGTCTCTCTCCCTCCCTCCCCCTCCCCCTCGCCATGCCATGTGAGGATATGGTGAGAAGATAGCCCTCTGCAAACGAGGAAGCAGGCTCTCACCAGACACCAAATCTACAAGGACCTTGATCTTGGACTCTCAGCCTCCAGAACTATAAGAAATGTTTATTGTTTAGGTCACTCAGTCTATATTTTGTTATAGTGGCACAAGCAGACTAAGACAATTGGAGCTTAGGACAAGTCACACAAATTCTGGAAGCCTCACTTTTCCTATCTGTAAAATGAGTATAACAAGAATATATATTTCATGTGGCTACTGTGAGGACTAAATGAGAAAACCTGTGTGTGGTAGGCAGAATAATGGTGCCCCAAAGATGTCCATGTCCTTGGGGTTCTACTGTTGAGGTTTCATCCCAGCCAGGTAAGTCCAGGTGGGACTGAGAGGTGTGCTCTGAGCCCCCCATTAACCGGAAACCCTAGCCACTGGTGGCTGCCTTAGAACCATCCTGGGAATCAGAGGGCTAGGAGCTATTTCTGCTTTGTCCCAGTCCGTATTCCGGGTAACTAACTGCTTTATCTGCACAGCCTGCATTTAACTATTGTTTGCAACTTAAACCAGTTTACCTAGTGCTCCTTAAACTTATGGATTCCCAATAACCTTCATGGAAGAAAGCAGTATAATTTACTCATTAAGCACATGAGCATTCGAGGCATGCATGGAACTCTTGGCTCTCTCAAGAGATCCTGGCTATGTGATCTTGGATTATTCTCTAACCTCTCAGGAAGTTCACTTTCCTCATCTGCAAAAGTTGGAAAAGAAGGCATTCCTGACAGGTGGTTGAGAGGCTTCAATGAGATAATGTAAAGTACTCAGCCTGCTCCCTGAGAGAAAGCGCTCCCAGGTGGTAGCATACATTACTAGTCAGCCCCAATAGCCAGCACCCTGGGAGCAGAACTCCTGAAACGAGCACTGTGCGTGCTCGCCCCACACCCCAGGAGGCCTCAAAGCAACCGGGTCTCCAGCCTGCACTTTGGCTTGGCTCTGCTGATGAAAGAGGAACAGGCAGGCCAGTGGAGGCCACGGAGGCCACCGGAGACCAGAGGGATGGCAGCCACATGTGGCAGCCCAGTCAACTTGGAGACGCAGCCCTGGCCTCCCTGAGACCTCACGTGTCCTGCTGCTGGCTGCCACATTTGGAGGTGACACCCAACTGGCCCGGCTTATGTCAGTTCTCCTGAGCAGGATGCAGCGGGGCGGCTGTGGGGTGAGTGTGGGAGTCTTGGTGCTGGGTTTCCTACCCTCTCCCCCATTCGCCAGTGCACGGCAGGGGGAAAGGGGCCTGACTTCCTCGGGTGGTTGCTCCTGCCTTTTGCTCATGATTTTCTGGAGATGCTGGCCTCTGCCTAGCAAATGTCCAAATGCCCCCTGCAGGCGTAAGAGTGCTGATTCTTTGCCAAGGCACTATGGCTTTCACAGCTGGTGATGCCGGGAGGTGCTGCCCTCCATCCCTCCCACTCTGTCTTGGCTGTGCCTCTCCCACGGTCCAGACTCTGAGGGCGCCACTCTCCCGATGCAGCATGAGAGCAATGCAGGGGCACCTGAGGACAGCAGAGAGGTGATGCCATTTTCTTATCTCCCTCTTTGACCTCTTGGAGCAAAGGGATGATTTTTAGAGAGCCCGAGGCCCATTCACAGTACAGCACAAACAGAGCGGGTTCAGGGCACCAGCTGCCTAGTGATAGTCTTGAGAGGGCAGCTTTCATTGACTTATGTACTTTAAGGAAAGGAAACGTCAACCCCCTGAGTTTTCATGCCAAGCAACCAAGCTAAGATTATGGATTCTTATGGATGGAAGGAGGGAAGGGAGAGAAGGAGGGAGAGAAAAACCTGACCTAACAGTCTTGAGCCAGGTCTACTCTAGGTGGTAGGTGGATGCTGGCAACCGACAAAACCATAGCAAGAAAGTGATTGCTGGTGCTGCAGACCAAGCACCACGCAAAGAGCTGAAAGTGCCAGCAAAATGGATGTGGCCACGGACCAACAGCCATCATCCCCTGACAGCAGGTGCAGAGAGGAGACAGACAAATGGAAACTCTTTGGCTTTGTCACTGCACACAGAGTGCCCACAGTGTGTGAAACCCATTTGTCGTGGGAGGAGGGGACAGAAAGAAGAAAAGGAGAAAAAGAGGACTGACTCACTCAGTGTCCATAAATCACTGAGAGGGAGAGACCCTGCCTGGTGCCCTGCTGATGGTGTCAGCCTGGGTGTCAGAAATCACCAGGGCTCTGCCAGCAACAGCCCCTCCCCCGGCCCAGTGCAAAGGTGGTGGTGGTTTTGCTGGCGCCGGGGCCAGTGTCTGCCAGCCTGTGGGATGCAGTCCCATCCTGTGTGCTGTCCCTTGGGTGTGATGGGAGGAGAGCGAAGTGGATCGCTGTCCCTGGGCACTTGGCCCGGTGGCCTGGCAGAACTGGAATGTCCTTGGCCAGCTCTTTGTAAGCAGTCAGAGGTGATCAGGAGATGAGTCTTATGATCAGATGACTTGGGCTCGCTGGAGTATTTTTCCCAGGTTTCGGAATCATCTGAGGTCACTCGAGTATCCTGGCTGTCCTTATTGGTAGCTCAGGTAGCTCCCCGGGTTCCAATTGTTCAGCTTGTGCTGAATTTGTTTAGCTTGGGTAGGCTTGCCCAAGAGGCACATGTGTCAAAGTAGACTTGTAATAGATGACCTTGCCGCATCCATTAAGGAAGGCTGTACACGAAAAGGGACAGATTGCCAATAGCAGTTGTGCCCCTCCCTCCCATCCTAGGCGGGCTACGTGTAGCCCTGCGAGTACACCTGCAGTGGCCCTGCCATCTGGCAAACACTTAATAATGCTGCAGGGCCCTACTCAAATGTCCTGTCTCTAGGAAGCCTTCCGTGCCGTCTCCCCCCACCTCACACCACCACATACCAGAGAACCCACAGAGTCCTTTTTCCCTTCCTTTACTTCATGAAAGATTATGGAGTCTCATCGATGAGCCCGATGCTGTCAATACAAGAGAACACAAGAGGGGTGCAGCCTCTGTGGGAGCGCACTAGGTTGTGGATTTGAGAGGTATAAAACACAAATAAATTAAATGGTCACACCTGGTAAGCATTTTAAAGGAAATAAGCGAGAAGCTGAGAGCAAATAGCAAGGATTCAAGTGGAGAAGTTGCCGCAGGTAGGGGATGGAAGAAGGCCTCTTTGAAGAAGTGATATTCAGCAGAAGCTGGAAGGTGAAAAGGGGAGTGCAGAGCAGGCAAGCTGGGGTCACGCAGGGCCAGAAGTCACGGGAAGGAGCTGAGCAGCAGTCCACACTCAGGATCCTCCCACCATTTGGTATTTCACCCTATTTTGGCAGGTGTTCTGCTTTGTTACTGCTGGTTTATTTCCCTGTCCTCCAAGCTGAGTGTGGGCCCTTTAAGGGCAGGGCTGTGCTTTGCTCCTGACGGGATCTTTGGCATTAGCCCATTCAATGCATCATGGATGGATGAGATGGGCAGCTGGGCCCTGACCACCTGTCTGCCCTTTCCCCTTTCCCTCCCCTTCCAAGGGTGAGGATGAAGCCCTCGTTGGAGGAAGTGGATGCCAAGCAAAGTGGCCAGAGTGACTGACCTGACCTTCGTCCTGAGATGACCTTGGCACCTGAGACACAAAGTCCACAGGCCTGGAACTCCTGCAGGCTCTGAGTGCCTTTCCAGCACTCAGGGCTGGTGATGCCAAGGGTTCTCAGCAAAACGGAGCACCTTTTATGGATTCATCCATGTCTTGAATGCATGCCTGAAACTCATGATCAGTTCCTGCCCATTGTTTAGGAATTGTTACCATATACAGTATCTGATAAAAACAAGCCAAGCCATGTATCCTCATCAGCACAGGATTCGATCTGTGGCAGCAAGTGCTGATCACAGCTACACTTTTCTCTTTCAGTTCAACACATGCTTCCATGCCAGGCACAGGGATGCCAAGGAGGACAATATTGCCCCTGCCTTCACAGAGCTTAAAGGCTGATTAGGAAAAAAACCAGACTTGTAAACAAGTAAATGCTAGAGAATACGTTAATTGCTGTGATGTGGGCATCAGCTCAGTTTACAAAGAGGAGGATCAATTTTCCCTGGGGGGGAAGGGAGAGCAGAGGGCATCGGAAAGGTTTCCATCTGGGAGAAAGTGAGTGCAGGTTGACCAGGCAGACAAGAAAGGTCACTTCAGGTAGAGGGAGCAGAATGAGCCAGAAGGCAGAGAGGTCAGAAAGGGCCTGTTGCATTAACGGTGAATGAATCTGGCAAGGCTCAGGAGCTGGGGGCTGGGGGAGACTGGAGGTGGACAGGGGAGAGTCAGAGAGAGATTTGTGTGCTGGGCTGAAGGGCTTGGACTTGATCCTGTTGGCACGGGGAGCCCCTGAAGAGCTTTAAGTAGGACAGAGGGTGGAGAGGTCATATTTACCCTGGGGAAAAATTGCTGGGGTGGCAGTGTGGAGATGGGAGCAGAGGAGATCAACCCAGGAGGCCAGGAAATCAGTCCAGGCACAAGTGAGAGCTGTCACTGGGCAGTAGCCGAGGGCTGAAAGAGAAGGAAGATTCTGGAGGAGTTGGAATCACTGGAACTGAATGCTGCTTTGGAGAAGGGAGAGGAGTTCCACTCTCAGGGTTCCTTTGGAGGTGGAGGATGGGGTGGAGGCAGGATGGAGGTGGGAAATTCATCCTGTTTTGGACAGCTTGAGTTTAACATACTCAGTACCAGACTCAGACTTGGGCAACTGAGGTCCCCACCTTCTGCCCCGCACTTCGGGGACCCCATCCTCACCCTTCCTGGGTCACACAACTTTCCATGAGGCAATGAGAGGTCTGTGGAACCAGGGGGATGAGCCCACCCAGATCCAGTGTCACCTCCCTCTAGTCTTGCTCCAGGTAACCGGACCCCGGAAATTCCATGCCCAAGTGGCCCCAGCCTGTGGTCTCTTCCCAGGTCTGTCCTCCCAAGGGTGGCCCATGTGCACACTGCTCGCCCCAGGTAGTGGCCAAGCTTTTATCGTGGGGTGTAGAGATGGAGCTTGGACGTGCAGCCTGGGTAGTCCTTACATGTGCGTGTGCGCAAGACCTCTCACCATGTGGGACAGAGGAGGGTCTGGAAGAGAAGGACTCTCCATTTGTCTCTCACAAATACGAGGGACAGACCTGGAGGTAACCCCTAGGGTTGTTCTTTTCCTGTTCTGAAATCTCTTTTCTGCACCAGTTACAATGTCTACAACCCCAACTCTGAGCAAAGAACAGCAAAGAAGGAAGCCAAGTGCCTGCATCTCATGTGACTGCAGAAAGACCAAGACACACCTGAATGTCCCACAGGGAGCATAAAAGACAAAGGGAGGGTCTGTTTCTTGCCAGCCTGTGGTCCTAACCCAGGGTCCTCTGCAGTCTTCCTTCTGTCTCTTTCATGGAAACCAATAGGTCTCGCCGGTCCCTCTGCTCTGATTACAATGCAGCATCTTCTCCTGGGGAGCTGCAGCCCATCTGGACGATCTCTCTGTGTCTGGACACCTCATCAACTCATCATCCCTTTTAATAATCTCATAGGAAAACATATCCTTTCTCATTTGCCTCTTAACTTCTCCCTCCTCCAGCAATTTCTTCTTTCTCTCTCTCTCTCTCAAACTGTATCATTACTACTTTATAGAGCAGTGGGCTAGAGACTGCCTAAAAAACATGCACCGTAAAGTAAACACATCTGGCGGTCTCTGAATCTGGCCCAGCTGTGCAACGTCACCCTTCCAGCTGTTTACTTGTCCACAGCCCAACAGCTTCATGATGTGGGTCCTGGCTTAAAAGCTAGTCGGTTACTGGTCAGGAGCTTCGTGTGCACGGTTCACCTTAGATCACGGTGATGAATTGGAGCAGCCCTGGTCGATGGCCCAAGCCCAGGCCCCTGGCAAGGGGGGCGGAGCACTGCTGCAGCCCGAGGCAGGGCAGAGAGCGAATTCCAGGCCTGCGGGAGCTGCCTGACATCCGTGTCCCCGGGGTGTTTCATAAGCCTCGACAGCTCATCCCCATTGTCTGAGAGGAAGCAGGGGCTCCTCTCGCTTTACCACCCCGTCGCCGTCCCTGGAAAGTTACTCCCTCCTTACTTGGAATCCTGTCCCAAATGAAAAAGGGGAAATGACTGCACGTTTCCATAAAGGTCAAGTCTGGCCTGAAAGAAAATGGTGCACGGTCTGCATCTCACAAGAGCCCTTTGCAGTTCCTTTTAATTAGCTTACTCTGTGTTCCTCTCAGGTGGGGAGAGGGCTGGATCACTCTGTCAACAGCTCTATCTGTAACAGCCCGGGCAGGCCAGCCTTCACCCCAGCCCCTCAGCCTGCCCCCTGCACAGCGCTCGCTGACCCCGTGGCTCAGCTGTGAGAATCAATCATCTCCTTCCAGAACTCATCATTCAGCAGCTGCAGGGCCTCAGCTATTTTTATCGCCCCAGGAAGCCAGTGGCCAAGGACGTGCTGGGCCACCTTTGCGGGAGGTGTCGCTGCAGAACTGAGCTGCAGGTTGTTGGGGCAGCTGAGCCTCTGCCTCAAGGTCAAATCCAAAGTGCCTGACTGGAACAGGGGAGCACTTGATCTGCCTCCACCGGGCAGCAGTGAAGGCTTACGCTGGGGAAGCGGAGGTCCCAAGGAAGGGACCAGCCCAGGGACACAGTGCCAGGACTTGGGAGGGGGGTGGGGGGAAAACAGGGTGGACACGTGTGTGCCTGGGCCCAGGCTTCTTCTACTCAAACAGGGATATTGGAAATCATAACATCTCATGCAGCTGGCCTCAGTCACCTGCATGGTCCCAGCTAAGGAAACATCAACAACCAACACTCATGGGGCACCTTCTACGTGCCAGGACCCTGAACTGGGACTGGCAATTCAGGGTCTGCCCCCAGTTGCCCAGAGAACCCAAATTACCAGCACACGAGGGCCGCTTGCTTCCCAGTGCCCCCATCACCCTGTTCCTTTGCCAGCCTGAGTTTATAACTATCTTCCTGCTTGGTTCCCAGGGGAGGAAACTGTGAGGTGCAAAAGCAGGTGACGCAAAGCATTTTCTATTTGTAAAGGTTCATCCAATATCTTAAACAAGCTCCTTCATCACAGGCCTCTGAGGTAAGTCAGTATTTTTAGACAATTTAAAAATAGTCTGGACAGCCAGCTTCTCGGCTGCCTGTGCACATGTGGGTTTTGCTCACTAGGTGGGAAAAGCAGAACTTACCAATGTCTGAGAGTGAAGGGTGGGAGATTCCCTGGATCTCTCTCATCTCCAGAGAGGAAAGAAGAGGGTCTGGAAAGGAAAGACAAGCTCCGAGGCTCTGCTTGTTTGCACCTCTGTGACCTCTGGGGAGGGGAGAGGAGAATCCATGAAATACTCTACTGGAGGGATGGGCGATGGGCTGGCTGACGGTCCTGCTTACGCTCCAGTGATGGAGAGAGAAGTGAATCTTGTCGGTCCAGACTCAGTTTCCCCCTGAGCTGGGGAGCAGGCTGGTGTGCCCAGTGCCAGTCTGTTGAGGAATAGCCGGGAGGCGCGGCCGAGGGCAGCAGATCCAGGGTGGAATGGGAGATGCCCAGGGGATTACATCTCCAAGAGCAGGAGGCAGTGGTGAGGCCTGGTTTGGATTACAGGAGCCAGTGAATGGCCTTGCCTGGGTGGAGCAGCAGGACGAGAGGTCCTGAGAGGTTTGTGGATTGCCCTAAGGCCCTGGAGTCCAGCCAGGCCAAGATCTCCCTCCACACCCCAGGCTCTCCGTGGCTGTGACTGACCAGACACTTCACTGCCCTGAAATAGTCTCTTCTACAGCCAATGCCAAATTAGCGATTCATTTAAAGAGTAAGTCACTTGACACGCTCCTTTATGGCCAGGGAGTGTGCAAATTGACTGCAGATTTCTGGAGGACAATTTGGCAATTAGTATTGGACCTTAAAAATATTCACACCCCTGAGTGAATCACGTCTGCTTTATAAATTTCCCCAAAGCAAAGAATGCCCAACAATAGTGGAATAGTGAAATGAATGCATCTATTTAATGAAGTACTATGTCATTATGTATTTAATGACATGGGAAAGTGCTAAAAATGTAATGGGTCAATTTCATGGCAGAATGAAGACTGTGTATAGAGTATGATCTCAAGATTTTTATTATTGTAACAGTTGCTAGAAGAAGAAAGGCCCTTGTTTAAGAAAATTCCTTCATAAACCACTTGTATTAGAAGGGAAGCCTTGAGGGTCTGGTGTTGGCAGGTGCAGAACAACAGGAGAGTTTGGGGGGCTATGGTGGTAAGAGTGGGGAGAGGGAGCAGGGACCCAAAGGAGGAGCAGGGAGCCAGAGGTGTGAGTCCCAGACCTCCCAGAGCGAAGTCAGAGGCATTCCCCATGGGGGTGCTGCCTGGTCTCCACTTGTAGGTTCCACTGTGGCTGCACGCTACACCCTAACTCTGTCGTACCTGACATTTTCAGTTAAGTCCACTGCATCAGTAAAGGCTTTGGGTTGGAAATCCAGAGAAAGACAGAATATTCATCTAGGTGCATGAAAATGCAGAACACAATTAAAATGGCTATAGAAATAGATGCTTGGAGGCAGAGGTGATCTCAAGGACATGAGACCCTTGGACTTTCCAGAAACACTGGGGAAGATTGTGGACTTCTGGAGAGTGTGCAGTGGAGTTGAGCCTCTTCAAGAATGTGAGAGGCTGGGAAATCTTTACTAAGGCTGGACTTGTGTGTCAACATACATACACATCCAGGCACACAGGACTGAAAGAAGCCATCCCAGAACAGGAAGCTGTCATGCTCCTGGGGCCCCAAGATTAGGCATTCAGAGATTTTTACTCCCTGATAGGCAGGGTCAACGCCCCTACTCAGCCCTGAAGTAGCTACAGAAGACAGACTGCTGCCCCTCTGCAGCCCCATAAGGTTATGGGAGTAAAATCTGTGAGTGGTGAATGAGACAGGAAGGAAGGGGGCAGGACAGAGCCATTAAAGGAATGACACAGCAATTAGCACCAAGATGGTGGAAAAGTCAACTCCCAATAGATCTGGAAGCCCAAGATGGCGGGAGATTCGACCTCCAGTGGACCTTGAGCTTCATTATACACACTGTAATGTACTAGCATGGTGAATGACACACCCACAGGTGCCATGATAGTGCTGAGGCTAACCACCAAAGGTCAAGGAGAGGGTGGCGGCCCAATTCACGGGAATCCCCACCCCTGCCCCAAAGGAACTGGAATAATCCTCTCACTTGTTAGTATATAAAAACTAGCAACGCCACACCTCACGGTAGCTCTCTTACTCCTTCACCTTCCAAGACCAGCCCACACTTTGTGGAGTGTGTATCTACCTTTGCTTAAACACGACCCCCTCCACCACCCCTGCATATTTCTCTAAATAAATCTACTTTTATTAAATAAAAAAGAAGCAATACCAGGATTTCAACAGTGGTTACTCTTGGGTATAGGGATTATGACAATAGTTATTTTCCGTTTTATATGGCTTAGAATTTTCCAACTCCGGTATAATAAACACACATCTTATAACTAAAAAAAAAAAAAAGTAAATACAAAGCACTGTCATTCCGTGTGGTGTGTGGAGTGTTTGTGTTTCTCCGTGGGTTCCCTGCCTCTGGACTCATGAGAACCATGGTGGACCCAGATCCTGCCACAGATGCCACTTTTCATAGAACTTGGCGCAGTGCTGGGGGCCAGAGCCCTGCCCACTACGAACACACCGAAGACCACTGAGGCCCCCAGCCTGGAGCTCTGGGATGTGGCAGACACGCAGCAGCCTCAGACACCACCACATCATCGGGTCTGTGAAAGCGAACCTATTTCCGAGGCACAGTTACAGTTGTTGGTGGGATATAATCAACCATGTCTCCTGGTTTCTCTGCCTTCCTTTGATCTCTGTTTAGATGCATCTTCTAAAAGCTTGCAAGTAAAATATTCCACATTGATTTTTGTCTTTGAATCTTTCCTTACAGCAGAGCAGAAGCTGAAACTGCTGCATTAGTTCTCTTTTCTCTGTTCTTTTATTGAAGGGAAATTCTACCGCTAGTAAATGGAGATAAAAAGACCACCAACCCACATGCCCATATACCCTTGGGTGGACAAGGCCAATACTTCTGTCTTGGATGATAATATACATTTACACCATCAGTTAGAACTTTTCTACCATTGTCTATGTGGGGATGTGAAAATGCTTCACTGCTCAACCATTAATTCTCAAACTACTTTGAGGAAAAAGAGAGGAAGCTGGGGAAAATTATTTATAGTGTCCTTTATCTGAACTGTACCCTCAAACTTTTTTGACTGTGGCCAACTTAGACCTGGCAGAAAACTTCACATCCCTCTGCCTGTCCCCTCTTTTTAGAAGGAAAAACCACAACTCAGTAATAATTTAAAAAAAAAAAAAATTAGAGGAACAAACACGAATTTTTCATTCATTTTAGAAAAACACTATAAACATGTATACATGAGTTTAAACTAAATTATTGTTATTTTGTACCATTCCTATTTCTCATGTAACTATATTTTATAATAATTAAATATGTAATTATTTTACATGGCATTATATTTTATACTATGAATCAATGTTTTGTTCAAAAGTTTAGTTGTGCTTAATAATTCTTAGTAGGCTTCAAGCAAATAAACTTTGGTAGGCTATAGTAAAGAAAGTTTGTAGAATTCCATTTGCTTGAAAGAAATTGGTATCTGAATTTCATAATCACCTCCCAGCCCTTCCACTGGCCTTGGACTATAACTTGAGAGCTGTTTTCTCCTGAGAGACAGTGACGTAGGCATTTTGTGCGTAGACCCTTTCGTTGGAAAGTGATGCCTGAGCACAGTGGTGCTCACATTGGTAGAAAATAGACACTTATTCTAACCACAAGTTTTCTCTTTAAGTCCTCTAGAGCAGTGATCTCTTTCCAGACCCTCAAGTGCTCTTCTCAACCAAGGATCTCAGGGTGGTGGAGAGCCCTGGGTACTGAAAAGAGAGAGTTCATTTGCCAACTTCTTCCTCAGAAGCTCCATGATCTCCCCCGGCCTGGGGTCTTCGGGTTAGGATCTCGAGCACTGAGGCAGAAGAAAGGCACAGGGAAACAGAGGAGTGGAGTTTAAAACAAGACCAAGCCGTGTTCACTCAAAGGCCTGAGTAGAGAGAAAGAGACAAGATGAATGAAGGCTGCAAGTGGCAGGCTCAGGGGGCCACCTCCCTTAGTTACAAAAGCCGATGTCAGGGAACAATCAGCCATCGTAATCTTTGAATGATTAAAGTTGATCCCCATGGCCCAGGGAGGACAGCAAACGGAACTGCATGAGTGCTTCAGTCCCCAGGGGCCTGGCAAATTTCTCCTTCCTTGCTGTTCTTTTCCTTCTGGAGTGCAGTTTGGATGCAGGATTCTCTTGGATACAATGAAATCTCTAAGAAAGATTCAAGGAGGGCTCCTTGTTAGCTATAAAAGAAACCTCAGTGTAGAGGAACTTCATACTTCCCTAAAATTGGGGGGCTATTTGAAAACATCAGATTCCATCAGATGTAATTTGACTCATGGCAGCACTAAGTCTCATTTACAGGTAAGGACACTGAGGCTCAGAGAGGTTGAGAAATGAGTTTAGGGATGCACAGGTAGTCAGCGGCAGATGCAGGCGGGCATTCAGATCTGATTCCAGAGACTGGACTCACTCTTCTGCAGGGTGGGTGCCCTGAGTTGGGTCACCAAGCACAGTTCTTGGATATCCTTGGGGACATGAAAGGAGGGCAGAAGAGGCAGATGTGGAGGGGCTGGAGGAAGCCATGGGACTGGGAGGGCCATGAGCCACCATAATGGAGTGTGTTCAATCAGCAAGTGAATGGCATGTTACACACCCTCCATGGCCCTGTCCCTATGCCAAGTGCTGGGGTGGTGGTGGTGGGGCACCAAGGAACCAGAAGAGGCGGACCCTGAGCCACATTTGCAAGGCTGGATAAGTGAGGTCAGAGGGCAGACAAAGCAGCTGAGTAGGGGAACCTCAGGCCTCAGCCCTGGTGGAGGTCATGTGTCCTGGAGAGGAAACGCACGAGGGCAGGGTTAACACTGGGCACGCTGTGGTCAGTGCGTTTCAGAGAACGTGCCGCTGGTCACTTTAACAACTTTGACATCCAGTGACTCTTGCATCAAGTCAGGGCACGGATTTCTTTCCTTGAGTGAAAAAAAAAAAAAAAAGACCTGCATGTTGACTTCAGGAGCTAGTTTTATTTGCACTCCAGACGTATAAATATGAGGAAAATTTTAAGATAGAAAATTAAGATAAAGAAGCACAATGAGCCTCTGGTGCAATTTAACAAAGACCTGATGCTTCTCAATGCAAGGTCTGCTGTATCTCTGTCCCAGGAGTTTGGTTGGTCCTGAAAACAGCTCAGTCAGGCTACACGGGGGCCCTGCACCCACTCCACCTGGCCCCCAGCCCCTTGCACCAACCCAGGGTTCTCTATGCTGAACGAAACGCTGCCCATCAGCCTGCTCTTCCTCACAGGGTGCTGTCATACACCCTCCAGAGGCCCGCCCTGGCTCCTTGGGAAGTGTCTGGCGGAGGACATGGTTATTTCCTAAGTTGAGTATCATTCTGGTTTTTGTTGTCTCCCATTGTGGCTAAATATCTCCCTCTGTGAAATGAAAAGATCTGGTGGATTCTCCTCCCACTTTTTATATTCTACAAGGAATGGGCATGGTCCTTGTGCTCTGAAAACCTCTGTGAACTTGGTCTAGTCTTGCCCACACGCAAATGGAAATGCCTAGATGGAACCAAGGCCGATGTGGAGAGGGTTTGGCCAAGCCCCAAAGAAAATAAGACAGTTCGACCCCAAGGAGGCAGACAGTCCCGATTCCGGGCACACGAGGTAAACGCCGAATGGAAATCCAACTGCTGCGGAGAGTGATTGCTCAGATGGAGCAAATGTGCTGTGAAATCAGCCCTTGGAAAATCATCTGGAGTTCATCTCAGCGATATCCAAAAACAATAACTGACTCCCCAGCCGCCCTAGAGGGAGCCTCAGGAGCTCACCTCGTCAGAAGCCCGGAAAGCCGCGGCAGGAGCGAGGCCCTGGGTCTCTGACTCTGCCCTTGTTTATTTACAAATCTGCTTTTCTTTCCCACCTCAGTTTGGCCCTCAGCTATGCTCCCCAGGGAGCCCAGGGCATCCATCATCCTCTCACAGGGCAGGCACCGAGACACAAATAAAAAAGCGAGACATGGCTGCTTCCCCAGCCCGGGCAGAGCGATCCTGGTGTGTGCCCCTAGAGGGGTCCTGCTCATGGTGGGAGGCGGGCAGACCTGAGACTTTCCTCTGGGCCACTGCCACCACAGTCAGAGGCGGGGGCATCAGAAGGCCATCGCTGAGATTTCCTAGAAAAGAGAATGCCCCTTTGGGCTGGGTTTGCCTGTCAAAGGCATACTCTAGAATGCCAGAGAAGTGGCTCTGGTCCCTGGGGCCTGTTCATGTTGCAAAACAGCTCATCTACATACCCAGAGGCACCAGGAGTCAGCACAGGGAAGTCTGGGTCCCTACCAGCCAGGTCCCCACCAGCCACACAGCCAGGGGGGCTCTCAGTCTTGTGAGCAATTACTGTGATTCCGCCTACAGATGAGGCAAAGCTCTAAGGAATTTGGGGATTAGTTGCCTTGTGATGGGCAGGTTTTTGGTATTACAAAAAAGACAGAGAAATGGGGGACTTTCCTGAGGACTGATGGCTCCTGTCCCCAAACTTCACATCTGCCCTTGACACCCTCCCAGAGCCTGAAGCCAGCCCTCTCTGGGTCTGTGATCTCACTTGGAAAATTCTGACAGTTGGGCTGAAGCAAAGAAGTTGGAGGGAGTCATGGGAAGAAACGGGAGAATGTTTGTAAGCTGCTTAGCAGAGGAAAGTGACAACGTGTCAAATTTTCCAAGCTGGTTTCCAAAATATTCTGTTAATGGGTCTTCCAGAAGCCCATCTCTTAACAACCTGAAAGAGGTTTGGTTCCTAACTTTCTGTCACAACATCCAAGATGATGATATTCACATGGACCATCCATCCCATGGGCCAACCTGCACTGCGCCCAGTCCCCAGTGTCTGGCAGTCCTCTGTCTCCTCTTCCACCCGAGCAAGCACACTGGGATAAAAGTGAGTGTGAGGGGCACGGTTATGGGGTGATCTAGGAGCTACTCCAGTTAAAAAAGAGTGAACAAATCATTCACACACTGGATGTTTTTCTAGCAGGGACAGATGACACTTGTCCACGTGCAGTCTTGCCGGGACCACGACTGAGAAGGAGAGCTGGAGCCAGCAACAGGTTTCCTGAGGGTTTGTGTTGGAGCCCTGCCCAGCAGGCCTGGCTGCCTTGATTTCAGGGCCTGGTGTGGGGGATCAGCCTTCATTTCAGGCCAGTGTCCCCAGCCTTTGAAAAGGGGTTCCTGGGGCTGCCGTCGCCCATGATGTGAGCAGTTTTGCTTTCCACACCCCCAGCTTGTGGACTGAGAATTTCCACGTGTGATAGAAGTAGGGGTAACTAGAGCATAATTACACTGTCAAGGTGACCTTACTTATGACCTCGTGGACCAAAAGAAGGCACGGGACTGGGCTCCTGGGCTATTTAAGAGCGGGGATGAGACTGAGGCAGGTGGGGAGATAATGCCTGTGAGAAGAATTCCCAGCAAATGGGGTGGAAGGATTCTCTCAGCATCTAGAATCTGCTCTCTTTGTTCTGCATCTTGGGCCTCCAGCAAACTGGTAACTTCTATGCCTTCCTTCCTGCCTCCAACAGAGAGTGCAGCTGAAAGTACGCATTTCAGGGCTGCGAACTGAACCAGGAGCTCGTCACACCACACCCCACCTGCCTTCACCACCACACACCACCAGACCCTGTTCCTCACACAATGGCCACAGGTCCTGGGTGGACAGCGCTTGGGAGGCAGCTGCCCCAACAAGCCAGAGCTGCTGCTGGCCTAGAGGCAGGCCCAGAGTTCCCTCAAGCTAAATGAGTATTTAGATGAGATTGAAACTGAAATGGATGTTCCACAAAAAGCCTAAACACGCGTCCTTCTCTTTTAGACATCCCTCAAGTCCTCCGAGCAGAAGTCATGGCGTCTGTACACAAATTAAATCTAAGTGCCTTGGGCATTGACAAGGACCTGTAAAGAGGCTTGCTCCTTCTTGTGGTATAAGTCCCTTGTCCCTTTAGTTTAAGGGGAGATGTTGAGAAAACAGTCATGATCCAAAGGTTGAGCTGTCTGATCTGCAGCCTCTGGGTTCTGGCCCGTCACCCACTGACCTTGGGCAAGGACAGCAACCCTTTAATCTTGGGTTCATTCTCATTCATCCCCCAGACACTCAGGTGTCGTGGACACAACAGACAGCCCTGCTCTCATGGAGCTGCTCATCTTCTGGCAGAAATGTAGGAGAAACAAAGACAGAAACATCGGGTGTCAGCTCCAAGGCCATAAGGAATATTGTCTGTTTCGTCTCCTCAAATTCTAAACCCTAGAAGGGTGCTTGGTACCTAATAGGGGCTCAATAAATAGATATGTTGATAACCATGGAAAAGCACTGGGGCTGTAAGTGTCCTGGCCAGAGTTTAAGCGGGCCGGGATGGGATGGGGGTGGGGGGTGCCGGGGAATCACCTGCAAAGCGGGGCGGCTATAGAGGGACTCCGGTAAGGCACCGTCCACGCACACAGGGCAGCTCGTGACGGGTCGGTACACGACCGTTCCGTGGTGTTACTAGTCTGCGAGAGCTGCCGCAGCAAAGTGCTGCACACTGCAGGGCTCAAACAGTAGAGCTTTATTATCTCACAGGTCTGAAGGCTGGAAGTCCAGGACCACAGTGTCTGCAGGGTTGCTCCCCTGCGGGCCGTGAGGGTGGACCTGCTCCAGAGCTCTCTCAGCGTGTAGGCAGCCGTCTGCTCCCTGAGTCTCTGCACGTGTCCTCCCTTTGGGCATGTCTCTCTGTCCAAATTTCCCCCTTTCATAAGGACACCAGTCATACTGGACTAAGGTCCACCCAAAAGACTTTGTTTTAACTCTATTACCTTTGTAAAGATCCCAACAGCAAATAAGGCTACATTCTGAGGTACTGGGGGTTAGGACTTCAACACAGGCATTTTGGGGTGGACACAATTCAACCCATAAATAAGCATTTAATAAATATTACCTGTTATTCATGATGACAGTAAAACCAATAACAAGGGGAAAGTAGAAACAAAAGCCAAAACTGTTGCCTCATGAGTTCATAATCTTCCAATAGCTCCACATGGCCCAGAAAGACGAGGGCCAGGTCTGTCAGCCTGGCAGTCAAGGACTTCCATGCTAAACCTTCACTGTGTTTTCCAGCCTTCGCTTCCGTCTAGGCAAAGTCTCCCAACCTTCCCTCAGTCCCTGCCTGGCATCTTTGCTTGGGCTGTGCTCCCTATGGATAGCCCTTCTTCCTCTTCTCTGCTCAGCCAACTTCAGCTCATCTTCAGAAGTGCAGCCCAGGCTCAGGTCCTTCAGGGGGCACTTCCTAATGGTTTACTGGTCAGTGTCCCAGCTCACGCAAGGGGGCTCTGAAGCAGGAAGGGACTATTTTCAGAGTAGGGAGGCTAAAGGAAACCAAATAGGGACAGAGGGACCAGGGACAGTAGAAAGCCACACCATCCCACGCCCCACAGGAGCTGAGGCTTTAGAGGAACCAGCCAAACCAGAATCACATTTGACAAGACAGGGAGGAAGCAGGTGGAATAAACTCCAGGCCTCGCTTTCCTTCTGCACCTCCATCTCCTGCTGGTGGCTCCAGTGGCCCAAGTGGAAACTGAGGGACAGGGCCGGGTACAGGGGATGCAGGCCGTTGCGGTCAGTCCCAGGGCACCCAGTAGGGAGGACAGGGGCTCTGGGGGTGAGTAGGGGGCAGACAGAATCATCAGCACACATGCTGCCCCTGTCTGTCTTGCCTTCCTCTGAACCCAAGTGGCATTTTTCATTTAGACCACTTATGTGACCTGTAGCCAAACAAAGCCATCTTAGCTGGGGATCTTACTTTCCAAGTGTGTGGCGGTCCCCCTGGCTGGAGCACAAGCCCCAGAGCAGACAGCATGTCAGATGCTCCCTCTGTGCCCCCCCTGCTCCCCCTGTGCCTTGCCCACCCCCCACCCTCAGTGCTGAGCACAGAGCTGGGCTTGTAGTACGTGCTTAGTAAATCAGAGCTGAACACAAGCTGGGGATGTGGAGATGAAGCGTGGGTGGGATCCATACAAATACATATTGAAAAATCACCAGTTCTGGAAGAACCATTGTCAGGCCCATTTCCTGCTGCAGATGGAGCCAGGAGACGCTCGGGGCTTGGCAACCTGACTGCCGAGGAGCAGCCAGGGAATTTAGCAGGAGACAGAGAAAATGAGCCCTGCGGGTCTGGCCCAGCCCCATCAAAAGCAGACTCGGGGCAGACTCTCTCTTCCCAGACTCGGGGGCCAAGGTGGGGTGGGAGCTGGCTCTGTCTGCTCAGGTCTGCCGTGAGCCAGAGCGCGGGGAGTCAGGCAGGGAGGAGGCGGCCTGGGTTTGGAAGCTGATGGTTCAGCCTGAGGCTGGGCAGAGCTTGAGGGCACAGAAATTGCCACCAGCAGGGAGAGCCTAGATGTGTCAGTTGTGGCACCAGTCAAGCCTATGCCCCTCCCCTGGCTGAAACCGTCTACCCTTGACCTAGGCTGGTTTGGGGCCGGGGCAGCCACTGAATGAACCAGCAGTGGGCACCTGCCTCAGTGGCAAAACCTGTCCATAGTCCAGTCACTGATACATGTGACAGACACTGTGGTTGTCACCTCCACATCCTTTCTAGTCCAGAGGATCTTCCTGGCCACTTCATTTCCATTTCTGAGGAATAAGCATGTGACTTAGGCAATACAATTTATAGGGAATTCTGATGGGAGTCTTAGAGGAAAACAGAATGACAAAGGCGATCTCCCTTACTTTTGTGAACACTGCGTCTCCGTGTGACGCTACAACTGCTGTTGCCATCTTGCTCCTACCAGAAGGTTAAATTGACACTGAGGCCATGGGACACAGAGGTGCAAAAACTTCAGTACTTTGGATGAGACAATTGAGCCCCTAAACCAAGCAGTTTTCATGCCTCACTATTCCAATATTGCAGTTATATGAGGTAATAAATATCTTTATTTTTTAAGTCAGCTCCAGTGGAGTTTGTTACTTGCGGCCAAAAGCACCCTATTTGTTATAACCTGAGAGATGATCAGCTAAGCAGGGCGGACTGTCTACCTCCAGGACCTGAGCAGGGCAGGGAGCCCACTAGTTCAGGAGGTGACTTTCAGTGTTGCACAAACATTTATTTTAATAGTTTAACATGTTTGCTTTGAGATCTATTCATTTCAACATATAAGTAGAACATCAAACCCATGACACAAATTTTTATATAAATTTGTTTATGCAAAAATGTGACTTATTTCAAAGGAGAACATTAGGGAAATAATAGTATGAATCCCTTAAAATAAAATATGGGATATGGAATGTGACTCTGAAATGTGGGTAGATTGGATCAGAGGCTACTGAGGAATTGGCCAGTAAGGTGTGAGAGAAGGGGCCTTCAACTCAACAGCTACAAATAAGGACCATAATGTGCCAAGTCTGGGCTAAGTACGGGGGATGCAGCAAGGAACATGGCAGTCATTCGCCCCGTTGTCCTGGTGCATCTAGTGCGGTGTGGAGATGGACGTTGACTGGGAAACTCTACAACACATTATTTAATTACAGTCAGTGCTGGTAAATTCTGTAAGGGAGACGAAGGGGTCTTGGGAACGTGTATAACAGAAACACCCAACTTCATCTGGAAGGACTGAGAAGTCCAGAGAGAGACTGAGAAAGGAGAATTCCCTGGGGCTGCCACCCCATTGGCTCAGCGCAGCTGAGGACCATGAATATCTGGAAAATAAACGTTTGCTCTAGGAAGCTGCTATAGGCTGAACTGTGTCCCCTCAAAAATTCCTATTTTGAAGTCGTAATCCCCAGTACCTCAGAATGTGACCGGATGTGGAGATAGGGTCTTTGAGAGATAATTAAAATGAGGTCATTAGAGTAGACTATAGTCCAATATGACTGGTGTCCTTACAATAAAGAGAAATTTGGGTGGAGATCCACATGTATGGAGGGAAGACCATGTGGAGACACGGGGAGAAGACGGCCACCTATACGCCAAGGAGAGAGGCCTGGAGCAGATCCTTCCCTCACGGCCCGAGGAAGGAAGCAACCCAGTGGCACCTTGACTGTGGACTTGCAGGCTCCAAATTTCTCTTGTTTCAGCCACCCAGTCTTTGTGACGGGAGCCCTCGTAAACGAATATGGAAGCCTAGGCGAGTTTTTGTCCTTTACAATGAAAAGAGCCCAAGTGAAGCTGGAAACAAGTAGACTTGAGTTTGGGAAGGGAGGATCCTTGCTGGGCCTGGGGACTCCCTGGGACAGCCCCCTCTGTGCCTGGGAGGCCTCACATCCTCTCTGCCTTGGCTTCCCCAAGCGGGGATGTGCGGCAGACACCCGTCTTCACTCCTGGACGGGGAGTGAGCTGGTGAGCAGGGTTATGGGCTCCCTGATGTTCTGACCTTGGATCAGTTGTAACAGTCCTACAGGGACGACGGGGTTTACTGCCAGGAAGAGAAATCCCAGGAAGCCAGCCGCTCTGTTCCTTGGGACAGCGGGGGCCGTGGGGGTGGAGTGAGATTCTCCAACCATGACTCATGCAAAGTTTCATGGGGAAGGGAAGTTAAGAGAGTCAAAATGACCAGACGGAAAAGCAGTTAAGCCCATTGTCAGGGCAGCATTACACAGAATTAAAAACTGCACTATTTGATCCTATTTGAGGCCCCAGCTGCCATGAACTAACACACTCCCAAACTGGGCGGGGTGAGCTCGGTACCCTGACTCAGGCTGGGCACATGTGGGCACAGGGGCCTTGTCCAGGGCAGGGGGCCTCTGTGCTTGAGCAGAACAGGCCCTCACCCTTTCATTCCATTCCTATTCCTTGGACCCCTTGATATCAGCTGGGTGACTGCCCCTTGAGGGGGGACACCATTAGAGCTGGCCCATGCCAGTGAAAAAATGGGGGGGGGGCTCGACTGGCCAGACTTGAGAGACCCCAAGAATAAGACTCTCCATTGTTCTGGTGAGAAAAATCCCCCAGGCATTTGGCAGGTGGAGAATTTGTAGGCAGGCCGAAAGCTGACTAGTTTTTCCTTCCCCAGAGTTTCTGGGCTGAGCAACACCTCCGGCAGAAGAAAGACTTGGACAGACAGCACTGAGGAAATCCTGGAGAAGTGGGGGGCCCAACAGGGAGAAAAACAGGCTTTTTCAGAGAGACAGGAGATTGACAGGTGCTAAGCAAGGGGGCTGAGGCCCAGCCAGGTCTGTGCCACACGTCAAGGCCCGAGAGCTGGGCGAGCCTCTCTGCGCCAGCAGCCGGTGCTCTGGGGGCTGGGCAGTCAGTACTTTCAAGCCAGCTAGTTGGTATCAGTGTCTCCGTCTGTCTGCTAGCATTTATTGAGTGCCGAGTGTTTACGAAATGCAATATTAGCAGCAAAGGAGAACTTTAAAAACCGGAACAGATTGTTTTTCAGTGTCCCTGTCTTTGAACATGGTCTGGATGAGCGGCGGCATGTCATCCTTTCCTACCCGCTCTTGCAATGGAGTAAGCAAAAGGCAGGAATGGGCACAGAAAAGGGATTTACTGGTCCATCTGCTTTAGCTGTCCCTGAGCCCATCCAAGTCCTCTTTGCTTTGTGCTAACCTGGCTTCCAAAGTCAACAAACCAACATTTGCTGTGTGCACTGCCGGGGGGCACACAGAGCAGCCCAGGTTGGAGGACATGCCTCCAAGGAGCTTTTCCACCTACTGGAAAAAGACACATGCCTATGAACCATCACTCAGGGCACAGGGATGGCGGGTGAAGGCCAGGTTAGGGTCAGGTGAGGGCCTTGAACATTGGAGAGCAAGAAGCAGCTGTTTGCTCACCCACTTCCTTAAGACACCCTCGAGAGACCCCTGTCCTTGCCTCTCTGTGATACCAGAGAGAGAAAACTTTTAGAAGCCAACACAAGGAAACAGATCGAATTTTCCCAGCACTCCCCCACCCCAACCCCTGTCCCTGGGAAGGCCAGGAAATGTCAAAGGATCTTTCTTTCCCACCCTAAAATATTCTTGATAATTATCACCAGAACTATTTATTGAGGGCCTGCTATGTGTCAGGTACTTCTTTTCAATCTTCACAATAATTCTGCAATACAAGTGGTACCATCCCATTTCACAGATGTGAAAATTAGACAATGAAATGCCTAAGTCTCTGCAAAAGTCCCAGAGCCGAAGGCAGAATTTAATGCAGGAGAGTCTAACGACAAAGGTTTCCTCCCAGCCTGAACCTTGGAATTGCTCAGTGTTTCCATAATCAGTGATTACAACTAATTCAATTTCAAGAATAATAAATTTGGAGTGCCTCTGAAAGGGAGTTGGGCAGCTATAAATAAATACTCATGTATATTTCTCTTGAGCAAGATCCAGTAAATTACAAGGAGCCACAGTTCTACCTGGAATCCATTTTTCATTCAGGACACAAGTCAGCAGCAGGCAGACCTTTCTCTGGGCTTCACAATGCAAGAAGAGGGAGGCCGTCAGCACTGTTTCCTTGAATCCTGCTGTGCAGTGGCGGTTTATTCTAGGAACCACGCTGCAGAGCGTGACCCAAAATAGAAAGGCAGGTTTTGTATGTTTCCATTCCCTAATGCTAGCACTTTGACCCTGTCCATAGTGGGCTGGGTTGGCTGCTGGGATTAATCAAACTTTATTGACACTTGAAGTATCCTAAATTGGCTTGAAATGCCAGGTGCCTCAGAGGTGATAGTTACCTTCAGAAAAGCACTTACGTCAAAGTCATATTTTAAGCACATTAACCTCACTTGATGCAGTCAAAGTTTCTGACCCTTGACAGACATTTAGGGCTAATGCGTTCTTCAAAGCTTGAGCTGTGACAAAGCACAGTTTGAGGATTTTTGTTTGTTTGTTTGTTTTTAAGATTTTATTTCTTTTGGGGGGGATAATTAGGTTTATTTATTTTTTAATTTTTATTTATTATTTTTAATGGAGGTACTGGGGATTGAACCCAGGACCTCGTGCATGCTAAGTGTGCACTCTACCACCGAGCTATACCCTCCCTACAAGCACGGGTTTTGACTTAAGGTTCTTAAACAGTGAGGATGACTGACTGAGGAGGTTTGGAATGGGTGAACCAACAGCAGGTCCATTTAGGTCAATTCCAGACCCTGATGGTGACCCCAGTGGCCAAGGCTCAGTTCCCACAATAGTCAGGGGCTGGAGGCCGAGAAAGCTGAACTCCCGAGGCATGCAGAGATTCAACGGTGAAATGGAGGCAGAGCAGCAAAGAAAATGTGCCTTTCTGTCTGCTCCCACTCAGCCCCTGCTGGTGGCTGACTTCCCATCACTAGGTATTCATCCCTTCTAGTCGACGCAGCGCTTCCCAAATGACCATCACAGGTCAGCAGCAAAACAAAGCTAGCGGACTTTCATAAACCTTGTAAAAGATTATCCTTTATTCTAAAATTCTACCCTTTACACTATGTGTTGCCCTTAAAATATGCTTTCTTTTAAGAGGTATTGGTGATACTGGGTGGGAATTTGTTTTCTTTTTAATGCTCTCACTTAGCAAAATAAAAAGATAGCACTGTCAGGGGCTGCTAAAATTTTTGGAAATGTTACTGGTCTAGGAGTCTCTGCATTACAACATTCTTCTCGGAAAGCACGCCTTTAGGATGCAGACAGTGCACGGTAAACCCAGAACAGGCCGTGAGAAAGAGCTTGCGGGTTCCTTTTTCATGTTCAGTGAGCATCAGGCAGAGCTGAGTGGGGAAAAGACTTCAAGCTGGGAAGGGGTCAGGCAAAGGCGCACTGTGTTTCTTTTACAATTTTGCCAAGGCTTTTCCTAGCTGTCTCCCCACCAAAGAAAGAGGAAAAATGATGCAAATAAATCCCCCAAGGAAAAAGGAGGAGAACAGAGCAGATTATGGTCTGGAAGGAAAGTTTTATTATGGATGACTTATCATACAAGAAAGACGGGTTATTATCGGGGCATCTCTTATCAGTGTTCTGTATCTCTCCAAAGTCCTCAACCAGAGGAAATTGCCTCAAAATGAAGCAAGAATGGGCCCAGTTAGTACTTGCTGTTCCCCTAGCCTGGAGAGCTCTTCCCCCACCTTTTCTCTTTTGAGGCCCCAGTTAGACTTCTTCCTGCTGCCCGTCCCAGCCCTCCTAGGCCCCATCCTTCCTTTCTCTGAGTTCCTACAGTACTCTGTTCATACTTTTACCGTATTTCTCATTGGGTATTTTTTAAAAGGACATTTCCTGCTGCTGATGAAAACATAAAAGTTAAAATGTTGACACTCAGAAGTAACAAGAGTAATAACAGACTTATGCCAGGCTCACTCTGTGCCTGGCCCTCTTCTGAGCAGCTATCAACCCTGTTAAATCCAATAACCCAATGGATCATCAACCCAAGCACTGCCCTACTTTCACAGCCAAAACAAGGTCTCACTGATCTTCCTTCATCTGGTGCCTAACACAGTGCTGACCCCAATCAATGCCTGATAGAAGAACTTTAAATTTATAAGAAAGACAACAGTTTGGCCTATTTCAAAGTTGCCTAATTTGGGAATATGGGGTGGGTCTAGATGGCGGGCGGGAGATTTCTCCTGCTGTTTAATTGTGGGAATCTATAATTAATTTGCACCCTCTACAGCCATACTGAATTATAAATGTATCAATACACTCATAATTTACCAATTTATTGATCAATGACTGGCCGCACTGGATGGGTATGTAATTCAATCGCTATCTTGGAAGTTCTGAAGTTACGTGGGTGTGTACAAAATTAGTTATATGTGTGTGTGTCCCAAAAGGATTAGCAAATTAGTACATTGTGCCTGTGTCAACACTCCTATTTTTAAACTAAACTGTTTACTTATTTAACTAACTTTTGGCTTTACTGATGGATGTTAGTACAGCAAACTGGTATTTAATGAAGCAGGAAAAATAATAAACCATGTTGATGTTATTCCTCCAAATAACTGCTTTTTAAAAACATCTCTTTGCTGGGAAGGCAAAATGGTGCTGGAAAAGGTCCAGAGAAATGCAATAATATTGTCAAGAAAATGGAATGGTTTCTATACAGCACCCCCCCACAAAAGGTCTCTTTTTCCAGGAAAGATGAAGGATGAAAGAAAATGTGATAAAAATCTATAAAATTGTGAAAGGAACAAAGAAGATAAACACAGAGTAGAGAGTTAGCTCCACATCCTCAAATAACAGAATTATGGTTTTTTTTCTGCCTTGGAGATCAAGGTAAATTTAGGTATGTAAAAGAAAATATTGTCTATGGATTGGGTAAAAGGATAAAAAGAAGTACTACTTTTTACACAATGCCAACTAGTTTAGAGGCATATGGGTTAAAGAATCATAGCAAATTATTAATAAAGATAAGACGTCGGGGGAGAGAGGGATTTCATAAGCTGATGAAGCTGAAATTGTATGTGGTAACTACAACTCTTACCAGTCATGCCTCAAATTAGATATTATGCTGGGTGGACCATTAATCAATGCATAAACATCTTTTGAACTTACATTTCTGTATTTCCTATTGTATATATGTATCAGTTGGATGATGAATTTGATTTTCACTAGCATGGGCAACTGATGGGTTTCATAGGCTATTTATAAAAACAATTACCTTCTAATAAAAGGCCCTTATTTCCATGACGAATGATAGTCCTTCGTAACAGAACAGACAGCAGGTCACTAATTAACTCACAGGCTGTTGGGCTGGTCTCTGGAACGTCAGCCCGAGTTCTGCCTTCAGCCAAAACACATCTCTGTCTCTCCTTCCAGTGCTTCCAAATCACCGAGCTGCCACGCTTTCCGGACGTGACGGCCACGTAAAAGATGCCTCTGTTTGTAAACTCGCCTTGTTCCTAGGGTGCTGAGTCCTGGCACCCACACCATGGAGATGCCCCCAGGGCCGTGTTCTAACACACAAGAGAGGATGATGGAAAAGGGTTGGGACCACTTCCCGGGTTTCGTTCGGCATGTCATTGCCACTCCTCTGGCTTCTCCTGACAGAGCCTTCACTTAGCAGATAATCACATTTCACCCTTCAGAACATGTGATTTCTATTAACATTGCAGCATTGCCCAGCAGGGCGGCCAGCCTTCCTGTGGCTGCTGGATGTGTGTGGTGCGTCCACAGAGCAGGGGCAGCGCCAGCCTGTTCAGTTCCAAGTAAAATCTTGGAGATCTTTGCCTTAAATAGTAATTATTCTGGCAGAGGTCCTTTATACCTTGTTCTAAATGTTATCCTTCCAAAAGCAGAGAGTGACTTTGTGGGAAGTCTTTCTTGTTTTAAAGAGTTTTAGTAAAGGCTCAGCAGCTTCAGAAACGGAGTGTGTGTGTTTTTATAGGCCGTTATGAAATGAACTGCAGTAACTAACAATTATTTCACACACCCATTTGCCTTTTCCAGAGACCTTCCAGGATTCAAGATCCCAAACCAAATACGGTCTGTGTGTTCCCAAACTATTTTTTCCAAGGGCTAAAGAGAAATTCCCATGAAACCTCATTCTTCCAGGATGCAGCACCCTGTCCATGCCAATGAAAAAAATACTCTTAAAGCTGTTTCGCAATATTAGGGTACATCATGGATATGATTAGTCCAAATCCCCTTGGTCATATAAAACATGTCACATAATTGTATTTTTGGTTGGGGAGGAGTGTTACAAAATAAATATTTCCCCATTAGAGCACACTGGGAAATGTTTGCTGACACCTACACTCAAACCCAGCAGGTTCCCTTGGAAGAGTTTGGCAAAAAACAGGCCTCTCCTTAACGAGGTGCTGGAGTTGGTTGAAAATTAAGTATTAATTTACAAAAAAATTTTGCATCTTCAGAATCAGAAATGAGGCCTGCCTGTGGGTGTCTATGCCTTCTGCGTTCCTCTGGCTTTTGGTCTGTGAAATGTCCTGGGTCAACCAAGGATCATCATCTTTTATTGAATTGCATCATTCTTTCTCTTTCTAAAGCAGTCTGTGGAAAACATCAAGAAAGGTTGGTTTTTTTTTTTCCTTTCCCAGAATTTTTTTCTTTTTCTATTTCCCCTACTGGAAAATTCTTTCTGAAACTGTTGATGGTTTATTTCATTTGATTCCAAGAGAGTCATAGTTGTGAGGGCCATGGGAGTACGAATCAATAGGTGTGATAATTACTGGTTCCTCTTGGAGAACTTTTTCCTCCACCATGCATTCTAGAGAGTCCTGGCTGCCCAGTCCTGCCCAGTTGCTCTAAGCAGTCTTGTCTGCCCCGGCTCCAGCTTCTACTGGTTGCCAGATTGAAGAGTGATGACCACAGAGGTAGTCACGGGGCTTTCACTGCCCCAGGTCACCAGGAGGTGTAGTGTCCTCATTTTCAGCTACACAAGGGTTCTCAGTTCCAGATCCAGGAATTTCCCCTCTGGCTTCCATGTTCTTAACAGACTCCATCTCCTTCTTTATATACATTCCCACACACACTCACTCAAATCACACAGAGCCTTGTGTAGTTATGCAGCCTTAATTTGTAAATGGAATGATGGTTGCAAATTAGTTATTATACTGGTCCTTCAAAGGCAAACTAAATACATTTTAATCCCCTAAGGTTCTGGAAATACTTCTCCTACCCCTAATACTGGAATTTCAAGGCACCAGAGCAAATGAGTAGGATTTAGATACAGGCTGGCCTCTGAGGATTCTTTCAATCACAACACTTTCTCTGGCTGCTCTGTTCAGATCGTGGGGATGGGGGTTTTAACACTACCTGGGACCCAAATCAGTCTACATATTTTAACACCATCTCCATCTGAAAAGAATTGTTTTTTGGGGAGAGGTTGGGAGAGGAAGAGCTTGACAAAATGATTCTAAAGTGTATTTAAGAGATATACATGAGACTAGTCAACAAAGTTTTTGAAAAGAAGAATAAGGAGAGGATACATACTTCCTTAGATACGAAACGCATGAGTTTCACTCCTGCCTAGTATGTAGAAAGGTGAAAAAAGTGCCTCTTCCATCCTTAGAAGAACATGAAACTATTAATTTTCTTGAATTCATCGGGATACTTAGGTCAGATCCACAGACAGACAAAGCCGTCAAGAAGAGATGAGACTAAGCAAGGCTTACTTGTGGTTGAGTCTAGAAAGAAGAGACACTGGATACCAAACAAAATTAAAATAAAATAAAAATAATTCAGCTAAAAATTGTAACAGATTGTGAAAGGGCACAAGTGGACTAGCATGAGATATAGCACTCTGGCAGCAAATACAAGAGGAAAGGACATGCATTTGCAGGCTATTCTCCACAGGCCTCCGTCCATTGCTTGAGAAAGGACTGAAATCAGGCAGGAGACCAAAGAAGCCCCCTCTGTGGCGAGGATTAGGGAAGGAGAGCAACACTGCTGAGGGAAAGGCACAAAGTTATTCCTACACCCTCCCCCGCTTAAGCCACTGGGGAAGGGCAGTAAACTGTTGTGCTCAGGGCACAGGTGATGGATGACCCTCTGCAGCTGGGAGAAGAGTAAAAGACAAAAAACAAAACAAAACAAAACCCCAAACCCTCTATTCCTGGGGAAGGAGCAGGAAATGGTCCTGGGCCCAGGGTCCAATAAGAGGTTTCCTATCTCTGGGAGACAGGCAGGATATTCTCTTTTGCACAAGACAAAAGACAAAGTTCAACTGCCACAGAGACGAAGGACAGAATTTCTGAGAAAGCCCCCCTCCTGAAACCCTAATATGTAGGGACTGCCTAAGCCTGAAACTTTTCTAGTGGGAAACACACCCAGCACTCCCCAGCACCAAGCAACAGCAGAATACCCCACAGGTTGGGAGCAAGAACCCGAGACACGGATACAAAGCAAAGGCCGAAATCTACCAGTGAAGAAAGAACATTGAGAAAAACCCTCTGGCATTCCAGTCATAACCATAAGTATAAGGTAATACTAAAGGAATTTGAGTCTGGTACTGCACTGAGTATAACCACAGCAACAACAAAACCCAAACCCAGCTCAAATCCTGTTATAGTCACTCAGTTTAGCAGAAGACGACGAAAGCCCATTTCCAGGCACAGATACTATGTACCTCAACCTTTTCTGCTCTATACACGATTATCTGGCATTCATTCAAAATTTAGGAGAAACACAAAAAACAAAGAAGAACAATCCACTGTCAAGAGACAAAGCAAGCAATGGAACCAGACCAAATGATGATACAGATGATAGGACTATCAAATAGGGAATTTAAAATAACTATGATTAGTGTATCAAAGGCCTGGTGGAAAAGATGGACAATATGTATGAACAGATGGAGAATCTTATCAGAGAAATAAAAACCAATGAAAAATTCAAGTGGAAGTGTTAGAAATAAAAGTCATAGTAACAAAGATGAAGAATGCCTTTGATGGGCTCATCAACAGATCTGACACAGCAGAGGAAAGACTCAATAAACTTGAAGACATGTAAATAGAAATAACTAAACTGAAACACAAAGAGAAACAAACATAAAAAGTCTAGAGGATCCAAGAGCTGCGGGACAGTGTTAAACACTCAAAATGGGACGCTAGAAGGAGGAAACAGAGAAAACGAGACGGAAGAAATATCTGAAGAGACAGTGATCAGAATTTTCACAAAATAATGAAAGATATCATGCCAAAGGCTCAAGAATCTCAAAGAAACCCAGGCAGCATAAATTTTTAAAAGTGCATAAAAAAGCAAGCACACCAAGATACATTCAAACTGCTGAAACTGAATTATACTTACACACATCTGAAAAAGCCAACAATAAAAAAAAACCTGAAAAAGGACCCATATGGTTTCATTGGAAAATTCTAGCAAACACTTAAAGAAGAAATATCACCAATTATAACTATATATGTAGAAAATAGAAGAGAGGGTAAAATGTCTCGATTGATTTTTGTGACGTATTACCCTAATATCAAAATCAGACAAACATAGTTTAAAAAATTACCTTTTTTTAGATATGCAGAAACCCTTATAAATTTTAAAAATATAAAGAATAATATGGGTATAAACGCCAAGTAATTAAAAATGGATAATTAAAATTGCTTATGTCAATATTTAAAAATTGACAGTTTAGGGGGAAAAGAATAATACATCATGAACAAATGGGGCTTATCCTGGAAAAGCAAGTTGGTTCAATTATTATTTTAAATCAATCAATGTCTTCCACCATATTAACAGCCTAAAGAAGAAAAACCACATGATCATATCAATTGATGTAGAAAAAGCAAATTGTCAAATGTCAATATCCATTTATGACAGATACTGTCAGTAGAACAGGATAAGGAAATACCTCAAATTGGTAAAGACATCCACAAAAAACCTATAGCTAACATCACACCTAATGGTGAAAGACAAATGCTTTTTCCTAATACTGGGAGCAGACAAGGCTATTCCCTCACCACTCCTGTTCACCGTCTTACTGCAAGCCCTGGCCAGTGCAATAAGGTAATAAAAAGAAATAAAGAGCATATAGTTTGCAAATGAAATGAAGCCAAAGCTGCAAAATCTGCGGCATGGGTTGAGCACTTTTAAGCTGTTAGAGTGCTCACCACCTAACTCTAAGTCTCCTGTACTTGGATAAGTTGATCACAGAACAAGTTAGATTGACATTAGGTCACCCACCAACCTCAAGAAAATTTCCATGCAACAAGGCACACCGTAAAACACCTCAAAATCTCTGACTCAGTGGCACATCCCTCTTAGGTATTAATTTGGCTCTGAGAGACCCAAGGCTTAACTAAAGAAATGGGATTCTCGAGTTTCAAAGAATTGAGAATGCCACCTTCCAGCACACCTGCTTATTTTATAAAAGTCTAACAACTGTGGTCCTAGAAGCTGTAGATGTCTACAAAAATGGCAAAATGTTACCAAGACAACCTGGAATTACAGTGGCTATCATGGTATGGGGAATGTTCCAATTAGGCAAGATCATTCAAGAAGTGCACTTGAAAGCAAGGGCCCCCAAATCAAACAAATAGAATGGGATAGGTACCTATTTTAACTGGTATGCAGAAGCCTCCAAAAGTCTTCAAGATTCCAAAGAGCTTCATTGAAAGATTCATTGCAAAATGCTAATGAAAAACTAAGGACACAACAGGTAAACAAACCTAAGATTAACATGACTCCTACTACTCCCCTTTATCCTCCTTTACCTGGATACTCAGTCTGTTAATCCTCTATCTGAACTGCTTTTCCACTCTGAGGGAACTACAAGACCATAAACAAAAGTCTGCCAAGATAGTGACCTTCCAGCTGCAGCATCTCCAAGGCCAGAAACCTTAAATAACACCTGGGCCTCCTCCAATGCACCCTGTTAAGGGTCCAACATCAAAACAGTGGCCCAGAAATCAGTGTCTCATTTGCAATCAACCAAGGCACTGGAAAAAAATTGTCTTTGAAAATACTATCAAACCCTTCCACCCAACTTGATGCCTTCATATCCACCCTTGAAGGAGGCCCTCATATGGGCCCCTCCCAGAGCTGTCAGGACTCTAAGAGGAATTCTCCAGTAAACTGCTATCAGTTATTCCCTTAAGCAGCCAATAAGTGTTCCAGAAATTGTATGAAATTCCTAGAAATCTGATATGCCTGGTGTCATATTGTTATTATCTTAATATGTTGGATGTCACAGAAATAATCGTTTCCTTGCCAATTCTATTATAATGAACTCTCATCAGATCTTTAACCATAGGAATTTAAAAATTTTTGTCATTTACAGACAGTTATTGTTTTATTCTGATGTTTTTGCAAAAGTGAGATTCATGAAAAAAATCCTACCAGGTACTCTTGACCCCTGCCACCACTGCCATATTACAAGGAGTTGAACCCGGGGTGCACATTTCACAACTGAAGAAGGCTCCACCTGACATCTGGTTCTGTACAAATGCTGGCGACCTCAAGACCAAATTGACTCAGAAGAGAAGTAGCTAACATCAAAGTAAACTGCTTCCTTCCAAGATGTGGGATCTAGAATGTTTCTTTATATTCCTCCTTCACTCTCTGATCATTATTTTTCTAATTCTTATTCCATGAAGGTCTTTACAATTCTTTTGTCTACTGTTTGCCTTGGAAAGATAATTGCCTGGAAAGGTAATGCCATCATTCACGTATCTCAGGTCATTTCAAAGGAGGCAGTAATCCAACCTCCAAATAACGGTATTGCGACCCTGCTTTCCTGCCTGTCACAAAGCTCTTCCTGATTTCCAATGCCTCAGCTTCTTTGGAACAAACCCAGCCCTCTATCATGCCAGGACCCCCGGGGGTCCACTAACCTGCCTCTGGTTAACAACAAATCCAAACCCAAGGACCGTGCATCCAGGCTCTGTACAAAGAAAGGGACACAAAGCAGGGATAACCAGAATAAAACCTCCTGTGTGGTCTACAGACTCTTCCAGTTTACTGATCTCCATGGCTGTCACCTTTCCAGTCCCAAGTCACAGACCCAAATGGGAATTACCAGGAGGCATTCAGGACTCAAAATGTTCTTCCTTTGGTAGGTCCCTACTCCCCCTGCTAGCATGAAGCGCAAAAGACATTATGAACAGAAATCTCTCCTTGACTCTCAAAGACGTTTCAGAATCTGCTGCTAAAGCAGTAGCTGCCCACCTCCAGTCCCCAGAAACCCTAGACTCTCTGGCTGAAGTTTTTCTTGCTAATAAGATAGCCCTTGATAATCTTTTAGCTGAGCAAGGAAGTGTCTGCGGAGGCCAAAACCACTTGCTGTATTTGAATTGACACTTCTAGGAAGTTAAAACTCAGCTATGTAAGATTGCTGAACAAGCCACTGGCTTAAGAAAATGACTCCTTCAACAGGGCCTTTCTTTGACTTATTTGATTCTGATTAGTTTTGGGTCCTGGAGACCACAGCTCTGAAGTGCCCTCCAGACACTGGGAGTTATCCTGCTTGTAATAATCATAGTAGCCTCCGCGGTGCACTGAATTCTCTCAAAAGTATTAAATGCATGTTCACAGCCGCTAACCACCAGCCAAATGATCTCCCTGAGAACAGAATGTCAGAACAGTGACAAAGAGAATAACCAACTTAAAGAATGTGAACACGACGTCAGGACCTGTAAATACCACACAGAGTTTCATCTAAACTGCAAAAATTCCACACTGGTAGCTGGCAGGAGCACTAACGCCTTAAGTTTTTCATCATCTCTCTCAGCTAGACTAGAAGTCTTATCAATACGGGAGAACTGTCAAAAACAGGACAATAGGCCCAAAATGGAGTCACACTAAGCCCCATGTCACCAAACTGAGGCTTAATTACAGCTTCAGCCTCTCCCAGAAATGGAATCTTAAACCAGTCAGTCAGGAATCACCTCAAGGACCAGCTCTGGTCAGGTAAGCTGCCTGCCAAACCCCAGCCATCCCGTAAAGGAAAGCGACCTTACAGTAACCAACACTCTTTTCTTGCCTCGTTTAACTTCCTTGTTCCTGCTCCCTTCCGCCTACAGCTCCTTTTTATCTACTAGACTGGTTGCTGCTCAGTTCATAAGTCATTGAGTAAAGCCAATAGGACCTTTAAAATTCACGCAGTTGAACTTCGGTTTTTTAACATGTGTGATGTAAGGACCTTACAACAGTATATTGCCAGTTCCTCCCTTCCAACAGTATTACATGCTTTGCTTTTACGTTTTATCCAGACATAACACATTACTACTATTTTTCACTCTTGACAGTCATTTATCTTTTAGAGCAACTTAAACATTTTAAGTGTATTTTCTTTTACCTTCGTTTATTCAACTTCCAGTGCTCTTCTGTCTTGCACCACAGTCCTCCTGCCTGGAGAACCTCCTCACTCCCGTGGAGAACATCACCAGCAATAAAGCCTTGGTTTTTGGTTTTTCTCCTGAATTCTCCCCGCTTCATTTGGGGGAGGGGTTTGGTTTTGGTTCTCCAGTTTCCTTCTCCCAGTTTTGCCAGTGCTCTCAAGGAAACAGGGTTTTGCCCTTTCTCTTGCAGATTAAGGCTTTTGTTCCAGAAGGGAGATGGGGGAGGGGTCCGGTGGGGTTTCAGGCCCCCCTGAAGGGGCTGTTTTTCCCTTCCCTAGACCTGCGCTACAGAGGGAGCCTTTAGTCACAGGACTTTAACCAGTCTTTTCTGTGAGTGCCTGGTGGGCTCCGTGGAGAAACGCCTTCTAGAAGATGCAAGCTCCCTCTACACAGGCAGTCCCTGGGGCACCGCCCTTCCCCCAGCCCACGCTCACTCTCCGCTGACTCTTTACTGACTCCAGGTGAATTCTTCTATTGGCTGCACCTGCTCCCGGGTAAGCAAAGGCTCATGTTCCATGCTTCCCCACAGGCCCGCGTCCATCCTTAGATTTCAGGCTTGATGATTGCCCTGTGACCTTAGCTTTCTGATGGGGCCAAAAAAAGTAGTAAACTTGCAGTTTGTCTGGAGTTTTAAAATAACAGTGGATAACTTCTAGAGCTCTACATCTGAGCATTGTGTTCTCTTTTCACCTCCGCGGCCACAGAGACATGCCTTCCCTCAGTGTGTATTTCATACCCATGGGAATGCCTTAGTGAAGCCCCAGCTGATGAGAATTGGATGGAGAGCATCATACTAACAAGAAGGTGCTCCTGTCAGCCAGGAGGTAGCACGCTTCCAGAAGTCAGCTCCACTACATGGAGAGCAGGAGGACCAACAGGACTAGGGAGCTGGGGTCCTGCCTCATGCTGGGAAGGGCCAGTAGAGAGTCCAGTTTGCAGAGAGGGCACGAGGATGGGAGAAATTACCTGGGCCTCTTGGCTTTCCAGGCCCCGTCTCAAGTCTCCAGTGTCAGCTGCAATCTGAGAGGCTGGGACCCACCCCCATGTGTGATGTCAGGATCTCCCTCTTCCCAGCTGTGGGGGACAGTGAAGAGTGTTTCAGCTTTTGCGGTGAAGATAACATGGTTGAGAGCCTCATTTATTGGAAGTAGAAAACTGGGCCCCAAAGGCACTCTGCTCCTGCTCCACACCTTGTACCTTTTTAGAAGTCTCAGCGGCTCCGGCCTCCTGCTGGTTCGTGTGATTTCCCTCTCCAACAAAAAGCAGGGACAAGCCAAAGAGATGTGTGCATCCAACCTGCTTTACGTACGTGGTCTGTATCCATGTGAAGTGAAAATTGACTTTTCTTTTTAATGAAAAGCTAACAGGGAGCTGCCGAGCAAACAGCAGAGCCTCCCCCTTACACTACCCTCAGGGCCATCTTTCAGAGTAGAAATCGTCATTCTCTTGCCTTCAAAGATGGCAGTGCTTTGCGCACACTCATCAACGAGGCTGCTTACAGACGTGCTACAGAAGAACACGTAGGTTCTTTGTAGGGTTCACTCAGTTAATTCACATTTTCCTCCAGCACTTATCTCCCAACACCCCCAAAGTGGTGGCTTTTGTCATCTGTGCTTTACAGATAGTAAAATCGAAGCTCATAGGGAGTGACTAACCCAAAGTCACTCGGCTCCAAAGGAGAGAAGTACCTCGGAGCAGCCCTGAAGTACCCGCATGGGCGCACAGTACAGGGGAGTGGGGGCATCTTTAAGTGGGAGCTAGCGGCCTTCAATGAGGTGCTTTCTGGCCTTTGTCACCAAGCCCATGTGCTGGATTCAGGACCCCCAGGGCAAGTGTATCAGTCTGCTAGGGCTGCTGTGACAAAATAGCACAGCCTGGGTGGCGTGAAGAACAGACGTATTTGCTCGTGGCTCTGGAGGCTAGGAGTCTAAGGTCAAGGTGCTGTAGGTTTGGGTTCTCCCACAGCCTCCCTCCTTGGCTGCTTTCTCACCGTGACATCGCGTGGTCTTTCCCCTGTGCACGTGCGTCCCTGGGGTCTCTGTGTGTGTCCAAGTGTTCTCTTCTTAGAAGGATACCAGCCAGACTGTTAGGCCCAGTCTAGTGGGCCCATTTGAACTTTTAAAAGTCCTTATCTCCAAATACAGTTGCATTCTGAAGTCCTGGGGTTAGGGCTTCAACATATGAATTTGAGGGGACACAACTAGCCCATCACGGCTAGTAACAATGGAGGGGGCGAGGGGGCTGCCGTTACCGCCCTACGGCTGCGGGGTCAAGGGGAGGGGTAGGTTACCAGAACCCAGGTGCTGACAAGGATGGCTACAGGGAGAGGGACACCTGACAGGAGCTGTGCAGCCAACAGTAGCCCAGCAGGGAGGGAATGGGGAGAATAAACACCCTGGCATCACTTTCCTCCCCTCTCTGAGCTCCCACTGGTGCCTCTCCTTGGCTGGACCCAAAGGGAAGCTAGGGGCAAGGGAACCTATTGACACAGCCCAGTGGGGTCAGCCTCTGAGGGTCAGAGCAGGATGGGAGAGGGGCGAGGGGCAAGCACACAATACTCAGGAGGGCCTGCAACCTGAACTTTAAATCCTGCTCTGGGCCATGGTGGTTTATGACAGGGGCACTCAATTGCCTGGTTTTCCAATCAATCCTGGTTATGTTCGGGGACCCTGAAGAAACAACTGTGTCTGTAGGGTCATTCTGAGGAGGCATTTCCCAAGAAAACAGTCTTCAGAGACATCTTCCCTAGGGTTGAGGTCAGGAGCGTCACCCTCATTGCTCAAGTGGACAGCAGAGAAGGGTCAGGTATGACCTGGGTTTCCACCCTCTCCTCAGAGCCCCTTCCAGCCGGAGTCCAGGTGTGCTTGGGGGCGCCGCCAGCATACCTCCGGGCCCTTGTCCACGCGGCTCCCTCTGCCTGGAGTCCCCTTCATACACCTTCTCAATGGCTGACTCATCCTTCAACAGGTAGCCACCTCCAGAACCCTTCCCTGCATCCTCAGGCCCAGGTCTGTGCCCCTTCAGTGGCTCTCCTGTACCTAGTGTTATCCCCATTGCAATACATGTGTGCTAGACTGAAACAAACTCACAGAACAGAAAAGCCCATTTTGGGGGCGATAGACCTTGGTTCAAATTCAAAAACAAAACCAAGGCAATCAGCAGGACTAAAGGACATTCACTGAGCTTCCTAGAAGGTAATGCGACTCTCACTGGAGATGTAATAGGCAAACCAATTTTATTCTTTTATCCATGTGTCATAGGACCATAACAAGTGGTAGGGGTGACTATCCAAAGATCCCAAACTTTGAATGTGTTTTAGGTTGGAAAGTATCTTAGGTGAGGGTGGAGGAGGGCTGGTATCCATCCACCCATCTGAGCGCACCCCAAGGAGCACTGGGCTAGGAGGTTCATGCGTACAGAAAAGCAGAAGCAATGGTCCCTGCCCTGCAATTACTTTCAGGCAGGCAAGAGACAACACATGCACACATGAGGCCGTAGGCAGTAATCACTGTGTACTCCGCGGCATTTCCCAGAGGCTCAGATGGTCTCTCCCACGTTACTGCATCGCGCTAAGTACCATGGGCAATGCAGCACTACCACGCAGAATGCAGCCTACTCCGATGGTTCGGAACCCTGGCATCGGAATCAGTCTTCCATCCTGACTCTTACCAGCTCCAACGCTGGACACAATGTTTAATCTGTCTTACGCTATTTCATCATCTGTACGATGGAAATAATAGTATCTTCCACTCAGGATTGATGTGAAGGTAGCACGAGCAAGCAGCACAAATGAAGTGCTCAGTAATTGTTAGCTGTTTTATTTAACTGACAAAAGTACTCGGGCACTTAGGAGGAAAATCACTGTGGGCTAGGTGGCCAGGGAAGGGCCATGGGACAGGAGAGACTTGAACTGAGCCTGGGGAGGGGAGAGGGGGTTGGAACTTCTGTGGATGGTGAACAGAAGGATGGGTAATGTAACCACCCAAAATACTGGCCCAAAGAGAGCCATTCCTATGGCCTCTGGGCTCAGACCTTGTCCAATTTACTTTAGTTTCTCTTCTTCATTCAAGCCTCCCACCTCAGGCAACCGCCCCCTCCCCGGCCCCCCGCCTGCAGGTCTGGCTCATTCCTCTTCTGCTCAAAACCTCCATGATTTGCTACTTGCCATGTGGCCCTCTAATTCCATCCCAAGGCTCCAGAGGTGCAGATCTGCAAACCAGCGTGATTAGCCACCACCGCTAGCTTCCCATTCAGCATATAAATCTAGTGCCTGGGATTACCTCATGCCAGAAAACCGAAATCCAAGTCAGATGGTTAAGGCATTAATAGCAGTGAGTGTTGTAAAGACTCAACAATGCGAACCTTCCCAAAATGAACCATCCTGACCTCCCTCGCGCTGACAATGCGTATGTGACATCATGTGTAAATGAGCCTTAAATTTGAACCAGGTGCCGAGAGCTGTCTGGCGTCTCCTGGCTGCTGTGTTAACCACTAACATGCACTGGGGGATTCTGAGGCAGTAAAATGGAGCAAAACGGATGGCAGTGACCAGGGCCGGGCGCAGCAGCTGTGGTAGTGAACATTCAAATCACACCCACCCTGTTGGGCCCAGGCCCCCAGGCCCTGTAAGGCTTATTTCCGGAGGGCTGGGGAGCCCAGGGAATTTGGCTGGCTCCACTCAGGGACAAGAGCTCCTCCATGCAAATCAAACCACCCTGACTTGCTTCCCAGACTGGATTCTGAGCTTTTTGGATTTGCATCCACGAGGTAGGCTCTCTCTGTAGCTCAGTCTGAAGCGGCAGTTGGTGACAGTGAAAGGCAGTGTGTGCAGGGACAAGTGGTCTAAGACGTATTTTCTGGGGGGAGGGGGCGCAATTTCCAAGGAAGAGAGCTAGTTCTGAATCCTTCAGGGCTATGACTTTTACCAGGCTGGCATCTGGAGATAAAAATATACCTTTGTCCAGCTGGCATCAGAAACTCCCTCAGCTGGGCCTCTCCCCATAGCAGGTTATATGACAAACAAGCTCTAGAGAACACTAGATACAATGTGGAGGGATGGAATGAGGTGTGTACGTGGGTGGGGTGTCCCTGCCATTGTTAGTCATAGGTATGAGAGAACAGATGAAGGGTAACACGAGCTACGAAAAAATTAAGTAAAAATAAGAGGGGTGCGTGTGTGTGTGTGTGTGTTTAATGCGTACTGTTCATAGTGGAGACAGGAAAAGAGGCACAGGAAGTGATTCTCTCTTGGTAGGAACTGTTCTAGAAGCTCTACACATGCTGGTGACAAGAAGCTGGAACCAAAGAGAGGTGAAAACCCACAGTCCACAGAGTCCATAGGACTTCAGCTTGAAAGAAATCCTTCCTCGTCTAAGGCAAGCTCTTAAACCGCCAACACTCACCAAGTGCACCGTGCTGTCCTGTGAAGTTGGGTGCGACAGGGTGGGCATGGAAGGCAGGTCCTGGATGGAAGATATAAAGGAGCTGGTAGAGTAGTATCTGTCATAAAGGCTATAATTGTGTGTTGAGACGTAAATATATAAGAATACGTATATTTTGCAGTTAAAAAAATTAAATGTAGCATCAAGATGCTGGGGTGGATTTCCTGAATAACAGAGCAAACAGTTACATGAAGTCATGGTCTGAGAAGTCCTTCCAGTGGAGGTGAGTGTTGGGTTAGGTTTTGAGGAAGAGGAGGAGCTTTGGAGAGGAAAGAGAATACAGCATGAATGGCTTGTGCAAAAATGTGGAGGCAGGAACTCCAGGGGGAGTCCCTTAAGATGCCAGAGGTCTTAATAGGCTCTGAGGGCAGGGGGATTTACTCGACCCCAGGACAATTTCCTCAAGCTCCCTAGAGCAGGGACTTTGGAACAAATTAAGTGTAGGTTTTTAGATGACCAGCCCATAAAGGCTGAAAGTACTTCTTTTCATAAAGGTTTTGGAACATGATGATGTTGATAGTCAATATAGAGAGGCAAGTAATGTTTTCTATCACCATTTTTGATTATGCCTTGCTCAAAGGCCCTCAACTATGACCCTACCTTTTGTTTGATGTCAAGTCCAACTCAGCCTACCTTTTGGCATTCTCTACAACCGGGAACCTACCCACTTCAGCTTTATTTCGCAAACCACATGTACATCTTTGCTCCTGGTAAAACTTTTACCTGTCATTTTCAAAATATACCTTTCATTTTCTTATACATTTGTTAGTATCTTCTAGTGGAAATGCCTTCCTCCCATTCTCCACTCTACTTTGGTTATCCTGCAATTTTACTTAGCTGTTACTCCCTCCACACAATCTTCCCTGCTCACCCAGAAGGCAGTGAGCCCCCATCCCTATTAAGCTGTCCAGCAGAATTTTCATGTTCCTATTACTCACCAAGCTATGTTATTTTTCCAATAAGCGCCCACTGAAGATCTAGTGTGCGCAAGGCAGGCACTATGGCCAAGCCTTGACCTTCAGGATATTACAACCCTAGCTGTGGGATTGTAAGCTCCAGGGGTGGTCTACCAACTAAAGGACAGATATTATACTTACTGAACAAGGCCGTATACCTGTATGAAAGGCAAAATCAGCCATTCACAAATGAGGTTGCAAATGGAGTTTCAAGAAATTTCTCGCACCAGAATAAAGTTCTAAGTTGCTAAAGTATGGCTCTGTGGCTTCCTGAAAGCAAGTTTCTTTTTGTTTTAATACATAGAAGTGCTGCTATTGAACACTGGGAAACATTTAAGTAAATGAACCTAAAAGTGATTAGACATCTTTTGGGGGATTTGATTGAAAAGATAAAAAAGTCTGGGAAAACCATTTTTACAATGACATTCAAATGCATGAGTGCAACTCTGTTTAGTCTGGTTAGCTAGTAAGTTGAGAACTATTCTGGATGAGTGAAAGCACAGAATTTATTTGAATGCAAATGAATGACAAATCTTTAGCCGGAGACATGGGGAGTCCCCCAACTATTTTGCTTCCCTTTGAAATGTAAATATTATCATGGTATAATCATTACTGATGGACTTGCAATGTAACATATAAACCTAAGAAGTCTTACAGTAGAAATGCTGTTTTCTTCCCTGAGTCCCAAAATCTTGGCAAAATTTTGTAAATTTGTAAGCCAGGAATTAATAATTAGGTATTTTTCCCTTCCAAAGTTTAGGATCAGCAATTTGGGGGCAGGAAGCCAATGACGTCATTAATCTATTTTTGTAACCAAGATGTCTTTTTATACATACTTCCTTCTGAATATAAGATAATTGAAGTCAGTGAGCATTAGAGAAGCAGAAATATTTACTGAATTTTGAATACAGACTTTGGTTATTTGGACCAGTAGTTTTGAAATACTGACCCATGAGAAAATTTTCGTGGGCCTTGATGAGAAAAATAATGAATATATAGCAAGCTTTTAACAAATCTAGATCTATTAAACTTAAAGAACTGTATTTTATTATAATATGACCTTCCTTACTTTTTTATATTAAAGAACAATGATGAATGGTGACAATTTTTTTTAATGCCCTCAATCAATTTGCAAAATAAAAAGTTGGCAATCTTATGAATGTTCCCAAATTTGTTTTAAAGTTTTAAGAACCTAGAAGAAATTCAGTTTTGGAAACAAGGCATTAGACTGTTGATGGTCTGAGCTATATTTGGATTTTTAAAACTGTATTTGTAGAGAGTCATAGGACACAGAAATGGAATTCTGACTGTTTTTCAAGGGATCCAAGATTTCTCGAAGTCTGACTGACAAATATTGGAACCCATTCCTCCTCTATGTAAAAGCCCATCTACCTTTCCTTTCCCTAGAATTTCCTCTGAAATAATTCACAACAATGCCATGGCAATAGACTGTGACTCAGAGGATGCACCACGGGCCCAAATGCTCTGACTGGAGTGCAGAACAGACCAAGACTTATATGCAACATTTAAAATGAATAAAGCAGCCTTTAACACAGTCAGAATTGACCATGTATCTACTATGAGCAGAACCTTTCTGCGGGAAAAACTCCAGCAGTTGGTTATACGTAATTATTAGCATGATAGTTAAGCACACTGGCTTTATAGTCAAATGTTAATTTACATTCTGCATGAGTGAGCCTGGGCAAGTTACTTAACTTCATACTCTCTCTAAACTTTAATTTCTACCCTATTGAATGTGGGACTATAACTGTACCTACCTCAGATCACATGAGATAATGCGCTTGGCATAGTGCCTGGCCCATACGTACAAGGGCTTGCTCATCGTTGTCATTTACTTTACAAGACTGATGGCCTTCCACTCATGTAGAATACCAAGCTCTCTCTTAGATTTGGACACAGAACCAAGTTAAAAGCACTAGGGAACTCTAAAAATGGTCTTCACTCTTTCCCTGTGGAGTGCCCTTCCCTAGAGACCCCACTTCCTTTGATTCCTACTATCACGGTCCGAGTAGAAGTGGAGTTAAGGGGTTCTAATCCAAATACAAAACACCTCAGGTTTATATAAGGCAAGCTGTGGGAGCCCAGGTTCTGAACTACCAGGCTTGGTTCTAGAGGACCTGGGAAGATGTCTGCAAGGGGAAGTGTTAGGAAATGTAGAGCTGTCACAACCTCTGAGATCCACTTCTTTGAAGGTTTGATCTTTTGTCTTTTAAAAAGAGTTATTTCCCTACAAGCACAATGGATGACTAGTCAAGGCTGAACCCTTCAGTCAATGAAAGGACACTTTATTGCCACTGAGTTGTCAAAGTTGCCTGCACTTTGAGAGTCAGGTTAAGTGGGTTTAATCACATCCTCATCTAGCTATCTCTCTTTCACCTCTTCTTCTGCCAACTCATTCTCATAGGGTCTCACCATTTTTGTTATTGTTAAACTAAGGTGAAATTTATGTAACATGAAATTAACCATTTTAAAGTATATAATTCACAGGCATTTAAGCACTGTCACATTGTTGTAAAACTGTATAGGGTCTCACCTTTGATCCCCAAACAACTGATCAAGGCATTTTCCTAAACAAAAACATTGAAGGTACTTCCCTTACTAAGAGAAATTCTGGTGTCAGCTGCCTCACCCCCATCCTGCCCTAGCGCCCCAACTTTCCTTAAACCTTGTTCTTCCACGGATACAAGTCTTTTCTATATTTGAGGGGAAGATGCCAGATGCCATCAGTTTCTTATCCTTTTGGAGAAAGGGATATAATTTGTTTAAAAAAAAAAAAGCTGTGAAATATTTAATAGATTTGTTTACAGAAGGTGATATTTACAAAAATAATTTTTAGCTTTATTTACTACTTAATGGAATATCAGCAACTTACTTGCAAATAATTCAGCAAGTATATACATATACATACACATATATATATGTATATATAAACAAAATGAACAAATGTTAAATTTTAGTGGTTGGTACATGGTAATATTATTCCAACTGATACATATGTTAAGGCTGGGTTGAGTAAAACTCATGGAGCAGAGCTTTTTTGATTAGATAGTTTATAGAAAATGGTATAAAAATTTGTTACATACTAAGTTTTAGGACATACTTGGTGTCAGCCGCAGTCCTTACGCCAAATTATTCAAATTAACCAAACCTGTTAACAGATCCAAGGACCGATTGGTCCTTCTGAGACAATCCTATTAGAGAATCCCAGAAGAGCAAGAGCAATGGACGCATCCCTCCTAAGAATATCACGCACAGGTCACCTCCTCTCCTGGGAACAGCACACATGCAAAGTGGACAACGCTCACGACAGCATTCATCAGAGCCATAGGAAAACCCCACGAACACAGAATGAAGTAAGGTTGAACAAATATCTGCTGAGCACCAGTTTAGTGAACTGATGGTGCTAGGTATTGTGCACATGCTGAAATGTACAGGATATGGTTCCTGTTTTGGGGTTAATTACAACTGGATCAGGGAGAGAATGTGTTTAAATGTGAAAAGCTAAATAGCACCACAACATTTAAAGGGCAATTACTCCATTGTTGGTGGGAATATATATAAATTAGTAAAACCTTTAATGGAGGGCATTTAGTAACATCTATCAAAATTAGAAATGCACGCACATAACCCTTGGACTCAGAATTTCAGTTAAATGGGTAGAAATGTATCTTACAGATACATTTATGTATGTGCTAAATGATATAATATATATAATAGTATAAAAATAATAATTGAAGCATTATATAAAACAGCAAAATTTCTTAAAAAATTTAAAACCCTAAGTATGCATTGATAGAAAACTGGTAAATTAATCTATGGTACATGCATTAATGAAAAATTATGTAGCTGTTAAACAGAGTTAGGTGGCTTTATAGGGACTGATACAGAATAATCTCTAAAATATAATGTTAAAGCAAAAATAAACAACTGGGACTACATCGAACTTAAAAGCTCTGAGCAACAAAGGAAATAATCGAGGAAGTAAAAAGGCAACCTACAGAATAAGAAAATATTTACAAACCATATATCTGATAAGGAGTTAACACCCAAAATACATATAAACTACTACAAATTAATAACAAAAAAACAAATAGCCCTATTTAAAAATGGGCAAAGGACTTGGAGACATACAAATGGGCAATGAACATATGAAGAGATGCTCACTAATTATCAGGGAAATGCAAATCAAAGCCATAATAAGAAATCACCTCACATCTGTTAGGATGGTCATTATTTAAAAAAATAGAAAACATCAAATGTTGGTAAGGATGCAGAGAAATTGGAATATTGTGCATTGTTGGTTGATGGGACTGTAAAATGATGCAGCCATTATGGAAAATAGTATGAAGGTTCCTCAAAAAATTAGAAATAGAATCACCACATGATATAGCAATGCTACTTCTGCGTATTTATTCAAAAGAACTGAAGGAGATATTTGCATTACTATATTCATGCCAGCATAATACACAATAGCGAATAGGTGGAAGCAATTTAAATGTCCACTGACAGATGAATGAATAAAAAATTGGGGTGCTTATACACAATGGAGTATCATTCAGCCTTTAAAAGGAAAGAAATCAATAAACCTCCTAGAAGAAAATATAGGCAAAACATTATCTGACATACATCTCAAAAATGTTCTCCTAGAACAGTCTACTCAAGCAATAGAAAAAAAAGCAAGAATAAACAAATGGGACCTAATGAAACTTACAAGCTTCTGCACAGCAAAGGAAACCATAAGTAAAACAAAAAGACAACCTATGGAATGGGAGAAAATTTTTGCAAATGAAACCAACAAAGGCTTGATCTCTAGAATATATAAGCAGCTCATATGACTTAATAAGAAACAACCAAACAACCCAATCCAAAAATGGGCAAAAGACCTAAACAAGCAATTCTCCAAGGAAGACATACAAATGATCAATAGGCACATGAAAAAATGCTCAATATCACTAATGATCAGAGAAATGTAAATCAAAACTATGATGAGATATCACCTCACACCAGTCAGAATGGCCATTATTCAAAAATCCACAAATGATAAAAGCTGGAGAGGCTGTGGAGAAAAGGGAACCCTCCTACACTGCTGGTGGGAATGCAGTTTGGTGCAGCCACTGTGGAAAACAGTATGGAGATTCCTCAAAAGACTAGGAATAGACTTACCATATGACCCAGGAATCCCACTCCTGGGCATATATCCAGAAGGAACCCTACTTCAGGATGACACCTGCACCCCAATGTTCATAGCAGCAGTATTTACAATAGCCAAGACATGGAGACAGCCTAAATGTCCATCAATGGATGACTGGATAAAGATGTGGTATATTTATACAATGGAATACTACTCAGCCATTAAACCTGACAACATAATGCCATTTGCAGCAACATGGATGCTCCTGGAGAATGTCATTCTAAGTGAAGTAAGCCAGAAAGAGAAAGAAAAATACCATATGAGATCGCTCATATGTGGAATCTAAAAAAACAAACAAACAAAGCATAAATACAAAACAGAAATAGACTCATAGACATAGAATACAAACTTGTGGTTGCCAAGGGGGCAGAGGGTGGGAAGGGATAGACAGGATTTCAAAATCGTAGAATAGATAAACAAGATTACACTGTATAGCACAGGGAGATATACACAAGATCTTATGGTAGCTCACAGAAAAAAATTTGACAATGAATACATATATGTTCATGTATAACTGAAAAATTGTGCTCTACACTGGAATTTGACACAACATTTTAAATGATTATAAATCAATAAAAAATGTTAAAAAAATAAAAGGAAAGAAATCCTGCCATATACTACAACATGGATGAAACTTGAAGATATTATGCTAAGGTTAAAAAGTCAGTCACAAAAGGACAAATCCATGATTCCATTATATAAGGTAGGTAAAGTGGTCAAACTCATTTTACTTACAGAAAGTAAAATGGTGGTTTCTAGGCTGGAGGAGGGGAAAATGGGAGTTTTTGCTCAATGGGCATAGAGTTTTAGTCATGCAAGATGGGGATCTGCTGTATAGCAATGTACATATAATTAATAATGGTACTTTAGACTAAAAAGTTTGTAAAGAGGGCAGATTTCCTATTAGGTGTTTTTTTAACCATAACTTAAATACATACATACATATCTTTATATAGTTCTAAGTGAAAAGAAGACAAAGAAAACTACAGGTAGTGTGCCAACATTTGTGTGTGTGCATATTCTATATAAATATATGGTTAAGTAGGCTTAGAACATATTTGCAAGGATACAGAAACCTGTAAGAGTGGCTGCTTCCAAAGAGGAAAACCAGGAGCTTGGGGCAGGAGGAGGGAAGCAATTTCATAAATTTTGACTTTGTATCACGTGCATATTACCAATTGAAATATGAAATACAAAAGCAATGTTTGAACACAACAGGAAATATATTACAAGACACTAATGATATATACCAACAGAATCATAAAGATAATAAGGGCTAGGTTGGGTAGAGGATGAAGTATTTACAAGGTGGGATTTGATCTGGGTCTTGGAGAATGGGAAGTATCCAGACAGAGGAGAGCAAGGACATTCTGGGTGTCTATGTGGAAGTCCGAGTTGGGAGAGAAGGACAGTGGGAGTAAAAATGTGGAAGCAATGAAAGGCAAACCAAGTGCCAGACAGCAGAACAGCCCCAGTGTAGAGTAGAATGCAGGTAAGAAAATGATGAAATGCAGTTGAGTGCATGAGGCAGGGAAGTCATATTATGAAAGCAGGATTCCAAGGAGACAAGCGGACAGCAATAGATGGAATGGATGGGAAGCCAGACACCTGCTAGAAGCACTCCAGTGGCTGTGCATTAAAATCATCTGGGAGGCTTTAAAAGTAGGTATTAATGCCTGGGCCCTTCCCTCCAGAGATTCTGATTTAATTGATTTGGGATGGAGTCTGGACATTGTCATTTTTTAAAGCTCCCCAAGTGATTCTAAAGAGACTTGTGTTGAGAATCACTGCAATAATCAACAGGCACAAAGAGACGAAGTCTCATATTCAGGTGCCAGCAGGAGGCTGGGGATAGGATAAAAGCAAATGTAGGAGACATGTCAAAGGAAGAGCTGATATGGTGACAGATGGGAGGTAAAGAGTGAAAAGATATATATAGTCTGTTAGGTTCCTTTGTGTTCATTCAACAAATATTTATTAAGCCATTCCCAAGTGCCAGGTATCATTCTAGGGTCTGAGATTTGGTGATGAACAAGACAGACGATTCCCAGTTCTTACGAAACTTGTAGTCTAGTGGACACAGATACAAGCAAATAAACTTGATTTCCAGTAGTGTCCTGTATAACAGGGTAGAGTTATAAAGCATGACTGTACGTTGGGGGCTGCTTGTTTACATCAGATAGTCAGGGAAGATCTCGCTGAGCGTGTGATATTTGAGCTGAGGCTTGAATGATGAGGAGCGAGGCTTGCAAAGGTCTTTGGAGTGAATGTTCTAACAAGGAAAGACAGTAAACACATGGGAACAAGTTTGTTGTGTCCAAGGGACAGACCTGCCTGTGTGCTGAGAAGAGTGAAAGACGGATACAAGTGGAGGTCAGAGAAATAAGCAGGTAGACAAAAGAGGGCCTCGCAGGCCATGGCACAGTGAGGTGGGACACCGTGGGAGGAAAGTAAGCAGGGTAGTGACAGGATCTGATTTACATCTTGAAACAACTACTTTGGCTGCACTCTGAAAATGGATTGCAGGTGGCAGGAATGGAAACAAGAAAACTAGCTGGGAGGTTAGATTAAAATAGTGGGGCCACTGACAGACATGGGGAAACTGCAGAGGGGAACAGATCTGAATATGTTGAGCTTGAGGTTACTGTGCAGCATCATCCAAGCAGAAATGTCCCAGAGCAACTAGAAATATGAGAAATAGGTGAGATTTAGGTTGTACCTACTAGCTGGGGAGCTACTTCCGAGGAGTCTGAAGAAAAGCAGGTTAGATGACACTATAGGAATCTAACAACGTTACCCAAAGAGGAAATTAATAAGACTTGGAAGAAAGGTTTCTAGTGGTGGGCCGGAGGGTTCTGTAATTAAGTCTTGAGTCACTGAACATTTTTATCGGTGAATGGGATGAAGACATGGCAGGATAATGAAGAATGTCCAAAAGCAGGGAAAAGTAACTGAGGCACTAGAATCAAGAGTCAAAAAAAATCTCACCTGCTGGAAGGATGGGCTGACGCTAACAAGATGGTATTCAAACAGATACACAGACAGGTAACGGGGGGGGGGGTGTGTGTGTACAAGGCGCTTTTGTTGACCACATACTTTATAAGCCTAGCGTAACGTCACTGTGAAAAAGCTGATGTAAAGTCAGAATATCATAATATTTATTACAAAACTACAAAAATTACTCTTCTGGGGAAGAATATATCAGTAGTGAAAACAAACCGCATTGCTCAGGATTATTTCTAGAACACTATTTTCCGGTCAGGCTGCTGACCAGGCGGCTGAAGGGAGAAGAGATATGCGGTTCGGAAACTACATGATCTGAGGAACAGTCAAGTAATGAAACTGTTCATATATTCAATTCAGTGCTCAAGCTTTTCCCAAATATCACATAATCTAACTTACAGACACAAAGTGTATTTCCCCCAGTGAAGAGAAAATTCAGTCTTCAAACATTGAAGGTCTTCAGAGGATTAAGAGAATTAAAGAAACTTGTCCAAAATTAGAAAAGGTAGAGCTAGGATTTGAACACAAGTAAGTTTGACTCCAAAACCTTTAATATGTGTATATTTATCTTTGTGTACATATATATGAAAAAAATACATAAATTTTCCATTGAGTCCAGCAGTTTCACATATAAGTCTACCTGAAAAGGTTCAGTCAGAAAAAATCCAAGGAGTATCTAAGCTTTTTTTCAGGCAAGAAATGTGCCTTATTTACCTTCACACCTTTAGGACCAGCAAGACTCCTAGTACATAATATGTGCTCTGAAACTGTTTGCTCAGCCCCTTTGCTTGTGTTGTGCATTAGTTCACTGATCAACAAAAAACATATACACATGCACCCAAATGGGAAATACTTCTCTGCAAGTCTTTTTCCTTCATAGCATTCCATATCAATGCTTTCTAATCCATCTGTCTTTTTTCCCTGGCAACTCAATTTCCCTCTCCACCCACTTACTCTGTCCCACAGGCGAATTAACTTCTCACTCCCACCTGTCCCCCTGGCCATCAGCCAAGATGAGTCTTCCTGCTGCTCATAATTGCTCATCCTGATTGACAGCCTGGCAAACGAGGACACTGGATCATGACGATAGCAAAAACATAGAGTGTTTAGGAAGGGTGAGAAACAAAGAACTCTGATCACAATGAAGAAACCACATCCACAATATCTTTACACATCTTTCATCAAAATTTTGTTTTCCCATTTTTCTACTTCATTATGGAAAGATTATATGTAGGAGGATTGTGATAGAAAGATGAATAAATTATGTGTTTAAATTAGAAAAGCTAATTTCTTAGGACGACAGAAGGTTCTGAGAAATTCTTAGACCAAAAATTATGACATCTAAAATCTAGGCAGAGTAACTTGCAGGGAACAAAGTATGTTTCCAATAGGGGTAATTCTAACACAGCCAGAGTATTGTCAACATGCCAAGAAGAAAAACAGGTTAAAATTATTTGAGTTCTTTTGCTTCTAGCATCTATTTCCCATTTCCATACACTGTACTGGCCGTATCAGTACTGGAGACAGCCCAAATGGAAATACTCTGCACACTCAGCTACCCATAGATTATTTAGTAGCCTGACCCTGCAAATACACAGGGCAGACGATGGAGAAGAGAAAAACCTGTTTACCCTAAAAAGAGATCCTCCAAATTCATTAACTTCCCATACAATGCTCATCATTTCATTTGTGCTCACATAACCTTATCCCTAGGCGCTGAAATGAATGGCTTCAGGGTCAAATGGCTACAGCACTTCCCCCGATGGGGGAATACATACCTCAAATATAAAATTGCATTGGTGCAAAGGACACATTGAGAAAGAAGTGACTCTTTCCCACCAGATCTCTGCTCACTTCACCCACCACCCATTACCCCCTAAAATAGGGAAGAAAAAAGTTCTTCTGCATACCAGAAATTGACAATTGTAACTGACTATAGACTTCAGTACAAAAATATAAAAAATATTTTTAAAAGTTCTTAGAGGTGGATGATTTATATATAGGTAAATATAGAACACAAGATTTTGCAAAGATAAAAATATTTTTTAGGAGCACTTGAAGGCCAATGATTAGCTCAGTTTATCAAGAGGCATGTGTAAGGTTTACCTGAAAATGGGTGGTTTCTCTTTGCTTCTCCATTGGTGAACATACCAAGGTACTAAACTTAAATTTAAAAGGCACCATGGTCACAACATTGTAAAATGATTATAAATCAATAAAAAATGTTAAAAAATAAATAAATAAAAGGCACCAAGGTAGGAAGAAACACTAGAGTACAGGAGCAAAGCCAGAGAGGCTGGGGTGACCTGGTAAGTTGCTACCCATCAAATGCCATTAGGAATTTCCCCCAGTGGGGGAATACACAGGACTTTCAAGACTTCAGTTCTACACCTAGATTGTGCTGACTTTCAGATTCTACTTCTAGATGGAAAAGGAAAAAAACAACAAAGATTTCCAGACCTTGGGTGTTTAAAGGGCCTTCACACAGTAAATCAACCTACTGCTGTCTTGTTTTCTCCGCAGCCAGACTGAAATAATACAGCACCAGCAGAGGTGTGAATTACCCCCATTCATCTTAATGGAGTGTTAACTTCAAAGGCTTGTTTTAACCATTTAAATGCTAAGCTCATGAGTAAACATTCTGTTAAAAAAAAGTACAATTTAAACATTCACCCTCAACATACGAAAGTAATTTATATTCTCAGCACTTCGTCTTCTAATTTAGCAAACAAGTCTCCAAGTGTTAGAAAAATATATATTTTGTGCTTTACTTAGTTTTATTTTAAATAGTTATTACCTAATAAATTATGAACATTAAGCCTATAATGAGAAGGCCTATATTTCCTGAGAAAAATGCTGAGGAGTCCTTGAACAAGGTTTTCCTTGAAATTCTGGTGAAGGGGGCACTGCTGTTACCAGTCATCTTACTAGTTTCCTCCAAACTCACAGGGAAAGTGGAAACTCCAGACAGGCAACTAGATAAGGCAGAATATTAAGGTAAAACAAAAGCAAACACTTCTGCAAATATTTTCTGCTGATAATAAGTTTTGCACAGTGTTCAATAGGTTACATGTCCCTCTGCCAAACCTCCCAGGATCCCACCCCATGAGCAGGTGACAAATGTATTAATTGATGCCCAGCTGTCATCACACTGAACATTTGCCCCAGGGGGCATCCTTGCATCTGTTGCAGATTTAGGGTTATTTTAGTATTACTGGGACTAGATTTATTTTAGCAGCTGAACACCTATTTGTATTTTGGATCTATAATTTCATAAACAGAAAAAGAGTGCCCAAGAATTAGCCAATAGATGGGCTTTAGCTGACCTGAAGCTACACGGGAGGCCAAGCCTGGCTGTGCCCCTGGGACCATGCTAAGTGCCTAGTTTCAGGAAGGCATTAGGAGGAGAGTACAGCTGGGGCAGAAATGTGGGAAAGCACTAAAAAGAGTGCACACGGGGCCAGTTCTCCTGTGAATGAAGGCTAGAAGAAGGTTCTAAACGTCTTAGTTGTACAAGATGGAAGATGAAGAAATTTCATGTCCCTGACTGAAAACAAATTCATTTTACAGGTCCAGATGAAGGGATAAAAGAAAGAAAGGGGATAAATACCTAATCTATTAAGAGAGCCTGTTTTGGTCTGCACCTAATTTATACAAGGTCATTTAATCCTCTGAACACAACCCTGTATAATTGGTATTAACTCCATTTAATACCTATGTGAAAGTGGAAGCTTTGAGAGGTTAAGCAGTTCGCCTAAACTCACTGAGATTTTCATCTCAGCCTTCCTAACCCCAAAACTTGGACATTTTCCATTACTCCATGCTGCTCTCAAGTTGCTGAAGAAGTATCTTAACTCAAAAGAGCAGCTCAGTTGTCAAATTTTTAGCCTATTTCCTAAGTGGGAAACAAGGGGGCACCTGCAGAAGTGTGTATTTCCATATATGCAAATTGACACTTTGCATGCAATTTCCTACTTTACATGTGCACAGGGGTAGGATTACATTTTTAAGATACACCCTGGTTTTGGAAGGCTGCTAACAAGGTATCCTTTCCATAGAACACTCCTGGAGGGGAGGGATCTGGCTGCTGGTCTCCAACCAGAAATAAGTCACATCAACGGGAAGACAGGAATGATCTATAACTTCCAAACAAAATAGAATAGAAATCATCAGTATTTGTCTCTGTTTGCTAAGTAGAAAGTCACATGTTCTAGTGACAAATGAGAAAGCTCAGAGAACTTTCAAATCCACAGCCAATCATCGCAGCTCTATCTTATACTGCACAACAGAGGAAAATCACAAAAGTTTCTTAGTCAGGATTTGGAGGCAAGGCAACACAAACAAACAAACAAACAAATAAAAAAACCAAGTGGCATAATCTCATAGTTTTGTTTTTAGTGAGCAATGTTGACATTAACCTACACATTAAGATTCAATTTTGTATGTAAACAATGTACTGATTTCTTAAAAAAAACAAAGAAACATTGACTCAATATATTTAATAATATTAAAAAATTATCTGCAAAAGACACTGTTAAGAATGAAAACACAAGCCAATGACTAGGAGAAAATCTTTGCAAAACACATTTATGATAAAAGACTAGTATCTAAACTATACAAAGAATGCTTAAAATTCAACCACGAGAAAACAACCCATTTTAAAAAATCTGAACCTCACCAAAGAAAATATACAGATGGCAAATAAGCATATGAAAAGATGCTCAACATAATAATTCATTAGGGAAATACGAATTAAAACAACAAAATACAATTACACACCCATTAGAATGGCGAAAATCCAAAACACTGACAACACCAAATGCTGGCGAGGATGTGGAACAATGAGAACTCTTCATACATTGCTGGCAGGACTGTAAAATGTTACAGCCACTTTGGAAGGCAGTTTAGCAGTTTCTCACTAGACTAAATATTCTACCATATGATATAGCAATTGTGCTCTTTGTATAAACCCAAATAAGCTGAAAACTTATGTCCACACAAAAATCTGCATACAAATGTTTGTAGCAGCTTTATCCATAAATGACAAAATTTGGAAGCAAACAAGAAGTCATTCAACAGGTGAACGGAAAAACAAACTGTGGTACATCCACACAATGGAGTATTATCAGTGATAAAAAGAAATGAGCTATCAAGATACGAAAAGAGACATGGAGGAAATTTAAATGCATATTGCTAAGTGAAGACAGTCTGAAAGGTTAGAGCTGAATGATTCCACTAAATAACATTGTAGAAAAAGCTCCTAGAGCTCATGGCTTTTTTGGAGACAGTAAAAAGATCAGTGGTTGACAACGTCTGCATCAAAAGTAAACCCTAATGTAAACCATGAACTTAAGTAAATAACAATGTATCAATACTGGCTCATCAAGTGTAAGAAATGCACCTCACTAATGCACGATCTTTGCCAGATGGGAAAATATGGGTGTCCTGGGAATGAGGGGATATATGAGAACTCTGTACTTTCTGCTCAATTATTTCAGTAAACATTAAAATTACCCTAGAAGATAAAGTCTATTAATTAAAAAAAAAAACCCACAACAAAAGATGCTCAACATTTTTAAGCGCATTTTGAGTTTGTTTCTTATTTCGATTAAAACCACTATGTCTACTTTCCCTTACTCACTCCCATTTTGTTGTGCTTTTCTGTTAATGTTTGCAAAAATGTCAAGCCCTACGAAGAGGATTCATCCAAGGTGCCTTCCAGAATAATCCCTTTTTTGCATAGGGAGGTAACTTACTCTTCATGAGAAGTGGGAAAATATTTTTTCATTTAGTAATCCAATTAAAAATAATGAGTGCTAAACTAAAATTACCAACCAAAATACCAAAGATGAGCAAAACAAACGCCTGTGGAAATAAGGAAAAAGATAAAGAAGAATTAGAGTATTTTTTTAAACCTCCGCCCTCTCCAATAATGTAGGTTAACAGTTCAAAATACATTAACTTTCTTCACGTAGTTAAAATACTTAATTATAAAATGACAAATTATTTCTTAAAATAAGATGCTTAAAAGAAACAAAAACGAACCTACCCCCAACTTTTTCCATGAGAGAAAATCCTCTCTGCTCAATTTAAGATAAAACAGCCCTGGGAATACAAAAATCAAACACGTGGATGTACTGGAACCTTAAAGTGGGAAGAGAAAAAAAAAAAAAAAGAATATTGCAAGATTCAGATGTGAGGCTGGATGACAATTTTATGTTTTATTATATGGATTTTTTGAAATAGAAAACTTACCAACTATACCAAATACATTCCTAATGTCAGGAACATAGAGTGCAAATAAAACAATGATAATATTGAGTGCTATAGTGATCAAAGAATGGCGAGTCCACGAGAATGGGAGATTGGAGAAAAGCATCATCATTAAAGCTTTCCTTGCCTGTATCACAGAAAAAGAAACAGATTTAAGCAAAGAGAAAGTGACAAAACCAAACTACTTGCTTAGGGAAACACACATATGGTAGTTACTATGATAATCTCATCCCCTAAACCATTTAGATTCCAAAAATACAGCATAAACTATTATTATAAGGTGTTTATTGCACATAAACTAAGAAATACACCTATCTGTGAGAGCTTCATGAGAATTAATTTGCTTTGATTCTTGAAAAAGTTTTCACATGCACTTCCTTTAGGCTGCATAATTTTCAAAATTACCAACAATAACACTGTGTGATGAAATCTCAGGGTATCCTTTTCATTAAATTCAACAGATAAAGGAATAAATGGTTTAAAATTGAAAAAGAAATCATGCCAGGGGACAGAAACACCATTTACTGTTTTATGTTATAATATGTCTCACAGCATGTAAATAGGAAAACTAGTTCATGACACTTCCCGCTGCTACGGCAGGCAACAGGCAGTCACATCCCACAAAGGTTTATCCGGTCCCCATGCCACTGATGGCGCTGCAGTCCACAAAGGGAGAAGGCAAAAAATTTTGAAGGCCCAGTTCTTAGGGAACTCACTGTTTAGAGACTCAAACATCCATGGAGAAGCATGTGTACCCAAAGCCAATGATTCCATTTTCTCAGAAATTCTTAAGATTCTTACATACGGCAACTAAATGCAGAGTGAAAAACTGTTCTGCCCCTTAAATTCTAATTCTAGAGCAAATAAAATTTGTGACTAAGACTAAACTAGAGCGTCTGTGTGAAAATAAATTTCCAGTAAACCAGAAGGAGTTTATTTTTTGCTGATTTGATTTTTCTTCTTCACGCACATTCTTTTGAAAACAGAATATAGAATTAAAGGGGGAAAAAAAAACCCAAACTTTAGAAGAACTATAGTCTCTAAATTGGAAACAATGCTGTGGGACAGCGTAAATCTAAACTAAATCTGAAAAAGCACAAATTAGCTTAGTGGTTCACTGCTATTTTTGTGCTTTCATGGGGCCATACACAAGTATGAGGTCTTTGATCAATTACCTGACAAATGAATAAGATACACAAGATTAGATGTGATTCAAACATTCTAGTCTGTAAAGAATTAGTGTTGCCATATTAGGGAGCTGCTACACTGAGCAACAAAACCTTTAAGAGAATACTTACAGGGAAGTGGATTAGAGGCACTGTCAAAAGCACAGCAAATAGTATGCATAACTTCACAGTCGTGACAGCAACATCATGTGGCAAGTATTTACTATAACCCTGTAGTAATTCTGACGCCACTTTGTCTGAAAATTTAAAAAATAATAAGGGTCACAATATAAACTACTAAGATGTCAATAACAGTGACATTATTTTCCTTTGCACAAACGGATCCTAACAGAGTTTGGATGCTCAGGACCAAAGCCATCTCTGGCCTTTTTCCTATCTTACGAAACACAGAGACATTAGTTAAACATCTTCTTGAAACCTACAATCTTGTCTTTTAGTGAAACTAGAAATTAGCACAGGCAGAATCTCTAACATGATGACAATGAATATATATTAAAAATTATTTATTTTGAGCTTTTCCATCATCTGAAGGTTTTGAACATTTATGTTACTTTGTAAAGTGCTTTCACGTGTCCTACAGAATTTGGTCCTTACAACAATCTAAGTTAGGTAGTTGCGCTAAAAAGCATTAACTGACTTGCCCAAGATCATACAACACAAAGGGGCACACCTGGCAGAGTTGTGCACCCAACTTTCTTTTTTTTTGGTGGCAAAGTCACCTTTTCCTCAATATCACAATGCCTTCTAGAATCTTACAGCGTTTTGGGCATGTTACCTGTTACCTGTTTCAACATTTCATCTGTACATTCATCTGTTACAAGAGGATGCAGTTTAGGGTAACAACTTCCTTAGCAAGCCAGCGTGTAGTCAGTGACAGAACCTGTCCATGCTGGCCACACTTCACTGCACAGTATTCTTCCAACCTCACGTCTTCCTCACCCCAAGTCAGACGAGGGGTATGAAGACTGAGAGTTCTCAAGAACACTCCATACTGTTGCCTTGTAGGGATAGATGAGCTTGTACTTAAAAGAGAACGGTCTTCTTCTTTTTTTTTTTTTTTTAATTTGACAGCGTATGTTTTGGAAAAGTTGCTTTGGAGGAAATAAAAAAAACAAATCAAACACACCTCTGTTCTCAAAGACCTTAACATTTACAGGAGCAATAAGATGAACACAATCATGAAACAGAAAGTGTATAAACACAGATACACACTCGAGTGTCAGAAGAAGGTCTAAGCAAAGAGCTATGGTGATTCTGAACAGGGAAAGATAACTATGGCTTTGGGATCCATGTAGAAGAAATCCAGGAAGACTTGAGTAGGGTCATCATGATACGGTGAGCAGCAGGGGAGTAGAGGGCCTTGACTTCTGGTATCACACAGACTAATGTTCAACTCCTACCAGCAACTTATCTTCTCTGAGTCTCTTGGGTCTTACATCTGTAAAGTGGGGGCAATACTATACTGACCTGTAGAGTTACTGAGAGCATTACATGAGTTACTCGATGTGTGCTGACATTCAAAGATGCAGGGGGGAGAGTCTCTCTAGGACCAAGACCTACACTAGCAGGAGCCCCAAGGTAGCCAAGGGAATATGCATCTGAGAAAATGAGCAGCCCAGCAGCACCAGAGCAGCTGAGAGAGTGTGCCGCAGAGCAGAGACTAGTGGGTGATAAGCTGGAAATGCATTTAAGACCCAGGAGAGAGCTCTTCTCAGGGTCTGGACTCAATCCGGCAGGCCACAGAGATGCAACGACTTCCAAAGAAAAGCATATTATGATCTGAACTAAGCAGGAAGACAGATTGGAAGAAAAAGGGGCCTCAAACAGGAGTAACAGTTAGAAGGCTACTGTCATAATCACTGAGAGGTAATGCGAATTCAAACCAGATCGGTAACAATGGAAATGGGATAGAAACTGTCTAAAGTATCACACATACCCAACATCAGGTGGGACTATATGGACCAGGTAAGAGATCAGAAGAGCCAGGGAAGCTGAATTCTAGTCCCAAATCTATGAGATACTTGTGAGTCTTTGGAGAAATATGGCAAACTATTTTATTTCCACTTTCTGAATCATAAAAAATGAGCTATTAACATTTATTGCTTAACAACTTTGTAGACTTTTAAAACAGTCTGGTTACTATGCAACATTTGGGTATTGGCCTGGCTCACCAGAGGAACACTTTTTCTTCCTCATCTTATAATGCTTTACCATCTATAATCAGAGCCAGTATTATTAACCTAGGTACATACTTATTGGTCCCTTTCATCTGACAAAATTTAGATATTAACTACGCCTTGAGAGCACTAAATAAAAGGATCCCAAGCAGCTTCAGAAGCCTGAAGAACCAGGTGCATTACAAATTCAAAGTATCTGTTGCATGTCTACGTTCTACTTTCCCAAGATAAAAACCTTTCTCCTGAGCCACTCAGTTGTGTTCTTAGCTGAGCCTTAACACATGTAAGGGATAGAGTACAACACACTTTTCCGGATTCAGACAAATCTCTACAAAGCTCAGTAAGGACCTGACGGTGATCTCCTCAAGTTATACAATCTATTGAAGTCAGGAGGCTGTCCTGTTTAATGCACACTGTCAGAGTATGAAGTTTATAAAGATTACCACTGAGTAACAGAAAGATCACTGGATTAATAATCAGGAGACCTGCCACTAACTGTGTGACAGGCCACTTCACCTCTTGGACTTCAGCTTCTCATCTATACAGTGAGTTGAAGGCCCTGACCTGTGACAAGCCCTTCTGACAAGGGCTCAGGCTCAACCAGCAATTTCTTTCTATAAGATCAAAAGCCACTGCCACTCCAATAGAAATATACCATAAAAGCTTTTCTCTGGTTATGATTAACAACCCAGAAAAGAAACACCGTGAATAGTAAATCAGTATCTGAATCTTCTTCTGTCTTTGGAGAAGGAATTACTTTTATATCGTTCTTTCTTTCCTCCTATCTATGTGTCTATCACCTATCTACCTACCCACCATGTAATTTTTTCTTAGATGTATATTTCTCCATTACATAAAATGTGGCTATTTTGAAGAATGTGCATTGCTGAAGAAGGGTTGTCAGAGACAACAGCTTTACTTGGTAACCAGGAAAATCTCTGTGTAGGGAACATTTCCTGCACATGATGAAAATATTTAGCCTCTCTATTTAAACAAAAATAGATAGATAGATAGATAGATAGATAGACAGACAGACAGACAGATAGACAGACAGAGAGAGAGAGAGAGAGAGATGCCTGGAGCTTAAGTGAGCCAGGCTTTTCCAAAAGTTCACTTTGAGAAAACACTTGGAATGAAGGGGATCTGGGTTCCATGGCATAACTCCCGAGGAGACAGCACAGTAATACAGGCACTGACTCTGGAAAGAGTCAGAATTGGATTCAAATCCCAATTCATTATTCATTAGCTGTGGGTGCTGGCCAAACTGCCCAACCTATATGAACATATACCTTGCAGAGTTGTTGTAAGGATTAAGTTGGGCGATGTATGTAAAACACCTGGCACTTACGTAATAAATGTTAGTTCAAAAAAATGTATTAGCATCCATCATTCTTCCACTTCCCTTCCAATCTAAGCTTTCTTACAATTTAACACAGCTCCTAACATCTCGTGGTCATTTATGTAACCATTTTCAGCTATCCTGGAGACTGTAGGTCATTTGAGGTTTTTTCCATATAGCTCTGTTTATCTATAGGGAAGAAAAGGGGGTTCATTTTTGGACTTCTTCTCAATTTTGGAGATCCCTAAATATAATAGTATTTGTGCCAGGTGATAATTTTAATTTACAAAAATATATAGTTCTACTAAGTTTTTGCTGAATCTCAACAGAGACCCTGCTATACTATCTTATTGCTATAGAAAAGTCTTACTGAGCTCAAGTCTATACAAAAACAAATCCAACAACCAAAAATAGAGTTTACGTGTTTCAAGAATTTTGTTTCATTAACAATGATCAAAGTTGAACAATCTGTTAACTTTCCTTTAGTGTATCCATGCTCATGTTGGAAGTAAGAAGTAATGCTCTTCCTGATGTGCACGGAGCTCCACCACTCTTATCCGACAAAACACAAACATGCAAGAGCAGATTTAGATTAATGAATCGCCTTTATTACCGTTGAAATGACAGAGAGATAGCAAGAAAAGACCTATAAAGAACAAATAGAATTTTCTCACACACTGAAAACTCCAAGATAACACACTGTATACTGAAAAGTTACCATATTTAAATTAAATTTCATTAACGATAGTAAGAAGAAAAGTACAGTGGTGAAAAATAGAGTACCTGAAATTATGAAATAATGACACTAACAATGGTAAAAATAATGTATCACACTAGCAGCAGCAGCTCTCCTTTGTGGAAGACTGCTATGTGCCAGATATTGTAACCAGCCTTGTACACACATTTACTTCCTCTTCAGTACAACTCTATACAATTACCCCTATGTTGAAGATGAGGAGATAAAGATACTGCAAGGTGAAGTGTCCTGTTCAAGGTCACACAGCTGGTTAGAGCCAGGTAGTTTTTTAAAAATCGTTATTTGTTGGATTTCAAAATCCATACTCTTTCCACCGGGCTTAAGAAAGGTGGCTATGAAAGTAAATGTTGTCCAAAAACCTGTCATACTTGGAAAAACTCTGGGAGGTAAGCAAAGCACCATGACAAGCCATCGTGGATGTCTAAAACCTGAAACACATGCACAAGGCTATGGACCATGAAGTCAGAGTCATAACAGCTAAATATCACCAAAGTAATAACAGCCATCTACTTGGAACGTTGTTATAAAAGCATTCATATAAAAGCACTCATAAACTGAAAAGTGTATCCAAGAATTTGACAAATGGAGTGTAATTTGTTATAATGTGTCTGTTAGCAAATAAAACAAGAGAGCTTACAATTTTTTTTCCTGTTCTAGACTTCTAAGTTTTACTTTTTCTTGAGATTCTTATCATTAGAGGAAAAAACAGACCAAGTGTGTAATTTTTCAAAAATAAAGAAAAGAATATTTTACTTTTATTTTATGAATTGAAAAGAATCCTTTAAAAATTTAGGAAGAAAGGTCATGGCACATCACAGAATGCACTGGCAGAAACATGTGAATTAAGCCCAAAGGCAGAACTCTCTGACATCTAAGTGTACAACTACAGTCCACTGCAAAACCCTGTCCTTTCTTGACTTGTTCTTCTGCAATTAAGATGACCGATTCTCCCAACCTCCCCAACTGCTGAACTAGAGTCTAAGATACTGAATTCTCAATTTAAAAGAATTGTTATTGTACATTTTCTTCTTGTAGAAAGATTTCACTGTCCACAAGCCTGAGGTTTTACTTTGGTGTTTAAGAAAACTTTCATATGAAGTTATCATTCTTTAACTTGATCCACCTTTTTAAGAGAAAGAAAATCAATTCTTTGAGGCCCATGGAGCCACCACAGTAGTGCACTGAATTCCGGCAGCCTGAACAGATTAATCTGCTAATGAAAGGCAGAAACAAAATCCATATTCAGGTGTGAGATCAACTACAGAACAATTTATTCTATGATCTATAATGAACGTAATATACTTACCATAAAAAGTGAGGTACCCAAAGAGTGCAGATACAAAATAAACGAGAAAACTTAAAGCAATGGCTGTATTGGTTACATTCTGCATTCTTTTCTTAGAAGGGCTAAAAGACAAAATGGCACAAGTAGAATCAATGCTCTGAATTATATCTAAATAAATAAGTATCTCCCAAGCCATTCAAAAGGATTCCTTAATCATTCAAGACCTAGTTCTTTAATAACTACACACAAGAGTTCCTGATTTGAAATGGCTGCACAAGGGATTACGCTTCTAAGAAACATTCCCAAGTTGGACAGAACTAACTCTTGGTTCTTTTGTTTTAAACTAACACTTAGAATCCAGCGATGGGAGGGAAGGAGTCATAGATGAGAATGTTATTCAATCTGGAAGTCCTAGAAGTAAAAAGACATACTTAATACATTTAAAATATTCCAGGAATCTGTAGTACCTTTGAAGTTCACAGTAAATAGGCAATATTGAGGTATGGCAGAGAAATGAAAAAGCCATGGTTGGTATGGCATAAGCACTCTGAAAAAAAATGTTTAAAAGATGAAATTATTAAATGCTATTCTGTTGAAACCACAACTTCATTTGACAATAAATTCAGTGCTCTAAAAAAAAATCGATTTAGTTAAAATTTATTTCGTCTTTCATGAACACCTGTTTGTAAGTTTTTTTTTTAATGAGACACACAATTATGGTCACCAGCAAATATTTCACTTGATAGCTGCATTGTCTGTACTAGCCAAAATATCTCTTGGCTGCTTCCAAACCATGTTGTTTTTTTACTACGATCACTGCTGCTTCTACATTATTTGGGTAAGATAGAAGTAACTTAGGTAAGATAGCTAATATTTAGGTAAGATTAAATAATATCAGTCTAGAAATGATCTTATTGTAATTTTCAGTCTTTCCTAATGTATGCATTAGAAAACTGAGCAGCAATAATAGATAATGCTTTTGAACGTTTCACCAGCTCAATCCAAGCACCAACTTAATCTAACAGAATAGTGAATATATTAATCACATCTTAGCATCTTTGACTAGAGTCTCTTTCAGTGGGAATGAACGTGATTAACTGAGACCAACAAATTCTTAGAGATTTGTTGGAATATATGATCATAGTTTTTGTTGTCGTCATTAATTTCAAAAGTTAAGAACCAGAGGAAGTTACAAAACAAACAAAAGTTACCATCTAAGTGAAAATACTGTCTTTACAAAATGGATAGTAATGATTCACTTTCTCTTTTCTACTCTAAAAAAAACTTCCACTTAACTAACTAAAGGCTCATTCAGCAAAAGAAGTTCCAGATGACTGAAGACCTATCTTTGAACATAAGGCCTCCTAAACATCTGAAGAGTGCTGGGAGGAAGGAAAGCTGTAGAGTTTCCTGAAGCTGGATTAGGGGAATGCAAGTTTAATTCACAAATTCTCTTTCATATATTGCTCAATTTCCTGGCTTGTCAATTACCCTACCTGGATCTTTAAGGCACAAGGAGGCCTTTACCATGTAACCTCCCTTGTGGGGCCAGAGAGGCATTTCTCACTTAAAACTGGGAATAAAAAGGAAAATTCTGGAGGAGCTACCACATTGACACGTCACACTAAGCGAGTTGCATATGAGTGGAGGGGATTCTAGGATCAAAAAGCATACATGAAGAAACCTGCTGCAGTAGGAAGCCATGGAGCGCTTCCAGAACGATAAGGCAGAGGTCATCTGGATCACAGTTCCTGGCTCCTCTGCTGATGCTCAGGACTCTTGCAGGCATTCCCAGTGTCCTAGGGCTCTCAGGGAAGGCAAGGGGACTTGGTCTTTCAGCCTCCACTACAGACATCATAAATTTCAACTTCGGAATGTTGGCCAGAAAACATATTGGCAGTGCTCAACTGCTGGTCCAATGATGAGGCTGTTTAGCCACAGACCGAGGTTCTACTCACAGGGGAGGAGTTTTGGATATAATTGGCTATTTAGCTTTACAAGTCCAGAGGGCAACAGGAAGTCTGTATCCACAGAGGACCTTATTGGCCAGACCAGACATTCGGTAAATCTGTTCTTTTAGGCAGTGGCCCATTTAAAACAGGCTCCATTTAAAAGCATGCCAAAAAAGCGAGGCTGTTTCATAATGGGCCACCCTGTGTTAAATAATATTATTCTTCTGGTAGGCAACCCTATACTTAGCACTTTCACGAAAATTAATTAGTTACAGGTACAAAGACCTAAGAGACCCTGTTACACAAATCTCTTAAAACTTGAAATGCGAAAAATCAACCCAAAGTATCTGTTAATAACTTACACACCTCTTTGGAGAAATGAAAAGCTTTGGTTTACAATCATCTGTAGCATTTGAAATCTGTTTAAGAGGATTGAGGGGAAAGAGAGAAACCAACGGTTATTAAAAGTCAGAATACATAAAAAAAATGATGAGTTTATTACTACTAGGCTTTCAAATAAAAGTATTTCAAAACAAAGTTTCCAAATGCAATATTGCCATTACTTTTTTATTAATCAGGAAAAAAAATCACTATTAGTTAGATTTTTTCTTTTTAACTTAAAAAAAGAAAAGGAAGAAACTTCAAAAAAATTACCTGGAAGTGTTGCTCCACATAATTTAATGTCAGAGGACAGGGGATGGACCATTTTTTAATTATTATCTGTAAGAGTGAGTAGAATCAGCACTCAGGTTGTATCTTATAAAATGCATGACAAGAAACAAATTTCAAATAGGTTATCATTATTTCAATTAATCTAACACCATACCAAATAATATGCTAACTAACAGAAGAGTCTCTGTTCCTATAATTTTCCCTGTTAGAATGGGGTCATCATTTGACACGGTCACCTGCGGAGGGGGAGGACGGAGGTCCTGCGTCTCTGTTTCATGGAGATCTCCCCCATTAAAGACTGAGAGTACTCTTGTGTCAACTTTCAAAACTCCAATAGTATCAAGGCATTTTTTAAAAAATGCAACTCAAAATGGGAACATGACTTTTTTTAGTGACAAAATAACAAGAATATGGCTATTTGTGGACTTGGCATCAATGGCAGATAAAAAACAGTTTTAGTAGTTTTGGAAATGGCCACAGGCAGGTGCAAAGGGAGAGGCTTAGGGATTTCTGAAGTATAAGCACTGTCCCCTCCCTTGCTTTTTCAGAGGTATCTTACTTTTGGTGAACGTGAATGAAGCTGGCTAAGAGTAAGAGCACACAGCTAGGGAACTAGAACTGGTAAAAATATATATATTTTTTAATTAAAAGAAATCCAGAAGGATGCTACTTCCTAGAAACAATAAATGAAAATGTTTCAGGATTTTACACTTAATTGTCGACATAACCTGCTCCTAACCCTACAGTTGGGTTATGTCAACATTACCATTGTTGTAGTTGTTTCAGGGCACTAATTACTCTGTAAATACTTGCTCCAGGCTGAAACCCAGCAAACAAAAGAGCTAAGGAGAATAAAGGAAGCATCTGTCCTTCTCAGCAGAAGGCCAGTAAGTAAATACTATTCTTATTTGGTATTTATCTAGTTTGGGATTTGAATTGATTCAATCAAAATTTTATGCAGTGACACAAAACAAACCTAAGGACAACATATGCTTTTAGGATTAAGTAATGAGTGAACTAAAAAACTTCTCTTAATTAAAACCCTCACCAAGCTGGGGTGGGGGTGGGGGGAGGAACTGTACGGATAAACTAGGGCAAGTTGCTTTAACATTTCTAGGTAAGTTTTCAATATGAAATAAAACTAAATGGTCAATTTATCAAGAGGAAAGGAAAAAAATCAAAAGTGATAATTTCACCGTTTTTTTTTCTGGTGTGTTTCCCCAGAAAGGATGAGGATGGGGTGGAGGTTGAATCATGGTGGTTACTGGTCTCTGTTCAGCCCTGCTCCAAATTCAGCTTCTCACATTTCCCCCTATTGACAGTGGTTGGCAGCAGCAGCATCCCAGCATTTACTGCTTGTGTACCAGATACTTGGATAAGGTCGGTATATGAGCTACCTCATTTGTTTTATCAGCTGCTATTACTAGCCTTGCAAATCAAAATATTTCAAAACATGTTCCCAAATACAATATAATTATTTTTTATTAATTAGAAAATATTATTAGAAACCTGATTTTATGTTAACATAAAATTCAGTTATTACAGCTAATTTCTCTGCAGAGACCCATCCCAACCTCAAGCCTGTGGGTGGAGCTGGGTGGGCAGAAGTGATGTCCTATAAAGCAGAAGTATAAAACAGGAATGGAAGACACCCAGCCCAAAGAGTAAGCGGAAGCCCTGCTCAGACTGAAGGCAGAACACTGTAAGAAGACAACTTCAGGTGTTAGAAAGAAAGACGAGGGGAAAAAGAAGATTAAGCATTAAAAACACTTCTTCAGTTGCACAAAAGGCCCTTCTCTCTGCTCCAAGTTCTTCTCACTTTTCAAGGCTCAGCTCAAGTTTTATTTCCTTCCACATCCTTCTTTATTCTAGCTGTTGGAGATCCTTCTCTCAACTCTTGTAATTCTGAAGCAAATTAATCAACACTTTATTATGTATTGACTACATTGTTCTCTGTTTTGTTCCTAATAAATTTATCTTATTTCCCCAACTAGATTGATGGATCCTTAAGAGTAGTGTCCAGGTGAAATTCTCACAACTCTATAATGTCTGCCATAGTGCTCAGCAGAAGGAAACCCAAGCCTGACCCAAATCCATTCAAACAGCTCTCTATTTTCACTACTGACTTATTAAAATATTATTTCAGATATTAGTATTAGAATACTAATCTGTATTCAAGACAGAACTTTTAGAAAAAAATGGAAATTCATTTATGTTCAAAATGGACCAAAAAAGTTACCATCATTTCAGCCACTGCTAAAATAAAATTTACTTTTAAAATTTTCACTATTTCAGCAGGGGCAAAAATTTATGTCAAAAATTTTTAAGCAAAATAAGGAACTGGGACACCAGATACAAGTATAGGTTTTGATTTGCATTATTCAGAGAGCATAACTTCAGAAAATAATAATTTTCTGAATTGATTTTTTAAAAATGTAATATAATATTATACAGATTCACAAATACATATTGACAAAAATAATCAATGATAAAATTGGAATTCTTCAAAAAAATTTTTGGGTTAATATATACATGTTCCCTTTTCCTAATCACTATGTATTTTAAAACCCAATTACTTAGAGAGTCTAAAATAAATACAGGCACATCTCATTTTATTGTGCGAAGCGCAGATACTGTGGTTTTTTTTATGGATTGAAGGTTTGTGTCAGCCCCGTGCCTATAGGCACCATTTTTCATGAGCATTTGCTCACTTCATGTTTCTGTGTCACAGTTTAGTAATTCTGACAGTATTTCAACCTGTTTCACTATTATCATATTAGTTATAGTGATCAGTGATCTGTGATCCGTGATCTTTGATGCTACTACTGTAACTGTTTTGGGGTGCCATGAACTGTGCACATAAGATGGCAAACTTACTGCATGAATGTTGAGTGAGTTCTGACTGCTCAACTGACTGGCACTTCCCCTGCCTCTCTGCCTCTCCTCAGACTTCTCTATTCCCTGAGACACAATAATATTGCAATTAGGCCAATTACCAACCCTATAGTGGCCTCTAAGTTCAAGTGAAAGGAAAAACTGCACGTCTCTCACTTTAAATCAAGAGCTAGAAATGATTAAGCTTAGTGAGGAAGGCTTGCTGAAAGCTGAGAAGGCCAAATGCTAGTCCTCTTGTATCAAACTGTTAGGCAAGGTGTGAATGCAAAGGAAAAGTTCTTGAAGGAAATGAAAAGCGCTACTCCAGTGAACACACAAATGATAAGAAAGTGAAACAGCCTTATTGCTGATATGGAGAAAGTTTTAATGATCTGGAGGGAAAATCAAACCAGCCACAAAATTCCCTTAAGCCAAAGCCTAATCCAGAGCAAGGCCTAACTCTCTTCAATTCTGTGAAGGCTGAGAGAGGTAAGGAAGCTGTAGAAGAAAAGTTTGAAGCTAGAAGAGATTGGTTCATGAGGTTTAAGGAAAGAAGCCACAGCTCCATAACACAAAAGTACAAGGTGAAGCAGCAAGTGCTGATGTAGAAGGTTTAAGAAATCATCCTGAAGATCTAACTCAGGTCATTAATGAAGGTGGAAACAGTAAACAATAGATTTTCAATGTGGACCAAACAGCCTTCTATTGGAAGAAGACACCATCTAGGACTTCCATAGCTAGCGAGGAGAAGTCAATGCCTGGCTTCAAATATTCAAAGGATAAGTTGGCCCTATTGTTAGGGGCTAATGCAGCTGGTGACTTGAAGTAAAGCCAATGCTCATTTACCATTCCAAAATCCTAGGACCTTTAAGAATTATGCTAAATCTACTCTGCCTGTGCTCTCTATAAATGGAACAACAAAGCCTGGATGACAACACAACTGTATAGTTTGCTGAATATTTAAGCCCACTGTGGCTACCTACTGCTCAGAAAAAAAGGATTCCTTTCAAAATATTACTGCTCATTGACACTGCACCTGGTCACCCAGAGCTCTGATGGATGGAGAATGAGATTCATGTTGTTCTCATGCTGAAGTAACATTCGCTCTGCAGCCCATGGATTAAAGAGTAATACTGACTTTCAAGTCTTATCCTTTAAGAAAACATTTCATACGGCTATAGCTGCCAGAGATGGTGATTCCTCTGAAGGATGTGAGCAAAGTAAGTGGAAAACCTCTGGAAAGGATTCACCACTTTAGATGCCATTGAGTACATGTGTGATTCACGAGAAGAGGTCAAAACATCCACATTAATAGAACTCTGGAAGAAGTTGATTTCAACCCTCATGGATGACTTTGAGGGTTCAAGACTTCAGTGGAAGTCACTGCAGATGTGATAGAAGGAGCAAGAGAACTAGAATTGGAAGTGGAGCCTGAAGATGTGACCGAACTGCTGCAACCTCATGATAAAACTTTCATGCATGCAGAGTTGCTTTTTATGGATGAACAAAGAAAGTGGTTTTGTTTTTTTTTTTAATGGCGGTACTGGGGATTGAACCCAGGACCTTATGCATTCTAAGCACATGCTCTACCACTGAGCTATACCCTCCCCCCTAGAAAGTGGTTTCTTGAGATCCCTTCAGGAGGGATCTACTCCTGGTGAAGATGCTATGAAGATTGTTGAAATGACTAAAAAGGATTTAGAATATTACATAAGCTTAGTTGATAAAGCAGTGGCAGGGTTTGAGAGGACTGACTCCAATTCTGAAAGAAGTTCTGTGGGTAAAATGCTATCAAACAGCACTGCGTGCTGCAGAGAAACGGTTCATGAAAGGAAGAGTCAACTGATGCAGCAAATTTCATTGCTGTCTTAATTGAAGACATTGCTACAGTCACCCCAAACTTCAGCAACCATCATCCTGATCAGTCAACAGCCATCAATATCGAGGCCAGCCCTTTCACCAGCAGAAAAGATTACACCTCGGTGAAGGCTTAGATGACAATTAGCATTTTTTAGCAATAAAGTATTTTTAGATTAAGGCACGTACATTTTTTTTTTTTAGACATAATGCTATTGTGCACTTAATGGACTACAGTATAGTGTTAAGATACTTTCTTATGCATTGGGAAAACAAAAAATTTGTGTGACTTGCTTTATTGCGATAAGTGTCTTATTGCAGTGTTCTGGAACTGAACCCGTAATATCTCGGAGGTATGCCTACATGCCAACTAAAAAGAGAATTAAGAAAAAAGTATACAGAGTGTCTTCAATGTCCCGTCTTCATTGTCCCACTGTAGACGAAATTCAAATCATGCTCACAGGTAAAAATCTGAGCAGATGGTCTGTAAAGCATGACTGTAAATGCTGAATAAGGATATTGTTTCCACATGACAGTTACAGTAGGAGTCTGCATCAAATTAGAGAGTATCTGCCATGACAGAAATGAATACCGTGAAAACTGCAACAGACATGTTGTATCAGTACGTTCTACCTGCTTCAAACTATGGGCTATAAAACCCAGATTACTCCTACCTATGCAACGCTTGTACTGTTGATTATCTGTGAGGAAAACATTCAATGTTATCTATACTGATTCTCTTTAATATCCATACATTATATTTGCAGATATATGCCACTCGCCACTCTTAACCATGCAGATGGTTCTCAACAATCAAATTACAATAAAATACTTGTTTCCTTCTTAATGTGGCACCTAAAAAGTGTGTTTATGGATGTTAAGTAAACTTATTGTGGTAATCATTTTGCAGTACATTTAAATCAAGTCATTATGCTGCACACCTTAAACTTATACACCATTATGTATCAATTATATCTCAATAAAATAGAATGAAAACAGTATTTTTAAAAAGTGTATCTTCAATTACTTACTTGTAAGATATAAGTCAGACAATTGTGGGGAAAGGGCAATGATTTTAATGTTGATAAATTCAACAAATGATTAAATGTAAACACTGTGAAGTATTTTTAGTTTTAACAGCATTTATTAAAGTGTAACTACTTCTGTACACTGAAACCAGGGGCACTTTCGCTTCATTTAAATAATCTCAAATTGTTTTATCCTTGTTTCCCAGAAGATAGTTTAGCCTAAATTAAATGCATCCTAGATTGTTCTGACAGCTTGGGAATCTGGCTCTACTATATGGTTTAACTGATGATGTGTTGTCTTGCTCTTTTGGATGGCATTTTTTTTTTCCATTCATTTCTTAATAACAAAGGAGAGTGTAATCAAGCTTATCATTTTAAGAGTTTAATCAAGCCATTGAGATATGTATCTTCTTGGCAAGTTTAAAGAAGATTGACAGGTAATGACTATGGAATAAACTACAATGCAAAGAGAAAAAGAATTTTCAAAATTTCACACAAAGATACAATATTTGAAAATCTGTTTTAGAAGACTTAAAAGGAAATAAGAAATTCAAATTCTCTTTTATCTTTTTATTAAATTATTTTATAAATATTAAGACAAAGTCTATCATCTGAGACATATTTTCCTAATATTATAATAAAATTAGCTAATTTTAAAAAATATTCCACATGCGAAAAAAATGTTCCTTTGCAGAAGTCTTTTTATGAAAGCTTAACCACATGAATCAACCAGACAGACAGAATTCAGGCACCCCAATTCTTATTACATCTCCTCAATGGTTAAGTCCCCAAAGCTCTGGTTTCATTAATGGGACAAAGTTTCAAAATCAAGATGACTAGGATCAAATTGATTTTAGAGATTAGAATCGGCCTGATTCTCATACTTCAGGACCCCCTCCAACACACAGACATATACACACAATATTGAACAGAAATAAATGAATACACACACCTACTCAAAGAATTCAACTCCATCTAAGGTTTTAACGGAATTGGTATGTTTCTCTCTAGTTAACCATGAGAGAAACTGAATTTGAAATGCTATTCTAGCTAAGCCTCTTCAAAATAGATACAATGAAGGAAATGGCCTGGCAGAACAAAAGTGCTTTTAATAACACATTGAAATAAAATGGGATACTCTCCCAACACAAAACAGAGTGAAAAGAAAAAAAGACATTAACACAATGAGTTCAATTTTGGTGAGGAGGTAAGTAATACATGATATTTTAAACTTACCACAAGAGCAAAGAACACCATAAAGAAAAATGATAAACTACTTGTGTAGCCAAGAAAGCCTGTAAAATAACAGTAAAATAAAAAGCAATTTATAAGGAAAGTGATCCTAATGTGCAGCTAAAGCTATACATCTTGGGTATGTTTTTTATTACAGTGCTTGGTATCTGGGGCTTAGGGCTGAGAATAACAACATTCCAACTATCTGTCACAGATCATTTATGTAGCTCTGTACAGCAGAATTGGAACTGGCTTACCACTAATAGTACACTGTAGGGGAAGGCTGCTCTTTAATGTTCCGCTGTAAAGATTTTATTTTAGTGGGGCAGACAAAATACTACTGCAAACCAAGTAACAGGTTAACTAGGCAGGGCTGAAGCCTGAATAACCTAAAATAAATCCAAGTTCAGAGTTATTCACAACCACCTTCTGCTAAAAATGTGGTACTGTGAAATTTAAAAGCCCTTGAATATTATTTTTAATAATATTCCCTTTCTTTCTTTCTTTCTTCCTTCCTTTCTTTCCTTCTTTCTTTCTCTCTCCCTTTCTTTCTTTTGCTTTCTCTGTCTCTTTCTCTTTCCCTTTGTCCTCACCGCCCCCCTCCTTTCTTCTAAATCAATAACATCTTCCTCTATAAAGACTTACCTATTTTAGGAAGAAGTGCAAGAGGGAACACGATGCCAACACAAATGATTATTAGTAGTGTTTGTCCATCAAGATACCAAGACCTATTAGGAGAAAAAAGTTCTATTTTAGGCACAGAACTCCACTGTTTGTGTTTACACACACACACACTCACTCACGCACTCACTCACACATTATAACCATTACAACCACCTGGTGGGAAAAGCCTACTTCCTTTTGTTAAAATATGTTCTTGTGGAATCCTATTATTCTTATTAATGGATTTACATTTAAGAAATGTATCAAAACAATGAGATGCCATTTCTCAACTACCAAATTAGCAATTATTTTAAACTAAGGTAATAGACAATGTGAGTGAAGAGTGATGAGATGTATACAAAACTAGTGAAAGTATAAACTGTGTAAATTATCTTTCTGGAAAGAAATTTGGCAAGAGACACTGAAAGTGTCAAATATTTAACACTTACCAAAGACTATTTAAAAAAAGGAAACAATCAGCAATAAGAACAAATGTTTTTGTAAAAAGATGCTTACCGAAAACATTTAAAATGGTGAAAATTGGAAACAAATATTTAAGGCCATGACAATTTTAAATAAATTATGGACCTATGGGATAATTATTAAAAAAAAATTTTACAAGTGTAATAATATAATGAATGTATCATAAATATATTTAGTATGAGAGCAATTTTGAGGGAAAATATAGATTCATTAAAAATGGAACAGAACTGCAATATACTGATAGCCATTATCTCTGGATGGTAGGATGATGGGTAATTTTTCTTCTTACAGTTTTCTGTATTTGTCAAATTTTCAAAAAAGGACATGAATTACTAGGAAAAAAATATTACATTTTTCATATAAAGGCAATAGAATACTGAATAAAAAAAGGTAGATTGAAAGTGTAACAGTATATTGGATTATTAAAAAGAACTGGATACCCATTAAAAAGTCAGAAGGATATACTTAAAATACCAAACGTAGATATTTCTATGTAGCAGCACTATGAGAAATTTTTACTTTCTCCTTGTTTGCATACACATGGTTTTAATTTTTCAATATAAAAATACATGTGTTGAAGTTTTTTAAAAATTAGAGTTAATTCCCCAAGACTTTAATAATAAAGACTTTACTTTAGTATATAAAAAAACCAAACAATTCATGAAAGAACTAGTAAATACACATGTAGGAAATTCCAATCTCTGGTGCTAATTAAAGAAATAAATAATAAAGCTGTTGAAATTAAATGAGTAAAATTATTTAGAAAATAATTCAAGGATATGGCATAACTGGTCCTTCACACATTGCTAGTGATCTGTCAGTTAGCCCTATCTTTTGGAAAAACATTAATAATATGCAGAAAGAACAATAAAAATGTGGGAATCTACTCTAAGAAAATCCTCTATAATATAAAGAATTCTATGTACATGAAGCTGTGAATACACTGTTATAATATTAAAAAGCTGGGCGAAATTCTATATATTCAACAATAGAAAATGTTTACGTTAAAAAACAGCATACTCAATGGAATGTTAAGCAGCTTAAAAAAGACAATTTAGTAAAATGAAATATGCTAATGATAGAAATACAAAATAAAGATTATTAACTATGTTTTAAAAATGCTTTTTGGTAAAAATTCAAAGGAAATAAAATGAAAACAGTGATTAGGTAACAGATGGTATTATGTATAATTTTTACTTGCTTTCTCTTCTAAATTTTCTATAACATGGCTGTCATATTTTTGCACTGAAACATCTGCATACATACACATGCACAATAGTAACAAAGTAAAATACATGCTAATATCAGAGCTGAGAACATCAAAGATAATAGGTATTACTTTTTCAAATCATTTGGTAGATGCTCTCAGAATTTCCAGTTGGCAATAACATCCTTTCTCTACCAAGTAGTCAGTCTCCCAATGCCATGTTAAATTAAGGAAATGGATAAATTCCTATAAATATATAATATACCAAGACTGGATCATAAAGAATTAAAAAAAAATGAACAGATCAATAATGAATAAGGACATTGAATTAATAATCAACCCCCTACCCCCACCACCAAACAAAGAAAAGCCGAGCACCAGATGATTTTACTGATGAATTCTACCAAATATTTAAAGAAAAATTAATGCCAATGCTTCTCAAAGTCTTTCAAAAAAAAACTGGAGAGGAAGGAACACACCCAAGCTCATTTTACAAGGCCTACTACCAACGTCACAGAAAGACACTACAAAAAAAGAAACCTACAGGCTTGAGGATCAGCTGCCATCATAAGCAACACAGTAACTATCTGGACCAGGAAGTTCATGACCAACCGACTACTTCCGCGGAAACAAATGGTCATCGATGTCCTTCACCCTGGGAAGGCAACAGTACGTAAGACAGAAATTACGGGAAAACTAGCCAAAATGTACAAAACTATGCCAGATGCCATCTTTGTATTCGGATTCAGACCCATTCTGGTGGTGGCAAGACAACTGGCTTTGGCATGATTTCTGATTCCTTGGATTACAAGAAGAAAAAAGAACCCAAACACAGATTTGCAAGACATGGCCTGTATGAGAAGAAAAAGACCTCAAGGAAACAGCGAAAGGAATGGAAGAACAGGACGAAGAAAGTCAGGGGGACTGCAAAGGCCAACGTTGGTGCTGGCAAAAAGGAGTAAAGATTCTGCAGTGACTGTATTTGTGGTGACTGTGCACATTTTTCATGAGAGGATTAATAATCTAAAAACTCAGAAAAAAAAAAAAGAAAGAAAACTACAGACCAATATCCCCAATGAATATAGTCGCAAAATTCTCAACAAAAGTTAGCAAAACAAATTCAACAGCACTTTCACAGCACATTAAAAGGCTCATACACAATGATAAGTGGGATTTATCTGTGGGATGGTTCAACATATGCCAATCAATCAATATGATATAGCACATTAACAGAATGAAAGATAAAAGTCCTATGATCATCTCAATAGATGTAAAAAAAAGCATGTGTCAAAGTACAATTTCCTTTCATGATAAAATCCTCAGCAAACTGGGTACAGAAGAAACATATTTCAACGTAGTAAAGCCCATATATGACAAGCCCACAGCTAACATCACACTGAACAGTGAAAGGTTGAAAGCTTTTTCTCTAGGAGCAGGAACAAGATCAGGGGGCCTACTCTCACCACTCTTACTCAAAATAGTACTGGAAGTCCCAGCCAGAGCAATCAGGCAAGATAAAGAAATAAAAGGCATCCAAATTGGAAAAGAAGAAGTAAATCTGTCTTTATTGCAGATATGATCATATATACAGAAAATCCCAAAGACGTCAACCAAAAAACTGTTAGAGCTAATCAACAAATTCAGTGAAGCTGAAGGAAACAAAATCAATATTCAGAGATCAGTTGTGTTTTTATACACTAACAAAGCGTACTTCTGAAAAAGAAATAAAGAGAACAATCCCATTCACAATAGCATGAACACAATAAAATACTTATGAACATTTAACCCAGGAAGCGAAAGATTAGTACACTGAAAACTATAAGACTTAAAATTAAATGAAAGAAATTGAAGACACAAAGAAACAGAAAGATATCCTGTCTATGTTTGTGGGTCAGAAGAATTAATACTGTTAAAATGTCCATACTATCCACAGCTATATATAAATTCAATGCAACATCTTATCAAATTCCAATGACTTTTTTTTTCCCAAAATAGAACAAACAATCCTCAAACTTGAATGGAACTATAAAAGACTCCAAATAGCCAAAGCAATCTTGAGAAAGAAAACAAAGCTACTTCAAACTCTACTACAAAGCTATAGTAATCAAAGTGGTATAGGACTGGCATAAAAATAAACAGACCAAAAGGACAGAATGGAGAGCCTAAAAATATCACCCAGCCCAACACCATTTATGGTCAACTAATATTTGACAAGGGAGGCAAGAATGTTCAGTGGAGAAAAGTCTTTTCAATAAATGGTACTGGAAAAACCAGATAGCCACACACAGAAAAATGAAATCTGTCTTACACCACTCACAAAAATTGGCTCAAAATAGATTGAAGACTTAAACTTAAGACTTCAAATTATAAAACTTTTGGAAGAAAACACAAGGAAAAAGCTCCTTGACATTGGTCTTGGCAACAATTTTTTTGACTATGACACCAAAAGCATAAGCAACAAAAGTAAAAATAAATTGGACTACATCAAAAACAAAAAAAAATCAACAAAATGAAAAGAGCAATCAATGGAATGGGAGAAAATACTTACAAATCATATATCTGATAAAGGGTTAATATCAAAAATATAAAAAGAACTCTTACAATTCAATAGCAAAACAAACAATCCAATTTCAAAATGGGCAGTGGAAATGAATAGACAGTTGTTCCAAAGAAGATATATGAATGGCCACAAGGCACATGAAAAGTTGCTAAGGATCACTAATCATCAGGGAAATACAAATCAAAACCACAATGAAATATGACCTGACAGTTGTTAGCATGGGTATCATCGAAAAGACAAGAGGTAACAAGTGGAGGCAAGGATGGCAAGGATGTGGAGAAGAGGGAAGCCTTGTGCACTGTGGGTGGGAATGTGAATTGGTTCAGCTACTATGGAAAACAGCATGGAGGTTCTTCAAAAAAATTAAAAATGAAACTACCAAATGACTGATCCAACATTATTCATAATAGCGAAGGTATGGAAACAACCTAAGCGTCTGTCAATGGATGAATGTGTAAAGAATATGTGGTTTATATACAATGAAATAGTATTCAGCCACAAGAAAGAGAACTTCTGCCATTTGTGACAAATGGATGGACCTTGAGGGCATTATGCTAAGTGAGGTAAGTTAGACAGAAAAAGACAGATAGTGTATATCACATATATGAGGAGTCGAAAAAAGTTGAACTCATAGAAACAGAGTAGAATTATGGTTACCAGGGGCTGAGGGGTAGGGGAACCAAGGAGATGTTAGTTGAATGGTACAAACTTGTAGTTAGAGGATGAATAAGTTCAGAGGACCTAATGCACAACAATGTGCCTATAGTTAACAAAACTGGTTTACATACCTGGAAATTGCTAAGAAACTGGATCTTAAATGTTCTCATCAAAAAAAAGAAATAGTAATCATGTGAAGTAATGGAGGTGCTAGCTAACACTACGGTGATAATCACATTGTAATATATAAGGGTAGCAAATCAACACACTGGACTCCTTAAAATTACACAATGTTATCTGTCAATTATAATTCAATTTTGAAAAAAAAGGAAAGAAAAGGTTTTCCTCTACATGGGCTTCAACCCATGGCTTCTAACACAAACTTTATGATTCACTGTGTCTCTTACACACTGGTTTATGAGGAATTCCTCTTTATTATATCTTTAAAGAGTACTATTGGGTGCTGACAAATTCCTCTTTAACAGAGCAAGAGAAGGAGCAACAGCAGAAACACCACTGTGATCACAGCTCTCCCTTCCCCATCGTAACTCATGTCTTTAGGGAATGCTCGTGCCAGAAACCAAAACCTATGCACAAGCACTTCCAGCTAATAAGCCTGAAGCTGTGCTCTCTGCCCCACAATTCCTGTACCCAGGAGGGTCTAAGAGCACACAGATTACAAGTACAACATGATACCTGGCATGTTCATCTTCTAGTCACTCTTGAATAAGTATGAAAACGGGAACTTCAAAATATCCCTCATTGAAGAACACCTGGCAACTAAATTTCTAAAGCTGGCAAAAAGCCCAGGGCTGTATGCCTAAAATCTCTTTCCTTCTGGGACCCAAATAAGACCCAGACAGTTGCAATCCAGGAGCAAAAAAGGCCCAAAGGAGCACCAAAGCAGATTCCATCTGTTAGCTCTGCTGTGCCTGCTGTCAGGAAGGTAGAGTTGGCCAGAGCAAGCATGTTAATCCTCAGGACCATGAGAATCCTAGGAACACTTTGAAATCTTGACCTTTGTAACATGTACCATAATATAGTACAACTTTATAACTTTATACTACTTCACATCACAATTCATTCATGTCCACAGAAGCCACACGTCTACCCAAAGCCCTGAAATGTGGGTCTGAAGATCACTTTCTCCCGGCAGTAACTCAGAATCACAGAGTTATGGAATGCTCAAGCTACAAGAGACCTCAGAGATCATCTGGTTCATTTTCTATGTCTGCAGAATCAGCAAAAGGATGATGATGATGACCATAGTCAAAGAAGCAGTGGAAATCTTCTATGTCCTCGAATAGAGAACTCTGAATTTATGGTATTTTTTCAGATACTGACTCATTTTCCCCAGACTGTGACTTCTTTACATGCTTCTCTTCACAGGATTAAACTTTCAAGTCCTAATATAAAAAGAATTTTATTGCAAAATATAATTTCTCTGTCCCTGGTTTAGCTACTGGTTATTGTTAATTATTTTTTATCTTTATTAAGTTATGTTAATAAAGCCAACTGTAAAGACAGTTTGTTTTTCTTTACCCTTTATCAACAATAAAGACCATACAGGGAAGTTACTTTAAATTTCATGGGCATGTCATGGTCAACTGAATTGTATTTGGCAATGTACACTTTCCAAGGAACAGAAATGATTAAACTTACAAAATAAAACCCCAGCCTGAGAAATACAAGCCAGTACAAAGAAATCTCAAAAAGCTCATTTTTATAAATCAAGATTTTAGAGGAATATACTAACCTTAAGATTTTTCCTAAATGGGGGAAAAAATAGTTACCTAACAGAACCCTTGTTTTCCCACTGTGATCTAAATATACAGTCTCTCTAAGCCAAAAGAATTAGAGTAAATAGTTTTAGACTTCCTAGAAAACTTGTTTGATCTGTGGATTTAATCCTATATGATAAAAATGTTCCAAGTATGAAATATAAAGTATAGATCCTTAGCTGTATTGCAAATGCTTTGGCATGCAGATGTTTTTTCCCCATATTTTAATGAAAACCAGATATATTTATAAGTTGCTTTAATTTCATTCTTGAATGGAATGGAACAAGACTATCATATGTTCTGAATTAGGATCTTATTCACATCCCATATCAATTATGTAACTCAAATGCAAGACAACTTAATTGTGTCAATCATATTCCCCTGACAAGATCATTAAATGTTAACAGAGAGCTTCCAACTTTTAACAGCCATAGATTTTTTAAATATAAGTTATTCTATGAAAAATACAGATGCCTCATAAAAGTTTGATATAAGTCTTATAGCTTCTAATTTCTAATAATAATTTTTGAAATTAGAATATTGTGAACATACAGTTTCTTTTTGATAATGTCTTTGTAAAGATTTATTTTTCACAAAGGTACATCAAATCTCACGGATAACACAGAAAATAAGCACACCTGAAGAATCTTAACTGCAATTTATGGTAATCCAAACCTGAGAACAAAAGTGAATCAATATCATATTGATCTCATAAAAGAAATATTGCTCTGTTAACTCTTCCTAGAAATAAACTGCCCTAGATAGTTAAGTCAATTACCATATGTTTCTTAATTATTTTACAGCATTAAGCTTTAAACACTAATGATTTATCTGCATTCTAACCAATTAATATGTCACTTATTAATGTTTTTCAGAACTTTAAAATCCAATATAAGTGAATATATGTTACATTTAAAACAAGATGAGTCTATTAAAAAGAAGAGCAATTTAAAAACAATGTTAAAGCAATGTTGAAACATCGTAACAGAGATGATGCAAATTGGCCACAGTATTTTGAAATATAAACTTAAAAAACTTCATTTCTGACATGTCAAAATAACATTGTTATCCATTTTCTACTAATATGAATAAGATGGGAGTTAATTTTTACTTATTTTTAAAAACACACAGGAAAAAAAACCCCAACGAAGTAAATGACAACTGATTTAAAGTGAAGCTGCAGTAAAGTATCACTTTTAAAGAAAGAAGACTTAAGTTTTAACAGCAGTTCTGTCACATACCACCTCAATTATTTCTAAAACTGTATATATATTTTTATTCCTCTTCCTTCCACAAAGACATATGACAATTAAAAAAAGAAAAACACGTAAATTCAGGACCAAGAAAAAGGAGAACATGTGACAACTCCTAGGATTAACATAGTTTATGCAATACATTCAAATTTGACTCTGACCTTCCTGGCACTCAGAGCAAATATGGAAAAACAACCCTTAGTATAGTTACAATTATTGGAATTTTTAAAAGTTGAGGTATAATTGACATACAACATTAAGGAATTTCTGAATTCTCCACATTTACACTCTGCTATCAGCTTACAAAAGCATGTGTATGTGTAATATCTTATTTGGTCAACCCAACAACTTTGTTAAGAAGGCAGTGCTGGTACCACCATTATGCCAAGTGAAGAAACCTCAGGCTCAAAATTAAGTTATATGGCCAAAATAATTTAAATTAATTTCCTGACATTACTAAATATGAAATGGATAGAATATGTCTTCTTATTCTTAGTCTAACATTCTTTATCTTATCTCTTATTGCCTTGCGTTCTTAGCCATAAAGTATAAAAGAAATTTACCACATAGGATCGTTTGAGTAATAGAAGTTGTCCTCAATATTTTTACAGAAAAAGGAAAGGGGATTTCACATAGTAATTGTTTATTAAAATAAGAGCATAAAACTTAAAAGTAACTAGATAAAGCGACAGACAAAACAAGGTAGTTGTAAGCATCAAATGTGATAATGTGTGAAAATCTTGTAAACTGTGAAGTACTACAAAGGCACATGGCAATGTCTTCAAATCATTAAGAGCTCGTACTTACCTTTTTTCAAACACATTTTCTTGATGATTCCTATTGAGCTCTAAACTGTACCACATTTTCCTTATAAATGTGTATTTGCAGTTGTCTAAGTAGAATTCTTAAATGGAAGCCAAGTTGGAAAAGCTAAAAACTCAATTTTGAAAACTTGCCCTGCAATCCTCAACAAGTTCAAATATTGGAGCAAAATAACGACATATTTAAATGTAAAAGCCTGACAGGTATTTGTGTCATCCTTTAGAAATTATATGAAATAATGATGATCATTAAAAGGATTTATTCTGTCTTTTTGGGTTTGCTTTTCTCAAAATTTCATGTTCTTCGCAGTAAAATGAAAAGTATAATTAATTTGTTTTTTTTTTCCCATAAAGAGATGAGTCAATAGTTCTTAGTATATGTGCTGCTGAAATGAGCACAGCGTCCATAGTCTTTAGAAACCAGTATTTTTAAAATAAGAAAGGAGAAAGGCAATACACCGTGGCTTAGTATTATTTATAACATTGTTAAAAAACAGGAAATGATGCAATTTTTTTTCAAATCATGCTTCAAAATAGGAACCTCACACAAGGAAGCTGTAACTTTATCACTATGATTTACCCGTATCACTATGGTCTGCTGAGAAGTGACAGTATATTATCCACTCCCCTTCTGTGTTTAAGACCTTTACTGTCAGTGCTTTCAGTCTCCCTGCCCCTCAGTCTTTCAGATACAGAAATTTCCCCTTTACTCTTCTCCAGGAGCTAGCTCACACCTGTCCTGCCCTTCCACACCCCCATGGAATGCAAGGGTTCCGCTGGCGCATAAGAGTCACAGCACAGTGCTCTGCATATAACGATCAGCTCCAATTGTCTGCTGAGTGTCTTCTTCCCTCTAACTACTCTGCCCCTGCCTAGTTTGTAAATGTCTTATGGGCAGGGACTACATTTGTTTTACTTCCCATGAGGGCTTAGTAGGTATTTATTGAATTATAAATAAATGGACACAATGTGAAATATTTTTTCTTACCCACTATAGTCACCAGACAAAAATTCTGAAATAGTTGCAGGAAGCTCTGTTTTAATAATTAAAAGATAAGATGACATAGCTGCAAAAAGAATAAAAAGAGTGCCTGTTAGAATTCTATAATTTTTAACAATTTAAAGAATAATCTATCCAGAAACACAGATATCCATTAGGGATATGACAACATGTGGAATATTAACTCATACTGGACTATCCTCAAAGACAGATACACACCAGGAATAAATAACTTTGTAGAGAAGAATAATTGGTAAGTTCATTAGCCATCTTTTGTTTACATTTTAAGTCCAGGGCAAACTATTTACATAAGAGAAAGGGTCTTGATTATAGGCCACTTATAAATGAAATTTTGTTTGAAGATTTGCAAAAACTCTCATATGTTGTCCCCCTGTCCAACGCATTAGAGGTCAATTTAGCAACAATTGAGGTAGAAACAGGAGTTTAATAAGCATAGCTAGTAAGTTCGATTATTTGCTCTTTCTTACTAGAGAGAGACCTCCCCCAGAAGTCTCACTTTCTCTCTCTCTGTCTGCTGCTGTCTGCTCCCCTCTTCCATTTTGGACACATGTTATCATCAAACAATACCAAAATGCACAATGAGTTACATTTTAAATTGTCCTCCAAAACAGATTAGGAAAGATTCAACTGAAACTATTAAGTATATTAAAGGGACAAAACTTAACTTTTATTCCATTTTAAGAACAGGGCTCATCTGTATTATGCCCTCAAAACCTGAAGCTAGCATTATTTCTCATATTCCATCAGACAGGATCCAAAAAAATAACTAGCTTTTATAGTATTTTAATAATGATCCTATTTCTGGTATAGCTATAAAAAAATAAAAACCCACATCTTATAAACTTTCCATCATATACTAGGAAATGTTTTAATATGGTTACAGAATACAGAACTCATTTATATGTAAATACCTGAGTTTAAACTTAAATACTTAAGTATATAGAAACTCAGATGATCTGGAGTCGGTTTAACAGCGTAATAATCTCTTTCCTCCAGAGATTAAGTGTATATTACAAAAGAGCCAACAAAAATATGTCCATGAAGAATAGAGTGTACTCTGTGTGCATGTTAATTTTATTACTTATTTATATTTCAGGAAACATTTCACTTTCTCCTTGGACCTACAAAAACTAAGAACGCAAATGAATGCCAAGTCTGAATGGCAAAAATCTGGGGAAAAACTGATTAAAAAGCTCAGAGAGTTTAAGAAAAAGAATGTGTATTTCTCAATCAACATATTAAAAGTGGCTGAACTTCCCAATTATTATAGTGCTGTGTGACCACTCAATCCTGGAGAAAGAAGGATATATGCTAATTTGTGTATAAATTTACATAAAGATAGGCAATCCTTACACATACAAACATATACACTCAATTTTTTTTTAAGTAAAACAACATGTACTTATGGCAAAGTAAAATTTAGGAGAGTTAAGTAAATAGTCACTTCTCTGTAATGAAAATATACATGTTCACATTTTCTAGTTTATGACTACTTCTTTTTCCCTGGCAGAAGCACAGCTGTTGAAACACAGCTTTTCCCCCAGCAGAAGTACAGTACGATTCTTCCAGTTCTGTTAGTTACGGGGCATTACAGTTAATTGTATGTGAAAAGATATTCTACATTGTTCATATTCTCATGAGGAAAAATGCTATCAATTTGGCACAGAACAGAAGGAAGGTTTAGATTAACCTACTCCACTCAAGGATTTGGGGTCTTTGTTTACAATACTTTATCTGTTCCAAAGAATCATACACATATGGTGTTAGGATGAAAATCACGAACTGAATATTCTGAAACTAGCCTAGAGCTACTTAAATATATCTTGCAAGAAAAAAAAAAAAAGACACAAGTACCTTGAAAACAAGGAATGCAGACTTCCTATACAATGTAATTTATTATCTGCCCATCAGTCTTTCTTGCTTGGATTAATCCAATACCATATGCTTTTCTAAAGTTTCAGACATTCATCTCTTTCAGTAATTTTCTATTATTTCTTTTAGATCTTTAGTTGTAAAAGGTTTCAATGAATATGAGATCATATTTCTTTCTAATATACAATCTGTCATTCTTCCCAGAATTTCTATTAGCCTCTGGCTAATCATTTGATCACTTTTACCCTCTGTTGTAGCCTTAACTCTTTGGTTTTCAAATGGGAGTCCTATTTCATTAGACTCCAGTCTGAAGAATCATGTATATTTCAAGAAATATGAACTCACCAAACATATGTTTCTCAAAAAAGATCTTGGCATACAAGATATAAATATAATAAAACATGTAAAATACTGCCTCTTTCTAAGAGAATGCTGGTGTCTGTTTTAAGAGCTACAAAACCACAGAACTCATGATGGGGAAAAAATTCCATTGACGAAGCAAGTAAAACAAACGAAGACACTATCCTTTTCACAGTCGACATTATTTTTTCCCAACCACGAGTGAACTTTCACACAAGGACTAGCACCTTAACATATTATGTGTGACACAGAAAGAAACAGACAAAAAAATTACTAAATATACGTTAAGTTAGGAAATACATCTCAATCAGATTTACACAGAAAGAACAACCAGCTCAATAAAGTAAACTGGAAAAGTTTCAAAGATACAAAACCAGTAGGAATGCTCATTTAGTCATTGTTTTCAACCAAAAGGTTCACTAGATCCAAAAGCTGCCTGCCACACCTTTTGTCTCATGTCTTTTATTAATGGCATAAAGAAGTGTTTAAGGACTTATCTTAGACACAGGTCATAAGCAAGAATTTGTAAATGATTTTGGCTGACATCGATACATAGCATAAACGACTAATATAAGACACACCACACTGTACTCTAAATTAATGGCTGGAACAGGGTCATCTGTAAGAGCCATGGTTAGGTGAAGTGGTTCTGGCCTCTGCACCACCAAAACCAGCATTAGGGCTAAAAGACATACCTTGATGACAGGTACTTAGCCATTACAAATCATTTAGTTTCAGCACATTAACTAAATAGGTATTTTTTTCTCCTTCATTCCAAACATACCTAATAGAACTAATTTAATGGAAACTGCCCTGGGAAGGAAATAAAAAACCTGTCAGCTTAATCAAAACACAGAAGTTGAAAGTATTCTTTAAAAACCATGTGGAGAAGCAACTGTTACATTAAGAAATGACTAAAATAGGGTAAAACTGGATTAGGCAATACCAAGTAGCAAGGTATTAACACCGGTTGATCAAATCGTAAAGAGGAACACATGAGTTAGGAGCGCGGAGGCTGGGGGAGAGACGTCAGAAACAAGAGAGGGCCAAGTGTTTGGGGAAGAACCACAGGAACAGGGAGCATTTAGGGGCTTAGGATGCCCATCCTAAGTGAGTTGCAAGTTTTTCTTCATCTAACCTTCACCACAAAGCTGTGAGGTAGATATTTATTTCCCAGACGAAGAAATGGAGACATCAACAAGTAACATCCAAATTGGTGATGGTGGAAACAGCCTGTCTGACTTGAGAAATCTGCACTACTAATTATTACACTAATGAGAAAGTGTGGAAGCCAAGTGAAGAAATCTACCACAGCAGAGAAAAATAAGAAAAGTCTATCAGAAGGACCACTCCCCAGAATTACTCTTTTTTCTTTGTTTCATCAGCATTTAAACAACAAACTGCTTCTGAATGCTGAGTTTACCAGTTGGGTTCAAAGAAAATGAAGAATTTCTACAACACAGAACATTAGTTAGAAGCTTTAAAAACACTTGTAATGTTCATTCCACTTTGAGATGTATTTTCAATGTAATTCATTTCAGTTTTGCAACTGGGTTGATAAAGTGATTAGTCAAGTTTCCCCAGACAAGCTAAGGAATTTCATGATAAGACCCTATTGCACTGACCACTATAATTCTACTGCATCTACAGCTATTACTATAGTTTAGGAGAGAAAGTTTCCTACTCTCACATATTTGAGAAATCCACACTACATTAAAAATGAAAAAAAAAAATTAAAACAAAAACCAATCCTTCTTCCCACAAACCCTGTACTCTCATAGGATATTTTCCCCCAGACTCCTAAAAAAAAAAAAAAAAAAAAACAAAGCTTCAATAGGATTTTAGGCCTAAGAAATCTTTAGTTTACAAAAATAATTATCCTTTTTGTTAAATACTTAAAATACATATATGAAGCTAAGACTACATACAGCTATTTTAAAACAGAACTAGGTTTTCAGCACTTGGGAGAAGTTCAGCAACTTCTTAAAGGATTAGTCAGCCAGCTCTAAACAGATGTACTCTGGAAGGAAAGAGTAAGTTTGCCTTTCCTTCTAAGAGAGATTCAGTTTTACTTCAAACATGGTTTTAGTCATGGATAGCAAATGGTTTATTCTATTCAATGTGTCTTATTAACCTGGTGGTCCTACTAAATGTCCAAATGTCTCTGAAAGTCTCTCCCCACTCAAAATAGTACACAACACAATCTCTACCTTTTTAAAAAAGAACTTTTAAAAAAAACTCTGAAAACAATGTCATTTCTCTAATTTATGCACAAATGAAATTCAAAATATATGGAGAAACTTTTCCCTCCATAACCCTAGGAAAATACACAGCTTTATTTTTATCATTTATCAAGATCTTAAACTTGAATAAAAAGTGACCAGAATATTTACTGATATTCTGAAAATCCTGTAAACTTCAATAAAACTTATTACTGAGAAATACATTATTTTCAAAACCTTTTTAAAATGACATGTAACCAGTAAATTCTGTCAAAGGAATTACTTGTGAGAAAGACTCTCGTTCCAAATTTCCTGTATCTCCCCCATTCTAAGGCAGTACTTTCCAGAATTTCGGGACTATATTATTCAGACCTCAAAAAAACTGCAGTCGGACTACAGATGAGCTGACCAGCAGATGGCATTGTAACAGCATGCCCAATCCCCGCTTCCCAGGAGACAGTACAAACTAGAAATTCTAAGACTTTAGTAACCCAAGGGGGTGGGGTTGGGTGGGGATTCAGGAAGAAAGTAAAGCCAAATAGTTTCTAACTTAATAGTAAATCATGATTTTGAAAAATACTGAGAATTTGACATTTTTATAGTTCTTAACTAAGAATGATCTTATTTATACCTTTCTGTTTATGGGATTTAGAACTGTGCTATTTGACCACATTAAAGGGCTGCTGAGTTTCTCTGAAAACTTAGAATCCCAAACTGAGGTGTTAATCAAGGCTGCTAGGGTAAGGTCTGAAGAATCTCTGCCAGTCTGGAAAATTTGGGTCATTCTAGCAATTTCAGGAGGCTTCAGTAAAACTGCTAATGTTTAGGGTTCTTTCTCCTTTCATTATATGTAGCAGTGATCCAATGTTTAATCTCCCTTAAAGAACTGGGACTTTAAAGAACTAAGGAAAGAGTCTGCTATCCAGAGTGTTTCTTCGTATTTTATAAGAGCAAAATAATAATTTAACATATTCCTAGGAGCCATCTACCTTGTGTTCTGAGTTGGGCAAGATATGACACCAGAAGTAACATCAAGTAACCACTTTTATCATGTACTTGTCGGAGTTATCAGGACTTTCTCCAGCTTGACTGAAGATGATTTGGGAGATTTCTGCTTGATTTCTAGGGATATTTTAGCATAGTTGTCTACCTCAGGAATTCAAACACATGTGAAGCTAACTACTTACCTTGCTTTTTAGGAAAAGAATCTCACGATGCAGCACAATTAGAGAAACTACATGGAAACTGCCTGTACTTACTTGCTTTGACAATTTTTAATCTTTTTCCACTTGTAGTCTGCCAAATTCAAACTCTCAGCCAGAGTTCTCTTTCATGTAACAGCATTAAATATTAAAACTTCCAGATGCTTCTCTTCTGATTTTGTGTTCCAGCAGCAATGACTCTTACTTAGCAAATGCCCCTCCAGCACCTGGGGCAACGGGCAGCTGGGGGCTTTCTCTGGCTCTGGCCTATTTGGGGCTCCTAATTCATTAGAGCTGGGAGGCAATTGGGAGCTGCTTTTAAGTAGTATTTTACTATGTGGCTCTCCATTTTCCAAAGGCAATGGTTTCCATAACTCCAGAATAAGAGTGCTAAATTTAGTGAGTCTTTTTTTTTTTTCTGTCATCAAGTTTAGAGATTTTTCAAAGACAGTAGATTTTTTCAATCAATTTGTTAGACCACATTCGTGCCCTGTTGACTAATACTTGGTGTCTGACTGACACTGAGAAAAAAAGATTTTCTGTGAAGTTCTGATAGTAGATTCTTTCCTAAAGAAACTATATGCTCACTTGCACAGTCACTTCCTTTTAAAGGAAGATCAAGCTAGGTGGCTGGCTTTTCCTTCTCTCCCTCCTTCTCTCATTCCTTACTTTCTTCCTTTAATAAGTAAGACATACTCAATGACTACTATGTGCTAGGTACTTAAGGACATAAACAAATGAGTAAATTACTTAGACATATGGACTACAAAGATGTAGGGGGTAAACTGAGTCTTACTGAAAGATCTATGTAACAAATATTGATCAAGGACAATTCATGATCATCTTGGTTTTAAGGGTCTCTGTTTCATTTTTTTCATAGATTTGTCAGGGTCGTAGAATCCCAAGAAAACGGAGAATGTTGAAATGTCACAAAGAATCAAAGAGTTAGGAAGCATTAATCTAAGCCATGATTACCTAACATGAAAGCAACAGATTTCAAAATATTTTTATTTGCTACTTTACAGAAATATGATCTAACTCTTCTCAGTATCTTCAACCTTTCACTTTTTATATATTTCTAAACTACAAGTCATTCTACGGGCTTTCAAGTATATCATTTATATAGTATATAAAATTGTCTGTGAGGCAAAATCTTAGGCTTTTAAATAGAATTTTTAAAATTGTCTCATTCATTCAATATATATTATTTATTGAGTTCCTCTACCAGAAACTACATCAAGTTAGGAAAACAAATAGTTCCTGTCCCCAGGGAGTTTTAAAAATCCTCAGCATTTAATCTTTTCATATCTTTTCAAACATTTATTATATCACAGCAGAAAGAACCAAGGCTTTCAAGGTAGATAGAGTGAGGGCTGAGTCCAGGCTTCACTGAGAGGCGAAGGTAAGCAAGTCACTTAGCCCCTCTGAGCATTCATCTCATCCGCTGCAAATGAAGACAGTATCCTCCACCCTGACGAGTTCTTGTAGTATAATTATAGTGTCTAGTAGAATGCTTGACCTAAACACAATCTATTATATCATTTTTCATTTCTAAACAATCACTGAAAAACTCCAATCATTTATAATAATGAATTTCCTATCTTTCAAAACGTGCTATCTGAACTATGTTATAAATGCAGATAGGCATGTAAGAAGCACAAAATTTAATCTGATGCTATACACTTCATATCATCTTATAAATATCCAAGTATTTCTAATTGATAAAGAAAAAAGTCAAATTCTATTTTGAAGAAATAACATTAAATAAGTCATATGAACAACATATTAAAGTTCCCCCCAAATAAGTATGCTGTTTCTTCTCAAGCACACATACTAAACGTAGTAACTGGTAAGGGCTCCCACAGACCCAACTTATATTGATCAAGAAACTACTTCTTAAGGCTGGAGTTCCTAGATGTCAACCTAAGAGGCTCGGCAGCTGCCCAAAAGGGTAGTTCTAAGAACTGACACTTCCCCTTTCTGACAAAGATCAGTGTCTATGAAAGCTTATGGAGCAACAGTCACTGATTTGTTAAAGATACCTAAGAAAAGAGCAAATCATCTTTTGAACCAAATATAACCCTTTCACAAAACTTGCCTGTAATAAAAATAGTTTACTGCTCTGAAGGAATTAGCATGCCTATCAAAATGCTAAATTAGAATTGGAATTTTTTGTTAAGATGGGACCTTAGCTTCCTGCTTTTCCCATCCTACCCCCAGCAATTTAACAAAGAGGAAACTGAAGCCAAGAGATTAGGGAGGAATTTCCCCAACATACATGGCTACCCAATGGCAGAGACTGGAGTGGACAGAATTAAGGTAACTGACTTCCAACCCAGTGTTCTGCTCTCAAGAGCGTGCTTCCAATTCTTTTATAATAAAGGAATGATTTATGCACATCCAGCTAAGACAGAAGAGAAAAAGCTCTGAAAATATTTTCCAGTTATTACTTAGTGGGCTCTCAATAAATAACCTTTTAACTAATGTACAGAAAATCATGAGGACATTATTCTAAAAACTAAACAAACATGACCAGCTTTTCTGATTTTGAGGGACAGTAAAAATTGCTGTGACTGCTTCTAAGTCACTTTTTTAAAAAAGGTTCTAAAACAAAGCGAGCGAGCAAATCAACAAACTTAAGAGTTGGGAGAACTGATGATGTATCGGCCACCAGATGCAGGAATTCTTTCTAGAACATTCTGACAACTGACCAACCAGCTGTTTCAATGCCTTCAGGGATAAGGAATATTTGTCAAAGGTGTGTAGGCCACCCCATCATCACACAAATTTGTAACAAAGGTATTCCACATGAAACCAAACCAGCTTCCCTGTAGACTTCTGCCCATTAGAACCAGTTCTGTCCTCCAGAACAACATTAAATTAGTATCTTTTTTTTTTTTGTATTTCAGATTTAGCTTTTCAAATATTTAAAGCCAGTAATCAGTCTAGCTGTCCTCTTTTCTCTACCTCCTGATAAATCTATCTAAAATACTAAAAAGTACTTGGATATAGCACACACAAATCATACTCAACTCCATTCAGTTAAAAAAAAAAAAAAAAAGGTTGATCAAGTCCCAGGTATCGTCTACGTCCCAGGAGTACAAAGAGAAATGAGACATAACCCTTGCCCGGGAGGCGCTTACAACACAGTGGGGGAGAAAAGCATATACTGAGATAACTCCAATCTAATAGCAGCAAGTGTTAAAACAGAGTCACGCACAATAACAGCTGCAGACATGGTCGCAGGAGGAGGATGGGGTCTGTGTGCAGGATACGAGAACATGACAGCAACCATTCTGCACAGTCACAAATCTGGATTCCCATTTCCTGGACTGAAAATTCTACAGAAAATACTAAACAATAGTTTAATCTAAACAAAATGTGATTGATGGTTCTTAGTAATCACATAGAGAGGAAAATGAGGGATTGAAAATATCCAAATATATTTTCACATTAGCGACACTGAGTGTACGTTTAAGCAATACATACTTGCTGAAATAAAATAAATTATTCCAAAGCAGATTTTAAAATCAATGGCATTTTATACATTCATGAGGGAAAAGACTGGTTACTGACTGCTAATGTGAAGAGTGAAGTAATGTGTGTTAGAAGGAAATTATTTGGTATGATGTCTAAGAGAGCATTCTTCTCCTTCAATAGCATTTTTTTTCATGAAAATTTAAATAATTAAAACACAAATGTTTAGGATTTCCAAAACAATGGCAAATACAATTTATTGTTGGAATGTTAATTTTTCCCTTGACCAAGAAAGACATTAAAGATGGAATTTGGCTGAACAATAAGTGAAATAGCTCAGATCTCTTGAGTATCAGAGTAAAACTTTATTAAAGCTGTCATCTTTAAATTATTTTGAACTGTTACATACAAGAAATGAGATTAAAATTTCCTATGACCATATGATCTTGTGTAAGATCCAAAGTGCATGTCAACCTTCTCTGTGTATTTGATTTTAAACTAATATATTTATTTAGCTTTCCAGTCGATGGTAAAAGAAAATTAAGACATTGGTCAGCACCGTGTAAGTTTTTTACAACATATACAGATATGGTTCCCATAGTATTTTGGATTTAAATGTTCAATACATTTAGTCAATAGCTATCAATAATTAATAGTAATTTTTGCTTCCACCTAGTTCTTGATATCAGGATCATTTTTCAATGGAAACAAGATACAAGATAAATGTGAGAATGCTTCCTGTCTCAAGTTTGTCTATTTTTTAAACCACGTGTTCATTTTCAATTTCTTCATTACAAAAGGAGATTGCTTTCCACACCTGACTGTTCACAGTCAGGACCACCAACCACTCCCTCTAGAGCAGTATTCACCACTGGGGGTAATCAGGACAAAAGTGGAGGGGAGGTATTTCAGAATCACCTGGAGAGGTTTTCCAAGCTATACCTCACCACTATCATAACTACAGAAAGCCAATGCTTTAGAGGTGTGTTGCAGACAGACCTAATAACAAGACTGAAATCAAGGGGTTAGCTACAACTGAACTTAGAAGCTGTTGTCCTACAAAGGCTGCTAAAAAGGATCTTAAAAAAAAAAAAGTAATGACGACAACACACAGGGTTTCTGAGATATGTCTACAGAGGTGCAGGTTCTCAGCTAGACCTGTAATAAGGCAAGAAACCAAAGGAGGAAATCATTTCCATCACATCCATGCATAAGCAGTGCACTTTCAATTGCTTACCTCCAATATTCTGAATTATTATGGTGCCTGCCACCACCACCTATAAAAGAACAAATGTATTCAGAAGATGAAAGGGGAAATAAAATAAAAGGATCAGTATTTTATTAAAATCCAATTAACTATTACTAAAAAACAGATACAGAGGTCGAGTAAAGAGGAACTGAAAAGAATACATTTTGCCAGTCATTTGTAATACATAAAACTAATAATCATCGCATAAAAAGCCTTTCTTTAATAGTTCCATGGTTACTATAAAGAATACTTCTGTAAGTTTTCTTGGCAGTCATTTTTAAACAGTTAAATTGTTAAAAAGCTAGTAATCAATGGTTATCAAAGTACCAAAAAACTGAAATTGAATTTATCTGGTCTCATTCTCCTTTTTTTTTTTTTTTACTGGTTTTTACCACATTGCTTTGTTAGGTAGACTAAGACAGCTTGAGGTATGTGGTGCCAATGCTGTACTGCATAAAAGGAAATAATGTAGTTTTCAGAGTGTATCAGCTCGGCATACATCAAACCTTGAACATCCCTGGCCCAGGAATAAATAAAATTCAGAGCAGAAAACACAAGAGCCCACATATTCTCAGATCTAAAAATTGAAGCAAAATGTTTCAAATGCAATAACATGAAATGGGCTGAGTGCAAGACAACAGGAAGTATAAAGACTGTAATATATTGGAGAATTTCCCTCTTTCAAAATGAGGCAGCTGCTACGCAGCTCTGGACAGTTGCTGACACGTGAGAATGTGAATCCAATGTAGCAAGGTCTTCTGATTTTTCGAGGCAAGCCAGAAATTGAATTCTTTCAAAATGTCATAACTCTGGGTTGGCAATCAGTTAAAAATAAAAAAGATTTGAGCCAAATATAATATGCCTGAGGACTAAATTCAGTCTGCAGGCTTGCTAGATCTTTGATGAGATTCCTGGGAAATTCAAGACAGCACTTTATCCATTCTTGGTAATCAGACATACTCAGAGGAAGTGATCAAGCATTCTGCTTCCACTTGGGCCTTTTAATCGCTGCAAATCTTGGTGGATCTGTACCTCCAACGTATTTTTGGAGCTGACTAGCTATCTAAGATCATTCAGTCCTACATACTGGGAAGAGATCACTCTTCCTCTCCTAGGAATTCCATCAGTGACATAGCATTTGCCTAATCTGGGAACAAACTAAATTATTGAGACCTAGAGATCCTGAGGTCTGCAAAGCAGGGCTAATGATAAAAAAAAATTGGCAAGGTGTCTTCAAAGATGTGATAATTGCCACTCTTAACATTTTCCAGAAAAATCTTTACATTATCAAACAATTTAAAAATTAGTTCCAAAATGTCATTCACAGTTATCTGTGAAAAGACTTTTAAACTTTTTGTACACTGTCTTTCATATGCAACTGATACCTATTATCAATCATACATGAAATCTGGATTTTTCTATTAATATATTACAAAAAGCAATAATATCAATTTATTGATGACTATCTTCCCATTTTTGGCTGAATTTAAGCATTTAAGATCTAGAAAGTCGGTATATGTATCTACGCATCTATCTTTTCAGCACCTACTACAGTGCACGAAACGTGGTGTTTGCTCAATAAATATTTGGTGAGTAAATAAACCCATTTACAGACAATTAAAATTTTTCCTTAAAACATTTAAAACATTTCAAAAAATTTAATTTTCAGAACAATGTTACCCTATCATATGTCATATCCATATTCAAATCACGTCTGGAAAGAAGGAAATAGGAAAGCTTCAACCAAACTGTGGAAGTTGAGAGAAAATGCTAAACAAACATAACACTCCTCATTTAGAGTATCCTCTGTCTGTGTACCCGCCTACTAAGAACTGGGAGAACACATTAAAATGATAATGTAACTATTCTAGAGGTTTAGGAAAAGGGAACTCAAGAATCCATGCTCTTCTTGTAGACACTGTTGCTACCCAAGGAATGCGGGAAATACTAATGCGAAATAACAGTGATGATGCTCAGAGTCATGTTTACAGATTATATTAAATTAATTGGAGACTTTTCTTATATAAATAACATTTTCTTCTTCTTCCTTGGTTAAACTGGATACAGGAAATTGGTCATGATTATACCAAACATCCCAAGCTTCTAGAGAGAGAAACTGTTACCAGGGATGATTAACAAAAACCTCTACCCTCCAAAGTAACATATACTCCATTTTGTTCAAGTTCCAGGTTATTAAAAGAAGATCCAAACCATGAGATTACATAGTGTGATATAAATGTTCTCTTTGTACTTTAAAAACAAAGTTAATCTGAATGTAAATACACACTTCCCCCTAATACATAGCTGTATCTTTTTCTTCCCGGACTCACTTCTTACAAGTTAGTTTAGCCATCTACAAAATATAGCATCCTTTTAGATTAAAAACAAAACAAACTGACTATACTTCAATAAAAATAAAAAAATAAGACAAACCAACCAACCAAAAACACACCAACAGATTTACAAATGAGAAAAATTTTGTTTGGAACCAACATATAAAATGGGTTTTAGAATTATGATAGCTCTTCAGAAATAAAAGAATTACTAAAGTACTAACAATATTTAACTCCTGATTACTTGTGGAAGAAGACAGTGTTTCCTTTATCTATTAAATTAGTTTAGTATGCCTATCACAAACGAACTCCCAATAAATACTGTTGTTATTTTTCTTATTCTGTGGTGGAAAAGCAGTAGATTTTTGAGTCTGGAGTCCGGGTGTAACACTGGCTCTAAGTAATTGTGGCAAATAGGCCCCTTCACTTCTCTAGGCCTTAATTTCCTCACCTATAAATGAGGAGACAGCTAGATCATCCTTTCCTACTGTTCAGCTCTTAAATGATATGATCTTCTAATTATCAGTTTTTTAAACAGTCATGCTTTAAGTTTAATTCTCTGTTTCTACCTTTGGTCTTCACACAGATTTACTCAGATAACATAATCAAAATTAATAAGGAAACTTAAAACAGTTTACAGATTTAAGATTATTCAAGTCATTGCTCTCCTTCATTAAAGTAAAAAACACTAAAAGATTTAAGTGTCAGATTAAATTAATCAGTGCATTTTTAGGAAGAGCATAGAGATTTGTTCTCTTTCTCTTCCTGCTCCTATGATTCTGTCTTTCTTCACTTTAGTTTCCTTTTATTCTCCTAATTTCTTTCTCATATATATATTTGTCTCTTCTAACTGGAAATAGAAAGAAAAAACGCTTTTCTGGATTTTGTACACAACAAGGAGAAAAAAATTACCTTTCCAGGCAATCCAAATGCAAAGAGTCCAAGATCTTCATAAGATGTCACAGCTGTTAAGAGGAATTATAATTGTTATTTTCACACAAAACTATTTGTGTGCCAAGTCTGAAAGGAAGAAAGCCATTCCAGTACTACCTTATAGCTATTAGATAGTCACACTAAATTTAAAGCAGAAGTAACTACTTTGGCAGGGGAAGCCAGAAAATCCTATGATCCATCAGGATATGTCCCCTTAGAATACGCAGAGCTGAGCAAATTCCAAAGCTGTCAAACAACTACTCAGGCTGCATTCATTCAAACAAAAGTATTACTCAAAAACAATCCACTTCTCACTAAACAGTACTTGCAGGCTACACGGTCCAAGTTTTCATTGGCAATGGTTTCTGAAAGCTGCATATGAAAATAAAGCTAGATAAAGTACAAAAGTTGTACCATACTTTCAGAGATACTTTTCCAGGCTACCTAGGAGATGATAATGTGTTCATGATAGAAACAACACCCTCATCCTGCAATTAAGGCATACACTTTCTTTCTCATCATAAAAAAATATGGAATTACACTTTCTTTCCACATGTTCAAGAAGTGTGGTCACAGAAAAGATAAAGATTGAAAGGCTCATAAAAGAACTAAATTTGTCCTTAGATAATAAAGCTTCGTGTTCTAGCTAGTGACACCACTGGTGAAAATGAAATAAAAACATTTACATAATCCTATAGTTTGAAAAGTGCTTCATATTACAGTGCTTGCACTAAAAAAAGCAGATTAGCAGATACTAAGGCTTGATATAGTAACAATCTCCTCTTGAGTCAAAGATGACTCATCATTTCTTAAAGCAAGTTTTTAGTATATTCTCCCAAGATATACATGGGTTTCTTTAAACTACCACTTAATTAACAAAAAATTCCTCTATACTTTCATAAAGTCCACCAGGTATGTAAAAATAAGCATTCTGAAAACCATATATGGTCTTTACATGTTATAACTACAAAGTCAGAAAGAAAATAGTGAAAAGCTAAAAAAAAAGCTTTATTAATTGAGAAAAAAATTTCAATATTCTAAACTTTTTAAAAACTTTATGATTAGAGTTGATCAAAGAATTTAGAAACCTTTTTGATGACACAGCTATTTTTAAAAATGTATTTACATACTGCTCAACAGTGGACAAGAATAGTTGAGTTTTGAATTTGGGATATATAATTTGATTATAAGTAGGAACCTTTTTGCTTTAACAAAGAAGACTTCAATAATAATCTTAAAAGGGGTAGATTGTAGATATATTTTAGAACAAAAAATCAAAAAGCAAGATTACAAAACTAAGAACTGGAATTTTTTCCTCCTATGTGAAATGCCAAAATTATTTTTTTCAAATACACATTCTAAAGTGAATGTCATCACAAAAATTAGTAATTATTTTAATCAATAAATTTTCATTAGTTTGTTTTAATCTTCCTAAACATAATTGATAATGTCAATATAGGGGCACAATTTCTTATATTTAATATTCCAAAGCCTTGATATATATGTATAGTATACATATAATATGTATATATAAAACCAGAAAATTCTCTACATGTTAGCTTCTATCTAATCTGATGTTGAGAAGGTAATTTTGTCACTCATTATGTGCATGTGAACCAAGTCTCCAGAAGGTCTCTGTCTCTATAAGGCATCAAATTAAAGGAACATCATTGTTCATTTTCAGTGTCCCTCTTTTATATTATAGTTGAAAGTGTTCTTTCTTGGGGAAAAAAAAAATTTCTTTCCCAGGACTTAAAGCAAGGAGGCTTCTCAGTGTTACATATGGAAATATACCAAAAAACTTGCTTTTAAAATGATATATTTTGCATTAGTTTCTTGGTCAGGGAGCAAGTTATCAAGATAATACTCCCCAAAAAGTTTGACTAGGGTTTGCTTTATTTTTAAATAGCAGAAAACAAGTATAGATTGTATATTAGTAAACATGAAAAGCAAATAACTTTCCTATAAGCAAACGTAACACTGAAATATTCTAAAAGAACTGGTATTTCAATTACCTAAATTTAAATAAACTTAAAAAATAAAAATAAATGGCTTTTTATTTTTGCTTCTTTTTCCTCTTAATGGAAGCACTGGGGATTGAACCCAGGACTTCATACACGCCAAGCATGTGCCCTACCACTGAGCTATACCCCCTACTCCCAATAAACACTTATTCTTAACTTGAAAATTAGAACCTAACATTTATGATTTCAGAAAATATAATCAAACTAACAGCTTGATGAAAATAATTGTAACTGTAACTTCTGACATTAGTGGCATGTATTTTAGCAATCTAAAATTTGTTCTCTATTATTTTCTAGTTTTACGAAAATATCTCTAAATACAGCAAACTCCCAAATTCAGAGTGAAAAAAGTTTCGACTTTTAAATGGAGACTGACTACTATGCTCAAATCCTAACTATCTTTCAAGTCAGCAGGCCTGGCTAGTCATTCAGTTTGGTCACTGTCACACTACTTCTTTTATGTTGCAAAAATTAGAAGTACTCTTCCATGGCTGAGACATCATGAGTATGAATAATGGCTTCTGGCTTAACACTGAGGCTTTACTAAAATAAAATACGTACACAGTCAGCCAAATGCTTTTTCACCACATACTCACTTTTTAATGGTTTTCTGGATCATCCTGACATATAAACCAAAACAACACTAGTGAAATACTTTTAAAATTCTGCTCTATCATTTGGAACAATTAAGATGCTAGTAACAGTGTAAACTGGAACTGACTTCGGAATGCAATGTGAACAGTGAACCTTCAAAATATTCATAACATTTGATCCCTAGGAGCCTGCATCAGACTAAGATCCAAGAAATCATTATATGCAAAGATACTCATTATGCATCATTTACACTGAAAAAAAGACTACCTGAAAGCTAAACAATGATAAAGGGGTAAAGTAAATTACGGTAGATCTATCTAGTAGCATAACATGTAGCCATTAAAAACTATGCTCATAATAAATAACATGAAAAATGCCAATATTAAGTGAAAAACAGAGGATTTGACTGAATATGATCTATAAAGCAAAAAACTCCTTCCTATGATCAATGTTGTAGTATCTTATTTATAATGTGAAAGATGTTTTGAGAGATATCAAAATGAGATGTGGTGATGACCAGTCACGGTAATAGCATATTCTTACAGAAAAGGAACATTAATTATGAAAATTATGAAATTAATTCACCCTTTTACAGGAATTCATACAAACAGTACTTGGCACAATCCTCCTTAAATAAACAACTGAAAGCAGTCATCAGCAATCTATTTTAGGAAATTATTTTTTGATATTAAAGAAATCAATGCTATGTTTTTGAGGGGGCGGAAAGGTTGTAAATCTTAATCAAGTAAACTGGGGAAAAATTTCTTCTTTAATTCACCATCAAGGCACACTTTAGTGCTATTTTGGCTAGACCACGAGTTTGGCCTCCACAGGAATCATTTGGAAAGCTGCTTCCCATGAAGTAGTGGAATATTTCCAGCTAGTTACTCCAGTGTTCTGTCTGCTTTGCATTTTTCCCTCAATGAAATAGGACAATTAATAAACTCTGGTTACAGTACAAAGCCCAAGTTTCAGCAGCAGCAATATTATCTTTGGAACTGGATTGAGGGACATGAGTTATTCAAATACAGCTCAACTCTCAGAAAGCTCGCCATGTGGAATACACCCTTATTTTGAAATTCTTTTCTTTTTCATGATTTCCTTCATTTTCCTCTTGCCTTTTTTCTCTAATAGTGTCAGGCAGGTAATTCATTTATTGAACGTCTACTCTGCAGTTGTATCGCTACTTCTGATCTTTCTCAATGTGTTTAAATGTCTGTTTACCAACTAAATGCAGCATATTTCAGAGCACCCAATGTGGTAAAAGAATATGGAACGCTAGAGCACTAGGAGCATTCCCTTTTTAGTACTAGGAACAGTCTCCTTTCAGTGTCACAGAGGCTGAGATACTGCATGCACAGAGAAAGTTCTAGGATCCCTACATGCTGAGTGGTTCTGAGTGAATATCCTATAAGTACTATTCACTGGTTTTTAGTCTCAACTTTTACATAAAACACGAATGCCTTACATATGATTACAAAAGAGAAAGTAAATATTGTCAACCTTGACAATGCAAGGGTAGAGCAGAGGACTATGGGAAACAGGAAGAGGACAGGTGAGAGCAGGAGCACTAATGCCTGTGACACAGCAGAGTCAAGAGATACCATCACGTTCATGAAACAAAAAGTAAAGTCTAAATGCATCGTTTAGAGTTACAAATAATCAGTCAAAGAGTTATCGAATACAAACTAATGAAAATGAGAAGGGGGAAGGCAGGATTAGCGTACCTGAGCTAAATCCTCACCTTTCACAATGAAGTGTCAACAGATAATCTCCGAAATCGATAAACCACAGTAGAATATTATTTAGACTTACGAAGGTAACTCCCCAAAAGAATTAAAAACAAAAACTCGGCGTGTTGCTAACTCTGGGAAATGGAACTAGAAGTGGGGAACAATGGGCGGGGAACTGCTTTAAATCCTCCCGCATAAGTGTACTTAACACGTGAGTGTAAATATTATTACCTTGATAAAATAAAATAGAAGGTTAATTTAAGAATGTTTACTCCTGCAGAGTCTCCCATCCCTCCTTTCCTAAAGCCCAATAACAAAAAGTTCAGCTTCTGCTACAGGAAACACTCTGATGCCAAAGCAAATACGAAGGAATCACTACATGAGCAGAGTATGCATACAATCCAGCCCTGGGTTTCTCATCCCTGCCACTATAGACATTTTTGGCCTGGATAACTCTTTGCAGTGGGGGCAGGGCAGGGGCCAGAGGTAATGTCCTGTGCACTGCAGGACATTTCAATCCCTGGCCTCTACTCACTAGATGCCAGTAGCACCTCATCCTGTCCTACAGTCCTCAGCTGTGACTATCAGAATTGTCTCCAGACACTGCCAAATGCCCCAGGGAAGAAAAACCAAGCAAAGCTGAGAACTACTTACTAGCAGAAAGGGGAGACAAGAACACCAGTTCACTGAAGATGAAGTCATGTAATCTGCCCACTTAGTTAACTTTGGGGATACTGAACTATACCCACTAATCAAAAGAAGAAAAAGATATGAAATTATAGTTTGAACAGCTATCGTTCCAAACAATAAACAAATGCTCACAATGAGTACTGAGATGGGAAATTGGAATCTGCTGTCCTTCAGCCAGTTTCAATCTTGTGTGCTCTCACAGTGAGAGCATCTCTCAGTGCTGACTGGGATTCACCCTTTACACAGTGTTCAGACCAGTGCTGGGGGTACAAAAAGGTTCTCAGCTTCATTGAGAAATGGTATGTTAGTGTGCAACATGTCATGTAAATGTTGTGCACTCTAGTTTATAAACTACATAAGGAATTTTCAAAGACAGTTTTGACTATACGTAATTTTTGCCCTGTGTGTTAATTTGGGGACTTTAAAATAGAATCCCTCTGTAGCTCTACTACACCCATCCACTCGTCACCCACACACCCAGCTTTCATTAAATACCTTCTGTGTGTCAAGCACAGTTTGGCAGATGTTGAGAAAACAATGAATAGTTTGAATATATGCTAAATTTTCCAGGAATACAATGACCATGTAAGTGGATGTTTTGTTTTGCTTGGAACTTTACCAAAAACCATTCACCATTTAGGAAAATCACTTCACCAACAGCATTTATTTTGTTTTTGTTCCTCCTTTTCTTTGCTATATGGCATTATAGTATGTATAAGTAGTGAATTAGTCTCCTATTGCTGCTGTAACAAATTACTGCAATTTGGTGACTTAAAACAGCAGAAATGTATTCTCTCACAGTTCTGGAGGTCAGAAGGCCACAATCAGTTTCACTGGGTCAGCATCAAGGTATCAGGAAGGCCACAACCCCTCTTGAGGTTCAAGAGAAAATCTATTCCTTGCCTCTTCCACCTTCTGGTGACAGCTAACATGACCCGATTTGTGGCCAAATCACTCTGATCTCTGCTTTTGTGGTCATATGGCCTTCTCCACTTCTATCTGTGTTCTCCCTCTGAGATACATGTGACTGCACTGAGTCCACCAGAATAATCTCCACTGCAAAGTCCTTTTTTTTTTTTTTTTTTTTGCCATGTAAGGTAACATTCACAGGGATTAGAATTTGGATATATTTGGGGGGCCATTATTCAGCCCAGCACAAGTACGTTACAATATTAAGAAGAATTTCATTTCAGATAGTAAAGGGAGCATTTTAAGATTTTTTTTTTTTAATGAAAGGAGGATGCTGCAATGGATGGTGTTTTAAATCACTGCTCTAAAGGGTTTAAGTAAAAAAACAAGATGGGGAGAGCAAGGGACATTTTATTCCTTGTTTATTTCCTCATCATTGCTAACAATTAAAATCCTTATAAAAGAATTATAACCTTGCTTTAGGAAGAGGAAGATAGCAGACTATATTCCCTTTCTCAGCGGACTCTAGGAAGGACCAAAATTCTCTTTGGAAGCAGCAAGTGGTGAATCCCAGTATCTACCTTGACTCTTTTTCAACCACCTTAGTGGCTTCTCACTGCTGCAGCAAAAACTCCAAATTCCTTAGGATCTGACACTAGTCTATCTCTTCAGTATCATTTTCTCCTTTGTACCTTATGCATAAATAATAATAAACTATTTTTTTGTTCCTTGAATAAAATATTTAGTATGTATATGCCAGAATAGTCTCTCTTGCCTTGTCTGCTAGTCAAATTCCTTTTCAGCTCAGTCCTCCAGGAATACTGATTGACTCTCACCCCAAGAACCAGACAAAGCAAAACATTCTCACCACTGAACTATCACTGTACCTTGCACATATTTAAATTACCACACTGAATTATAAATTATTTGCTTATGTATGTGTCTCCCCTTTTAGACTATGAGCTTTTTTAAGGGAAGGAAGTGAGTCTTACTTCTCTCCGTACTCCTATTAGATAAAAGAGTACAGAATGAATGAATGAATGAATGAACCTCTATCCCAGGCTTCAGTTCAAGGACCTGTCCATCTAGTTTTACTTCAAAGTCCACATTTCCAAAACGGAACTCATTTTTATTTGGAACTAACATCTCCTGCTGTATTCTTATGTCCATTAATGACACTATCATCAATCCAGTGGTCCCAGGAAGTCTGGGAGACATCCTTGGACATCCCCTTCTCCACATTGTCAGAAATCAGCTCCTCTCAAGTCTAACTTCTCCGCATTCCTTTACCTGCTTCCCCTCCTCCCTTTTATTCTCCTTGTTAATACTTTGTTTCAATCTCTGACTATTTGATTCTTAGACTTTCATAACAGCGAGGCCTGACTGCTAACCTACCCAGGTACTGTTAGTACAAATCAGAGCTAGACAGACAAATGAGAAAGGCACTCCCTTTAGGAAGAAGAAAAAGAAAGGGGTTTCCATTGTGAATACAGTCCTGAAGGCAAGCATGGCCTGCAGCGCTGACCATGCCTTTTTGAAAAGAACTACTCCAGTCTGGAGGGAACTTAGATCTGCTGCTCGGCTGTTGTCCTGGGAATTCCCTTTACTTCTCCCCTGTACTAGGTTCCCTATTTTTTTGTTACTTCCTAACTTTGGTAAATGGCATCTTCCATTGCTCATTAAGTACGAGTGCAAGGGAGATAATTTTTTGAGTCCTTGCATGTATGAAAATGTCATTATTCTACTTGTACACTTAAATGATAGTTTGACTGGGTATAAAATTCTATATTGAAATCATTTCCCCCAAGAATTCTGAAACTATTGCTTTATAGTCTTCTTATTTATAGCACTTCTTAGGAAGTCTTTTGCCATTATAGTTTTTCATTCTTTGTACGAGAATTTTTTGTTTCTCTTCTTGGAAAGCTTTTAGTATGTTCTCCTATAATTCTGATTTTTCACAATAGTGCAACATGATATGAATTCTTCTATAATTATTATACTGGTTACCAGGAAAAATCCTTTCAATCTGGAAACTGATTTCTTTCAGTCAGAAAAACTTTGCTTATATTATTTTGTTGATAATTTTTTACCACCTAATTTTTTCCATTCTCTTTTTTGTGGAAACCTCCTGGACTGATCCTCTAATTTTTAAAAATATTTTCTCTCCCATTTTCAAGCTCCTTGTCTCTACATTCCCCTAGAAATTTCCTTAATTTTTTCAACTCCAAAATTGAAATTCTTAATTTTAAATTTTATTTTTAACATCTAGGACTCTTGTATTCTCTGACTATACCCTTTTAATAATTTCTTGTTCTTGTTTCAACAATGTAATATCTTCTTTAAGTTCTCTGAATCTATTAAATATAGTATTTTTTTTTAAGTTTTCATCTGGTCTCTGCATTATCTGTTTCTTCTTTTCCTCTGAGTTTCTTTCTTTCCTTATTTTTTAGACTATTTTTACAGCAGTTTTTGGTTAACAGCAAAACTGAGCAAAAAGTACAGACAGTTCCCACATCCCTCTATCCCCACACATACATAGCCTCCTCCACTATCAACATCCCCAACTAGAGTGGTACCACTTGTTACATCAATGAATCTACATTAACACATCGTTATCACCCTAAATCTATAGTTTAGAGTTCACTCTTGGTGTTGTACATTCTATGGGTTTTGACAAATGAATAATGGCATGTATCTACAAGTATAATATCATACAGAATAGTTTCACTGCCCTAAAAATTCTCTATACTCTGCCTATTCATTCCTTCTTCCTCTCCAATCCCTGACAACTATTGATTTTTCAGTCTCCATAGTTTTGCCTTTTCCAGAATGTTAAACAGTTGGAATCATACAGAACATTAGCATTTTTAGATTGGCTTCTTTCACTGAGTAATATGCATTTATAAGGTCATCCATGTCTTTTCATGGCTTGATAGCTCATTTCTCTTTAGTGCTGAATAATATTCTATTATCTGGATGGACCACAGTTTATCCATTCTCTTACTGAAGGATATCTTAATTGCTTCTAAGTTCTGGCAATTATGAATAAAGTTGCTATAAACATCCATGTGCAACTTTCTGTGTCAACATAAATTTTCAACTCATTTAGGTAAATACCAAGTAGTACAAATGTTGGTTGAAGGCGCCTCTATACCTCTTCACCATGGTCTTCACAATAGTTGTGTTAACATTTTTGTTTCAAAATTACAGAACATACTTTCTCACGTGTGGAACTTGTATTTGGAGTATGAGCAAAAAAAAAAAAAAAGAGGAAAAGAGTCCAGAATAACTCCAAGATCTCTGGCCTGAGCAACTAGAAGGAAGATGTTATCATTTACTTAGATGAGAAAAGAGTGGAAGGTGTAGACTGGCAGTGCAAAGATGGGGAGCTTAATAAATTTGAGATATATATGAGATCTCCAAGTGGAAGTGTCATGGAGGAAGCTGGATATGAGACTGAAATTCAGTAAAAGATATCCAGGCTGAGGATATAAATTTTAGGGCTCTCATGAGCCCAAAACTATAAAAGAAAAGAGAGTAGGGGACTAGTTCCAGGGGTATGATAACGTTTAGAAGATGGGGAGGGGAAAAGGATTCAGCAGAAGAAAAGAGAAGGAGAATTCTGTGAAATAAGAAAACCGGGAGAGTGTGAACAAGTGTTTTACTGAGGAAGGTGTGATCAACTGCACCAAACGCTGCTGACTAGTCAACTAAGCAGAAGACTGAGAACTGACCGCTGGATTCAGCAACGTGGAAGTTGCTGGTACAATAATTTCTGTGGAATAATGGGGAGAGCCTGATTGAAGAAGGCTCAAGAGAGAAAAGGAGGAAGGGGAAGTATCTGGTACAGGCAACTATTTTGAGGAGTTTTACGATGAAGGCATGGAACATACTGAAGGAATGTGGAGTCATTTTTAAAATGGAAGAAATTATAAACTGCCTGTTAACAGGTAAGAAGAAAACAATAAAGGAACAAAGATGATGAAAAAGGAGAGAGAGAGGAGAAAGAGGCTGGAGTAATGTGGGTGAGAGAAGGTGGGATCACAGCATAAGCAGAGGGGCTGGCCATAGACAGAAACACAAGGAGTTCATCCAAAGTAACGAAATGTATGACACAAATGAAGATGGGTAGGCAGAAGTGGCGGCAAGAGCCTGTAAAGTTCTTTTATGATTACTTCTATTTTCCCAATGAAATACAAAGTGAGGATATGAGCAAAGAATGAAATCAAGGAGAATGTGCTGAAGGTTTGAGAGAAAAGAGAGGAAAAAATCATCTCCTAGAGAGCAGAGTTAACAAGTGAATGAACTGAAGACATTAATAAGGACTAAGTGATAGCATTCCAGGTCCACTAGACATAGAATTACAGTGATATTAATCTGCATGATTGTGTTTTTTCTCCAGGAATATTCAACTGCAACGTACATGTGTGAAGAAGGCTAAGTTATATTTGACTATGGTTGGAGTTTTGCCAGAGGAGTAGGATGATGAAAAGGAGGAGCAAGGGTGTGATGTAATAACACACTGGAAAACTCCAACTGGATAAAGAGGGGAAATATGGACAAGAGAGTGAAGGAGAGTGTGAAGGTGGTAGATCAATGAACTGAAGTCCTGGTGGGGGTGAAGAACTGCCAGAAATGGAGTCCTTGAGGGAATGAGTTAAAAATAAAAGAGATGGTGGTTTTGGAGGGTGGGACTCTGGAAAATGAGATTTTGGAGGGGTGCAGTTTTGGTAATGACAAGATCAGTGGTCTGACCATGGAAATAAGGAGCTGAGGCAGGCAGGAAACAGGATCATTAGAAAAGATGATGCTAAGGAAATGAAAGTATTAGAAGGATTATCTACATGGGTATTGAAATCATCCAGAATTATGGCAGGAGTAATACCAAAGAAACTGAAAGCAGGAGCTAAAATATTCACAAAATGACAGACAGTGGCTGAGGAGTCCAGATGGCAACTGTAATAGAGGCATAGGCAGCAGAGTTATGAGGTTCAAAGCCAGGGGTTTACTGAGAGGGAGGTGGCTGAGAAGTGGAAATGAGGTGCCAGTGGGACACCTATCCCATCTTTAGATCAGTATGAGGGATGTGGAAGAGGAAAAGGTGGCCCCTTGAGAGGACTACAGGGAAAGCAGTGTCCTCAGAGAAGCCCTAGATTCTCTTAGAGTAAGAAACTTAAGGAAATGTTCAAAAAAAGAGTTGAGGACATGGGGTTTTGCTGATGATCGACCGTGAGTTCTAGAAGGCACACTGGAAGGGTTTCAGGGGTTGAGGAGCAGTGGGAGGTGAGGTCAGAAAATGGATGACAGAGCCATACAGGGTGAGTCTGGGAAACGGAGGAAAATGTAGGATTCTTGAAGAGACTGACATAAATTGAGGTAAATGGTATACTGTCATTAATCCAAATGACCTCAAGGCAGATGAAGATGACAATGCTGTGAGTGGTGGGGATCAAGGACCAGGGATCAGGGATTTGACCAGACTGCTGACACTGATATAGGGGCCAGAGAAGGGGAGCTCCTCATTTACTCCCAGATCTTAAACATTTCCCCAAAGAATCACAATAAGCCAACTATTTGAAACAGCAGTATGCATAGCACCTTGCAATCTTTATGGGTTTGGGCCCAATGAGAACTCATAATGATAAAAGCTAGCAGTTACCAAGGACCTGACATTTTGTATACGTTATTATACTTCATTTTTATAACAATCCCAAAAGGGAAGTATTATCATTACCATTTTATACATGGCAAACTAAGGCTAGAGAGATTAGTGTACCTTACATGCCACCTCAGCTCCCAAAGATCCCAAATCCTATATATAATCCAAAATGGCAGAATTTCATGTGAAGAAATCCTTTACTTTGATAAAGATAAAAACTTCTCCTGCACTCCAGGCAAATAAAGTTACTTTGCAAAGACTTATGATAGCCCTTTCTCTGAACAATCCAATCTGAGCATATTTCTTTATGACAGTCCAATAAACTGGGGAGAAAATTTAGCTACACATTATTCTTTAGTTTTGATATATATGTGTGTATGTGTGCACATATATAAAAGTACATATATATATATATATATATATATATATTTTTTTTTTTTTAAGCCTACCTCCACAGAGAATTTTACAAGGGCTGAAGGAATTCAATCAACAGAAGACAGGTGCATCAGTGTGTATGAAGAACTGTGAAGAAGTTAGTTCATGGACCAAGTAAGCTACAAAAATCAAAGAAAAAGAAAAAAGAAAGAGAAACAGAGGTTTTCATTTTATATGCCCCAAATTTACAGAAAACAACAGGCAGCATCAGAATTTTAAAGTTAAATACAGATGAACTGAAGGGTAGTAAAAAAAAACAGCATTACTTGAAATCATCATACATTGAATACTACTTCCAAATAATTGAAATTAATAAAGCAAAAACTTTAATTAATGAAGACATAATTGCCAGAGTTGACAAATATATTAATCTTTTAGTAGAATCCATGATAAAATAACCTACGAAGATGTTACATAAACTATCACAATTAAGTAAAAAAAATTTTTTTACACAAAAAAGCAAAATTTGAAAATATGTCATTAAAATTCCAGTCAAGTTTCAGCAGGATTTACAAATACACTCATTTAATGCTCTTATTCCTGAATTTGGGATGTTGTTATGAACAACTTGTTACTTTGGGATTAATATCACTGCATTGTTTCCTAGTATTTTATCTGTCTGCATGTCCACCCAAGTCCCTTGAAAGCAGAGGAATATTTGTCAGCTAAATGGCCAAAAATACTGGCACAAGTAACAGCTACGAACTATGGATCCCAAATCAGTTTTGCATGAGAATCACCTGGTGGACTTTTAAAAACATATTCCAGAATTCTACCTCAGATTTTTGGAATTAGAAACCTGACGCTTAGAAACCTCTGTTTATAGAAAGATCTGCAGGTGTGTCTAATGTAAAGCCAGATTAAATAGACTAGAGCTGTGGGTTTAGATCTATGTTCTGAGGAGTCTTAAGATATTCAAGAAACACCTGTGGGTTTCTCTCACCTGTTTCAGCCAGAATAATCCCATTTTTATCTATTTTATGTATCTATTCTGCTTCTTAAAGCCTGGAAACTACAAGATCAGATAGGGCAAAGTGAATCCACCCACATAAGAATTAAACTCATGATTCTGGCATCGGAACTGACCTAATCCAAAGATAGAAGAGACTAGATAGATAAAAAGACCAGGATTGATGGACACAGAATATTTGTTAATGCCAAAAGAAAAACCTTATGAGAGTAGTTCTATAATTATACACTTTTATTTATTATAACTTAAAAGAACTTACTCAATACATGACTGAATTGCATACTAAAGTTACAAACGGAAAAAACACATAAATATATACTATATGTATACATATATATAGTATATGAGGATATATATATATATATAATACACACACACTACATATATATATATATATATATATATATATATATATATATATATATATATATATATATAAAATATATATATATGAGGGAGGTAGAGAAGGCAATAGTATATCTGGGAAGGTGTTCTTGAGGAAATGATCACCCTAGGATAAAAATGATCAACATGAACACCGGTTGACTGGTCCCCATAATACAAGGTCTGGATCCTTTAAATACCTTTCAGGTGCCTCCCCTAATCTACTCTAACCCAGAAAACTATGTCATGTTGCGGAGAAAGGCCATGAAGAAAGCTAGTTTCCTCCCCTTCATTCTGTCCTTGGATATTTCCCTGTAAAATTTGGTCTATACAGCCTGACCTTTCAAAATTCTCCATTTCAAGCACCCTACCTAATAATAACGTACACCTGCTGGACATTAGATTTGAGACAGCCAATCTGATGTATGTAGATATCTCGTCAAATAAATTAGCATAATAGTTTACTCACCTGTCTGTATACACATACTAAGCAGGAGGTGAACTGAGTAAGAAGCCAGCAGAGCAACTATCAGCAGCAAGAAACTACAATATAAAAGAGTACATGGTCAAATCCCTCTAAAAGTTTCTTTTTTATGGTATCTCATTACAAAAACAATTTTTTTCACATTCAAACGATTACAGGGACTGTCTTTGTGTAGTTGAATTATAGTCACTAAAGAAAGTAAGAAGATACTTTCTGTATTTACCAAATTCTATTTCAATGAAAATGTACTGCTTTTAAAATAAAAAAAAAAAAAAATCAGAAAAAAAACACACTTTATTTAAAACAAAAAATAGCACTCTTGTCTGCTGACTGCTGGTTCAGCCATTCAATGATCTTGCAATATATCCCTTTTATGACTATTTTTCTACTCTAAGTCTAGAGGGAAGTTTCAGTTGCGAAATCTCATTGTCCTTTTTCCCCTTTCCTCTTTCCTTCCCCTTCCAATGCTATGTGCCTCCCTATTATACCTTCATCTATAATTCTGAATTAAGACTGAATTTTTTAGCATCTACTAAACACAAACACGCACCAAATAACTCCAAAAATGAAGTTAATACACTTCTAATGACACAACTTGAAAATGTGCAATGCAATAACTGAGGTCCTCTCACAAAAAGTATCAAAAGAAACAGGCATAATCCCTACTTATTCTCAGGAAGGTACTGGCCGGACAAGCTTCTAGAGACCTGACCCCAGTGGTGTGCCCCTAAAGTTGAAGACATTCTACCTTTGTACTTAATATTTGTTAATAAGTAGCAAAACTGAGAGGCGAGAGTACACTTGTCAACTGTTATCAGAGACCTCACAAAATAACAGTCTGACATCACCAAATGGAAACTGTGATATGATTCAGCAAGTACACATTCTGTGGTACAACATCTGCATGTAAGACCCTGGAGGACAAAGTGTGATTTCTCAAAATGAACTAAAAAATAAGTCCTATGATTATGTCCTGCCTAAGGTGTCATATATACCTTTGAAGTTTTAAAATTATGAAAGTTTGTAAATATATATCCCATCATAAAAGCAAGTTGGGTAACTTAGAAGTTGGTTTGCTAATCAAGAAATTCAAAATAAATGCAAAAGGAAACCTAAAGGAGAGTCTTCATGTATTTTAACTTCCCTGGAAAAATAAAAAAATATGCTTCTACTGACAAAACAAACTTGTTCATTCATTCTATCAAGCATGGTGCTAGATGCTAAGGATAAGGTCTAGCCCTAAAGGATTTCAGAGTTTAATGGGGAAAGTAACTTGCAAACAAATCATTAATGTATTACAATAAAAAAATAAATATACAGTGTACTATGGAAATACAGAAAAGCCAGCAATGTCTTGTATTTGGGGCAAACTGGCATATGAGCTCAGTCTTAAAAGATGGAAAGGAATAAGCAGAGAACATATGTCCAGCTTCAGAAAGTGAAACAAGACTACTTAACAGTAGGAGGAGAAAAGGAGATGGAAAGAAATGAAAGGATGATGTACTTTATTTACACTCCCAAAATTGCTATTTGTAAGTAATCTGGCTGATAAACTTTGATTTACTTTGGCCAACTAGACACAACAAATAAGCCACTTCTTAAAGTTATAAACGAGTGTGGATCAAGTTTCCATTTTTAAAAATTAGCCACACTTTGGATAAAAAATACACAGTATATAGCATCCCTCCAAGCTACAGACTAGCTACAACAGAAGAGTAGCAGGAAAATGCTGTAACTCCAAAAATAACTTAACTGGAAATTGTATAATACCAGCATCTGCAGCCTATATCTTTGCTTCTCAGTGTACCACCAAAATGAAAAAAATAAGTAATGGTAAAATAAGGAAAAGACTCACCTAAATCCAAGGATACCAGTATGAGCCATAACATAAGCTAAGCCAAGAATGCCACTTCCCATGATGGCATTCATCAAATTAAACACTGAGAGACCAAAGGAAACACCTGGGGATCCCTGTCTGTGAAGTTCCTGTAAGCACACAAAATTTAATAGAGTTAAATGTCTGAATGAAGTTCAAGTTTCATCAAGAAATGACTGACAGGTGATGGAGGAAGTCTCCTGCAAACAGGGATCGTGTGACGCACTAGCTGCTCAACCCGCATTGGTCTCCTTTCCTTCCCTTCTTACCTCCCACTAGTGTAGCTCTATAATCTAGTTTCCTAGGAAAATCATATCCACCTGCACAGAGACCAGGCAGGCTTCAGTAAGAACCAAGACTAACCTTGTGACTGAAAAAGATGAAGAAAGGATAAGATGGGGTGGGGACAGAGAGCAGGCAGATGGCCTCAAACTCATGTGATTACTGAAGATTCCTGAGTCAGCTTCAGTAATCCTGAGCTAGTGGTTACTGAAAAGTCCCTGGGCTGCTGCAGACAACTGTTGTTCCCCAATTACTAGGCCTCTAAAACTAATCTTTTTATACACTTAATGAATTAAGTCTGCCCAACTAGAAGAATGGTCAGGAATACCTTACAGTGAGGACATGATAAACAGAAGAAATTCACGTTGCTCTGAGATGAAATTCACACTCTCCCTCCAAAAAGCATTTGGGAATAAAGTCCTAGGAACTGTTACTGCCATGGGACCTGAGTTAAAAAGCCAAGGGCCCCACTGCACAGTCTTTGGGGTCAGGGAAGTGCTACGTACTTATTACCAGGCCGCCTTCACTCCTGTGCCGTTAAGGATCTCTATATTAAGATGGTCATAGGTCCCCAATGACTAAGCCGAGAAAAGAAAAATCTTGTGACTCCTGCAAAACAAACAGAACTCACAAGACTGGTGGAGGAAACGAGAAGCCGACAAAGATAGTTAACGAACAGCGGTGAGTTACCTAACCCTGGGGCTGCTCCCCTAGTGGGGCCCCAGCCTCCACTCGCTGCTGTATCTCTTTCACCTGAGCCTGCACCTTTACTTCAGCTTTTCTTTCTGTAACGGGTTAGGCCTCTATCCCCTTCATGAACTCCGCCAGATCTCGGAACCTCGGCTGCTGCCTTTGGGCCTCATGTCCCAAGCTTCTCCCCTCTGCCTCGCCACCCTCTTTCTTTTCCCGGTCTTATTCCGCAGGCACTTCAGAGAAGTGTGGGCGGCGAGCAAAGCCAACTTACGTTGCTTAGCAACGGGCTCAACTCTTCCGTTTCCGCCTCTTCGGTTTGCCGGGCAGAGACAAACCAGCCCGGCTCAGCGTTAGCGGTCCCCCAGGGCGCCTCCATGCTCCTCGCCGGCCGCCCACCCAGTCCATCCACGAGCTACTACCCCGGCCTTCCCGTCGGAAGTCGAGCCAGAGGCGGAGCTGCGCTCCCGGCCCTTCCGGGTTGCCGTACTTGACCAGGGCGGGGAAGGAAGGAGTCGACGAGATCTGATGACGCTCGCCCCGCGGCGGCGAGCAGTGATGGTGTCAGCGAGGGCCGGCCCTTCCACCGGAGACCCATTTCCGAGCTGCACTAGAGCATGAGGTGAGGGGTCTCGTCCGGGAGCCAGCTGCGGAGCGACGCCGGGAATTGGGATGGAGACGCTGCTGAGGTGGCGGCCGCGGTGCCCTTGGTAGTTCGAAGGGGCTGAGGGTGCGGGAACGGTACCCGTCCGCTGCGGGCAGCTCTCCGCCGCGTGCTCTGTGCACGCGGAGACGGCGCGAGGTCACCCACCGCCGGGGTGTGGAGCCTAGGTCTGAGTACTGAGTATTGACAAGTCTGTTTAACGTTTTCAAAAGCTTTCTGATAGAGCCTTTAGCCACATTTTACGTGTGGAGAGCCGAGACTCACATTAAGTCATTTAGCCAAGATCACACATCTGGTTAACTTCTGGACCTAGTTTGAACCCTGTGAACTCTGATAGTTGCTATTTACAGGGTCCCCGGGCAGGGCCATCTCCTGTTAGAGTTACTTCTTCGATATTCCAGACGGCAAAATGAATAACTGATACTGTTAATGGGATGTGCGTATCACACTCAGCAAAGTCCTCATCCTCAAAATACTGAAACCTCTAGTTACAGGCAGGACTTGTGGCAGTAAAACATCGAAGACCAACAACACAGAAATAGATTAAGACCAGAGGCTCTCCATTTTAATCTTTGCTTAGCCACTTACAAGCAATGAGACTTTGGGTCAATTAATCTACTTCTGAGCTTTAGTTTACTCAATTACAAAATGAGAATGTGATACCCATACACCTCCCAAGATTGATAATGTGTGTAAAGCATTTAGTACGACATCTGATCCTTAAGCTTCTTAAGCCCCCACAAGAATATCCTTTTAAATATTACATCCTTTTAAATATTTCCATTGGTAAAGTCATATGTATAATAACCATTTTGTTTAGAGATGATCCTTTAACTTAAATTTCAGCCTTCCAATCCTAAACATATTCTGTAGTAAACTGGATGGGGAGGTTCTTTGACGATAGGGAGGGTGATGGATCCCTAATCCCTAGTCTTGGCAGCAGGTAGTTTGAAGGTGCAAATTTATTATTTACCACTAATAAAAGGCATCCTGTCCTGGAAAAGATAGTATACTTCTTACACACCACGGAAAGTTTCATTATCAGCATGTAGCAGGTTATTTAAAACAGTAGAATTTCAATTTTTATTCTCAAAACCTATGGTGAACCTGTTAAGTTAGTTTGTAACTTTATGGTATTTCTTCTAATGAATACTTTTTTTTTTTTTTTAGGATCTTATGGAGGCCATTTGGATTCTCAAGAAGACTTCTCACAGTGAAAAGATGTAGAGTACCTGAATCAGAATCATTGATTCCAACAGCTGGGTCATCACTGATACAGAAGCCTAGCAGAGCACCTGGTATTTTCTTGTTGGATCAAAGGAAAAGATTCTCAACCATGCCTGAAATAGAAACAAATCAGAGAGACCCTGAATTGTTTTCACCACCCTCTGATGTTCGAGGAATGACAAAACTTGATAGAACAGCTTTTAGAAAGACAGTTACCATCCCAGTGCTTAAAGTGAGGAAAGAAATAGTCAATAAATTGATGCAGTCCCTTAAAAGGGCAGCACTGAAGCGCCCAGGCATAAAACGTGTCATTGAAGATCCAGAAGATGAAGGAAGTAGGCTAATTATGCTGGATCCCTATAAAATGTTTACCGATGATTCCTTTGAGAAAGGAGAACTCAGTACTTTAAAGCAGCTGAATGTCAGTCCACAGATATCTAGATATAATATGGAACTAACTTATGAAAACTTTAAGTCAGAAGAAATCTTGAGAGCTGTGCTTCCTGAAGGTCAAGATGTGACTTCAGGGTTTAGCAGAGTTGGACATATTGCCCACCTGAACCTTCGCGATCATCAACTACCTTTCAAACATTTAATTGGTAGGTGTGTCTTAATAATATTCACATATTAGAAAACAATTAGCAAGTTCTAATTTTAGTTAAAAATTTTTTTAAATGCTGAATTACAGAAGCAAGACATTTTATCATTCTCATTTTAAGCTGGATCTTGAGCTACATACTCTATTTTTTGAAGGCCATTTTGGAATTCCCTTTCCAGAGTCATACAAGCTCTAAATAATGGTTCAGGCTCTTGTGTACATAATAAACATAAACTTGAATCACTAGCTTTGGTAGAATTCTTTGGCAGCTTGTCATTTTGGTACCCAGGACTTAATAGGCCTTATAAATGCTAGGTTTCATAAACTTGAGTGTTTGATAATCAGAAGGGCAAGACTGTTTACTCATGCTCTCACTGATTCAACTAACTGAGCCTCTTCTGTATGTCAGGCACCATACTTTGTATTTTAGTGCTCCTAGCCTTTTAGAAATGATGCTATGTATACTGTACCTCTGTAGCCCAAAGTTTGAGCCTGGATCTTTTATTCTTTGGGATAAGAAAGTACACTAATCAAAATTGCACTTGTCCTTAATGTAAATATTTAATGTCTATGACTTCTCCAGATGATTATTTTTTTAATGTAGAGTAATTGTCAGAACTTCTGGGAATTCTTTTCAGATTTAAAATGTAGTGCTCAGTATTTTGCATGGGTAGGATTTAAGAGATACGCTATTGTGCATTTCCTCTGTTTTTATTGCTAAAAGGGCTGATAATTCATAGTGATAACATATTAAATACTTAAGTAGATCCTTATAATTATGACTGGGTGCAAATGTCAAGAATTGACTTTCCTATGAGTCATTGCCTATCCTAACTCAAACATTTCTTTTGGCACTCTTATTTTATAAACTCTCTTTCATAAAGGGTCACTCATAGGTTAAAAATGAAACATTTTCATATAGTGGTAATTTTAAAGCTTTTACTACAGACCTTCAGAATAGGGGAGTTTTTTTTCATTCCTCACTTCAAACTAACTTCTGTACCTTAAAAATTGAGTTCTGATAGCTGAAGCAGAAAAAATTAAGAAAAATGATTGACAAGAGTTTATTAATAATTCAAAATCAAGTATCTAATTATCAGAGAGAAATTGGACAAATTCTGGTTGTATTTAAGCATATTTTTACAAATCAAGTTATCTTTCCTTATACAATGAGATAACATACAGATTCTTACAAATTTTTAAGGGCTGACATAAAACTAGACTGGGGAAAGGGCATCAATGTACCATTTCTGGTATATTTTATCTTTGTAGATTTTTCTGCTCTGGCAAATATTTGACATAAAGAACAGTTTAACTGAATGAACATTTTATTTAGATAAAATTCTATGGAATCTATGTTTCTTTTATTTGAAAACATTATTTTACTGGTATGTATTTCCAAGATGGAAGTATCTGTTTCAAATACATAATAAAGCATAAATAAATACATAATAAAATGTTGGTCTGAGGCCAATGGGGACAGGCTGGTGTTTTCTGAGACCATTTATTCCCACAGTCCTATCTCTTCTATTTTTTTTTAACCAATTCTCTATGGTCTACCTGTTTCCTTATTGTTACAGCGATACATTTGAGAGGATTAAATAAAAAACATGGAAAAATATTAGGTAGAGCAAAATTCCTCAAAAATTTTTCTTTATAAATGTATCCACACATTTTTTTGTGTGTTTGTATTGGGGGCTGTCAGACATTAACGTTAGTAATCTGTTGAATTTTTAGAATTGCATGCCTCTTTACAAACACTAGATGCAGTTTTTGTCTATAAATCAAAAGAAAATCTGATTTACGTCCATTTCATATTTGCAGTTTTAGCTTTTATTTTGCAACCAAAAAGCAATATTTATTATGAATTCTCTTCTTTTAGGCCAAGTTATGATTGACAAAAATCCAGGAATCACCTCAGCAGTAAATAAAATCAATAATATTGATAATACCTACCGAAATTTCCAAATGGAGGTGCTAGCTGGAGAGGAGAACATGATGACCAAGGTATGGAGTATTTTATTGTCTCCTAATACTGTGTATATCAAGATTAATGTTTAAAATAAAAATAGATGACAAAGATTAAAAATATTTAAAATACCCAATATTGATGAGTATGTGAGAATGTGAGCATTTACATATACTACTGGTGGGAGTGCAAATTTGATACAGTCAGGAAGAGTGTATGGTAATATACTGCAGTTATGATTAGATACATTCTTTGACCTAGCATTCCACTTATAGGAAGTTATCTCAAGGATATAATTATAGAGAATGATGTATGTACTAGGTTCTACATCATAATTTTTATAATAATAAAATAAATAAAGGAATAGAAACAACATAAATGTTACCAGTAGAGAATTGATTAAATTCTAGTATAAAAATACAATGGAATACTCCATCATTAAAGATTATTTAGCAGCATACTTAAATTGTCCATTGACAGGTTAAGCAAAAAAAGTAAATTGTAGAACAGTGTATATAACATAAAATATCTATATAAATATGCATCTACATCAGAATGTTAACAGTAAGCATATTTTTATTTGGTGTAGTTACTGGTGACCTCTGTTATCACCTTTATACTTTTCTACTGAGCACTTTTTTTTTAATAAAACAAATCTATTTCAAAAAATAATTTAAAATATGTAGGAACAGATTCCTGGTATAAACCACTTTCTCAATCCTCCACCCCCAAAATCCTCCAGAGTGTTGGATATAGTAAACTTTTTTGAAGCCAAAAGCCTTAGATAATTATATGTTAACATTATGTGAAATTTTGTACCCAAGCTAGGAAATAGGTTTAAACTCTCTCCATAACTTGACAAAAATTTTAATAACAAAAGCCACTCTTAATGTTAGACATATCTTTTAAACAGGACTTTATACAACTCAGGAGAGAATTTATTGCAAAATAATTATTTTTTTAAGATTCTGGACCACATAGACATATTTTAAGTATAATACTTCTAGAGAATTTAATAGTGTCAGAATTTAAAATACCATTTACTGTATATACACTTACTAGGTCCTAAGCTAAATGCTGTAAGTATAACAAATCCTAAGAAACCCACAAGATAATGATTATTGTTGTTACTATTTTCTTTATTCAGATGAAGTAATAAGGAAAGACTGCACAGGGTGTTTGGAGCCACGCTTCTTACTCCAGAGTCCATGCATGGTCTTTCCCTGTATACCAAATCTCCACTGCCTACTATTTGTCTATAATGCATGAGGTCTGTTATGGCAAGTAAAATTTGAATGTGAATCCTCTGTTAACAACAGAGTAACAGTGCTTATCTCTGGACACTAAGGCATACTAAACTTTAGGTATGCCCTGATTGAACATTGTGCAGTGTAATAGGTAGTGTCATTCTCAGAGAAGATCTTAAAGTTCTGAGAAACTTCTCTAATTTTATAAATGCCGTGTGATTGATTTCCTAAGTCAACGAAAGTTTGTTCTTAGGATATATTTTATACCTAATATTTATACTGTCAAATACATGTAAAAGCTCAGTATAATTTCTTTCACATTTAAGTTTAACTTTTGGAGCTCATGCAACATTTAAGTACTATGTGTATATATTGTGAGTTAAAAAGATTCCTAAAATGAATCTACTGATAAAGTAATGCTAAGGGAGTGAGATATCAAAGACAGCATGAGTAAAACTAGAGGGTACTTAGAACCTAATTTTTTTTTAAGTAGGCTGTGCTTCATGCTAGAGCTTAAAAGGGAGAGTAGAAAGGACATTTCAGGAAAAGCATCCCAAGACATATTTAAACCTTCCAGGTTATAAACCTAGAAGGACTTTTAGTTGGCAGAATCACGAAGAAACATTTCCAACTCTGGAACCTTAATAATATGGCCAGAGAATCTGATGTGGTTGGGAGGAGAAAAATATGTACAAATTTGAATTAAGCTCCATGAAGAGAGACTATTCCAGATTTCTGTCTATAAGATTTATAGAACTTAGGAACTTTCTTGCCTTTAATTCTTCATTCATTAAAATAAGGGGCTTAAGACGACTGGTGAGAGTCTCGTTTAGGGAACTACATTCAACATCCTGTGGCAACCTATAATGAAAAAGAATATATGTGTGTACATGTGTGATTGAAACATGCTGTACACCAGAAATTGACACATTGTAAGCTGACTAACCTTCAATTAAAATAAATCTTATGTATATATATAAAAGATGATGGGTGAGGTCATATTATACAACTAATTTTAGTTTTGTTTTCTATTTTCTATCATGTTTATGATAATCGCAAGAGAAATGCTACAAACTCTTAATTTTGTTCAAGACTTAGCTTCACTGTATACATTTAGTTTATCCATGAAAACTCAGGTTTAGGAAAGGAGAAAACAGGGCACTGATTTGTTCTATACACTGGCTCTAATTTACAGCCATGAAACCTGCAGAGTGCATGTAACTATCTGAAAATTTAGCAAAATACCTCACAATTCAATGACACATGACACATCTATTATGCCTCCCCCTGACAAACTGAAAACTGAGGAGGGAAGCTCGTTTGCTGTGTGGAAGTGCTATCTGCAACTTAGCTACCCACCGTGAAGACGTGTAGTGTGTTGTTTCAAAGTATAGGTTTTTTTGGTATCAGGTAACATAAGAGAATATAACTAAGACAGTCAGTTGGCCTATCTGAAAAATCTTTAGTGTGATTTGGGAACCATTTTATGGCCCTTTAGGATGAGCTGGAGAGCCGTTTGGCTTTGAAATGATGACTTTTCTTATGAAAAAAAAGTCTAATGGAAGATATTAACTGGCATCAAGTATAGCATAAACACCAGAATTCTGCTTAAAATGCCTTTAAATGTACTGTTATTTGATCTTAATAGTAGTAAATTTAAATGTGTGTATGTGCGTGGGTGCATCCATTTTATATCAGTGACTGGAATTTAAGACTAAGCAATTTAACCAAAAGCATAATACCTTTTTTAGGTTCGAGAAAACAACTACACCTATGAATTTGATTTTTCAAAAGTCTATTGGAATCCTCGTCTCTCCACAGAACACAGTCGTATCACACAACTTCTCAAGCCTGGGGATGTCCTATTTGATGTTTTTGCTGGGGTTGGGCCCTTTGCTATTCCAGTGGCAAAGAAAAACTGCACTGTATTTGCCAATGATCTCAATCCTGAATCCCATAAATGGCTACTGCACAACTGTAAATTAAATAAGGTGGACCAAAAGGTGAAAATCTTTAACTTGGATGGGGAAGACTTCCTCCAAGGGCCAGTCAGAGAAGAGTTAATGCAGCAGCTGGGACCACTGTCAAAAGAAAGAAAACACTCTGTGCACATTGTCATGAACTTGCCAGCAAAGGCTATCGAGTTTCTCAGTGCTTTCAAATCACTCTTAGATGGGCAGCCATGCAGCAGTGAGCTCCTTCCCATAGTGCACTGCTACAGCTTTTCCAAAGATGCTAATCCTGCTAAGGATGTTCAGGAACGAGCTGGAACTGTGTTAGGCATCTCCTTGGAGGCATGCAGTTCAGTTCACCTAGTAAGAAATGTGGCCCCTAACAAGGAAATGTTATGCATCACCTTTCGGATTCCTGCTGCTATACTCTACAAGAACCAGACCCTGAATCTAGGTGAGCAATTTCTGGGAAATTAAATGTGAGCTGTAATACTTTTCATATAGCTTTCTTGGGCTACATATATATTTTATATTATTTTTTTAAATTTGGAAATAGGCTAAACTAATTCTAGTTACATATTTCAGTTCAAGGCCCCTTGCCATTCATATGACTACATTCTCCCAATTTTACAGATTTTAGTATGACATACTATTCAGTCTAGTAGAAAGCTATTTCATTAAAATAATAAATCCACAGGAATGTTACTATTTCATGCGTAAGTTGAGTAGACAAAAAAATCTTTAAAATGCCTATATTATTTACTTTTAAAAAGCATTTTCAAATGTTAAATATCTTACCTAATACAGGTTTTCTGGGTTTGTTACAGAGAATCACGAAGATCCACCTCTTAAACGCCAGAGGACAGATAAAGACTTTTAAGAAGAAAAAACACAAATTGTTTCAGTCACTTAATTGGAAATATTTTCTCCATCTCCTTACTAGACCTTTATGTAGTGAAATATAATTTGTATCATTTCATAAAATTTTAGCATTTAGTTACTTTAGTATTGAACTCTTGTATTTTGAACTTCCTACCTTATAAATTAAGAGTTATCCAATTAAACTGTAAATAAGTCTACTAAATATATTTTTATTAACTGAGTTATATGATTTTGTAATCTAAAGTATATCTAATTTTTTATTAGATAAATATATTTAAATATTGTCTTTCTCTTGGGAAAATAGTTTTTGAAGGTAGGATAATTGCATGCTAACTAGGAAAGCACTAATAATTTTACAGTTATCCTTAGTTGACATGTGTAGCAAAGTTTTATATAAGTACTCCTACACTATCACTATAAAAAATCGTAACAAATGAGATTATTTAGATTGGAGATAGGCAAACTATGTCCAGCAGGCCAGATCTGGCCCACCACCTGTTCTGTATGGCAAGTGACCCAAGAATGGTTGTTACATTTTTAAATGGTTGAAAAGGAATCCAAAGAATAACATTTTGTGACATGAAAATTATATAAAATTTGAATTTCAGTGTCCATAAATAAAATTTTATTGGAACACACCATGCTCATTTGTTTATTTACTGTCTCTGGCTGCTTTCATGGTGTAATAGCAGAGTTGAGTAGTTGGAACACAGATGGATTATGATTCTTCTCACTTCATACTGCTACTCAACTCAGCACACTACAAATCAGTGACACAGTTAAAACTCAGCAGCATTTGAGTGCTGTGTATATCACCAAGCTGTAACACTTTATTATTACCAGTGTATATCCATCATTCCAAAACAAGTGGACGTCCAATGTGCTTTCAAGACACAGTAGAGTATGAATTTTTCTGATGCTGAATTTTCTGATGACAGAGCATCCCTACCTAAGCTAAACTACAATATTCTTTGACATTTCCAAAAGAAGTACTCATCACAGTATTTCCAACTCACAGGCAAGCAACTGTAAGAGAAATTAGAAATTTAAACTGGAAAAACAGCAGAATTACATGTGAAGAATCACAAAAAATGAAAATGAGACTACAGTGAAAGTAAGTCTCCAACTGACTTGTAAGCCAATCAAGGAAAACCATTTACTGATGGGTAAGTTAATTTGTTTGAAAGCAGCAGTCTAAGAAATGTGTTCAGAGAAAGCAAACTTGTTTAAGGCTGTTGGCCTTTTGCAAGGACAGTCACTCAAAAGAGTTGAGAACATTGGGAGCAACATCAATAGTCAGAAAGGTAAATGAATCCGAGTGGTTCTTTACTCTTGAGTTGATAGATGTTACTAATACTGCTCAGTTCTTTTCTATTTGAGGCGTCAGTGCTGAGTTTGAAGTTAATTGAAGAATTAGCCTCTGTGAATACTCTGCATGGAACAACTACTGGTAAATAGTTTCAAACAAGTTGAGAAAAATAATTCTGTAAAACCTGAAGTGGAATCTGATGTGTTATAACTGATAGTAAAAAAAAAAAGTGAGGTAGAAAAAGATCTAATTGGAGAAATTTACAAAGCTTATGAAAATGCAAGGTGTTTAAAACCTATAGCTATTCATTATATTATTCACCAGCAAGTACCCTGCAGCAAATATTTGAATCTGTTATGTGTTACTGAACCAGTAGTGTCCATGGTAAACTTCATTTGCTTTCATGGACTTAACCACCCTCAAAGTCCTTGAATTTTGTCAGAAATTGAAGCTGAATTTCCTGACTTGCTTAGCCTAAGTTTGATTTGCTTAGCATTTGTAAAGTTTGACTGCAATTTTTTGGGTTTAGGGCAAGACTGAAATTTTTCTTAAGAACCAACCTTAAAACACTTCTAGAATACTGGATGTCTTTGGAAATTAAAGAGTTGATAATACTTCTTAACGATTTCAATCTACAATTACAAGGCAAACGTAACTTTAATGTGAAACATACTACAGTAGTCATTTCAACAACTGACATTTGAATCAGAATATCCTGTTACACATTTCTCAAGCTATCAAAAATTAAAACGAAACAAGATTTCCATTCTCACACAAATTAGCAGTGGATACATTTCCTGAGTTCAGCATTTTGGGAATCTTGGTGCAAATGCAAAGAAAACTTACATATTTCTAAATCTATTTAATTACAATTGAACTTCCATCTAATCTTCAATTGGAAGAGACTGAGTTATTGTAATGACATGCTAAAAGGCAAATACCAAGGGATTAATAAGAGTTTTACAAATACCTCCAAAGTGATGTATATGCTCAGTTAAAATCACATGCTTCTAGACTGTTACCAAATTTGGCAGGATCTGTGTGAAGATTTTACGTAAGATATACATCTTTTTAAGATGAAATACATAAAATTTCATTACAGATAACCAGTAATTGGTGATCATTTACAATTCATTTTGATGATGGGAAACAATCCCAATTAAAAGGAAATTTATTTCCCCTCAAAAGTACTACAAAGAAGGTAATTTTATTTTGAATTTTGTTAATTAAAAAAATTGTGCCAATTTATTTTATCTCTTCTTTACCTACATAATGGCCTCACTTTTGCCTCTTAGTCCATAAAGCCTAGAATATTACTCTCTGGTCCTACAGAAAAAGTTCGAGGACCCTGATCTAAATCATTAATTACAAACTCTATATGATCTTGGTCTACTCAATTATTTGATGCCTTCGTTTTCTAATTATCAAAGATAGTTAGAAGTATTGTAAAGATGAAGATGTACTCCTGAAATTAATAGCTGCCTAGTCAAATAAGATGGCGCTGTTACATATGGATATTCCACCCTAATGTAACCACAAATCTTTTTCACATAACTTTCCACTCATAAAACTAACATCTGTTGTAATGGAGACTTGATAGGAAATCCCTTAATTTCCTTGAGAAACTATGTCCCATACCCAGCGGTCTAGGTAACAGACTCGTACAAGGTTGAGATGCTACAAATATCCATCTTATCCACATCCAAACTCTTTAAGCAACATTCTGGGTATAATAAAGCTTTTGAAGTTTCAACAGAAACTACATCAGGGTCTGCAATTTACTCATAGGGAAATTTCATTTAAAATGTATTCATTCCAGTCTCCAAGGTTTCATCATAAAATGAGCTCACATTTGAGGTGAAAGGTGCCTTTTAAGTATTAAATTTTATTAACTTACTTCTTTGAATTTGTCATTAAAGCAGGTTAATACTCTGCTCTGGTTTATCCTAAGCAAGGCTCACAGCTGGGAACTATAACACATTGATCAAGTTTTGTCTCACTCTCCACTGCTCAAAACAGGCACTGAGTCCTTAATATTGAGAGAGTGACATTATCACAGGTCAGGTTTTACTTGCCACAACCTGCTAGTAGAAGAAAATATATCCACTTGTCTGGCCTAGTATTAAGAAGACATTGGGGAAAAAATGGGACATTTTATGAGAAGAAATAATAGACTTGGGTATTAACACTAAATGTCGTATTCAAAATGGCATTTTTAAATGTGTTCAAGTAAAACACTGTAATAAGAGAAAAACCACAAAACTTAATATAAAGTCTAGCTTTATTTTTAAAAAGATTTTACAAGTCTGTCAACCTCAAACATACACAGGCGAATTATTCATATCTTCCATCAGATGAGGCTTACAGCTTCAATCCCTCTCAGAAAAAATAAGTAAAAAATAAATCTTTTTCACAAATATTTATCCACTATATTACTCAGCTTAGTTCTGAAATTTTCTCTCTATAAATACTTTAACACAGCTGCTAGTGGTAGTACTGTTGCTGTGCAGCTGCATATGGCTATAATTTTACAAGTCTGCTTTACTTTTGCTAGCTCCCTGGTTCGGCTCCAAGGTCCAAATCTTATAGAGGAGAAATAAAGGTTAACTGGGCTGCCAGAAAAGCCCACTGAATGCATCCTGTAGTGCTCTGTGACAAGCAAGAGAAGAAGTATAGCCTCCAGCAAGGTCCTGTGGAGAGGCAGCTCTGACATGGTTTAAATACCTAAAACAAAACAAAGAGTGCAGCATTGATATACAAAGCACTTATAAATTGTTAACACTTTAAAAAGCAATAGTAAAACTGATTCAAATATTAAAGAGGAATCCCAAGACCGAAATGTTCAGATTTAATAAATGCATTATTACCTTTTAAAACTTTAAATTATAAAGCAAATTACATTAAGATCTAAAAACAGCTCTGAAGGAGGTTTCAAAAATAATACTTGCTATTAAAATGTCCCTTATTCCCAGTTTTCAGAACTAATTAGTTTTGTTGGCTGTTGCTTGGGTACCTAACTGCCGCTCCTTCCTGGCATACTCTTAATAAATAAACACACATCATAATACTATTGTATTACTAATATTTTTACATAAATATTGAATATTTTACATAAATATGTTCTGAAAAAAATACCTAAGCAAATGAAAAAGGGGAGATAACATACTAGTTATTTCAAAATTACTTCAATATTACAAAAATATATTGTCTCCCTCCTTACAGGAAAGGAAACCTTAGAACACATGTCCAAGAAATCTCTGAGACTGAGCGTGAGTTTAAAAGAAGGTCCCAATGAGTAAATACAGAAGAGCCTTTTGAACCGATCTCAAGACTGTAACAGACACTATTTTTCTTTAATTACACATGTTATTTAGCAATTAAAACTTTCTACCTTGATAAAAGTACACAAACAAGCCTTAAAAAAATGGGACAATCTTAGCCAAAGAGGGGCAACTTGCTGGCATGACTACCAACACTGCTGGAAAACAAATATTTCCAGCTTTGCTTTAATGCCTAGTTTAAGAAACCACATTGTTTCTTCAGGCCTCAGGAAGTAAAGGAGCTTCACTTGCCTTAGAATTACGGGCATGGCAAATGAATAAATCAGGTACCAGAACATTTTAATAACTTGGAAACTTTTCTACTCATTCATTCAGACTTCCTGTGTGTCAAAGTCTTGATGCATGAGCAACTTATTATTTCTAACATAATAACAAGTCTGTTTTTCATTTGTATCCATGTTTAATAAGCTTGTGTGATTAAAAAATATATGGCAATATAAGGCCAAATAGAAAAAGTGGTCAAGGTAAGACACAGCATAAGCTCCTGGAATTGGCTGTAATTTATTCATATTGCCACAAATCAAGGTGTTAACTCAATTCTTTGCTTTTCTGCCAAGGGTAAAAGGGGAAAGTGAAAGGAGAAAGGAAATTAATATTTATTGAGCAACGATCTCCAAACTTTTTTGACAGTATATTTATAGCAGTAAAAATATTTGAGCAAGCATCTCCAACATTTGTATACTTACATACATAAAGTATTAATATATTATATATTACTATATAGTATATAAATATACAGATAATATATTAAGATAGTAAGTATATTATAAAATACATATAACTTAAAACACTTAAAGGATGAGATTAAAATATTTAAATAAAAGTCCACTATCTTCTCCCTGCATACCGTGGTGGGACGCATCCCACTCCAGAGACTACTGTTATATAGTCACTGTCAAACTCTGGATAAAACTTTGGGTCCTACAGGATTTAAATAAGGATTCACCAAACCTACCACTTGGCCATAAAGGTATCTGCTTATTACCTCCCAGGATACAATAAAATGTTAAGACTCTGATGCATGAGAAGTGAGGTAAGTGTTAAATCACCTCAGAAAGTCTAAAAATCACACTGTAACAGCATAAAATCAGTTTCTCTTCACTGAGAATTCAGTAACTATCACACAAAGAATAATATTTTTACAGGTATTGTGGACATGAAATGTTCTATTCCTGATAAAGCTTCCAGCTAATATTTATCCATACCCTAGATAATGTTGTATCACCCTTTTTCCTTTCCTCAGACCCTTAAAAGCACAGTCTTAGCTCCAATGTCTGTTTACTCATGGCAAAATTCAAGTGCCACAGTAGAATATGTCAATCTTACGAAGCCAACTATCATAAATGAGAACTGGTTTTCATAACTGTAATACAAACCACTGTGCATGTCGCTGTTTTGATTCATCGCATTTTGGTACAGTTTGCTTCTGGGAAAGTTGAGTCATACCATCTCTGGCTTGGCAATTCAAGCATAAACTTGCAGTGTACATACAGCTTTTTATATGTTATCCTGAGAAACCTGAAACAGCTGCACTGCTGGCAGGAAAACACAGGACCACCAGTAAAATATCCAAAACAGTTGCATCTTTTAATTTATGACTCTGCACTGTTCCCATAAAGAGTATATAAAACAGTTCAACTTTTTATATGTAAAATGTAATAAACAGTCATACTCATTGATGTCATAAATGTGTTTTTAAAAGTTTACTTTAAATGATTAATTAGTGTTTGAAAATAGTATTTCTTGAACACAGTTATAATCCAGAGCAATGAGCAAATATTTTAAAATTTGAGTTATTAATGCTAAGTTGTAGATTCTCACTGCCAAAATCAAGTCCAATAAAATTTCTCTGCACAGCATTGGAAAAAAATGCATTTCCTTTCTAGCAATCATTTATATTAAACATATCTGTGAGTATGATTCTTTAAAGACCTGCTTATTTACATTGCTGTTTTTGATCTCTAGGGCTGCACAAAACAGTTACTGTTAAATATTTCAACCTATTTTCACCATGGAGACTTATATTAATTTCAATTTTAAAAAATAAAACAGTCCATTCTTATTATTCAACTGTGGGCTTTTATTTTCTAGGTATCTTAATGTTCTTAAACCCTCTAATTATTGTGGTACACCGAAGTATTTTAAAGGATCTGCAACATTGAAACCACACAATGAGAATTTAGTGTTTTGCCTCCTTTTTCACATTAATCCACATCTGTGTTGTTTTAATTCTTTCATGACCATTACAAGTACATCTCTGAATAGGATTCCTGGGGTTTCTGGCAGAGGTCAGTATCATTTCATGTACACCTTTATACAACAGAATGAGGAAGAAGCCTTAGCCAAATTTATTTCCAAAAGTCAAGCTCAGTTGGATTTTGGAGCCTGGAGGTAATTGCTCTGACTATTTAGCCAATCCCAGGACAGTATTTCTGTTTTTCATGGGTTTATTTTAAATACCTGTAAATCTTATAAGCAGAAACCAGGAAAGAAAAAAAGAGGTTTGTTTATTTTGGTACCTATACCTTATTTTTACTGAAAGCAGACTAAACTCAAAGATTTTAAAATCATACCTTTGATTATTTTCTTAAATAAGGCTAAAAAAATGTATGTTTTCAAAGGCATGTCTAAGATAATTCCTGTACAAAGGGCATCTTGTGCCCCAATTTATACGGCATCTAAAGGTGCCTTCCTTTGCCATAACCCATCAAAATCCCTTTCAAACAGACTTTGGAGAATGGAGAGGAAAAGGAGGCAATGGATCCTGAGGGGGGAGTAAGAGAGGATTAAGCATTAGAAAACCACACTTGAAAGTTTGTTCCTGAACTTTGATTTCCTACACCATCATTTTCTTCTGTTACATTTAGCAGCTTTTGCTCCTAAAGAAGGTGGTATAATTTGCACTTAGCTTCCGAAAGACTTCATTTTCTCAGTTCTTTAACATAAGAGAGTTCCTCTGAGATTACTCTTTTACTATTTCCCTTCCTTTAAAAGCCCTATATTGACCATATGGCTGAAGTCTTGGACTCAGCTCATTTTAGTGCTATTCAACAATGCTTTGAGTTCTCAGCTAGGGGCAGAGGGCAGAGGCTGTCACTAAGAACGAAGAGACAGCACTCTTCCCCTCCAGTCATAACCTCCTCATGAAAACTCCTGAAATGCTTTGACTCCAGGGAATCAAAGAATCTCGGAATTTAAATTGAAATAAAACTGTGAAGTTCATATTCATTTCCTTCACCTCAAATTACTGAGCCCTATGGAGAGTTTAAAAAAAACAAAACAGTCCAACTTTTTAACTCCATTGAATTATAAACTTGGACTGCTTCAAACTAAGAACAGGAGTGAACTCTAGAGACTAAGTAAGACTTTCTTTTTACAAGGTGGACCATTTTTTAAAGTCTGCATTTAAAGCCATCATGCATTAAAAAGACCAATTCCAAGTAGTTCTGTCTCCCAGGCTACAAAATTCAAATCTAAGTACCATTAGGAGAGATCAGCCAGCAGATCTCAGCTGTCATGACCAAGGGATCTTGTAAGGAATTCAGCCAAAGCTATAATTTACCTTAACAACCTAAAGTCTATCACAATGAGATTTAAAAACAATTAGAGTAATAATGTTCTCAGACAATTATCACTAAAATACAGAAACATTCTGAAAACTGAGGTTAGTGCTCAGGTGTCCTAATCGAATCACAATGTCAGAATAACAAACTGTCCACAGAGGAAAACTGATGACCACCTATTCTAAGATAAATGGGGAAAGCACAAGTCAGAATTACTGTCCATAATTCTGAGGACAACTTGGTCATTAAAACACATGGCTTCATGAACTCCAGCCAAAAACATAACAAACATCCACAGTCATGATGCTACTCCTCACTCTATTATCTAGCTAGCAAGTGAGGACACAAGTGGAATAAACTAATTATTAAAGCTGATTTCAGATTTATACTAATATACCTGGGAATAAAGGGACCAATTATTCTGGACATTAAGACCACTGGAACACCAAAAGTCAGATTTGGAAATTAAAAGCCACATGGTGCCCAGTGAGAAATGGTTACAGATTGCTAAAATTAGTCTTTCTGAATTATAATGGAAGTAAACTGTACAATTTATTGCTATCAAAGAACACACTAGGTATTTTAGGTCAAGGTAGCTATTACTAAAAGTTAATGTAACTACATAGTGAAAGGAATACTTCCTTGGTTTTAGTGTGAACCACTGAACACACAGATTATAGCCACTTGAGTATAACATATTCTATGAACAATATTCTTGGTAATTCTGGTTATCTCAACTAACAGACCTGTAAGGATAGATCCCATCTATATAATACAGACAAATAAGAGGAATATCTCAGGAATCAGATACTATGAGATAAAATTGAATAAAGCCATGAAAACATAATAAACAATAGCCAAATAGATCAATGATTTTTTTCTAAATCTTAAAATATACTTCTCAAAATCAGATGTTTATCTCAGCAACAAGTATTTTTATTTAATTTTTAATTTGTTTAGTTGAAGTATAGTCAGTTTACAATTTTGTGTCAATTTCTGATGTACAGCATGATGTTTGAGTCATACATACAGATACATATATTCCTTTTCATATTCTTTTTCATTATAGGTTACTAAAAGATATTGAATATACTTCCCTGTGCTATACAGTAGAAACTTGTTGTTTATCTATTTTATATATAGTAGTTAGTATCTGCAAATCTTGAACTCCCAATTTACCCTTCCCACCCCTTTCCCACCCTGGTAATTATGTTTGTTTTCTATTTCTGTGAGTCTGTTTCTGTTTTGTAAGTTCACTTGTGTCTTTTTTTTTTTTAAGATTCTACATGTAACTGATATTATTTTTTCTCTCTCTTTCTTGCTTACTTCATTTAGTATGATGATCTCCAGATCCATCCATGTTGCTGCAAATGGCATTATTTTATTCTTTGTGATGGCTGAGTAGTATTCCACTGTATGTATGTATGTATGTATGTATGTATGTATGTGTGTATATAGATAGGTAGGTAGGTAGGTAGGTAGATAGATAGATAGATAGATAGATAGATAGATAGATAGATAGATAATCACAGCTGCTTTATCCAGTCATCTGTCAATTGACATTTAGGTTGCTTCCATGTCTTGGCTATTGTAGATAGTGCTGCCATGAACACTGGGGTACGTGTACCTTTTTGAATTGGAGTTCCCTCCAGATAAATGCCCAAAAAGGTGGGATTGATGGATCATATGGTAAGTCTATTTTTAGTTTTTTGAGGGATCTCCATACTGTTTTCCACAATGACTGCACCAAACTACATTCCCACCAGCACCCTCTTTTCTCCACACCCTCTCCAGCATTTATCATTTGTGGTCTTTTGAATGATGGCCATTCTGACTGGTGTGAGGTGATACCTTATTGTAGTTTTGATTTGCATTTCTCTGATAATTGGCAATACTGAGCATTTTTTTCATGTGCCTCTTAGCCATCTGTATGTCTTCATTGGAGAATTGCTTGTTTAGGTCTTCTGCCCATTTTTGCATTGGGTTTTTTTGTTGTTGTTGTTATTAAGTTGTATGAGCTGTTTATATATTCTGGAAATTAAACCTTTGTCAGTTGCATCATTTGCAAATATTTTCTCCCATTCCATAAGTTGTTATTTTGTTTTGCTTATGGCTTCCTTTGCTGTGCAAAAGCTTATAAGTTTGATTAGGTCCCATTTAAAAAATTTTTGCTTTTATATCTATTGCCTAGGTAGCTGCCCTAGGAGAACATTGCAAAGATTTATGTCAGAGAATGTTTTACCTATGTTTTCTTCTAGGAGGCTTATAGTGTCTCATGTTTAAGTCTTTGATTTATTTTTGTATATGGTTTGAGGGAGTGTTCTAACTTCATTGATTTACATGCAGCTGTCCAGCTTTCTCAATATCCCTTGCTGAAGACACTGTCTTTTCTCCATTGTATATTCTTGCCTCCTTTGTTGAAGATTAATTGGCCATAGTTGTGTAGGTTTATCTCTGGGCTCTCTATTCTATTCCATTGATCCATATGTCTATTTTTGTGCCAATACCATGCTGTTTTGATTACTGCAGCTTTGTAGTATTGTCTGAAGTCTGGGAGGGTTATGCCTTCAGCTTTGTTCTTTTTCTTCAGTATTAGTTTCGCAATTCTGGGTCTTCTGTGATTCCATATAAATTTTAGGATTATTTGTTCTAGTTCTGTGAAAAATGTCTGGGGTAATGTGATAGGGATCACATTAAATCTGTAGCTTTCTTTGGGCAGTATGACTATTTTAACAATATTAATTCTTCCACGCCAAGAGCATGGGATATCTTTCCAATTCTTCAAATCATCTTTAATTTCCTTAATCAATGTTTTGTAGTTCTCTGCATATAAGTCCTTCAGCTTCTTGGTCAAGTTTTTTTTTTTTTTTTCTTTTTTGAAGAGCGGATGTGATTTTAAAAGGGACTGTTTCTTTACTTTCCTTTTCTGATATTTCATTGTTAGTGTCAAGAAACACAACTGATTTCTGTATGTTAATCTTGTATCCTGCTACCTTCAGCAACAATTATTATTATGTTTGGCTAAAGTCAGTATTGTTCTTATATGTTTGATGAGGTTAAGCAGAAAATGGTATAAATAATGATTTTACTTATGATTCTTAAAACATTGATACTCATTCCTGTGAATTTATTAAAGATAATAACCAGGGGACAGACAGGAAGGCAACATTTCATGAAAAATCTAAAAACAGCAAATTCTATCAGTAATATAAAAATTACAAATCATATGTAGATTTTCTATATCCCAGTGAGGGGCAAGTGCCACTTCTGTGGTGGAAATAAAATAGATATTATAAAAATAAATATCCTAGTTTCTGAATTTCTTTAATAAAGTTCCTAAAAAAATCTAGTGTCCATTCTGGTTTGTCTAATGTAATTTTTAAAGGTGAATTCCATGCTAGTAACAGATAACAAGTGTGCCAGAAGTTTCATCATATCTTTATAAAAGCAAGATGAGTAATTTTTTCCCCAGTGTGGGGCAGGCAAAATATAGAAATTCCGTATGTATGCAACTCATTCATTCTTCAAAAAATAGAAAGAAATTACTGAGTATCTAGCATTCGTCAGATATTGAAGCAACTCTGAGAATAAAACAGACAGAAAAGACTCCATGTTCTCACGGAGCTTGTAATTCAGCAGAAAAAAAAAAGATGTTAAATAATAAATATCAGGAAAGAGAAGGTCAGGGCTCTATGGGTGTGGATAACATGGGAAGCCAACATGAACAAGTTCAGAAAAGGTCTACCTAAGGACAGTTGGCTTAGATCCAAAGGATGAGGAAGAGTTAGTTAGCAAGGCAAGACGAGTAGAGCAAGGATCCAGCAGAGGAAAGAATGTATGTGAAACAGCAAGGAGCCACAGCACATATTAACAATATGGGGAAAGGGTTACTCTAGCTCAGGATGAGGCTAGAGATGTAGGCAGAAAGTATCCAAAAGAAGGCCTTATAGGTAATGTTGAGAACTGTAAATTTTATCCAAAGGGAAATGGGAAGCCACTGAACAGTTGTTAGAAACCTGATAAGTTAAATAGGCTACTTTGACCGCATGAATGGATTGGAAGCAGAAGTTGATTATGGAGACACTCCTTATAGAATGTATCTCTAGTCCAGGCTTGAGACAATGGTGCCTGGATTTAGGGTGATAGTAGTGGAAATAAAGGAAAGTATTAGTTTAAGAGATTTAAGTACCAGCTGAATATGGGTGAAGGGGAAGGGAAGGAGAAAGCATTGTCAAGGTCAACTTCCAACTATCTAGTCACGTGCAACAGGAAAGATGCCCTCACAGAGAGAACGGAAAACTGGAGAAGGAGAAGCAATTTGCTGTGGGACAGGAGAGAAGGGAAAGATTGTAAGTTTAATTTTAGACTTTAGTCTGAAGCTATTATAGAAGAAATACATGAGGTGAGACACAGAGTGGTAGCTGGATATATGGGCCAAGTGCTAAGAAGAAAATTATGGAATGAAGATAATTTGGGAGTTATCAGTATTTAGATGGTATCTGAAACCATATGAGTAGAAGCTTAATATTTAGGGAGAGGAGACAGAATGAGAAGAGAGAAGAGACTAATGTAGAGGCCTAGAGAACTACAACATACAATCATAGGACAAAAGAAGCCGTGGTGGTTAATTTTATGTGTCAACTTAACATTACGTTGAAAGGGCCCCAAGATGCCCAGATATCTGGTTAATCATTACTTCAGGGTGTGTCTGAGTGTTTGTGAGGGTGCTTCTGGATAAGATTAGCATTTGAATTAATGAAAACAGATGGCCTTCTCCAACATGGGCAGGTTTTATCCAATCTGTTGAGGGCCTGAGATTATAAAAAAAAAGTAGAGGAGAGTTGAATTCATTCTACCTTAAAATATATTTAATTATAAAATATGTTACATTCATATTATTTTTTCTACTGTTTTAGCAGAATCCCTCCTGGTTTCCATGCAAGGTCAATACATTAATTTGGGATTAATAGATACATACCACTATATATAAAATAGATAAACAACAAGGACCTACTGCCTAGCACAGGGAACTATATTCAGTATCTTGTAATAATCTATAATGGAAAATAATCTGAACAAGGATATATATGTAACTGAATCACTTTGCTGTACACCTGAAACATTGTAAATCAACTTTACTTCAATTTAAAAACCAGTGAGAAAAGTTAGTAAAATCAGATTTATTTGCAAAGAACCATTTGAAGATTACTTAGCAGGCCTAAGTATCGATCAGTGGATCTATTAAAGCAGCAAAAACAATGAAATCAATTAAGTGAGACTTCAGCCAAAGCCCTGATAATCTCGAATTTTTTGACATGATAATGATGTAAATTTCTATTTCTTTAACAGAATGAAACATACTGAGCTCTCTGGAGCTCATAATAAGGTAAACAGCCTAGATGGAGAAACCAAATTCAATTCTTCTCCCCATCCAATGGTAGTTCATTAAGTACCCTCCTAAGTTTGCAGGAGGAAAACTCTTGCCACTGGTGTGGTTTTCTGCTGATTGCAGACCCTAAACTAAATATAAATAACCTCAGTCTCCCCTCGTAACATTTTTCCCTTTCCCCTGTACCACTTAAAAACATAGACACTATGTTTTAGTAGAAAGGACAAAAGATTTCAGAAGCAGATACATTTGGGTCTGAATTCCTCACTGGACAATTAACATTATGATTTGGAAAGTCCTTTTATTCTTCAAACTTCAGTTTCCTTTTCTGTAAAATGGAGACAACAATATACCTCACAGTATTTTTCAGAAGATTAAACAAAAATATATATACATAAAGTGTCTGGCAGAGAAGAGACATTCAATAAAGATAGTGTCCCTGTCCAACCTACATATTCTCTTTGACACTATTAATACAAAGCATGTTTTCAAAAGGAATAGGTCTTCCATAGCGCAGATTTCCAGAGTGCTTCACCACCTGCTAATTAGCATGTACTTCTCCTTTCTAACTCTGTGACCTTCCTATGTACTCCCATATCTATTCCAACAATAATTTTGTCCTCTCTCTTTCGCCCTTTCATTATACCCCAATTATGAAGTTCCAAGTAGAGGGTTTTTTTTTTTAATTAGACAAAAGATAACAAGTATTCCTGCTTATTAATCATAGGGTAATAGAGTAACCGAAGAATGTCAATACCTACAAAAGACAAAAATTTATATACATACATATACAACATATGTAATACATTTTTATATACACAAATATATATGTGCAGATCTGTATTCATAAATCCTCTGCACCCTAGTGCATTTCAAAAGTCAAACTGTTACATTATTTCCACCTCACTATCTTGCCTTCCTCTTGTTCTTCATACTTGTATTGTGACTCCCAACTCCCTGAACTGACCATTTCCCTGGCATTGTCCTCCTCAACATCTTCCTCTACTCTCTCTAAATCTGGAGGCAGCTTGCAGCTATGAAATGCTCTTAGCCTCTGGCTTCCATAAAAATGCCTGTGACTTGGACCACACTCCTACTGCTTTGACACGATTCCCAAAATTTCTCTTCTTCTACCTGCTTCCTAACTTACTGGTTTTCTTTTTGGTTTACTTCCTCTTCTCCTATTCTTGACTCCATCTCTGAAATGTATAACTGCATTTACCACCTCTGTTCTACTAAACTGTACAATTCTATCTTTTGCCCTTCTTTCTCTTTGAGTGGTCCTTTGCACTTGGGTGTCCTACTGGCACTACAAATTTATTATTTCCATAACTGAACTCATCTTCCTTTATGAACCTACCCCTCTGTCTGTGTCTCTTATTTCTCTTAATAGTTTCAACATACTCCTAATGTCATTTTGGAATCCTCTTTCTCCTGCATACCAACGAGAAAACTACATCACAGTATCTCTCTACAAACATCTATTTACCTCTCACATCATCTTCATTGCCACTATTATTACTAATTTCAGCTCTTTATTACCTCTTTCATGATAATAGTCTGTTAACCTAGCTGCCTATTTCCAGTATGCTCTCTCCATTCCAACCTACTCATGCTTACAAAGTCAATCTTCCTAGGGCAAAGTTCTGCATCACTATCACACAAACAAACGTTTACTGGTCCCCTGCTGCATGCAGAATAAAGTTGAAATTCTTTAGCCTACCATTCTAGGCCTAATGTACTTAATTCTAACTCACCTTTCCAAACATGTTTCCCATTAATCATCTCTACGTACCCTGAACTTTAAGCCAGAGCCAACCATGAGGTTTTCAGTTATTCTTTATGAAAGCCTCATTAACTACTCACTCCATACCTTTGTTCAGGCTGTTTCATTATCTGGGAATGCCCTCACTATTACCTATCTTCCAAAGCCATGGCTCAAACGTTAACCGTTCAATTCTGAATAGAGACATGAGAAGCTTCTTTATGCAACACAGAAACGTTATAAATACTATAACAAACAAAAATAATATAATAAACAACTAAGCTTAAAAGCAAGAAAACTCTCAAGTGCCAGAAATTATAGAGGAACTCAAAGTCAGAGCATGAACAGAGGCTGAAGTTCAGGAAAGTGCTGAGTACCAGTGATTCAACACCCATAGAGGGAGAAGACACAGACTGTAGTCCTGTCAGAGGTAGGAAGCTGGAACTGGGCTTGGCTCCCTGCATATAATCTGGATGTACAAAAATGCTGTGTCTCATTTGTAAAATAACTGGTAGGAAATTCTGCTCCTTGGCCTGGGGACAGTCACAAGAAAGTCTAGGGGCTGGGCAGATAAGAAATTATACATAAGAAATCTTAATAGCCAAGCCTACTTCACCACCAGGAAATTAAGAATAACAACTGGCCCAGATTCAGTGAAGCCAAAAGGAGCTTGGCAGAAGCGAATGTGAATCTCAACATTAGTCTGCCTTCACAATACAGGGCTCATGGGAAAGCAATTCCCACTAAAAAGGGTTCACAGTTTAAAAAAATGAAATGAGCCTGACTTATAAGACACAACCAACCAATGGCAGGACTAACACTCAGATGCAGAGGTAAGAGAATCTGAAAGAAATGTTAAAAGAACTATATTTCATATCAAAAGAGATGAAGAAAGAAATATATACCATTAGGTAAGAAAAAACAATACAAAAAGAACAGACATTTTCTTTAAGAAAAAATTCCAACAGCAATAATTGGAACAAAAACCTCAATGGACAGGTTAAGCAGTTAATTATCCACAGACAGAGAGAAAATTAGTACCCTGGAAGACACGTGTGGAAAACACAAAGAATTTAGCAGGGCTTTAAAAAAAAGACGGAAAAATGTGAAAGAAGTACTAAAGGGGGATATTTCAGCAAGATGGAAATTAAATTTCAATGGGAAGAGCAGGATACAAGGAACAGAGATGAGCCAAAAACATCACCACCACCACAAAATGGCAACAAAAATATCAAGGATAATATAAGAAGTCTAAAGTTAAGCATTCTAAGGCCTTTATTATGTTCAGAAGGAGGAGAGATGTTACATTTAGACTTCTAAAGATAACATTTGTTAATTCTGGGAGGTGGAATTATAATATTTCTTTATTAGATTATTCTCTGTACTTCTCTTTGTTTGAAATACTTAACGTTTTTAGATGCCACTTTCTCTGGATTGCCCAGGTAGAATTACTTCTTTCCTCCTCTGAATTTGCACAGCACTTTATCTATACCTTTTGTGTATCATAGCTTTTTACAAATGTTATATATTTCCTGTTAGATAAGTTTCTTGATAGCAAGGTAAGTATCTATCCATTAAACAGCCACCACTATAAAAAAGAAATCACCCTAACCTGTAAGTAGGGAGTATAGAAATTAAATAAAAATTTTTGTTAAAGAATGGCCATGATAATATTTGCCAAATAAAAATATATAGGACATGAAATGAGTTATCACCACATGTGGAGCTGTGGAGGAAGACAGCAGAGGTTTGAATGGAAGACAGGCTGTGTGTATCAGCCACTTAGGAAGACAAGAAGGTTTCCTGGAAATTAGAAGACATCTATAATAATGACAGAGATGGGCATAATGTATAGCATAGAATGACACTATTTAAAAGATAAATATTCATCTTTTCTTAAATAGGTATATTTGAAAATTGTTTTGAGGTTTTATCCTGCTCTGCCTCATAAGCTGAACTCTCAACTTGTTAACCAATTTTATACTCAAAGATACATGCTATAACAGAGTATAGCTATAAATGCAAAGAAAAACAAAAAATTCAAACAGAACTAGACACACCCAAAGCTAGATATTTTGTAAGGTATTTATTTTTCCATTCAAAGCACCTTCTTAAAAGCTCTATTTTATACACTGGACTCTGAATCATGTCAATAACTTAGATAAATCTCTAAAGCAAACAATAACAAGCAAAGACAAAGTCAAGTGGATAAAGTAACTGATGTTTTTTCTTAATTATGGAAAATTCTACTTTCCAGCAAGTAAAAACAGGTTCAAAAAATATCTACTCAGGGGACCAGTGACTATATAAGCAGTAAAATCTGAAAAAGCTCCAAGAGTTCTGATTTAATGCATAAAAATTTTAAGTTTTTAAGAAGCATTTTTAATACTTAAGCCCACAGAAAACCTGCACTCTCTTCCAAAACCAAAACCACAGCATCACTCTGGGAAAAAAATAATCTATCCCCATTACCATAAGTAATGTGCTAATGTAATCAATTTTTACCAAAATGGAAGCTTTTCTGGAATAGAATGCTTTAATAGACTAGTCAGTTAGTGGGTTAAATACCATTTGGGCCAAAAACTTCATGTGTAAAGAAAATATTTTCCTCTTATTTAAAAAATTATAGCATTATTTTCAGGATTCTGATTTGCTTCCAGACTACATTTTTTAGCAATGTGTTATAACTCTGCACATGCTGGTATAATATTTTAAATAAAAACACATTTTAATCAGCTACATATGACTTGGTTTGAAAATTGTAAGTTTTAAAAGTTTAACTTTACAAAATCTGTTTCAATACATTATAAAAGTTCTTTACAATTAAATACGTAGATTTCTTATTTCAGTACTTTAAAAGATTAAAGATAAAGCCATATTGTTTTCTTCAATTACCTTTTGGAAGAAAATTTATTTTTACCTGTCATTCCGAAGTTCATAAAATAAGCCAGACAACATTCTCATTTCTAGATCATGCTTTGGGTTAGACCTACCACAATGAGTCAGCAAAAAGTGAAAAACAAGCAAATCCAAAGTAAAATTATTCATGGTATATTTTGTTCCTAATTGGCCTCCATTTGTAAAAACTAATGTTTTACGGAACTAAAGATAGAATAATTTTATTTGAAATTATATAAAATAAATACCAGGGGGAATCCAACCCATCCATTAAAGATACACTTAATATCAATCCTGCATGTAGTTACTGAAAATAAATTTTAAATATTTTGTAAAATAATAGGAATAGTGAGTAAAGACAGCATAGATGGCACAGTAAGGGAAGCAACACAGAATCCTAAAACTGAAAGGGAACACTAGAAATCCTAGCCACCAGGAGGCAGGTACCAGCTGTAGGACCTCCCAGAGCCCTGCAGCCAGACACCCAGGGACCTGGCCATGCCCATCAGTGGGCTAGCAAAGCCCCAGGATTCCCAAGGCAGCACAGTCAGCTGTGCCACAACATAGCCACACCCACCAACAACTGGCAGCCTCCACACAAGGCAGGGCCTTGTACCCAACCGGGCGGGGGCAAGTCCTATCTACCAGTAGTCAACTATCAACTATCAGCTATCAACTGTAGTCAACCCCTCCTCAACAGCAGGGCCTGTGCAGCTCACATATGGGGGAACTCCTAGAGCACAAAGCTCTGGTGATTAGAGGGGAGGATGCTGTTGAGTCCCATAGGACATCATCTGCATAAGACCACTTCTCCAAGATCAGGAAACATAACCAACCCACCTAATACATAGAAACAAAAACAGAGAATGAGGCAAAATGAGACGACAGAGGAATATATTTTTTTTTCCCTAGGAACAGATTTTTTTTAATATTGAAAAATAAAATCAACCTCCCCCTAAACAAACAAAAAATCAGATTAAATGAAGTTTAGAGTGAACAAACCCAGCAAACATCTGTACGTGCAATTAAATACCGTGTCTGTTACATACACAAGCGTTCTTGGGAGTGGAGGGAGGCCCAAGTTTTAACTCTGTGGGGCTTGGGGAGACAAGATGGGGTAAAGAGAAAGGGGAAATCATTTCATTTTTCTTAATTCTGTCTATATAAGTATATTCATAAAGACCAAAAATGAAAAGGGAGCTTGGGACAGCAAGGAAATAGGAAAACCAGAGGAATATGTTCTGAAAGAAGGAACAAGGTAAAACCCCAGAAGAACTACACAGAGTAGAGAAAAGCAATCTATCCAATAAAGAGTTCAAGGTAATGATCATAAAGATGCTCAATAAACTGCAGAGAAAATGGATGAAAACAGTGAGAGGTTTAACAAAGAATTAGAAAATATAAAGAAGAACCAAACAGAGCTGAAGGATACAGTAACTAAAATAAAAAATTTACAAGAAGGAACCAATAGTAGATTAAATGATAAAGAGGAGTGGATCAGTGAACTGGACGGCAGAGTAGTGGAAATCACTCAAGCTGAACAGAAAAAAGAATAAATAATGAGGACAGTTTAAGAGACAAACAGGACAATATCAAGCATTCTAATATTGGCATTATAGCAGTGCCAGGAGAAGAGAGAGAGAGAAAGGAGCAGAGAATTTATCTGAAGAAATAATAGCTGAAAACTTCCTTACCCTGGGAAAGGAAACAAGCATACAACTCCAAGAAGCACAGAGATTCCCAAACAAGTTCAAACCAAAGAGATTCACACCAAGACACACTGTAATCAAAATGGCAAAAAATAAAATAAAATAAAGATAAAGAAAGAGTACTAAAAGCAGCAACACAAAAGGAACTAATTATAAACAAAGGAACTCCCACAAGACTACCAGCTGACGTTTCAGCAAAAAAATCTGCAGTCCAGAGGGAGTAGCACAATGCATTTAAAGTGATGAAAGAGAAAAATCTACAATCAACAATACTCTACCTGTCAAGACTATCATTCAAATTATAAGGAGAAATAAAGAGTTTTACAGATACACAAAAAAAGGCAAAAGAGCTCAGTACCACTTAACCAGCTTTACAAGAAATGTTAAAGGGACTCTTCTAAGTGGGAAAGAAAAGACCTCAACTAGAAATACAAAAATTACAAAAGGAGCAGATTGAGATCAAGATGGTGAAATAAGAGGACGTGGAACTCACCTCCCCTCACAAAGAGATCTCTATATGGAACAATTCTCACTGAAAACTAACTGGAGACTGGCAGACTCTTCTACAACCAAGGCTGCAAGAAAGATGCACACAGAATCAGGTAGGAAGAGAAGAAGAGAGATCAGGTTGGGACCTGTGCTCCTAGAAGGGGACACAGAAGAAGAGGGGGAGCTTCTCTGTGGAATAAGCAGATTGAGCCACATATTGAGCTTCCCAGCCCTGGGGTCCAACACCAGGAAGACAAGTCCCTTTATCTCAGGAGAAATCTAGTGGGACCAAGAAGAGGGCTTTAAGAAATCTAGACTCCACTCATGAAGAACACAATACATGCTTATTCTTGAAACAAGGCAGAGAAAGCAATTGAAACTGCATCAGACTCTGGCCCATTCCCGGCAACCAGCCTGGCACAAGCCCAAACCTGAGCTGAGCACCTACTTAGGCCCTGCTTGCTTCACAGCACAGCTCCACATTAAAGCAAGGGCGTAGTGCTCAGCTGTGAGGGACTGTGTCAGCCTGGGGCCAGGGAGGCTTCTGAACAGGGTGAGGAGAGCCAGTCATTACTGGGCTTATGTAGGCAGTGCATCAAGCAGTCGCAGGCCCTTCCTCCAGCTGGGACTGCCACAGCCTGCACCCAGACATATGCTGACTGCTCATGCCCATGCTGAGGGCCTATAACTGCTCGGAATCACAGCTCCACACAAGGGCAAAAGCTTCAGAGACCAAGGGGAGTATTTGGTTGTGACGAACAAAGGCGGCTCGCACCCTGAACAGCATCTGAATAAAGCAGGGGCAGTCATTACTGGCATTCATTAAGGCAGTGCCTCCCAAGTGGTCCTGGGCTCTGACTGTGGCCAGGGGTGCCACAGCCTGTGCACAGACCGACATTGAGTGCCTGCAGTGGCTCTTCATGTTCCAGCACTGCTCCCCTCTGGGACAAGGGTGCTGGTGGTGGGAAGGGGAGAGCACACACAAAGAAGAAATGGAGCCAGCTTGGACCCAACCCTCAGAGCTTCTGCTCCAGCAACTCAGAAACTGAACCTGCTCCCCAATAGTATGTTGTTGGCCACTGAACACAGAAGAAGCCCCCAATCATACTTGGCTCTGACTCTAGCCCCTCCATTTCCGGCCCCATCTCCTACCAAGGTTATAGATGCCAACACATCCTGGAGAAAGATATAACTCGAGTTCACATCAGATCCAGTTCTCCCACCAAAGCCAATGGGGACACTCAGACTATATAGGGATGCTTCCACCCAAGGACACCCCTTCAAGACTGCTAGAGGTAACTATTTCACCTAATTTCATAAGAAGAGAAAGTTAAGCAAAATGAGAAGACAGAGGCATTTGTTTCAATCAAAAGAAGAGAAAACTCCTGAAAATTACAAAAGGAAAAATCTTACCAGTTAAAGTAAATAAACTGTAAGATCAACCATGTATAAAGCTAGTAGGAAGATTAAATGACCAAGCAGTAAAATCACCTATATCCATAATAAGTTGTTAAGCAATATATAAAACAAAGATGTAAAATATGACATCAAAAACATTATAGATGTAGGGGAGTAAAAATTCAGGGTTTTAGAATATGCTGGAACTTAAAAGATCATCATATATACAGATGCCAACAGCCACACAAAGAGATCATCAGCATCACTAATTATCAGGGAACTGCAAATCAAAACCACAAAGAAATATCACCTCACACCTGTCAAAACGGCTATTATCAAAAAGGCAACTAATATCAAGTATTGGTGAGGATGTGGAGAAAAGGGAACGCTCATGTACTATTAGTGGAAATGTAAATTGGTACAGCCACTATGGAAAAGAGTATGCAGGTTCCTCAAAAAATTAAAAATAGAACTATCATACAATCCAGCAATTCCACTCCTGGGTATTTATTCAAAGAAAATGAAAATACTAATTTGAAAAGATAGATGCTCCCATATGTTCACTGCATATGAACAATATTCAATTGCACATTTACAATAGCCAAGATAACAGAAGCACCTAAGTGCCCATCAGTAGATGAAGGAATTAAAAAGACATGATGTGATAGATAGCTAGACAGCTAGATAGCTAGACTGACAGATATAAACAGACAGATCAATGGAATATTAATCATTAAATAGAATGAAATCTTGCCATTGCAACAACATGGATGGCCCTAGACGGTATCACGCTAATTGAAGTAAGTCAAAGACAAGTACCGTATGATTTCACTTATATGTGGAATCTAAAAAACAAAACAAATGAACTACCATAGATACAGAGAACAAACAGGTGGTTGCCAGAGGGAAGAGAGGGGTGGAGATGAGGAAATAGGCAAGGGAAATTAAGAGGTACAAGTTTCCAGTTACAAAATAAACAAATCACAGGTAAGAAATGTTCAATATAGAGAATACATTCAATAATAATGTAATATCTTTGTATGGTAAATGATGGTAACTAGATTTATCATGGTGATTATTCTGTAATGTATAGAAATACTGAATCACTATTTTGTACACCAGGAACTAACATAATGCTGTAGGTCAATTATACTTTCAATTAAAAAAAATTCGCAACATAAGTTAAGGTAAAAGAAATTTAAAGTGACAATGATGCTTTTTATATGCTTGTGGCATTTATTCTGCTGAAGTTATTAAAGCTTAGAGCTTTGAGACATTTATATTTGATAGATGTGTTAAGAAATTGGACTTCTTTAAAAAAAAAAAAGGTTGCTGGGCCCCATCCCACCTCCAAGTTCCCAAATGATGCTAGTCTGGGGAACACTGAACCAGGGTGATGTCCAGCTTTCTGGTTAGAAACCTAGGTGGATTTAGTACTACTGCCATGCTTGCTTACCTCTGTATTCCAGTACCTACAGCTTGGTACATAATATGAATTCAATAAATACTTTGTGAACAAATGAAGTGGGAAAAAAAGAAAAACCAGACACAGCAGGGTACACTCAGATAACTTCAGAACTTTAATCTTCTTGCAAAGAATCTATTTATGCAATAAATGTATCTTATGGGAGTAATTTATTTTATTTATTTACTTTTAGAGGAGATACTGGGGATCAAACCCAGCTAAGCACACGCTCTACCACTTGAGCTATATACCCTCCCCTAAATAAACATATCTTGAACACTTAACTATGTACCAGTATTATGCTAGTTGCTAAATGAGAAGACAGTCCCTGTTCCCAAGGAGTTCAAAGTCTAGCGTGAAGAAAAAGACAATTTTTAAATACAAGAGAACTGGAGACCTGGAGAAGTCAGGAGACTGTTTGCAGAAAACATAATGCATAAGTTGATATATAAGGGGCAATAATCATTTGCCAGGTAGATAAAGAGGTAAGGAGGATATAATGGAGAAGAATTTACAATGGCTGGAGGCCTGAGAGAACACAGTGTATTCTAAGTGTCAAATCTGAAGGCCCTTGTAGGCCTTGAATATTTTTTTAATTAGATAATGAGGACACATAAAAATGTTAGTAGGTGAGCAGTACTGAACTGAATTTTAGAAATCTTTATATAAAAAAGACAGGAGAAAGAGAAAGTGAAAAGGGAGACAAAGTACATGATTATAAGCACCTCCAGGGGCTCTGACCCTAAGGATCTTAACTGTCTTAATTATATGTGAGACAGAAGCAAGAACTCTTTAACAACTCCCAAATCTCAGGCATAGAAGACTGGCTGGGCAAGGAGGTTTCACCACATTAGGATGCACAATAGTTAGAACAGGTTTCACAAAGAAGGTAAGTTCCATTTAGGGGCATCAGCAACTAAGTTACGTGTCATGTATATAGTTAGAAAAATAGAAAGGTTTAGAATCCAGTTGGAAATCTGAGTTTGAAACAAAATAAATACAGGCTTGAGAATTAGTACCAATCACTGTATCTTTTTAACTGGTTTTCCCAGAGCCCTTGTGTTCTGAGTAAGTGCCTTTAAGGGCACAGGGAGGGCAGAATGGGGAGGAGGGCCAAGCCTGACCTGTCACCCCCAATCTAATGAGCAGTTGCATTTTTATCTGTTTTATATTTTGGGGTCCTAGTAAGTTTTTTTTAACTATTCAGTTTCTTTAAAAAGTTTGAAAATATGTTATAATCTAGCTTTAGAATCAAATAGATTTGTGTTATATACTGACCATTAGTAGTGAACTCAGGAAAGTTATGTGGCTGTTCAGAGTTGCTATAAGTTATCCAGAACAATATACAAGAAGTTCCCAAGACAGAGCCCAGCACACAGTAGGTACTCAACAGTGAATGAGACCAAAGGTAAAGGAAAGATCTTACACAATAACAACTTCAGCAGCAGAAGAAGAGATGGCCAAAAAGATTTAGAAGAAGTCAGAGAGAAAGAAAGAAAACTAAAAGGAAATAGTGTGACAAAGCAAAGGAAAAACACAGTTTGGGGAAAATGAGAGTAGTTTAGCAGAGAAGTAAAACAAGATGAGGACTAAAAGATAACTTACCAAACTTTGTAATTGGGAATGACGAATAGTAAAATCAGATTCTAAGTATAAGCCAAATTGCACTAGATTTAGGGAATGAATCAGAAATAAGGGGATGGAAATAGCAAGCATTAAACTTCTTTCAATAGTTTGTTGTTGAATATGGGAGAAAGGGCAGTAGTTAGAGGAAGATTCAGGATTTATGAAGTGAGTACGTTGTATCAAGATGAAAATTTGAACATGTTCATGTGATAAATTAAAGTTCCAATGGAGAAAAGAAGTTCTGAAAAAGGAGTGGAGACCAACTTGATGGTGTAATATTCCTGCGTTTAAAGGCAAAGCAGACCACAGAGCTCAGGTGGCAGGACTGGCCTCAGGTACAGGATAGGGCCCTTTGTCTCTAAGGATGGAAAGGAGGAGTTTATAATGGGTGCAAACACAGAGAAGTTTATGGTTGGTGTGTGGCTTTTGAAGGAAAAAGCTCATACCTACATTTTCTGGGCAGTGGGTTGAAAGATTAGCTGCTGAGTGTGAAAGAGAGAGGGTAGATGTGAGAGATTTGGGAAAAGCCATTGTAGGAAGAGAGAAGTCAACCATGGACATGTGCAAAATAACTACTTAGTAGCATCAGGTTGTATGAATTTCTCCAGCTGAACTCAGCAGAAGTAATCTAATAATAATTAATAATATTAAAAAGTATTTCCAATTACTCTTTGTACATAAATGTCATATACTGAAGCAAATTAATTAAAGCACTAAAAATAATCATGTGATCTTGATTCATAAAGAATACAGTAGCACTTATAAAGGAATTTTAGAAAGTGTCCCAATTGCCTATGTCCTCTTTGTCTTGTGGTTACAGAGAAGAATGATGAAAGATTTACTCACCCATAGGTATGAACCTATATTATATGAAGTTTCTCTTGTAAGAAATCCATTTTCTACTTAAATTTATTCCGAATAAAAACAAAAAATATATATTGCTAGAATTCTGAATAAAAATTGTCTAACTGGTACAGACACTGGAAAACAATATAGATGTTCTTCAAAAAATTAAAAATAGAACTACCATATGATCCAGCAATTCTAATCCTGGGTATACATCTGAAAAGATGAAAACACTAATTTGAAAATATATATGCACCCCAATATTCACAGCAGTATTGTTTACAATAGCCAAGATACAGAAGCAACATACCGGCCCCCCCCCGAAATATTACTCAGCCATAAAAAGAATGAAATTTTGATATCTGTGACAACATGGATGGTCCTGGAAGGTATCAAGCTTAGTGAAATAAGTCAGACAGAGAAAGACAAATACTGTATGTTTTCACTTATATGTGGAATCTAAAAAAAAAAAAAAATGAATATAACAAAACAGAAACAGACTCAACAGATGCAGAGAACAAACTAATGGTTACCAGAGGTGAGAGGGGTAGGAGGAAGGGCAAGATAGGTGAAAGACATTAAAAGGTACAAAATACTAGGTATAAAATAAGTCACAAGGATGTAATGCAAAGCACAGGGAATATAGCCAATATTTTATAACTTTACATGCAGTATCTATAAAAATATTGAATCACTATGCTATACATCTGAAACAAATATAAGTCAACTATATATTAATTTTTTAAAAATCTTCTTTTTCCTGGAAAACAGCTCTAAACACAGGTCAAAGTACCTGACTCCTCTCTTACACAGTAAGTTTTTCACGATACATTACAGACTCAGAAGATGGATTTTAAAAAAAAGAAAGTGCTACTTATGTCTCAGAAAACATTTCTGAACACAGTGGGAGGCTACAGTTTTGGAAATATCCTTACTCCTAAAGAAGTTTATCTTGAACAAAATAGTACACTGCTGAGACTTCTGAGTGAAAAGCACTTGTGCCTGAATAATGACAGTAAGTGATACTGAGCAGCTTTGAAACTCTGATTCATGTCTTCACATTAGCTGCTTAATTGCACTGACTGAATGTTTCATTAGCTGACCAAATACTTATGTTATTGGCTTTGGGAAACTGTTATAATCATATTTACAGTAAGAATTTTCTAAACATTTATTTCCTCACAGTGATAAAGACTTAACATTCAATAGCTATGTTTTCATGAAAACTCCTTGAATTCTCATTATTTATTTTTCTACGAATAGTTAAGACAATAAAACGGTTCTCAGTACAAGCCAGAAAACTAGAGATAACTTCTAACAGAAAATTATTAGTTCTAGAAACCAAAACTGAAATGTATGGCTTACCAGAACTTGGATAATCTGTAATGTTGTAATTCTTATAAAAGTTTGTAATTCTTAAGGAATCAGGAGGAAATTAGCTTTTATGTTGGTATAAATCAATATACCCGGCAAACTTAAAAAAACGGTCACATGGTAGCTAACTGAGGCAAACATTTTAGATAATACCTAAACAAGAAACCAAAGCTCTCACATTTAATATTTTAAAAATAGCATAGCATGCTCAAACCAACATTTCCCACATAATGGAAAAGTCTGTCAATGTGTTACAGGTGAATATACATGATACACAAATATTTAATTAACTATATAGCATAGGTGAGGGGAGTCCTGTAAGAGGATAGCAAATCACTTAACATAAATATGTTGATAAGGATGTTTTAACATTGCCAAATGATAACAGACAGTACATTAAGTACAACTTAAAAGGAATGTAAGAAACATATTTTTTCCATAAAGTATAATATAACTTTAATTTGTACACAAGGAATCTTAAATAACAAAAAGCAGTAATATACCATGAGGCAGCAAAGCTGATTTTATACAAATATGTCTACAGCCCATTTCTTCATTCCTATTATATTTTCCTCTTAAGAGGATAATACTTTCAAATGGTTGACAGAGTGTCCTTGGGTCTTGTATTAGGAAAATGGAAATTTACACAAGTATAAAGAAAACAGAAGATTAAGATAAATCTCTAAGACACATAAAATGGAGTACAGATTTTTAATTAGCTTATGTTTTAATACTCTAGGTAATTGGCAATGCCTAAATTCAGATTTGATTATATAAGATTAAAAGAAGTTTATTAATGTGAATTTTCCCCTAGTTGCTTCCTTTTCTTTCTTTGCTCAAGGGCATTTTAGTCTGCAGTGATATAAAAAATATGTATGTTCTGCTGTAACTATAATTTGCTGACAAAATACGTAGAACAGAGAATAGATTCACAGAGCTCCCAGTTTAACTTATTTCTACTTAATGGTTCTTGATGACTCATAGTTCAATGACAAGAAGAAAATAAGCATTGATAAGGTTCCATATCAACAGATTATATAATTAGATTAACTTTACAAAAATACTTTCATGTTCATTTTCTTCTTTGATCTTCATAAGAACCTAGTGAGGGAGGAAACAGGAGAGGAAAGGAGAGTATCCTCAATTTATAAAGAGCAATTCAAAAGTCAGGGAAGTTAAATTTGCCCAAGGTAACAGACACTGTCACCTCTGCCTACCAGAAGATAATAGAAACATGAACAAGACTATCCAGAAAGTGATTACATAATGGTGGTCAAGGAAACATAAATCAATTGTAAAAGTAAATGAAGGGCCAGGACATTAAAAAATAGTGGAGGCAGCTCCAAACTTCCATCCCTCCACAGAAACACTGAAAACAAGCAAAACTGTCAGAACCAACTTTGTCAGAACTGTGGAAAATAGTTTACAGCAACCAAGAGAAGGCTGAATCAGAAAAAAGGCAACTTTAAAATGGGAGGAAAGTTTTATGGCATTTTTACTTGCCCTTGCCCTTGCCCAGCACCTTCCCCAGTTCAGGAGCCCACACAGGAATGTGGGGTCATGGTCCCGGGTTCCAGAGGGAGAAGGGTAGACACTGTAAACAAATTATTATGTTGTCTGTTCTAGCTTGTCTGGGAGCTACCTGAAGGACAAATATAAGGCATTCATTTCTATCTGGGGAAAAAGATTACAGTTGAAACATAAAATAGATCACCTAAAACCTTGAAGGAAAAACTAAGGAGAGAAAATACATTTTTTAAAATGCATACAGAACACTCCAGGATACAGCATATGTTAGGCCAGAAAATAAGTCTCCATTTTTAAAAGACTGAAATCATACAAAGCATACTCTCTGACCACAATGGAATAAAGCTAGAAATCAATAAAAGAAGGAAATTGGAAAATTCATGAATAAGTATAAATTAAACAATATACACTTAAACAATGGGTCAAAGAAGATATCAAAAGGAAAATTAGAAAAAAACTGAGAAATGAATGAAAATAAAAATAGAACACAAAAAATTTATGAGATACAAAGAAGGAAATTCTTAGAATTTTACAGCAGTTAATACCTACATTAAAAAAAGATCTCAAATCAATAACCTAATGTTACACCTTAAGAAACTAGAAAAAGCTAATAAAATCCAAAGCTAATAAAAGGTAGGAAATAATAATGATTAGCATAAACACAAACAAAACAAAGAACACAAAATCAATAAAAAGAATCAACAAAACCCAAAATTGGTACTTTGACAGGATCAGCAAAACTGACAAACCTTCAGCTAAACTGACCAAGAAAAAGACAGATGTAAATAACTAAAAATAACTATGAATATGTATGCCAACAAATCAGATAGCCTAGACACATGAACAATTCCCAGAAACACAAATTATCTAAACTGATTCAAGAAAAAATAGAAAATCTCAACCTATAACAGACCTATAGCAAATAAGAATTGTACCAGTAATCAAAAACTCCCAACAAGGAAAAGTCCGGGACCAGATGGCTTCATTGGTGAATTTCACCAAATATTTAAACAAAAATTAAAACCAATCCTTTTCAAACTCTTCCAAAAAACAGAAGAGGAGGAAATACTTTCTAACTCATTCTATGAGACCAGTATTACCAATATCAAAGCTAAATAATAATAACACAAGAAAAGAAAATTAAATACCAATATCTCTTATCAATATAGATGTAAAAACCTTCAACAAAATATTAGCAAACCAAAATCAATGGCATAGTGAAAGGATTGTATACCATGACCAAGTGGGATTTATCCCAGGAACACATGGGTGGCTTAACATAGGAAAATCAATATAATATACCACATTAACAGAACAAAGGGAAAAAAACATGATCATCTTAATCAACACAGAAACAGCATTTCAGAAACTCTAACACCTTTTCATTTAAAAAATACTCACAAAACTAGAAATAGAAGGGACTCTTCCTTAACATGATCAAGGGCATTTATGAAAAATCCACAGCTGACATCATACTCAATAGTGAAAGACTGAAAGCTTTCCTGCTAAGATCAAGAACAAAGACAAGGATGCCTGCCCTCACCATTGCTGTTCAACATTGTACTGGAATTTCTAACAAAGCAACTGGGTAAGGAAACAAAATAAAAGGCATCCAAACTGGAAAAGAAGTAAAACTATCTCTATTCACATATTACATGAGCCTATATTTAGAAAATCTCAAAAGAATCCACAAAAAGGTCACTAGAGTTAAATGAATTCAACAAAGCTGCACAATGTAAGATCAATACATAAAAATCAATTGTTTTTATACACTAGCAACAAATGTTCCAAGAAAAAAATTAAGAAAACAATTCCATTTACAATAGCATCAAAAAGTGTAAAATACCTGAAAATAAATTTGACCAAGGAGGTGAAAGATGTGTACTTTAAAAACTACAAACATTGCTGAGAGAAATTAAAGAAGACCTAAATAAATGGAAAAATATTCCATGTTAATGAGTTGGAAGACTTAATATTATTAAGATGTCAATAATGCCCAAAGCAATCTACAGATTCAATGCAATTTTTATTAAAATTATAATAGCTTTTTTTTGCAGAAATAGAAAAGTTGATCCTCAAAACCATATGGAATCACAAGAGGCTTCAATTAGCCAAGACAACCTTGAAAAAGAAGAACTAAGTTGGAAAATTCATATTTCCCAATTTGAAAACTTACTATAAAAAGGTGCAGTAATCAAAATAGTGTGGTACTAGCATAAGGTTGGAGATATAGCTCAGTGCAACAGAACTGAGAGTCTGGAAATAGACCAATATATCTATGGTCAACTACTTTACAAAAAGGGTGACACCACCATTCAATGGTGAAAGAATAGTCTCTTCAACAAATGGTGCTGAGACAATGGGATATCCACATGGAAAAGAATGAAGTTGGACCTTTACCTCATACCATATACACAAATTAACTCAAAAAAAGATCAATAAACTAAAATGTATGCACTAAATATATGCACTAAAACCATAAAACTTTTATAAGAAAAGATAATGGTAAATCTTCATGACCTCGGATTTGGCAATAAATTCTTATACATGACACCAAGAGCATGAGCAACAAAAGGAAAAATAGTAGACAAATCAAAATTCATCAAAATTTTAAAATTTTGTGCAACAAAGGACATTATAAAAAAAGCGGAAAGATAACATACAGAATGGGGAAAATATCTACAAATCACATATTTGATAAAAGTCTAGTATCCAGAATATATAAAGAACTCTTACAACTCAAAATTACAAGGCAAAAAAACCCAAATAAAAAATAGGCCAAGGATTTGAATAGATATTTCTCCAAAAAAGATATACAAATGGCCAGCAAACACAAAGATGCTCAGATAGTCATTAGAAAAAGCCAAATCAAAGCTACAGTGAGATTCCACTTCACATGCTCAGATGATTACAATAAATTTTTAAAGGAAAATAAGTGTTGGTGAGGATGGGGAGAGATTGGAACTGTTACACATTGCTGGTAGGAATGAAAAATGGTTCTGCTGCTGGGTATGTCCTCAAAAAGTTAAGTATAGAATTATAAAACCCCATAATTTCACTCCTTAATACATACCCCAAAAAAATATAAAGTAGTGAAATAAGGACATGTACAGGCATGTTAATAACAGCACAATTCACAATAGCCAAAATGCAGGAACAACCCAAATGAGCAACAATAAACAAACGGAATATCCATACAATGGAATATTATTGGCCATAAAAAGGAATGGTACATATTACAATGTGGATGAACCATGATATTTTACATGCTACCTGAAAGAAACCAGACACAAAAGGTCACATATTGTTTGATTTTATTTATATGAAACAGACTGGAAATTACACATTTGTTAAGTATCATTACCACGGACATGAGGTAAAACCTTAAGAGATTCATCATCTCAGAGAAAGACAATGAATGGCAAGACAAAAAAGAGGGGGTGGGAAAAAACTGGTACAATTACTTAAGTTCCAAGTGAAAAGCATGGGTTCAGAAAGTCCTACTGATGTAGCAGGAAAGATATGACTACACTGGCTTAGGTTTTGGATCATATTACAGCATTCCTTAGGACAACCTGGGGAAGGTTTATTTACAAAAGGACTTCCAGAAGTCCTACATCTTCACTTCCAAAAGTGAAGATATAGAGAAATACAAGGGATAGTTCAGCAATCCAAGGTTGTAGCAGAGGCACTGTCACTCTAGGCAAGAGAAACAAGTATGGTTCTAAGAATCCAAAAAAGAAAGAATGGTTTAGAAAGGGTTGTCTTGAAAAGAATGGTATAACTTTTTGTTGAAGGAAAGAGCCAGCACATGGCAACACAGTATGGAAATAAATACCTTTGTCTCACCATCTGCTTCTCTCTGATTTCTGCTGAGGCTGCCTACTGCCCACCCCTACTCCAACCTGGAAACCAAAAGGTGCAGAAACCACTGACAGAGTCCACAGAAGTCAGTATTCAGGGTGTAGAGCAGAGTAAAGAAGGAAAGAGAATGGATCTGAAAGAGCTAACAAAAGATATCCATCAGGAAAAGTATTCCCAAGTTTTATGTCTCATTCCCAGATATCCAATCAAGAATCCAAGCTATGAACTCAGTTCCTAAAGGACTAAGATAGTAATTCTGTTTTACCTTGGAGAGCAAGTTAATATTAACCTTACAAGGAGTACAGCTGACCTTTGAACAACATGGGTTTGAACAGCACAGGTCTATTTATATATTTTTTTCCATAAATACATATGATAGTACTATACCATCTGCAGTTACTTGAATCAGTAGATTCAAAACCTTGGATATGGAGGACTGACTATAAAGTAATACAGGATTTTCAACTGTGGAGGGTTGGTGTCCCTAACCCCTGCATTGTTTAAAAGTCAACTGCAAATTGAAACTACATACTTTTGGGTGAACTGTGATAACATGGATATATACATAGTTTCTGTAATTAATGAGCTGTGTTGTATGTACATACTGATTTTCTTTTCAAAATGTTTGAACTACTTAAGAATATTTGATTTACTTAATTTTTGTCAGATTTATTCCATTTTTTAGTTGTTTATTTGGAAGATTTTGTTAGATTTGTAAATCAGCTTTGTTAAGAGTTTGACATGCTTTAAAGAATCAGACTTTTAAATTTGTAGTTAGAGTTTGAATTAAACTTCTGAGTTAATTGAACAGTAAGAAAAATGACTCTTATTTTACATAAAAATTACTGAATTCATAAGTATAATAAAATCTGTAAGAGTAAAAGCTTAAGAATAGTGAAGTTTACATTTATAGTAATAAATTATATAGTAATTTACACATAAGTAATTACATAAATTCCTTCCAAAACTCAACAAAGGCAATACATATTCTATTTAAAAGTGATATAAAATAAAACCACACCGAAAAGATGAAAATAAAGGGACTGTTAAAAATTCCACACATATGCAAATACTAACAAGAAAGCTGATTTAGTACACTGTTAACAGTCCATTTATAAATTTAAAACAAGCCATTATTAATAGAAATAGAGAGGGAATCCACACACTAATAAGAGGAGCAATCTTCTAAGATTTAATAAACGTGTATACACCTAAAAATTAGCCTGAAAGTATATGAAGAAAAATACCTGTAATATCTCACTATATAGGCTCTCTTACAGTAAGTCAGATAATTTGTAGACAATCAGTCAAGTTAAAAATTGTGTGAGTTTTATGAAAACTCTAAAACAGTGAGGTTTTAATTTTTTAATTTACTTTTCAACTACAAAAAAGACAATCTCTTTTTCTTATTTCTCATGATATTACTCTGTAAACATGTTTAAAGTTAAACTTTTCAAAAATGTTCATGATCAACAAACTAGTTCCTTGCCTTCAGTTGTGCTCCCTACACCAAGCTGGTCCCTAACAAGTGCACAGTGCTATACTAGCTATCTTTCTACAAGAGTATTTCATCGTGTCTCTTCTCTGCTTAATTCAACATCCTTTAGTTTCCCCAACCCCTATACAATAAAATCCCAACTCTTCAGCAGAACATAGAAGACCCTTAATCTGGCTTAACTATTTCTCCAATCTCATCTCCTAATTCTCTCCTCCCTGCTCTCCCTGCCCCCAATATTTTCTATTCTAACAGTAACAGAGAACTTGTAATTTCTGAAATACAATATTCTGATTCTGGTTTCTGAGCCTTCACATATGCTTTTCTTTCTTATTAGAATGTCTCTCTCCTTCTAACAGTTTGGAAAACATCTAATCATCCTTTACACCCTACTTAGGTACCACTTCTCACAATTTTCCTAGATCTGTTTTCACTCTCCCTCCAAAACAAACATAATGACTGTTTCTTATATGCTGTTTCTGAATTTTAGCCCACTTTTAACATAATTATATTTCTGTATTTATCATATTTAAAGGGCTTATAAAATAAGCTGGTTTGAAAATCCTTTTATCAGCTCATATTTTCTATTTCTACTTGAATATAAAATGGATAAGACTTGCTTTAGCTATAAAACAAACAAACAAGAAAAAAGGAAAAAAATAAAGGGGTTACAAAACCAAAAGGTTTTAAGAATGGATACAATGAAAACAATCCCAATATGGCAAACTTATTAAATAATGTCATAAATAAAAAATAGAAATGAAGGTTTCATATACTGAGCTAAAAAAAGTGAAGCTGAATACTTCTCACATAAACGGCTTATGACACCTTTTTAATGACTAAACATGTTTTCTAATGTATCCTGCTTTTTGTAGAAATGAAAATTTAAAACACACCCTTTCTGATACACAAGAATGCTTTTACTAATTAATTTCAAGTGGAATCAAGCATAATTAAAAGATAACATGGATACTTCATTAAATGCATTATCTTTTTCTAAGTAACTTATTTTTTTAATGAAGTAAGGGTGATTTACAATATTGCACTAGTTTCAGGTAACAGCAAAGTGATTCAGTTATGTACATATACTTCAGATTATTTTCTACTATACTTTATCCACCCCTCTCCTTTCTCCTTTGGCAACTGTAAGTATGGTTTCCTATGTCTGAGAGTCTGCTTCTGTTTTATCTATAAGTTCATTTGTATTATTTTTTAAGATTCTACATAATAATTAAACTTGTCCTGCTTATCTCCCAGGACTGTGGTCAAGAATCAAATGAGATGATAATGTGCTTTGAAATTGCAAAGTGCTTTGAAATTATATAATAGTGTTAGTATTAGTGAAGGCACATTTACTCAGTTAACTTACAATTATTATTTCCAGCAGCAATTTATAAAGTGGCTCACAGATCTATCTATAGGAGCTAAACTTAGAAGGTAAGTAACATATTCAACATGCATTAGAAGAATCATATGTGATGATTTACAAACACACATGGTTCTAATTTAATAAACATAAATTCATGGGAAGTCAAATGACAAAATAACTAAGAGACAACCTGCAGGTTAAGAATAAATCTGTAAATAAAGGGACTCATGATTTAATTCTACTGTCAATCAGGATAGGTTCAGCTTTGCAGTAGCAATGAATAATCCCAACATTTCAGTGGCTTAATCTAACACAGGTTATTTCCTGCTCATGCTATCTGTCTAATGTAAGTCAGGGAGGGAAGTACAGCTGACCCTTAAACAATGCGGGGGTTACAGGCACCTACCCTCCACCTAGGCAAAAATCTACCTAAAACTTTACAGTCAGCCCTCAGAATGCTTGGTTCCACATACACATAATCAACCAAATGAGGATCTGGTAGTACTGGAGTATGTATTTATTTTTAAAAATCCGCATGTAAGTGGATCCATGAAGCTCAAACCTGTGATGTTCAAGGGTCAAATGTATCACTAATAGTAGTCATTCAGGGAACACTCACTCTGATGGAGACTACCTCAACTGCTTCCATGATTACTGAGCCAGGAGGAAGAGAATACAGAGAATCTGACACAGACATGAAAGCTCTTATTCTGAAAAGTTATTTCATTGGCTAAAGCAAGTCACATAGCCAACTACAAAGAGGACAGGAAAAAGGAATTCTATGTGTCCAAACAGAATATTTGTAAGTTGCCCAGTGGTTACCACAGACATCAACTAGTAATACATTAAAAAAAAGTAAAATATATAGTTTTGATATATTTTATTTTTCCTTCTATTCTGTATAGTAAAAATTATAATATATCCTTCTGAATTATAATTAAATTATAATTTAAAACATGCTACTTATCTGCTATTTAATGTTACTGTTGTCATTTTTTATTTTTCTAAGAAATGAATTTTATTAGTAGCTATATTAAAGGCTTAAAACGTAATAATAAAATAAAATCACCTCTGACATCTTTGTAGATGGTACCTGAAGAGTACATAAAGTATTCTCCAATCTCATCAAAGTTGTATTATTTTGAACCTTTATAATATTCAAGATAGTGGAGGGAGAGAGTATATTTAAAAGGAGTTCAGTGTCTTTATAAAAGTGTCAAATTTGTCATTCGAAATAGTAGGATCAACAAGCGCAATCCGTGGGATTTATTAGTTTTTCAAACAGAAGCTTTTCACCTAGTGTACTGCATCCTGGATCATCAGACTTGTGGTTAAAAATCACTAACAAAAACGTACTCCTGGCATCTCATTTACAATCACATTTTATGGCAGGTATTAAGATCATGAAGACTTAACTATCTTTAATATAAATAACTTAAGTAGAAAGATAGATATTGGATACTGATAATCAGATTATAAATTGCAGGAACAAGTAAAACTGAAATATTTGAAATTATAAAAAAACTAATGAATATTCAGACAGCTTTAAAACAGTAATGACAGGGTTTCAGTTGGAATTATTTTGTGGAGAAGAGCACCAATATTTACCCATTTCCCTGACTGCCACACATATGAAAAATGTGCTGATAAAGAAGGTAAGGAAATGCCTTGCTGCCGCCACGGTCCCAGCCTGTAGAGAACTCCCTCTCTTGATGCTTTAGCCACTGGCTTTATAAAAAGAACTGAGGTTCTCTCCTCTCTGCTCCTTCAGTGATTTGACAAAACCCTTCTAATGTTAACATGAGGAGAATAAATAGATCATAATTATTTGGCTTACATTTTTCTATGTATTTAAGGAGACTGAAGGATAGCATGAGCTTAGTTATTTATGTTTTATGATGTTGTGGATTGTGGGGTTTTATCTGCTTCAAAAAGTTCATTTCAATTATGACTGTGATATATTTTTCTCCTTGATATAATATATATGTTTTTAAAAGTAAGTTTTAAACTTCTTTTCTAGAACAAATTCTAAAACAAACTCTGTATAAAATAGTCATTTCTGATATTGTAAACTTTTGCCTATTATTTTATTCACAAAATGGGCTGATTTTTAAGAATTTCATTTAATATAAATATCACTACAACAAAACAGCCCCAAATCAGAGAGTCTTATGCATCCAAAATCAAGCAAAGAAAACCTTATTATTGACATTAACTGAGGCAATATTTTTTTGAATCTGTCTCCTAAAGGAAAGGAAACAAAAGCAAAAATAAACAAATGAGACCTAATTAAACTTAAAATCTTTAGCACAGCAAAGGAAACCATCAGCAAAATGAAAAGACAGCCTATGGAATGGGAGAAAATATTTGCAAATGATATGATCAATAATGGTTTAACATACAAAATATATAAACAGCTCATACAACTCAACATCAAAACAAACAAACAAACAAACAACCCAATTAACAAATGGGCAGAAGACCTGAACAGACATTTTTCCTAAGAAGACATACAGATGGTCAACAGGCACATGAAAAGATGCTCAACATCATTAATCATCAGACAAATGCAAATTAAAACCACAATGAGGTATCACCTTACAGTCAGAATGGCTACCATCAAAAAGAATATAAATAACAACTGTTGGCAAGGAGATGGAGAAAAAGGAACCCTCATACACTGTTAGTAAGACTATAAATTGATGCAGCCACTCTCAGCATGAAAGGGTCTCAGAAAACTAAAAACAGAACTACCATATGACTCAGCAATACCACTACTGTGTATACATCTGAAAAAAAAAAAGAGTGAGAACACTAATTTGAAAAGATACATACACCCAAATGTTCATAGCATTATTGACAACAGACAAGAAATAGAATCAACCTAAGAACCCATCAGCAGACGAATGGATAAAAAGGATGTGGTATACATATATACGCAATGGAATACTACTCAGCCATAAAAAATGAAATATTGCCACCTGCAACAACATGGATGGACTTGGAGGGTATTATGCTAGTGAAATAAGTCAAAGAAAGACAAATACTGTATGCAGAATGTAAAAAATGAAACAAACTAGTGAATATTAAAAAAAAAAAAAACAGACAGAGATAGAGATTAAACTAGTGGTTACCAGTGAGGAGTAGAAAGGGGGAGGGGCAAGATAGAGGTGAGGGCTAAGAAATATAAACTACTATAAAAGAAATAAGCTACAAGGATATATTGTACAGCACAGGGAAAATAACCAATATTTTATAATAACTATAAATGGAATACAACCTTTAAAAATTGTGAATCACTTTGTCATACACCTAAAACACATATAATATTGTAAATCTGTTTTGATAGTTGTCACAGATTATCTTAGGAAGTGCTAGTGGAAAAACAACTGTCAGAGCTGCAGGACTATTTGAATAAATGCTATTTTAAATAAATAAGAGTCCAGGTTAAAAAAAAAAAAAAAAAAAGAGGGAGGGGTGGTGAGGAATTATACCAGGGCCCTATTTCCTAAGACTCTGCAACTGATGAGGCCAACATCTGATTTTAGCATTAAAGATTAAAGCTTACAGATCCTCAAAAAATTAGCATTTTACTTATGGGCACTGCTCAAGAACAAGAGAAAATGTCCAGAATAACAAGGTTTCCTATACTAGTACTAATAGGATAAGAAGCAATTGTTGAATGAAGAGAGATGAAATCTTTGAGAGGAACAAAATTTTTTCATTATTCCAGCTATGAAAATGTAACTTTACATCTTAAAGTATTTTACCAAGAGTATCCTAATCAGTTATGTTGCCCATTCATTAATACAATTTCCTAAACCACAGGGACTAAGAGATCAAAGGGAAAATGGACTAGACAGAGAAATATTTTCAGATGAGACATGAAACAGTTATACAACTGAATAAATTTCTGATTTGTTAAATTCACCATTGCTTATTATTTAAACATCACATAAAATAATCATACCAAGAGCTATATACTATAAAAACTAGAAATAAAACAAAGTTTCTACATACTATGAAACTAACTGGAATGCTATAAGAAATAACTCAAATATTAACACTAGGTGGCAGAAGTTTATATTATGTTCTTAATACATAGAGTTAAAATTTTTCAGTAGAAACAGTAAATTACAAGCCCAAAGCTCTCAGTAAAATTTTCTTGAAAAATTGAGCTTCTCAGACCATCTATTCTAATTTTAATCCTTTTTAAGATTTGATAATGTTGAAGAGCCTAATGAGAAAGAACAAAGAAGAACTGAATTTAATGGACATACTTTTAGGTATCTGATCATAAGTCTGCCTCAGTCACTGAATTCAGATAAATAACTAAGAAAGGTTAATGGTAAACTTCTTCCTTTATAGTGACTTTAAAACCCAATATTGCATGCTATACAATTTGAAAAAAATAGCAGTTGTAAGGGCCAAAAATTTATGAATATGAATATAGAATATATTGCTTTCTCATTTCTCTTCCTATGCTGCTTTGTACTCTTATCCCTGGCACTTCTTCATCATTTGACATCTTCTCTTTTCATACCATTCTGTTTTGGTATCTAGTTTTGTACCACCTAATACAGCTGTTGGATTAAAAAAAAAAGAATTTAAAAAGTAATCAAAACAAACAGTTGTAAATGACATAAAAATAGCATTCTTTTTTTTTTTTGGTTGTTTGTTTTGCTTCTCCTTCTCCATGTTATAACATATGTATAGAATAGGAACTTGTGGATTATCAAAGAGATGGTGATAACACAAGATTGAATTAAACAAATTTACATTTTTTCCTAGATTCCTTCTTGAAAATAATCAATGAATGAAAACTCCTAGCAAACTATATGTATATTAACTTTCCAGATTAGCAAATAAAGCAGTGTATATAGCATGTCTGATAATTTGATTAACCTATTTCCGGAAATAATACCATTTTCTTGATCTTTCTCAATTTAAAAAAAAATTTTTTTTTTAGCCTTATCAAAGAACTTCAAATTATTCTTCATCTGTTTGTTCCTACCTTTAGATACAAGTCTAATTCATTACACTATGTAACTCCAATACATCACAATCTTTTGGGACCTCAAAATCTTTGTCTCTAAAATAAGAATGTTGGAGGAGGTGATGTCTAATATCTCTTTTTTCTATAAAATTCTATGATTCATTCCTATATTCAGTGTACTCGCTAAATCTTCTACTAAGCAGTATTGAATAAATACAAACATGCCTTTCCTCCAAGTTATAAAACAGCGCTAATCAAAAATGAAAGAAATTCATAAGATGGTGAGTGTTCCAATGACCACTGAAGAAAGTTCAAATTCTTCAACCTGGTACAATCTAATTCCAACCTTTTCCTACCTTATCTTCCACTATTCCCTTTTCTACAACCAATTCTGCATCCAAGCTTCAACACTGATTACTAGCCATATATGCTCTTTTGCGTTCCCTTAACTCCTTGCCTGCTTATGTTCTGTAACAGGAAAGTTGTCCTTAATGTCTACATGCCAAAAATCCTACTTATCTCCAGCTGCAGTTTCCGAAAAACTTCTAAGATTACCTGGATCCCTTTTAGAGACTAGAAAGAACATACAGTTTGGATTCAGACACTTCTATTTCCAAATATCATTTGGAAAATTATTTAGCCTCTTTAAGCCCTGCTTCTTATCTATAAAATGGTGATAATTTACCCATACATCATAGGGTTGTTGTGAAATGAATTAATGGAATATAAATGCTTCATATAGTATCTGGCAAAGAGTAAATGTGTTCAGTATATAGTCCATGTTGGCAACCCAGGACTGTATAAGCTCAAAAGTAGTTCCTCTCCTTTATTACCTCCTCTGAACCCCAACAGTACTCTCTACCTACTTTCTTACAGTTCTTCTCACTTTCCACTTTGTCTAATAGTTACTTACTTATATGATTAGTCTGCGAACTCTGAGAGCAGAAGCTATGTCTAATAGAGCTGAATGTTTCTCAATGTCAAATACATCATATGACCATAATGCACTCATAATATTTGTTAAATGAATTTAAAACACATCTTTAATTCATTAAAATTAAAATTAAAAGTTAAAGAACATACTACTTCATGATTAAAGGGGATAACAGCAACATATCTGGAAGTTAATATAAAATAGTTTTCATTTCCTTCAACTAATGGAAAATGAGTATCAGTAAGAATTAGAATGCCAATTTTTCATCAATGCCACATCTACATGTACATTCTTATATTTTACATAAAGCATTTCAATATTAATTACGATTTTTAAAAAAAGCAATTGCATGGAAAGTGGCCACTATCTACATAACAAATGATCCCTCCCTCTTCAGGAGAATAATTTTTACTAGATACAGTGGCCCAAATTGAAAAAAAAAAAAAAAGGGAGAAGGAAGAAAAAGAAAGACAACATTTAATTAGATGATTTCTGAGGTTCATTTAAACTCACTTAAATTTTCTGCAGTATACATGACGAACTATAAGACTTTAATAAACATCCAGTGACAAACCAGAAAAAAGTATACAATTTTTTTTTCCAAATCAGTACCGTAAGTTCTCTTTACATCATAATCTAAGATTATTTGGCATATATATTTTTGCTGGTGTCAATGAGTAGATGATTAAAGCATTTAACAGACATTTTTCTCTTTAAAGAGGATAATTAATCTAATTGCAATGGGTGTGGCAGTGGCACTCAGAGTTGGTGATGGTGGTAACGGTAACAAGCGCAAGAGCACTTATCATCTATTAAGGCCTTACTATGTGCCCAATATTGTGCCCTTAACACTTTATCTCATTTGTTCCACACAACAGCCCTACAAAAAAGGCATTATATTTCTCATTTTAGATGTGAAAAAACTAAGGCTTAAGAGAGGTTAAGCCACCTGTGAAATGTTATATCACTAATATGTGATAGAATAAGGTTTAGAACCTACTAAGCACGGCAATCCCACAGCTTCCCTTAAATTTATGTCTTAATTTTCTTACCATCTAAAACACAAAAAAAGAAAAAAAAATAATAAACACAAATACTAATATACTTAGGTAGAGAAAATTCTACTTTGCCAGAATTCTTTTCAGGGAAAAGCACTATCTGTATTTATTTGCACTGTATAATTGTGTTGAAGAAAACCCTTGATAAACTAGGGAAGAAGGTGAATCACCCTGCCCCTCCCAAGAGCATGTAATGTGGGAGAAATTGTCCTTCATGAGGTGATGGAAGAACTTTCTTTATGTTACATAAAGAGAGGAAAGAAAAAGCAAGATAGAAGAAATAAATACAACAAAGTGACACAAGATTACAGTTGCAGGTAGGTGAAATATAATCCCTCCTTTTGTAGCCCTCAAATCTTCAAGAAAATGTGAGTAAATTTTCATATCCATGGTACCACTGGATGGGATAGAGCCTCTTAAAGGAATACCAGAGCATAGAACTAGAGCAGAATATAAACAAGGCAAAGTGGAAAAAACTGTGGGAGTGGCTTCAGACTCCTAACAGCTCTTGAATGGTTGAGACCTATTTTCTAGATGTGACTATGCTTTTTATTTAAATAGCAAAGGAAGAACTTGTCATTTCCTCCCTTGACAACCAAAACTGTCATTAAATAAGTACAGAATTAGTCAATCATGCTCCCCCAATTTTTTTGCCTTCACATTGTTCCTTAAATTCTTATCTGTGATTTTCCCACAGTTTTGCTAGAGAAATAAATGAAATCACTGGAACAAAACTTCTTACCTGCCACTTTGAAAATACCAGAAAATTACAGTAGTTTTCCTCAAAGATAAACTAAATTATTTATTTCAACAATTAGAAAACACTAACTAAATGCCAAAACTATAATGGCCATTATAATGGCCAAAAAAATGGCCATGCAACCATTTATCACTGAGTTGATAATCATAACCAGTCAAACTGGGGAGACGGGTGGTGGGAGAAAGGAAAGAAAGGAAAGGTAGGAAAACTCAATAGATCTAAAAACAGTACAATACAAATAGATTCTAAGGGACTAGACTTTCCATATTGTACTTTCATATTCTGCCAGTTAGTATCCTAGGGCCTTGTATATTATCTCATTTAGTACTCCAAACAATCCTATAAGATAGGTGCTATTATTATCTCTATTTTATAAGGGTGGAGACAAAGACACTGAATGATTAAATAACTTGCCCAGGGTTATAAGCCAAACAAGGACACTGTCAGAGATTTAAACTCAGGCAATATAACTCCAAAAACCTTTCTCACACTTCTACATTGTACTGCATGTTATTAGCATTTACAAAGCGATTTATACATATCTTCAAAGATTTAAGACTACTATTATATTTATCAAATCAAGTTTTCTGAAAGTAGATCATAACATATGAAATTATGGTGCAAAAATCACTAACATTTAGCTATTCAGAAACAAGCATGACCTCTGACATATGGTTTTAAAAATGATTAATGTGAGAGCACAAGATAGGAAACAGTTAAACAACAACTGTATGGCACACTTAACTGTCTTAGGAATTAATGTCAATAGTGCACACTAAGATTTTTAAGTATGTGACATTAAATATGGGTATTGTATATACACATAATAGTTAACTCCTTAAAAGTAATGTTCAGGGTAAACTAAAGTTTAACTAACATTTAGAGAAGAATGAAAGTAAAAACCAACAGCTGAAATACTTGTACACTCTACCTGTGATATTTCCTTGAACATGTTAATCATTATTCAACCATATCTCTAAGGAAAGGGAAAAAGATCTCCAAGTTTTCTAAACTTGGTAGCTTCTTCTTAAAAATGAAATGAAATGCTATACTAAGTGGAATTATATAGTTCTGGGATGCAAGCCAATTTATGATGAACACCTATGCATAATTTAAGGTTGGTGTTGTTTTGCATGGAAAAAGAAAAACTAAATATTATCCTCTTAAAAAGTGCTTTTTTAAACAAAAAAAGAAACATTTTTAAGAAACATTAATGAATAAGAAATTAATTTGTCAGTTTACTTTTATTTTATTTACTTATTTATTTTTTAATTGAAGCACAGTCAATTACAATGTGCCAATTTCTGGTTTATAGTACAATGTCCCAGTCATGCATATACATACATAGATTCGTTTTCATATTCTTTTTCATTAAAAGTTATTACAGTATATTGAACATAGTTCCCTGTGCTATACTGAAGAAAAATTTAAAACCGATTTTTTTCTATAGTGGCTAACATTTGTAAATCTCAAACTCCCAAATTTATCCCTTTCTACCCCCTTTCCCTGGTAACCATAAGATTGTTTACTATGTCTGCGAGTCTGTTTCTGTTTTGTCATTTTACTTTTAGACTGTACTTAACACAAGAAAAAACATAAGACTTCAATAAAACTTGTTTGAGAAAAATGTTTTCCCAAAGTTAAGTAATAACAAATTTCTGATGTTGTTGGGTAGCAAAGTATCTGTACTAAAAGAAAGTACCTGCATGCTTTTGGTTAGGAAACTTATTTTCCATGAGCAATCAGAACCAATATCATGCCAATTTAAAAGTATCTGTCTTTTATAAGGTAACAAAGTAGGAAGCAGAAATAAAATGTGTAGCTGAGTCCATAAAATGAAAAGAATTCTCTATAATTTTTCTGTATTTGATATTCTTTAACAAATAAGTTATGGAAAATAAAAATAAAATTAAAAGTGAATGGAAATTAATCTATTGATCATCAGAAAAGTAACATTAACATAATGATAATACTGAGAGGTTCGACTTGTTTTTAAAAAATGAGGCTGTGATTTTAAAAATTAAAGCAAGTTTACATAGGTAGAAATACATCAAATAATTAAAAGGTATTATTCCATACGCAAACATGATGGGGACTGGGCCTAGTCACCTAATGACAATGGTATTCTTCTCCACAAATTAAAAAACAGAAGCAGAAAGGTAGAAGGCAGCGGGGGAAAGTCAACCTGATACACTAAAATATTTTGTGCCACTGATTGTATGTTTTACAAAAAATAATACATTTGTATCCTAGATTACCAATAAGCATAACCAAATAGAATGATAAACTCAAAGACTGTCTTTGAAAAAGCCCTTGCCCTTCTAAGATAGATCACCAGCTGCAGAATAATAAACAAGATAAAGAGAAAAAGCCAAAAATAAAATTAAAAAAATAAAAGACTTTACCTTTCCAGACAGTGAACTATACAAAGCAAAAATAAAGATATACTACAAGGGGCAAAAAACATAACTAAATACGAAAGAGATGAAACTAATACCTTATATAATATGAAGTTTGGACTAGAGAAAAATTAGTAAAAGTAGGAAGTTTGAACATTCTAGAAAAGGTAAATATTTAAGTAACATTATCCTATGGACAAATAGCATGCTTAATTCCCAAAATCACTGAATAAAAAACTTAAATAACCGGTTATGTATCTAAGGAAGTAGTACATTAATTCATCATTATTTTAAAAAACGTTCTTTGAGGGTGCTTAAAAATGTTTTACCACACCAACTAAGCAATTTTTCTGACTCTAACAGCAACTCCACAGCAATAATATATTTTAATTATATACATAATATTTATATATAAATATATTTATGTATGTTGGGACTTTAAAGTAGGTAATAGTATTCATTCACACTACATCATGAATATTAAGGACTTCAACACAGTAAATGAACAATTTAAGTCTAAGATATACATATCTACAAACGAATTTTTTAAAATAAATGACACTAAAACAAAGTTGGAGAAATATTACAAACAGAATTTTAAGTTACAGCCAATGCTGCAATGGGCTTTTTTGTTATGACAGAAGTTTTTACAATTTACCCTACTTTGGTCCTGGCCAGCAGCTGTGGCAAGTGGTGGTGGTGAATCAGAAGGAAGTGGCAGCTGCACATACTCTCTGGCAGCAGAATAAATGGACTCCCTGTCCCCCACTGACTTCTCTCCCTGGGCCTCTCTCGACACACGAGGCAATAAGAGTGAGCAGTGAGAAAGAAAACCTGAAGCAGCTGCCTTAATCATTCAGATGCTTGTAGTAGCTCTCACACACAAAGACTTGTATCTGTCTCATATTCCACAGGCCATGCAAAACTCTGAAGGAGGCCCTCTCTCTACACTCAAGCCCAAAACTTTGTCATTTTCCTAGATTGTTCCTTACTCTCCACATGAAATCAGTTACCAAGTCCTACTAATTCTATCTCTTAAATCTTTCTTGAATTCATTTGCTTAACTCCATCCTCTCTATTTTTGGCTCTCTGATTTTTTACTTCCGTCTACTCAAATATATCCTCCACACTGTTGCCTTCAGAAGCATTTTTCTAAAATATAAATGTGAATATGTCACCTATTAAAAGTTCTTCAACAACTCCCTATTACTAAAAGTAGATGGCCCAAAGCCCACCTATAAAGAAATCAGGGGTTTTTCAACCTTGCTTTAAAACACATAGAAATAAAAAGGGGAAAATGTGTATCATCCAAAATACTTAATTTGGCAAATAAAACTCTTCATGATCTGGATCCCAACTAGTTTCATGTTACTCTGTTACAAACTGTGTGCTCTAGTCAGAATGAACCACTTGTATTTATCAAAGGCACCATGTTCTTTCATCTATCTTTCTCTAACAGAGAAGTCTATGCATGCTACCAGCAGACTCAAATTTACCCTTTAAATTCTACCATCTCTCTGAAGCCCTTTGCCACCCTCTCTCATATAATGGTATACTTGTTTACATAACAATCTCTGTCTCTAGAGGTCAGCTCTTAAGAGAGGAAGCATAAATGACTGATGTTCGTAATTTTAGCACCCAGGACCATTACACTTAATACATTTCAGAAGGAAGAAGAGTCTTGGCACTATCATAACTCTCTCTGCTATATCTTTTAAATTTTCTTCAGTTTAAAAAGTCATTTCAGAAATACCTGTGCCTTCAAAGGACTGTGGGATGAGGTGGGGTGGAATGCAGTTAGGTAGAGAAACAAAAATCAGTAAGAGGTATTCCCAGACTTAGAAGAATGTACAATCTAGAGACAAAAAAAAAAAAAAAAAAAAAGACTCAAAAAGATAAAGAAGGAAGATAAATCTTTAGTAATAAGAATTTTTAAGGAGGATGTCTTCTTCGGCAAATACTCTGTAATTAACTGATGATAGTCTGTAATACAGACAAAACTAAACAGTGCCTCAATTACCTCTAATTTCTGACCTGGAAAAGTAATTAAGGGAGCCAGTTTTGCTTTACCAAGGCATGTTGTATTTTTCTGACATACAAATGCAAACCTTTTGGATTTGAAAACTGAAATAAAATTTAGACCTTTTTGGTGTTAGAAGGCTAGGTGTTTGAGGTTGAAGGAAGTTCCTGTCAAAATGTTTCCTGGCTTAGGAATCAGAGACCCTCTTGGATTTTAAACAGTAATAATAAATATTTATTTCAAGATTTAATTATAAATTGACAGGAAAGATGTGAGATGTTTCCATATAGTTTTCACATTTAAAATTAAATGTTCTTCAAACTTCATATAGAACTCTAACACTCACTGTAACTACTCCAGATAGCTCCAAGCTAAAAATATAATTCAGGAAAAGAAAATATTCCTCAAATCAAGGAAAAGTTCATGACTCAATAATCACATAGCTTTGCTTATAGTAAGAATTACTGAGGATGATGTGCAAAACACGTGGCTTTAAACAGAATTCAACTAGGAAAGGTTAGTCTTTTTAAAAAATGGTATGCAGACAACTTGGCATTATGTGCAAAAAGATGCACTTAGACCCATATCTCACACTATAGACAAAAATTAATTCAACATAGATCAGAGGCCTAAACGTAAAAGCTAAATCTTTAAAACTTTTAGAGGAAAACATAAGTCAATGTGGCTCCAAATCCCTAAAATATGCCCAATTGGCCCATTAGACTTTACATACAAAACACAAACTCAAATATAAAATAATTAATAATTTCAAGACACAGGCCTTGAGAGACTGCACTGGTCATACATACACGAAGCAGGACTTGATGTGGTGATCATCGTACAACTTGGTAAATTTAGTCAAAATTCACTGAATCACACACTGAAAGTAGGTCACTCAATGGTATGTAAATTATACCTCAATAAAGTGTTGTGGGTTTTTTCAATGACTGTAAGTCTTTGGTGGCAGCACATTAAAATTCACTAAATGGGGAAGGCATCATAGACTGTGCATGTGTCTGTACTGTATGTCTAGGCCTAAGTGAGTGCCCCAGCCTGAGGGAATGTTCCAGAGCCAAATAAACAAATGACAAAGTAATTGTATCTCAGAAAGTCGAGCGTCAGGTCTGAAGATAAGGTTCTCCTTTTGAATGGGTAAACTGACAACTCTCTGCAGCTAAAATGAGGGTGATTCTCAAGGTAATGAGTTTGGCTCATAACTAGATAAGATCTTTTAAATGCTAGGAGTTTCTAACCAGAGAGTATGGCCAAATGAATAGCACTCTGACTAAATTCCACAATCAAGACTGAATTTCCATCTATTCCATCTAAAGATCTCTTTTTACACTAAGCAATTCCAAGTGCTAGGTTGTTTCTAACTGAGCCTACTCTATGAACCAGAGGCCTATACCTCCATGCTGGCTTTCTTTGTGATAACAAGTATTCCTGAAAGACCTCAAATTCTGCCAAAATGCATACTTAAAAATTATAGGTAAGTAAATACTGAAAGAAAGAGGGGAAAAAAGGAAAACGATTTTCTAACTTGTTGTTTTCAAAAAGTGTTTTGCCTATTCTAGCTTCTTGTATTACATAATAATTTTAGAATCAGTTGGTCAATTTCTACAAAAAGAGATTGCTAGGATTTTTAATGGGATAGTATGTTCATAAAGAAAACTTAAGGGAGCACTGATACCTTACAATGTCAGTTGTTCAGCCTGATGTACATGGATTATCTTTATCAAGACCTTTCTTTTCTACACTTCCTGTAACAAATGTAGGATTTTTATAAAAGCTATTTTAGCACCCTTGCCTACTAATTCTTGCATTTTTGATTGATTTGGGTTTTTCTTCCTGATGTGTATTATATTTCTGATTATTTGCCTGGATAATAATTACCTTTGGATATCAGAAAAAAATTATGGGTAAAATAGGATTAAGGCAGTCGACATAAAACCTATGTAAACTTCATAATCAGAGTACTAACAAAAGCATTAACAATCCTCCAAAAAGTATTAGCATCATTTATTTTTAAAGGCTGTTAAATTCCAAATAAACAATTATATAATAAATATAAATTTTATGATAAAAGAAGAAAAAAGTAAACATAATTTGATGGGAAGGAGCTGTAAGGAATGGGTAAGGTTGCCAAATTGTGAAAACAAGGGCAAAATGAACAAAAACTGGGGAGAACTCCAAAAACAGCACTTTCAAGAGAGACTGCATGACAAAACTAAGCCAAAAGGAAGAACATGGCAAGGAAAAACATCCTGTACAGTACTCTATTCATCCTCTGTGACTTACTGCATTCAGCTGTGTTAATGGATCTGTATATGCGAATTCAGCCGCTATCACTTTGGTTACATAACACATTTACCTACTGGGAAAAATCAAGTGCCAATCAAAATGACTCTCACATTAAATAGATATCATTCCCCTATTTACCATTCAAATGTAAGCTAATTCATGTTACAGACATATGTTCTAGAAACGGGTGATGTAAATGCACAGAATGTATTTGATCTACTGCCTGATTCAACTTGTGTCCAACTTGTCAACTCTATCCTTTCATTGACCCATTCCCTGGCTTGCTTTATCCAAGATTCTCACTGTTGGACACCTTTAAGCAATCATAATTGTGGAACTCTATTTCAGATTATTTTTCTCTGTATGGTTTAGTACTTTATCTTGAGAGTCAGGAAGGCAGGGGGCATTATCAGAATGTTTTTACAATACAGCAGAGACTTCATATATATTCCTATTTCTCTCTATATATTGAAGAGAAGTATAGTCAGTTTACAATGTTATGTCAATTTCTGGTGCATAGCATAATGCTTCAATCATACATGAACATATATATATATTCGTTTTCATATTCTTTTTCACCATAAGTTACTAAAAGATACTGAATATAGTTCCCTATGCTATACAGTAGAAACTTGATCTTTATCTATTTTATATATATTAGTTAGTACCTGCAAATCTCGAACTCCCATTTTAACCCTTCCCATCCCCTTCTCCCTCCCTCGTAACCATAAGTTTCTCTTCTATTTCTGTGAGTCTGTTTTGAAAATAAGTTCAGCTTTTTTTTTCAATTCCACATATAAGTGATATCGTATTATTTATCTTTCTCTTTCTGGCTTACTTCACTAAGAATGACAATCTCCAGGTCCATCTATGTTGCTGCAAATGGCATTATTTTATTCTTTTTTATGGCTGAGTGGTATTCCATTGTATAAATATACACAGCTTCTTTATCCAGTCATCTGTCAATGGACATTTAGGTTGTTTCTATGTCTTGGCTATTGTAGATAGTGTCGCTATGAACACTGGGGTGTATGTATCTTTTTGAATTAAGGTTCCCTCTGGGTATGCGCCCAGGAGTGGGATTGATAGATCATATGGTAAGTCTATTTTTAGTCCGAGGAATCTCCATACTGTTTTCCATAATGGCTGCACCAGACTACATTTCCAACAGCGGAGGAGTGTTCCATTTTCTCCACACCCTCTTCAGTATTATCACTTGTGGACTTTTGAATGATGGCCATTCTGACTGGTGTGAGGTGACACCTCACTGTAGTTTTGATTTGCTTTTCTCTGATAATTAGTGACACTGAGCATTTTTTCATGTGCCTATTGGCCATTTGTATGTCTTCACTTGAGAATTTCTTGTTTAGATCTTCTGCCCATTTTTGCATTGGGGTTTTTTTGTGTGTGTTTTTGGGGTTTTTTTGTTGTTGTTATTAAGTTGTATGAGCCGTTTATATATTCTGGAAATTAAGCCTTTGTCAGTCTCATCTTTTGCAAATATTTTCTCCCATTCCATAGGTTGTCATTTTGTTTTGCTTAAGGTTTCCTTTGCTGTGCAAACATAAGTTTAATTAGCTCCCATTTGTTTATTTTTGCTTTTATTTCTATTGCCTGGGTAGACTGTGCTAGGAGAACATTGCTCAGATTTATGTCAGATAATGTTTTGCCTATGTTTTCTTCTAAGAGGTTTATACTGTCTTGTCTTATGTTTAAGTCTTCAAGTGATTTTGAGTTTAGTTTCGTGTATGGTGTGAGGGAGTGTTCTAACTTCATTGGTTTACATGCTGCTGTCCAGTTTTCCCAACACCATTTGCTGAAGAGACTGTCTTTACTCCATTGTATGTTCTTGCCTCCTTTGTCAAAGATTAATTGACCAAAAGTGTGTGGGTTTGTTTCTGGGATCTCTATGCTGTTCCATTGATTCATATGTCTGTTTTTGTGCCAATATCATGCTGTTTTGATTACTGCAGCTTTGTAGTATTGTCTGAAGTCTGGGAGGGTTATTCCTCCAGCTTCATTCTTTTTCTTCAATATTGCTTTGGCAATTCTGGGTCTTTTGTGATTCTATATAAATTCTAGGATTATTTGCTCTAGTTCTGTGAAAAATATCCTGGGTAATTTGATAGAGATCACATTAAATCTGTAGATTGCTTTGGGTAGTATGGCCATTTTAACAATATTGATTCTTCCAATCCAAGAACATGGGATATCTTTCCATTTCTTTAAATCATCTTTAATTTCCTTAGTCAATGTATAGTCAATTTATAGTATAAAGTCTTTCAATGTTTGCATATAAATCTTTCACTTCTTTGGTCAGATTTATTCCTAAGTATTTTATTTTTGGGGACACAATTTTAAGAGGGATTCTTCCCTTACTTTCCTTTTCTGATATTTCATTGTTAGTATAAAGAAATACCACTGAGTTCTGTATGTTAATCTTGTATCCTGTTACCTTGCCAAATTTTTTTATCAGCTCTATTAGTTTTTGTGTGAAGCTTTTAGGGTTTTCTCTATATAGTATCATGTCATACACTTATAGTGACAATTTTACCTCTTCTCCTCCAATTTGGAACACTTTTCTTTTTCTTGTCTAATTGCTATGGCTAGGACTTCCAATACTACATTCAATAAAAGTGGCGAGAGTTGGCATCCTTGTCTTGTTCCAGATTCTAACGGGAAGGCTTTCAATTTTTTGCCATTGAGTATATTCCTATTATTAATTTTAAAAGTACAGGAATGAAGACTTCATATTTTTCTCAAAATCAATGTCTCAATTTAATTTTTCTTACTGTATCTCTAGATAGTAAGTAATTCCTCACATTAATCCATACCATAGTTTTGCTATCTGCAAGGCAAGGAGAACAAATTTTGTTAAAAAATAGGCAATGAATATGAACAGCTCTTTAATACTGGCACAAAGTTAGTAATATAAATTTTTGTGCAAACTGTAAACTCTATGTTTATGTGACATACCAATAAAGTAACATGACAAATATCTCCCTCAATTTTTTAAAAAAGCTATAATTATTCACTAGAAATTTCATTATGGTTACAAAGATTGAAATACATGTTTTTATTTTAGAAAAATCTATTGGTCAAACAAGTTTTCATTATGAAAAAGATGCAAACTATTCAATCAATGAAAAGTAAGCTTTTTTTCCTTCCTTTAACAAGCCTTTATGTTTTACTTTTAAAATTTCTTCTGTCTTGAAGACCTAAACACATTTCTCCAATGAAGACATAAAGATGGCCAACAGGCATGTGAAAAGATGCATACTTTTGCTAATTATCAGAGAAATGCAAGTCAAAACTACAATGAGGTATCACCTCACACCAGTCAGAATGGCCATCATTAAAAAGTACATAAACAATAAATACTGAATAGGCTGTGGAGAAAAGGGAACCCTCTGGCACTGTTGGTAGGAATGTAATTTGGCACAGCCACTATGGAAAACAATATGGAGACTTCTTTAAAAACTGAAAGGAGTTATCCTACTCCTGGGCATATATCCAGAAAAAAACTCTAAATTGAAAAGATGCATGCACCCCAATGTTCACAGCAGCACTATTTACAACAGCCAAGACATGGAAGCAACCTAAATGTCCAATGACAAATGACTGGATAAAAAAGTTGTGGAGTGCATAAACAATGGAATATTACCCAACCATAAAAAAGAATGAAATAATGCCATTTGCAGCAACATGGATGGATCTAGAAATTATCATACCAAGCTAGGTAAGTCAGATAGAGAAAGACAAACTATCATATGATATCACTTATATGTGAAGTCTAAAAAAAAAAGACACAAAGGAATTTATTTACAAACCAGAAAAGGCTCACAGACACAGAAAACAAACTTATGGTTACCAGAGGGGAAAGGGAGAGGGATAAACTATGAGTTTGGGATTTACAGATACTAATTACTATATATAAAATAGATAAACAACAAGGTCCTACTGTATACCACAGGGAACTATATTCAATAGCTTATAATAACCTATAATGGAAAAGAATATGAAAAAAATATATATACATATATGTATAACTGAATCACTATGTTGTACACCAGAAACTAACACAACATTGTAAATCAACTAAACTTAACTACACTCCATTAAAAAAAACAAAACTTTCTTCTGTCTCTTTTAAATGGTCATGGTTATATTTATTAGTGTTCAAGTGCCTGATGTCAAAAGTCACTTGACCTCAAATGAGCCTTAGAATCATGTCTCTCTCAATCCAGGGATTTTGCTAATGAAATAATTGGAAGATAGATCAAAAATTTAGCACAATCTATTTATAAAAACAACAAATGAAAAATGATCTAAATACCAAAGAACTGTTAAATTATGATGTAGAATACTTTAAATGATGGTATGGATAAATATGAAAAGCTAGTCAAAATGTAGTAAGTTAAAAAAGGTAACAAAATAATATAGCAGAAATGTTTTTGTAAAATATACATTATATATCCAAATGGGAAAAGCCTAGAAGGGTATTTACCCAGGCTAAACCAGAGGTTCTCAAAGTGTAGTCTCCCAATCAACAGCATCAGCATCACTTAGGAGTTTATTAAAAATGAAAATTCTGGAGCTGCACTCCAGTCCCACTGAATCAGAAACCTTGGAAGTAGCACCCAGCAATCTGTGGTTTATTAAACCCTCCAGGTGATTCTGATGTATGCCAAAGTTTGAGAACCACTACTCTAGATTCTTTTTTGGGATTAAGATCCCTCTGAGATTCTGATGAAGATTATTAACTTTCTCCCAGGAAAGTACCCATTTGGACAAATGCTCAGTTTTGCATATATTTCAAAGACAAACATAGGGCAGAGGGTGCCTGCATTAGTAACAACTAGTTCCAAATGGAGTATATCTATTGAGCCCTAGGACTCCTTACCTACAACAAATAATGCATACTTATTGCATATACGTTGCCAAAATTAAACTGAGAAAAATGAAAGAACCAGAAAACTGTAAACCAATCCCACAAGTCTGGCACACCACTATTTCTTTTAGTTTGTCTTCAGTTACTCAGATTCCAAGGCTGACATAAAATCTCTTGGGTTTAATTTTCCAAACTTCTGAACTTTACTGAGTTTATAGGTTGAACTTGTAGCCTTGGCAATGGATAATTCTCAAATGATCACTCTTCCATTTGACTATCAATCTGTACTTCATGGCCGTAAGAAAAAAACTTTTTAGATAAGTTTAAGTTTTTTAAAATTTTTGAACAAATGTGAATGTTTTAGAATCAATGGAGCATAGACCTCATGTATCTCACAATTTAAGCAGGTCCTTCATTTCCTTTTACTTATAGTAAGAATGAGTATCAAACTACAAAGACTTCAAGTTGTAGCTTCACAAGAAAACAAAGGTTAAAAACTAAAAGATTTAATTAGGCAGTCAGTAATCATCTCTTAATTTCATTTTTCCAAATCAACTGCAGGTTTCTGTGGTAACATATGCATCTCCTATGATAATGAATTTTAACCATATAAAAACATTAAGGTTATTCTAAGAAAAATATTTCAACTCTTTTTTAAAAATACTATATGCACACCTGCTATTCTCCTATCAATCCTAGCAGGAAACCATTTCTCCTCTACATCATAAGCAATAGAAAAATACTTATTAAAGCATTAATCACAGTCCATTATATTCTGACTCACTGCCAAAAGTTCCCATTACATCACTAAAAATATCTATTAACCAAAACCTGCTTCTGACAAGTTACAGGAGTGCAGCATTCAGAATTTAGTAATGTAATAGTCAGTTTAAAAAGAACAGTTACACAATTGATTTTGCAGTGGCAGCAAAAATAATTATTTTTTTCCAACATTTATTACCAAAAGGTTGATTTAACTGGTGTTTCCACTGTAAAATTATTTTAAAATTATTTCAAATTTCACCTAGCATTATTAAACACATTTACTATAAAAGTATTAAATACAGACGACTGGTTAAAGAATTTCAAAAGTGCTGAATACACCACTGTGTTTAAAACTATATTGTCTTGTGTAAATATGGGCCTTGTTTAGAGCCATGTCTAACAGGAAATTGTAGCAAATGAAAACCATCCCCATTTTTCCACTCCCACTCTTTAGGATTTATGTCTTTACATTTAAAGCCAGTTATACAGAGAAACAAAAAAACATGGCAACATTACCTTCAAATCAGAATAATGACTACTATGGGCATTTTTATAATGTTGAGTAATTAAATATTATTAGATGCAGAGCTTAAATATATTTTGATTCTGTACCAGCAGAACCAACTATCTAGTTTTCACTTGCTGGATGCTTTTTTGAAGAGTGGTGCCACTGGCTTCTTCCAAGTCAGGAGAAAATGGGCAGACGATTTAGGCAATAAAGTGCTAAGTAAAAAGCACAGGGATATGGGTAATTGTTTCCTGAGAATAGAGACCACTGATGGCTATTATGGTTTGCATATTGAAAAAAATTACTAAATAGCATAAATATGGGTAAGTTTTCTTCTATTTACTGTGTTTTCAAAAGTTTCCCATTACCTTTATAATGGGGAAACTCAAATAGTTTACTTATTTTAACAGAAGCTCTTAAGAAAGCTATATGTGACTCCCAGAGGATTGGGGAAGAAAAGCTTACTTGTCTTAACGCATTATATTGTTACGTATTTTCTTTCAAATATAAACGTTTATAATCTCTATTCTTTCTGAAAATAGGAGTGAACTGACAATTTCTAATAACTTGTATAAAATCTAATGTTTCTTATGAGTGACTTTTAATTAGTTGGAAAATTCACAGCAGAGGAATTTGGAGAAATTATAAGCATGAATTATATCTTAGTTAATAAGGAGACAGAAAAAGAAAACAGACCTCAGTTACAATCATAGAACATGATAACTATAAATTAGCAGGGTTTTTTAACCTAAGAGTCAACATGTTTTACATTTGAAAGGTTAAAAGAGTCACCAAGCTACACATGTCTAATAATTTCCTAACAACTCAATCTCCAGATTATTTTTCCTTCTTGTTTTTTAGCTTCAGTCTCTTTAAATGGAAATATGATCTCTGCATACCCAAAGAAAATAAAGTTATCCCTACTCAAAAGCACTTTTTAAGAGAATATGACTCTTTCAGGGCACCTGAATCTTAGCATGTGATCCTGAGTTCTCACCAAGGAAATGAAGAATTAATGAGTAAGTGTACACTTTACAGTACACTCAATTAAAGGGCCAGTCAACATATAATTAAAAGAGAGACTCTTTTCGTGCTGATGGTTTTGAAGACTCTCACTTCATAGAAACATCCCCAGTGTGAATATAGATCTTTAGGTGATTAATTTTTGTTCTGTATTTTATCACTAAAATTATTATTTACAAAACTCGAAACTGCTTCTACAACCAATTAGCTATTTTCCATTAAGTCTTCTTTAGAACAACTATAAGCAAAAGATAAATGACAAATCCCTACTAGTATACTCATTTTACTTCTTCCTTATCTGTTTAAGCCTTTAACAAGCACTCCTTGATTACTACTTCTGTTATGCAACACTGACTAGTGAATAATTCTCATTGGTATAATGTGTGTAAATTACATATTTTTATATTGTCTATAAGTTTGGATAGAAAATAAACTACAGGGTACTCTTAATAGGCTTTTAAAAATCATTACACTTAATAAAAAGTAGAGATTGTAGAAAGAAACAGTACTTAGATTAAAAACTTAATTTTGAAAACATTAAACTTTTATAGGTCATGCAAGACAATTAAATGACCCAGGTTACATAATTGTTTTTAAAGTAACTTTGGCCTGAAAAAGCAATTTGATCATCATAATGAGAAAACAAAATCAATCAATAAAGTTAAGTTGCCTTAAACTTTAAAATGAGTTTAAGTTCAATATTTACAGAGTTCACTACATATCAATAATATTTCTAGTAACAAATGTTAACTCCAGTGGTAGCGTCTGTCACTCAAATAGCTATTTTTATATAGCACTTATCATGTGCCAGATATTACTCCAAGGGTTTATCATTTATTAATTAATTTAATCCTCACAAGTCTATGAGATAGGTACTAACATCATCCATATTTTGCAAATGTGGAAATTAACACAAAGGAGAGATTAGTAAAGTGTTCGGGGTATTAAAACTAGTTAATGAAAAACCCAGTATTCAAACCCAGGCAGTCTAGCTCTGAAGTATGTTCTCTTAATTTCTTACACTAAAAGGTTAATGTGATAATAAACCTTAAATAGTTTGGTTTTATTACATCGTATGTTTGACAAATTAAGAGAGGAATAAATGATACTATTCCTACTGGTAATTTATCATCCTGGTGATATTCATTAATCACAGTGATTTTTTCATCAGGTGGAGGCTGTATGTTATCCCAACTACTACAGGGCATTCCTTTTGTCTATGTTAACTAGCCCCAAGTCTTGGCCAATTAAAATTAGATTCATTCAACAAGTGTCCACCTCCATGAATTCTTCCTTTGCCTCTAAAACTGGATGTGGCTTCTCCCAACCTGCTGGTCCATAAAAATTTCTTTACTTTAAACAACAATAACAGTTAACATTTACTGAATGTTTTCTAAGTATTAAAATCTTAAATTCTATAAACTAAGTCATATACTCAAAACAATCCTGTGAGGTAGATTCTATTACCATCTCCATTTCACAAATAAGAAAAATAAGGTTCACAGAGGTTGAGTTCTCACACCTAAGGAACAGAGCTTGGATCTGAAGCCAGGTATGTTAAACTCTAAAATTTATGCTGCTTAAGCCACACACATAAACTATGGGAGTATATATCTTATACTGCATTGTATCCTATTTATTTACACACCATCATAACCCTTAATTCTATACCAAGAGTTCTTTTATGCACAAAACCGTGGCTTATATACTTTTATTTCTTAAAAATAAATTGGGCTTAATGAACATCTGATGAATTAGTTGGCGGGTAAATAGATGATTATTATAAAAGCTACATATCTAATGAGAAAAATATGTAACAGATCAGCAATTCTCAAACTTGTTGGCCTTAGGAATTCTTTACACTCTTAAAAATTACTGATTCCCAAAGAGATTTTGTTTAGATGGGCTACACCTACCTATATTTTCCATGTTAAAAATTAAAACTAAGAAATTAGAAAATACTTATTAATACATTTAAAAATAATTATTAAAGCCCATTACATGTTAACATAAGTGATGTACTTAACTATGTTGAAACTAGTCAAAAGGAAGCTGGAATGACTATTTTAATATTAAGGTAATGAGATTTCATAGCAAAAAAATTATCATTCCCAGAATAAAGAGGACTATTTCATGACAAAGAGGTCAATGAATGAAGAGGCTATAACAACCCTAAATGTTTATGTTACTAATAAAAAAGCATTTGCAAAAGACATGATTATTTACATTTTAAAAAATCCTACAGACTACAAAAAACTATTAGAACTAATGAGTTTTGTAAGGTTTCAGGCTACAAGATCAATATACAAAATATCTCTTCACTCCAGAAATAAGCAATCATAAATTGAAAAAAAATTAAATACCATTTACAGTAACAAAATACTTAGGAATAAATCTGACAAAATATATGCAACACTTGTACACCAAAATTATGTATTACTTAGAAAAATTAAAGAAGATCTAAATAAATGGAAAAATATACCTTGTTCATAAGTCAAAAGATAGAGCCAATTCACTATAAACTGACCTATTAATTCAGTACAATCCCAATCAAAATTTTGGCAGATCTTATGAGCAATGATACCTCAGTAGTACAAGGACAACTACAGCATAGATATTGGTTTCAAATACTATTCTCCAATAAAAGAAACCAGAGCTTCCTAGAGAAATGGCTACTTCTAGAACTGAGTCAGGAAATACATGTATGATGAGCCTGGAGCATCTTGTAAAGTACAGAATAAGATAAAGTAAAGAAGTACTTTAAAACACACACAATGATGGCAGAATGGCAAATGAGTACTGGAGCCAAGTAAAACATCTCAAATGGCCAAAACTGGACAATAACCCAAAGTGCAAAATAAACATTCATGAGTCCTTAGTGAGAGGGAAAAAAATGATTGAATGATTGAATAAATAAATAGATGGAGGAGAAGAAACAAATCTCCAATGCAGAGGTTTTCTAAATAATTTATGTAGATACCACACCCTCAAGGAAGTTGAGCATAACTCTCCACTCCTTAAGTGTAGTCTGTCCATAGTGACTTTCTTCCAAAGAGTACAATAAATATGGGGGGGGGGGCGATATGAGTAACTTTACAGTGGAGAAACCTGATTAAACAATACCTCAGCCAGGTGATCAAGGTTACATCAACAGTGTTAAGACACAATGACACTATCACTTGATAGGAAGTGATAAAAATGGCACTTTGTCTATATAGTCTCACTCAAAAGAATACAGAACCCCAGTCTAATAATGAGAAAAATGTTGGACAAATTACAATAGAAGATAGGATACCTGACCACCACTAAAACTGTCAAGGCCATCGAAAACAAGAAAAGTCTGAGAAATTGTCACAGCCAAGAGGAGCTTAAGGAGACATGCCTACTAAATGTAATGTGGTACCCTGGATGAGATCCCGGAATACAGACAGGACATTAGGCAAAAACTAAGGAAACCAAAGTAAGTATGAACTGTAGTTAATAAAAAATGTATCAATATCAGTTCATTAATTATAACAAATATATCATGCCAATGTTAGGTGGTAATAAAAGGGGAAATCACGTGAGATATAAATTCTATACTATCTTAGGAATTTTTCGGTAAATTCAAAGATGTTCTAAAAATTAAAATGTTTCTAAAAAGCCTGTAGGCTTTTTTTATAGAAATGGACAAACTGACCCTAAAACTTACATAGAAACACAAAAAACCCAGAACAACTTTGTTTTAAAAACAACAAATAAATTGGAGGGCTGATGTTCAGACTTAATTATAAAGTTGCATTATAAAGGATATAAATTATAAAGGAATCAAGATAATACAGTTTTGGTATCAAGATCAGCAAATAAATCACTGAAACAGAAAAGAGCTGAGAAATAGATCCATACATATATGGAGGAATGATTTTAGACAAAGGTGAAAGGGCAATTCAGGAGAGAAATAATAGTCAACAGATGGTGTGGAAACAATTCAATATATGTATGCCAAAAAAAAAATGACTTCAAATCATACCTCTTACAATACACAGAAATGAACTATAAACCACAGATTTAAGTGACATTAAGCCTCAAAATATAAAACTTTCAGAAGAAAACACAGGAGAAATTGTTTTCACCTTGAATTAAGCAAAAATTTCTTAGACGTAGCACCAAAAGCAGAATCCATAAAAAAAGATGAAAACTCTTATTTGAAAAGATACATTCACCTTTATGTTAATAGCAGCACTATTTACAACAGCTAAGACATGGAAACAATCTAAACATCTGTTAACAGATGAATGGATAAAGAAGACATGGATATATATATATATCCACACATACACACATATATACATATACAATGGAATATTACTCAGCCATTAAAAAGAATGAAATATTGCCATTTGCAGCAACATGGATGGACCCTAGAGATTATCATACTACACAAAGACAGTCAGAGAAAGACAACTATTACATGATGTCACTTACATATGGAATCTAAAAAATAATACAAATGAACTTATTTTTAAAACAAACATTCACAGACATAGAAAACATACTTATGGTTACCAAAGAGGAGGTGGGGGGAAGGATAAATTAGGGGTATGGGATTAACAGATACACACCACCATACATAAAACAGATAAAACAACAAGGATTTACTGTATAGCACAGGGAACTATATTCAATATCTTGCAGTAACTTATAATGAAAAAATCTGAAAAAGAACATATTATATCTGAATCATTTTGCTGTACACTTGAAACTAACACAATATTATAAACCAACTATAGTTCAATTTCAAACAGTAAGTAAATTTTTAAAAAAGCATGCTCCATAAAAGAAAAAAAGTGATAAACTGCACTTCATCAAGGTTAAAACTTCTACTCTTCTAAGACACTGTAAAGATAATAAAAGACAAGCCAGAGATTGAGAGAACATATTTGTAAACCACATATCTGATAAACAGAATATACAAAAATTGGAACCCAGAATATACAAAAAGCTTCCAAAATTCAGTAAGAAAACAAACTCAATAAAAGATTCTGACAAATACTTCACAAAGAAGATATATGGATAGCAAATTAACACATTAAAACATTCTCAGCATCACTAGTCTTTAGGGAAAGAAAAATTAAAACAATGATCTACTACACATCTATTAGAATGACCAAAATTAAAAAGACTGACGATGCAAAGTATTTGTGAGGATTTAAAGCAACTCATACTCTCATACACTGCTAACAGAAATGTAAAATGGCACAACCTCTTTGGAAAACAATTTTTCAGTTTCTTAAAAATTTAAATATACATCTACATATAATACATCCATTCCACTCCTAGGTATTTACCCAAGAATGAGAGATTTGACATGAATGTTCCTATCAGCTTTATTTTAATAGCTCAAAACCAGAAAAAAACTGGAAACAACCCAGATACCCAACAAAAAGAAAATTAATAGAAAGTAAATTGTGGGATATATATACAATAGAACACTACTCAGCAGTAAAATGGAATGAACCATGGATACATGCTACAACAAAGATGAATCTCAAAATAATCATTTTGAGTGAAAGAAGTCAGACAAAAAAGACAATACATCTTGTTTGATTCAATTTATATGAAACTAAAAAGCGCAAACTAATCTACAGTTACGGAAAGCACTTGAGTGGTTTCTTGGTTGGGAGCTGACAGATGTGAAGGAGAAATTAGTGACACCAGCAAACTTTCAGGGGTGATAGGTATGTTCATTATCTTGACTATGGACAAGATTTTGTTACTATATACACATGTCAGAGCTCATCAAACCATGCAATTTAAATACATACTTTTCAGTGCATGTTAGTTACACCTTGGTAAAGGTGCTCAAAAATGAATAAAATAAGTTCTAAATTGTCATAGTTAAAATTAATACTATACAGATCCACTGGACTTTTTTTTTCATATCTTTTTAAACATTTTATTAGGGAGAACTTCTCCCCTTCCTATGTTGAAACAAATCCCAGGAATTATGTCATTATAATCCATTATATATAAAACAATGATTTTTTGAATATGGCCATTATAATACTTATTAAAATTTAATAAGAATTATGTAGTATCATAAAATAGCTCATCAATGTTCAAATTATAAATTGCCTCATAAATGTTTTTGTTTGTTTCTTTGTATTTGTTCAAATCAGGATCCCAAAAGGGCAATATATTGTGATATGCTTATGTCTTCTAAGTCTTTTTTACTCTACAGATTCTTCCTCCATCTTTCTTTTTTTTTAATGTAAGATTTATTATGGAATCTTAGTAAACTTATTTTCACTATAGCTTGAAACATATTATTGTTATATTACCCTAGAAATTATTTCAATTATTCCCCATAATGCTAAAAAAAAAACCCTAAAATAATAAACAAGTCAATGATGGAATCACCTGAAGAATGATGCAATAATTAAATAAGTCAAAACTACTCTATCAACTCTGTTTCCTTACCATAGTGCCCAAATTATTGCATCTTTATTTTTTGTACCATCTCTTAGGAGGATATGACGTTACCTGAGATGAATTTTCTCAAACTCAAAAAATCAGTGAGTTACCCATATACAAGTGTATATGGGTACAATTCAATGATTTTTAGTAAGTTTACAGGGCTGTTCAATCATCTACACAATACAATTTTAGAAAATTTTCATCAACTCAAAACAAATCCCTGGTTCCCAATTGCAGTCATCCAAGTGTATATTTTTAAGGACTAAAAGGAAATATTATCTTCTCATCCAGCCAATCATTAAACAGAATGGATTTCACTCCATAATAATATGGAATAAGAACTCTGACTATCCATTTTGCTAAAATAATTCATCAACGTTTTTAAAATTTTTATGATGTTTGTGTACCATCACTCTTATAGAACTTGCTATAATTATATAACTACTATAGTCAAGTGCATATACAAAGGTATATATTTTTGTATAAATACTGGAGTCAGATGCATATACAAAGATATGTGGAAGAAAGGAGATGCTGTACAAATGAATAACTGGTCATTCTAACTGACCAATTATGCATTCTAACTGGTGTTTATAAATCTAAAAATGAGAACCTTTTATAATTACAGGCCAAAGGGGATGTAAAAGAGATAGTGTTCCTGTCTTCAATCAAATTACAAGGCATCACACCAGAAATTGACACAACATTGTAAACTTACTATACTTCAATAAAAAATATATATAGAAAAAACTTACAAGGCATCAAAGTTTTCAAAAGTATTTAATTTTGACTATGCAAATACAAAAAATAATACACTTGAAATTATTATTGATGTATTTGCATTTTGATGATACAAATGCAAACAGAGCCAGAAACAGTGATAAGCTATCATCTAACAGATGTGTATGAAATCTGCACTCAGTATTTACAAGATGGATATGTTCCAAGTTCCTGCATGACCATTGATCAGTGGTTAGTTGCACTCAAAGGATGTTGTCAATTTTGGGTGTATATACTTTCTAAACCAAGAACACGTGGAATAAAAATTTGATTGTGCTATGTCTAAATCTCTACTAAATTTTCTAGTAAAGTTCTTCCCACTATTCATTTATTCTTACATCTGCAAATGATTCATAAAATAACATAAAATTTAAAAAAATAAAAAGGGTCCATTAGACCTCGATGATAAATGGGGATGACTATTTATCCTATAAAAAAAAAAGAGGTTTAGAAACGAATGAAATTTCAGAGCTTCATGATAGAAGAAAAGCAGAGGCTATACCCTTATGTCCACACATAATTTCCCTTAGCCTCAAAAGTATTGTTTTCTAGACTTTAGAAACTATTTGAGCAGTAACTTCTACTATTGTGTGTTCTGTGTCTAAAGCAACATTTCTTAAACTTTTCTTACAATAATTAGTAAATATTCTTTACATCAGAACTTAATAAAAATGTTAGACATATGCAAATATAACTGAAACAAGAGTTTCATAAACAATACTTACATTTACTATATACAATGCCCTTGTCTAATTTATTTTGTTTTACTATATTTTTAAAAATATTGGACATAATCCACAATCTGAAAACATTAATAATATAGCCTTTAAATATATCATTTTTAAACTTCGAGAGTTAAGATGATACTGGATAAATTATCTATAATAAATAAATAAAAACCACCAAGACCAGTAGGCAAGCTCAACAAACAGATGGAAGTGGCAGAACCACCATGAAGCTATACATGTTAACTTCAAGCAAATGAGAGAACAAAGGTAACAACTAAGTCTTCCTCAGGAAGAATGGTGGTTTCTTGGAAAAGTGACCATAGAGTTCCAAGAAATACTGTCAAGAGGCAGGTCAAAAATTGAAAATCAAGAAACTGCAGTATAACTGTATGATTTAGAAATATACAGATACATAGTACAACAAAAACTAAGTCGGAGAAGCTGGCAGAGTCAAAAATTTATCTTGAGGCATGTAGATTCCAATAAAGGCAATAAGCTTTGAAAAATAACCTGAAATAGCATCTTGCTTTCAGTCAAATATCATAGCTACATAAAACCAATCAGCATCTTCTCCCACACTGAAATGTTTCATCAGGAAGAGTCAATGCTGGCTGGTCATCTAATCCACATTTTACCACCTTATTGCTATTTTTCTTTTCAAAAATTGTATTCTCTTCAAAAAGGTTTCATAAACTAAAAAAAAAATGACTATCCCACTGTATTCATTCTGCTCTTTCAAAGCACAGCCATTTGTTTTCCAGATCCAACAATCACAATTCTTTTAATCTAGGCAGGATCTAATTTCTAACCAGTACTTTATTTCTGTTGCTCTTACTTTTTTCAAATCTAAGTCTCCATATTCTTCTGAAAGAAGTATGACCAAGTATGACACAGAACTTAATTTTATGACTAAACTGATAAGATTTGGTGTTACAGAAACATGACCCAGGATCCCATCCTCAGGGGCAACTCTTACAGACAGTTGCACACCTAGCATATTGGACAGTCAAAGCAGATCATTGTTTATCACACATGCTCCTTTATACAAGAAAATTATTTTCTGTAATAATCATGAAAAGAAAAACAATAACAATGCTGGAAAAACACAGTGAGATTTTTCTATTTTTGGACTTTGTACACATAATTATGCCACTAGAAATTTTTAATGTAAAATTAAAATAAAATTTACATAACAAAAAGGGAAAGTAACAAATTAAAATATGCATTAATTATATTAATTTAATTTTTGAAAACAGTAAAATATAAGTATATAACAGACTGTCATATTATAGTTTGTTTTGAGCTTTTACTTCTGCAAATTTTTCACTGAATACATTAAAATTGATCTTCTTTGCATATTTATGTTTAATAGGTAATAAAGCCAGATTATTCCATTTATCCTTGTTCATAATAAATTAAAGAATATTTTTGTTAATTTTAATTTCAAGTTTCTTTCTTTAAGCAATAGATATCCAAACAGCTAGGAAATATCTTAATGATAAAAATTAGCTGTATTTATAGTTTCATAAAATAGCTATTTCACAATAAATTCCGTAAGTTGCAATACTGTTTGTTTCTTTAGGATTTTTTCCTAGAAACTTTCAGGCTACCCCTATTCAAAAAGCTTTAAACACAAATAAATGTTCCAAGAACTTAAATTCTATTTCATCATCTCTTCAATCACTAGATAATCAGCGTTTATTTCAAATCTACAGCTTAAACTCAGAAATATTTAGTAATACCGAGGAGATGGAAAGAGAAATTTTGCCAGAAAGGAGCTAGAAAGATTCTGAGATCTTACTAACTTAACTCTAAGTGAGGCTAAATGTAGCTGAGTTCATTGGGGTTGGGAGAGAGAAGGGTTTGAGGCTGACTATAAACCTGGAAGCTCTCCAGGATTTCTGTGTACAATACAGTATTATTCAAGAACAAAAAATAAAGATGCTCATCAGAAGCTTACTTATATACTATGAAGTTCAAAAATAATAACAGCAATTATTTAGAACTTGGACCAACAAAAGATTTTTTCAGGAAAGAATATTTGAAAACCAACATTGTTTAGAACTGCTAGTACATGGTGATAAAAAAAATAGACTGACTTTTAATTGGTTTTATCATTTTTTAAAATTCTCTCCAGATAATGCAATCCTTATTGCCTGCACCTGGGATGCACCATTCCTACCACCCCACCCTTGCAACACTCTTGCTAGCAGATCACTTGTAACAAAGCTCTAACCCAAAAGCTTGTGAGTAACTACGCCCAACTCAATCCTATTTTCCTCATGGGGTAAAAAATGGGGATTGAAAACTTAGCTCATATTCGAGCAGAGTAATTTCGTTTTCCTTTTTTGAGACTATAAGTAAGCAAAGTTGTACATAATTTTAATTCACTGCCCTTAAATATACTACCTGAAACTAAAATAACCTAAAAGCATATAGCTTTTGCTGAATGAGCGAAAAAAGCTCATGCAGATTTTGAAAGCTCTGTATATGTCAAGGCAGAGGAAAAAGTATCCTGAAAGACTAAGAATCTAGTCCGAGCTTTGCACTAACCAGAGAAATGATTATGAACACAAGAGTTTTCTCCTTTGGCCTCTCCTGTAGAACTCATGAAAGTTCACTCTCCTGTGAAAAAGGAGAGTTGTTAAGGTTTTTTCCCAGTTCTTGTAGCCTCTCTAGAAACATATTTTTAAAAAACACTTGATAAATAACAGAATTTAAAGCAAGTGGCACAGCTGTCCTGCCTCAAAGAGCCCCTCCCCCTAGTCTCCCTCATCACATTTAAACGGCAACTTTGTTCCTCATACCATTCCACATCCAATCCATCAAAAATTCTCTATTTTACACTATCAAAATTATATTCATAATCTGACCAGCTTCGCAGCAACTATATTGTTAACCAACTTAGTATATAAGCCACTACCATCTTAACCAGGAGAGCTGCAAGTTTTCTTGCTTTCACCCACCATCGACTCTCCTATAACAGACTTTTGTAAATGTAAATCATTGGACACACCTTTGTTTAAAATTCAATAACTTATCATCTTCTTCAAAGTAAAAGCCCAAGTCTTGACTATCATCTCAAAAAAACCACAAAATACCCTACATGATCTAACTGGGTTCAGCCTGCCTTCTTACATAAAAACCTGCTACCACTCTGACGTCATCTCCTACTATTCCTCACTTCATTCTGCTCCAGACAGTGGCCTTCTTTCTTTTCCTCACTCCCACAAGGCCTTTGTGCTTACAATTTTGTCTGCCTCTGCCCATAATATTACATGATTAGCTTCTTTGCTTAATTTATGTATGTTCAAATATCATCCTACAAAAAATATTCCACTCCTACCTATGTAAAAATAGCACTCTACTCCAATCACTACATACCCCTTTATCCTGCTGCATTTGTCTTCAAAATATTGTCATCTAACAAATTCATTAGTGTATTTATATTTTTGGTTTCATCCCTGTAGAATGTAAGCTTCATGACAGTAGGTATTCTCTCTGTTTTGCTCACTGTTTTTTTGGTACCTAGAAAAGTAACTGGCACACAGGAGGTGCTTCATAATAGAATGAGTAATAATCAAATGAACAAAAGTTTAAAAATTGCTAAATAATCAATTGTTTTCTCAGTTAACATGAGCTAAATACTATGAGGTTTCATTTCCCAACGGAGAAAATTATATACAGATATACAGGGTTGATTAATTTTATAGTGATTTGGGAGGAACTGAGTAAATTCTAATAAGAAATTGAACTTCTTTTTTTAGAGTCCTGTAGAAATCTGAATTAAAACTATATTCTATTGTAGTAATTTATAGTTATAATTGTATTATTAAACTAAATAATTTCATTTATTTAATGCTGCTTTTCTGAGATTAATTTTGGAATATATGTATTTTCTAATTAATATTATGATTTAATAGTCTTAAAGACCTTACTACAAAAGACTATCCTGGAATCAACTGTATAATTACATTTCCTCAGTGACCTTGTAATCTCGTGAGCATTTACTCCAGACTAAACAGCCTCATTCAGCTGCCCTGTGTCTGACTGTCGATGAAAGAAGCTTGTTTGACAACTGCTTCAAGTAGAAACATATTCTTTCCAAGATTGCATAAAAAGATTTAAAACTTACAGGACTAGTGCCAGACTAAAACTTAAAGCGCAAAGGTTCATGATAGACGTGTGAGCTGATTTCTAATTCAAATGCCAACAAAAACAGATATTAAAGACATTTTGCTGTCACAGCCAGAAAAAAGAGTTAATTTAGTAACACTTTGATAATTATGACAAAGTATATATCATATATTACATACTCATACATATTGCAATCTTTTGTGAATTTGTATTTTCCCATATTACATGATTTTCTGGTGTCCTTGAGAATTTTTCTAAATATATAAACTTAGATAGCCAGGATCAAAAACAAAACAAACATAAAACAAACACCTTTTCTCCATTCTTCCACAATTCATGTATAAGTTAGTAGGTGGAGATTCTTACCAAAAAAAACAGAAATTCTGCGGCATGATTTTTAAAAAATACTTCAACATAATAAAGAAAAAAAATCACTTAACCAACCAAAATGATACTTAATGATGAAACACTTAAAGCACTCAAAAAAAAAATCAGATAGAAGAAACCGCAGTTATCAAAATTGTATAACATCACGTCAAGAAAATTCCAGTCAAATGCAATAAAATATGAAAGTAAAGTCAGAGAGTATTTAAAAGAAAGAAAAAGTGTTTGTTCAAATGATTGACTTCTAGATAGTCACCTAAAAGAACAATTAAAATTATCAGTTAAACAGCTAGATTCAAAACAAAAGTATTTTTAAGCAAGAACAGGTTAGAAAGAATAATGAAAACAACTTTATAACAATAGCGTCACAAGTATGATAAAATAAAAATTAATTTCCAAGAAATGTTTGAGACATATGAAAACTCAATAAAATCTAAACGTCCACTCTTTCCTCACCAATTTTTTAGTCTGAAGCAATTCCAAATGAAATGCCAAAAAGAGTGGTGTTTGGTTGTATCCAGGGGGTGATAGGGACTACAAAAGTGTTCTACAGGAAATGAAGATTAAAATTTTATTCTACAGAAATTTGGCAGCAAATGGCTTCATTTAAATTCACAAATAAGGGTAACTGAAAAACGCACATCTTACTAAAGATTATAGTTTATCTTATAAAACAACAGTTTTCCCTTATTTCTATAATAGGTTCATGAATGAATAACTCATATTACATAATCATGTATGTATTTAAAATAGTAACAATACCTCACTAAATAATTTGAGACTGATTAATAAAATTGATAAATGCTTATAATTTATATCCGTTAAGGGAAAAACTCTTCTTTGGGTGGAAGGTAGTAAAATATTAACTAGAAAGTCAGTTGATTATTAAAAAGACAGTCTCACAATGCCAATCAATGCGACTTTACTAAATTAACCACTAAAGCTGCAGTCTGGGGAATTTCAATTAGCAGTTAAATTTTTCCAATGCTTGCTCCCACTGGCAAAGAATTAATAAAACATGTTTACATATTGCCTTGAGCAAACCAGAAGAGTACTACCAGTGCAATTTCAATTACAATTGTATATTCATAATACCCTCTTGAATGAGAAATTCTCATTTATTCTTCATCTGCTTCTCAAGTTTAACTAACTTTATAAAAGATCTCAGTAAAAACCACCTAAAATCTCATGGCAGTGTACTTCCAATTTCGTCCTTTATCTCATGAGGACAAAAATGTTAAACATGAGGCATTGGAGATACAATGATCCCACGATCTTATGCCATAAACTCCAAAAATATATATAATTAAAATTATTTTGAAAGTGCCTGCATCCATAGTTTTGTACCAACAAAGAGCTACAAAGTGTGCTATTCTTAACTTCATTATGTCATACAGATTTCAAAGCAGATACAGGAAAATGGAAATGAGATAGTTAATTCATTCCCTATTTGCCTCTAGAGAAAATTGAATTTGTTTCCTCTGTAGAATAACATAATATAAAATAGAAATCTTTTCTAAGCAGGAAAAAAAAGAGAAGAGTAGAAGCCAGAGTTTTATGGGAAGGGAGAGAGTCCGTTGTAAAGGAATAACTGGGGCTTATTAGATGCAATCTTTTAACAAAGATATTGACAACTCTTAGAACAGATGTATAAGTATTACACCTCAAGTCAATGCAAGTTCTATTCCTTGTACCTTAAGAGCAGCACCTTTGTAGATACCAAATTATTCTTTCAAAAGTCACTTCACAGAGTAACTTCTTCAGTTTCTCTCTAAATGTTTCTAAAAATTAGATTATGTAAAAAAAACTATTAAATCTAGAGTAATAAAAAAGGAAGAATGCATGCATCTTCAAATAATAATCCCAGAAAAGAAAATGAACTAGTAAAATAAGAAATCAATTTAGGATTCATTTTGGCAACTGTTTTAAGTATGAGGTTATAACATATCACCAAAGAGACCACCTGAGCTAATTCTGGCTCCAAAAACAAAAAACTGTATGGAATTCAATCCCTTTCTTAAGATAGAAGACTGAGGAGAAAGAAGGTGTGAGATACATTCTATTTTGGGAGATACTTCTACATCAAGAAAAAGTCAATTTTTTACAGCAATTCCGACATCAATACTAATGATCTGGAAATCCTTAGCCACAGATGGCTGAAAGAAATTTACAGTCAAGGTTTACCGCTTGAAATGTATACATGTTTACTTATAATCAGAACAATTTGTCTTCTTAACTGTTGTGGATACAGAATATATGTTAACAGTCTTTGTTGAAAGAAACAAAAATATACTTCCAGTATTGTAGAACTAACCATACTCTAAATTTGTCAGTACTTAATGAAAGCCCCCACCTCACCCCCAAACCACTAAAACAAAACAAAATCAAACCATGATCCAGTGTCCTTTATTTACATTCAAATAAGATTTTACGTATGAAACACTTGGGAAAGTACAAACACTATGATTATACCTTATCTAAAGTGCAGTTACCATACATTTTAAAATTCAAACCATAATGGTAAAGACAGAAGGAAACCAAAAAGGGCTCCAAACAATCAGAAGTGTTGCCAAAGCTTATCCTATTTAAAATGTTTACTCAAAAAAGGAAGGAAAAAACAGTCAATAGAGCTACATCTGTTTCACACAGAATTCTAACAAGTTTAGCTGAATATTCACAAAGATATATACAGCAGCACCACCACCACAGCAGATTAAAAAAGGAAAAAGAAGAGGATATTCCATTGAAGAGACCTAACAAAAATCAACAAAAAATGAACATACAAGAGGATAAGAACTATTTAAAAAACCAGCCAGGACTCAGATGCTGGGGAAGAGCAAAATTTGGGTGTCATAGAGGAGGAGTAGAACACCTACTGCCACCCTCCCTGATCCTGCAGTGAGACAGACAAGTCTTCAACCACTGAGGAAAGGCAGAAAACCCACTCTTACCTAAACTAACATACTGACAAAGCAGAGGCTGAAGGAGAGGCAGGAAACTGTCCTGTATCCAAGACCTCCTATCCCCCACCAACACAAGACAGAGCTCGGCTGTAGGGTTGGAAGAGGAATAGCAAACTCACCTGCATCATGAAGTAAGAGACAGAAGTTGTTTGCCTCTGAGTAAGAGAAAGGTACAATGAGAAAGCACCATTCTGAGGCTCTGACACAAAGGACCCCCGAAGACTAAAATCAGAAAAGAAGAACTAAGAAGATTCCCTTGCTCCCACCACAACACTTTTCCCAAGGAAAAAGCAAGAGGAGTCTCTTGCTGAGAAGGGACACTAAGAGAGAGAACCCCTTCTATGGCTCAAACTTACAGAGTCAGAGTCTGCTGAAAGCTGAGGGTGGAGCAAGAAGACAGAGAAAATCTCTCCAGCACTCCAGGCCTCATACTGTGCACAAAGTGGCAGCAGATCATGGCTGGAAGAATTTGATGCCTGTGATATACTAATGGTAACTTAAGCAACAACAAAATCCAAACTGAGATCAAACTACAGACTAAATACTCAACTCCCTACTAATGGCCTGACAGGAAAAGGGGCATAAATATTTCTGGCCATAAATATTAATAATCTCAGTTTCTACTGTTCTGTTGCACAGAATGTCCAATATTCACAAGAAAGAAAGAAAAACAAATCTATCATCAAGACATAAAATAGTCAATAGAACTAGACCTAGAGATGCTGGAACCAACAAAGAGGCACTTGAAAATAACATGATTAATAAGCTAAAGGATTTAGTGAAAAAAATGGATAATATGTACAAATAGATAAGGAATTTCAGCAAAGAGATGGAAATTACAGGAAAAAGTGAAGTGAAAATGCTAGAAACCTACACTGCAGTATCAAAGCATTCCTGTGATGGGCTTATCAGCAGAAGGGACACTGAAGAAGACTAAGTGAACTTTGAGGATAGGACAAGAGGAATTACCCAAACTTTTGAAATACAAATTCAAGAAAAGATTGAAAAACACAAAAAAGAGCATCCAAGAACTATAAAACATCAGAAGGTCTTATATATGTTAAGTCAGAGTCTCAGAATGAAAACACAGAGAAAATGGGGCAGAATGAATCTGCGAAGAGATACTGGATGAGCTATTTATAAAAAAAAAACAACAAATTATAGATCCAAGATTTCAAAGAAACTTTTAAAGCTTATAGAAAGTATATGTTTATATATAATGCCAGATGACTGTAGAAAACATATAGTAAATCTTGCTCTTCTTAATTCAATCTTCTTAATTCAATTTATTTGGCGTATGTAGACCTGTGCTAGCAAATACGGCACCCATTAATCATACATGGTTATTTAAGTTAAACTGAATAAAATTTAAAACTCAGTTTTTCAATTGCACCGGGCACATTCAAGTACTCAGTAGAAACATGCAACTGGTGGCTACTACACTGGACAGCAGAGACACAGAACACATTTCTAAAAGCTTTATTGGATAGTGCTGGTTTCACATTCAATGTAATTACTGATATAGTTAAGATCAAATCTACCACCATATTTGTCTCCTAATTATTCCATTTCTTTATTTTTTGCCTCTCTCTTTTCCTGTCCTCCTTCTCATTAATAGATCTCATTAATAGATTTTTAATGATCTCATTACTTTCTCTGCTATTGGCTTATTGACTATCCCTCTTTATTCTACATTTTTAGTTGTTGCTGTAGGGTTTATATTAAACATATCCAAACACTATTATACCACTTCATGTATAGAGTAAGAATATTACAACAGCAAAGTTTTTTTCCCTCTTCCTATCCTTTGTACTAACTGCTATACAGTTTACTATTGTGTTATTATTATTCACAGCCATTTTCATAATCTTTCAAATGTAATTTTGATGACAAAATTATTGGAAAAGGCAACTGTAACAGAGGAGTACTATTTTAAATATTCTGTCTTCACTGACATTAAAAGTAAAGATTTTAAGAAAATTTATTCTAGAGATAAAGAATTCTGGCTCTTGCTAACCCAGTAAGAGATTAAAAAATTGATGTCTGTATCACATAACTTTATACATCATAAAATTCAATACTGCCTGTCTTTTCAAGTTTCAATTTTAGCACTTAAGCCAATTATTTGATAAATTTGTTATCTCAAACTCAAGGAAGGTTTTAGGTTCTGTTTCACTTCCCCACAGCTTCATTCTTGGAGGTTTCAGGACTTTTAAGAGAATACAAAACTAAGGAAAATCTTAAGATCTATCAAATAGCAGAAAACTGAATTATCAATCATTTTAACAGTAATTAGACCTTGGAGCCTCCATATTCATATCTAAAATGCTACGCACCCATGTTCAAGGTTGCAGTTTTGCTTTGACGATTCATGTAGGTTTTATTATCTGTTTCATCCATTTTATTTTTGTTTTGGGGGTCTTTTTTTGTTTTTATTACTTGGCTTCATTATATCCATTATTTTCTTTTTACATTATTTTCTTTACACTATTTTATTTTGTTAAGAAACAACTGTTCCTGGATCATCTTTTCATTCAATATTTTAGACTCAGACACCAGATCAAGATATGATTTGCTCCATCCTACAAAGCCTGTGCCTGTACAAATGCAAATACCCATTTGTTCCCCTAAGACAGACTGTGATAATCTCCATCACTCATAATAGCCACAATCCCAGGTTCACTTCCAAAATGAATGCATATAATACAGTTTTTAAGCCACTAGGCCAGCCCTACATTATATAATTTGACAAAATATATTTTGTGGCTCATTTCTCATAATTTCACTTTATACAGCAGACAATGAGTAAATCTACTTTTTCTCATGGCAAAGAGTTCAACTCTATTTTCACTGGCTTATTGCTGACTAAATTAAGCTCCTACTTCCCCATCCCCCCAAAAAAACAGGGAGCTGAGAATGAAAACAGCTACTTCAGTACAGCTGCCAAAGAGAGCCTTAAAAGGGAACTAATACAATCCAATCTCAATCTCAAAAGACCTTATAATACCATAGAAAAAAATAATGTATTAACTTAGTATTAAGCACCATTCAATTTTTACAAAAGAGTAAAGTCCTATAAACTCAAAATCTAAAGACGTTAATGTGTCAGTTAAAAACATAACAACAAAGCCTAAACATCAGCTCCTCAATGAGATTTTCTGAGCACTTACCCAAGTCTTCCAAGCATTTCAAGCTCAGGAACTTGCGGTCCACACGTCTCTATTTGCAGTGGTTGGTATTCATACAGAACTTCTTCAAGCTTTTGAATTGGTGCTAATGAAATATGTTGTCCCTGTTAGAAAAATGAAGGGAGGTGATACTTTTTAATACTACTTTCCTATAACTACTTATTTGTAATCATTTTAAAGATGAACTAAATTCCTCACATTAAAAATATTACCCTTAATTTATTACGTTACTGAAACCCACATTATATAATTAACATAGAGTCAAAAACACATGATTTAAAGAAGAAAAACCAAATCCAACATTAAATTCAAATTTAGCCTTAAAGAGTATAGCTGTTCAATGTCAATGGTAAAATTCAGCAAATATATAAGCAGTCTGTCCTCACATTTTCCTATGTTTATTATACAACTTTGACAATTTTGGTAACCAGTGTTTTCTTGAAAGCCCTAATTAAAGAAGGACACTAATGAAATTACTCTCTGCAAAGTTTTGCCATATAAATGCCTACTCTCTTAAGACTTTAAAATGGAATCAAACTTACTTACCAAATGTGTGTATGTGATATCTACTTAGACACACACACACACACACACAGAAATTTTATGCTAAAAACTAAGCTGAATGAAATATCCAGGTATTTTTCTAAAAAGAAAGAACTACTGGATAACTAAAATAAAAAGACCATATTTGATCACAAATATACAAAATAAAATGTCATTCAGCCATACAGCACCATCATACTGAGATTTACTTATTTATCATAATCAAATTTTTAAAAATCTCTATTATTTTATATAGTCCATGTTTTCTGATTCTAACTCTAGTTCTGCAATTTTCTTGGTATAGTTCTCATTAGTTTCTCTTCTTCCTAAACTATTAATAAAAACCAGTTCTTATAGTTACTAATTACAGTGTTTTTGTTAATTGACATATGAGCCAACAACTCCACTTATGGGTATATATACCAAAGTAGTGAAAGTAGAAACTTGAACTGATATTTGTACACCTGTTTGTAGCAGCATTATTCAAAATAGCCAAAAGGTAAAAGTAAACCATGTGTCCATCGATAGATTAATGAATAGGGTATACATACAACGGAATATTATTCAGTCTTGAAAGAAATTTTTACACATGCTAAAACATGATGAACCTTAAAGACATTATGCCAAGTGAATGAAATAAGCTAATCACAAAACAACAAATACTGTATGATTTCAATGACACAAAGCTCCTAGAGCAGTCAAATTCATAGAGACAGAAAACAGAATGGTGGATGCCAGAGGCCATGGGAGGACAAAGGATGAGATATTAGTATTTAAATGAGCACAGACTGTATGTAACTTGTTGCTTTTCCCTTAAAAAAAATAAAAAATAAATCAGTATAGAGTTTTAGTTGGAGAAGATTAAAAAATCCTAGTGATGGAGGCACACTGTGAATGTACTTAAGAATGGTTAAAATGGTAAAGTTTATGTTATGTACACTTTACCACTATTTTTTAAAATAGGTTTTAGATATTCTGATTTACTTATTTATCTGGCTGAAATACTACACACCAACAAAGAGAATAAAAGTGAGGTATCTGGAAAACTCCATTAACATTATTTTAACCCTTAACCTCCATATGTTTCACAGTCTTTCTAAATAAACATGAAACACTCAAGCTAAATCTTATACTACCTCACAGTAATCCAATTTTTGAACAGTAAATCTGAGTAGAGTATTATATAGGTTAAGAAGAGGCCCAAGGGGGATATTTTGAGTGGCATTTTGACAACCCTGCTTCAAAATGTCTTCTTCATAAGTTGCCAAGTACTGCATCCTCCCACCACATGATACAAACAGTCCACTATTACTGTCATATTTTTTAGATTGGGGGAAAAAAAAAAGAAGAGAAAAGAAAAAGAAAAACTGTAAGAATTTTAAAAGAACACCTATTATATTATAGTCATCCCATGACACAGTACTGCAGATTACTTTGATTATTCCATTTTCACATTACAGATAAGAAAGCAAGGCCCAGGAAAGATGATACAGAATGGATACTTTCAAGAGCTGGAATATTTTTCAGGGAAGATAATATTCAAAAAAAGATGGGCTCTTTTAAGTCACTACAGTGGGAATCAACATATTAAAAGTAACCATTGCCTAAATATCAGCAACTGATGCCCAAGTTACTGAAGTTATGATGCATATAATCCAGTCTTTTGAGGTATATAAAAGATCATCTAATAATAATAGTTAATATTATTTACTCAGTGCCAGGCACTGGCCTAAAGGCTTTTAATGCATTATTTCATTAGTACTGACAGTAGATTTTTGAGATAAATGTTATCATCCCTACTTCACAGATGAGGAACAGGGGTTTAGATACGTGACTTAGCAAGGTCACACTAGTTAATGGTGGGTTAAGGATTAGAAGCCAAGTCTCTCAGATTTTAAAGTCTGTGCTCTTTTCCCCTAACTTCTTTATTTCATGGATAAAGAAACTAAGGCCCCCTAAGATATAAATTTTCCTAAAGTAACATAGAGTCATATCTCCTATTTCCTGTCCAGTATGGGCTCTACCATACCACACTGCCTTTTAATAGCCTATTTTTAGACAATATAATCATAGTTGCTCAATTTAAAAATCTGATGTTACTAAGTCAGTCCTAGATGGTTTAAAACAAATTTTTATACAAAATCTAATAATTTAAACACAGTCAAAATGCCACAGGTTCAAAAAGAAATGTTTTTTAGAATTATGTATTTAGAGAGATATAAAGATTACTCAATGGTAATTCTGTTTACCATGAGAATAAAACAAAGTTCATAAGTGACACACAACCTGATATTGTAACATTCAATCTATTTTCAAAAAACTGGTGTGAGATAAATGCCAAATTGCTTAAATCTAAAGCTGAAGAAGAATTTACAGGACAAGTCAATGACATAATTAAGATTAAAAAAAAAATCACCAAGAGATCAGATGTCTCAACACGAAGTGCTATGAGGAAAATGTTAAGAGGTTTCAAGTGACTGGAGGCTAAAGGCTGTTTAAAAGTTTCTGGATGTGGTATTTCCATTCAAAATAGTAAGTATGATATTATTCTAAATTACCAGGAAAAGTAGGATTCAGATTAAAGAAGTCACACTGTATCATACACTAGTAATACATAACACGTGAACTAAATTTGACTTCGTACCAAATGATACGGTATAGACTGCAGGGCTACAGAAAATCAAGAGAGGAAGAATCAATGAAAGGTAGAAAACTGAAACAGTGCAACTTGTGCTAGACCTCACAGGACAAAGTCTACAAAAGCAAGGCAATGGAGAGACAGCCATATACTGGAGCAGCATGTTGTGTCTTGAGACAGTAAGAAATAAACACAAGCAAAGAATGGATATACGGGGAGATGGGGGTAGAAAGAGACTGAATCAGTATAGTATTGCTTAAATCACAGCCAGAAAATACTCCAAGACTAATCGAACTTCTATGATAAAAAATGAGACTCTTCAAAACAACATCAAAACACATCTCCATCAAATTACCAAATAAATGATAAAATAAATGAATAATGCCCAATGTAACAAGAGAAGGTACAGAAAGATGCTCTCATACACTGCTGGCAGGAGAGCAAATAATGGAATTGTTTTCTTTATGAAAAGCAATTTAGTAAACCTTTAAAATATTCATATTTTAACCCAATAGTTTCACTTGTAAGAATTTACAAGAAAAAATCAGAAATATACTAATAAAATCTTCATTCAAAAGACTGTTCATCATAGTTTAATTTATAATTGTGAAAAACCAAAAGGAACATAAATATTCAGCAATACTGGAAAATTTAGGTAAATAAGAGTTCAACTGTAACAGCACTATACCATTTAAAATTAAGGTCAAAGAGAAATTAACAAGATATTAAGTATATAATGAGGATGATCTAAACTATTTTTTAAATCTGTATGAGAAAAAAACTATAACAAAAAACACCAAAATTAGCTGAGAAATCTCTAGGTGATAAGATTGTGAACTACTCATATTTTTATCTTTATGCAGTATTTTCTAAATTTGCCAAAATGGGTATATTTAGCTTGGTACCAATTTAGGAAGGAAAAAAAAGTCATGAGACATTTGGGGGAAAATTGAGGAAATGTGAATATGAACTGGGTATGAGATTACATTAGAGAATTTTTATCAGTTTTGTTTGGTGTCATTATGTCATTATAGTTATGTATAAGAATGTCCTATACCAGGGAAGATAAGAGGGACATGTAGGCTAAAGATAAAGAAATTCAAAGGTAAAATTTCACAGTAACTGCAGTTTGCTTCAAAATGGTTCAGAAAAAAATACATATAAAATGAAGCAAATTAAAAATTACTGAACCTAGATATTAGGTATATGAGCATTCATTCTATGATTTTTCTACTTTGCTATTTTTGAAAATTTTAATTATAAATAGTTTAAAAATATATCATGGAATCTTGGTTAGACTCAAAAGAAAAATAGCTATGCATTTATAGCAGAGAAGAATATAATAGTGCCAAAGAAAAAAGAGCCTAGAATCAAATAGGTCAAGTTTTTAGTTATTTTAGTAATTAGGGTTGAAGTAATATGGTCTAGATTTGAGTAGTGACTGAGAGGAAGAGGAAAAAAATTACTATAATTAACCAGCAAAACTTGGTAGCAATCTAGTACAACTGAGTGTAATACTAAAATGTGAAAACCAGACAGAGCTGAAGACTAATGGAAACAGGGAAATTGGGATAAGGAAGGATTGTGGAGAGAAGATTTTTTTTAAAAAAAGATAAAACACAGACTGGGACAAAATATTTGCAAACCACAGGCCTTACAGAGAATTTGTATCCAGAATACATACAAAGGACTCATAAGTGAATAATTAAAAACAAAAAACAAAAAACAAAAAAAAAATTTAAAAATGGACAGATTTTAATAGTTTGGCTATTAAGTACATGAAATGGCTAATAAGTACATGAAATGATGCTCAGCACCAAACTATTCCTCAATAAAGCTGTTTACAAAATAGTTTCAGGTGGTGGTTTAAGGTTCAATACTGCTGAGTATAAAATAACCAAGTAGAAATTTTCAGTAAAGGCAGCTAAAAATATAAAATAAACCAAAGAGATATTTTGCTGTTATCATCAACAAAATGATGGGCAAAGTCACAAGAATAAATAAGATCTGGAGGAGATAAATGTATAAAGAGTGAGAGCCTAACAATGAATCTTGAAAAACACCTACATTAAGTAACTCAAGTACATTTTGCTGATTTTCAAAAGTGTAACACAAAACTGAGGCCCTTTCAATTTCTGTTTTAGTTGCCATATAAATAGTAAATAAACAAGGTTTTGAGGGGGGAAACTGTAGCGAGAAGAGCCACAACAAATCATGCAACCTTAGATAATATCCACATTCAGAGGGGGAAAATGTATGCAAACTCCTCTGTCAATAGTATAAGTAAAATTTTACTCGTCTAGAATGTAACAAAATGGAGCCCCTGTTTCTCTTCTAAAATATACCTTAGAGTCCTAGGTTATATTTCAATCATTCGTTAGTTAAAAATATAAGCATTTGTGGAAAGATTCTAAAATTCAGCTCATTTCCATATAGAAAAACATACATTTGAAAAACAATGCAAATGCTGACAAAGGTAATTATACATGGCTGTAATTTTAAGCAATAATTTGAAACATAACTTTACCTTGTCTTACTCAGCAAGCTTCAAGTCTACTATGAAAGGACAGTTTACAGTTTACTGAGACTTATCTGTTATAGAACGTATAGTACACAACAAATATTATCATTATTTTTTCTCCTCAAATAAAGGAAAAGCACAAGCTACCTTTTGTACTAACTCTAAAATGCAAGATTTAATTCCAAATTAAAAATTACATGATCTAGGTTTCTGGAAGCCATTTAGTAACAGGTAAAGTTAACTCTGAAAACAACTCTTACTCTAAAAACTTTGGAGGGGGGAGGTATATCTCAATGGTAGAGTACGTGCTTAGTATGCTTGAGGTTCTGGGTTCAGTCCCTGGAACCTCTATTAAAATAAATAAATAAATAAATAAATAAATAATAAATAAATAAATAACCCTAATTACCACCAATAAATAAGTAAATAAATAAATAAATAAGAAACTGCCACATCAAAAAATTAAAAATGAAAAAAATACTTTTGGTCACTATGTTAATATGCACACACAGAATTCAGCAAACCATTTAAAGTAACATTAATAAAGAAAATATATTATTTTTTAATAAAAACAACCACAACAGAAATAGTCAATTAGTAATCATTAGCTGAAATAATAAAAATACTGTAAGTGAAAACACCCTTCCATATCAATCAATATATGATTTTCTGTTAAGTATCACCAAAGAGGTTGTAATTCAAAAAGTATTAGCAATTCAGGATGAGGGGTTAAATGATGCTAAAAATCCTTTAACACAATTTTAAGATTCAGAACTCTTAATTTCTCTATCTTGTTTAAATGATTTTTATTCACTAGACTGGCCACATCTTCAACATACTTGTTAATAAGCCCTGTAAGCTTGGTAAACATTCTTTGTATAAATATCTGTTTAACATGTCTCCCCTGTTAGACTCTAAGGCCCTATTATTCCCTGCCATGCTCAAAGCACAGTGCCTGGCTCAGTGCTGCTCAGTATTTTGTTGAATGAATGAATAATACAAAGGGGCATGTGAACAGTCATCTGGTGTAGTAGTATGAACACTAGGAAAACAATAAGATGGAGAGGCAAGTTTCCAAATTCAATAAATTTTAGAACGCTCCTCCTACGTGTGAACAATTGGAATTTTGCAAGCACACGTTCTATGAGAGTACGTAAAGAGTACATCTCCAGCTTCTCCACACACCACTACTGTTCTCTTTCACTTACTCATTAGAGAAGGTCAGCAGATGCTTTTTATCCCTAGGCTAGAAATGTGCTTTCTAGCCACTTAAGAACTCATTTCAACAAAATTTCAGACAATAAAACATTGTGGTTATTCTGTCACAATCATCACCCATTTAATAGACACATACTGAACACAGGCTATAAGCCAAGAACTAAAACGTACAGCAGTGAGCAACGCAAATACAAGCTCCTGCCCTCAGGGAACTTATATTCTAGAAAATCACTTTTCAATGAGATTGTTCCTTCTACTTTTACTGAATCATCTAAATGCAAAAGAAAAACAAACAAAACAATGACAATGGTGACTATTGCTCAAAAACTGGGTCCTCTTACAGGCTAAATTTATCAAATCCTACAAAATGTATCACATTGCTGAAGAGAATTACAAACCAGAATATTTCACTGTTCTCAGAGCATTAAACCACTACAGTTCTAGAGAACTATTTCCAGAGAAAATATCCTACAGGAGACCTTTTAGAAAATCAACTAAGTTAATTTTGAAATACTGTTTCTATGTTGGTAAACGTCCTAATAATTTAAATATGGGTGTGAACATATGTACATGTGTTTTCTATTTGTGCACGTATGTGCAGTTGTATAGGGATGTGGATGTATTATTTTTAACTGTGTCTGTGTGTGTGCTTTAAATGGGATAGAGAATACTTAAAAAATATACCTAGTACTGCCTTCAAGCTGCTCATTCTAAGTAGTGGGTTTTTGGGGGGTTTTGTTTTGGTTTTGTTTGGTTTGGTTTTTTTGTAATTCAGTTGTTTTCAACTTATTTTAGCAGCAAGCAGAGCAGTTTTTGTATTATGCTTTTCTGGTCATTCTAGGGTGATATCAGCCTGTCATCAGCACAACAGCTGCATGGTAACAAATTTTCCGGTAGCACATAATTTCATGGTAAGTACAATTCATTTTCCCCCATAGAAATAGCTTTCTCTAATTTCTTTCAAAATTTACAGTAAACAGCATAAGACAAATGAAGGACAAGACCCTACATGGTAAGAAGTAACTATATACTTATGCTGACACTGTCTCTAAACTAAAATGAACTGAGGTGATATTATTTCTCTAAGCTTCATTTTCATCATCAGTAATGGGTGGTGGCTGGGGGATAAGAGGGGGCTGGACAAGATGTTCTTCCAGGTCTAACCTGCTATGATTTCATGACCACTAAGTGGAAATAAATCACTACCTGGTAATGTATCATAAAAATAAAAAGAATTTTCTCCAAATTTAATGTAAAATATTTTGATTCTATATATATTAGAGAAACAGCCAGTTGAAAAAACAATCACTAATTCCCAGATTCCCAACTCTCTACTAGTATCATCAGACACTACTCCCTTTCTGAATGCATGTTTTATAATGAGCAGAATACATTTTTTAAAAATTATTATTTTTTTTAATTGAACTACAGTCAATTACAATGTATCAACTTCCGGTATACAGCACAATGTTTCAGTTTTGCATATACATACATACATTCGTTTTCATAGTTTTTTCCATTAAAGGTTATTACAAGATATTGAGCATACTTCCCTGTGCTATACAAAAGAAACTTTTTAAAATCTATTTTTATATATAGTAGCTAACATTTATAAATATCAAACTCCCCCTCACCTCCTTTCCCAGGTACCCATAAGATTGTTTACTAAGTCTGAGAGTGTTTCTGTTTTGTAGGTGAGTTCAGAGTGTTTTGTTGTTTTTTTTTTTAGATTCCATATATGAGTGATATCATATGGTATTTTTATTTCTCTTTCTGGCTTACTTCACTTAGTATTATATGGTTGGTTTTTTAAGCATTCTAACACTGACTTATTTCCACAAATCAGCCTTTCTGAGTATTCTTGTTTTTTAAAATACGATGCCTAATAGATTACCAATTTTTCCCCCAGAATTTTCCTTCTCAAAAAAACAGACTTTTTCAGAATATTAAAGAGGATTCATCCTGAATACACTGGGAATAGCACCATGTTCTTCTGGCACTTTAGCAATGATCAGTTCCGTTCAAATATGTAAGATATGCTTTGAAACAGCAAGGAAGAATTTTTGTAACTATCTAGCTGGTCTTAAGCTTCTTGTTCATCATTAGAAATCAAACACTCCTAAAAAAGTTACATCCTCACTTGGCCAAGATAAGTCTCCAAAATCATTACTTTCCCATTGACCCTGAAAACATCATCAAAATCTTTTTACTACAGTGGAATTATTTTAAGGCTTTGTTAACTAAATTCACTTGTAATCTCCTCCCCACAACACACACAATTTAGTGTTCAAATTACCACACAGAAAAATGTTCTTTAATAATACATCAACTCTATTTTAGAAATTGTATTGTTATACCAATATAAACTATCCCTTGTGAAAGAACTTCAAAAATAAAATGTAACATATTTAGAAATGTTAAATTAGTAAATAATATCTATAGAAAAAGATTAACAACAATAAAGTTTTCAAATATGACAACCAAATCCTCCATATTTTTTAAAAAAGCATTTCTATGAATTCCTTTCTATTGGTGTAGAACTATTATGGCTCATATAGAAACTAAATGCAACAATGTATTTGTGGACAAATGCAATTAGTTTTCAGAAAGCGAAGGATCTCAAACTATAGGTGAACATGAAATATAAAAGGAATAGCATTTTCTCCCTCTGCTTTAACCTATTTTGACTATAACCGTATTCATACAAATTCACCTCCCAAAAAATGCAAAAATAAAGACAGAAAAGGAATTAAGCTAGTCATCTCTGCCTCAAATAGTTCTATACCTAACACATTCAAGAGAGATCCAAATGTTATCTAGAAGGATCCTAAGTGATGTGACTGATTTAAGTTCAACACACCTATAACAATGAAGTCACATCTTGTACAGGGATTAGGTTCTAAAGTCAGAGGAAGGCAAAAACGGGTCAAAATAAACCTTCAAAAATCCCTTAAATAACCCATAAACTATACTATACATTGTTCTGTATATATTACAATCTATATAAATCCAACACAGCTAGTTTTTCTTCCAGCATTAAAATAGATTACCGTTTGTTCCGTGAAAAACCAGATAAAGTAAATGGCTTCCTTTTTGGCAACTGTGTTGTTTCAAAAACATTTTTTTCTGGGAGAAGAAAGGAATTCTTTGCTATTTTTCTCCCTAGTTTGGTGTTATTTTCAACTTTAGCTAAATTAAAATAAGTTAAATGTACTTATGATATATAACTCTGCTGAACATGACAGGTATTTGAATGTTCATTCAGTTGAATTCATGGAAAAAATGACAGTGAGATGGGCTATAAAATGCTGAATGGGGCTGCAATGGAGGGGAAGGGAAGAGCATTTCTAGTGAAAAAAATTTCAATACCAAGAGCAGCTTCAGTACAGTAGTGAAAATAGGAGACGGAATATAAATGATAGAAGAAAGAATGGGAGTTGAGAAGTAGAAACACTGAACAAACTTGATTTTTATTTTCATCAAATTCTAAGCTAAAATGAAAATAGAGAGATACAGCAATAGCTTAAAGAAATAGTAGGGTCCAAGGAAGAGATTTAGTTGATTTTATTTTGTTTTTGTTGTTCTAGGTTTTATTTTTCCTTGAGCACTGATAAATGAGGAAGGGTGAAAAGTATGATTTGTACATTCTTTCTCTGATGCTTATCTTGCTACTGAACTACCATTTGCTGCCAAGAGGACAGAGTGTCCAGCAAATCATATCTGTTTCTATAAAAAGATCTGAAAAGAAAAAAAAATCAAGGAGACTATTTGGTGAGACAAAACCTACATCTTTAAAAAAAGAGTCTGCATTGATTTTAAGAAAAACAGCATTTACCAGAAATTTTAAAAACTTTTTAGGTATATAGTATTTTAGCTCATTTATTGTTAGTAATTACAAAAATAGTTTCCAAGAAAGAATTCCTATCTTGGCACTTCAAGTAAAATTTTAGTTAACTAACAATAATGACAACTTACTCATAAGTCTAAATTTCTGAATGTGACTAAATATGAAAATTGCTTTATATAAAGTTCTCTATAAATATTACTATTATGATATAAGCAAAACAAAAAGTAGCACATCAGTAGTTTTCTGAGACAGGAATGTTTTCCAGTGAAAAAGTAGCAGAAAGTTTCTTTATACTAACTAATAGAGATCAACTAATTCAAGAAGTTGTATTTTATTTAGAGCTAAACCCTCTGTGCCTAGTACAGTGCTTGGTACATATTAGAAATGTTTGTTTCATGAAAGAACAAATGTTCTACAACAATTCACACTATCCTACTCACTCCAATCCTCTAATACAAGCCATTCCCTCAAAAACACTACATAACAAACGTGGTTCTATTTGAGGTTATTTAACTACAGAATGAGTACTTATTGTGCTATTCCTATTATAGAAAATAAGTAAACAGCTAAGCCAAACTGTAATTGACACTATCTTTCTTCTGTCCTAAAAAGAAACAACAAATACTATGAACACCCTAGCCACCCCAATCTACCTTCCCCAAACACACATCACAACTACCACCCTCACAAAACCACCACGTAATCAGATCTAGACTCTAAATGTAGAATAAAATATTTAGGATTCTCTGATTCCCTTTTCACTTGCAATTTCACATTGTCTTTTACTAAAGTCATGCAGATGTGGAATGTGAATATTTAACAGTGGGATTCCACACAAAGGACACAGAAATATTTACTGAACACCTACTACATGCCATGCACTGTGCTAATCACTATACATACATTTGAGTTAAGTATTATTTTGCCTATTTTATGGGAAAAGAAACTAATATTCTCCAAGACCAAGTCCTATACTGTCAGAATTCACCAAGCACTTTCCTATTACAGGACTACAGTATAAAAATTCATTTATCTAAAACTTTAGTAGATGTTAAACACTGTGAAGCTATAATAGAAAAAATACACCACCAGAACAGATCCTACTTTCAAGCATTTAGCAATATATATTTATATTTATTAAACATAAATGAGAAAGTGTTCATTTGTTTTAAAATTAGTATATAAGTGTTCTTTAAGTGAAAGCTACCCTAGTTCATTAAAACATACAACTCAATTTCTTTTTAGAAAATATTCACATTCAACTTTTCTACACTACATTTAGATTGATACAAAATTCATCTGTACTGAGATAATGTGCTTCAACCTTCTTAGGAACTCTCTCGGAAGTTCAGTCTTCTTTTCATAACAAGCAAAAATACTAAATTCCTCAAAAAATATACAAATTGTGGCTTGTCTATGAATCCACGTAAGTTGATTAATTTTTGAAATATGAACTAGAAACGTTATTTCAACTAGAAAGAATTCTTAGCTACGCAGAAGTAAGATACCTTCTTAGCAAGTTGACTTAATAACCAAAATTTGATCACATTTTAATATACTTCAATAGATCATTTTTCATAATTGACAGATAAGCTTTATGTTTATAATATGAATTACAAAAGTAATGCACAAAAATCACAATCTTAATAAATTTTCCATCTGGGAATACTGTATGTTCACGAGCATAAAAATGCTTCCACAAATACAGGAGTATATACACTATCACATAACTGGTCTTGTTTTTTAAAATTAATAAAAAACTATTTTTTTCTTTTATGTCTGATTCTTTATTAATCTTATATAAGGTGCTTCATCCATACTGTGGCAATGAAATTTTTAATTCTAATGTCTACTATGGACATTTGGGTTGGATCGAATTTTGGCTATCATAAAAAACATGGCTATAAACATTCTTGCAATTTTGGTGAACCTATGACTAGTTTCTCTTAAGCATATATACCCAGCCTAGGAGTATAACTGCTGCATCACAGGCTATTTTCAAAAAAAAATATTTTATGACCTTCATAAATAAATATACAAATATAAACATAAATAAATATATAGAGAAGGGTACCTTTAGTAAAACAGTGCCCCAGAAGACAAAGAAAGCAATTAGTATGGGAGACTTTAATAAACACAACTTTGAAGCCCTTCTGGAAATTACAGGCTTGATAAAAGCACTAACATTCTAGCAGTTGCTAAGACAGGTGCTGCTGCCAATCAGCTGCATTTGCTGAAGCATATTCTAAAGATTACTAATTAATCTCCATACTGAAACCAATGGCTGCCTGCCATTTTGATCACCATTAAAAAAGAAAAGGAAAAAGAAACACTCTACGGCCAAATATAATTCTAGGTAAAACATAACTCTCGGTAAGTTGTGCATCTACCTAATTACTTAATTATATCATTTTCTGATGTTCTTACACTAAACCCAAAACTCCTATAAGGCGAAGTCATGCGTCTTATAGTCTCTCCACCTGCTATTTCTGATTTATTTCTACTTGCCACAAATAACTGGAACTATTTGTGAGATACTTGGGAAGAATCATATTATATAAGACAGCATTTTCTTTGCTGTTGTTAATTTTGAATATTTCAATCCTAAGTTCAGGAGAAATATGATTCAAGGAGACATTCTCCTTTAGATCACATCTTCCTTTTCATGAGAACTTACTCACAATCCTACCCCAGCTCCCAACACACGCACGTGTGCGCACACACACACACACACATACCTGAGTACTTTGTTCTACCACTGTCATATCCTGCCTTTATCATATAAACTCTGTTCAGAGTATTGCTCTGAATTTAACAAACATTAAAATAGTCAATGTTTCCAAGTCTGGGCAATTATCATAAAAGTGATTCTGAAGTTATTTGAAAATATGCTGAGACAAGGTACCAAAGAAATTGTTTTAAACCCAACTGAAAACATATAAACATATACAGATGAAGTGAAAGATATATGTGAGGGTTCTTTTTATGGTTTTCCATTGTTTTAATGTTTTAAGTTAACATTGATCCTTGAATGTTAAGTAACACTATCTATCCTACATGTTTTTAAAGTTGCTTTCGTTCAACTGTACATGCCTGTGACCTCCACAATGACCTCTACAAAAGCAGTTGTGCACTTTACTGTGGTGCAAATCCTCACAGACAAGTTGAACCTGTTCTTTTTGGCACTGAGCCCTTGTGCTGAACACACAGCTGAGATTTATTATAAAAGGGGAACTAAGGGGCATTATTGCACAACATTTATCCTTCACATTTAGCCAAGTATAATCTTTTACAACCTTTGAGAGCTCTTAAATAAACAGATCTTCTCTTAATTGCACAAAGAGTTTCTTATTTGTCACCAATCATTGGCATATTGAGATTCATTTTACATTAGGAAAAAGCTAGCACAGAAAACATACGTACTAAGAGTTTTTAAAGGTAAGTGTCTTAATATTTATTCAAAAATAATAATACTTTGAAAACTCAAACCTAAGGATAATTACCTGCCTTGCTGTCTTTGGCAAGGTCAACTCAGTGAAGTAATAAAAACCCGTCTTCAAGGATCTACCTATAAGATAGGTCTAAAAAGTCTTCCTATAGCACTCATAGGTATTTTTAAAATACTTCTGAGAAAACATTAACCTTCACTTTTACATGATTTTGTATTCTCTTTTTAGTTTCAAAGTTTAATTTTAATTAGCTTTCCCATAGCATTTTAAAAATACTTCTCATTCTAAAGAATGTTGAACTGAACTCTGATGCACATGAGTGCTGCCAGGCTACTTCCTTACTTCAACAGTAGATCTGTTACCCTGAGGGAAGGAGAAATTTCATGAGTTCTAAGAAGTATCTCTTATAACAGGCATTACCACACCATTTACATTAATTCTCTAGGATTTGCTAATTGATCTATCAAGACTTGCCTGTTGAAAACAAAGTAACTGCTACAGCCTCAAAAGTATTCTATCCTCAAAGTCAGGTTCAAACTAGCTTATCAGTTAGTTGCTCAACATAAAGGAAACTAAAATATGTTGATTCAGGTAAGTATCTCCTTGCTCTAAATTCTTCTAATTTTTTTCATTACTATTAAGAGCACAAACAATCAGGAAAAAAAAATGCCTGTAGATCAATGGGGGGGAGTGTTGTTTAATGGGCACAGAGTTTCAGTTTTACAAGATGAAAAGAGTTACGGAGAGTGACTATAGTGGTGGTTGCACAACAATGAATGTATTTAACACTACTGAACTGTACACTTAAAAATGGTTAAAATGGTTAATCTTATGTATGTGTATTTTACCAGAATAAATTTTTTCATTTAAAAGGTAAAATTTTTAAAAAATTTTTAAAGATTGACTAATGAACTGATTTTTTAATGGTGAAAAAAATCTAATGATACATTTTTAGGAATTACAGGTAAACAAACATGCTCATTGATGGCACCAAATATATGCTGTTAAAGCAAAATAACTGAAGGATTAAATAATAAATTAAATAATAAATAATAATAAATAACATTTTAAGCAACATATTCATATTGCTTCAGATCTAAGAAAAGATGTTTTAAACAGTTTGTATCTCTAATACTCTCTCCTCAATCTAGGGAATACAAGTAGGAGTTCATGAGTTTCAACTTTTTTAAATTCATCACTAAAACAGAAAATACTTTTTCTTGAAATATGTAGTCTTTCAGAAAAATACTGATTATATTAAATTTTAAGTGTTTTTGCAGGCGTTACTCTTTAGTTATAATTAGCATGCAGGAAAATTACCAACCAGCTTTATTTATAATATTTATACTACTTGAAGCAACATAAAAATTTATGAGAATAACTATAAAACATGAATCAAATAGGTAAAAAAGTCTCAAGACCTGATCTTACACTATGTTCTAGTATGTCAACACTGGTGGTATTTTTTTAAATGCTTAAGCCCTCTAATTCATTTTGAAATGCATGTGTTTCAATATTTCCATAATATCCAAAACTTTTCTTGATGAAGTCATAACTATAATTAAAAATAACATCCAAAGAACCCAGAGTTGCAGTGTCAAGCAGGTTAACCCAGGTTAACCTCCAAATAACTTAAAGCAGCTGTAAGAACAATCCCAGTCTCCCTTTATTTTGGTTCTTCACACTACAACAGCTTTTCCATCTATGTCTCTCTTTTCTTTCTACCAAGAATTCAAGTATATACTCTGTTTGCCTATAACTGCTTATTCTTTTAAATTCCCCATTTGAGATGTCCCCACAGAATAACACGATGTTTAAAACACTGGCTTTGGAGTCCAAAGAGTCAAATCCCACTTCTACCTTGAGCATCTTTTTATTAACAAGCCTCAGTTCCACCTGTAAAATTATTTTCATGTATCAAATAAAGTATATTTAAAAGACATAGCTGAATTGAGTATCTCCCAAATGCTACTGTATCATCACCTTCATCAGGAAGAGGAAAAAGGAGAAATATTTTACACCACCTCCACAGACCATCTCTTAAGTCACCACCACCAGATAAAATCACTGACAGGCAATTATCAACATAGGAAAGGCAACCTTTCAAAAGTCTACTTGTAAGAACTTAAAACACCTTCCTGGAGAAACAAAGTTTTGAATGAGGGTAACAATATATAAAACACTAATTATCTTAAATTAAGTATAGAGCCCTGGAGCAATACAGGAGAGAAAACAAAGAAAAGTTTATTTTCTTCTCCCTGCAAAGAATCCTTGCCTTAGGCAAAAACTTTAAATTTCTGAAATTTTAGCTTCTCCATTTTGCCTTTTGCTTTCCTACCCAGCAGACCTAGTATCTTTCCCAGGCATTATAGTCCTCACAATGCTATAATACTAAGCTCCTAATTGGAAACACTCCACTCAAACTGACCAACTTCTAATGTGCTCCTGATCTTAAGTCACCAACCTGCATCTCACCACAATCAAAACTTCCTGATATCACTAAGGTGTTGGAAGCAAAGAAATTGCATAGCATGATTCTGCTTAGTGGACATCTGGTTTTTATTACATTATTATTGCTTTTAAAAAGAACATTTGTAAAACAGTTTTCTTTTTTTCCTGAAACAAAATACAAAGCAGTAGTTGCCTTTAAAGACATGGGCTAAGAAATACTCACTGATCATTTTATATCTTACTTAATGTTTCCGTGTTTTTAACAAGTGACCATAAATTATCTAGGCCAAATTCTTTCATCTTCATATTTCCCTATATAAAAACCAGACTATCAAAAAGCATTAACATTTTATATAATGACTCACTTACAGTAACATCAGGAATCCCAAAATGAGAACTGGGAAGGGTGTAGAAGCCCTGGGTGAAATCTGAGTGTTCATAAATAATGAAATTCAGAGAATCTCAGAAGTATACAGGATATTAAAAATCACCTCCAGTCTTACAAGCCACTGAATTTTCATTCTCTTCTTCAATATCCCTGTATACAGCTAAACACCTCACAGCTTACCAAGACAAGCCAAAGCATCAAAATAGTCTATAGAGATAAGCCTCACTACCCAAATAAATGCACAAAAGTATACACCAAACTGAATGAGGAAGAGATGAAATCTACATGACACAACAAAAGTTTACATCTCTATTAATGCACACCAACCATAGTATTTGTCTTACAAAAGCTGAACTAGAACTTCTCTCTTCACTTTCTTTATCTCGTAAGACTTTCTAGGATACGTGATTCTTACTTAAGAGAAAGATGTTCTTGCTGAGAATAATGCATTGACATCAATCATCATGATAATACAAAATACAAATTCATAAATACTTAGGAAGCTTCTTTACGCAGCATTTTAATCAATAAAACACCAGATCATTTCTTAACTATGAGTTCACTAGGCTTTGACTTAAACTCTGCATTCTTGGTTTCTGTTTCCAATAATTCCAAGTGATGGCCAGACTAACATTTGTTCTTGCACGTATTCCCTACACAAGATCTGCTCAATAGAAATTCCCATAAAATGTGAACCTAGTAAAGAAATGAGTTACTATTAGAGCTATTATCTGCAAAATGAAATTACCCTTCAAGTCATTTTTAAAGACTTAAAAAAGTCATGAATACTTTTTAACAGACTATGTATTTTTTCCTATTGGCCTATTTATAACTTAGAATAATTTCTTCTCCTTTTGTCTTCATTCTGCTTAAAATTGGGGGAAATTCTACATCCAGTTCTAAGATTTACCTTATGTTTAGGGTTAGTCAACTTAAATCACTCTCTTCCTTCTACTTCTTTCTTTTTAGCTTCTTTATTGTTTTTTTTTTAATTTATCTACTATGTTACCTATGAAGGAACTAATAAGTTAAATCTGGAAAACAGTTTGTCTCTGTAATTGACAGTATCTAAGAAAATCAAAGAATCTGCTTTGAGCTTACTTTCATTTCATTTTATTCTCACAAGCACCACATTACATAATATCTTTCAATGAATAAGGCTTATACTAATCCAAATGAATAAGGTTATCTACCCATGTCCCATAAGCATTAACTCTTAGAGCCAGAATTTGAACCCATTCAGTCTGACATTAAAGCCCTTATCTATGCCTAACCATATTGCTATCCTGCCTCTGTTCTGTAAAAAGGCAAATAAAAGTCTCCTAGTTGTGCCATTAAACAGAGTAATAGGAGACAACAATTACTTCCCATTATTTCTCATTCTTAACACAAAGGCTCCTATTGGGAAAGTACAAGTTACTACTATATAGAACACAGGGAAAAGAGCTTGGTAATCTTTGATAAAACACAATGGAATTTTGCTAGAACTAGTGACAATAATGAAAAATACACAAAATTATTTACCATTTCAAGGATAAGAGGCCTTGCACAAGAAACAGATGAATACATTTATGGATCTAATTTTAAAACTAAAATCATTACTACAGAAATAAAGTCTATTTTACAGAGCCATATCATTATCAATAATCCTCAAGAAACTTAGTATACACAAGGGAAATGTAGGCGCACCTACCAATGACAATATGGCTGGTTCAAGGTCTAATGTTATTTTCTGTATCAAATATTCTTTCCTTCTTTCATTTGTCTTTACCTGTCTCTCTCCTACTTTGCATGTTTAACTAAAGAGACATTCTGGTAAAATGCAAAAAGAACTGAACTAAAAAAATGAAACATTAAAAAAAAAAAAGGATCTGAAGACTTATACTCTTACTCTGGCTTCCATTATCCTGCCGGGCTTAGAGAACATAGTAGTGGATAAAAAAGGAAGGGGAGGGTTAGGTTTAATAGTATTTACATCCAAGTGCATTCAATGGTATAAAATACTCTTTAACTGCAAGACCTTATTAATATGATTATAGATACAGAAATCTAGCACCACATGCATTTCAAACAACTCAACATACTGATTTTAGACGTAGCCTAAAAAGTCCATTTCTACTAACAACATTCATTTTTAGGGAATACTTTAATTCAACAAGACTATAAACACTTGGAAAATTATGAATAAATGTTCATCACTTATTTGAATTAAAGTTGTTCAATTTAAATTTCTGATCCTCCAAATATATTGTCAAAGTATGATCTGAAAGAAGGCACAGTTATTCATCTTATGAAAAAGCAGGCCCTAAATAAAGTTCCAATAAAATAACCTATAATTGTGTTTATATTACATGAGTGATTTGTAGTTTCTCAAAAACTGCATGTAGGAAGTCAGTAATTCTCAAATGTGCAAAGTATTTCCATGTGCTTAACAAGAAGACTATCCAAAACAAACAATGCTTAGGAAATTTTTTATTATTTTTATTTTCCTGCCATCTGTTTTAGTCCTGTTTTTCCCCTTGGTCCCACTCACCTTCTTTCTTCCAGTTGCCTGCCTATCACTCATAACAACACTTCTAAAAGAATAAAGCAGCAGAATTAGATACCAAGTTGGGAACTTTAGTCCCAGATATTACCTGCCAATGATACAGTCCAGCGCTAAATATTTATGGACATAACTTCCTAAATAGGCTAATATACACCTCAATGCAAATACTAAATATACTCTCGTATCTTTTACCTAATCTTCAAGATTATCATTCAATATTCATCAAAGGGAAAGTATATTAAGATCATGTATCGTAAGGAAAGTTAATACCTTTTATTACTTATTTTTATACATGTGTTTAATATCTACAAACATATAGAAAATTGGTATATATGAGTGTATGTATATAAAATTTCATGAAGCAGGAGAAAACTCTGAAAGCAAAAGTATATAATGCCACAATATGAAATAAAACAAAAACTACAATATTATGACTATTTCTTACTAGCAAAGATGCTTACATAGCCCCTCCTTAAACAGGTATTACTGAATTACAGAGCATGAAAATTGGAGGAAAAAATGCAAACATACAAAGAAATAAGTTTAGGCTATAAGTATTTTTAAAACAAAATGAAAAACCTATAGAATTTTCCTTTAAAACTTAACTCTTTATACTAAAGCCCAAAAAAGGTGATAAAATCAGGGAAGTTGAACCCCCTACTGGGCTCTATAAATGCAGAAAGACACAGAGAAAATCTTGAAAATAGTAAATGAAAAATGACTCTTCACACATCAGGGATTCCCCAATAAAATTAACAATTGACTTCTTATCATAAATCACAGAAGTCAGAATGTGGTGGGATGACATATTAAAAGAACTAAAAGAAAAATTCTGTCAACCAAGAATTCTTTATCCAACTAAACTATCCAACAAATCAGAGGTAAAATAAAGGCATTCCAAGATAAACAAAGACTGAGTAATCTGTTGCTAGCAGACATGTACTACAAAAAATAATGATAGTACTAAAGAAGTCCTTCAGGCTAAAAGGAAATAACAGCAGGCAGTAACTCAAATTCTCAAAAAGAAATAAATACTAAAAGGTAGTTACATAGGTAAATATAAAAGATTCGATAGAAACCTTTCTTCCTCTTTTCTTCTCTTAATTAATTTTCAAAATAACTGGAAAAATGGTAAAACTGATTGGGCTTTTAACATATAAAATATAATATATATGACAATAATAGCACATAAGAGGAAAAAGAAATGAGGATAATTTGGATCAAAGATTTTATATTACTGGTATTTAATCAGTATTAATATGAAGTCATTTGTAATAAATTAAGATGCATATTGTAACCACTAAAAAAACCCTCAAAAATATACATAGTTAATAAAAAAGCAATTAAAATGTGTACCAGCAAAATGTCTATTTAACACAGAAGAAAAGAAGAAAAAAGGAAGGGAGGAACGAAAGGGACCATGAGACATAAAGAAAATAAATATCAAAATGTCTGATATAAATCAAGTCATATCTACATTCACAATGACTGTAAATGGATTAAACACACCAATCAAAGGGCAAACTATGCAAACGATAACCATGAGCAACTAGTCTTAGAGACAAACTGTACAGGAAACAAAAACATTTCATAATAACAAAAGTGCCAATTCATCAAAAAGCTATAGAAATTATAAACATTTATAAACCTAACAATAGAGCCCCAAAACATATGATATAAAAATGAACATAACTGAAGACAGAACTAGACAATTCAATAATAGTTAGAGATTTTGATACTCCACTCTCAATAACTGACCAGACAGGGATTTATAGCTTTAAATGTCCATTCTAGAAAAGAAAGATCTCAAATAAATAACTCAAGTGTCCACCTTAAGAAGTTGGGGGAAAAAAGAGCAAGTAAACCCAAAGGAAGAAGAAGGAAAGATATAATAAGTATTAGAATGAACGTTAATAAAACAGAAATCAGAAAAACAACAGAAAAAAAATCAATAAAGCCAAGGTTGATTATTTGAAAAGATCAACAAAATTGCCACACTGTTAACTTCACTGACCAAAGGAGAAAAAGAGAAGACACAAACTACCAAAATAGGAAATGAAAGAAGGGACATCCCTCTTGACAGAAATTCAACTTAGATGAAATTGCTCAATTCCTAGGAAGACTCAAATTATTGAAGGAAGGGAGGGAATGAAAGAGGAAGGGAGGGGAGAGAGAGAGGGAGGGAGGAAAAACAAAAGAAAATTAAAAGACAAAGTCTAAATAGGCCTACACCAAGTAAAGAAGTTGAAAAGTACTTGGAAATTCTCCCATTAAGAAAAGCCAAAGCCAGATGGTTTCACTGGTGAAATCTAGCAAACATTTAAAGAAGAAATAATACCAATTCTTTACAAACCCTTCCAGGAAACAGAAAAGAAGGGAATATTTCCCAACTCACTCTATGAAGTCAATATTACCCTGATACTAAAGTCAAAATCATGTTATAGCATCAGTGAAGTATTAAAAACATCATACTAAGTTAAGTAAGCTAGACTCAGAAAGACTACATATTGTATAATTCTATGTACAGAAAATGTGCAAAAAAAGAAGCAACTTTATAGGGATAGAAATCAGACAAGTGTTTGCCTGGGGCTGAGAGTTGGGGCAGGAACTGTAAGCTGTAACAGCAATTTTTCTGGGATGATGAAATATTCTAAAACTGTATTATGGTCGCACACTCTTTAATACAACTAAAAATCATTAAGTGGTACACTTAATACAGGTGAATTTTAATGTATGAATTATATTTCAATAATACTGTTTAAGAAGAAAACTGACTCACTGAATAAATCAACAACCTCTAGCTAGTCTGGTCAAGATAAAAGAGAGAATACTGGGAATTTTAAAAGGATTATTACTCTAACATTTACAGCATTAAATGAATTTTGAGGGAATACTGCAAACAACTATGTGTCAACAAATACAATAACTTAGATGAAATCCTCAAATTTCTTGAAAAATACAAGTTATCAAAAAAAGAGAACAACTAATAGCTTATATCTATTTTCAAAACTTAGTTTACCAAAGCCTACATACAAACAAAATTAGAGTACCAGATAGTTTCACTAGTAAACTCTATAAACATTTCTGGAAGAAATAACACCAATTTCCAACAAATTCTTTCAAATATAGAGTAGGAGACCCCATTTCCAAATGAGGCCAAATATTCTGACAAAACCATTCCAGGCATTACTGGTAAAAATGTTACCAGTACTACCCTGATACCACAGACAAAGACAGCTAAAGGCAAAGAAAACTGTCGACCAATATTCCTCATAAATACAGAAACAAAAATTCTTAATAAAAATATTAGCAAATTAAAAACACATATAACATGATCATGTATGATCACTTAGGATTTATCATAGGAATGCAAAGTTAATCCAACATTTGAAAATTTAATTTACCACATTAACAATGTAATAAAGAAAAATCATATACAACAGATGTAAAAACAAAAACTAACAAAATTCAAACCCACTCACAATTTTTATAAAAAAAATTTCAGTACACTAAAAATAAGAGGAACTTTTCTCAGTCTAACTGAAGGCATCCATGAAAATTCTACAGCTAATATGACACATAGTATTGAAAGACTAAATGATTTTCTTCTTAGGCAGGGAACAAGGCACTACAATATGGCAAGAAAAAAGAAATAAAAGGCAGAAAGTAAGAAGTAAAACTGTCTCTACATGCAGATGACACAACTGCCTTAAAAAAAAAACTAAAAGTAACTACTAAAAATAATAAGTAAAATGAGCCAGCACACAAGACACAAGACCAATATAAAAAGTATATACTAGGAGTAAGCAATAGGAAAAATAAAATTTGAAATAACTACTTCCTTGAAAACAATATCCAAAGGCATAAAATGTTTAGGAACAAATTTGATAGTAAGTACAAGATCAATCACTAAAAACCATAAAACACTGCTGAGATAAGTTAAAGAGGCCCTGAATATAAGAAGAGGTAAGCAATGTTCATGGATTGGAAGACTCAACATTGTTAAGATTTCAGTTCTCCCCAAAGTCACCTATAGATTCTAAAATCTCATGAAGTCTTTTTGTAAAAATTAGCAAATTTTAAAGTTCTGAAGAATATGCAGAAGGCAATCTTGAAAAAGAACAAAATTGGAAGAATTATACTTCTGACTTCAAATAATGAACAACACACTGATGAACTGTGTAACAGGCCATGATATGTAGAAAGGGAACTCAAACAAAGCCTAGGAGTCACGGTGACTGAGATCAGACTTCAGGGCTGCCAGGGTGGCTATAATTTGTAGGGCAGATGACCAGAGGAAAAAATGCTGCACATAGAGAACTCTAAAGCAGGGGTCACAAACATTTTCTGTAAAAGGCAGATAAATTTTTTAGGCTTTGTAGGCTATATGATCTCTGTCAAAACTACTTAACTCTGCAACTAAAACATGAAAGCAGAGACAATACTTAAATGAATGAGCATGGCTATGTTCCAATAAAACTTTAGTTACAATAACAGGTGGTAGGTGGGACTTGGCCTGTGAGCTGTAATATGTCTACCTCTTCTCTAGAGATCTGCAGAGTGATGTCCTTAACTTTTGCCTGGGTTGATCTGCACATGAGAGTGTAAACTACTCAAGACCAAAAAAACAACCTGAAAAGCAACAGGTTTGAAACCAATTCCCAAACCTCACACAGGACCAGAATAGTTTATACTTTCAGTAAATAAGATAAAAAGGCTTCTCAATACATGGGCTATCCCAGGTAGAGTCCTCAAAATGGTATCATCTTGAAAGTAGAGCTAAATTAGCCTAACACTAAAGTCTGCTCTTGTAGCCCCTAATAATGCTCAAAAGCAATCCTTGCAAGGATCTAACAGACGATAGGTAACTTAACTGAAACTCTAAACAAAGTCTGAAATGAAAAATCATAAATTACCAGGTATTCAAAAACAAGGCAGAAATTTATGACCCATAAAAGAAGAAAAAAAAACTGTCAATAGAAGTAGACAGAGAAATGAGATATGAAATCAGCAAAGACATTAAAATAGCAATATGTCTACATATTCAAGAAGGTAGAGAAAAAACATGAACATAGGAGAAATGGAAGATGAAAAAAAGACCCAAGTGTATTATGTAGAGATTTAAAACACATACTGCCTGAAATAAAAAATAAAACAAGTGGGGTAAACAGCAGATTAGACACCAGCAAAGTAAAGATCATGAACTTTAAGGTATAGCAATAGTAGATACCTAAGCACAAAGAAAATGAGACTAGAAAAATAATGAACAACACACTGATGAACTGTGTAACAATACCAAGCAGTATAACTTACACGTAACTGAAATACCAGAGGAAGGTTGGGGTAGAGGGAGAGAACAGAAAAATATATGAAGAAATAATAGCCAAAATTTTTCCAAATTTGGTGAAGGCAAATTTAAACCCAAATATACCAATAATTATCTTAAAACAACAAATAAATGGGTTTAATGAAAAAGCAAGATCCAACTGTATATACACTGTCTTTAAGAAAACAACTCATACCATAAAAATACTAATCAAAAAAAGCTGGAGTAGCTATATTATAATCAGAAAAAGTAACAGAAAAAAGAACGTTACCAGGAATAAAGAGAGCTATTTCATAATAACAAAGATGTTGAAGTATCAAAGGGATATAACAGTACTACATGTTTATGAAACTGAAAACAGAACTTGAAAATACATAATGCAAAATTTAATTCACAATTATACTGGGATATTTCAACTCAGCTCTCTTAGTAAGAAAGCAAAAAGAAAAAGAAAACTCAAACAGGAAACAGAAGACTCAATATCAATTAACTTGACCTAATACACGTTCACAGAACACTGCCAGAGAGCAGAATACAAATTATTTCCAAGTTCACAAAAAACTTCACCAAGATAGACCATATTCTGGGCAAGAGAAAAAAAATCTCAATACATCAAAAATATTTGAAATTATACTAAATACAATCTCCCACTACCATAGAATTAAACTAGACATCAGTGGCATAAAGTTATTTAGAAAATTTGAAAATACTTGGAAATTAAACACATTTCTAAATAACTCATGGGTCAAGCAAGAAATCAAAAACAAAATTACACAATAATTTGAACTAAATGAAAATGAAAACACATTCTGATGGCCATATGAATACATCTCTTCAACTGCAAAAGCGAAATAAGAGTCCAGCTGCTGCACTCTGAAGTCCATCTCCACACCAGCACCAAGGCCATGGTTTCCACAGAATGCTTCTAGTCAATGACTCAGTGAGGCAGGTATACAAAGGCAGTTCCATACTTCGGAGTTGCAAGACTCTTCTGCTAGAAAACTTTGTCACAAGGACTCACCAGTCGCCATGCCAAACTTTCCCTAGAAATATATACTCTAGTCTGAAACACTTCTACCCAAGCTTTCTTCTTTCTTCACCTGGGGTCAAATCCACATCACAGTCTGACGACTCTCTCAGCTTCTGACAGCGCCCACCTCATTTTCTCTCCCAGACATTTTCCCTGATACATTTCTTGCACATTTAAGTCCATTAGCACTTTTGGTTACTGCTTCTTAAAGGACAGAAATTATCAAAACAACATGTCATAATGTCTGAGATGCAACTAAAGAAATGGTTTAAAAATTTTATGCCATTAAATGTCAATAATAAAAAACCAGAAAAGTCTTAAATCAATAATCTAAGCCTCTACCTTTATAAACTAGAAAATTGGAGCAATATGTCCCAATTAAGGAGACTGAAGGAAATAATAAAAAAAAAATATTACTGGAATGGAAAGCAGAAAATCAATAGGAAAATAAATCAGTAAAATCAAAAACTGTTTTTTCTGACCAGATCAAGACAACTGATAAACCTCTAGCCAGACTGACAAGAGAAAAAAAGTGAGAAGATATTACCAATATCAGGGGCAAAAGAGGGAAAGGTAATAGAGATCCTGAAGAAATTTCCCAGCTCATGAAGAGATCATCTTTCATATGTTCACTAGTAAGTACAGTTCTTGATCACAGGAGCAAAGTTATGATATTTTGCTAGCCCACATTATCTTATTTAAATTATAATATAGTTGAAAGCCCTGGATACCCTTAAGAATATTTAACCCTCATAAACTCAACCTTCTAGGAGTTATGAACCTTATACTACCCTGAGACCAAAGTAGGGGTGGGGTAGCAATTCCAAGACTTTCAGGGCAGCATCTGGGAAAAGCTCTGATGGGGAAGAGCAGAAAAAAGGAGAAACGTGTTCTTAGCTCTATCATTTTCCCAGTGGATGCCGGGAGGAGATGCCGGAAGCATTCTCAGCAAAACTGGGATAGGCTTCTAGTGTGGAAAAATGTTAACAGGAGGCAGAACATTGACAGAATGTGAGCATGTTGTAAGTTATCCATCAATTGCATATACTTAAAAAAATTAAGAGATTATCCAAAAATAACCCTAGTTTTCAAACTTAGCCACAGCCCTAGAAGGTATGGTAAATTATATTCTAACAGAAAAAGAATACATGATAGAAATAAATTGGAAATGAACAAAATAACAAGCAAAATTACATGGGAATCACATAATAACAAAATGATCAACAAAAGGAAAACCTAATAGTATTTTCTACAAATACTATTAGAAGACTAGTAATACGAAAACTACAATTAACTCAAGATAATACTATTGGTGCAATGATAACAAAGGAAAAATAAATCTGCTTAGCTAAAAAATTAAAGTATCACACTGACACTACATAAATTATTTGGGCCTGCACATGTGCAGATGTAGCCTTGTAAGACTGCCAAACATTCGTGGCAGCCAGGCTTCTCAGGAAAATACTGAATCGTCGTCCTAAGCAAACACACACACGCACATGCACACGCACACACACATGCACACACACACACAATGGATTCAACAGCATATACAAATATCAACTTTAGTAACCTTTAACTTACTCAACAGATTACTAATCAAAAGCTCTTACTGACACATGAATATGAATCTTAAGTATCTGAATTTCATACCATAACCTCTTCGGAACCAAAGCAAGAATGTGCATTTCAAAATTAGTAAGTTCATCAGAAGAAAATTCCTAGCTGGGAACTACAGAATGAACTTTGCTAAATTCACCTCTTGCATTCTTTTGCTAGCAATGCTCCCATAAACCGATTTTAAATATGCAACGCCTTCCTTCTTCCCTTCCATTTTTCTTAAAGTTTATTTTTCTTGAAGTTTAGTTCAAATTTTCCATACTCCACAGGATTTATTTAATTTGGACCCTCTGATAGAAAGCGTCACTATACTTAAAATCAATACCATATAGTAACTTAATACATTTAGTTTTCTCTTCCCACTTAGAAAATCAACTAAGTGACAAGGATTATTCAGGCATAGAGAAGTAAAAAAGTACTTGGAAGCTACCAGACTTGATTGGGTCTAAACCTCAGCTCTCCCACTTAACAGAATTATGAGTTTAAGAAACATCTGAGTCATTATGGTTCCTATAAAAGGTAATACCACTAGCAACCTCACAGGATATTTGTGAGGATTAAGTGAGACAGTGTTCAGAAATTGCTTTAATTACATCATCCTTCTTTTTCCCACTTGTAAAATTACCATACTTTCAACACTAACAGCTAACACTGCCTTGCAGATATGATAGGTCCTTGATAAAATCATATTGTAATAGACTGACTAGTACCTAATAAAAATATCTGTAAGACTGAAAAATTTGTCTCACACTAAGCAATTCAGAATAGAATGTGTAGAACATGTTTCTAGAAATATGTTTGATAAATAATTTAATTTAAGCAGGAAACCATTATTTCTGTATTCTAAACTAAGAATATTTCCACATTTTCAAATATCTAGAAAGTCCTACAGAATGGGACTAAAAAGTTCAAAGCTTCCCACTATTTATAGCATACTGATTTTAACCCATTCCCATTACAATCAAAGCAACCAATATAACTAACAACTCTCTGTCTTATATTTCTGCCTATGCTCATGCCCAGATATCAGACAACTTTCCTGGAATAAATTCAGCCCCTGCAATAAATTCTGTAGTCAACAGTCTGAGCATTAACTATTTTCTCCTTCACCATGGCAAGGTATGGGAAAGAGTATGACATAAAGTTCATAGTGTATAATTAGTTATTTGTAAATTCCCCAACTATGGACACTAAATATTTCAGTTTCTTTATATATCCATAATATAACTGATATATTTTCTATAACACAGAAATATATAAAAAGGTTTCTAAAGGCATTTGGGGGGCCTATAAATAAAATATCTAGCAAAAAAACAAACAGTATAAGATAAATATGAGTCACAAACCTGACCTGCAATCAAAATTCACTGATCTGATAAAGTTTTTCTTATATCTAAACACATGTATACTTAGAATAAACTTCGAATCTCCTTCCTAAGAACTGAGTAAATTAAGGTTTAAAGAGGCTGAGATCTGCCCAAGGTCACACAACTAATAGGTATATAGTTAAAGGAGCCACAACTCAAGCCACTTATGATAATATAAAAACAACCTTTTTAAATAATTCTAAAATAATAAAATTCAAATTTATAATTTTAAATGAGTGGCCATTCATCTTATTAAAAGATTTATTTAGATCACATTAAAGTACTCACCATAGGATTATCTTAAGTAATATGAACCTCTATTTCCGTTAAAATATGACTGAATTAACCAAACTTCTATTTACTTACAAAAAACTCCTCAGAGATATCCATGGTAAAAAAAATTAGAATATATAATTTTATTGAAATAACACAAAATAGCTGGAGACATTTAAATGCTAAGAGAAAGCAATCACCTCATACCTAGTTAATTATAAGGCTTAATCATGCATCTATGTGTTTCATAAATGCATAGTAAGAACTGATAAGACTATTTTTAATGTTAATTTGACTTACATTCAAAACACATTTATAGATAAAAACATACAAATAGAACTCTGCTACTACTTGCATTTTCACATTACTTCTGTGGCTGCTACACTTTGATTTGCTACCAAAGTACAAATTATATATTAAAAATAGAATTAATAATATATGGTCAAATTTTACTTTTTGTTTTTCAGGCAAAATGATAAAGCACTTAAGCTGTCTAACACAAAGTTATGGCTTAAGAGGGCATAACTGACTACTTGTATAATCTTTATTTTCTTATTTCATGTATAATTGGATATTAATTTCTATAAAGAAATGTTAACAAAAAGTTTAATCTTCAAATGAGTTCAGAATAATAAGCAATGCTTGATGAAAATAGCTAAATTCTATTTGTTGCAATCAGAAAAGCCAATTTGCATCACAAATGAGCTTCCTTCTGGTTTACTCATAGATAATATAAAATAAATTTTTAAACATCAGGGTTTAAATACTCAAACAGCTTTCCCCTTTTGGCTACATTCCCTATACTGCTTTCCAATAATCAACCACAAAGGAGCAAAAGCTATACTTAAGAACAATTCTTAGGTTATCTTTGTGACTCAGTTTGTTTCCACTTTGCATACAAAAGCACAGTAAAGAAGAGAATACAATCACATCTGAAGGAAGTACCAGATTCTCAGCCTTAGATTCTGGTTTCTAATTTTGCAACATGATTGAGATGTTCTTCCTTGCTGACAAAAGACTAAGACTTAGTACTTAAATCTGTACATTTGCTGTATGGATATTTAACGATACAAACCAGTAACAAACGAGGAGGAAAAACTTTCTTTGAGGTCTGTTCACTAGCTCAACTAAGAATGATGTAATAATAGCAACCACATCTATTCTTTAGGGGAAAAAATTAATTAGAATTATTTGTAAAATAAAAAAGAATAGAGGTCCTAAACTTTTATTGTTGGAATCTGAACCACTTAGATTAAAATAACTAACACATGACTGAGAAACAAAGTTAAAACCCCTTCTTTAGAAGTTCAAAAAGTTATCACCACAGAGAACACAAAATATATACAAAATGAAGTTTCTCCTATTCATTCATGAAACAGTGATTAAGTGGAACTCTCTTAGATATTCAAGTCACAAATTATATATAAATAATTATTCTGAGATGCTACCCCCAACACCTCCCTGCTCACAGAGAGTTTAATTCCTAGGAGATACAACTCAAAAACTTCAACCAGACATCTGTGAACATTCCTAACCAAAATACGCTGTCTCAATTCTATATATCTCAGTACATAATAATTAAATCCTCATTTCATACACATTATTTCATACCAATTTTTAACTCTTCATATTTCTCTAGGTTTACTAAATAAATAAATCCTGTCTTCACAGTCACATGGCAAAGGATTATTTCCAAAAACCTTAATTACATTTATATGTCTTCCTTGGACCCTCTCCAAGTTCAGCATATCTGACTTCTTTTGCTGTGTTTGACTTTCTTTACTTAGAGCAGATCAGGAAAAGAAAAGGTCATTGTGCTGGCTCCTGTCCCTTAGACTACCCAGTCCATACAATCAGTCTACTGTTAGAAGCAATAGTTCAAATCCTAGCTATCCTCAAAAGAAAGCACCTGAGGTAGAATTTCTAAGTTTTAGTTTTAAATGTTCTCATTAATTATATAATATGGTATAATAGGAAGAGTTTCAGTGTAGTCTTTTATATGTGATCTAACTTCTCTAAGACTCAGTTTTCACATCCAAAAAAAAAATAATAACATCTATTTCATAGGGATATAAAAACAAAAAATGACACCTCTTATTAAAAGAAACTATCACAGGTCACAAAGTCTTAAGCAATGTTGGCATCCTTGCCAATGTCTGTTAAATGAAATCAACCCCTGGTATATAGGTGCTCAATAAATGTTACTTTTCAACTTGCATTTTAGGATTAATTTTTCCAAAGAGTATAAAGACTCTTAACTTCATAAACATTTAGACTTTCACCTACATTATACGTCAGTCTCACATTCAGTAATAAAATAAATCCACATAAAAACTTTGTCATTTTAAATTTTCACCTTGTCCTTGAACCAAATGCCAAATTTTGTTAAAATAATAAATAATTATAAGTATTCATCACACACTTAAGTTATTTGAATCTCAACATGCATTAAAGTAATTAGAACACCTACCTCACATCATACCAAAAAAACAAATAAAAAAAAAATTCCAGGTGGTCAATATAAAGTAAAACAATAAAGAGCTCAAAAGACACTTTCTTGGAAAAAATAAGACATAGAGTGACAAAAGTTATTTACATCTGACTAATAAAAGGCTTAGATCCACAACATATAAAGAACTTCTATATAAGAGCAAGAGTCTTGAACAGGCATTTCACAACATAAGACAGCCAATGCTCAACTTCATTAGTGATCAGTGAAATAAAAGTACAGATTAAAATCACAGAACACTACGAAACACCCACCAGAATGGTGGCATTAAAAAAGATAAAAAATTACAAGTGTTGGCATGAATGTGGAATAACAAGAACCCTGCTGGTGGAGGTGCAATTGCTAAAATCCACTCTGTAAGTCAAGTCGGCAGCATCTCCTAAAATAAGCATACATATTCACTATGACTAGTAACTCTACTTTTAGGTAAATAGCCACCAAAAAATGTTTGTACATGTGTACCAGGAAACATACATAAAATGGAACATCGTGCAGCAATGAAAATGAAAAAACCTACAGTTACATGAAAAAGCATGGATAAATCTCACAAATATAAGATGGACAGGCAAAACATTAATCAGGTGAAGGCATACATACTTAGATGTTAAAACTTATTTAAAAGAACAAGAAAGGACTGCCATAGAAGACAGAAGAATAACTACTTCTAGGAAAAGAAATGGGGTACTAGCCAGGTGTGAGAGGTCATGAGGAGGACTTCTAGAGCATTAAGAATATTTTTTTCTTTTATCTGTATGATGATTACACAGATATTCACTTTGTGATAATTTACTTTTGTGTATATACGTGACATTTCACAAAACAAAAGGCTGTAAGAGAGGGAGGAAGGGGAGAATTAAGAAAAGAAATAATAAGATCACAACAGTATCTGGAAAAATATCTAATGTATTAAGTGAAACGCTAGGGTTAAATGAAATACTAATGGCAAATAAGCGTATGAAAAGATGCTCAACATCACCAGTTATCAAGGAAATGCAAATTAAAACCATAATGAGATACCATTATATACCTGTTCAGAATGCCTAAAATATTAAAATTCATAATACTGAATAATAATACTATGTGCTGACAAGGATGCAGAGCAACTAAAACACTCACCCAATGTTGGTGGGAATGCAAACTGGTGCAGACACTTTGAAAAACAGTTTGACAGTTTCATACAAAGCTAAACATACCTTACCATATATAAATCATCAACCTCATTCTTAGCAGTATTTACCCAGGAGAAATGAAAACTTATGTACACACACAACTGTATGCAAATGTTGATAGCACCTTTATTCTTAATGATTAAAAAAGGAAACAACCCAAACGTCCTTCAGTTGATGAATGGATAAAGAAACTGGCATACTCCCACAATGGTATCATTACTCAACAAAAAGGAACAACTATTGACACATGCAACAACACGGGTGATCTCAGATCCATGTTGCTAAGTTAACAAAGCTAGATCTAAAAGGCTATACATCATATGATTCCATTTATATGACATTCTGGAAAAGCCATAACAACAGGGACAAAGATCAGATCACTAGCTGCTAGGGGGTTGCAGGTGCAGGGCTGACTATGAAAGAGTAACACAAGAGAATTTTGAAGAACAATGGAAATGCTCTACACTATGACTGTGGTGGTCGATACACAATTCTATGTTTTTCAAGACCCTATACATCACAAAGAATGACCTTTACCATATGTAAATTAAAAATAAATTTTTAAAAACTTTAAAACAAAATACTATGGTGGCAGCAATACCACAGATTTACAGAATATCAAGATATCAAATTTATCATAAAATTTCCTCAAATTCAAGCATCCTAAAAATATGTATTACTCAATTACACAGTGTAAAGAGATTATAATGTAATTCACTTAGAGATTAAACCATAATGACAACAAAGATTATTACTGGTAAAATTACAGTTGAACTCGGGTTAGCATTTTATATATGTATTTTAATCCTCCGAATGATCATGTAAAGTTAAAATTATTATATCAACTCTACCAATGAGGAAACAAACTCAGAAAAATAAAGTAAGATTTTACCCACTGACACACATTTAGTAAGTGGTGAAGCTAGGGTTTAATCCCATTGTATCTGAGTCTTTCCAAGACCATTTCTTTCCTCTACACTATATTGCCTCTTAGTTCAAATGCTTTAGTAACTCCTTAATGAGTAGTATTTTCCTTTACATTATTTAGAGATGAGTCCATATTTCCTACATTTTAAGTTTAAAATTGATCATGAATATTTTACATTATTCAGGTACCCACATAACCATAATCATATGAAACAAACTTAAAATATACAACTTCTGTCATCAAGATGTTTATAATCTAATAGCTAGCACAGATATGACAAAGTAAGCAATTTTAAAACCCAAAAACAATAGTTGAATACTAGAAGCATGAGTAGTGTGAGTACCTCATAATAAGAAAATAATTCTAATTGCTTCCTCTCGTCCTTTATATCACAACTGTCATTCATTTTACTTATATTAAGCATATGTATGTGTAAGTATATATTGCATACATATATCCAAACACATAAGCAAATAAATTCAAATACAGTGTTACTATTAACTTCAACTGTTATCTATTAAACCAATTAAGAATAAGAAAAATGAAAGTTTTTATTTTATATTCATTCATTTCTTCTCCAACGTTCTTCCTTTGATGTTTGAGTTTCTGACCTGTATCATGTACCTTGTCTCTAAAGAACTTCTTTTACCACATTCTGCAAAAATGGTGTACTGGCAAAAAATACCTCAGTTGTTGTCTGATAATCTTTATTTCTCCTTCACTTTTAAAGGATAATTTTGCAGAGTACGTTACTCTAGGTTGGTGGCTTTTTTCTCTCAACAGCTTAAATATTTCACTCCACTCTCTTCTTGCTTGCATGGTTTCTGAGAAGCCAGATTTAACTCTTATCTTTGCTCCTCTGCAGGTGAGGTATTTTCCCCTCTCTGGCTTCCTTAGGATTTTTTTCTTTATCTTCAATTTTCTGTAGTTTGAATGTAATATACCTAGATATAGTTTTGGGGGGTTTGGGGGGGGCAGGCCTGTATTTATCCTACTTGGTGTTCTCTAAGCTCCCTGGATCTTTGGTTTGGTATCTAATGGTGATTTGGGGAAATTCTCAGTCATTATTGTTTCAAATATTTCTTCCGTTCCTTTCTCTCTTCTCCTTCTGGTATTGCCATTATATTTATGTTACACTTTTTGTAGTCAACCCACAGACCTTGGATATTCTGCTCTGGGTTTTGTTTTGTTTTATTTTGTTTTTCAGTCTTCTTCTCTTTGGTTTTCAGTTTTCAAAGATTCTATTGAGATATCTTCTTGTTCAAACTCTTTCCTCAAGCATGTCCAGTCTACTAATAAGATCTTCAAAAGCATTCTTCATTTCTGTTATAGTGTTTTATTCTCTAGCATTTCTTTTTGGTTCTTTCTTAGAATTTCCATCTGTCTGCTTACATTGCCCACCTGTTCTTGAATGTTGTCTACTTTATCCATTAGTACTCATATCACATAAATCACAATTGTTTTAAACTCCCAGTCTGATAATTCCAACATCCTGCCATATCTAAGCCTGCTTCTGATGCTTGCTCTGTCTCTTCCAACTGTATTTTCTACCTTTTAGTATATCTTATAATGTTTTTCTTTTGATAGCCAGGCACGATGCACTGGGTAAAAGGAATTACTGTAAACAGGCCTTTAGTAATGTGATAGTAGGGTGTAGGGAGTGGCAGAACAATTTGTAGCCCTATAATTAGGCTTCAGTCTCTTAGAAAGCCTGTGCTTCCGGACTGTGAACTTCACACATACCCCTCAGTCCATCTCCCTCCCCTCAGGTGGGTCAGGATGGCTAGAGTGGGCTGAAGTTGTGCATTTCCCTTCTCCAACATGGAAGACTTGAGGAGCTATAGTAGGATACTTCCCTTCACCCATGTCAGTTAGGCTCTGATAAAACTCCAGCAGGTTAGGCTCTGGTGAAATAGTTTATCCTAAGGGCAAGCCTTATTAGGAAGAACAGAATGTTCTGGCATATTTCAAAATGGTTCCTTTCCCTTTCTTCTGCCAAAAGCATGAGGAGATTTTTCTAATATTCACTAAGAGAACCTGGTAGAGACACAACAGGTAAAACACAAAAGTGTGGGGCCTCTGATGACTCGTTTCCCCTGGAGTTTCTAACTCTGAGTTGTCCACACCGAGCCTTCAAAGATTTGTCAATCAATTCAGGTGTCCCTACACCAGGACTGGTTCCCAGCAAGGCTGCTGCTCTGGTAAGCTGTGATTCACTGCATTCTCAGTTGGCCTCTCCAATTTTAAGTGCAGTGATTTGTTTTGTGATCTCTCTTCACTTACAAATCTAAGAGAAGTTGTTGATTTTTCAGTGTATTCAGGTTTTTACTTGTTGTCAGGATGAAGTGGCAACGTCTAAGCTTCTTACATGCCATACCAGAAACCAGAAGTCTGCATTTTCTCTTAAGAAATGTTTTATTATACTTCAAGCTTAAAAATGTATGTAGAATAAGAAAACACATAGAAACCCAATATCATACAGGAAACTATGTTGCATAGTTTGAAAATTATTTGTTCCTTTTCACTTTTCTCTTACACTGCACATATTCATATTTCCAGACATCCAGCCTATATCAGACACTGTTCTTAAATACCTGAACCTTTCAGTTTATCTGTAGAAATCAATATAAAACTATAAAGTGTAATCTTTGACATGTATCTTCCAAACAAGTGATTAAAATACAGCTTACCATTTTGATGCCTGTGGAAAACGTCACTGGTTTTACAGGTTTAGGTTTCTCAAGTTGCATTTCCAATTGGGTAGATCTATCTTTATGCTGAGCCAAAAGCAGAGCAACAGGGAGATCAGAGCTCTCCTGTAAGAAAAGTTAAAGTGCAACATGAAAGTTGAAAAAGGAAAAACTAAAGAGCAAAAAGTCCTTTATTTTAAAGTATGCCTTTCCATAAGCATTCTATGTTAACCTAAATATTCATTTTATGGAGAACACTTTACAAAATATTTTAACATTCCATAATAAGAAAAGGCTGTTTTAGACTCATAAATCAAAATAACCTACAAAAAAGGATTTTTATAAAATCCACATTAAAGACAATGTAATAGGGTCTTATTTCATCTAGCAAAGCCAACCAAATTTATTAAAATAAAAAAATTAGAAGCTAATCACAAAAAGAGTAGTACAAAGTACTATAACTTAGATCAGATGTTTATCTAAGACATTCTTTTTACCAGTGAATTCAGGCCAGTTTGAAATAGCTTCCCATTAGACTTCACCTGAGGCCGTTTGGAAATGATCCTTGTTCTGTTTTGCACAATGCAATGATTGTTAAATACAACCAAAAGTATATTTATTTTCTCTTTTATTGAGTTATCTTTATAAATTAAGTCTAAATTTTTTAATTAACAAAATAATAGTAAACACTTTTAGTTTCTTATACTGATATTAAATCAGAGCCTCTACACAAATCTGCACACACACATATTAACAACACAAGCAAATTATTAATTCTTATATGTAAACTGTTATTTATCCTGTTTAACATGAAGTTTCTTGTTTAAATTGCTGCAGAGCTAAGATCTAAACTAAATGAATCCAGACATTTTCCTTTCTGAGTTGTTAGTTAAATAAGAACACAGAAACACGTGCAGAGGGAAATCAGGAAGGAAGGAGATCATACACACACATACACAGACACACACTACTTTCTACATCATTATAAACAAAAATGAAGGTACAAACACAGTTTCTATCTCCTATATCAACATTACCTATGAAAACATAAGTCTTCAAATGGCCTACAAATTTTTAAAATACTACCTACCTAGAATTTAATCCTGAAAAAACTATATTAACATTTCTTAGCATGAAAGATACAGCAGTCTAATTTTCTTGCCAAATTTAACAACTCAATATTTTTAGACATAAATATGGCTAATTAATATATTTAACATACTGTTTAAAGTTATATATAGTATAGAAGAAATTCAAATAACACACCATTTATTTCAATGGCACTCTCCTAGAATAAATTTGTACCTCAAGAGTTTGTAACAGAAGTGCTTTGCAAGAGCAAATGCTACAAATATTAAAACTTTTTAAAGTAAATGGAAAAACATAAATTCTATTTACAAAATAGAACTTTATTACAGAGCAAAATCCTTGTAACCTGGCTTTAGCAATAATGAATGAATAAAATATACTATGAGAATATACTTGAATACCTCTCATATTCTACAACAAAGCATTAGTAATGCATTAGTAACAGTATTGTGAATTTCTGCAGCTATTCTAGATTTCCATTAGGAATTTTATAATAAAATGTAAAATTAAAAGAAATTTAAATGGGCTGTGGCCCCAGATATCTTTTAAAATCTTACTATCTTTTCATATATAAAAACAAAAGAAAAATTAATTTCCTTGACTAAAAAATTAAATCACTGCTTTCTAACTTATACTCTAAGTGCATTCAAATTCCATACTTGGTATTTACTCTAAAAAGTAAATGTTCTTGTGTAAAAGTAAGACAATATGTGCACTTCAAAAAAGTTGCTAATCAGTACTTTGGCCTGTTTTAATCCTGGTTTTACTTTCACATAAAAGGACTAGAATATTAAAATGTCTTAGTAAAACAGTTGAAAATTTTAAAAAATAAACATTTGAGAAATCTAAAACTAATTTTGATACTAATTTAACTTCAAATCTGCTTTACTGCGTTTTAGCACGCAAAATTTGGAGGTTGAAAATCTTTGTAAATGTTGAACTAGAAATTAGCAGGAGCTCTAACAATAACAAAAAAATAAATCTAAAGAGTAAAATAAACTATGGGAAACATACATGCTCTCAAGAATACATAACATGCAGATTCAGCCTTCCAAGTTACTTCATTCTTCTTAGCTTTTCATTTTTACCTTGAAAGTTTCTGTAACCTATATTAACTGCCCGAAGGTACAGTTTAATATTTAAAGAAATTTTAATAAGACTGCCCGTAATACTCATTAAAAGCTTTATAATGACCATTTTTAAAAGATTATTTAACTGACTTTAAGCAAGCCATCTGGCAAATAATATTCTAATAAAAATCAGCTACTGCATTTGACAGTATCAGCCCTAAACAAAATTTAAGACATAAGCTGAAGAGAATTTTCAAACAGGAATATTAAAAGATTTAATAAGTCAGTTTAAAAATCTCTTCCCAAACTGTTAAAAAATAAAATAAACTGACTTTACAGTTAGGATTAAATAAATGGACTTTTTAGACAACATTATATTACATGCTAAGCCATAACATTAGGCTTAGCATTCAGTATAATGTACAGTATAATATAATGCCAATGCTTTTTAAAAGGTTAAAAACTGACTTTCAGCACAAGGACAAAAACAGGAAAAAAAATTCTAATAAGTAGTACTTGTTCCCTAAATTAAATCTAGAGAGTAATTCTAAAATTTAAGCTTCTGTTCATATTTACAAATGCCAATGCAATCTTTCTTTATAAAATCTAGCACATGAACATTGATAGAAAAAGAAATGCAATGTATTCTTTTACTTACTTAATAAGGATTCAGGAGGATAGAAAGAAATTTAATGAATTCCTTCAACTAGCCAATAAGCACAAAATGTATGTTAACATTTTAACAAAAATTTTTTTTAATAAATATCAAAAAATTTAAGTAACAAAGAATCTTTAAAAATAAATTTGAAAATGAAAACCAGAAATTCAAATTGAATTGGTATTTTAAACCAATCTGTTGTAATTAATTGTCCTAATGAATACAGTAAATTACTAAGGATTATTTAACCACCATGTTACATGACCTAAACAGTGAAGAAAGTATGCTCAGTAATGACTTGCAGGTGAAGAAAACAGGAAGGGGGTTGGGTTCTTACAAAAACCAATATTAACTCCAGATTATACACAATGTACAACATTAGCAGTTGCAGCTCAATTGCCAACAGTAGCTCAATGAGGCAGCAAAACTTAGTACTAAAAGACTAAAGACTTTAAAGAATATGTAAGAATAATTGCTATGCAAAGCTAGCTAATCTCAAAAACTAAAAACTATTTAGATTGAACATTTTTAAAAGGTTAAAGTGTATTTTCATCTTATATCTAAGTTCTACATTTGGAATTAACTCAATTAATTGTATAGAGGAGAGCATTACTAAAGAAAACTGTGCTCCTCTTGGTGTAAAGTGATGAGAAAAAGAATCCTTCAAAAAAATAATTGTAACATGGCTCTTTACTAATTCATTCTTTAATGTTTTTAACTTCTCAGAAACTACATGCCTACAAAAATATGTAAAACACGGCACGTGTCATTTCAACTGTTAAAGCCACACCTGCCACTTAATAGTGCCAAGAAAAATAAATGGAAGTTACTAAGGTAAAACACATATTCTAGTTTAAATGCTGCTGTCCTCATTTTTAGAACCAAATTTACATTCCCCTCATACACAGTAGGTAGGCTTATGATAAGCATTTTCTGTCTAAGTCTCACTAATGCCCTTACCCTTACTTTTCTTTTACTTTCTCACCTACTTCTAATTTAAGTAATCTTGCTCTCTTTTTATTCCTTGTTATCTGGCTTAATTGCTTTTAGGGCAAAAGTACAGTAGAAAAAATATACATGTACACCTTTACCTGATCATAGAATAACAAACAGCATAACAACTAGTAGATCAAGGAGTTAAGTATGTTAACACCTCATGGAAATCAATTATATGGCCAGAAAGGGAAAAGGAAGAATGCAAAAAGTCTTTACTAGAAAGGACAATTTTCTAGCTGTGATTTCACAATAGCACACTGGTTTATAAGCATCAAATAATATATTCTCAAATCTATGAAATACTTTCAAAAATCTTAGTTATTATTACTGCTATTACCTACCAATGTTGGCTACTTGGGGAACTTAATAGCTGGAAAACACCAATACTTGCAAAACATTACCATTTCTTTCATATGTATTCTTTTTCATGAAAAAATGAAATATAGTTCTCATGGAGTAACCAGAATCACTATAAACTTCAGCATGAAGCCAAAACACTTGAAAATTAGTTAGTTATTAGAAAACCAGTATTAATCAGGAGGAAAATGCTCTGAAAATGTGTTTTAGTCAGTAAGCTTAGAAACAATCAATTAACAGTAAACTGACATGTTAGTTTTAACACTCTCTCATCTGAAAATAATGTGGATATTGACAAACTCTTTTAAAAAATAAAGGAAAAGACGATGAATATACCAGTACAAACTACAGAAATGTCATTTAAATAGCATTACCCAACATAACAGAAAAGATAAACCCTGAAGACAAATGATTTTTAATCACAATTAACATTAATACATACCAGTTCATCTAAAAAAGCCTGCTTATTCTTCCTTTTTAGAATCTGCTGCCTTTGTTCTTCTTTTTGTATAAATAGTCTTCTTTGTTCATTTTCCTGTCGTTCTACCTCTAAAGCTTCTTCCAATTCCTCCTGTTCTCGAGTCTAAAACAGAAACGTGTATATATGCCATGGAATAAATTTAGTAACCAAAATCAACCTTTATAACACACTCTGTATCTCCTTTCATGAAAGCATAAAATGTCCTAGTCACTAATTGTTTAACAGTGCAGCAATTTCACTTTGAAAGAGCTATAATTCATTTTATTTCATGTGGACATGTTATTATTAAAGAGAATAACATCTAGAACTAAACAAACACCCAAACAAAGTACATTGAACCCAGCTGCAGAACTGTGGAAACTGTGCTTAATAAGGGCTTTACTTTAGGGGATTTAACAAGGAAAACAAAACAAAACAAGAAACCCAACAAAAACAGATAATCTCTGTGCAGAACTACTGATTGAAACACTCCATGTGAAAGACCGGTTTCTTTAATAGAAACAATTTTCAGAACACATAAGTTAATGAAAAGTTATCACAGTACTTAGATTCTTCTTCCCAAGCTAAAGTAAGTTTTTCTGGTGTTAGAGTTCCAAATAGCATTCATTTAAGGTAAGTTATGAAAAACTGAGGTTATTTTCTAATAACACAACCATATAAACTTCAAGGGTCCTCTTTGTGGAGTTAAAATTTCAAAATCCAAAGCTAACATGCAGAAAAAAAAAATGAATGACAGGTCTACTCCTTCCCCTTTTATAAAGTTTCTCAGAAATATTAAATACTTCCAGGCTCTGAAATTTATTTCAACTCTAACACAGACTTAAAAGCAATATTATAACTGGTCTTTGCTCTTTAAGTCTTATAAATGAGAAATTCAATAAAATCTGAATGGCTTTATTTTAAAACTTTTGACTGTTGCTCTTGAAAATGTAATACCTTTTTTTAAATTCAACAGAATATTGAGAGTTTATGATACCTCAAGGCAAATACAGAATAGAAGGAGGGAGTATAATAGGTTTGGAGATCACTAACAAAATATGTGAATTAACAGAGTCCTCAAAGAAAAGTATATTTTTATGTAAAATAATATTCAAAACCCTCTGGTGGATTTTTTTCAATCCACACATTAGATAAACTCCCAAAAAAACAGGATTCTCAAGTAACAAGATAATTCATATGCAGTATATCCGGAAATAAGTTTAGCATTTGGTTTCCCAAAGCTAATCACCTTCCTATATTCCTCATTTCTGCTAAGTACACACCTACATCTCAATCAACTCAAGCTGAAACTTCAAAGTCACCTTTGTTTACTCCCTCTCCCCTACCTCATTTCCGTTAAATTAAATCAATTAAGTCCCATTAGCATCTCTCCCTATAAATTTACAAACCTCTATTATTGAGGTTACTATTCTAACTCAGGTACCCAGTGAAGAAGACAATTCAAACTTCATCTAGAAGGATTAGTAGGAATAAATGTAAAAATTTAGGAGATGAGATATGAGGGCTGGAAAAGTGAATTACTTGACTAGAGGTCCATAAGCAGAAAAAGACAAATTTCATAATAAAACACATAAGCAGTAAGTATGACATGTGATAGAGAGGTATACACAGAGTATAGTGGGGACAGAATTGATAAGAGTGGTAAATTCTCCTTGCAAAGATAGAAGACAGGTAGAGTTAGAAAAGATTTCATATAGAGTGTTATGGGTTGAACTTGTGCCCCGACCCTTGGCGTCATTGAAAATTCATGTATAATTTATATCCTGCCCTCTTTACTGGTAATTCCTCTATATCAGGGGTTCTGCATCCAAGGATTCAACCAACCTTGGATTGTGTGGTACCGTAGTATTTACCACTGAAAAAAGTCCGTATGTTAAGTGGACCTGCATAGTTCAAACCTGCGTTGTTCAAAGGTCAACTGTATCTATCATTATAACGTTTTTAGATAATTAGAAATTCCTACTCTAAAATAATATAACCTGTCTAAAATAAATTATTCTTTCTAATTCTTTCTAAATTATTCTTTCATTGCAACTCTCAATATTATTTCTTAGCTTAAAACTATAAATGAAAAAAGCATTCACTTGAAAAGAACAACCTTCTATTAAGCTAAACAGAGCTAATACAACAAGTTACCTGCCCATAACTATTTTGCATGTAACTTCTGATGTACCCTGAAAAGGCTACTGGACAAAGAAAGTAATTTTTATGGCACACTGATGCTCTCAGAAATGAGACACTTTTCTATGGAAGCCAGGCTGGATATGAATGGAATGGAATGTCAACTCCTTGAGAGTTTTACTGAAGGAAAGAAGTGCCTAAATGAAACACTTGAAGACTATAACAGGGAAGTCCCTCTAAATACAAGATGAAAATACAAGCTACATAATCCAAATATACCTGTATCATTTTTACCAATGATTACGAATTCCTGATAAAGTACCTCAAAAACAATTACCTGTGTTTTTCCCTGAAACTAGAAAGTCATGTTGTACTGAAGAAATGACAGCTAAATTGTTTAAGTTAGATAATTAAATCTCTGCATGCATACAATTCTTTTTCATTATAGAATATATTTTAATAATGCCACCAAAATTATTTTTACTATAGTAATATGTGTCTCGTACCTATATGCCTATTACAAATATTAGTACTTTGGGCCTAAATTTCAGCTAAATTCTTTATAAATATAACTAGTTTTAGAAAAAGACAGCTTTTTAAAGGATCGTGTTTAAGTACTCATTTCCAATACAAAAGAAGAAAATACTAGCAACCAACCAGCTTTAACTTATTTTTCTGAATGACATCTTTGTTTTCCTTTTGGTATATCTCCATTTTCTTTTTGGTGTTGTCCAAATCCACATTGTTGGTCAAGTTGAAAACTGCATCAGAAAGGAAACACTGACATGAAACACAGTTTTAACTTAAATCTTGAGTAGGAAATAAAACCAAATATTCATCACAGTGACTTCTTAATTCATCAGGCTGTCATTCCTAACAGCTCTATTTGTATCTTTTTACTAACTACCTATTTTAGAGACTAGCTCTTGCTCAACAACTATGTTTTCTGAATCAAATATAAGGAAAGACTGTCAGACTATCACAGACTATCTAAAGATGTGAATCACCCCAAAAACCTAAGATATATGCTTGCCATAATCACATTAGATTTGATTTTTATAGTGTCCGTTCTAACTTTAAAAGCATAAAAAAGATTGCTTAGATTTTTTTTAAATAAAGTAAGCCTGGGATCTACTACACTGGTCAGAATCAATATTGAAAAGAACCTATGCTCCAGAAACAAAAATTATCCAAAGGAATAAAAAATATTATCAAACAAAAACAGGTTTTATTCTGATCTTCAACATGGCTAGCAACAACCTTGAATCATTTCCAATACAGTCAGATCTGGAAAAGTCTGAAATATTTAAGAGCTGAAACTTAGAGAAGGTAAAGGATAATATGGCACCAAAACTTAAGATTGAAATAATTTAGTAAGAGAAGCCACTGAGACATGTTTAGATAGGTGATAAATTTTCAGAGAGTTAGAATTGTCTTTTTATAATTCCAACTTAAAATAATTTGAATTATACATGTCTTACTCCCTTCTAAGTTTACTTATATAAATCAAAAGGTTGTTATAAATACTTTGAACAACAACAAAAAAAACTCTTTTGGTATATATAAATTCATATTTTAAAGTACCACCCCACTACCTTACCCCTTTCAGTGTTTGTATCAGCCTGTCTAAAGAAGGATCCATATCATTAACTTTCCTGTTCCATAATTCAATTCAGATCTCCCTTGGCTTCCTCTGTAATTTCTGTCCAACCATTATTAGCCCTTCTATACCTTCTCCAATTACTTGCTGCTGCTTCCTCCAGCTTATCCTATAAACAGGTTTGATCTACCCTAAATAACTGCTCTACTTCGTGTTTCTACAGATTTCTTTCCCATCTCACTGCTTCCTTTAGCTAATAACCATTTCAAATAGTTCTTAAACTTTTGCATTATAGAGGCCTATAAGAACTGAAAAGTAATATTGAAAGCTCAGCGGAGGCATATCTGTTTTGTTGAGTAAGGCCATCGAACATACTTAAAAATCCAATCTAATCCATAGTTTTATTTTTATCTCCTCAAAGGGCCAATTTATTTCAGAGCATCAGTTAATCATAATCATTGTTGAAAATTCAAGCTAATTTAAGTAAGTAGAAAAAAGAAGCAATATTCAATTATATTATATACAATTTTAAAACTGAAAGAAATGAGAGAAAATGAGAAACAATAGCCCACTAGCTATTTCTCCAACTTTTTTACCACAAAGTAGAAAAGAAAATAATAACAGTAGTAAATCAAGGAATCTGTCTAGGATGCAATATAGGGCATTCCCCATAAATTACACACTCGCCTAGACACAAAACAGTCAGAGAAGGAAATAAACCAAACTAGCAATAGCCCTCAGAAAGGCAACTGTGATCTAGTAGTTAATATAGTCTGACTCCACTATCCTTGCCAACCACTCACAATTTACTCCCTGTACTTAACAGCCATCCACTGAGCCACCAAATCTGATAAACTTTCACAACCTCTACCACCCTCAACATCTATGCCCACTTAACAATTTTGATCACTTTTTTTTCCTTAGCACTTCCTTCGTTTCACTAATTTGTTAACATGTTCTCCTCCCTTCCTCCTACCACTCTAACTATTCACTCTTGCTTCCATCTTTGCCTCTTCTTGCTCTCTAAGTAAATCTATAAAATTCTGGCTTTTGCCCTCTTTCCTCCCTCTATGTTCTTTGGGTAATCTCATCATTTCCCACAGTTTCAACCAAAGAAATGCTAGGAAAAGCTGACACTACCTCAAAGTACATTCTAGAAAACCTAACACATAATCATCTCCCAATCTGCTCCTCCTTGTTAATTCTTTACCTGTAAATGATACGACTGTCACGCTACGACACCTCATTCATCTGACACACTCTTTTGTACTCCATAAACACCAGCTGCCAAATACTACAGATTCTACCACCAAAATCTCTTTAAAACTACCCTTATTTTCAATGTACCCTGCCAATACACCAAGCCAGGATCTTACTTCTCCCTGGATGATTTATAATCTCTGACTTAATTTCTCATCTCCAGAATCTTTGCCTCTTTCCCTATATCCTAATCCCATCCATATTATACACTGCTGCCAGACTAATATTTTTGAAGTATACCTCAAATCACCTTCTACCTCCACCACCCTACAGTCCTCTCTCACCCCCTCTGCTTTCCCCCTTTTACTAGAGAAAAAAGAAAAATCAAACACTTTTAGAATTCAGAATCCTTCACAATTTGGTTATAACTACTTTCATCTCCCCTTAATAAAGACATATTTTAAAATTAGACAGCTCTGCATTTCCCAAATGTCCTACATTTCCTGCTGCATTTCCTTTAATCATACCATTGCCTAGAATGCCTGGTCCCTCTTTTTAACTATTGAAAATATACCCAATCTTCAAATGTCTACCCAAATATTACCTTTCCCATGAAGTTCTCCCTAATTCCCCTAACTAGAAATAACTTCCTTATAAATGTTGAAAACATTATTTACAGATAATGTAAAAATCCCTTTCTACTCTACACAACACGTACACACATACACAGCATTCTTTATTTTGCATTTCACCTTGCACTCAAAGATCATATTTTATACAATCTCTGTATCATCCAGACATAAGGGAAAGAAGAAAGGAAAGGAGAAAAGGATTATTGATCATTTATTACATTCCCAACACTATGGTGTTGTGAGCACCCAAAAGAACTTTCTGTTTTCAAAAACTAACACTCATTGGGGAGATCACCCCTACAACACACAAAATTGAAGTAATAATAGAAGACATGATCAAGTAATAATAGGGGAAAACTAAAAGTATCTTTGTTTCACTCATTAAATAATATTTAGTATTATGCTGGTTGTTGAATAAATATTTATTAAAGGAATAAATTACCCTTCCTTTTAACAAACTCAGCTACCAATTAACCCTTCTAAAACCCTTCTTCTGATTATGTCATTAAGTCATTGAGTCACTCAGTTGACTCACTGTTTCTGCATCCACAATGCTTTGAAAAAAATCTAACCTCACTTCTTACATTACTTTTTCCCCTGCTTTGTGAGTTTTACAGATTCCTCAGAGCCTCTTTGAGAACCAAGGGAAAGAGAGATTAAGCAATCCAACCAGAGTAGCTTTCCTTCATTTGTCTTCTTGAAGTGATCTCCTTCTCAAAATTCTGCTTAAACATTACACTCTGTAGTGTATATGTGTGTGTGTGTGTGTGTGTGTGTGTGTGTGTGTTTAGTATCTATGAAACATCTCACAACACCTATAAAATATGTATGACAGGCACTATGTCTAGCATTTGACCTAATTACATTATTTAATCCTCCTAATAATCTTATGAGATATATAAAGTACTACGATCATTCACACTTTACTGATAAGGTTTAAAGACATTAAATAACTACATCCAAGGCATACAACTAGTAAGTGTTGAAACCAGGATTTTAATCTAGGCTGATTCCAAAGCCTGACTTTTACCTACAGTGCTAGTTTTATTGCTTCTCTCCATACCTGAAAACCACTACTAGCCCAGTTCAGCTATTCTCTGCATCTAACTGTACAGGCCCCACACCTTTCTATCACCATATCTGTGATCAAACTGCTGCCAGAGGACCCATCTTAGTACCAGCCTCAATCCAGAACAATTGTGAACAGCCATAACTGGCCACCCTTCTATAGCCAACTTAATCATCAGCTTTTCTTTATAACTCACTCTGCAGGTATAAATCCCCTACATTTCTCTATTCCTGAATGCTCACAACAGATTACCTAATATAATTCTGGTGGCACTAACCCACTTTCTACCCTGTATAATTATTTTCAACGTACGTACCAACCATACCTATTTGACCTAATAGTGTGTTCCCTGAGGGCAGATTCTAGAACTGATTCATCTCTATCACTCCTACCATTTAAATAAATTTCCACTACATATCCATTAGAACGGCCAAAATCCAGTACACTGATGACATCAAATACTGGCAAGGATGTAGAGCAACAGGAATTCTCATATACTACAGCGGGAATGCAAAATGGCACAGCACTTTGGAAGACAGTTTGATAGTTTCTTATAAACAAAATATACTTTTACCATACAATCCAGCCACTGCACTCCTTGGTATTCATCCAAAGGAGTTAAAAACTATGTCCACACAAAAGCCTGGATATGAGTGTTTATAGCAGCTTTATTCGTAACTGCTAAAACATGCAAGCAATCAAGATGTCCTTTGAGTAGTTTGAATAGTTTAAGTAGATAAATAAACTGTGGTATATCCAGACAATAGGATATTATTCAGCACCAAAAAAAAATTAATAATAATAATATTAAAAATAATAAGCTATGAAACCATGAAAAGAGATGGAGGAAACTGAAATGCATATTACTAGGTGAAAGAAGCCAATTTTGCGAAGGTTACATACTGTATGTTTCCAGTTATATTTTGCCTCTGCAAAAGGCAAAACTATGGACAGTAAAAAGACCAGTAGTTGCCAAGGGTTGGGGAGAAGAAGGGACAAATAGGAAGAACACAGAGGAGTTTTAGGATGGTGAAATTCTTCTGTATAATACTACAATGGTGGATACATGCCATTAGACATTTATCCAAATCCATAAAATGTACAACACCAAGAGTAAATCCTAATATAAACTATGGGCTTCAGGAGATAATATGTCAATGCAGGTTCATTGATTATAACAAATTTATCACTTGGGTGGGGTATGCTGATAGTGGGGGAGTCTGGCACAAGGGGTATGTAGGAACTCTCTGTCGTTTCCACTTAATTTTTTTGTGAATCTAAGACTGCTCTAAAAAATAAAGTCTATAAGAAAAGGAACTTCTCATCCTGTAAGAGCTCAAGAAATGCTTGTTGAATCATTACAAGAGGAAAAAAATAAATAAACTAATATTGGGGGTGGGGGGGATAGATAAAACAGGTAAAAAGGATTAAGAGGTACAAACTTCCAGTTTAAAATAAGTCATAAGTCATGATGATGTGATAAACAAATAGGGAATATAGTCAATAATGTTGTAACTATTTTCTATAGTGATGAATGGAAACTGGTCTTATTGTGGTGATCATTTCATTAACACATAAAAATACTGAATCACTACGTTGTACACCTGAAACTAATATAACACTGTATGTTAATTATAACTCAATAAAAAGTAAAATAACAAATAAACCAATGCTAATATTTATAATTATCTTTATAAGTATAGATTTAATTAAAATGATGTTTATAATTACAGAACAGAGTTATACAGAATGGCAAAGTAAGCAGATGTGAAACTACAGGAACAAATAATCTTTGTTTCTTACGGTATGAATCTACCAACAAGTAAAAGTAATCAAATTGATATCCTACGTTGAACTCTACTAAAATGTTTAAAGCAGTTAAAAAAAAACTTTATCAGCAGCCTAGACAATAAACTATTGATTTAAACTCCCCATTAAATAGAACCTAGAAACAGTAAAGTTAAATTCTAAGTGAAATTTATGTTTATATACAATTCCTTTTTTTAATGCTTGTTAAAACTTTATGATGAATTCCAATGAAACTAAAACAACCAATTTGTTTACTTCATTTTTTAATTTAGAAAGCAAAGGTAATAGCAATATAATAGATGCAAATCACAAGTAATACAAATCTCTTCCTTTAAAAAAAAATAAAGAAAAGTGGATTACTATTTTGAAAACTTTTCAGATGAAGCAAGTCTCATTCCTGCCACAATGAATCAGGTTGGTATAATAGCCTTGAAGAAAAAGGAACAATTTTCTACAACAATAATTTGGCTCTTTATCTGGTTACTGGTTTAGCTCAGATGTTGACCTTCCTTTAGTCAAGTATCAAAAGCCAACAAAAAACCTATTGTATTTTCTAAAAGATTTAATGTTATTTAAGTATAATTTTGAAGTCTTTTTGACATCCAGAAATTATAATTAAAGCCCTTAGGACTTTCTCACCCTTTTAAAATAAGCATACTCTGAACCAAAAGAATAATCTGTTTATTATGAAACTAAGGACAAACCTTTGAGATAATCCCTGAGGCCAAAAGGAACAAGAATTTTTATGTTTAGATTGTCATAACCAGAGAAAAGAGCCTATTGTTCACGCTATAAGAAAGTTCATCTTCGTGTGTGCCCCTTCTATTACAATTTTTATACCATTATTCAAAATTCTAATATTTAAAATTTTTTTAATTTGTGATGGTCAAAGGATTCATAATGAAACTGATATAACAAAATGACCAATCCCCAATTGTAAGTCCTCAAACACTGACGTCTCAGCCACTCTACCAATTCTATTCCTTTCACTCCAGGCCTAACCATTTTCAACAGCAAACTTTCTACCTGTAAGGTCGAGTTCCAACTTCTTTAAGATCCTTTAAAATACAGCTCCAACCTACTTTTTCTTCTCTCATCATCCACTATTCTACCAAATAGCACCCCATGTTCTAGACTCAGACTAACTATTCTCTGAGACTACCAAGCAATGTCATGGGCTCTGAGAGCCAGGAAAGCCCATGTTCAAAATCTGGCACCATTATTTACCAGTAATGTGATCTTTAGCACAATACTTAAACTCTCTGTGCCTCTTCTCTATATGAAAAATAAAGATTAAAATGCTTGTTTCAGAGTTGTGAAAATTATGCTTTTGATTAACACAGAGATAGCCAATACAGGTATCACAAACATCCATCTAATCATCTTTAAAAACATGAATAAGACACAAAGTAAACAGTTACAGAAACAAGATTTTAAAAGGAAGTTTAAAAAAAAAAAAGAAAGTTATATTCATACCAGAACAATCAGAACAATGACATACAACTAAATGGTGGAGTCACACCCTAACAAAACTTAAAAGGGCTAAAACAGTCTTTCCCTCATTTCTATACTCTCTACCCAACAAAACAAAACAATAAAAAATAATGACAGTTCTCATGCTTTATAAAGTGTTGCTTCAATATAGACAGCACAACAATTAACTCAGTATATTAAGAAATAGAGGTAAAGTTTGGTGAAATTCAAAGTAGTCACATTTGAGTTCAACTGGTCAAGGTCAGAATATTTTAATTCATCCTTGCCTGCTCTTTCTAACCTCACCTCCCACATGAAATTAGTCACTTGAATATTTTAGCTCTCAAACATCCATTTTATCTATCTCCTTCAGTTACTACATACTCCAAGCAGCCATTATTTCTCATCCAAACTGCTGCAACGGCCCCTAAAAACAGTTTCCCAACCTTGAGAATCTCTTGTCAACCAGTATCCTGCTGGCTCTCTACTGGCCATAAAGTAAAATCTTACCCTCACAGTCTAGCTTGCTCTCATTAACCCAGGTCCAGTCTGTTTCAAACTGCATTTCTAGTCATTCCTCATGTTCTACCTATCTATAACGGATCACTTGCCACATTCTCCAACACGCTCAACACCCTTATGTCTCTGTGACTTTGTCTTCTGCTACTAATGTTCTTCCATCCTCTTCCTACCTGGTAAACTATTCATCTTTTAAGATCGAATTCAAATGTGACCACTTCTTTGAATTTCACCAAACTTTACTTCTATTTCTTAATGCTGAGTTAATTGTTTTGCTATGTATATTCCCATAACACTTTATAAATAAATGCCTGTACTACTTTTGCATTCGATTATAATTACTTTACATAATTATCTCCCCCTTTAGAGTATAAACTCATTGAAGGCAAAGATCATATTTCCTCAGCTAGCAAACAGTTCACACAGAACAATATTCAGCAATAGTTTTTGCTAAATTAAAATTCAGCAAATATTTGAAAAATATCTGAACTGAGCTGAAGTTCAGAAAATAAACTATAAGTCCATGAAGCTAAGTCCCAAACTTCATCAATATCTTCAAATACAACAGAACTGTTCTCTGTCCAACATGATCAGGATTAGTAGTTGATTACTTAGAAAAGTCTGTTAAAGGAGGGAAACATACATACATTCCTTAAACACTTTATGTTAACTTAAAACATATATAAGTGTATAGGCATTCTCTAATGTAGTAACAGTCAAGGTATAGTCTGGAATTCTGCGTCCACCTAGTATAAACCATACCTATCATCTATATTGTTCAGTTTCCATCTTTTTAAAATGGACCAAGAACTTGAGAAGAGGAATCCTTCAGAGTTTTGCCGTTTTTTTCCCAACCTTATAAACTACTTAATTAAATTACTTAGTTACAATAACATAGAACTGGCATAAGAAGGTTTGGTTACCAATGCAACCAACTTCATACATAAGTGAACTGGTGAGAGAAGTACAGAGGTGTACTTAAGGACATCTTTTAATGGACAGGATTCATCATGCATTCATTATGCTTTGGGGATCAGTCAATACATGTTACAGAAAGACTGGGAAATATCAGTTACTCCAATGAGTCAACTAAGTAGAGTTTGGTTAAGAGAGTGTCAACATACTGCAACTAAAGATAGTCCTTCTTGGATATATATAATAGCAGAATCACTTTCAAGTTAAATGCTCTGAGCTAGTTTCCTTATCTGGTAAAGAAAGGATGACCTATTGTATAGCCCTAATATCCGGACTTACTCTTACCTATCAATCTTAGCTCCCACTTCTGAACATGATGTTGCCTATAGGCCCTTTGGTTGTTCATATCTTTAAAGGTAATTAACCTCTTTGCAAAAAGTATGTATTTTTTAAAATCATGGCTCAACTAAAACCTTGTTCCAGAACCAAGATCCTCTCTTCCCCCCACCTTCTTGATCCATCAGTTTCTTTTACTTATCCTACCTGCCTGCTTAGACTGTGAACATGTATTCAACTTGCTCTGTGACATCTATAATCTTCTTTCCCTTTATTGCCTGATCAGACTTTTGACTAATCATACTGCCTTTAGAATAAATGTAAGTTGAGTTTCTTCCTGCTTACTATCACACTGCCTGTTCCATATCGAACACCTATTTTTAGCCAGATTTCTACATACCTGCATACTGGCTCATTTCTTTCCTATCTGTTTTTGGTGTAGCTTCTCAGTCTATATCCTAACTTTTCTACTTTGCCTTGGCACTCCCAACTCTTCTGTCTTTTCAGTTAAAATCCATAGCCATTCATGGTTGCCAAGATTACACACAAAGTGCAATGAATACAATTAGAATAAAAAAGCAATGGCTCCAAGGCACTAAAGGATCCCAGAAAAAGCTGAAATTATGTTCTATACGTGCTATTTGCTATGATACAATAAATGAACTTAGATATTTTAGAAAAATTTCAGTAACAGTTGAAATAAAAAGATTTTCTGGGTTTTTCTCAGTTATCAAAGAAATTAAAGGAATCAGAGTACCTTATTCTTTAGGAATTTGAATTTTCTAAAAATTTACATATATAAATGTTTTAAAGAAAGATGAATTTTATTACAATCATATCTTAAATAATAAATAGTATGCATAGTATGAGTATAGCTTGGCTATCAGGTTTGAGAGAAGAATAAGATAACTGCTTAATTCTCTTGGTCTTGTTCTAATTTTCATAGTCTATAATTTTTGTATTATTTCCAAACCTATATTGAGTAGTAAGAATTATGGCAAGTTTAAAAAACAATATCAATTTTTTAAATTGGTGTATAGCAACCTTCAGAGTTTTTAACACCCCTGAAATGTTATTTAAGAAGAACAGAAACAAAACTTTCTTTTGATGAAATCTTCTTTTTGACTAGCCATAATAGAAAGAAAAAGCACTAAGATAACTCTAACTTCTGATTCTAGAATAACATTGAATAATAAAATGCTGCTTCAATAGTCAGCTGCTTCAAAGTATTTTCAGATTACTGCATGCACAGAAGCATAAATGATAATAAACAATGTATAGCTTCTGTCACAATGGATACAGTTAACAAAAATCCCATTTTTAAAAAATCTGAATATTTTTCTTTATCTTACTCTAATACATCATCAACATACAGGTGAAACATACAGATCAGCCTTCCTTCCCAGCTATAAAGCAGTAGTATTTCTATTCATCATATTTTTCCTAGACAAAATGTTTATACTTAATATATCCTTAAGTATACCTTCAATTTAACAAACACAATTCAAGTGCAATGGAAAGAAATTAGGTAAACATCAGCTACCACAACAAAATTTGTCATAGATTTTTATATGAAATGTTCTCCTAGCCATCTAAAAGATAAAAGCACACAAGCTAGCACACCAAAAGTACAAGCATTAAAAACGTACCAATTTCTTCCACTTCTTCCAGGAAATCATTATATTCTCTTAGACTAGGAAAATCTTCTTCCCTTTTATTATATCTTTAAGAGAAGGGGAAATAATCAAAATATTCCAAATCACTTGCTTTCAATATTATCTAATTGGTTTGTTCTTACCTAATTCATATACGATACACAAAAAAGGACTGCTTACTGTGTAAAATAGTTTTCTTCACACCAGGTTTTTAACTAGACCAAGAATGTGGTTCTTAAATTCTTATGACTACAGAGAACGAATAAAATCAGGAGAGAATGTTACAATATATAAAATCCTTCTAAGACTTAAGGGAAAAAGAAAGAAATTAGTACCCTGAAGGAATGGGAAACAGCTTAAATGAGGTCTACTATTGGAAAGATGATATTGTTTACTTCTTATAAATAGATTTACTAATTTCCAGAAAGCTAAAAATTAATTCAAAAGACACCTTCTTGCTTTTCATAAGTTATAGTCTAAATAATGATAGATCAAGAAAACATAAATATTGTAATGTACCTGTGAAGAATTAGAAAACCACAGGGCTTAATGATAAAAGATAAGAATCTAAGAGAGACTATCTCCCAGAAGCAATTCAAAAAATAAACGAGCAGCTTGGGGTATTGATAAAGTAACACCAGTTAAGTACCTAGAAAGATGCTGCTAAAACATTTGTGACCAATGTTGAAATGTATACCACCTAAGTAAATAGACAGAGAGATAAATAAATAAATACTAATTCTTTAAATCTGAAAAACAAGAAGGTGGCTTACAACAAAAGGACAGATAAAATAAAACTCAAGATTACTAACAAAGAGTAAAAAGTTAAATTATAAGTGAAAAAGACAGAGTATTAGAAATATATATGTACACACACAGAGATACATATCAAAATAAATCATAGCTAACCATAATTTTCTTTAACAGCTTTCAAATCTCAACTTAAATGTTACCTCCTCAGGCCTCACCTGACATGACTGACTCACAGCAACACTTAGTCACTAACTTCATAGCATTTTTCTCAATTTATAATCACATATTTGTTTTGTTTGCCTGTTTTATTGTCTGTCTCTATACTATCCAAGCTACTATACTACAAGACTTATGAGGGCAAGGTTTGTAGCTGTTACACTCGTTTTGTACTTAGGGCCTAATATGTAAACACTGCGCACAGTAGGTACTCAAGATATATTCGCTAATTAAAGAATAAAGCAAATAAATTGTGAAGCCATCAATTAAGAGGATTTATTCTTCTCAAACAAAGGTTAGATAATTAATATTACTGAGTTCTCTAAGAACTTAACACATTTTTAATGCTGAACAAATACATAGATGAGTAAGTATTCACTTGCCGAACTATACAAATTTCTACAAGCAAATAATTATATCAATTACTGAAATAATTGTTAAAGTCCTCTTTGTGAACTGAATCATTCAAGCAGTAGTACTTACATCTTTAGCACCTTTTTCCTAATCTCAACTTCTTTGTCAACAGTAGGATCTTCAAAGAGTTGTACCCTGAAGTTGCTCTTTCTAAGTGGAGTGCCACACTCAGGACAATTTCCAGCTCCTCTCACAAAGAGTAAATCCACACAACTTTCACACCTATAAGGAGAAAAATACAATGTAACTTTTAGGCTAGTATTCAAATCTACAAATCTATATATAGTTTGCCCTTCTTTTGTTTTGGTTTATTTGTTTGGGTAGAGTTTTCTTTGTGGGGCAGGAGAGGGCAGGAAAATTAATCATTGCTACTTAAAATCCTATTAAAAACCTTTGGGAAAAAGTTCGTTTTCATTTGGAGCCTACTTCAGACATAAGTGTCTGAAAGGATGCCAGTTTACTTTACAAATTAAATAAATCTACAATTTTTTTTAAATTGAGTTGGAATCTAGGAGGATTCAGACAGCAAGATAAGGAGCAAAGAGGCACGTAAAAAAGCAGTCTAGGGTCACCTCCATTCTCAGTCCAGTATCACCCTTAGACCTGGCAGAGGCCTGCACTTTAGAGAGCCCTGCCTACCACAATCACTAAAACAAAGATTTTTTTTTTCCCTTTCAACCTTGTAAGAAAGTTTTTCAAAAGTTCAACAGGCAATTGAGTAAGTAGAAATTATTCAAAAGGGAGAGGTGCAAGCTGAAGGGGGCCCCCCAGGACAGAGGATAAAGAACTGAGAATGTCCAGATATATGTGGAAAAAGGAGAAAATCACCGCAGCTTCTGCCCTGAGAAATCCTAGAAAGAGCGACTTATAAAATCTTTAATCAGTTAAAGCTGGCTGCCCTAAATCCACCAAAGTGATTGCCCAGGCAAGCCAGGTTTCCCCTATACCTGCATCCCCTCTTGTCTCTCTTCTTGGGTAGTATGGTTTGGGGAAGAGCTTAGAACTTCCTGCAAGTCGAGTCGGAAAATAAAGGAGCTGGCAAGGTTAACCTCCCTGTACAACATTCCCAGGGAACTGACAGGATTAGCTCATACTTTGTTTTAGATGGGTCCAGGCATCACCCAATCACCCCTGCCCTGCCCTAAAAGATCCATGCTACTAGTCAGACTAGCAAGTGGAAAGGCTGACCGGGAGAAAAAAAGCCTCTGGGTCTTAAGGATGCAGGCTCCTGGGAACTCAGGATGCGGTGTTGGAACTAAGGCTGTGCCAAGGGTATAGCTTGATTCACAACTTTTAAATATTTCAACATTTTGGTATATAGTTCTCCAGTTGTAATATTGCCCAACTCCAGATATGTTAGGGCCACACCAACTCTAATCACTCCGTTTGTAGCATTACTTGAAATTATTTATTTCTTTATGTGTTGATTTTTCTGCAACCTCCACTAGGATGGAAGGCAGGAATTTGCCCTATCTTGTTCTCTATCCCCAGTGTCTGACAGTTAATAAGTACTCAATAAACTATACATCACCCCCCCCAAAAAAAAATAAAAGGAAAAAGAGAAATTCTAATAAATAAGGGAAAAGTTGATTTCTTCCAAGTATGGAGTTGACTTTAATAACCTAAATGATAAGAATGACACAGGGAAGGTAAGAATGTTTAAGGTTGGTTATTAGTAAAACACTAACATTGACTTTTGCATATTTCCATCTTAACAGTGCCAACAAAAAACGGAGGGGGGGGGGTAATCCCTAAGAGGGAGACTAGAGATCACAGCTATCATTATTAAGTGCAACAAAACCCCATAAAATTTACTTGGGATTGGGAAGATGGGGAGTGGTACATTTCTCCTAATCTTTGTGCTTGGAGGAAATTAAATCCAACTGGAGAAGCTGAAAATGAGCACACTTCACACTGACAAAAGATATTTATAGGCAAGGAGCCATGTGAAACACAACTATTGAGCCACAAATAATATTCTGAATTTCAAGGTCTTGGAGAGTAGACTCAGTCAATAATTCAGTTAACAAGGTAATATAGAACACTCTAATACTTCTGAAAGTCATACTGTAATCTTAAACTTATTATTTGTTTCCACAATCAGTTCTACACTTCTGCTTTTTAAAACTCTGCCTTAAATCATAAGGATTTCAGCAGTATTAAAGATGTTTAATCATCCCGCTCTAGCTTCCCCTTACCCTCTACTAGCACTTCTGCTGGTCTAGCCAGCTTGCTAGTACAGACCTTTACTTCTAAGGGGTCTGAACCCTTGGTTACCATTCTCTTTCTAGGTTGTGGCTGCTCTACTTACATTTACTATAATGGGCTTGGGAGCACCAAGAGATGTCCTAGTGGATCCCTTATGTGCCAGATATATTCTTCCCTGTAATCATTGTGATGATGAGCCAAGTCAATTACTCTTGCCAGGATGGTGACTCCTTTTCTTCCCTGGTGATCTTTCGGCATAAGGAGCTCGAAGTTACCAGACAGTAGGCATGGCTTAAAGTTTAATGGAGTTCTTAATGTGTCCCTCAGTGGGACATTTTCAGTTCTGAAAACAAGGACCTCTAAGTCCACAGAGCCTAAAGTTACATAGATAGAAAATACAAATTCCCCAAGTAATGACCAGTGGTAATACCAAGTGAAGCCACTCCTACTTCCATCTCTTGGTTCCAGGACTGATATATTTTACCTCTTAGGGATACCCAAAATAATGGTCATAGCCATATTATGACTGAATATTTAGGATGCAGAAAGCATCCTGGAGGATGGTGCCCACCCTTGCAGAGTACCACCTCCCATCCAGCACATTAATTGCATTTATGAGCCCATTTACTCTATCAATCCAGAGGAGTAAGTGTAGAGCAGAGTTAGGACTAGTGAATTCATGAACTGAGGCTCACAGTCACGTATCTTTTCCTATAAAGTGGGACTCTTGGTAAGAGAAAATGTTGCTCAAGATACCCCATTGGTGAATTAAACACTGTGTTAAATCATCAGATAGTAGTGTTGGCCACAGCCCTACGAGCAGGAAAAGCACACCTGTACCCATAATATGTGTTAATCCTAGACTAGATGAATTGCTGTCCCTCTCAGGATGGGTGAAGGTACGGTTTTAGAAGCTTCAGTTTGACCTTCCCCACTATGGTAGCCTTTATCTCACTGGTCAAGGAACCAATTTGAGAGTTCTGCCAAATACCATGTATATCCATTGCAATTACACATCCCGGAACCTAGGAAATGACTACAAGGTGAGAATTCAGACCCACTATGAGCTAGATCTGAGCCAAGGCTCTATTTATTATTAGGTGATAATAATAAATCTGACTTTCATATACTCCCATTCTAAGCTAGTATCACGTCAGGTCCCCAGATTTCAATGTCAATTCACACCCTGTGGTCAATAATCCCTCACAGGTTTGAAGTCAAAACTGAATCACTGAAGGTGTCTGGGCAGAACAAGCATGAAACAGTAACTGGACTGAAGAGTGACTCAGGATTTTACAAAGAATCAAAAAAAGGGAGAGGGAATAGCTCAGTGGTAGAGCTCATGCTTAGCATGCACGAGGTCATGGGTTCGAGCCCCAGTATCTCCATTAAATAAAAAAATAATAACAACAAACAAGTAAACTTAATTACCTCCCCCCACCCAAAAATTTAAAAAACAAACAAAGAATCAAAACCAAGCCAGTATCACCAGGTTAGGCCCAGTAAAGACCTTGAGGCCTGTCTAGTATTCCTTGGGCTGTTGCCAATAAAGTGAATTCTCAGACTTCTCCAATCTGGTCTGGAACCCAGTCCATTAAATCCAGCAGACTAGGTACAACCATCTAACCATCTGCATGGATATTACACTTATTAAGTGTACCTTGTTTCTCATCCTAATCTTTCTACTAGAATATGCTTCTATAGATAATATGCATTTTTAATCCAATGTTTTATTTTCAGTTGGACACTTTAATGGCACAAGAACAGACTGCATAGTCAACCAGATGTAAACATGAAAGCTATTGGTGTAGAGGTAACCATAATCTTTTCCCAAAATTTATTATGGAATGAGAATGAAGGAAAAAAACAAAAAGAGTATCTCACCAAGGGAACCATTCAGGCAATAAAAAATTCCTCCATAAAAGATAAATAATAACAGTTATACAAGTTTTTTTAGTTTTTAAAGTATGCATAAAATACATGACTTTAAATAAAGTATCTCTATTTGGATCACTTAGCCTCCATCAAAATGAAAAATAGACCAAAAAATAAATCCTCCAAGCAACTGGCACACCTACCTCTAAAAATACAACCTTATACATAATAGAATATCAAAAATGGGATAATAAAAAGAGAAAGACAACTTACCTTACCTAGAGAGCTAATTTCCTAAAGCTTTGTAAGCATATTCGTACTTCCTCAAGTACCCAAACTAATTTATTAAAACATTATACAACTCCTACACTGTCTCAAATACAGTACACCATTTTTGTCCCTGTCATTATCACACTCACTCTATCACCCTCTTGTACCCATCTATGGGCAATATGATCCACAGTATCCCCAAAATGTATTCATATCGTCCAGACATGTCAGTCATACTAATAATGAATCCCACCATCTTTACCCTCAGTTATGGACTCCTCTAACTGTATCCACTCCTCTCTCCCTAACAGTTTTCCAGATCTGACTTACGGTCTTCCTGTTCACCACTGCTCCTAGCATCATTTTTGGCAACTTAAACATCCTCATAAATGAGCCAACCATTATCCTAGGCACTTCCTTAATCCTGATGATCTCTTGCCACATCTCAATTTAGTCACCCACCCTCATACCTTCAAACTTCAACCTTGTCATTATTGTCATTATCAACAGATATATCTCCTCTGGATTCTCATTTCTGGCATCCCACCCTCGGAATACCTCTTCCTCGCCTTTCAGATGACTTGCACTAAGTACCATCACTCTGTCCTTTGATTCCACAAGGACCTCCCATTCACTGACACTACTACTCTTCCCTGATCATCACCCTCTGGAGGTCCTAACTTAACACTGGCTAAGATTTCAGCATCTAGTATTATAACCAATCCTTTGCAAATACACTTAAGTCATTTGCCCCTCTCTCCACTATTATACTCCTTATCCATTTGTTATTGAACCTGTCTATCCACCCTATGCCTGTTAACTGAGCTGCTCAATTTTGCTGGAGAAAGCATCATCCTTACAGACTGAATTCACTTTAAAGGTATCACCACAGATCTCATATAAGCACTCAACACTGCCAGACATTCATTCTACACTTTCTAAGTAAATTCATTTTTCCCAATCTCTGAGAGAACTATTTCATACTTTCTCTTCTCTTCTCAGACTTCCAACACTTCCTATTCTTACCCTAATCATAGCTGGTGCCTTGACCTCATATGTTATTAACATGGGATGTGATCAGACAAAAATCACCTCATTTCCAAACACTAATTTTATCAATCCAATTGCTTCTACAACCATATTATCTGTATTCCTTGCATTGCTTTAAAATGAAAAAGTATTCATGCTCATATCTGGGGCCAGTCTCTCTCTTCCGCTTGTGCTCTGCATCCTTAATCTCTACGCAAGTACTTTCATTCTGCAATTTCCCTTCTTTCTCCTGCATTATGAATTTCTACATCTTCTGAAATTTCTACTGGAATACAAACATGCCTTAGTATCAACAACCATCTTAAAACACACACACATACATACACACACACACACACACACACACACTACCCTACATTCCTTTCCAGTTACCACCTAATTTCTCTGCGCCTGTACACAGCAAAATTCCTGAAGCAAGAGTCGCCTTAATTCTGTCTTCACTGCTTCACCTCCCTTCTCTAACTCATTTCAATCCATCTTTAATTCCTGACTTTCCACTGAAATAATTCTAAAGAATTTCACCAATGTCCTCAATCTTGCCAAAGCCAATAATTAATAGAGAATTCTCTGTCCTTATCCTACACCACCTCTCAGCAGCATTAACAGAACTGACTACTTCCTCTATCTGGAACACTGTATTTTTCAGGCTTTTGTGACTTTACGCTTATCTGATTTTCCTCTTACCTACCTGCTCTTTTTTTGTTTCTTTTGCTGGCGCCTTCTCCCCTATAAAACATCTAAAAGTTTAAGTGCCCAGTATCGTGGGCACTCTATTCCCTCTATAAATGATTGCTTTCAGTACAACTGGTTTTAACCGTGACTCTCAGAACTAGACTATAGCTCAATCTCATTCCTGAGCTCTTGACTCCAGCTCAACTACCTAATCAACAACCACTCAGATGTCTAGAGTCATCACAAACATAACAGTCTAAAAGAGAGTTCTTTATTCTTTCACCCTGTTCTACCTGCTCCTTCCCCAACTAGTTCTACTTCAGTAAATGTCAGCACCATCTACCCTGTTGCTCAATCCAAAAACCTAGAAGCCTTCCTAGATTTCTCTCTTCCTAATTCCTCACAGCTAACTTATATCAAGACCAACTGACTTTGCATCAAAAACACATATTAAACCACATCCACTTTTGGCCATCTCCACTGCTAAAGCCTCCCAACTGCTCTCCTTGCTTTCACTATTGCTCCCAACCCACACTCACCTCTTTCTCCCAAATGTATTCTCTATAAATGATCTCTTTAAATCAGAAATTGGAGGGGAGGGTGTAGCTCAGTGGTAGAGTACATGCCTGGTGTGCACAAGGTCCTGGATTCAATCCCCAGTATCTCCCTTAAAATAAATAAATAAACCTAATTACCCCCCCAAAAAAATAAAAACAAATCAGAAATTATTTCATTTCATTCTCTTATTCCTGACTCAAGTGTCTTATGTTAAAAAGCAGAAAAGAAAAATGTGTTACCAGAGCCTTGAAGAAACTTCATGATCTGACCTCAATCTAACTCCCTAGCTTCAAGTCCTACCAATTTACTCCTGTCTTCTTTCTGTCCTTCCAACATACAAAGTCATTCAAGTTCAGGGCAACTACTTTCATCTTCTCTGCCAGAAACTCTCCTCTCCCCAGTTTTCCTATGGCTGTTTTTTCTCAGCATTCAAGTCTCAAACCAAATGTCATCTGTTCACAAAGAATCTTAGAGAAAATTTGTCCCTACTCCTATCTAAGCCTAAGTCCTTCATTTGTGTCATAAAATAACCAAATTTCTTGTTAGAAATTGATCTCTCCATCTTTTAAAAGATCTTATCCATCAGATACAGCCTCCCCTTTAGAGATGCCTTCTTTACCACAGATATAAGACATCTAAAAGTTGAAGTACCCAGAGTTATATCCTGAGCATTCTTCTTCCTCCGTAAATGAACACATCTACTACAAATGGCTTAACTGTGACTGTCAGAACTAGATTTCAGGTGTTCTCCTATGAATTACCCACTTCAATGATGCAGACAAGTGGGATCAGCAGCAGTTTTTCTACAATTCCTGCTCTTCCTGATTTCCTGAATGTAGCAGTTGCCCTACCCTTACTGCTCTAGTCCTTCTAACAGATTTGTAAGTCTGTAAATTGTCCATATTAAATTCCTAATGGCTTAAAATATCTAGGGTGGTTTTTGCTTTCCTGACTAAACTCCAACTGATACACATCCTTCTCTTTATAGCTCACTTATCAAAATAAATAATTTTATATTTGTTAATTTTATGTTTACTGTCTGTCTCCCTACTAGATTATTCGACAAGAACAGGGATCACATTTGTTATGCTCCTTATTGTATCCCAAGCCCTATGTTTCAGGACAAATATTGGTTGAATGAATGTAACACCTTGGTAAAATAAAGTTTCACTCACTACCTCAAACATAACAGCTCTAACTCTCTAAGTTCTTCATACCACAATTTAAACTCATTTAAATTTAGAAACAACACCTCTGAACTTTGCCTTCTTCTCTTCATTTGGTTAATAAGCCACCTCAGAGCCTTGGAATTACCCTTCATTTCAACCTAGCATCCGGGCACTCACCATCCTGCAGTAGGATACAACCAAGAACTCTCAAGTTAACTTTTTACTTTTAAATGCATGGGATTATCTCCATTTGTGATGAAATGAGGTTATCTCTATGCTAAAACCAATAATAGAATCTGATTTTTCTGATCTAAATATCTAGTTTTGATCTTAATTTAAAATTATCTAATGATCATTCTGTTATAAAAGTCATATAATCAAAATTAATATTAGATCCCTTAAAATGTGCTCTTTAACTCATTTAAATAAGTGTTCAACAAGGGAAAATGAAACCATTCAGTATAAACAAAAGCAAGTATAAAATTGCTCTTCATTATTGTTTAGTTTTACAGAAAACTCCTATTTATTCAGAAAACCAAAATATTTTTGAGGAAAATCTACACATCACAGAAAATGGGCATTTATTTAGTTGCTGAATTGAAAGTCATTCAATGAATATTCATTAAGTGCCTACTAGGTGATAAGCACTGTTGAATACACTGGGGATGCCTCAGTAAGCAAAACAAAGGTCCCTGCCCTCATGCAGCCTATCAGAGAGACTAGAGAAACATCATATAAGACAGACACTATAATGACTCTGGCTTTTACTGTGCATAAAATGGGAAGTTACTGCAGAGTTTAGAGCAGAGAAGTAACATAAATTACTTATTTAAAGGATCACTCTGGCTGCCATGTGGAAAACAGGCTATAGGCACATGAGCAAAAGCAGGTAAACTAAGTCACGATTATTACTATAACCCAAGCAAGAGATGAAAGCACTCAAACCAAGGTGACAGCAGTAAAAATGGAGTATAAGATTCTCACCTTATACAGACATTAACAGAAGAGGAACCACAAACACCAAGAAGCATAAAAAGATGAACAATTAGGGAAATACATTGTATAACCACAGTAAAATATCATTTCACAAGTGAAAATGTTTAGAAATTTTAAGTCTGATTGGCAAAGATATAGAAAACCAGATTTTCACACTGCCAACAGGAATATAGACTGTACATCCTCTTTGGAGAACAACTTGGCATTTCCTAGTAAAATTAAACATGCACATGCCTTATAACCTAATTATTCTATTCTAGGTATACATCCTGGAGAAAACCTAAACCATGTGAACAAGGAGACATGTACAAGGATATTATGGAAATATTTCCTATAGCAAAAACAAATTTGGAAACAACAGATATGTCTATTAATAACAGAATGGATACATTAAATACAATATAATCATGCAGTAGAATACTATACAGCTGTGGAAATGAACAAATTAAAACTATATGCATCAACGTGGATGAATCTCGGGAGAGAAGCAAGATGGTGGAGTAGAAGGACACTCGTAGCTCACCCTCTCCCACAAATACACCAAAACTCACATCTATGGACCTTTCAGCCAACCAGAGCACCTGCCGAACTCCAATAGAACATCGCCCTCTTCGAAAGACAAAGACACCAAAAATCTGGTAGGAGAAAAGGAAAAAAGAAAGAAGAAACAGCAAAACAGTGTGGGACCGATCCCGCGGGGAGGGAGCGGCAAAGGAGGACTGGCGCTCGTTTGCTGGGTCTCCCCATCTCCAACAGAGAGGCCAGCAGGACGGAGGGGGAGCATCCGAGGCTCAGATCTGCCCCAAGCACCCCTTGACCAACAGAACTGAGTTAAAAGGGCACAAAGGGTCCCCACGACACCAAGCCCAAGACGTGAGTGGGCAGCTGGGGACTGGGACAGGCCGCTCAAGCCGGGCGGAGGATGGGGGTAGCTGCACTGACGCAGCCCCAGGGGACTGTGGGGTGCTGCACGCTGTGGCTGGGAGGGGATACAGAGCAGAACAACCTCAGTCCCCCATAAATTGCAAAAAAAACAAAGCAACACAGCTGGTGTGCCCTGGGGGGAGGGGCACCGTAGCCTTTGTCTCCTCAGACCTGCACCACCATTACTGGCTCTTCCCCCGAGAAGAGAGGTGGGGTGCAGCCACAGCCACCATCTCCTCCTGTGGGCAGCACCTGGATGGGGGCAGGGCCGAGACCTGAATCCGCACCTGGGGGCTCCGCAACCTCCTAGGCAGGACTGAGACTTGTTTACAGCCCGAGGCAGACAAGATCTTTCTGCCCTGGCACCTCAGAGAACTCATGCCGCCAAGACAAACAAGGAGCTGAGATTTGGCACAGAGCAAGGGTGGGGCCGTTCCGTGGTCTTCCCCGAGCCTGCCTTCGGGGCGCCGACCGGAAGCGGAGTGGGCAGCTGCACAGAGCAGCAGAGCGACCGGCGCCAGGAGAGGGCAGTCGGCCACTCGCCTTCCTGGCAGGAATGCAGCACCTGACCACAGTGCTAGGAGGGGGCGCGACCCGCCCACCTGCCTCCCCGGAGCGCAGCATCTGACTGCGGCATAGGGAGGGGGAGTGACCCACCTGACAACCAGGTAAGAGCTCAGCTTCTGACCCAGTGTTAGGAGGGGGCACGATCTGCTAGCCGACAGCCACTGGGAGCAGCACAGACAAGCGCGCCAACAGAGGGCCTCTGGAAACAGCAAACTAAGTTCGCAAAACAGGGTGAAGACACAAAGACCTCTGAATAAAATCATTAAGAGCACAGTATCTCCAGGAGAACTAGATAACTGATACTCCTTAAGCCACAGTGCCAGAGAGATATGAGCAATATGAAGAAGCAGAGGAGCGATTCACAATATAAGATCAAGAGAAATCCCCTGAAAGCACGATCAAGGAAATAGACATTGATGGCCTACTAGATCAAGATTTAAAAAAAGGAGTGATCAAAGCACTGTAGGAACTAAAAGAAATAGTGTTTAGAGATATAAAATATGTCAAAAATGAAATAGAAGCTATAAAGAAGAACCAAGTAGAATTAGTAAACTCATTTGCTGAGATGAGAGTTCACCTAAAGGCTGTACAAAGCAGGCTAGATAATGCAGAGGAATGAAAAGTGACCTAGAAGACAGAACAACAGAAAGCACCCAGTCAGAACAGCCGAGAGAAAAACAAATAAAAAACAATGAAAACAATATAAGGGACCTATGGGATAATATAAAGAGTGCCAATCTATGCATAATAGGGGTCCTAGAAAGGGAAGAAAGAACAAAGGGGATTGAAAAGGTATTTGAAGAAATCATGACTGAAAACTTCCCAAACCTAAAGGAATCAGATATCCAAATACAGGAGGCTCAGAGGGTCCCAAACAGGAAGAACCCAAACAGACCCACGCCAAGACATATCATAATCAAGATGGCCAGAGTCAAGGATAAAGAAAGGATCCTGAAGGCAGCAAGAGAAAAACAAAGAGTGAGTTACAAGGGAACCCCCATAAGGCTCTCAGCTGATTTCCCTACACAAACACTACGGGCCAGAAGGGAGTGGCAAGATATATTCAAAGCCCTGAATGAAAAAAAGACAAAGCCTAGGATACTCTATCCAGCAAGGCCATCCTTTAGAATAGGAGAGATAAAGAACTTCACAGACAAGCAAAAACTAAAAAGAGTTCAGCAACACTAAACCCATGCTAAAAGAAATATTGACAGGTCTACTCTGAGTAGAAAAGAAGCAGGATGCTACAAAAATGAGAAACTCAATAACTGGAAAGGAGATAACTGCCATGAATTACAAAAAGAATAAACATAAAATTGTAAAAGAAGACAACTAAATCATTAAGAGTGGGAGAGGGAAGCAAGGAAAGCCACTGTGGAAAACAGTATGGAGATTCCTCAAAAGACTAGGAATAGACTTACCATAGGATCCAGGAATTCCGCTCCTGGGCATATATCCAGAAGGAGCCTTATTTCAAAATGACACCTGCACCCCTATGTTCATAGCAGCACTATTTACAATAGCCAAGACATGGAAGCAGCATAGATGTCCATCAACAGATGACTGAATAAAGAAGATGTGGTATATTTATACAATGGAATACTATTCAGCCACAAAAACCGACAACATAACGCCATTTGCAGCAACATGGATGCTCCTGGAGAATGTCATTCTGAGTGAAGTGAGCCAGAGAGAGAAATAAAAATACCATATGAGATTGCTCATATGAGGAATCTAAAAAAAAAAAACAAAAAAAACAAAAAAACATAAATACAAAGCAGAAACAGACTCATAGACATAGAGTACAAGCTTGAGGTTGCCAGGGGGGAGGGGGTGGGAAGGGACAGACTGGGATTTTAAAATGCAGAGTAGATAAACAAGATTGTACTGTATAGCACAGGGAAATATATGCAGGATCTTGTGGTAGCTCACAGCAAAAAAAAAATGTGACAATGAATACATGTACATTCATGTATAGCTGAAAAATTGTGCTCTACACTGGAATTTGACACAACATTGTAAAATGACTATAACTCAATTTAAAAATGTTAAAAAAAAGGATGAATCTCAATACTATAACTCAAAAGCACAATGTTAAATAAACAAAGTTGAAAAAGAACACATATATTAACTGGAGCCCTTGTACACTGCTGGTTGGGATATAAAACAGTACAGCCACTATGAAAAACAGGATGGCAGTCCCCCCCCCCAAATTAAAAATTACCATATATGATCCAGCAATCCCACTTCTGGGTATATATCCAAAAGAACTGAAATCAGAATCTCAAAGAGATATCTGCATTCCCATGTTTGTTATAGTATTATTCACAATAGCCAAAATATGGAGACAATATGTCCATCAGTGGTTGAATGGGTAAACAAAATGTGGTATATACTTACAACAGAATTCAGACTTTAAAAAAGAAGGAAATCATGGAACGAAATCGATGAACCTTGGGGACATTACGCTAAGTGAAATAAGCCAGTCATGAAAGGACAAATACTGTATGAGTCAGCTTACACAAAGCAACTAAAGCAGTCAAAAACCAGAGAAACAGAAAACAGAAAAATGATTGTCAGTGACTGGGAGGTAGGGGAAGTGGGAATGAGTGTCAATGGATATAGAGTTTCAGTTTTTCAAGCTGAAAAGTTCTAGAAATCTCTTACACAACAATGTGAATATACTTAACACTACTGAAATGTACACTTTAAAAAGGTTAAAATAGTTAACTTAATGTTATGCTTTTACCACAAAAAAAATTTACAAAAAGAACACATACATAATACATACACTTAACATAAAATGCAAAACTAAATAACATACTGCTTAGAGATCCAGCAATATGTGGCAAATCTATAAAGAAAGGAAAAAAGAATTGAGGGCAATAGTCTTGTCTTTGAGAGAAGGAGGAAATATGATGGAGAAAGAATAGAGGCTTCGAATTTATTAGTAATATCCTGTTTCTTAATTTGGGTAGTGAGTACAAAGGTGTTTGATTTATTACTATTTATAAAGCTATTCAAGTTATATACATACTTTTGTATGCAAAAAAAGATTCAAAAATGTAAACTCAACATTATAACCTTGGGAACTAGGATAACTTTTTGAAAATGCACATGGCCTTGCCATCACCCCCATTCTGACATAGAGAAGAAAGACAAAAAAGAGTTTGTGAGAAGTGAATTATAGCATGATGCTTTAGAAGCAGAAGTTTGTCATCAATTAGACCTAGCTGAATCCAGGCTAAGCCACTCACTAGTTTTTTTACCTTAGGCAAGTCACTTAAAGTCTACAAGCCACAATTCTCACATTCATGAAAAGAGGATATTAACAGTACCTACCAATTAGAGTTATTATAAAGATTAGATGAGATAACGAATAAAGAGCATTTAGTACTATGCCTAGGACACTGCAAGCATTTCTGTAGGAGTAAGAGTACTTTTTAAAACCTTCCTAGGTCATTTTAATCCTCCTCTTGCCCCACCCTGCACTTGAAAGATTTTGTTGTTATCCTGAAAGAAAGGTTAGAAAAATCCTGTTCAGAGTGATAACTCTAAAACCCATGAGAATTTTTCCTTGTTTCTGTGTGCCTTATCATTTCTGAAAAAAAAAAAACAAAAAAATTAAGGTCCACCAAGACATTTAAAAGTCAACCAAGAAGAAAGTTATTCAACATGCAACTCTTCAACATTACAAATACCATTAAGGACAAGCATTCTATTTTTAATCGGATATATTCCAGAGCTCTTCATAATGGACAATAAAATAATATTATATACTCAACCTCAAGCAGGAATAAACTTAATCATAATTCAAAAACTGGATTGTTCTTGCCTCCAAGATCATTAGAAAACCCAGAAGGGTCTGACAGATACAATTATCACTTGAATTTTTTTTTTATTCCCCCAACCATCCTCTTTGTTTTATGTGTTTTAATTCCCTTAGGACAGGCCCCAAAACTGGCCTCAATTCTCCCAAAAGCAGGGGTATCCAAGAATGATCCCAGCGGGATGAACTATAGTAAAAAGAAATACTCAACCAACTAAAGCTGCAAGCTGGCCAGACAGAGCAAGGTGTGTTAGATTCCAGGTTTATAAGTGAGTAATTTGCATGTACCAGAAACTCACAAAACCGTAAGTCACAAATCCACAAAGCACAAGGGTTTCTTGCACATATTACCATTGAAATGTTCCTCCACTCACCTTCCAAAATGTAGTTTAGGTTTATATTGCATTCCCAATCTAAAAGTGCATTATTAACACCTCAGGAAGCATATGGAAACCATTTCCCTGATCTGTTCCTATATTAAAAATGTTTACTATAAAAGAAACAGATCTCTGAACCCAAACCTTAACAACTTATTAAAACAGAAACTCTCAAACTTGATTTATCTACAAACATTCATTTTTATTATTGAACTGTAAGTCCTCACACTTTCTCCATATTATCGGAAAACATTTCCTATTTCTTAAAGAACGTTTATTCTCTCATTTTTTATTGTTTCAAATTTCAACTGTAATATATTTGGAGTTCTAACAAGTATATATCCAATCATTTTGTTTTTAATAATTAAATTATTGAACTATATTAATAAACCTGCCCAAAAGGAAATCTAAATAGTAGTCATACAACAAGTGGTACTATTCAGTGACTTACTACTTGTCCTATATCTGAAAGTTTCTCAAAAAGATTTTGAAAAACAAGTGAGGGAGGGGGTAATTTGTATTATTTAACAGATGTAATGCTTTTATTTTAACTGAATCATCACCTTAAGATATCACCAAAAACAAATATTGAAAAATAGAGTCCTTTTAAAAAATCATTTTCAAATTATATTTCTACTTTTACATGTCAAGATTTAAAATACATTTTTCTAAGATTATAGGTTTTAAACTGTACAGAAGTAGAAAAGGATTCTACACTTAAAAAAAGGTTAATTACATTGAACCTTTGCTAAAATCACCTCACATTATAAATAAAGTTCAAATTGTTTAGCACAACACAAAATATCATAGGTTGGACAGAAGAAAAGATTTTTATATTCAATATTCAGTTTAACTATAAATAGAAGCCATCAGCAATAAACTGCTCTGGTCATGCTTTGGTTTTCCAATGACCATCTTAATTTTAAGAATGCTCTATTTTTCTAATATTTTACAAAATTTTGTTTGTCTGTTGTTTAGCTCTCTAGCCAATTGATTTCTCCAGCACTGGACATGGTGTCAGCCTGTTTAATTATATTCCAAACTCTGGCCACAAACTTCCAAACTACTAGCTCTCAATCTCATTACCTACACTGCCCCTCTGGATCTTACCCAGACCCCCAATCTTTTGATACTTCCTTTATCTTCTAATTACAGCTTACCCCTAGTTGCACTACCTTTCATAATTGGCCAATACTCGAAGACCCAACATTTCAGCTATTACCACTTGCTAATTTATTTGCCTGGTTATTTACTGATACATTCCCTGCTTTTTTCCAGAAAGAAGTTTACTGAATCTTCAAAATTCCATTCTTCACCTAATCATCAAAATTCCAAACGTAAGAATTACCTTAGACTATTCCTTCTGACTCTCATAGAGAACAGAATCACCAAATCCTTTCAATTTACCTCCTAAACCTGTCTCAAATCTTCCTTACTTTCTTCAGTTCAACTCTAATGCCTTAGTGAATGTCTTAACACTCCTTAACATGAAAAAGAGGCTGAAAGTATGGGTTCTAAAACCAAAGAGCTCATTAATTTGTAACCATTTGTGATAAGCTTAATCTATTTATTAGACTATTTGACAGCTAGAAAGCAATACAAAGTCAAAAAACAATAAGCTCCACTACCTGGCAAAACAGACAAGAGAGGGTGCCCCAGCAATCTCATCACTGTTATTGCAGTCATAAATACATAGCAATAAACAAGGGGAAAGGAGGAACGTATTGAATATGAACAGTTCCCCGAGAAAAAGAGAGCTTCAACAGTACTGTACAACCCTAAGGGTATAAATGTATAAACCTGATGTTTATTTTCTAATTTTGAACTTCACAATACTGCAATAAAAATCATGAACACATAAACTTTTCATTTTACATATATATAGTAGTTTACATACAAACAGTGTTTTAACAGATATATCACTAACAACTCTTTCATGACACTATAAAGACAGAATAATTAAGTCAGGTTTAATTTCATTAAAAAGTGAACATTAAAAGACAGTGCTGTGTATAGCTGGCAAAAACAGTCATTTTCTATGCTGGGCAATGAGTCAAGAATCTCAAACTGCCACCAGCACCTGCACTAAATGTAAACCCAGACAGTAAACAATTGTCATTGAAAGGTAAATCCATGTGACTATACCTCCAGAGCTTAAGCAAAACTATTTTACATGAAGCAAAACAGCTTATTAAATGACCATATCCAAAGCAATTCTTTGTTTTGACAATAAGCAATTTAATCATTTTTTCCATCACTGTGGATCTAAAAGGTATGTTAAAATGTTATATTCTGCCAGGTGGATTAATATGGATGTATTAAACTATTCTTATACTAACACTGCTTCCTGGTCATTGTAATTCTAAATTACAGATAATGATAGGTTTAGAAAAATGATTCTGCTCAATTACTACTTACCATAAATTCTGAGTTTTCACTGCTTGATAACTTAAACTAAGTAGGAAAGCAGATGATACAATACATTCATAAACTGGAATTTAACCAAGTGAAAGTTGAAATCAGATAGTATTAAGGTCTATAACCTTACCAAATCACAGTGGAGGCAAGCATACAAAATGCTTTATAGTCAAGGAAGATTAGACAAATCACTCAACCACTTTGTACCCTAGTTTATTCATCTATAAAATAAGAACATGGGTTAGATGGTCTCTAAGATTTCTTCCAACATAAAGAGTCTATGATTCTAAGAAATTAACATATATGCACCTGCTGGAAAGTAGTAAGCCATTCCTCTTTAATTAGTCATTTTAAATGATACAGGCTATAGCTATTGCATTCACTAAAAACTAAAGTACTAACGAGCAATGCAGCTATGGCCATTTCATCCATAAATTAATATAAACATAAGTACTAAAGACACTTGTGCCCATTTGATCCTCATTAAGAAATTTTTGGGGGGTGGGGGTATAGTCAGTGGTAAAGTGTGTGCTGAGCATGCATGAGGTCCCAAGTTCAATCCCCAGTACCTCTACTGAAAAAAGAAAAAAAAGAAAAGAAATTTTCATTAGCACCAATGGTAATTGTTTAACTTCACTAATTTACTTTGACTGAGGGAGAGGCAATCTGAATTTGCAAAGTTTCAACACTGAAACAGCTTTAAAAAGAAAAATCTATTCTCTCAATGATTAAAATCAAGAAACTGTAATACTAAGTGAAGTAAAATCAGAAAGAGAAAGACAAATATGATAGAGTATCACTTATATGTGGAATATAAAATATGACACAAAAGAACTTATTTATCAAACAAAAACAGACTCACAGACACAGAAAACAAACTTATGGCTACCAAAGGGGAAAGGGGGTGGAAGAGGGATAAGTTAGGAGTTTGGGATTTGCAGACACAAACTACTATATATAAATAGATAAACAACAAGGTCCTACTGTGTAGCACAGGGAACTATATTCAATATCTTATAATAAACCATAATGGAAAAGAATATGAAAAAGAATGTATATGAATAACTCAATCACTTTGCTGTATACTGGAAACTAATATAACACTGCAAATCAATTATACTTCAATAAAAAAATTTAAATAAAAGGTTAAAAAAGTCAAGAAATTGTACTAGATGAGGTTCTTTTTGGCGTTAAAAAGTCTATAAATGAGAATAAGCTATCTATATAGCAACTGATAAGCTGAACTGTAAACTGGGCTAGAAGAAATATGTTTAGTTTTCTTCTTTTATTTTGCTTATTTACAATACCACAGCTCAACAAAAATTTTTAGCCAAGTGGTGGTCACAATTTATTTTTTGGTGAAGTATACACAAAACTCATAGGAAAACGACTTAAGGAATACCATAATGTAGAACTACTTTACCACAGAATGTCTTAAAATACTTTTCCAACATTTGTCCTCTTGATAATCCATTTAAAGTCAACTACAATCCATTATAAATTACTAGAGTAAAGAACTAAAAATTTTCTCATGAAGATGAGACTTGCAGAAAGTATAGTAATTACATCAAAGAATTCTTTAGGGTTTTCCCTCCTAAGAATTAAGCGCGAGATTTCTAACAAAGAGATTATGGTCTCCCAGTTGATAACACTACAAACTTCAAGTCACTGACTGAAATTGAAGCAGCAATTTGGTATGTGATAAGAGAGCAGATGATTTACATAATAGGAAAAGGAGGGTTGGGGAAATGAAGAAAAATAGAATCAATAAAATACAGGAAAGAAAACACAAATATCTGATTTGAAAAAACAACAAAATGCTGCAACATATAAAGTACCAGAATTAGAATTTATCAACTCAGAACTAGATAGTCTGATCTCACAATTAGCCAGGACATTAATTTATATACACTAAAAATTGTGAACCCACAAGAAAGTTAAATAATACACTTGAACTAAATTATTTACAAAACAAGAAAGTAAAATCAACCTAAAAACCTTTAATCAGAGTTATATTTGATAAGCAAAGAAATCTAATTACCAGGGCAGAAGACAGTATTATTCTGTAACTATGAATATGCTTGGCACATAGTAGTACTCAACATTTGTCGAATGAAAGCAGCAATGAAGACTTTAAAAGGAAAATATAACATTAAAAAGAAATGTACCCAAAAAGGAAATATAACCTAAATAAAGTTTCATTGCAACTGTCTGAAATATTTACTAAACAATGACATAAAATAAACTCTTCAGAGCTATGATAGCTTAAGCTCCTACCTTAGTGCTAACAAATGAAAAATAAACAACTTGCAAATCCCAAAAAAAAAATTCCAAACTTTAAAAGTACTTACTGCTATTTTCCTCATTTATTAAGGGCTCTCAAGCAGATGATAGTTTTCACTCAGAAATCTATTCAGAGTTCTTACATTAACATTACTCTGAATGTTGCCTTAGCTAAAACTCAAAGTATATTTTAGTACTATAATTTAAGGGCCAAGTGAATATCAAATGATTGGCAATTCCAGATATCTATGTGAACTTGACTGTTCCTAGAATCTGGAACACGGATTACCTTCTATAAATGGGAATCATTCCCCACCTAACATAGTCCAGTTTATAGGCTAGAAAAAAAAACCATTAAGTCTATATACTTTCTTCCATGTTCTAAATTAAATGAATGTATCATGACACACAATCTATGCAAAAAGAAAAAAAAAGAAAAGAAAAAGGGAAACTACATACATTACATACATTTTTCAAAGGAGTTACAGTTTATAAGCATCCAGCAAGAAAAAGTACAATGGCCAAAAGAGTTGAAGAAATTCATTTTCTTGCACTCAAAACGCAAAAATCTCTGATTTTCTTTGTGTTCTTTTGGAGAATTTGCTAAAGCTGATGTTGAATGAGAGTACCTAGACTTCCATCATGAAAACCAGTAACGCACCTGGTAAGAACACAAAAGACTGACTCACCTATGTGGAATCCATTATCCTTTGAAAAAACCCCAAGTCTGGTACTAGAGGGCACAATATACCTTCTACCGGACAAGAGGAGAATGAATTTTCCTCATCCTGCTTTCCAGCTGTCCAAAGAATAGATCTCATACTAATTGTAATATGACTCTTTTACAAAAATAAGAGGCAGATAAAGTGCTTATAAACAATAGCTATTTCATACAACTGTATTTCTAAATGTTCTTTCAGACTTTTATTGCTCAGAAAGTTAAATAATTTTAAACTAAAACTTTAACCAGTTTATTTGCTTAAAACACAAACATCAATTTAAAAATACCTTACATCCGTATTCTTACAATCATATCGGAGACCTGTTGCTAAATACAAATATGAAACTGTGATCACAATGGAATAAAACCAATATAGCCTTAACGAAAGCCTCAGTGTTGCAACAGTGAAAAGAGAAACAGGCACTTTTATACACTATTGCAGGGAATTAACTGGAGCACTTTGTTTTTAAAAAAACAATTTAGAAAAAGTCATCAAAATTTCATATTTTTAAATTTTCCCCGATAGGAAAAACATCCATACAAATAAATATTAAGTGCTGAAGAGTTGGTAAAGTGGTATATGCTGATACTCAAGATCTACCACTAATTGTAAAACTGAGGTAAAAGTGTACTATGATTCCACTTGTGTACATTTCAACTTAGTATGACCCTATCATTTCATTAAGGTGTAAATCTATATTATCCACTTGGAATACATATACTGAGCAATTGCACAAAAGTTGTATGCAACTTATTTAATCTTTCACATTTCAGTTTCTTTTGTTTTTTATCTTCTCCCTATCCAAACTAGCTTCAATTTTCTGCTATTATTTTTAAAATTCTAATTAGAAGAGCTACATCCACATGATAGTATATTCCGTGAACAGAAAAAAAAAAAGTAAATAATTGCTCTTGTAAATAAAAAAAAAAAATCCTTCCTAAATCATAGAATGATTATAAAATCTGTGATCTGGAATTTAGGAGACATTATGGGCAGGACTCAGTGATGCTTGGATAAAACCAGAGAATATAAACCAAGAATGACTCCCACACTTCTGACTTGGGTCATCTAGTGTATTTGTTGGTCCTACTAAACCCCACCACCTGAATTATGCTCCTCAGATGGCTCCAATAACTCTTATCATAACAATTACTGCACTGAATTATAACATTTTGTTTATTTGTCTATCTTCCATACCTAACTATGAGACCTCACAGCAAAGATTACCTTTTATTCAACTTTGAATCATCAATTCCTAGTACCTAGAAAGTACTAAAAGAACAGTAAGTTTGAAGTAAGCACCAGACTCAAAGTACTGTCTAGAAGAGGAAAAAATCTAAAACCCAGGGAATGTATGAACAGCTTCTCTTACTTCATTTTCTCTGTTTCTCATCTTTTCTCTATGTATTCCAGGGTTGAGAATAAAAAGAGAACCTCTGTGACTCATCACCAAAAATTCTAAGACAGATAACAAGGATGTAAAAATCTGGAAAGTATTAAATGAAATCAAAATGCAGTTTGTCTTCTACATTTTTCTGACATAATCTCGGAATAGCATGAGTGAAAATCTAGGAAATAAAGTCTTGCCCTAAAACTCCAAATTCATGGCTTCTGTTTGGTTCAAATGCTTAGGAATATTCTATCAAAAATATTTTCAAAATAGAATATAGTGTTAATGCATTTCAATGCCATATCTCAACTGACCACCAGAAAATGTCAAACATTCGCTCGTGTGTGTGTGTGTGTGTGTGTGTAGACAGTAAAAAAAAAAAAAAAAAAATACACAAAAATATTGCGAAATTTAGAACTGCACTTAGATAAAATTTTCTTAGTGGCTTGAATGCAGTCTATAAATTGATGTAACTTGGAATAATAATCAAAAACTTAAGGAAAGAGCTAAATTAAAATAAGAAATTGACAGATCAGTGGGCATTTTCATCCTTTAAACATCAATTCCTCCACATAGAACAAAAGAAACTACTTTCCACGCCATTAGTTTCAAACAGGAAATTTTCAGCTTCTTAAAATTCTTTGTTACGTATCCAAATAAATTCTACATTCGCAGAAAGCCACATTATGATTTCTTAATACTGAAACGGCCTGATCTCTTAGTGACATTTGAGAGCCAATAACTTGGGAATACACAGCTGATGATGTCTTAAAAGTTCTAGTCCAGATCAAATAGTTATACTAATGTTTTAAATAAGTCAAAACTAAATTGAAGATACACTGTATAATATTTCTTAAAACATTTGCCTCCAAATACAAAAGAGTACAAAAAATTTTGTCCAAAAATTTGTGAGGGCATTTACACATTTTAAAAGAAAACTATATGGTATCAGACATAGCTCTATTTTATAAAACACTTTTGCATTAATAATTAAAGTCCCTCAAAACTACAGCTTTAGGCTGCAGGTGTGTAGCCTCAAAGAGTACATCAGTGACACTTTAGTGAGTCATATTGTATCTTCCCAGTAACACTAAACCTTTACACTTGCTTTCATTTTCATTTTAACTGATTTCCAATTAGAAGAAGTTCCTACCACTGACATCAAGATTTTTCCATCCTCTAACTTAACTGTTAAATCCAGAAGATACTGTAAAATGTAATAATGTACTATTTAAAGAAATTCCTTGGTGATCACTTTTGAAAATTCAGCCTCTTTTGTAATGGGAAAAAATCACTTATTAATTTATCTGCTATATAAGTTCAGAATTTCATGTATAATGAGGCATGTTCCAAGAATAATGAGACATTATCCAGCAGTAAGTTTTCCAGACAATTGTAGCATATATCAAAATGCAGAAGTTCTATTTTAAACTTATGTTACTCCTCTTATAATACATGTCTGCCACAAATGTGGATGCCAGCTGCATGCTGGCTGAATATAACTGAAACTTTTCTTAATTATATAGGTTCCTCATTATGAACACACTGTGCTATATGGAAATCAACAAAACTTAAACTTTCACATCATATTCCATTAAACAGTCTATCAAATAATCTAAGTATCACAATGAAATAAAGTCTACTATTTCCAAAAAGGACAAGTATGTGTTTCACCAGCAGTCTGTTACTATACAATGGTATTACATTATATGCATATTTACTTACACAAATTAACTTATGTGTTCAGCAAAAAGAGACAGAGAGATATTTTTAAAAGGTACCCTATATCACTAGCCTTTCCTCTCAGTTACTATATTTATGCTCCAGAACGATCATAAAATGGGAGATATCACTCAGCTGTTTCCTCAGTTGCACTCAGTTCCAATACTGCTCCTAGGATGAACATCTTACTAGACTCTAACTGTGCTTAAAGTTAAGCCTTTTCAGAACTCTCCTACACTGGGAGGGAATGGATAGACCTAGAGATTATTATACTACGTGAAGTAAGCCAGAAAGAGAAAGACAAATACCATATGATATCACATATATACGGAATCTAAAAAAAAAAAGACACAAATGAACTTACAAAGCAGACACAGACTCACAAACATAGAAAACAAACTTATGGTTACCAGGGGGAAGAGGGGGAAGAGGGATAAATTGGGAGTTTGGGATTTGCAGATACTAATTACTATACGTAAAATAGATAATTTTAGAGAAAGGTCATATTGTATAGCACAGGGAACTAAATTTAATATCTTACAGTAACTTACAGTGAAAAAGAAAAAAAAAAAGTAAAGTTAAGCCTCTTCAGTACAATGCCAAAACAAGAGCCAAGTATTTCATCTGATATTCAGCTGCAGAAACAATGATTTGTCCCTATGCTGATGGGAAAACTAGCTGTGCTGGACTTAGTAAAAGTTTGACTTATCCATGTTAACAATTTCTGATCTTATCAAGGGTAATTCTTTTACTATGTATGAATTCTACCTTACACAACTTCAGAATTTAAATTCCACATAAGATTCAACACTACTGTATTATCACTTATTTAAAAAACTATAAACAAAATAAAGTATTTGTATAAAGAATTAGCTCCTCAAATTGCTATTTCATGCATTATCATAAAATTTAATCAAGACCTTAGTCAATGATAGGAAACTTACACGGTTCTCACTAAAAGCACTGAATTATTATCAAAGCTTTCATGAACAATACTACTGGATTCCTCTGAGTTTACTTCTAAATCAAAGTAGTTTATTTGCCCTGGAACAAGAACCACTTCTCTACATAATGACAGTGGCTTATCTGACATAGGCCCCTAGAAATCTTACCCCATTATCATAAAAAAAAAAAATCCCTAATAAGAGTTTTGGCAATGTATCTTGTTATCCTGTTTTAACAAGGGTGAAGTTACTTTATTAGTTATTGTTACTGTATAACAAAATACTCCCAAACTTAGCAGCTTAAAACAATAAAGTTTTATTATCTCGTATAGTTTCTGAGTGCCAGGAACCCAGTAGTAGTTTATTTGCCAAGATGTTAACCAGTCATCTGAAGACATGACTAGGGCTAGAGAATTCACTTGTAAGATGGCTCACTCACATGGCAATTGTCTGGAGGCTTCAGTTTCTCACCACCTGGGCCTTTCCACATGGCTGCTTACGACACAGAAGTGGTCCATGAGAAAGTCGCAATTTTTTATGAGCTAGCTAGCCTTGGAAGTGACAAGCCATCACTTCATATTCTATTGGTCACACAAGCAACTCGGATACAATTTGGGAAGAAATTACACAAAGGCATGAATATCAGGAGGCAAGGATCATTGGGAGCCCTCTTAGATTTGGGCTATAACAATGATAAACATACAGATATATGGTTTATGTGGTTTTATATATGTCCACAAATTCTTCAATATCTCTCTCATCAAAAGTTGAAGCGTAATTCCCCTCCCCGCTGAATGTGGGCTGTACTTAAGACTCTAACAAACAGAATGTGGCAGAAATGGAAGTGTCAAACTTCCAAAGCTAGTTCACAAGGAGAGCTAGTTTCACTCAAGGGAAAATGCCAGACTTCCATAGCTAGTTTTAGTCTAGGTAAAAAAAGTTACCATGTTGTTATGACAATAAATAAACTCTGAGGAAAGACCCCTGTAACAAAGAACTGAGGCCTGTAGCCAGCAAACACTAAAGAACTGAGGACTCCCCACAAAAGCCACAGGAGTGAGCTTAGAAGTGTAAACTCCAGCCCCAGTTGAGCCTTCTGATAACTTATAGCTCATGCAAGTAAGTTTAGAAGCTGATCCTTCCCCCTGTAGAGCCTGAAGATGACTACAGCGCCAGCCTATACCTTGATTGTAGCCCTATGAAAGATCTTGAGCCAGAATCTCCCAGCTAAGCCACCAGTGAATTCCTTTCTCACAGAAACAATGAGATAATATTTGTGCTTTTTAGTTACTAAATTTTGAAATAATTTGTTACAAAGAAATAGATAGCTAATACACAGCACAATTGGTTTTATGAGGTCAGACTAATTCTAATATTAAAACCTAACAAAGTCATTACAAAAAAAAAATTACAGGATATCCAAGTAACAATCCTTAGCAAAGTATTAGTAAACCAAATCTAACAGCATATGAAGATAATAAAACATCATGATATGTTAGGGTTAAGGCCAAAAAACACAATGTTGATTTAATTCACCATATTATCAGAATAAAGGAGAAAAACCACATGGTTATTTCAAATAGATTAAGAAAAGGTGTTGACACTATTCAAAACCAATTCATGATTTTAGAAGGGAAAAAAAAACCCTCTCAGCAAACTAAGAATAGTAAGGAACTTCCTCAGACTGGAAAAGGGGATCATATTTAATGATGAAAGACTGAATTTCATCCTCTCAAGACCAAGAACAAGGCAAAAAAATGCCCATTTTCAACTTCTATTCAGAATTACTGTAGAGGTTCCAGCTAAATAAATGAGTAAATAAAGACTGGAATGAAAGAAGTAAAATAGCTCTATTTACAGATGATATGATTGTTTACATAGAAAATCCCAGGGAATCTACAAATTTACTACTAAAATAAATGAATTTATCAAAATTGCAGGATACAAAGTTAATATACAAGAGTCAACTGTATTCTTGTATACTAGTAGCAAACAATTGGAAAGTGAAAAAAAATTTTAAACACTATATATATAGTAGAACCAAAAAAATACAAATTAGCTAGAAACAAATACAATAAAAGTTGTCCAAGATGTCTATACTGAAAACTACAAAGCACTGCTGAGCAAAATTAAAGACTTAAATAAATGAAAAGATAAATCATGTTCATTGACTAGAATACTCAGTATTGTCAAGACGGCAATTTTCCCCAAATTCAAAGCAATCCCAATCAATATTTCAGCAGGCATTTTTACAAAAGTTGACAAACTGATTCCAAATGTTACACAGAAATGCAAATGACCTAGAATAACCACAGCAATTTTTAAAATAAAAAACAAAGATGGAGAACTTATACTACCTGATTTCAAGATTTATCACAAAGTTGGAGTAATTAAAACAGTTTGCACTGGCACAGATATGTATAATGGAAGAGGATACAGAGTTCAGAAGCAGATCCATATTTTTTTAGTCAGTTGATTTTTGGCAAAAACGTTAAGGCAACCCAATGAAAAAATGAAAGGCATTTCAACAAATGGTGCTAGATCAACCAGATGTCCTTGAGGGGTTGTGGGGGAACCACTCTTACCTCACACCATACACAAAAATTAACTCCAAATGGATCACAGATTTACATGTAAAATCTAAAACTATAAAATTTAAAAAGTTAAACATAAGACTACCATACAACCCAGCCATGCCACTCTTAGGTATTGTACAAGAAACAAAAACATATGTTTACACAAAGACCTCACATGAACATTCATAGCAGCTCTTTTGTAATACTAACAACTGGAAACAAGTCAAGGGTCCATTAACTGGTGAATAGATAAATAAATTAGTACATCTATACAATAGACTACTACTCAGTTATAAAGAGGAACAAATCACTGATAAAACAACATGGGTGAATTTCAAAATAATTAAGCTGATTGAAAGAAGGACAAAAAAAAAAAAGAATACAGACTATATGATTCTACATGAAATTATAGTAAAAGCAAACAACTCTATGATAAGAAAAAGCAAATCAAATTGTTGCCTGAGGATGAGAGTAGAGGGAAGAAAGGATTACAAATTGTATAAGGAAATCTGGGGGGTTAATAGAAGTATTTGTTACCTTAATTTTTGGTGATGGTTTCATGGGTGCATAATTATGTCGAAACTAATTAAACTGTAAAATTTAAATATGTGCAGTTTAATAGATGTCAATTCTACCTTATAAGGTTGAAAAAAAGCAAAACAGAATAAAAATTGGTAATACCTAATAAAATTTTAAATGCACATTCTGCTGTTAACAATTTATCCTATAGATACACTTGCATACACACAAAGACAAGGATATGTAATGAAAAATTACAATACTAAATATCTAGAAACAACCAAAACTTCCATTAATATATGACACATTAAATAAGTTAATATATTTCAAAAATGGAATATTCTGCAACCATAAAAAAAGAATAACATACATCTACATGCTCAAACATGAGAAGCTATCCAAGATACTCTGATAAATGAGTGAATGAAGTTGCAGACACACTTATGTAGCACAATCCCATTTGTGTTTAATTTTTTTAAATGCATATGCATAGAAATTGCTGGCTGTGATTACATCTGGTTGACAAGTACACTTAGCACACTTAAAATTCTCTATTATTGCAAATATTTACAGTTTTCCACAAAGAAACACTACATAACAGTTAAGATTGACACCACCACTCTTAATAGTAAGTGCCCAATAAATATTAGCTGCTACATGCCAAGCATAATATGCCAAGCACTTTGTACAAATTGCCACTTATTTAACCTTCACAACAAACCTATACAGTAGGCAGTATTATTTTTATCACCATTTTAGAGATTTAGGAATCTGGGGGTCAAAAAGTCTTTGCTGAAGGTCACATAACTAGTAAGTGGTAGCATGAGGATTTAACTCAAGTTTCTTTGATTCCAAAGTTGAAGCTTTTAACACTGCACCAAAATGTCTCTCTGTAAGGATAATCTAGAAGCCAAAAATCCATAAATGAATACAACAATTGGGAACACAGTGTTGGTAAAAAGAATATAACTGAAAAGCATAGGTTTGATTACTGGTTCTATCTTTTGGTAGGAAAAAAAAAAATCTTGGTATCTACATACGTATATAATTGTCAGAGTGGTATTTTATTAATCAATCCACTCTGACCATATATTTTCAATGATCTCTAGTTTGCTACATTCTAACTTCTGCATATAACATAAAAATGTTAGTTTCTATTCTAATTTCAAATAATATAAACCCAAAATTCATAAAAAGGAGACACAAATAATGTATTTCCCAAGGGGGAATTACAAGCACTAAACTTACACTAGCTATGGCAATTTATTATTATTGACACCATTCCTACTATAAATTGTTATGCTTTCACATTTAGTTGTAGCACATTACATAGACTGCTTTTTGCAATTAACCTCCAAAAGGAATTAAATATTAATAAATGCACCAGATACAATTATGAGAAATAAGACATTCACAATCTGAATAATGCAGAAAGAAACATCTATTGCAACATATCACATTTTAGGTCTTAGAAATACATTTAAACTATCTTAAGAGTAAGGATTTTTATCTTTAAAATTCTGCTTATCAACCTCAACTTATAAAGAAACTCACTCTCTTTGCCATCAGTTGATTGGGCATACTGCAAAAATGGATAAGGAATTTCTTTGTGCTGACACTATTTTATTAAATTTTAAGATATCAATTACATATTCATTTGACTGGCGATATTAGCATTTTTAGAAAATAAAGGTAGTTGAGCAAATTTCTGTTCTATAAAAACTGCACATTATAAATTGATTTCTATAATTGTTCATTTGTGTATGTGGGCACACTTAATCAGAAGGTTAAAAATTAAAATAAGTGCCTTATAAAAGTATTATATATAATCTTTTGTCAAAAAATGTTTTAATACTATCTTTTCAATAAAACTAACAAAATAGACATCTTAAAACAAAAGCATGTTAAACTAAAACTAAAGTAAATGTAAATATTAAGCCATATTCCTAATGCCAAACAATATAGAAATATACCCTTAAATGGTTCTCATATATGCATCAACAGATCTCAAAAATATAACATCTGCCATGTCATGCTTCACAATCCTATTACTTTCTAAAAGTTTTTTTCTCCCATGTTTTCTACTCCAACTACACAGATCAATAGCAAGAAATAAGATCAAATAAAAGAACATGTTCCAGTAACATTATCTGAAACAGTAGACAGGTTAGTCATACCCAGAAAGTAAACACTGTAGAATTATTTATGAAGAAATTATACTTAACATTGGTAGATATTAAGACATTTATATTTTAATGGAATGAATTGTTTGTAAGTAAATCAGAGTTAGTGCTAGATGCAGTTTGCTTCAGTTACCTGAAATTAGAATAGCAGGCTCATTAAATATAAATAAATCAATGATGCAGAGGCACTGCACCATATTGATGGAGCCCTCATTAATTTTCAATGATACAGCCACTATCATATTTGTTTTCTAAAAAACATGAGTGAGGTATACAATCATTTTTCTTCATCTCAAAATTCTAGTTTTCACATATTCTAACTTAACAAATGAAAGGAAACCTACAATTGCAAAACATTTCTAATGAAGTCCATTAAATTTTACATTTTCTTGTCTTTTTGTAGGGAATACATATATGTTTCTGCATGTATATAATATACATTTTTGACACACAATGTCAAAAGTGAAATATGTAAAATAAAAATACTACAAAATAAATTATCCTTACATGGTGTTTCATATAATCTTTCTAGACACTTGCATATAACATAATTACAGATTTTTCAGAGATATTGAGATCTTTTGCTCTCCAAAAAAACTAAATGATAATAGAAAAAGAGGGAATAAAGTTTGTTTCTGATAAAAAAAAAAGTTATCTTCCAAATCATTTCATGACATAAATAATAAATTTAGGATTTCTAATTTGCATATGATTATGCCTCAAAGAGCAAACACTGTGACATTGTTTATGTATTATCAAAAACAAAGACATGGTAAAGTAAAAACTGACAGAAAAATCATTATTGAATATTTAAAGTATTTTTTTATTTTAAGCTAGCATCCTGGAAACTAAAATATAAAGAGCATTCTAAGCATATCAAATTGATTTTGATAATACTGCAGTATTTTCATTTTTCACATAAAATGGGCTTGAGTTACAATCTAGTTGTATTACATTAATAATAATTTTACTTAGCAAATGTGATCAAAATTTATTTGAATAATTTCTAATTGGGGTTTACACAGAGAGAAGAAAATAGAGCTGGCCAGGTGAGTAATGCAACCATACAACCTTTCTTAGGCTTCAATTTCCCCATCTGTTAAAAAAAGGGGAACAGTTGTAGAACAGAACTAAAAAGATGATTGCTAAGCTTCCAAGTTTACATTAATCATATCTGCCAACCTCCTCTCAACCCTTTTGACAAAACAAATAGCACTTTGTAGCATTTTTTTTGCACAGGCTTCCAATCTCAGCCTGACAGCCAAATCAGACATCGCATTCTGCTTTCCTAAAGGGGCTAATATTTTAATCTTTCCTCTTCAGTGACTGCTCCACAAAAATACTTAAGCATTTGGAGCCACCTAAACATTTTTATCCCTTGATGTTAATCTTGCAAAAATGCGTTAAGTTTAAGATATACCCACCAAAATTGTTTGCTTCCCCAAAGGCCCTTTTCCTAAATCAGCAGAATGGTTACAATAAGGTTTCAGGATTTCAGGTTTCTGTTTCTTTAACAGTATTTTTTAAACAAATAGTATGTTTAACAAATAGCATAAAGAGTATTTTCACATCTTAATTACAAAGAATATTTTTGTAACTCTAAACTCGCCTTTTCTTCCTTATAAAGAAGAGAGAAAAACTAATTTCCTCTTAATGACTCAAAAGCAGACCTAAAACACTATAAAACTAATGGGGTTAGCAGTAATCATGTCTCCCACATTCACTGTTGTATACTCAGAAGTGTCTTTCAAAATTGCTTGAACATAAGACTCCCCTAGACAGCCAGCATAAATTACAAGGTCCCTCCCCCAAAGATCTATGGTAAAGCCTAGAAATTAATATTTTAAATAAGCACCCAAGATATTCCTAGGATGAGGCAAATTTAGGAATCTGTGGCCTAAATTTACTGAGTATATGAGTGCAAACATATATATTAGTAAACACTAACAACTAATAAATTGCAGTTGTCTTACTTCTTATTTTTAAAACAAAAGCTTAACATATTTGAAACTTGAGGAAAATCATTAAAATAAGTAGGTTGAATTTTCATTCAGTTCATTCTCATTCCATTTACTATCTCAGGGACTAGTTGCTAAGTAAACAGGAAATAAATTGCCAAAAGATTCCTGAAACTTAACCTAAAAACTGTATTTTTCTGCATTTAGAATACTCAAAGTAACTCTTTACAGTTGACTACAGAATAAGTTTACTCTTAAATTTACCTGAATTCTTAAACTTACTTGAACTGTGCCTCATTTAATCTTCACTATAATCCTACGAGGTATATGCTACTGTAAACACACTACACAGATGAGAAAACAAAGGCTGAAAGAAAAAAACTAGTTTTCCCTAAATCACACAGCTAAGAATAAGTAGCAAACCTAGGATTCAAAATCAGGCAAACTACATATTTGTTAGACATAATGTTTTATGCCCACAGCAGAAAAAATGCAATGAGAAAATAAACTATCTCTATTCATACTTATATCCCTAAGGAAACTAATGTGCTATTGCCTCAGATTCTTGCAGAATAAACTAACTTGTGTTTTAACAATTAAGTCTGAACACCTAATAAACAGCTTCATATTACCTGTTTGAATCTTAGAACACAAATTTGACAATATAACTTCAAAGGAAAGATGGATATATACATATAATTCATATATATACATATGTGTGTGTATATATATATATATATATATATTTTCAGCAGCTAAATTAATCTTAAAAAAGAATTCCCAGTATAAAAGAAAAGAACTAGAGAAGAAGAGTCATAAGGGGATAGGGCTATACTTACACATACAAAAGAAACCTTACAAATAACATAATTACTAAATATTTAGTAACCACAGTTTTAAAGACCTATGACATTTAGTTACATTCAATAAGAGAAGGAACTGAAATGCACACACAGCATCTTAAAGACAAAAATGTACTAACAGTCATTTATGTACTAACAGTCATTTTTAGTTAAACCAAAAAACACAGCCATAAAATAGCCAATCCATATCTATGTATACATATTTTGTAAACAGAGTGATCAGCTCTCTCCCATATTGGTAAAGGAAAAGTCACAGGTAATAAAAATAACTAAAATGTTAATATCTTATGAAACAGTTTTATTAATGGCATAAGGTCAAAGAAAAAGAGTACAATTACTGACTACAATGATTTAACTAAATTTAACTAAATTACCCAGATTTTAAGAAACTGAAGGGAGCTAAAAATTATCTGTTCTAAATAAACTAACAAAGTTAAATGAATGGTCTAAAACTGGCCAGTTTGTGGCAGAACTACAATCTAGATTTTCTAACTCGTGATTCAGTGTTCTTTCTATTACTCAATGGATTTGGATTATTAAAATACATGAGACATCAACTCATACATGCTGTGAAAGCAAAAACCATCTCCCCTTCACGAGTATGGTTTTGAGATCTTCATTGTTATTACCATCCACAGATATGAGATATTAATTCTCCAGTGCTATTCTGCAACATTATATCCTAATCAACTTCAAAATGCTCACTCCATTTGAAAAAAGAAGAAGAAAAGAATGTTTAGAAAAGCTTTAGGGAAAAAGCTGAGGTAGTAAAAAGAAAAAAATCAGAAACTACAAAAGGATAGAAATGTTAGATGACCATACAAGCAACTGCCAATTTTGATGTATAGAAAACAAACATGTACACAGAAGTAAGTGCCTCAACAATAGTAAGGCCAGCTTTTCCTAACAAACATGATGGAATAGCTGATGTCAGACTAGCATTCCCACAGTGAGCAACCATAAAACAAGCAAAATGTATAAAACAAGTGTTTACAGGCATTAGACAATGGGCAACACAAAGATTATAATCCCCTAGAGATGGGAAATTCACAAGGTGAGCCCTACAATTGCCTCATCTTTCTACCTGGGGACAACTACCATGACCACAGCCCAGCAAGCAAGGGTTTAAGAAGGGCACAGTGGTTGTGCTAAGCTGAATAGGCAGAGATTAGAGTTGAGTGCAGCTGATGTGGTTGAAATCTGTATGGCAGAGAGCCCAGAAGTCTGTGCAGGGAACCCCCATAAGTCCCCGGCCAAGGAACAGACTCCACATATGCAGGGCAAAACCAAACAAGGCTTAAAAGAGAATGGCTGAGAGAGGAACAGAGGGTAGTTAAGGAGTACTAGGTATACTCAGAGTTCCCACCCAGAGTAGAGAAACCACATTATTACCCTTATTACCTCAGACATCCAGCTGAGATACAAAAAAAGGCCTCAACTAAGAGTAAGGACCACATCATAGAATAAGACTTATTGTAGACTCACCCTAACAAAGCCTAAAATCAAGCCCCAACAAGTTCTGCAAGGAATTAAAAGTTTGGAGACTGAGTTGTAGTGAAGTAAGGAAACACAATGGGCTCTCCACAGACCTATCCTAGCAAAGATTAAAACCAAGCCTACAAAGTTTAAGATAATCAGTCAGAATTGAACTACTTATAAGAATTTTAAAAAACAGCACTCGTCACAGAAAGATAGAATTTGCACTTTCTAGTACCATTTACATGATCCAGTATACAATTGAAAAAAATACTAAAAGTGAAAAAAGAAAGAAAAATGTGACCCATAGTTTAAAAAAAGGAGTAGTCAGAAACAAACCCTGAAACAGCAAAGATGTTGGATCTAGCTGACTGACTTTAACATCAGCTATTTTAAATAGTTTTAAAGAACTAACAGAAAATATGTTCTAAGAATTAAAGGAAAAATACATTCAACAAAGTAAAGGAAAATATGAACTTAATGATCATACAGATAAGAAATCTAATGAGAAATAAAAACAATAGAAAAGAACAAGATGAAAACTCTAGAACAAAAGTATAATAAATGAAAAAATCTACTGAATAGGTTTAACAGAAGATTGGAAATGGCAGATGGGAGTCAGTAACTTGAATATAGATTAATGAAAAGCATCTAATCTGAAAAACAGAGAAAAATGTTGAACAAAAATGAATAGTACCTCAGCAACTTAAAGAACAATATCAAAGAGTCCAACATACATGTAATCAGAGTTCCAAAATGAGAACAGAGTGAAAATAGTGCAGAAAGAATCACTGAAATTTTCCAAATAAGATGAAAAACATTGACTTAGAGTTCCAAAATCAGCAAACCTTAACTAGGATGAACACAAAGAAAAGCACACCTAGACTTACATGCAAACTGCTAGAAAACAAAGATAAAGAGAAAATCTTGAAAGCAGCCCCAAAAGATGTTTACATTAAAAGGACCAAGGATGAGTAACAGCTAACTTATTACCACAAACAATGGAGATCAGAAAACATTGGAATATCTTTCAAGGGGTGAAATGACAACCCAAAATTTCATATAAGCAAAAATATCCTTCAAACAGTAGGGTGAAACATAAACACTCACAAAAACAAAATTTGGGAGAATTCTTCATCAACAGATCTGTACTACAAGAAATACTACAGAATGTTCTTCAGACGGAAAAAAAAAATCAATACAACTGTAACATCAGATCCAAAAGAAGGAAGAAAGACACTAAAGAAGGTAAATAAGAAGGTGAACATACATTTCACTGCTTTACATCCATTAGGATGGTTGTAATCAAAAAGACAAATTATAACAAGTGTTGGCAAAAGATGTAGAGAAACTGGAGCCCTCATACACTGCTGGTAGGAATGTAAGATTGTATAGTCACTTTGGAAGTCTTACAACTCCTAAAATGAATAAACAGAGTTATATGATCCAACAGTTATACTCCAAAGTACATACCCGAGAAAAACAAAATCATTTGTCATACAAAAAATTGCACGTGAATGTCATAGCAGTATTATGCATAATAGTCAAAAAGAAGAAACAACCCAAATGTCCATCAACTAATGAATGGATAAACAAAATGTGGTATATCCATACAATGGAATAGTATTCAGTAGCAAAAAGAAATAAAGTCTTGATACATGCTACATCATGGATGAACCTTGAAAACATTATACTAAGTAAAAACCAATCACAGAGGACCATATATTATTTGATTTCATTTAAATGAAATGTCCAGAATAGACAATACATTGGGACAGAAAGGCAATTAGTGGTTGCCTAGGATAGGAGGTGGGGGAGAGAGCATGGTTGGAGGGTAATGGCTAAATAGTAAGGGGTTTCTTTGTGGAATAACAAAAATGTTCTAGAATTAATTGTGGTGATAAATGCATATCTCTAAGAATATACTAAAAGTAACTGAGTCTACACTTTAAATGAGAGAATTTTATGGTATATGAATTATAGCCCAATAAAGTTGTTTATTAAAAAGACTATTTTTTATTCTCTACATTTCCTTAAAGACAACTGACTGTTTGAAGTAAAAGTAACAATACTGAGTTATATATAGAAGTAAAAGGGATGACATCATCAGCATAAAGAATGAGAGGAGTATATAAATGGAATTACATTATTCACATTTATGGGGTATTAAAATGGAAAGCAAAAAACAGAGAGTGTCAGATGTTGACTCTAAATATACTTTGATAAAGATACACTTTGTTATACTTGGAGAAATCACTAAAATAATAATAATAATAATAATAAAACAATAAAGAGCTATTTCTAATAGGCCAATACTTAAAAATATCCAATCAATCCAAAATAAGGCAAGAAAGGAACAAGAACAACAAAAAAAGGGACAAATGGAAAACAAATAGACTTAAACCCAATGATATCAAAAATTACATTAAAAATAAAGGGGCTAACACATCAATAAAAGGCAGAGATGTTGGACCACATTAAAAAGCAAGACCAACTATGTACTGTCTACAAGATATAAGACACACATTGGTTGAAAGCAAAAGAAAAGAGAAAGGTATACCATCAAACAGTAAGCATAAGAGATGACATAATATCAGACAAAAACTTCAGGACAAAGAGTATTACAAAAAACAAAAAGGAACATTTCACGACAAAAGTATAAATTCATCAGGAAGGCATAGCAGTTCTAAATATCTCTGTACCTAATAAGACAGTTTCAAAATATATGAAGCATGACAGACCTAAAAGAAGGAATAGGCAAATCCACAATCTAGCTGGAGTAACTGACAAAAATGAGTAGATAAAATAAATTAGTAAGGATACAGAAGATCTAAGTAACACTATCAATCAACTTGACCTAAGTGACATACACTACACCTAACAGCCACAGAATACACATTCTTTTCAGATATACATTGATTGCTCACCAAGGCAGACCATATGCTGGACCATAAATAAATTTTCAGAAAATTTCAAAAGACTGAAATTTAGCAAAGTGTGTTCTCTTACTACAACAGAATTAAGTTAGAAATTAGCAACAACATATGTAAAAACTCCCCTTTTTCTAATTCTTCTACCCAAAATGAGTGCCTTTTTCTAATTTTTCTGCCCAGAAGAGGCATTGTTTCCTAATTTGCAAAAAAGGTACTGGATAAGCCCAGCATATTAAACAAATTAATTAATACTACTGATCAACTATCCTTTCCAACAGTAAGTAAATTGAACTTTAATCTGATAAATTTCTAAAAATAACTAACAATTTAGAGAAGATACAGAAGAACAAATTAATACAACAGGGATGCAATCATCAAATTCAGACTGGTAACTCTTCAAAACTACCCAGCAACATCAGTAAATAAGACAGAGAGGGGGACAGAGAAAAAAAGATAAAGAGAGAGACCTTAAGTAAATGTGGCAAAATATTTACTTTTATATATCAGGGTGTGTTTTTGTTTACTTTACTACTTTGTGTCTTATGTACGTTTAAAATGAAAAAAAGGAGATTTAGTAAAATCAAATATAGGCAAAGTTTTTCAAGACAAGTGTTGCCAAGAAATGTTGGGAAAAAAATTAAATTATTACTCTCAGCAAGTGTGAAGTTAGAGAGATCCCAGCCAGACGAGGACATCAGATCTAATTGTCCTGCCAGCCTTTGACCCTCCCCCAAATCTCCTCAATTAAATGGTTTGATCCATAAAGTTTTACCTCTTTTCTCCTTTCTGATCTGCATTTCTCCCATAAATAGTACTCCTACTTAATCTTTCCATAATCCTGTTCTTCCAGAAGCTTTGTGAAGCACAACTTCTACTCACTTTATCACCTGCATCCTAAAGCACCTTTGCTACTTGAGGACACAAAAAATAAAATAAAATCATGTGGCCCAGTAATCCCTGCCTCATGGTATTCCACACTCTTGTGAATACTTTCTCACCTTCTAACAGGGTTGTTTCATGCTAACAAATAAAATATAGCAGAAGCAATGATAATATGAGTTTTGTGATTAAATGATAAAAGGCTCTGCAGCTTCTGGTCCTCTCTCATCACTAAATCTGGGAAACACCATGTTATGTGTAGCCCTATGGAGGGTCCATAGGGAGGAACTGAAGCCAAGAGCCACATGAGTGACCTTGGAGACAGATATTCCTGTCTCAGACAACAGCTTGAGCAAACCTCATGAAAGACGCTGAGCCAGAATCATTCAGCTGAGCCACTCTCAGATTCCTGATCCTCAGAAACTATACATTTATTGTTGTAAGGTACTAAGTTTTGAGGTAATTCGACACAGCATTAGATAACTAATATAATTAGTAATGCAAAATTATAATACCACTCCTTTCAGTCTAACAACTGTATCATAAAAATGCCCAAGTTCAATTCCATGAAATACATTCTGCACAAATTCAATATTCTAACAAATCAAAAGTATTCACATCAAAATCTGTAATGTGTTATTATCTACCAGAAGAGCAAGATTAAAAAATAATAATGCCCAGTATCAGCAAATGTGTGGCAACAGGAATTCCCATACATAGCTTTTGGGATCACAATCAACACAATCTTTTGTGAGAACATTTGGGCAATGTTTACCGAAGTTTAAGTCACATACAATTCTACTACTAGGCATTTACTTGTGGTTTGCCTGTTATATCTTAAATATACTTGCATAAGTGCTCAAGGAGATAAATAGATAAGACTAGTGAAAACCTGAAAATCCAAATATTTATTTAAATTTTTTGGTTAAATCAATTACAGTATAACTGAACAGTGGACTGCCATTCAACTGTTAAAGAGGAAGACATACAAATACTGATTTAGAAAAGATATCCAAGACATACATTATTTAAATATATATATATATAAAATCCCATTTCCATCAGAGAACATGATAATGAGTTCACATTAAGAAAATTATAATAGGGTCATTATAATTAAAGCTATATTTTCACATTTTATAGTCTCTTGAATTCATTTAAAGATAATCATTATTGTGCAAGTCTTTCTATTTCTACCAGAAAAAGAGACCATTTAAGTAAGTTACTAAATCCCTATATATGTAGTTGTATAGCTACAATTAACCATGTAATTTATGTCTGACACACTGTAGATTATCCATCATTTTTATCTCTAAGAAACCTCAAAGAATATAATATATACTCCCCATGATATAGCACCTTACATCCCAAAATGCTTTACAGAACCACCTTTACTGAATCACATTTGACAATAAAAATGTGGCAAGAAAAACTCTGACCAGTTCCTGCACTTCTTCAAAATACACAAACTCAACCTCCTTCCTTCTCCAACCACCAAAAAATGGGCCTTCTAGAGTCAGACATTCTGTGTTCCAATTCTAGCAGGGCCCACTAGATAAGGGACCTGGAACAGTCTCTTGTTTCCTTCCCTGTGAAATGAGAGTGTTACTAATACCTATTTCATGGGGCTGTTGTGGGAATGAAATAATTCACGATAAAGCGTTTAGAACAGTGCCTGGCACATAATGTGTACTCAGTAAATGCCAGCCATTATTATACCTCCAAAATTAACTACCCAAAATCTGAATTTTCTCTTTTAGTGAAAAAAATATAACCAAACTCCAACAGGACAAGTGGGCATACCGACGAGGTTTCAAATTAACTCACACAATAAATAGCAGCGGTATATAACCACAGTAATTTTCATAGCACCTTCGTTCTAATAAAAACATTTTGCGTGAAATTAAACACTCCGATCCCCCATGCTTTTAACCAGCGATATGTCTGGACCCCTGTTGACCACATAGTCTTGGAAATACAGTAGAGATTTTCATTGTCTACGGAGAGGTAAACCTGACAAACTGCTGGTTACCGCATCAGGGAACTAGTAGTCCAAAGCAGGCCAGTGAGACTCAGGGCCAATGGATACAGTTTGTTTATAGAAACAGCGTTCCCTTTTCCCACTTTCCTTCCCAGTGTCGAAACTAATGACGCCCTTTAGGGTGAACCGAGGTCAAGCATCGCCCGTCTCTCTCGAGAGCTCCCACCCACTGCGTCTCACCAGCATAGAACCCACTGCCCCTCAACTCACAGAGTGTGTCCGCACACATTCACCATCAGCTTCAACGAGGGGTTCCGGTATTTGGTGGTCTTACACCGGGGGCAGCCCTGATCGTCCATGGCGCCTTCTTTCCTGGGGACTCTCCCGGACACCTGCTTCAGACACAGCCAACAGCCACAACCACCTCCAAGCCCCGTCAGACCCGTGGCCAAGCAAGTTCCTACCAACAGGCACTTGCCTGGGACGGTCCTTTGAGAATGAGCACCGGCCGGAAGCAAGGCACTACAGCACAAACGTTCCGGCAGCAAGTTTTCCGGTCCCGCAGCTGGGGCTTCGGTCTCAGCTTCCGTAGGCCAGCGCGGTATCTTGGAGTTAGGTTGGAGAGCTTTTAAAAAGGCAAATTGTACGGAAAGCCTCATCTTTGTGAACCTAGCGATGTTTTTCAAGGTGCTGTGTCACAATTAGGAACATAGATTCCACCTTGTTCTGTCAGGAAACATTACCATTACTTCAAAGATTTATGCCGGTTGTACACATTGAATAATTCAGACCAGTATTTTCTTTTAAACAGTTTGATAGCCTGTGCTTTATACTTCTCTTTTACTCTTGCACAGTCATGCAATCACAGAAAATAATATGCATTCACAGATATGAAGTTTGGAAAAGTCATCTAGAATGAAAGTCTGCACCAAACCTAAATATTACAGATTCTCACTAAATGTCAAAATAGTTCTATAAATAATATCTGGCATCTGCTCTGAGGAAAGCCGCTTACCTCAAGAAGGTAAAGCACGTTAAACGGTTTCACCTGTCTCTAATATCGCTTCCCCCTCCACCAACAAAGACAGTATTTGTTTCCCCAAATACTGGGGGGGGGAGGGGGGTCACACGGGAATATACGCTTTATTTCAGCAATTCTGCAATCGGAGAGCCTGAATCTCTTTGGTAATTGTAAGCTACATTCACTGCATTTACCAAGGCTGCAAAGTCTATAAACAGCTCTATTAGATAATAAATTCCTTCCACTATAAGGGACACATCTTATTCATCTTCTTAGCAAGGATTTATCGATACTTGTTGAATAAGTAGAGTAAATGAAGAATGAATTAATGATTATCAAATAATAGTGTAATATGAAAAAAATTTCATGCTGAGCACTAACTGTAATCTAACCCAAACTCCATCAGAAGTGGGCAAAGTTTTTCAGATTAACCCATACAATGAATACCAGCTGTATACACTCATAGTAATTTTAACTTTTCATAGCACTTTTGCTCTTTGCAATAAAACATAAAAAGAACATTCCAATGCCCACTTTTTGAAACAGTGAACCCAACAGGAAATCCATAGTGTGGAAATACAGTTGAGATTTCCATGGGTTACAGAGGGAGAACCTGACAAACAGCTGGATACCACCTCTGGGAACCAATAGAACCAGGCGGGCCACAGCAGCACAGGGCTTTAGATGAGTATATACACATTAGGGATTCACCCACCAAGTCATGTCACCTGCTTGATCATATTATTAACAGAAGCTAAGCAAATGTAAGTTTACTAAACCAGGCAATACCAAGTGCTATGCTGACCTGTAGAGTTATTATGCTGCTATTTATTGAAAGAGAACACATCCAAAATCAATTATAAGACTCAAAGTGAAGTTCCCTAAGAATAAAGGTAATTTTTAGGATCTTTATATTTTAACAGAACAGGAAACTTCTGGTGAAAATGTGAACATTATCAATGAGAAAATAAAATGTTCAGTCAATACTGTGTTGAAAAGTCATCTATTAAAGTTGGCGTTATTGTTTATTACCACCAGGACACTTTTAATTATACCTTTGGATAGGAGACCTCAATCACTTTGTGCAATGAATGGCTTTTCCTTTCTTCCAAACCTTGAGTTTAAGGCACAGAAAGCACTGAAGATTGTGGTAGGAAACATTGCTACCAGCTCCATCCTTTCCCAGGTTGGAAATTACTATCAGAGAAGCATGGTAGCAACAGCTGACTTGGAACTCTAACAGCTAAGCATTACTCATGAAGCTAGAGGCAGCAGAAAGTAGATTTGGCCCCTGGCACCAAGGGAGCTGGATTTGAGTGCTGGCTTCTTCACTTACTAACTCCATGACCTAGGGCTCAGTTTTCCCAACTATAAGATGAAGATAATAGTAGCACAATTAGCACAGTGTAAGAGCTCAATAATTGTTAGCCATTATTGAGAGTAGTGTACGTATTACTGCAGTGGTACCTACAAGAGGCATGTAATGTACTGGCAAGAGCCTGTCCTTCTTCTAAATCAGACAGACCTGTTTTTGAGCCAGATTTCTTACCCTCCCTTACCTCAGTTTCTTCTCTCCATATAATACACTTCACATGGTTGTTGTAATGATTAAATTACATGACATTTATATATAAAGGCTCTACTACAATGCCTCATATATAATAGAAACTCTGAAAAGTATACCACCTCTACTGGTGGAGTTCATTAACACAGATTGATCAGAAAGCTTTGAGGAGGAAAGCACTGACAGCACCAGATTCCTGATTCAAATGGAACCCCCTTAATAAAAACCTTTATAAAAACCACCCAACTATCAAGTTGCCTGCATTTCTAAAGAGAGCTGCATCCTAACGGTGGGCCAATGGAGCCCACTATTCCTCTTCCCAAATCTGCTCATCCTCTAGCATTCCTGTCTTAGTTAAGAGCATATTCTACCTCTCCAGGCCAATGTTTCTCAAATGCAGACCTTTTTTTCCAGACTCAAGGCAATGGAAGTAGGTTGGGCCCTCCTCATCTGTTGTAGACTTTTGTTGTTTTGTCCCTTGAATATGGACAGCATCCTTCCCCCTTCCTATGGAAAAAAGCTCCTTCTTAACAGGCCTCTGTGGTTTTAATGGGCCTGCCAATCACAATCATGGCCCTCTGGCCTAGGGGTTAACATAAACCCTCACTGGACCGATCAGAGAGCTTCTCTAGAATTCCTCAAATTGACAGTAAGGGAAACGCAGCAGAGCGTCTTTAATGAAGCTAGAAAATGTGAGCTGGGAACCATTGGGAGTCATGGTTCCAACCTTCTGGGGAAAGCCCCTTTGAATTACTAAAACTAACTTGATGAAGAGAGGCAGAGACAAGTGAAAAGGGACAAAGAATGGGTGATCAAGTCTGACCAGCTGCATTCTGCTCTTCCTATTGTGTGGTATCATGACCCAAAGAAGTGCATCTTTTTGCCTAGGCCAGTTAAAGTGGGGTTCCTGGCTCCAGGGGAAATTAATATCACCACAAAAAGGCCAGAACGCTGCTGCACCTGGGAGATAACTAGAACCTGGCACTCAGTCTCTGCCAGGATCTTCTCCTTCCACTGTCACCCAGGTCACTCTCTCTCTCACCAGCTGCTCATCAGCATCCTCCTCAGGCAGGTCTTTTGGTCACTGAGAACTCCCAAACATTAAATCCAAGACTCCTTCTACCAATCTTAACTCTTTATGCAAGTTTGAAAACCAAGAAAAGGACTCTGTTTCGGTTTGGGGTTAGTGCCCATCCCTGGACCAATTGACTGAGGCCATGATATTATGCACAAACATAGCCACTGTGTCCACCACACCACAGAAAAATGAGCATTTCATTCACAGTCCTTCATAATTTGTCGCCAACATACCTTTTAAGCTAATCTCCTACCACACACCTACATAAAACCCAAACTCCAGACCCATTGAATTACTCAATATGTTCAGGAATATATTACACCCTTCATGGCTCCATGTTTTACTCATTTTTTTCCCTCTGCCTCTAATGAACTCTATCCATGTCCTCTCAAAATTTTTGTCCTCAAAGTCCCAGCTGAAAACCCATTCCCCATTGCACTCCTCTCCTCAAAATTGTCCCATTATCCTCACCATTCTCATATCCTGTATTATAGTTACTTATGAATATGTCTACTTCCTCTACCAGATTTTAAGCTCCTCAGGGTCAAGACCCCAATATATTCATCTTTCTATCCTTTAGTACCTAATGCAATATCATGTACTTAGGACTCAATGTTTGGCAAATGAATGCTCTTCAGAAATGTTGACTACATATCATCAGCATTAGTCTAAACAACAGCGAAACACCTCCCCTACCTGGGAGACTGCTTTAGAACCTAACTTCCTTACTACTAGCAGTACATAAGCTTTCTGAAATAGAAAGAACTAACCAAGACACAGATATATGGCCTTCCCTCTATCTTCCAGACAAAGTTAGCCTTGAAAAAGGAAATCTCCATTCCTCATGGCAAAAACCATTTAATATATTCAAGCAAAGTGCAACATTTTGTGCTGAACCAGACTTTCTTCATTACACTAAAATGGCGAAAGATTTCCACATACTTTCATCACTACCTTCAGGCAAGAAGGAAAAGATGCATAAACAAGCAGCTTGGTTTTCACTCTCACACAATCCTAACCTCAAAACAAAACAAAACACAGCTTTAGACTGCGTATCAGCACAACTGACTCAGTGTTCACAGCATGGCAGACACAGGAAGTAGAAGCAAGTATTCATCGATATTACAAATCATTTGGGAAAACCAGTGCTCTGAGATTAACTCCACGCACCCTTGCTGGTGTTCTCTTCCAATGTAGCTGACCATGTTTGAGTCAAGTGCTTCCAGTACACTTTGAATTGCTGCCAGAATGAGCTCTGAGGCTCAGCCTACAAAAGGAATCCAGAGCTTGGTGTTGGATTTCACTTCTGGTCCTATAGGAATCTCCTCCTGGAGCTGCAGAATACCAGTGTAGCCACAGGCTACAAGATCCAAAAGGCCACTGCTGCCTCCATACAATCTGTTGAACTTGATAATCTGGAGGCAAATATACAGAAGACATACAGAAATGCAATGTGTGATTTTCCAAGTCAATGTACTATATTTAATTGATAAGACTGAAGAAGACTCCTATGACCTGAACTTGAATAGCCCTATAATATAGCCAAATGAATTTTCACTAGGCACATAAAACTAAAAAGTTTCCTACTTTGCACTATCAGGAGGAAGATAAGAAACACAACAAAGATTAACTGCATGCCAGGTGCTTTCTGGCACATCTTATCTCATTTAATCCTCAAAACAATCCTGTCCACTTTTTGCAGTCAAGTAGTTAATAAATGGCAGAGCTAGGATAAACCTACACCTAGCTATCTGATCTGCAAATCCACATCCTTTCCACTAAACCACACTACCTCCTGTCTACCTTGCTCTGGTAAATATGCTTTAAAAATTCAAAGAACTAAATGGAATGAGGTATCCTGGATTGGATCATGCACCAGAAGACAGACATTAGTGGAAGAACCGGTGAATCCAAATAAAATCTAGAGTTTAGTTAACAGTATTGTACCAGTGTTAATTTGTTTGGACAATGTGTCATTATAATGTAAGATGTTAACTTTAGGGGAAACTAGGTAAAGAGTAAGTGGGAACTCTCTGTACTCTTTTCATGACTTTACTGTAAGTCTAAATTGTCCTAAAATAAAAAGCATCTTTTGTCAAATTCAAGATAGTTATGAATCTCAGATGTTGTCCAGAACCGATACCTAACTGGGTATTTTCAATGTGGTGGAAACATGTGCTCTTTTCTATAATTACAAATTTTGTATCTACCAGGGATGTCAGTGCTGGCTTCATTAGGGAAATACAAAAGTAAGTTTAGTCCAAAATCAAATGACATCCTGGTTGTTGGCCAGCAATAAAATGCAGCCTGTCCACAAAAAAGAAAACCTCACCAAGCTGATCATGACAGCAGGTGACCTAAACAGCTGCTTTATAATATGCTGAAGTAAGCAGTCATGGCGAATTGGGAAGCAGAAACAATACAAGTCCACCCTGAAGTAAAGGTTAGGATGATGTCATTAAACTGTTGGATTTTGAAGAAACATACCAGTAGGCAGACCCAACTGACCCAGAGTAATTAGAGAAGCAGAGATGGGTTTATCCTTTTTTGAGTTAAGACCTCATGCAAACTATGAACGAAAGAGATGCTGCAAAAAGCAACAGGCTCCACCGCCAGGCACTTCACCTCAGACCAGAGGGCATTCTCCCATCTGTCTATGATGTGGAAACACTGCTGATCCCACACTGATTTCCTCCAAGACACCTGCACACAGAGATGGTTTCTACTAGGAATATCATGTCCAAAGAACTATTCATACACTTACATAAAAATGTTCATATACAAGACTTAAATTTCCATCCTGTTACAATCTAAAACTTAGATCTCTTCCACCCTGCTGACCCAGGATAGACATATGGTTAAACATCTTATGTGCTTGGTTGCATCATGTTCAACTCAGTTGGGTTGCCAGCCTTCCAAGTGCCTTAAGGTTAAACACATTTTGTGAAGGCTTCTTTTTTTTTTTTTTTTTTTTTCTGTCTTCTCAGTGGGCTATTTATACCGTTTTTAAGTACTTTTCTCCCTTTGGAATTTTAATTTACTATATATGCTTCCCCCTTTGGGCATTCCCGACTGCCATTTTACTCTTGACCGTTTTGAATACAAAATCCTTAATAAAGACAGCAGAACGGCTGGGGGTTGTGAGCCGGTAAAGGGGAGTAGAGAAATACCAGGGAAGCGGCTGAATTGTCCTCTGAAATTTTGTCATCTAGATGCTGAGGGTGGTCTCTTTGTTAAGAGTTTAGGAACGGACCTTGAGGCCACACAATTAATATTCCCTCTGGAATCACAGGGACTCTCCTTGGAAGAGTCTGTTGCCCAGTTTTCAGGCCACTTTAGGCACGTTCCTGCCCAGGCGCAGGGCCTGAAAAGAATGTTGGTGTTTCCCTTCAGGTATAGGTGCCTGGGGGTCAGGGGGAGAGGGAAAGGCAAGGGGTGGAGTGGGAGGCGGGTGATCGACAGGGATAGAAACCGTGTCTCCTCCTCCCTCTGAATGTGAAATAGCCAATGAGGTGGCGCGGCCGGGCCGGCCGGGCCGCCAGTGCCATATAGTATGCAGCAACCCGAGGAGTCACGTTGGGGGAACGGCAGAAAGCAGCTATCCTTTTACACTACTTTGCTCTAGCAGCTATCTTAATGGTGACTGCGTGGCCGGGGGGAAACCTGATCGGCCAGATCCAGCCGAAACCCGGAGGGAGGGAGTGGGCTTTCCGGAGGGGGGGAGGGGGGAGGGAGGCGAAGAAGGAGGAGTAAGAGAGGGGGAAAGAAAGAGGAAAAGAGTGCGAGGGAGTGAGGGAGGGAGGAAAATAAACAACAAAAAAATGTCCTCTTCCTCCCCCACCGGGCAGATTGCAAGTGCGGCGGACATCAAGCAGGAGAATGGGATGGAAAGCGCCTCGGAAGGGCAGGAGGCGCCCCGAGAAGTGGCGGGGGGCGCGGCGGCGGGGCTGAGCCCCCCGGCTCCAGCCCCTTTCCCCCTGGAGTCGGGGGACGCCGCGGCTGCCGCTGCCAGGGTGAGCGGAGAGGAAGGGGCAGTGGCGGCAGCACCGGCGGCCGGAGCGGCGGCGGATCAGGTACAACTCCACTCGGAACTTCTGGGCAGGCACCACCACGCCGCGGCCGCCGCCGCCGCCGCGCAGACCCCACTGGCCTTCTCGCCCGACCATGTCGCCTGCGTGTGCGAGGCGCTGCAGCAGGGGGGCAACCTGGACCGCCTGGCCCGGTTCCTGTGGTCCCTGCCCCAGAGCGACCTGCTACGTGGCAACGAGAGCCTGCTGAAGGCGCGGGCGCTGGTGGCTTTCCACCAGGGCATCTACCCTGAGCTCTACAGCATCCTCGAGAGCCACAGCTTCGAATCGGCCAACCACCCGCTGCTGCAGCAGCTCTGGTACAAGGCGCGCTACACCGAGGCCGAGCGAGCCCGCGGCCGGCCGCTGGGCGCCGTGGACAAGTACCGGCTGCGCAGGAAATTCCCCCTGCCCCGCACCATCTGGGACGGCGAGGAGACGGTGTATTGTTTCAAGGAGAAGTCGCGCAACGCGCTCAAGGAGCTCTATAAGCAGAATCGCTACCCTTCGCCCGCCGAGAAGCGGCACCTGGCCAAGATCACCGGCCTCTCCCTCACCCAGGTCAGCAACTGGTTCAAGAACCGCCGGCAGCGCGATCGGAACCCCTCTGAGACCCAGTCCAAAAGGTGAGCGCCAACTTTACTTCTCCTCCCCCTTCCTCTCCCCCACCCCCTTCCCAGCTTTCTTTTCCTCCAAGTGCTCGCAAACATGGCGCTTACCTTCCCCACCAGCCTGGTCCGGCTGCCCACCTCTCCCCACCCCCCACCTCTCTCTCCGCCGCTGGAGTGGGGGCGGCGGTGGAGAGGGGCGGGGGAACCTCACTCCTTACCCTCCCCCACCTCCCCCCAGAAGTTTCTGGTCGCCCGCCTAGGTCTCAGTCCCCGCCTCCACCTCGACTGGTCACTGCCGCCCGGTTTCCCACCCCCATCCCGCTGGCTTTGAAGTTGCCACTCTCTCCCCGCTTCTGGCTGGGCTAAGAAGTGTGTGTAGGCGCCGGAAAGGCAGTTCGCTGCCGCCCGAGGCCCACGGAGGTTGCCAGCGCCGGCCGGGGTCTGCACCTCCACGGGGTCACACCAGCCCAGCACGCGCACACGCTCCCAGACCCCCCAGGGTTCGGCTACCCTAGGCCTGTGCTGGAGGTGGCCGTGGCCGCTCGGGAGGGAGGAAAAAGTTGATGGGGGCTGGCGGCACACAAAGGGGTCTGGGGACGTCGAGGTTTTTTATATGACAGAGTTAATCATTCACCCTGCCCGCTGTGGTTCCCTTCGCGGCCGCGGCAACTGTGGGGTGTTGGTGCAGCTCGGCTGTGCCGTGTTTTGAAACCTGATTCTGAACTCCTTCGGATCAGATTTCAGCGTCGTCGGAGTGGTGGGGATACAGGGCTGCTGCTTCGGCCCCCAACACTGCGTGGCTCCCTCCTGGCATGGTGGCTGGGGGTGGGGGCAGGCTGGCACAAGGTGGACGGCAGGAAAGGAATGGGGGCGCTATCCACTCCGCACCTCCTTGAGCGCCCACCCTGGTGATTTTGAACTTTTGACTATCAGGTATTTTTTCCCAACTGGTACAAAATGCCGAGTTTTGTGCGTCCTCCTGAATCAGACACCTGGTCTGTCTGTCTCTGTGTGTATTTTTGGGAGAAATAAAGTAAGGAGAAAATCGCCTAAAGGGATGGTGTCTCCAGCCCCGCGGGGGTTGGAGAGAAAGAATCCAAAAGCAGCTCGAAGGTTCTGCTCGGGGAAGGAATCTGGGAGCCGGGGAGCCCAGCCCGGCTAGGAGAAGGTGATCATCCGGCGCATTCCAGCGCCCGCCGCCGGCCGCTCCTGTCCTGCGCTCCTGCGGGGGCCCGACCTACGGCTCCGGCGTTTCTCGCCCGAGGCAGGGAGGGAGGCTCTGTGCTAGAGCCCGGCCTCGCGGTAACCAAAACAAAACGCTCATTGCGACCTGCGTGCACCCCTCTGCAGATTGCGGGGAGACCCAGAGGAGGCACGTTGGTAACGCCACACCACCTGCCCGGCGCCTGCTTTAGGCAGCGGATCCTGTAGCCGAAGGAATCCGCCGGGCAGGGGGCTGGGGGGGGGGGTGAGGAGCGGGCTCGGCGCACAGGCCAGCAGCCGGGCTGCCTCGTTTCCCCCGCCGGGAGCGTTCCCCCAGTCTCCCCCGCCACACTCTGCGGGCTTTGTGCACCCCCCCCCACATCTCCACATCCCCGCCCCCGGCCCAGTTGCCTGGTTGAGGCCCCTCTCCGGATCTGCCTCCCACCCGCACCCCCGGTGAGTCACCCTCGCAGACGGCGACGGCGGCTCAGCCTCAGCTCGTAAATCAAAGCGCTTTCTGCGCTCCTGGCCCCGCAGCCCAAAGCCCGAGTAATCTCCTCCCCTCGGCAAGCAAGCGAACCGACCGTAGGGCGCTGCTGGGATGTCGGATCCTCTGCTGGGCTAAGTCCTACAGCGCTCCGAACTGCCTCTGTCCTACCCCCCGTTCCTCCCCCTCCCAGTCCGGACCAAATGGGAAACCCCCATTTGGGAAACTACCCCTTCCCGGATGTGGTGTTTCCCCCAAATCGGGGAGCTGAGGAACACAGTCCTGTCCAGAACAGAACAAGGACTGAGGATGCCGGGGAAAGGAGGTCTGATAGGTACAAGGCCTCTGAGTGACCCACACCGTTTCCCCCCCACCTCACCACGGCACTGGTTGGTGTATGTTAAATAGGCCCCTATGGCTTCCTTTGGATTCAAAGGCGGCTGCACATTAACGGTTCTTGGGTTGAAAGTGCTTTTCCTACAAGGACCGCCACTTTGTTGAATGAGACAGTTGTCAGTCTGGTGGAGTAGAAGTTTGGGAGCAGGTGAGAGTATGATCTCTTGTTCACTAACTGGCAAACAAAACAGTACTTCTCACCTCCTGCTCCTTTGGCAGTTTCATTTACCTCCAAAATCACACTAATCTGAATTGGTTCGAGGGGAAGGGAAAGACTTCCCAAACAGAAAAGACTTACAGCCTCTTTTAATGAGTTTTTTCTATGCTATAGGTAGCAGCATATTTAACAGTAAGGAATAACTTCAGTGATATAAGAATGTATTTCCAATTTTCCTGTAAATCCTACTAGCTGAGTTTACATCTTTCAGATCTCTGGATTTTTCCTGAATTTATTATTAACAAAAATGATTGGGCTATGAGAGGTCATTTTCCCAGATAGTCTGGTCAGAATCTACTGAAAGGCATCATAGCTAAAATAAGACTAAAGGATTTCCTGCTGCACTTTACTCAAATACTGCCTTTAACGGGGTTAGAAGCTGGTTTTCCAAACAAATGACACAATGTAGAATGTTGTGCCCCTGACTTTCTGGATGTCTTGATTTCCCCCTCTATACAGTGAGTCAGATGGCAATCCTAGCACTGAAGATGAATCCAGCAAGGGTCATGAAGATTTGTCTCCTCATCCACTCTCCGGTTCATCTGATGGTGTCACCAACCTCAGCCTTTCCAGTAACATGGAGCCAATATATATGCAACAAATTGGAAATGCTAAAATATCATTAAGCTCTTCTGGAGTTTTGTTGAACGGAAGTTTGGTACCTGCAAGTACTTCACCTGTCTTCCTTAATGGTAATTCTTTCATTCAGGGACCCAATGGAGTTATCCTTAATGGATTAAGTGTGGGAAACACACAGACAGTGTCACTGAGCCCACCAAAAATGGCATCAAACATTGTGAGCAATGGTATATCCATGACTGACATACTGGGGTCTACCTCCCAGGATGTGAAGGAATTCAAAGTTCTCCAGAGTTCTTCAGCTAACTCAGCAGCCACCACCTCCTACAGCCCCAGTGCTCCAGTGTCCTTCCCAGGGCTGATACCCAGCACTGAGGTGAAAAGAGAAGGTATTCAAACAGTGGCTTCCCAGGATGGAGGCTCTGTAGTGACTTTTACCACACCAGTGCAAATTAACCAGTATGGCATCGTCCAGATCCCCAGTTCCGGAGCAAACAGCCAATTCCTTAATGGGAGCATTGGATTCTCTCCACTGCAACTGCCTCCTGTTTCAGTGGCAGCTTCACAAGGTAAAAGTCTTGTTTGGTACCATAATGCACCAGTAAATGTTTTAGCCAGATGCTGTAAATGACGCACTTGGTGAGAGCTATAGATTGCTGTTGCTGTTGAGGTACCTTACTGGCTGCCACAGCTGCAGAATAGCCTTGATTTGTTTCTCCTTCTTCACAACATCCATGTAATATCCAGCTTGCTTTGTTCCCTGGCATCATGGGGGTGGGATTTTATTTTCCCAACAACTGAATGGAAAAATACAGTTCACAGCGAGTCCTGCCAGTTCTACAATTATAGAAATATGCTAAGTCAATCAGTGCTTACAAAATAACCCATCGCTTGACCTTTTAAGATTAAAAATTAATAATATTGCTAAGAACACAAAATGAGTCAAGCAGTTGGTAAGAATGTGTACACTTCACGTAAGCGTTATTTATTTGACCAAAAGGTGTTTTAGAAGAGCAATCGAAAGACTGGATCGTTTGTATTTGATTCATGTTCCTTCTGTAAGACTAACAGACCTAAAGGAAAACCAGAGGAATGTGTGATTGGGTGTCTATTGCTCTGCATGTATACTTGCCCCCTAAATATGTGCGTTCACTTCTGGAGGCAACTGTAAGCCTTATTTTATACGTTTGTGGCTTTACTAAGGCATCTGCTAGAGAAAGCACTGATCTGAAATGCAGGAAACTTGAGGCTGATATGCCAGTTCTTCCATGACTTCAAGCAAATCTGGATGGCTCTGTGTCATTGTTTCTCCATAGAAACAGGAATGGTTAGAACAGCAGTGGAGGTTGCAGGGCCCCTTGAATTCAGGAGTGGGAGATGTTGGTGCATGTTTGCCTTCCTGGAAGCAAATCTGAAAGTCCAGATTTTTACCAAAGCAAAATAAATAATTATTTGCCTTAAAGATCATCTTCCTATAAAATAGTTTTATCCCCCCCACCCAAAATCAATCTATGCACAACTCTGGTTTCCACAGCTATGATCTACTTCAGTTTATTTGAGGCATTAATAGAAAAATTGTTGTGGAGTAAATTCCACTCTGTACATTTGTTTCTCTTTGGGTAAAATGGTAGTATAGTAAAACACAACAGCCCTGCAGCATGCTATTTATTTCTTCATTGTTCCAGGCTATGGAAAGGATTAAGCTAAGTCACTATCCAACATAGGACAGAAATAGGAAAACCACAGGGAAAGCCAAAGTGCTTAGTTTTATAATATTTTAATGTAGATCTAACCCTTTTTCTCTCTTTAGGAAATTTCCAAATAGGTAACATTTTAAAGACAACAAAATTTGAACAAAAAGCATGGTATGTACATTGGGGAGGAGAAAAGGAGGGCTATTTCTCACACATAATCTAAAAAAGCGCTGCCATAGAAAATTATTACAGACTAATGGCTAATTCTCAAAATGGGACATTTAACATGAATAAGAGCAGCATTTTCAGTTAAAATAGCTAAGATCAAATGACAGAGCCGTCAATCCTTAGACTGTCTAGGTGAGTTGAAGACGTAAGTTTAACCAGATGGATCCAGAAAGCAACATTCCCTTGTAGTAATTGTGTATTACGGTTCTCAATAAAGCTTTTGGGGATTCAGCCTGTCTTAAAGCAGATACTGAGCCTTTCTTAAAAAATGACTGGACAGGGTAGATTATCTTTCTGTAGTTGAAATTTATATAGAAAAGCAGAATGCCTACATCTTTAAAGGATTTTAAAAATAAGGGCTTTTTTTTTTAAAGCATCCTTATAAAGTTATACTTAGTACCTATGTCATTTTTCACTTGGGTTTTCACTTGAAATTACTGTTCAATTCTTAATTCAGTTGCAGGTTCAATTTATAATTCAGTTGCAGCTATACTTAAATATCAACTTTTAGATCACATCTGCTTTCCTCCTGCATTTATGTATGTTATAATATCCACCCATTCAGAAATTTTATTTATATTCAATAGCAGTTTGGGAAAATGTAACATCTCTTATGTTATATATGGCCCTATCGAAAAATAATGAATCATTTTGTTCACATATAGACTGGCAAACAATTTCACAGACACATACACACAGCAAAGTAAACACCTATTTCAGATGTCTTTTGCTGCAGTTTAGTAACCAACAAGAATTTTAAAACCTTTTTCATTTATTTGGCCTGGAACAAAGATTTATGTTAGGGAAGAGCTCAAACATATGTAGAAATGTTTTTAAGTACAAATAAAATGTTTTCATTTTTTGTTTGTTTAAATACATTCCTTTGCTTTTAGGGTGCTTAAAAATGTTTGGAAGACATATAAACAGCCCTGTGACATATATTTATCAATATAGCTGGCAATATAACACAATTCTAATAATTCAAAAAGAGAAATGTTTTAGGTGAATTACCTTTAACATTGGGCTTTCTCCTAATAATATTTACTTTAACATTGGGTTGTTTTCTCAAAATAATGAGTTTATTGAACATCTAATTCACGATCAGGGTAAATAACCCATTTGAATTATCCTGTCACAAACCCCCTCCATGTCTACCTTTCGTTCAATGGCAAGATAATTGCCGTTATTTCACTGTGCCTATGTAAAGACTCAGAAGAAAAAGTGTTTTATTTGATGATGAGAGTTAGGGGGAAGGTCTAATTCATCTACATTGTCTAAGTTAGCTAATTTGAACATCTCAGCTTCCTACTTATCTTTCTTTTTCTACTTCTGGTCTCTGTAGAACATTATAGTGAGAGCCTCAAAAGATACAAACCTTTTAGAGAAGCATTAGCTCTATTTCTTTAGTTAATCTGTATTTTAAAAAGCACATTTCATTATTATTCATTCTTTCTGTCAGTCACTACAACACTAAGAATTCAGAATTAGCATAAAAGGGAAAAAAACCTAGTGTGTATTTTGTTGACTCGACATTACTTTATGGTTAGTTTGGTGAAAGTTTGCAGCTTGCCTGTGCAGGTTTATATGGTTAACTTTAAGCCCCAGGGTAACTCATTTTATGTGGTATCTTCTACATCTCTGTTTGTTTTGTGTCAGTTACTGAGCTTGTCCTGGATAAAGGCAATTTATTTTGCATTTGTGTTTTCTAGTTGTAACTGGCAGAGCTAGCAACAACTATCAGCTAATTGAGAGATATCAAGTCTTGGTAATAATGAACCAGAAACTTGACTGAAATTAGAACTTGGAAAAGATATTTTTCTCACACTTGATTTCTAAATCAGTAGTTCTCGCTCCTACTTCGTCACCAGAATTACTCGGGGAGTTAAAAATACACCTGTTCTGAGAGTTACTGAGTCAGATTCTCAGGAGCAAATCCTGGGAATCTGTAGTTTTAAGTGGTCAAGGTGAATCATGTGTGTAAAAAAAGTAACCTTTTTCTTTCCTTTTCAGTTCCATCAGTGATAATCTGTACTTTATTTTTTTAGGTAATATTTCAGTAAATTCAAGCACTTCAGATGGGAGCACATTTACAAGTGAGTCCACCACAGTCCAGCAAGGAAAGGTTTTCTTGAGCTCTCTTGCTCCCAGTGCAGTGGTATACACTGTTCCTAATTCAGGCCAGACTATAGGATCTGTTAAACAGGAGGGCTTGGAGAGGAGCCTGGTATTTTCTCAGTTGATGCCTGTCAATCAGAATGCACAAGTAAATGCAAACCTGTCTTCTGAAACTATCTCGGGGAGTGGCCTACACCCACTGTCCTCCTCATTAGTTAATGTATCCCCAACTCAGAATTTTTCCCTGACTCCCCCTACTCTACTAAATCCCACTGAGCTAAACTCTGACATTGCTGGTAGCCAGCCAATGTCTGCACCTGTGGCAAGCAAATCTACTGTGACATCTGTCAGCAACACTAACTATGCAACTCTTCAGAACTGCTCCCTTATTACTGGTCAAGATCTATTATCAGTCCCCATGACCCAGGCTGCCCTTGGGGAAATAGTTCCCACAGCCGAAGACCAGGTGGGTCACCCATCCCCCACAGTACACCAGGATTTTGTCAGAGAACATCATTTGGTTATGCAATCAGTAGCTAACATAAAAGAGAATTTCTTAACAAATTCTGAGAACAAAGCAACAAGAAACTTAATGATGCTGGACTCCAAATCCAAGTATGTCCTAGAGGGCATGGTCGAGACTGTCTGTGAAGACCTGGAAACAGACAAAAAAGAGCTTGCCAAGCTCCAGACTGTCCAATTGGATGAAGATATGCAAGATTTGTAAACTTAATTTTGTGTTTCCACCTCCCCCTCCCCACTGGCATCAGCAGGCAAATCTTTCCATGAAGCCCTGAGGACATAAAGCATTTTCCCATTTAAAGGGAAACACTAGTTTTACAAGTAAATGCATTCAAGAGACTTTGGATTGATCTGCATGAAGATCACAGTTAAATATGCAGGAGTAGAACTGCTTTACTGCAGCCTTTTTTTTTCACATATGTTCTCTTTTAAATAGATGGAGACAGAGGAACAAGATGACATATATCAAGAAATCAAAGTGTATCATTTGGTTGACTTAATATAATTCTAAGGTCAGATGTAACTTGATAAATAGTTTTTTTTTTAATTAAAAGTATATACACTTAAGGTAGAAAATTAAATATTGCTACAGAGCATTAGAAACAATGCAGTTCTTTTTGTTTACTTTTACTCCATGGGCATTGGTAAGGTTAAGAAACATAAGTGGTACTCCCCACTATCCTAAGGGTATATTTTTGAATATATGCTTTTCTGTTTTTCAGCATTTTTGTGAAAGTCTTGGTTTGTCTCTATACATTTCCAAATGTGATTGCTAATAGTTCAGTGTGGCTGAGAAAGTTTGCAACTCCACTAAAAACTCTGAAATAAACTTCAGTATGAGTGTAAATATATTAGTCCTATAAGCAAGGATTCGAGTAATTACAATGAATTTTATTTATGCTGTATATGTTTCTCTTATACTTCAGACACTATGAACTGAAAAGAAAAATGTTTTCGTACTGTTTAATTTATTTTTATTGTTTGAACAGGAAGTGAACAGTTATTTCCAACAAAGTTTTACTTTTTGTAGGATTTTAAAAGTAATGATTTTTATCAGGAGTCTATTAAGGTCAATATTAATAACACTGAAACAGGAAATCTAACTCCCAATATTGGAATTTTGGTACTCCCCCCCCTACATCCTTTTTCTTTATTTAGCAACTCTCTGATTCATTTAAATATATTTTCTATAGAATTCTATGTGCCTTACCTTGTGGCCTTTTTATTATTCTTACTAAGGTACAGAAGTGTCAACAGAAGCACTGATGACTCTTTCCTACTATCCAACAGGGTTAATTTCACCACAGAATTGCTTTAAATCTGAAGAACTTAAGTTTCACTTATATTATTGTAGATAATGTTTGTGAGGCAAACGGCTCAACAACTAATTATTGTTGATACTTTCCATTACAATGAAAGTAACAGTTACAGACTACCATGTAAAACCAATTCTGCAGGCTATGAAAACAACCATTTTAAAGTAAAGAAAGAAAACGTAAATTCTGTTGAGTAGAATATTCTGTCCTGTTGAAACTTAGTTCTAAATATTTTGAAACAGGTGTTACATTATGACATATGACTGTTGTTTGCACTATGTTATCATGTCTTCTTTAAAAGTAAATCTTTTGGGGTTTCTGTAAGAAGCTTGTTTGATAATGTTGTGAGCTGTGGTTACAGCTTTTATCGGGACTCTGAACACAAGGTGTAACAATGCAAATACATTTATGTAGTGAGTAAAGTCTCTGGTCTCTGAAAAGCAAGAAAAGTGAGAAAATGATCCCTTCAGAGATGACCGAAAGTTGTTGAACAGGAAGATGTCACCACATCTTGCTTTCCTTAAGATCGGAACAAAGGGTCCACTCTAGATCTCTGCATGCCTATCAGCTGAGCATGTTGAATAAGGGCCATAGAGGATTTAACTTTTCTTGTTATTGCAAATGGAACTTGCAGGCATAAATGAAGAACCCTATGAAGAACTCCTCCCCCTTCATTTTGATAAAGAACTTTGATCCCATTCTTTATGAAATTGGTGAATGTTCCTAAACTGCTGAAAGTACATGTGTTTTATTTTGTTTTGTTTTGTTTTTTACATCAGGTGTTTTAGAATTCTCTTCCACTCCACCACTACTTATACAGCTTGTTTCTTTGGGTGTGTGCTGATCATGTTACTGAGATTAATTACATGGTTCTATAGTGTAGTTTACATGAAAATGATGTTTTCCACTTGATTGCTGTGGATATCAAGAGTTTGTTAATTATTTTAAAATACCCATCCAATAAGAAAGATGGGAAGGTTTAAAAGGTTATATATGTTATATGTATATAACTGGAAAAGTTTTATGTCTTCCAAAAATATAATAAGCCTCTCTTTTATTCACAGTTCTTCCTCTTTTCTTCCTTGAGAAAAAAAAGATAGCACAAAACTAAAAGCTTACCTAGGAAACCTATTCATATTCCAACATGATGTAATTATACCCCTACAATTACTCCAGGTAGCAACACAATATACCAGGTAAGACTCAATGCACACTATAAAGAACTTATTGTTCTTTTCTATTCTTTCAGTAAAATAAGGGCCAGTTGGTATGTAGCCCATATATATGTGAATGAAATAAGATAAACCCCATGATCTCCTTGCACAGAATTGCAAATGGTTTTCTGGTTTTGGTTTTGGTTTTTGTTTTCTTGCAACACCAAGGGCCAAACTCAGAACCCTTGGAGTTCATGTGGCAGAATTTCTCTCTGACATAAACCAATGCTTGAAGATGCTGCAAATGACACCTCTAAGGATCCCCAAAGAGGAATCAGAATAGGGGTGAATAACTCTCCCTGCAAACCCCAACCCCTGTTGCTGGCTGTGGGATTTTTGGTATGAGCCTATCTATGCACTCTTATCAGCCAGAATGTGGCATTTAGCTCTTAGTTACATCCAGTAGAGGACAGTCTGTCACTTAAACAGAAGGTGCATTTGTTCCTCAGTCAAGCAAGAGCACCTGTCTTATACTGCTTTATAGCTCATGTATATTCATAGTAACAAAAAGACTGAGTTGTACACATGATTCAGTGCCTTTCTTGTGTTATGAAAGGCAGGTAGATGTTATAGCCATAGATAAAATTCGTAGTTGAATTGCACACTGACCTTAAAATCTCCCTGTATATGCCCCTGTGTCTTGCATGTTAAAAGCTGGATTATTGGGCAGGTGTTGCAGGCTGCCCTACTACATGTTAGACAAGTGTGCATTAGTACATAACCAGAAGTTCTTCATTCTTTAAGATGTTTTTGACAGATCATCTCATCATAAAAATATAAATAATTCAGGAAAACTGTGGGGAAAAGAATTACATTTTGTAAAAGTTGTTTCAAAGTCTTCCTAGAACTTAGATGATAGAACTTAACAGTTATTTTGTATCTAATTGATACACTTCATGTTAATTTAATATTACCACCATGAATTTTATCAATCAAAATTAAATAGCATGTGACTATTTTGGCTTTCAGGGTCCTCAAAATTTTTGTATTCTTTTGTTGCATGTACTGTATGTTTAGAGGCAACCAATTATATACTCAATATGGTTTTACTGTGCCTTACACAAAGAGAAAATCTATACAGAATGTATATCATGGGGTGGGGTAACAGAGTCTTTACTGCACTGTTAGGTGATGGCACACAGAGCATGTCCCAGAACATTTCTGTGCTTAATTACCCAACCAAAGAGATCTAAAGTATGTATGTTGTACTGTAATAGGGGTTTATGCCTGGACAATTAAGTGTTTTATTTGTTTTCTGAAATGATGTGAACTTATTTTTCTAAACACTATGCTAAATAAACTTTATATTTATACGTACTTTATGTTGAAAAAGTTATTTATCCCTGGGAAAGCAGAAATGATTAAGGGAAAGAAAAACAAAAATCTACAAACACTTTATCGACTGACAAATACAAGAACAAGAGGCGTCATTTTGGAAAAACAATCTCTGTTGATCTTTATACAAAATTACACAATTCACTTAACTGTACTGCATACACTCAGAGCTAAATGATTAGACTTCATCCGCCATAAAGGAAAGAAATATGTCTTACTCATTTAGGTGTCCCAAAATCTGAATCTGATATTCTGTAACGTTTAATGGAATTAAATTGAGAGGTCCGAGGATCTTTCCAATCCCAACCTTATTGAAAGAGCTCAGTGTAACCCATTTTCAAAACACTTCCATTAGCCTGCTTACACCACAGTTGGGTCCACCAGTGGTTTGGCTTAAAGCTGTGGACAGAACTGCATTACTGAGTGTGTAGAAGACTCAGTCTTGGTACAGGTTGGTCCTCATTTTAAAATTGCATGACATTTGATTTTGTATGACTCCCACACTGAAATGTAGAAGAGACTAGATAATAAAGCAGATTGGGACCAACTTTTAAATTCTAGGGCAAAACTAGTTAAAGCCATCAAATTGATTTCAGGTATTATGACTAGATTTTTTAATTTTCTTGTCATTCAGTTCATTTATTTAGGAATTTTCTATGTAGGTAAACCAATTAAAATGAATAGTGTCTCAGTGAGTGGGTACAGTGTAGGGGCAGAATATTATAGAGTGATTACATTTTATAATATCTTAACCAAACAAACATTTTAAAACATTTGACAAGGTCAATGATCTACTTCATTTTTGTAGCTCCTTGGAAACTAGCAAATTAAAATCCCTCAATGGAAATACAAGACCTTCAACTATATGATCCTATCCCACTTTCCCAGCTTCTCTTAAAAATAATAATTGTAGAAGATAACATTTGTACATCACCACTTCCAATACAGTAGATGGTAAACAAACAAAATGCACTCAGACAATAGTCAATTCTCTAAAGTCAAAAACAGGGTAAAGGGATTGAGAATGGGGAATGGGGGAGCAGGGACATACATTAGATTGGACAAGGAAGGTCTCTGAGGAAGTAACATTTCAGCAGAGATTTGAATGGTGATGAGGGAGCCAACCTGCAAGACCTAGAAAAGAGCATTCCAGACATAGGGAACAGCGAGTTCCTGAGGGAGGAGTCCAGTGGCCAGATCACAATGTTATTCACTCTAGGGGTCATGTGATAGGAGATCCAGTCAGAGAAATAGGCAGGGACCAGATCACAGGTAAAGCCTTATTGGTCTGTGCCAAATAGTTTGGATTTGATTCTGAGAAGCAAGGAATGATATATATGACTACACTTTAAAATATCACTGGCCTATTTTTTGGAGAATGTCGTTGTGGGAAGCAAGAGTGAGGACAGGAATTAGGAAACTGTCATTTTGTCCTAAGCTGTTGGACAGGACATACGTCAGGAGCTCTTGAAGCATGTATGGCAGTTTGTCCACAAATGTTTCCAGAATTTTGTGCTCTCTAAACCTTCTGTCTATTCTGCCTTCTGCTTTTCACCAAAGCTGCCAGCTTCCTGCTATGATTGTCCCAGCCTGAACCTGTGCCCTGAACTTCAGGCTGGTAGATCCTGTTTCCTAATGGATATTTTCAGAATGTCCAAGTCACCTATGACTCTACATCTGAAAATTTCAATGATTATCTTCACCCTAAAACTGTTCCCCACTCTGTGTCCCTCATTCATCCACTGGACAAATATAAAATCTGGGATTTCCTCTGGAGTCTTCTCTCACTTTCATTCACCAGATCATGCCATCTTTCCAACTCTGCTTGTCTCCTGCCTTGAGTCAGTTCCTTTCCCTCCATTTCCAGGGTTACTGCTACAGTTGAGGCACTTAGCATTTCTCGACTGAATTATTGCAGCCTCCTCCTTCTTGGTACTCAATGTCTGGGTCTCACTCCAGACTACATTACAACTATATTCAGGTAGAACTTTCAGAATTTAAGACTTACCCCAGCCGTGCATTCCAGTTTAGAACCTTCAATGGCTCTCCATCGCCTATGAAATACACTTTTAACTCCTTAACATACAAAGCCCCCAAGACCCAGGCCCTACCTCTCTGTCTATTCACATCTCTAGCCACATGAATCTGTTCCCCAAAGGGACCAGATTATTTCTTACCTACCCAATCTCCAAGACTCAGTAGGTGTCACATGCTGTGGAAGCTCTGTCTCACCATCATAAACAGAACAGTGCATGGCTCATTCTGTGATCAGACAGGAACTTATACCATCCTTTGGTGTGGCACTTCTCACATCACTGTAATTTTATGTCTGCCTCTCAGCACTTTCATCTCTGTTTCTCTGGCATTTAGTGTAGCAGAGCATAGTAGGCACTTTAAAAATTGTTGAATGAATAGTGACTCAGTCATCCATCCCTTTAAATCATTTCACTTGCTTAGATTAGGAAACTTTATGGCTTAACTGGTTGAAGTATTATCTCTATTTAGGGCACAAAAATAAATCAATATATTTTGGGTAGGGCCTGAGAGTAGTTCTTTGAATCTTCTAGCATTAGAGGGTGGTCTTTATGGTAATTATTTTCCTCACTGCTCCAAGGTTTTTCCCACTTACTTCCAAATAGAGGCTGGCTTCCAGATGATAGAGGTTGGCTAAAGTTTGACAGACAAGTGGGGGCATTAACAAAAAGATACTCACTAAGCCTTTTTAGATCAATGTTTCAAAATAGCAGTGATACACAGAAAAGCTATTTACACTTATGTATAGATACACTTTCTAAAAATATTCTTTCTGTGGGTCTATTCTTACTGTATCTGAACTGAGCAGATGCATAAAGACTCTGTGAGGAATAGTAAATAGAGTGTAGAGAGTAGGCATCAGGAAATCTGGATTCTAATTAGCCTTTAGATTTGGGAAATGTCAACTCACTCCTCTGGGGTCTATTTTTTTTCCATTGAAATGGGTATGTTGGATCTCATTATATTTGAGATCTATGTAGTTATGAGAAAAGAAAAAAGGTTAATAAAATGCACTCGCTCCCCCAACCCCACAGGTTAAGAAGATCAAATCAATTACAGAGTGAAAGTCCACTGTGACCTGCTAGGGGCTACAAATGTAAGATAAAATAATTGATATTGAGTCAACAACCTGTGACCCCCTAGGAATATTTAGAGGTGTGGAGCTAGGTGAGACAGGTCTGGTTTTGAACTCTTTTACCTTCTTCACCTGTATCCACTTTGTTCTCTAATGGGTCTGCCCTTCCCTCATGTATTGCCCTACCTCCCCAAGAGCCTTAAGTGATAATCCTGGTGTTGGTGGTTAACAGTTTAAGGTAGGAAAAGCCCAATCCTCCACCCCCAGGGAATTTGCATTTTAAGGAAGCCTTTTAAAGACCAAAAGAACCAAGCTGGAATCACAGGTGACAAGTTGCAGATTAATAAAACTGAGCAAGGTGTTCCCTATTTCTAAACACACCAGACTTGTGTGTGTGTGTGTGTGTGTGTGTGTGAGAGAGAGAGAGAGAGAGAGAGAGAGAGAGAGAAAGAGAGAGAGAGAGAGAATTTGGGGAATAAGGAGAGGATGGATAAGTGGAGGAAAAGAATGTTTCCTTTCTTTGTGTGCTCCCCTTCCCTACTGGCTATCAATCTGAGCTGTTGGATCCTCTGAAAACAATTAAGTGTAGTTTTCCCACACACATCTTATCCAGAGCCTGGATCATTTTCCTTCAAAAGGATTCCTGTGTTAAAAAGTCATTAGCTATAATTAAACCATAAAAAATTAGTCATAGGAAAACGAGGGTTGTTTTAGGTGTTTTTGTTTTGTTTTCTTTACTTTTTATGATGTGAACTACATAGGAGATGTGCCAAAGAGAAACCCAAAATATTCATTTGGTTAAAGTTAGGGAATAGAATACAAGTTTGTATTCTTTTTATTTCTTAGTAAATACATTCTTACTGTGTTCCTTAACAGATGGATGGCCTTGAATATCTTAGTATAAATGTATTACTCATTCCTTGGCAAATTTATTTTATTAGCACCTAATGGGAATGAAGATGGATAAATTCTGCCCCTGCATGAATAATCATCAGGGGTCTTAAAAGTGATCAAGTGTCCTTTCCCAATCATCGCAGGTAGATTTTCCAAAATATCTCCAAGGAACACACTAGCCGTAGGACTACATACAATCTCACCCAGTAGGAGTCCCTCACTTCTAGTCTCATTGTACAGTCATACTCTGATATCTTAACACATATCTGTCTTCCCAAGGACAGGTACAGGGTTTTTGTATCAGGTAACAAACTTGATAGTGTTATAATGCTGAGCTCACAGTATGTGCCAAGCTATATTAAAACAGAATTTGTGTTTTTTTCAAGGAGGAATAAATTAGACTAAATGTTGCCTTTAGCTACTTTATTTTATTTTTATTATTTCAATTTATATTCATGTAATACTATGCAATAGACACATATTATTAAAATTCACAAAATCAAAATTATACAAATATATAGAGATAAATAAGTTTTTATTATTGTTTACATTCCCCCAAGAAATCTTCTTGGACATCCCTTGGAGAATATGTACCCTGTTTTGGAGATGAGTACCCTAAACTAGTGTTTTCAAATTTTAATGTGCATATAAATAGCCTGGAGATCTTGTTTAAATGTAGATTCTGACTTGATAGGCCTGGGGTGAAGTTTGAGATTTTTGTCTAACAAGCTTCCAGGTGATGCTAATACTACTGGCCTGGGAACCACACTTTAAGCAGTGAGGATCCATGCAGTAGCTTCTCTATTACTGACCTAAATCCCAATGCAAATTGAAGTTTTAACTGTTCAGGGCAATGTGTAGATGGTGCAGAGACACTGAAGATCATCAGCCAGTAGTTATTTTATTTTAAATGATGCATATTAACAATGTAAATTAAATACATGAACCAGATTGGGTCAATATGTAAAGTATCTTAGGTGGAAAGCTATTTATCAAATACTTTAAATCCCTTAGAAGCATTATCAAATATAGTAGCCTTTGGAATATTAAATACAATACAACGTAATCCTCTCTGTTTATCACAGCAGATCTCCATATGGAGCCTACAAGAAAAAATTTTCTAAGTTATTATATGGCCTACAAACAAAACTGCCAGTTTTCTTTTATAATTCTGAATTTTTCATTAGTTCACATTGACAGACCTCTTTTTTCAGGCTTCTCCATGAAAACTGTTAGATGTGTCTGTAAACCAAGATAATTGTTATAGAGAAAAAGAAACAGTTAAGTTTTGATATAATACCCTAAATCTGATCTTATTACTCTATATGCCTGGCGATCGTATACCTTATATGCATACTTCTCCGGGGTCTGGGTCATAGATGTCACAGATGTCCCCCACTCATTTTCAGTGCTGTAAATTAAAGAATATGTCAACATTCAGTGGGGATGTGAGCTCCCCAGTGCCAATTTGATGACGGTAAAATCTTAAAAATGCCAGTGCCTTTGCACATAAACATAAAACTGGACCTGTGATTTGGGCCCAAGCTCCTGTACCAGAGAAGCAAAATTGTGATAAAGGATTACTTACAGTCTCTATAAATACCAGGAGACCAGAAAAGCTCTCAAAGCTCTGCTTTGTTGGATCAATTTCCTTAATTTAAGTGAAACCCCGGTGTCCACGTGCCAAGTGCCAGGCTCGTCACTCAGGATTCAAAAATGGACAGGTCAGTCTTAGCATCTAAGAACTAAGTTAAGTGGATTGATATGGACATACAAGCTATTCATGCTGAAATGCAACAAAAGAGGGATGTACATGTCCCTAGGAGTTGTGTAAGTCCCCACAGGCAAGGTGGTATTGCATTTTACAGAGTGAGTAGGAGCACGCTGGCAGGGCAGAGAGAAAGGATGTTCTAGGTGGAAGATACAGCATCTATAATAAGGATTTTAAACTTTATAGGCAATAGTTAATTGTAAAAAGATTTTTTTTTTTTTAAATTTCACTCCTCCTCTGCTTTTTGGCCACTTAGAGAAATGTGTATCAAGTCCTTTGCTCCCTTTTTAACCTGTTATTTGATTTTTTGTTGTTGAATTGTAGGACTTTTTTATATATTCTGAATGAGCTGAATGAGCTTTTTTAAAATATTTATTTAATTAATTTATTTTCAGTGAAGGTACTGGGGATTGAAGCCAGGATCTTGTGGGTCTTTATATATTCTGGATATTAACCTCTTTAAAGATATATGATTTGCAAATATGTTCTTCCATTCCATAGGCTGCCTTTTCATTCTGTCAATTATGTCCTTTGGTGAACAAAAGTTTTTACGTTTGATATAGTCCCATTTGTCTATTTTTGCTTTTGTGGCCTGTGCTCTTAGCATCATACCCAAGAAGTCATTGTCACATCCAGTGTCATGAAGGCTTTCTCCTATGTTCTCTTCTAGTGCTATAGTTTTGGGTCTTATATTAAAGTTTTTAATCCACTGAATTAATTTTTGTATATGGTGTAAGATAGGGGTCTGACTTCCTTTCTTCACCTGTGGACATCCAGGTTTCCCAGCACCACTTGTTGAAGAGACTGTCCTTTTCTCATTGAGCAAAACTTACCCTTTTAACCACTGTATATATACCTTATTTTATTGCTCTTTTCTTTATTGTGCTTCACAGATAATGCATTTTTCACAAATTGAAGGTTTATGGCAACCCTGCATTGTCAGATGATGGTTAGCATTTTTCATCAATAAAGTATTTTTTAATTAAGTATATACATTTTTTAGACATAATGCTATTGCACACTTAATAGACTGTAGTATAGTGTAAACATAACTTTTATATGCACTGGAAAACCAAAAACGTCTTGTGACTCACTTTATTATAATACTCGCTTTATTTGTAGTGGTCTGGAAGTGAAACCACAGTATCTCTGCAGTGTGTGTGTGTGTGTGTGTGTGTATCATATATATATATATATATATATGTGTGTGTGTCACATTATACCTTGTCACATTATGTAAGTATATCGATTATTATACAGGCCAAACCGCTGTGCCAGAGGCTGCAAAGTTACAGGGACTTCAATAAGACAAAAGTTTATTTCTTTCATGACAGAGTCCAGAGGTGAACAGTCTGGGTTGACAAGCGACTCTGCCTCATCAGGTCATCTGGATCCTAAGCTGGCACTTTGTCTCTGTGACTCCCAACATTGATGTCCAATCCCTGGCAATTCCTAGGCCAAAGGAATAAAGAAGTCTAGAGCAGGAGCTTCCACTTTAAGAAACAACCAAGATTAAGCTTATGCCACTTCTCCATATCATTGGCTCAAACCTAGTCACTTGTTCAATACCTAGCTCCAAGGGCAATATACCTCTAGCTGAGTGGCACTATGTCCTACTGAATGTGAGATAATTCTTTTCCTAAAAGGAAAAAGGAGACAATAGGCACTAGGGGTCATTTAGTGGTCTCTGCCACTGTATTTAACCTACTTTCTGGAAACCTATGGACTCTCCCTTCTAGATAACAGAATGGAATTAGTCATATAAATGAGTCAGGATGCACCACTTTTCCACTGCAGATCTATAGATGGCTGCTTCCAATCAGAATCATGAACATCATCTTCAAGTTACTATTATCTCCAATCTCCTTAAAACGTCTGAGGCAGTGCACCATTCCTAGTTTAAAATACAACTTGAACTGTTCATTTTTTTATGTGTAGACTCATTAGTAATCAAAGAAATGTAAACACCTTGACGGCAAGGAGAGTGTCTTACCATTGTTGTCTAAATAATGTCCTGCACTATAGGTGCTTGGAAAATATATGTTGCATGAATGAATAAGATGTAAGCTTTAAAAATGAGACACTATTATCTCATATTAAATTAGTGAAGATTTAAAGTAATGATGGTGCTTAATGCTGGGGAAGACGCAACATGGCAGATAGCTCCACATATCACAGATGGACGTATAAATTAGTGCAACCCTTTCCAGAGGGCAATTCATCAAATTACAAGTACAAAAAGAAACAAATTTGTATTGATTTCATGGGCAAAGACACAAACATCTGTTAATACCTTATCTTGGTGAGGGTATCAGGAAGCATGCTGTTTCATATATTACTAGGGGGAATCTATTTGGAATAACCCCTGTGGGGACTTTTTGGGAGTGCCTAGCACAATAAAAATGCACCTACTCTGACTCAATGCTTTAGTCCTCTAGAGATTTGTCTTGCAGATGTATTTGCACAATTGTGATATTCATATATATAAGGGTACTCAATACAGACTTGTTCATGGTGGCAAAAGACTGGGAAAGGCCTAGATGTCCATCATTGAGAGGGGACAATTAAATGCCATGCAACTACCTAAAACTACATTGTGAAAACTGTGAAAATCAAAGTACACAAGAGTACTTCTACTACCATAATTTGATGGGGTTTTTTAAAAGCTGGCAGAGGAAGATACGCACACTCACATTTACATACATATATATATACAGAGAGAGAGACTCCGAAGAAGAAAGATGATTGAAGGTCGAAGATGGAAGCCTAATTTGTTAACTTTTATATTCTTATAACTTATTTAATTCTTTTTACCAAATATCACTTTTTCAACAGAAGTAAAAAAAAACTTTAAAAGTCACTATTCATATTCTTTGACTGTGTAATTCTCTTCCTCGTAATATATCCCAATGAAATAATTTGAGATACAAACAAAAATATATGCCCACAATGCATCAAAAACTTGGAAATAAACTAAACATCCCATATTATGGGAACAGTAGTGAAAACTATAATTTTATTAACATTTTCAATGATATTGGTAAATAATATAATGAAAAACAAACAAAAAAGTAGTAAAAGGGCCACAAGTACATAATATAAGACACCACCAGTTGTTGCCCCCAGGGAGTAGCACCATGGACATGTATTACTCTATTTCTTTATACTTCTCTGTTTGATATCCATCAGAGCTCTTCTGATTGTAAGTGACAGAGACCCAAATCAAAACTAGCTTAATTAAAAGAATATTTCTTGGCTCACTGAACCAATTACTAGGACTCACTGGAACCAGAGACCTTTTCCAACTCTCCTCACTCCTCTCTGCACACTGGGGACAATATCTCCCATGGTGGATCTGCCCTCTCCACAAGCCTTACAACTCTGTTACCAGGAGCTCCTGGATTCACATTTTCTAGTTTTTCCACTGGAGAAGCAAAGAATATCTCTCCATTCTTTTGAGTGTGTGGCAGATCCAGTTAAAATAATCCCAACAAAAGACTGTCATTGGCCCATTTTAGATCACATGTCCAACTGTTACCCAGTCACACTGGCCAAGGTGGTGGTAGTGAGAGACGGCGGTGGACAGGAAGGCAGGTTTGTGGAAGGAGACAGCATCAAGGGGGAGGTAAGTCTGCTTGAGTTTGGGGCAAGTCAGTGCAGCCTGCATTTCCTATGCTGTAACTGAATTTTAAAAAGAAATGGAAAGACAGGAGTATCCACTGGGCCAGATGGTTAATGTGATAGTAGTGTGTGATGTACCTAGAAAAGAGGAGAGCTGCTGGCCCGTCAAAATAGCGACTGTCCTTTGCACTGTATTTTCATTGAACATGTTTAATTGGGTAATCAGGGGAAATGTTTTAAAGGGATAAAAGAACACCATTTTCTTCTGTCTTGCCCTGGGGTCTAGTGGTGCCTCTGGAATACTTCTTTAAATGCCTTATGGTCACTTGAAAAAACAATTATCTTCACCTTCTGATTAGAACTTGAAATCAAAGTTGCTCTCCCTTAAATGGCCTGGTAGAATAGTTTTCTGAAACCCAGAAAATGGTTGGTTATTTTTCCCCTCAAGTCACTTCCCAGGCACAGAAAGAGCTTACATCTGAGTCCTATCCTATAGTTTGAATTTTTGGGTGAGGCTCGATTTCAAAGGCCCTGGTTTCTGTATCTCTCTGCCTCTGCTGAACCGGCCAAGTCTGAGTTTACTGACCCTCACAGCAGAATATAAAATATGCTTGTTTGCTTTGGCCTGTTCTGATGGGCAAGGAGTCCTGTCTGAGTTTGCCTTCCACTGTTTGATTTGCTAATTCTATTGTGTATTTTAGTCACTTTCTGTACACATCACTAGACACCTTTCTTAATGACTCATTATTTCAACGTTTTGGGAAAAAATTTATATAATGTGCTCTGCTTTCTTATGACTTAATTCATTTCTTTTTGTAAAATTAAGAGCCTAGGCACCAACCCATAATTAGAATATACTTGTTACAAACTTATTTCCAAGTCTAGCAAAAGCAACTACTATTATAGTAGATATAGGATAAAAATCACATAGAATTTTAAAAAGTTGAAGATGAAACTCTTTCATTCTTTTTTATTTTTAACTGTGATAAAATACACATAATATAAAATGTACTGTTGTAATCATTTTTCAGTGTACAGTTCAGTAGTGTTAAGTAAATTCACATTCACATTGTTGTGTAACCAATCTCCAGAATTATTTTCATCTTGCAAAACTGAAACTCTATACCCATCAAACAAAAACTTCCATTCCTCCCTCCCCTTAGCTCCTGGCAACCACCCTTTTATTTTCTGACTTATGAACCTGACTACTCTAGGTACTTTATGTAAGTGGAATCATACAATATTTGTCCTTTTGTGACTGGCTTATTTTACTTAGCAAAATATCAAGTTTCATCCATGCTGTGGCCTGTATCAGAACTGTATTTCTTTTTAAGGCTGAATAATATTCCATTTCCATAAATACCACATTTTGTTTATCCATTCGTATGTCAATGAACACTTTGGTTGCTTGCATTTTTTGGCTCTTATAAATAATGCTTCTATGAACATGGGTATACAAATATCTCTCCAAGACTCTGCTTTTTAATTCTTTAACTCTGGGTATATACCCAAAGCGGAATGCTGGTCACCAGTGATTCTCTTTTTAATTTTGGGCAGAACTGCTATACTGTTTCTCATGGTATGAGAAAATGCACCATTTTACATTCCTACCAATGATGCATAAGTGTTTCAGTTTCTCCACATTCCTGTCAACACTTGCTATTTTTTGGGTTTTGGTAGTAGCCATCCTAACTGGATTGAGATGAAAAACTCACCTGTTCTTAACTTCTCATTTTGTGCACAAGGAACTGAGACCTAGCCATTTTAAATAAATTGTCCAAGGTAATGCAAATCATATGAGGGAGTAAAGTGCTGTGGTTAAAATATTGGACTCTGGATCTAGATTCCCTTTTTTTATTCTGGCTCTGCCACTGACTGGCTGTGTAACCTTGAGCAGGTTACTTAACCTCTCAGTTTCAGTTTCCTTGTCTGTAAAATGAATATAATTTAAGGGTAGCTACCTCATAGAATTGTTGTTATAAGGACTAAATGAGATAATACACATAAAGTGCAGCTTGAAGATGGCTAGGTTTTTGGACATTCCTCCTATGAGAAGGTGAGATCTGATTCCCCTCCTCTTGAATCCTCACTGGCCACAGGCACTAACTCGTCATTAAGAAAATGCAAGTGAAATGATACTGCTTGACTTCCAAAGAAGAAGGCTTTCAACTTTTGCCTCGGTCTCCAGGAACACTCTCTGCAGGAAGCCACCTGCCATGTATGAAGCATGACTACCATACTGGAAAAACCAGAGACCCTGAAACTACATGGAGAGGGAGCAGGGTTCATTCCACTGAGCCCAGCTTTCCTGCCATCTTGATGAGGTGCCAGGCACCTGAGTGAGCCTGTCTGGACCCTCCAGCCCCAACCAGATGTCAGCTGAACAAAAACAAGTGACCTCAGTTGATATCACAAAACTTAGCTGAGCAAAAGAATTGCCAGCTAAGTTTTGCCCAAATGCTATTTTTACATAATTAATTTTGGTATTAACTTACACAGCAATTGATCACTGAAACAAATGCCTGGCATAAAGTAAGTGCCACTAGAATGTAAGCTCTTTAAGGGTAGGAATTTTTGCCTTTATTGCTCTTTCCCCAGGACTTAGAGCAATGCCTGGCATATAATAGATGTTCAATAAAGATTTGCTCAGTGAATGGAGGAAAGTTAAACTCTTGTTTTTATTAGTAGCAGATGGTAATCAGAACCAGTCTGCTGATCAGAGCTCTTTGTATCACTCCATGCTGACCTAGAAGCTGCTCGCCATTTTATTTATTTCTCCTGAGATTCTTAGGTCCTTATGATAAAACTCTTGGTGTATTCTCAAAAAGTGGTAAAGTATATTCTAACTTGCAAAGGTTGCAGAACATCAAAAGAGACTGTGTGGTGTTTCTTATACTAATACCACAATAGCAGGCACTTAAAACTTGTAGTTCGCTAAATCCTAAGAACCCTGTAAAGTTTTCATCATTTTCTCCCATTCTATACATTAAGACACTGGGGCTCAAAGAATTTAGGTACCTTGCCCAAGCAAAGATGAGAACTGGAAGCTTCAAGCATTTGGACCCAGATCTGCCTCCTCATTCACGAGGACTTTTCAGCCTAGAAAACTATTCATAGAGATCATCGGCACATAACAGCGAGTGAACAGGGTCTGTTGCTTTAAAAGTCGGGAAGAGCTCATTCAAGTTCCAGCTGCTGGGCAGCTGTGTGACCTTCTTCACTCACTTCACAGATCTCACTTTCCTCAACCAGAAAATGGGAAGAGTGGTCCCTGTTCTGCCTACCTTACAGCGGGATTTGGATGATTCTTACCACCCGAACACTTCTGCAAACATGCTTCTGCAGAAAGACTTTCTCATGGCAACAAAGAGAGAAAAAGATGGGCAGAGCTTTTTGAGATCCTGAATAGACAGAAATTTTTTGACAAAATGGTGGGAATTAGTGATTCCAAAGTTGAAATAATCTTCAGCAAAGCAAAATGAGTTCAAAAGAAATGAGTGTTATGACAATTAAGATATTTTTGGATAAAGCAGATATGCATCTGACATGAAATTTTCACTCAAAATGTAATTATCAGTGAGGTCAAAACCTGAAGATCTGAAGTTGAATATCAGATCTGGGAAAACTGGAGTGTGTTAAAATATTGCTGCTGTTTACACTCTAGTAGCTTGAGGTACAAATAAATTTTCTAGCTTTCAAATTGTTGGAACAAAACGGAATGAACCACTCCTTTCAACGTTGTGTTCAGCCTAGAACATTGCAGGCTTTGGGTACCAATTGTGTTGCTTTACCTTCTCATGCTCAGTCATTTACTTCTAAAGTACATCCTCCTTCATAGCAGCACTATTTACAATAGCCAAGACGGAAGAAACATAAATGTCCGTTGACAGATGACTGGATAGAGAAGATGTGATATATATAATGACATATTACTCAGCCATAAAAAAGAATGAAATAATGCCATTTGCTGCAACATAGATGGACCTAGGGATTATCATACTAAGTGAAATAAATCAGACAGAGAGAGACAAAGATCATATGCTACCACTAATGTGTGGAATCTAAAAAAATGATGCAAATGAACTTATTTACAAAACAGAAACAGACTCACAGACATAGAAAACTTATGGTTACCAAAGGGAAAAGAGAGGGGGATAAATTAGGAGTTTGGGATTAACAGATACACACTATTATATACATAATAGATAAACAACAGGGACCTAATGTATAGCATAGGGAACTATATTCAATATCTTGTAATAACCTATAATGGAAAATAATCTGGAAAAGAATCTTATAATAACTGTAATGGAAAAGAAACTGAATCACTTTGCTGTACACCTGAAACACTGTAAATCAACTATACTTCAATTTAAAAAAAACCCTCAAAAAATAAAGTACATCCTCCTTGCCAAGTTGAAAATGTTAGGAGGAAATTCAACCTTACCAACACTCCATTCCAAGATCATCCAGACCCTCTGAGTGCTGTTGCTGAACCAGGCCACCAGATCAGACTTCCTTTGCCTTAGGGTAACTTCCATTTGGGGCCCCTTGTTGTCTTCTCCTACCGATTGCCCTCAGTCAAGGTATCCTAGTCTTTCAAGATGTTGAACCACAGAAGAGAAACTGTTGGTTCTCAGGAATTTCTGCAAATGTACTCATTTCACCCTGACCTACTCTCCAGCATCCAACTCTGCAAACCAAGGGCTCCTTGGTCTGAGTAGCCTTTGTCAAACCACAAAAGAGCCTGTTATACACTTTCCCTGGGACCCAGGGGGCCTACTTGACATACATTTGCATAACTATGTTCAGCTTCTCAAGTGATACTTGAAAACAAAAAAGAACAAGGAGAATCTGCACCAAGGGGGTCTTGTTTTTAAACAGAGATAATGCTTAAATGCAACTTATTTAGCTGAAGTTCCATTTAACCAGGCAACCTCAATACCAACACACAGTCAGGTGTACATGCAGGTGTACACACTCACACACACACACACACAACCATACACACTGGGCTAGGTTTAGTCTCCACAACTCAGATCCCTAAATGTTTCTATGCCGTATGATTGTATACACTCTAATAGTCTCTCAACTCTAACTTGTGAGAGTCCAAAGAAGATTTTAATGTGTTAAAAAAAAAAGTTGTGAATTTTACTATTACAATTGTAGAGCCCAGTTCATCAAAGTTTAGGGCTATAGGGGTATCAAATTTAACAAGAGTTTCTGAGATTTAAACTGGTAAAATACAAGAGCAAGTAATTGGTAAACTCTAATATCTTTCTGAATTTATGCCTTTTCAACTTTCCACCCTTTAAAACTCCATCAAGACTCCATTTGTCTAGAATATCTAGAATCACAACTGCTGAAACATAGCATATAGGTTATGGGTTCTGGATCTGCAATCAGCAGACTTCAGCCCAGCCTGTGACTTGGTGGAGGCAAATCCCCCTTAACTCACTTGGTACCTGCGTCATAAGATTGCTGTGAAAATTAAATGAGAAAAACAAAATAACAGTCAAGTCATACTAAGTGAAGAAAGTGCTTAAAGCATCCAGCAAGTGCTTAAAAACATCAGCCATTGCACTATCATCAAAAAGTCTACAAATGCTGAAGAGGGGTGGAGAAAAGGAACCCTCCTAACACTGTTGGTGGGAATGTAATTTGGCGCAGCCACTATGGAGAACAGTATGGAGATTCTTTAAAAAATCAAAAATAGAGCTACCATATGATCCAGCAATCCCACTCCTGGGCATACATCCAGGAAAGCTGAAAACACTAATTTGAAAAGATACACACACTACAGTGTTCATAGCAGCATTATTTATAATAGCAAGACATGGAAACAACCCAAGTGCCCATCAACAGACAATTGGTTTAAGATGTACACACACATATATAATGGAATATTACTCAGTTATAAAAAAAAAAGAATGAAATATTGCCACTCACAGCAACATAGATGGATCTAGAGAATATTGTACTCAGTGAAGTAAGCCATCCAGAAAAAGACAAAAATTATATGATATCACTTGTAAGTGAAATCTAAAAATAATACAAATGAATCTACATACAAAACAGAAACTCACAGACATAGAAAAAAACTTATGGTTAACAAAAGGGAAAAGGAGAAAAGAGGAATAAATAAAGAGTATGGGGATTAACAGATACAAACCACTATACATAAAATAGATAAGCGACAAGTATTTACTGTATAGCACAGGGAACTATATTCTATATCTTGTAACAGTGGAAAGTAATCTGAAAATATATATATAACAGAATCACTTTGCTATACACCTGAAACTAACATGATATTATAAATCAACTATACCTCAAATTTTAAAAAAAGTCACAAAAACCCATCAGCCATTTTGTAATTACTATGATCTTTTGCCAAATTTAATGCTAAGATACTTTAGTTTCACAAACTACACTTACTATTTACTGCTCCCATCCATACCATTGCCTTCATTTCTATGATCAGAATGATCAGAGCAAGTTATTTACCTTGTCCTTTATAACAGTAGGTATTTTTCATCTCTCTTAGACATACTCAATGTTCTAAAATGCAGAAAGCAAAAAATAATTCAATTGGGAGGATTCAGTCTCTTGTTAGTGTCATGATACTTAAACATTTAGCTCAAGTATGGATTCCTTTTGCATTTAAATCAATTTTAGATGTTAATAATAGCTAATATAATTGTTAGTGACCCTACAATTAACGCAAGAATACAAATCATGGGCATCAAGTTCATATTAAAGTCAAATAACAGGTAATTTTTTTCCCTTAGTTCTTTAAGGGTATTGATCAAATCCAATGTAATGTCTCTTTCCAAATGGAATTCTGGCCCTTATGTAGCAATGAGGAAAGGGCTATCGGATCTTCCTTCATGTCAATGGAAAGGAGAAAACTAAAATTAAACATCACAGCCAAAGCATAGGCAAGAAACTGGATAAGTTGATTATCATCTATTTTGATTATTATCTTTGTTAGGGCTAAATGCCTGATCTGTGTTTGGGAATGGCAGTTACTCTGCTAAAAAGAAAGGAAATGAATGATCCCACCAACACTGTGAAGTGGTTGAGAATTATCTGTATCAAATCTAACCCTGTTTGGGATATGTTGAAAATCTTGATCTATTTAAAATATTTTATTTTGGCAGAACTTTCTTCCCTGTCAGCACCCAGAAAAGTCTTTGAAATGGACAGGAACTCTACAAGTGAAAAGAGGAGTACAAATGGAGTGGATAAGGCCCCAAACATTTTGTAAGTTTCCACATGTCTTTTCCACAGCCACATTTTCCTCCCATGATGCCTCTATGCTCATTTTAAGAGAAAGATATTGAGTGAATCAGAAACTGGAAGCTGGTCTCTACTGGAGCCTATAGCATCTTTGCTTTGATGTTAGTGATTTGCAGAGCCTCTTCCTCTCCACCCCTGACTGATGTGAACTGAGACAAAGCTGAGTTGATGGAAACGCTTATGCATTCCCTCTAGCTTTTCCTGTAAATATTGGCACAAGGATCAGCAGGATCAGCAAAGGTGCTGTTTATATTAGGTTGATTTACTGTATCATGCTGCTCTTCATTCCTAACTTCATGATTCATTCACAGTATTTCACCAAATGCACTCATAAAGTGGGGTTAATCACACTTGCCTATTATAGTGGACAGTTACTGCTCTTATCTTAATCTTCGTATAAAAACATTTGAATCTTCTCTGAGGAATACAACTTCCCTACTCAACCCCTGGTGTTATGAGTACAGATGCTCTCATTCCCATTTCCAAAGATGGGCACATATATCAGGACTGATGGAACCAGAGCATGGAGTCCTGCTGTCCTTTGTCTTTGGTCCCCTGCCCCATCCTTCTATGCAGCAATGGTTTTTGCCTCCAGGCCAAGTTGGAAACATCATCTCTGAATAAATTTAGGCAATGTGTATAGTGTATTTATACAATAGTAACTCAGAGTAGGGGTCAGAGCACCAGAAAGGACCCACTTTGTTTTGGCATTTGGGGAGAAGCCCTGCCCTCAGCACCCTAAAGTAACTCTATCATCCACATTCCTACTCACAAACCCCAAATCTAGCTCTAATTCAGGAGCAGGACAAAGGAAATCCTACCCATCTATGTCCCAAGCCATCTATATCAATATCAATAATTCACAAATAAGTAAGTAAAAGACCATGGATTGGTAGGAAATTCTGTACCTTAAGTTTATTTAGAGAACAACCAAAATAAACATCAGAAGACTTGACCCAGACAGTGGAAATGCAGATAATTCACAAAACATATGAAACTACAAGGAACTCTCATTAATATCCAAGAAGATAATGCATTCATTTAAACCAGAAGAGACTACTATGGAAAAAGAGCAATTGGAAAACAATGAAGAGTTCATGGAGATTAAAAATATAATCATCAAAGTGAAAAATAAACTAAGGAATGCAAGAAAAAAATCAAGACAATCTCCTGGAACATAGAGTAAAAAGACAAAGGTTAGAAAACATGAGGGAAAAAAAATGTCAAGAGAAGCAGAACAACTAAAAGAACTAATATCTGCCCAATAGGAGTTCCAAGAATAGAGAACAGCAGGAAAAAAGTTTTAAATAATAGAAGAACATCCCCCAGAATTGATATAAGACATAAAACTTCAGATTGAAAGGTCCTGTTAAATTTAGAACAGGATGAATTTGAAAAAACCAATTCATTCTGAAATTTCAGAATATATATATATAAAGAGAACAAACCAAAAGGTTTTTTTTGGAGTGGGTGCGGAGTAGGGGAAACAAGTTACTACAAACGAGTAACCATTTCAGGGATTCCATTGTTGTATGGGAAGGCAATGGGGTAGAGTGGGAGATGCTTGACCTTCCAGCCATAGTGCCAGTAATGCAATGGAGCAGGCCAGGGATCATTTACACCTGAGACAGACCAGCACATGCCAGAGGTATAAACCCACAGCTACACTATCAACCAAGCATGAAAGTGAAATGAAGACATTTCAGACATGCAAAGATTCAGAACAGTTACTTCTTACGTATTTACCTCTTCTGAAAAAAGTTGAAAAGTAACATGTAGAAAAGAAAATATACTTCAGCAACACCAAAGAGGAATCCCATGACAAAGGATGACATGGGATCTAGGAAACAGCAGAAGTAACTCAGAAAGTCCATAAAACACATAATGGAGATAGATTCGTGCAATGTGACAATAAAACAGACTATTTAAAAGTAACCATTCCAAAAATAGTATAAATAAAAACCAGGATGACTATGAAATATATTTCTTCTTTCAACAAGAAAAAAAAAGTGATGACAATTACAAATCATCGTCCAAAGATGTAGTAAGTTAAGACAAGGCATTTGTTTGAGAAATGAATAAACTATAAGAAAAGAGCATCCATTTCACTTTGTCATAGAAACATTCTCAGAGTAGCACAAATCTAGGAACATAAAGTTACAACTCCCTCTCTATGGATTCAATCATCCTACCTAGATATGTAACAAATACTAGTTACATAATCATAATACTATAAATGCTATTATTTGGATTTGAATTCCGTAATGAACTTGTAGATGGAATATGGAAAATTCAATTATAGTTACAAAATGTAAGTATTAAAAACTAACAATATAAAAAATATAAATATTATTAAAACCTAACAATGCAAAGTTACAAAGTTGAAAGGACTTCTGGTATATGATCACATCATTTGCAAATATTTTCTCCTAGTCTGTAAGTTGTCTTTTTGTTTTGTTTATGGTTTCCTTTGCTGTGTAAAAGCTTCTAAGTGCTAATCAATCAATGTGATACACATCAACAAAAGAAAAGATAAAAACCACATGATCATCTCAATAGATGCCGAAAAAGCTTTTGATAAAATTCAACACCCATTTATGATAAAAATGGGTATAGAGGGAACATATCTCAACATAATAAAAGCTATATTGACAAACCCACAGCCAACATAATACTCAATGGTGAAAAGTTGAAAGCCTTCCTACTAAAATCTGGAACAAGACAAGGATGCCCACTCTCACCACTTCTATTCAACATAGTATTGGAAGTCCTAACCATAGCAATCATACAAGAAAAAGAAATAAAAGGGATCCAAATTGGAAAAGAGGAGGTAAAATTGTCATTATATGCAAATGACATGATACTATATATAGAAAACCTCAAAGACTTCACACAAAAACTACTAGAGATGATAAAAGAATTCAGAGTAGCAGGTTACAAGATTAACATACAGAAAACTGTTGCTTTTCTTTACACTAACAATGAAATATCAGAAAGGAAAGTAAAAAAAAAATCCGTTTTAAAATCGTGTCAAAAAATAAACTACATAGACGAAGGAGGTGAAAGACTTATACACAGAGAACTATAAAACATTGATTAAGGAAAGTAACGATGATTTAAAGAAATGGAAAGATATCCCATGCTCTTGGATTAGAAGAATTAATACTGTGAAAATGGTCATACTACCCAAAGCAATCTACAGATTTAATGCAATCTCTATCAAATTACCCATGACATTTTTTAATAGAACTAGAACAAATAGTCCTAAAATTTATATGGAATCACAAAAGACCCAGAATTGCCAAAGCAACACTGAAGAAAAAGAACAAGGCTGAAGGAATAACCCTCCCAGACTTCAGACAATTCTACAGAGCTTTAGTAATCAAAACAGTGTGGTACTGGCACAAAAACAGAAATATGGATTAATGGATCAGAATAGCTCAGAAATAAACCCACACACCTACAGTCAATTAATCTTTGACAAAAGAGACATGAATATACAATGGAGAAAGGACAGTCTTTTCAGCAAGTGGTGCTGGGAAAGCTAGACAACTGCATGTAAATCAATGAAGTTAGAACACTCTCTCACACCATACACAAAAATAAACTCAAAATGGCTTAAAGACTTAAACATAAGACATGACACCATAAATCTCCCAGAAGAGAATATAGGCAAAACATTCCCTGACATAAATTGTAGTAATGTTTTCTGAGGTCAGTTTACCAAGGCAATAGAAATAAAAGCAAAAATAAACAAATGGGACCTAGTTAAACTTACAAGCTTTTGCACAGTCAATTGATTTTTAAGGTCCACTGTCTTCAACTAATTTAGGAGCGAGTGAAATTATTTTAACTAAAGTCTGATTATAAAGTACATTGGTTTAAAGATCTGGATTCCAAAAGAAAAATTCCCTTAATAGAGATTTAATAACTTGTATCAATATAACAAATACAAATTAGTATTCTAGGTACAACAGACATTTGTAAGAAAACATAAATTACTAAAATTGATTTTAAAAGAAATAATCTGAATAGAGTAATAACAATTTTCAAAAATTGTCAAACGTCCTGAAAACTTTAGACACAAATTCTTCCAAATTTGCAAGGAAAGGAAAGAAAAGAAAGTGAAAGGAAAAAAAGAGAGAAAGAGAGAGATTGAGAAATTAAATCTTCTAACTTCAGTGTCATTGTGATACCAGACCTTGGTAGGGGGAAGCACTGAAAAGAAAATCAGACTCTTGTTCTTAATCTGGAATCTCTAGACACTGGCATACTGATGATGCTACTTCAGGCAGGTCCCTAAATTCTTGAAATGGTTTGGGTGTTTGGGTATATATGAGATTATATGTATATTTAATTCTGAAGAGGGAATACAAGGCTTTCATCTGATTTTCAAACATGTCTATGACCTATGGAAAGAACCATGATAATAGAGCAATTTCACCAATGAGAATAAATATGTTGTAAATAACATATCAATGAAATGAATCCAGCAATGTGTTAAAAACGATTATATGACCTAGGGGGTTTTACATACGGAATTTGAGATAATGAACACAAAAAAATCCACTTAGGTTAACAGTAGTAATCTCTGGGCGGCTAGAATGTAACATTTTTTTTAATTTTTGCTTTTCTATATTTTCTAATTTTACTACAGTGAATGTGCAGTGCTTCTGTAATAATAAAAAGTTGTAAAATAAATTTGGTAGTACATTTAAAAAACTATTATTGAGAACATTTTTAAAAAGCAATATATATTTATATATAAAATGTTCTCTATTAATAGAGGAGAAAATCCATAAGTATATGTTTATGGAGAACAAAAATGTATTTAATCAATTTTAACAGACATTCTTGACTAAGAATTATAGAAACCAGAAATAGAAGAACACTTGCCTAATATATTAAAACATAGCGCTAAATATCATATTTTTCTTAAAAAATGAAATATTAAAGGCACTGATTAATATTAGGAAGAAGACAAGGATGCTTCTATTGCTGATTTTATCCAACATTATTACAGAATTTCAAGCTAAACTAATAAATATAGGACAGAAGAGATACACTAGGTTGAACCATAAGAAACTGTCATTTTTATAGGACAAAATAGTCAAATATCGACAATTTCATATGGTTCAACCTAAGATATACTTGAAAGGAAGAGACATTTACTATTATTTACAGGTGTTTTTAGGTCAACCTAGAAAATCCATGGGAATAATAAAAAATAGTTACATCAAACACCAGAGTTCTATGAAGAGACCAGATTAAATATAATAGCTTTCCTAGATTCCCAGTAGTAATCAGATAGATTTTTTTTAAAACTTGATGTAAAATATATAAATATTTTAAAATACAACATCAATAGTTTTATAAATAATATTATAAAATAAAAACTTAATATAAAAGTATACAGGATTCATAATAGTAACAAAAGCTACGAAATACCTAGGAATAAATTTAACAAGAATTTTGCAAGATTTATATTAATAAACTCTAAAATATGCCTAAAAAGCTTTGTATTAGTTTCCTGGGGCTGCTGTAGTAAATCACCACAAACTGGCCAGGTTCTTTCCTTTATGGAGGCTCTGAGGGAGGTACTGTCCCATCTCTCTCTACTAACTTCTGGTGGTTGCTGGCAATTCTTATCACCCCTTGGCTTGCAGATGCATCATTTCAATCTCTACCTCTATCTTCACATAGTCTTCTATAGCTTCACACAGTCCTCTGTATCCATGTGTCCTTTCTGTCTCTTGTAAGGACTCTCATTTGATTTAGGAACCACTCAAATCCAATATGGTCTCATCACAATACTTATCTTAATTATATATGCAAAAACCCGATTTCCAAATAAGGTTATATTTTGGGTTCTGAATGGAAGTGAATTTGTTGGGGGGACACTATTCAACCCACTACAGGCTTAGCATGATGTGAGTAAAGAAATATACTATGTTCCTGAATAGGAAGACTTAATATTTTAAATGTATCATTTTGTAATTACAAAAAAAAGATACTAAAAGAATAACAAAAATTAAATGAAGGAGCTAACATAAAATAAAAAATAAAATATTCATTACTATAAAAGGAGACAGGAAGGAAGAAATAAAGACAATATGAAAGCAACAGAAAACAGTTGGTTTAATAGGAAGACCCAAAAGTTCTAAATTTGTATGGACATAATAACATAGCTTTAACATATATAAAGTAAAAATTAAGTGGAATAAAATGAGAAATAGACAAAATCACAATCATAATTGGAAGTTTTAACACACATCTACCCATAACTAAAAACAAAAACTCCAGAAAGTCAATAAGGATATATTTAAACAACACTACTAAGCAACTTGACCTAATTGATATTTGTAGAACACTATACCCAACAACTACAGAATACACATTCTTTTCAAATGCACACCAAAGATAGACCATATGCTGAGTCATATAGCAAAACTCAACAAATTTCAAAGGACTGAAATCATATGGAGTGTACTCTCTGATCATCAGAAACCAACACAGAAATAAATATAAGTAGGAAATTCCAAAATGTATTAAAATGTATATGCATGCTTCTAAATGATTGGTGGGCCAAAGAGGAAATCACAAGGGGAATTAGAAAATATCTGACCTGAAGAATAATAAAAATAAAACATATCAAAATTTGTGGGATGCAGCTAAAGTAGTGCATAGAAGGAAATTAATGGCTTCTAATGAATACATTAGAAAAGAGGAATGGTTAACAATCAATACACTAAGCTTTCATTTTATGTGTATAGAAAAAGAAGAGCAAATTAAAGACAAATAAAGCAGAGGAAGGGAAATAATAAAGAATGTATAGCTATCAGTGAAATACAAGGTAGATACAAAATCAAAAAATCATCACAGACAAAAATTTGTTTTTTAGGGTAATACAATGTATAATCTCCTGAATAATCTGTAACCTATAATCTCCTAAATAATCAATAAAAGAGAAGACACAAATGACTAGTATCAAGAGTTTCAAAATGTGATGTCACTACACATTCTACAGACATTAAGAGACCATGATGACAACTTTTTGCCAATTAATTTGGCAACATAGACAAATTCTTTGAAAAATACAATTCACTAAAGCTGATGTAAAAACAAATAAAAATACAAATGCTCTGATATATGTTAAAGAACAGGAATACATAGGTAAAATTCCATAAAGATAATACAGGTCCAGATGCTTCTCAAGGTAAATTTTTCCAAATATTTAAGAAGAAATAATGATAATCTCGCTCAAACATTTTTCAGAGATTAAAGAAAAAGAGAACACTTACCTACTTGTTTTATGAGGCTAACATAAATCTGATTCCCAAGCCAAAATCCTTTCTGCATATGGATGCAAAAATTCTAAATAAAACATTAGTAAATTAAATACAGGACTATATTTTTAAAAGATAATACATAATGACCAAGTATGATTTATCCCAGGAATGCAAGATTGGTTTAATATTCTAAAATAATCAATGTAATTCTTCACTTTAAAAGAAAAAAAAGGAGAAAAACATATGATTTTCTCAATAAATACATAAAATGCACTTAATTTTCAAAAAAGACCCACACAGGAAAAAATTCTCAGCATATTAAAATAGAAAGGAACTTTATTAATATGAGAAAAGCTATCGATAAATAAAAAATCCAAACCAAAACATTACAGCTGACACATTTAATGGTGAAATACTGAATATTGTCCCTCTGAGGTACAAATGCAATTCTGTGAAAGAAAGTATGGTTTTTTCAAACATGAGGCTAGAACTGTTGTATATCCGTATGGGGGAAAACCTCGAACTTGACTCCTACCTTACACCACATATAAAAATCAATTAAAGAGGGGTCATAAGTATAAATGTCAAATTAAAATAATCAAAGTTTTAAAAGAAAACATAGGAGAACATCTTCATGACCTTGAGGTAGGCAAAGATTTCTTAAATAGGATACAAAAGACAAATGTAAAAGAACAAAAACAATTGGACTTAATTGAAATTAAGAACTTTTGTCCAGTATGAGAACTTTAGTATGACAATGAAGAAGCAAGTTCCATACTAGGATATTTTCATCATCTACCTATGTAACTATGTATCTATCTATCCATCCATCTGACAAAGGGGTTATATCCAGAATATATAAAGAACTCATACAAGTAAGACAAAACAGCACAATTTAAAGAATGGGCAAAAGGCTTAAACAAGTACCACACAAAAGAGAATATCCAAATACCCTATAAGCATATGACAAGATAGTCAACATAATTATTCATTAATTATGCAAATTAAAAAAGATACTATTATATATTCACCAGTAAGTCTAAAATTTGCAAGACTAAAAATACCAAGTATTGAGAAAGATGTGGAGCAGGTGGGACTCTCATACAATTGCTGGTGGAATGTAACTTTAGAACACTTTTATTAAGCAGTATCTATTAAAGCTAAGAATGTTTATAACAGCTTTATTTATTATCACCAAAAACTAGAAACAACTCAAATGTCCATCAGCAGAACTATGGATTAAAATCTATTGTGTATTCATATAATGGAATACCAAACAATAATTTTTGAAAATAGACTACTGGTATGCACAACAACATGGATGAATCCCACAGATACTATGTGGAACAAAGGAAGATATCACTGTTTTCAAAATCTGTTCAATTTCATTTATACTAAATTCAAGAACAGGCAAAATGAATTGGTGTTGATAGACGTGAGAAGAGTGATTACCCCTGGGGTGGGTGGGTGAAGTGACAAAGAGAACTTTCTGAGGTTATGAAAATGTTTATATCTTGATCTGGATGATAGTTACTTAGATGCATACATACATAAAAAGTCACTGGGCTGTAATTTTTACGCTTTCCTATTTCATTATATCTTTTCCAGATATAACTTAAAAATGCTAAACTTTAATAATAATAAAATGAAAAATTTAAAATTAGCCACACTTCCCCAATCAGATTGGCAAAGATTAAACAGTATAGCTAGGCATTTGGGGAAAGTTAGTCTATTGTATTCCGCCAAGTGAGTGTAAAATGGTACAAATTTTGAAGGATAATTTAGCAATGTAAATGAAAATTTTAACATACATACCATTTGACTCAGCAATTTCACTGTTAGCACTCTATCCTAATAAAATATTCACACAAGTACTCAAAGATCTACATGTGAAGATAGTCAAAGAACGATTATTTTTAAAGAAAAAAGCTGTGGAAAAAACATGTCCATCAATAAGAGAATAGTTAGATAAGTTTTAAAAATTCATGAAATATCTTACAGCCATTAAAGCTTGAGGTACATCTATATGTCTTGATCTCCTAGAAATGGGACCAGGAAATGAGTAAACAAAGATAGGAAAGCCCAGATGTCCACCCTCCATTCTGCCACAGATCTAGTCACTTAAACACTCTTTAGTTTCTTTATTGTAAAATGGAGTTAATAATATTGCTGCTCCTTATCCATCTCATAAGTAAGGAGAAAACAGAAGTCCTTTGAAAAGATGAAAGCATAATAAAGTGCAAAATACTAGTCTTGAAAAACATTCTTCTATTAATCAAAACTTTCTGTTTATCTTAAATCACTATTCAGTCCAGATTTCTTTTCTCTAGCATGTATTTAAACCAGTGTTTCAAAATGTGGACTACAGACAAATCTCATCAAAATGGATACGGAGAAGTTATTAAAAATACTGAGTCCTGTCCTAAACCTATCAAAATTTTAGAACCCTTGATTTAGATGGAAATGTGCATTAAGTCAACCTTTCCCCTTTCACTGAGAAGAGTCTGGGCTGAATCCCATTAATGGTAGCAGGCCATCGGGTTTGGCTTTGATCTGTATGGTTCACCCTCCCTGCTGGAGTCAAATGGGCTGGTAAAGTAGTACAAATGGTGCCCCCATTTACTCAACCCCAGTGGCAGCCAAAGAACATTCAATGAAATAACAATGTGATTGCCACTTTGTAGATAAACATGCATCCAGCTTAGCTTTAAGGACTGTAGCTGTTGGAAAACACCATCTCCCGGGCAGCTGCTTTGGCTACTGTCCCCAGTTAACTTAGCAGAGTCTCAAAAATAGAAGGCAGCCTCTGTTCTGTTATATAATAAACAGTTCTTTATTTGAAATGACAATATTTACTTTTCCTATAGTGAACTCCAGCAGCCTACTAGGCAGTGGGCAAACAGTAGAAATGTCTAAAATGGAAACTTGAGAAAGCCGTTTAGCTAGTGCAGTTTACTCTAACTTTCTACTTGACCAACAAGTAATTAGAAGCTCCTCTCCATGCTTCTCTCATATGGATCATGGATTCCATGTGACTTTGGTACCACCGTGCTTATCTTTCTTGTTTGGGTAAGTTTTGAAACATGCAAAACAGATGTGAGGTAGTGAGCGCTTCAATATTCAAGTGTTTAAGCTGAGGTGGGGGTTGTCCGATTAAGAATATTTTCAGAGGGATTCTACTTAGAGTGGCAGGTTCCACCAGTGACCTCTAGGCCTCTTCCAACAGCATTAAGTCTGGTGTCTGTGTTTCCGTGATCTCGTTTGCGGATGATCTTTAAGGAGAGAAAATAATAAATGATGATTATTAATCTTCTCGAGTATTTAATCTCCCTCTCACAAACAAGAAGCTGTGATTTATGTGATTGTGTTCTTCATTGTAAAAACCCTTTCTATACATTTATATGCAACAAATGACCATTATATGCAGTGCAGACAATACTTTAAACTTCCTCTTAGATTTTATTTTCCGTTCCTTTTGTCATACTGTGGCAACTCTCTAGAACATCTCCATTTCTTGAAAATCTTCCAGGAGGAGGGCCCAATTAGGTCACACTATTCTAAAGGTGTCATGCAAATTGAGAGATGTTTTAAGAACCTTTTGGCTTTTAAGGTGACACTCAGGGTGCAACAGTATCTCCTCATTTCCCATCACACTCCTATGTACTATTCTTTGGCCAATGAGATTTGCTTAATTTTTGTGATGGGTAGTTGGATTTTCTTCAGAGATTTTTCTTTCTTGTCTTATTCCCCTGGTCTGATGTCACTTCCCTAACCCAGTCAACAGAAGCTATCACTTAAAGAGGACAATTTGCTATCTAGTTAACTAGTTAGAAACATTTTAATTCCTACAAAATTCTTCAGAAACCCAAAGACCCTCCTCCCTAGTAAAAAACTAATCTAAACATTGTCTTTTAAAATCATACAAAGCAAATTCTGGTTGGGTCCAAAATGTAGAATTTAAACTTTATTCCTGCTGATAGAACATTCCTTTTTTATGTTTCTACCTCAGGCTGAGTGAATGTTTATTCTCAAAGAATAGCCCACTAACCAGTTGCACTAAAATTACTTGGGATTCTTGTTAAAATGCAAATTCCAGGGTCCCACTTTAAACCTAGGGAATCTAAAATTCTGGGGGTTAAGCCTAGTAAACTGTATTTTCACAAGTGCCTGGGGTTATTTGCATATCCATTAAAGTACCTGAAGCATGCCCTCAAGATTAGCCAAATCCTTAATTTTCTGGAATTTCTAGTATTTCTTCTCCTAAATATGCCAAAGAAAGATTGTAAATGTTGAAGGTACAGGCTAAATCTTGTCATAGAATATGTATTCTATTGTAACCCTGTTTATGAACACTTAATAGCTTCTCTGTGGGACAGTTAAGCTGTAGTAATTACCTCATGGTTCTGTAATCTGTATGTCTCCTCCCACATGACATTTGCACCAATTTAGGACTATGGTTTATTTCCAGACAGGATAGAAGAACTACCAGACCTATGTGAACTGATGCCACCTCATGTTACATTTTCTTTTTCTTAGTAATGTAAAGACATAAAGTTTCTCACAAATCTTCAACCTGAGTTATAAAGTCCAACTTAAAGAGAATAACATTTTACAAAGACTCACTAAATTGAAATCATTTGAATCTGATCTCTTTACGGAAAATTGCTTTTTAGATAAGTTGGGAAGGATCTGGGATTCAAAGCATTTTTTTAATTGAAGTATTGTTAATTTACAGTATTATATTAGCTTCAAGTGTACCACATAGTGATTCAGTATTTTTATAGATTATGCTCCATTTACAGTTATCACAAAATAATACCTTTATTTCTCTGTGCTGTACAATATATCCTTTTGCTTATTTACTTTATTGGGATTCATAGCTCTCACCCACAAACTGTCTCTGAATTATAATTCCATGGGCAAATTATACAACCTCTCTGCCATATATTTGTAATAGGAATAACTACTCTCTGCAATAGGAGTAATACTCCCCAAAGTTCTGAGAAGATGAATGAGATCAGGCTTGTAAAATGTTAAAGGTTCCTGAATGAAGCTTCCTATAAAAAGTGCAAATTATTAGTATTCCTTTTATGGGCTTTTAATGAGTTATTGACCTATCAATGATGAATCTGCCTCTTGAAATATTTTACTTCTTGTTTTTCAGGCTTACTAACTCTTAAATTTTCCTGGAGTATTTTTGGGAGCTTTAAAATTTAGTCAAAAACAAAAAAAGCAACAATACCTCCCTCCCAAACACATATGCACCCCCTAAGACTATAGTGTGCATCTTTATCTTGATTTTCTATGGACTAGATTGATTTAACTTAGTAAATCGTTTGGGTCCTCAAAGCATCAAGTAATTTGAGTTAGCTAAAGTATCACAAAATCTACCAGCTTATTGGCAGTAAATCCTAATGTAGGAGAGTGATTAGAAGTAAATTATTTACTTGACATTGTTCTTGGTTGTGAAATCACTTTGCCAATCTATAGTGTCAGTGCTATCATGTAGTTGTTCCTTTATTTTTTTTCATAAATATATTTTTATTGAAGTATAGTCAGTTTACAATGTTGTATCAATTTCTGGTGTACACCACAATGCCCCAGTCATACATGAAAATACATATATTTGTTTTCATATTCTTTTCCACCATAAGTTACTACAAGATATTCAATATAATTCCCTGTGCTATACAGTATGAACTTGTTGTTTATCCATTTTGTATATATTAGTATCTGCAAATCTTGAACTCCCAGTTTATCCCTTCCCACCCTCTCCCCCAACCCCAGTAACCATAATTTTGCTTTCTATGTCTGTAAGTCTGTTTTTGTTTGGTAAATAAGTTCATTTGTCTTTTTTTAAGATTCCACATATAAGTGATATCATATGGTATTTTTCTTTCTCTTTCTGGCTTCCCTCACTTAGAATGACAACCTCCAGGTCTATCCATGTTGCTGCAAATAGCATTATTTTATTCTTTTTACGGCTAAGTAGTATTCCATTATATGAATATATCACAACTTCTTTATCTAGTCATCTGTCGATGGACATTAGGTTGTTTCTATGTCTTGGCTATTGTAAATAGTGCTACTATGAACACTGGGACCATGCAGACTGTTCTTAAAAATTTTTGCTCATCCAAAATTAAGGATTTTAGAAAATCTAAGTAGAACCAAAGTAAAACCAACACCTATCTGCATATCATAATCATTACATTTTTTAGTAATGAGGAACTCCTAATGGGCTCAAGAGGATGTTTGAAGATTGTTCCCAGTGTTTTCAACTTGTGAAATAGGAGAAGGAGTTTTAAAATATCATTGAGTCTATTGGCTGAAGCTGATTATTATACATAGTTGCTTACTTAATAAAGTTTATCTTATAAGGACAAAATATGTAACTTTTATGTGGAAGAAAAAAACTTGAAAAAACAACCAAAATCTGGGATATATAAACAGATAAAATGGGTTGACAGGCATAAAGAAAAGTGAGGAACATATGAAACTGTGTGCTGAGACTGCTCTTCTAGGACAGTAGGTCCATATGGAAAAAAAGTTTCCGGAACTGAGTGAATGACAAATCACGACTGAGAAGTTCCTTGCAGAGTGACATGAAAGGAAAATATTTATATCCATATTGACAGTGGCTACAAAGAGATCTGGGGTAGTTCAGTGGCTTGGGTTTGGTTGACTTCACTTCTTGAACAAATTTGAGGATTAAACATTCACAAATGTTCCTAATATATTTTGAACAAGGAAGTGAGATATTAGCACTTTTTTTTTTAGTACTGTATCTACCATTATAGCGTCTGTCAGTTAGCCTTAACTTTAAGCCTTATAGAAGAATCAATATATTTTGATTTGAGAGTTTGCCCCACATGGTAAAAATAAAATGTGAAATTTCAGTAACTGGCATGAAAAATTTTAGTAGTACCAGGAAGTCTTCAGAAACTAGAGCTTTTACATAATATGGAAGTTTTAATGTTTTAAAGGTTCAGTAAATTATGTAGTGTACAAAAGTGAAGTCTAAATTACCACTCAGAAGGGTAACTCTATAGCCCACATGTCTGGATCCATGTATGCAGATGGACAGATACACTTCTTTTCTCCTGGGAAGTTGAATTCTAAAAAGCTATCACTCAGAATGGACAGTTTTATTATTGCATGAAAAGAAAAGGAAAGATGACAGAGTTGCTATAAAAATGAAAGGCCTTTTGGAGTATTAACAGCAAAAAACATTATAGCTTAAATGAAGATATGAAACAAAAATCAGCTTAAAACTGCAAATTAAAAAAAAAAAAAAACTTGTGCAGAAGGTTTGAAGCATATGGACACCCACCCAGTTTGCAATGAGGGCAATGGGAGCCCCAGACTTTAGCTTATTAAAGATGACCTTTCCCCTCTCTAAAATTTCAAAGCTGACGTTTCAAGTGCTGAGCAGACTGTGTGCCATATGTAACATGACCTCAGCTCCACTCTGCCCGAGCACTGATGGCATCACTAATGAGAGGTGAAAGGTCTTTTTCTTGCAGCTTTTTCTGAAACCCACCAACTCTTGCCTGTGAAGTAAGGCTCCTCCCTTCCCCCACTCCTTGATTTCAAGAGAATTGCATTTCATACACAGCCTCAAAACACTTTTATTACTGGTCGATTTGCTTATAGCCACAGCCAAATGGTAGGATATACAATCACATGCAGAAGAAAATATTTATTTTGACTCACAAGGCAAAGGGATTAAGAGAACGTTGTATTAACCTTGCCTTTCATCTATGTTTTTTAAAGGGAAATTCTCCAGAGGCGTCCACTGAAGTTCTATTTTTTATAAAAAGTATCAAAGACTTTTAGGGGACCAGGTGTGTGTTTATCTGAGGCGAGCAGAGAAAGAGAAGAAACCATATTAAAGGGGAAAAGGCAGCTTTCACAACGCTGCTTCAGAGACTGCAAAAAGATGTATGTGCAGGAATCTGTTATAGGCATTCCTACCAGCCAGCTACACATCCCCGCCCCCCTCCCCCGCTTTTCCCCCCTGCTGCTTGGAAACAAAATAGCTTCTTTCCAAGCAGGTTGTTATCATATTCATGGCATGGTCAATTTCCGTTTGCCAAGAAAATATTTAGGCTGATCAAAGAAATTAGAAAATCGGATGAATAGAAACAGACGTTCCCACAAGAGAAGTTTCTCAATGTGAAGAGGCAGGCGGGTTGCAGCCCACCCAGTTACTCCTAGGAAATAGCTCTTTTGCTAAAGGCGGGACTATAGGGCCACCTGGATTCTGCTCTAAGAGCTATGGAAGACTCACAACTCTTCAGGAAATTCACATGGGACCTGGAGCTTGAAACTCTAGTGGCGGACATGTAAGAAGATGATCGGTTCTACTATCTATGTACAAACCTGAGGGAGGCCATTAACTACGTCCATTAATACAGAGGGACATTTCAAGACAGAAGATGAGTGAGTTTGACATCCTTTTGTTTTGCTTTGCCTGGTTTATTATGAGCATGGAAAGACAAGAACACAGTCTCCTTTGCAGATGATAGAGGAGGAGTATGTACTTTTGGAATGGCGCGGTTTCTCCCGATTTAATATAAATTCAGTTTTTAGATTTGTGAATTTGGGTGGGGAATGGCTTATAGTAATTGTCCTCGGGGCCCTCTGGTCTCCTGATTGTGCGCCCTGGCCAACTGGTGACAGTAAATATGAGTGACTTCTATTTCTTCCTTCTACCTGGGCAAGGCGCAGCCAAACCAGGTAAGACTACTTGCTGAGGCACTTGGATGTGAAGGATTGGTTGGCTTCGCGGCTTCTTGCCGCAGGACTCACGAAACCGAAAAGTGGGCTCCGCTCCGGAAAAGGAGATCCGGATTCTCCCCCACTCCTTACTCGCCTCGGGCAAACTGGGGCATCTCATTCGCCAGTGAAGCGTCGCAGACCTTATCCCCAACGTCTCTGTTTTCGGAGGGAGAAAGCGAGGGAGGATGGCCCTGAAGGAAGGCGACTGTGGGACCCCTTTAAGGCCAAAAAAGATTCCCTTCTTGCGAGTCCCGCTGGGGGCAACGCGGGGCTGGCAAGGCCGCACCGGGAAGCAGTTCCTGGGCTGTGGGTTGAGAATCCACTCTACCACCCTCGCCCCTCCCCGCCGCGCATCCCTCACTCCTGGGGTTCGGCCAGGCAGATTTCCTTTTCTTTCTCTCTGTTTCTCTGTTCTTTCTTTTCTTTTCTCTTCCTTTCTTCCTTTCTTTCTTTCTTCTTCTTCTTCTTCTTCTTCTTCTTCTTCTTTTTTTTTTTTTTTTTGTTTCCGTTCCTGCCGACCAGGCCAGGGATCCTTCGCCAGGAAGACAGCGCCCTCTTTCTCCTCCGGCCGCGCCCGCCGCCTGCTTGAGCCCCCTCCCAGCTCCGCTGACCTCCCCGCGCCTCCTCTCCCCCGCCCTCCCCGGCCCTGTCCCTCCTTCCTCACGCCCCTACGCCTGTCGGCCCCCGTAACAACCCCCGGGAACAACCCGAGAGAGCAGCGAAGTCCAAAGCCTTCTCACGCCCGGGCCTCTGAGCCGGCCCGGCCAGAACGCCAGACCTCAGGCTGCATGACTGGGCGGAGCAGTCCCCGGCGCAGACGCGGCGCCGGAGAGCTCTAGTGCTGTCCCAGGGAGGGGTTCCTGGCGCGGGCAGCAGGGCGGGGGTGAGGCCCCGCTACCCCGAGGCTGGGCACAGCCGGCCCGCAGGCGGGGCCGCGAGCACGCTGCGCGGCGAGCTCTCCCCGGCTCCGGCGCGCACCTAGCAGAGAAGCTTACCCCGGATCCCAGGATGGACCGGCGAAACATGGACCCGGGCCTGCACGCGGGATGATGGGTGGGGGTGGCGGGTGAACTTGAGTAGAGGTAAGGAAAGTTCCTACAGCCTTGTTCCAAGCCCTACAAGCGTCCCTTACACCCGCCGGCTGCCTGGAAGCCTCATCCTGCCGGCTTCCAGGAGGGTTGCGCCAAGTACAGCAGCGGTGTTGGAAATGTAGTTGCAAAATACAAGCCCAGCCGGATGGGCGAGACCACGGAGGGGTATGCGTGAGTGGGTACCTTCCAAGCACCTTCCACCCAGTATTTCATTCCCCACAGCCCAGAGGACTGATGCTTCGGACAAATGCCGCACGGCCCATTCGGGAGCGGAGGCAGTCAAACTTCTGCGAAAATCTGGATCCTTTAGAACCCACACAATGTACTTGGGTGGGGATTTAAAAGCATTTTTCATGTGGATTTGCACCGACATAGGTACAGGCCTGAAGTGCTCCTCTTTCCCCCAGACCGTTCCCAGCGCCCAGGAGCCACAGGGGGAGTACGCCTCAAGCTCACCCGGCTGCAGAGCGCAGGCAGCTCCCAGAAATGCATTAACTGAGTCACAAACCACCGGCCGCCCCTAACAAAGCGATCCATCTCGGCAGCTCAGCGCCCAATTTGTCCGCAGCACTTTCTTCCGCAATTCAGAAGCATTATCTTGGTTTTAAAAGTATCGCGGCAGAAACATGGCAATTATCCGGGGCTCCGGTTACGCTAAATGGCTTTAGGCTGAGAAATGGAAGAATACAAATGCCGCGAACGTGCGGATCTCTTCTCTACCGGGCCTGGACAGGCGTAGGTGGGGCGAGCGAGATTTCAGCCGGGGAGAGGGAAGTGCGGTACAAGTTCCCATTCTTGGCCCTCTCTCGCAACGGCACCAATCGGAAAGAAGTGTTGGGCCTTTATCCCTAGAGGTAAACTTTTCTGAGCCACAGTCTCCTTCAGGGATCGGAAGAGAAGGGGTCATAACCCGACAAGACAGGGCCAAGCTTCTGGCCTCGTCTTTGGGAACAGGTTGGGAGCTTCTGGCATCGCTGGGGTAAGGAAGGGATGAGAGGTCAAGGGTCAGAGGGTAAGATGGGGGAAGAATCCAGTTCCTCTTTGGACAACCACACTAAAATTAGGGCAGGAGGATGGCCCTGGGAGAAGACAACCATGAGGAAAGAAGAGCAAGCTCTGAACTGGACTAGGGAGAGGCGTTCACTTCTGAGCGAGGGGCAGGCCTGTCCCGGGAGCCTGGGCGAACGCTGTAGAGTGGGAACCCGCGAGAACTGCAGAGGCCCAGAGACCACGAGGCGTCTCTGCACCAGAGGAAAACAAACAAAACCATTAAGACTCTTCATCTCCGTCCGCTAGGGTGAGTTTGGACCTGGAAAATGGGGAGAAAAGAAAAGAGTAGTGAAAGGCGTTAGGGTGTCGGCTCCTAGCGTGCAGACGCCTTGCTCGCCCCAGCCGCCCAGCCAGCAGTGGTAGCCACGCTGTGAGCGTGTCTCTTTCTCCTGCTCAAACCAGCCCCCACATCTTGAAGTAATCAGCAGCCGAGAAGGGACTCGTCCCCCTGGCATCTCAGGTTAAAGAAGGAGGTCCAGGAAAATGTGGTAGAGCCATTACAAGAAACCCGAGCCGCAGTCATCAGGGACTCCAATTGCCATCGCATTAGGATTGATTAGAGACCAGCAGTACCGTAATGACCCGGAAAGAGGGGCAGCCGGGGATTATTAATATCAGAATGTGGCGGGGAGGAGAGGTGGGTGAAGGGAGGGAGGGAGGGAAGAGCAAAGTAGGGAGAGAGAAGTTTTAAATTACTAGGATTTATATGTAAGTGCAGGCTTACCTGAGGAAACCGGATAGTCAGTGAATCACGAAAACAATAAATCTAATTGCATCTAAAATTTCACGAAGCCTGATTTTTTTTTGGAGAGGGTGGGAAGGAAAACCAGGCCAACATCTTAGATTTTATAAACATCTAGTTTTACAAACTTATTGTAAAAATCCAAGTGAAGAGATGGGGAGGGGTGTTGGATGTTCACTTACTGATTCTCTAAAAAGATTTAGGGAGTGCATTTTTAAGTCATTTTGGGTCTTCTCTCAAGAGCTGTGGGGCAATGGAGTGGACATTTTTGCAGCGCCTGAAAAGGAGTAATAAACCGAATTTTAATTGAAACAGTGATACCTGGGTACTGATTTTTGTTTTGTTTTGTTTGAGACAGAAACGATCAGGATCCCTAAGAGATGTAGAGAAGAGAGTGGTTTGTCTCCTTCCTCGGACTATGAGCCAAAACAAATCAGCCCCTGATGGTCTGGGTTGAAAGGCAGCTCACTGGATAATTAACTCCATCTTTCCAGTCCACCCTAACTGTTTATTTAGTGTCACCCTGCATTACCGTCACTAGCACTTTCCTCTAAACAGGAGTTGCTGCAGGCTTTCACCTCCCAAAAGGAAATTCTTCTTAGCTTAGACAGATGCGATATTCAGGATGTACATTAGCTGACCAAAAAAAGTTGATTGAAAATTCAATGGAAGATAAGGAGTCTTGGAGAGTACCTTTCTGTAAACTTGCCCTGAGGCAATATTAGTAAAGCAAAGGAGGCAAGAGTGTCTTAGATTCTTAAGAACAGATTCTTATAACACTCTTCTTTACTTTCCGGAAAGGTGCTTGGCATCTGATGTTGAGTGGTGTCTTCTGGCTCAAATCTGTGGGTTAGTGAGTCTCTGGGCCTGAGCCTTCTCAGAGCACAGCTTAAATCATCCCTTTTCCCCCAGGAGGCCAACCTACCTTCTTAAGTCCTATCCATGGGCACCCACCTTTTGATGACTCTACCCCTCAGTGACAAGACCCCACCAACTGAGACCAACGTTCCCGCCTGGACTTCAGAGTCTACTTGTCCCATCTGCCTCAGGTGTGAGACATCAGCACCTCGCACTGTCTGTGAACCCCCACATTACCTGATTGTGGAGAAACAAGCACAGGTGCTCAGAACCTTGAGGAAGGGAGGAGATCAGAGAGAAAAAGAAGAGAGAAAAAGAGAAATAGATGGATTCAGAGAGAGGAGAGGGTGTGTGTGTGTGTGTATTTGAGAGAGAGGTGGGGAGAGGAGAAGCAATGAGAAGAATGAGACAGTGAAAGAAAGAAAAGAAGAGAGTGTGAGATGGAGATAAGAGAGAAGGAAGGAATGATAAATGGAGGTTCATAGAATGAATGAGCTTCGTCTTTCAGAATGAAAAGAGGATTAGGTACAAGGAGAGACAGAGAAAGACCCATTTGGAAAGGGACCAGATGTGGGGACACACACAGAGGAAGAGGATAACCTCTTCAAACATACAGACTCCAGCACTGTCCCCCTCCAATGTGAGTTCCCTCGCGGCGGTGTGTTTCAGCCAGCCTGTCTTTCTCCTTTCCCCGACCCCGGGACAATGTGGAGACTGTATTTTCAGGAGCCGCGCGGGGCGGCAGGGTTTTTAGCGGCAAGCGGGGCTCGCAGCCCGTTCTATTTGTCCAGGTGTGGGCGGGGGGGGGGGGGCGGCGGTCTGCCCGCGTTTTGGGCTGGGGCTGCTTTTTCCCACCAAGGAAGCGGGAAGCTCTGCTCGCGCGCTTCCCGCTTCCAGGAGAAAACTCCTTCCCCCTACCGCCATACATAAATATATTAAGGGAACAGACAAATCTTCATTGTTCAGAAATAAACCGAGGAGGCTGGCCGGCTCCCCTTGGCCCGGCGGAGCGAGGCTGGAAGGAAGGGAGGGAGAGAGGCGGGGGCCGCGCGGATCCGGTGTCACGTTGCAGATTCCCACTAAAGATAACGAAATGTGATCTATTTTTCAGAACAGCAAGTGGATGGGAAAGAACCTTGACAACACAAAACTCATTTACTAATGGACTGGTTTTGAGTTTCTCTTCTCCGGGTCCGCAAATCGCCCTGCCTGAGCCCTCGGCCTATTCAGAGCTCGCGGGGAGCAGCGTCCCCCAGGAGGCAGATGGGCGGCTGCTCCGGCGCCATGCCGCCGTCAGAACCCGGAATCCCAAGGGGCGAGGGCACCTGGAGTTTCCGACCAAGCGGAGGAAAAAGATGAAATTGTCACTTCAGCCAGAATCTGGGGAGTCTCCGCATTGCCCCAGAACGACGACGCTAACTTATTGAAGAAACTCCTCCCGAAGCCCTTCCCTTCCATACATCTGTAGGTAGAGTAGAATTCCCCCCTATCTTTCTTGATGGTAAAGGAATTCCCAGAAAGCGGGCTGGGAGCCTCGAAGCATCTCGCTCCAAGCCAAAAGGGAACCAAATGGATCCCGGCCAGAAGTTTTTGAACCAAGGCCTTATGTCAACCCGGCCGAGAAAACCCAGCACCAACTTGTGCTTCCGCATTGACTTTTCCATAGACCGGTTGTGCATACCCGGGGGTTACCTGCACAGAGGAGGCATAGAAGAACAGAAACCTGGCGTTGGGAGCCCCTTTCCAGCCGCGTTGCCCTCGGGAGCCGCGAAGCGACGAGGGCAGCAGCTGGAGTTGCTCGTTGCCTTTAAATCTCCGACGCATCTCTGTTTTCTTGTGATTTGCATTGACAGGAGGTTTTAAGTTACTAGAACAACTCAAACCTTTCTGTGTGCGATTTAAAATGGATCATTTGGTTTATGTGGTTTGTAAATTCATGTCATTTTACCTCTTTTAGTGGTTTTCAGTGAAAGCTTCCATTTTGGGAAACCTTATATATCCGAGCCAATAATTAACATTTATAACAATTGGTTCCCCTAACCAAGGGATCGAAATAGCAGGTAGGCTCGTTGGTATAAAGCGAATAGCACTTTTCCTTTCTAGTCACGCGATCTACTGGGTTGAACGCTAGGAGGTTGGCGAGCCCGGGCATGGCCTCCAAGGATGAACACCATATCTCATCAACCCAGGTGCCCGAAATCGCCGCATCTACACGGATGTCTTTCCAGTTGTCGCCAACGTCTAGTACGTCTTGGTTCCTTTTGAAGAGAGATGAAAAGAAGTAGGCAGAGAGGACTGCAGGAAGCCGAAAAAAGGGTAGTCATATTGGTGTCTAATTTTCATCACTCCGCTCCTCTTCATCCCCTGCAACTTTATACTTGCCCTTCTTTGTGCAAGATATGCCTAATTTCCTATGCAAAATTGTTAATAATAAAGTACACCGCATATTCAACTTACCCTTTTGTCTTTTAAGAGACTTGGTTGTGCTTACAGTCTCCCACCCTGCTCCCCAGCCACCGGTATACACACATTGTAGTTCTGCGCACTTGCTCTAAACTTTAGGGTATTAACTGATTTTTTAGAGCCGAGTTTAAGCCTCTGATCCCATCCTCACACAGCTGCCATGTCAATAAGGACTGGTCCAAGCAGAGACATTCCTTCTGCCAGGACACTGCAGTTCCTCAAGACTTCATCTGAAACATCATGAGCACTAAAATAAGACCGCGAGGGAAAATTACTAGACACATGGGCTTGGGCTCTGCTTTGCCAGGTTTCCAGTTTAGAAAGCAAGCCGTTGGGCACACTATGTGGTAGGGGCACTTTTGAAATAATATGCATCCATTAAATGCATTTTAAAATAATCCTAAACATAATGAAATATCAGCATGTTTCCTGAGGTCTAATTGCATGGGATACTACAGGGTTTCAAAGATACAAAAAGCATTGTTTGGAAGTTCAGCAGGAGAAGCTCTTCGTGCCTACTCAGAGTCTCCCAAGGGACAGCGAGGAGGTAGAAACCCTTCATGAGTTTAAAGTGTACATTGCAGGGTGCACTGGATTGGGTGCATTATTTTAAAACCATATAAATAATAAAAGGGGAAACCCACACAGTGCTTCTCCTTCTCCCACTTATGTCTCAATATGCAAATTGTTCTGCCTTGCTGGGCTCTTGCTGATGGAATAAAAACATATTTAAAGAAGACAAGCAAGTTTAAAGGACCTAGAGTTTGTTCTTTGCAATCACTAAGAGGACACATTTAAATCAAAAGCATTTTTGAAGTGTACTTAAAATTCTGTTTTGAACTTATCTAATCAGAGATAAGTATAGTCATAAAGTCACTCTCCTTCCACTGTTTGGCTCCCCTTATCTACACGCATTGTTCTTATCTGCTGCCAGTCTCAGCTACTGACAATAGATTATCTTTGTTTAGAGACTCTAATTGTTTTCAAAATCTTTTTAATAATTGCTTTGGAACAAGGTGTGCAAATGAGGCTTAAGATAATTACAGCTTCATTTGTTTGTGTAGTTTTACTAAGCATTCTCCACACATACACAAAATAACAAATAATGGGACTGAAATTGCAGGGCATCTCTCCTTCCCTGGCAGTAAAATAGGCCAGCATTGCAATCTACACACACACACACACACACACACACACACACACACACACACACCTCTTTATTAAATCTACTTGGAGCCGTTGTCGCCCTCGGTTTGAGGGCAGTGTCCCTTTCAGAACAGGACAAAGATTATGTTACAACCGGACGGCTATTGGAGCCGGACACAGTTTTATTTAATTTACACCCCATCCAGCGCCTTTCGTGCGAGGTTCCCGAAGCATTTTTGCTAATAGCAAGCAAAACTTCTCAGCGTTCCTCGGTAGCAGAGGTGGCCTTGGAAAATGCAACCGCGCAGATAGGGAAACCGAGTCCAGAAGCCTTCCGATTTAAAGTATAGAACATTAAGATATCAAATCACAAATCAACCCTCGGAATCTCTATCTGCTTGGTAACTATGCTCTCTAAACAGCTCTTCAAGTGGTCCCAAACAGTCACGGCCATTTGAGAATGAGGGAAGCGCTATACGGTTTGGAGTACTTGTGCCCTTTAGAAGACGGTGGGGGCAGGAGGGAAGAGAGGAGGAAATTAGGTTTGGCTCCTGGAGCTGAAGGCAGTCCTGAGAGAAGCCATTCTTCCAGCGGCTGCAGCCTGGAGCACTGGTCTGCTTTTGTATTATTTATCGCGTTCCATAAGCTATTCATCAATCCATTACTTATTTATTCCAACATTAAGGTAATTAAATATGAGCTCACCGGGAAAGGGCAAGTCTTCAAGGGACAGGGACAGGGGTACGGAGGGAGAAGAGGGGAATTAGAAGATTTGAAGTCATTGATTTGTGCAGAGATGTGCGCGGCTGCCCTTAGGTGACACTGCAGAGGGGGCTCACTTTGCAAGGTCCTGACTTGCTCACCCATTCCCACCGCCTGATGTCCCTGGGAAGTCCTGCTCCCTCCTCCTCCCCACCTCTCATGGTCCCACTCCTCCCACCACTCCCCAGCCCCAGCTCCACAGCCTCGCCCTCCCCTCTCGGGGCGGCGCGGCCTCGCGGCCGGGCCGGGCGGCGCGCGGGCTGGCCAGCCCCGGATAGGCGCCGCCTGCAGCCAATCAGCACGCCAGGGACTCTGCGCGCTTTAAGGCAGCTGCCTGGAGAACAGAAACCAAGTTCCCCGGCAACGAGCAGCATCCACCCGGCGGGAGGCCGGAGCCAGCGAGGCCCGAAAAGCTTCGGAGTGAGCCGGCCGGCCGTTCCTTTCCCAGCGCACTCCCTACTCCTCCTCCTCTTACTCGGCCGCCCGCGCCCAAGTCTCGACTCGTGATTTCGCCTTCGCAAAGCCTAGGGAGGGGGTTAGGAGCAGACGCGCCCTCATCCCTGCAGCTGCCTCGCCCTGCTTTTTCGGTTTTGCTCCCTGCCGCGTGCGCCCGGGCGGTGCGCCCCGGCAGGCCCAAGCCATGTCGATGCTGCCATCGTTCGGCTTCACGCAGGAGCAAGTGGCGTGCGTGTGCGAGGTTCTGCAGCAAGGCGGGAACCTGGAGCGCCTGGGCAGGTTCCTATGGTCTCTGCCCGCCTGCGACCACCTGCACAAGAACGAAAGCGTGCTCAAGGCCAAGGCCGTGGTCGCCTTCCACCGCGGCAACTTCCGCGAGCTCTACAAGATCCTGGAAAGCCATCAGTTCTCGCCTCACAACCACCCTAAGCTGCAGCAACTGTGGCTGAAGGCGCACTACGTGGAGGCCGAGAAGCTGCGCGGCCGGCCCTTAGGTGCGGTGGGCAAATACCGGGTGCGCCGAAAATTCCCGTTGCCGCGCACCATCTGGGACGGCGAAGAAACCAGCTACTGCTTCAAGGAGAAGTCACGGGGCGTTCTGCGGGAGTGGTACGCGCATAACCCCTACCCCTCGCCGCGTGAGAAGCGGGAGCTGGCCGAGGCCACCGGCCTCACCACCACCCAGGTCAGCAACTGGTTTAAGAACCGGAGGCAAAGAGACCGGGCCGCCGAGGCCAAGGAAAGGTACGCGGCGTGCTTCCCGCTGCTGGGGCGACCCCGGGAAGCCTTCCTTTTCCCTCCGCCCCTTCCCGCCCCCGCAGGCACCAGGAACCGCGTCCTCCCCTCCGGCCCGAGCCTGTCTGCGGGTTGGCGCCCAGGCCTCCGCGGCACTGCGGCGAAAGTTCGTGAACTCTGAGATCTCTTGTTAGGGATTGGGGACTTATCTGATTTGAGAGTCCGCGCGTGGGTTTCCTGGGATGTGAGTGTCGGGAAATGTTAAAAATGTTGGCCCTAGATTTCTTTTTCATGCCTCCCTGTCTGGCTGGGGCGAGGAGTGGCGGGTGGAGAGTGAGTTTCTAGAACTAGAAGGTAAGTCTTGATTGGCATCGCAAGGCAAGGGGTTCGGTGGGAGGGTCTCAAGCCCTTTTCTTCTTGCTCCCCAGAGGGTTGGAGCTGGCCTGAAACTTCTGCTCAGCCTCCACTCCCGCCCCGTCCTTCATTCGCTCCTTCCTGGTAGTCTTGGGAGAGAGGTCCTGCTTCATTCCGTACTAGCTGTACAAAGGGAGGAGTCTTTCAAAAGAAATCCACAGAAAAGAGAGCTTTGGGAGAGTTGCCGCTGCGTTTACTGCCCGGCGCCCCAAGCCCAGAAAGGATTGTTCCTTGCCATTTCTCTCGCGCTTGGCCCGGCGCCGCGGCGGGTCAGTCTGGCTGTCCGCGCCGCCGCCTCGGGCGCGGAAGGGGGCTCCAGTAGCAGACTTCTCTCGTCCCGGAGTTCAGAAATCAGTGTTTTTTTAAACCTGTCTTTGCCTCCGCCCTCCTTGCCCCAACACCCCCGGCCACCTGGCCCGGCTACCCCCGAGTGCTGTAGGTTTCCAACCGAGATTCGGAAGAGCGTCGGGGAGGCGGTGGCGGTGGCGAGAGCGCTCCCGGGAGCCGAGCAGTTTGGGGAAAACTCGAGCGCCCGGGACCCCTGGGTTTCTTTTGTTCGCTTCGGAGCCTGGGGGCCGAAGGTGTCGTCGCCTTGTTCCCCTCCGGGTGGAAAAGCAGAATCTGGATAAATTCAGCTGAAATGGGCTTTCTGGGAGAGAGAGACTGTGAGGGATGGGGAGTGAGAGACAGGCGGTCCCAGGGCATGGGGAGTACTCTGAAGGCAGAAGCCGCGAGGGCTTCGAGATCCTGCAGTGTACCAGCATCGAGCGCGCAGACCGACGCTCCGCTACACCGCGCCGGCTCCGGCTGTGCGGGGTCGCGAAGTTCCCCTTCCGGGAAAGGGTGCGCCGGTGTGGATGTCCTCAGAGGAGTTGAGAGAGGGCGGTGAGGGACTGAGGACTGAGCGGGTAACACGGGGACGGGGACAGCAGAGTTCCAGTTTGATGTTAGTTACAAAACGGCTGTCTTTTAAGCGAGGCCCGAGGGCCCACTCCCTGATGAAATTGGAGAGACTGGCTGCGCTCCCTGTGTTTACTCAGGTCACTGGGCCGCTCTGGACACCACTTCCCATGACCTGTCCTGTGTCTGAAACCACAACCTCCGGGCAGGGGCAGGGAAACTCGACGTTTAATTGTTTCCTCAGATGGGAACAGGAGAATTGACTTGATTCACCCCCCCCAAACATCTGTGCATTGGGCGCTGTTTTTCCCTGATCATTTTCTTCATCACTAACAACAATTTGTTGGAAGATTTTCAAACTTAGTTACTTCTAGATGTGTCACTTGTTGATTAAAAATAACCGCTTGAACAAAAATTTAAAAATATTTTTTGTGTGTTTCAAGTAAGCTCTGCTGATCTGGCTTTCTGAAATGTGGAAGAGGAAAGGACCTGGGTCCCCAGGAGCTCTGTCTGTAGCTCCCCATTTCTCAAGTCCCCTCTGCCTCCTCACTTCCCCCAGAACCCTTGGGGATGGGTGAGAGGACACAGCTCCTCCATTTGGGTCAATGACTGATTGCACAATGGCCCTTTCCTCCTTCCAGCTCCTCTCTCTCCATCTAACACTTTTTTTTAACCTACTTTTTTTTTTTTAACCATATGGTGTTGTCCTCTATTTCTTAGGGAGAACACCGAAAACAATAACTCCTCCTCCAACAAGCAGAATCAACTCTCTCCTCTGGAAGGGGGCAAGCCGCTCATGTCCAGCTCAGAAGAAGAATTCTCACCTCCCCAAAGTCCAGACCAGAACTCGGTCCTTCTGCTGCAGGGCAATATGGGCCACGCCAGGAGCTCAAACTATTCTCTCCCGGGTTTAACGGCCTCACAGCCAGGCCACGGCCTGCAAGCCCACCAGCATCAGCTCCAGGACTCCCTACTGGGCCCCCTCACCTCCAGTCTGGTGGACTTAGGGTCCTAAGAGGGGAGGGACTGGGGCCTCAACACAGTGACTAGGGACACTTGTAAATAGAAATCAGGAACATTTTTGCAGCTTGTTTCTGGGGTTATTTGCGCATAAAGGAATGGTGGACTTTCACAGATACCTTTTTAAAACTCAAACCAACAGTGATCTCAAGCTTAATGCTCTCTTCTCTTCGACTCTTTCCAGTTTTGCATTTCCCCTCCCAGTGTGGAGATCAGGAAAAAAGAAAAAACCCAAACAAACAAAAACATCCAGTCACCCAGCCTGATTCTTGGCAACCCGTGTTCCTGCTTCAGTTATGTCTCTCTTTTCTTTCTTTCTTTTTTTAAAAATGAATGAGAATTACAAAGCAACTGGATTTTAATTATTTCCTTTTAATTTATTTATGGAAAAATGTTTGGAGAATAGGAAAAGGAAATGAAAACAAGAGAGAAAGAGAGAGAGAAGTCAAAATCGTGAAAAGAGCCTCCAGCCTGGGAGGAACTGGTTGCATTCTTAAGATGAATAGGAAAAATATGATCTTACAACTTTTTTGATGGGGAAAATTAAGTTTACATTTTTCATATTTAGTGTTAAACAATTTTATGTAGATTAAAATGAAAGAACAGTATTAGGGGGAAAAAACAAGTGCCTAAATGTCTTAATGCTCTCAATGTGAGGCAGTTAGAAGTAGAAGTGACCATTAGAAATACAACTATTTTTGTCAAATTTAGTGTGGTTTTTTGGTTGTTGTTTGTTTTCTTGGGTTTTTTTTTATGGCAAACTTTAAAAATGTACCAATGTGAAAAAACACTTTCCTGAATGCCATTACTTCTTATGCCCTCAAAGCTTTCATATCTGTACCCCACCCCTGTTAAGGGTTTCTCCTGTTCCTAGTTTCTAGCTTGCAACAATACACAACAAATCTGGCAACCTGGTTTTTGTTACTAAAACAGCATGTGTTTTCAGGTTTCTTTTCTATTGTACCTAAACCAGTCTAAATTAAAACTTAGTAGAACACCAGGAGTACCGATTCTGTTTCTGAAAGGTGAGTTGTGTTTTGCTGTCATTGGGCCGTTTTTTTTTTTTTTTAATGATGTTTTCTTGCTTTCTTACTTAATGATGGTTATGAATTGCAGGGTACTTTAAAGGCCATCTCCTGAACCAGGAGTGGTGACTGAGTTAATTATATGACAGAAAAAGTGAATTTAGTTTTGGGATATTTATTTATTTTAAAAAATTATTTAGATATGCAGTTTTGGTTACCACCAGCTCTTCTCCACAGCATTCATATGTTAACTCAGTTCTTTTGTATTATTAACAAGTTTATGACAAGACTGTGAAGGTAAAATAATTTATCTGCCTGGGGGGGAAAGGGGAACTCGAACAAGGGTAGCAACATTGTGAATTAATCTGTACAAACAGAAAGCAAACCAGCAGGACAGGAGCTCTTTGCAGTGTTGCAGGATAGCGTCCAGAAAAATCCCAGTAATTATGTAGGCTCCATATTATTTTTGCCTGAGGCAAAAATGATGTATCTTTGTATTTAGCTTTTAAAATTAGTGAAACAAATGGCATTATTTATTAAAATTCTACTCAGGATAACAGGCTTGCTTGTGCTTTGTAAAATATTGTTTCCCAGAGGAAGTCTATTTATTTTCTGACATGACAGTTTCAAAATTTTAATTTTTCTCCCTCTATGTCACCATTAACTTCTTTCTTTCTTCTTACTCATTCCTATCTTTCCTGTCCTGATCTAGAAGGGGATGGGCAGGGCATTAAGGCCTTATTACAGATTTCTTTTTTTTAATGTCAGATGGCTTTGACTGAGTTCAAGGGAGAAAGGGTCACTGTATTTAACTGTAGTCACTTTTACTTATAAAGTCATTTTTCCCCTCAATGATGGACAGATGTTCACACAGCCGCTCAGAGACCATCATTTGGATTGGGAGCTCAGGGTCCCAATCTCCCTTGTTAGTGTTTTGGATCATTAAGTTGGTGTTTATTTAAGTCACTAGGGTGTTTATTCTCCACGTCTTGGGCCACGGAGAAATGCCACCCTCTGCAGGAGGGGCTCTCACAGGGGTTCTCCTCGCATTCTTCACATTCACTCCCCAAAACAAACACCCTGCACAAAGATAGCTTTCAATGACCCTGACAGGCTTCAAAGGACACCGCGGAAATCTCCCTGGAAAATAGGAAGGGCCAATTACTTTAATTTCTTACATGCCCTCTCTTCCTACTCTGATGACTACCCCCCACTCTTCCAGCTCTGTTTAGTATAATTTTAGACTCCTGGAAGTTCTGTCTCCCTGGGCGCCTGGGCCCACTTCCTGCTCCCTTGGTTGGTGAATCTTGGAAATGTCTGCAGATCTGGCGAGTAGAGCGGGCCCGTCCTGTAAAAGCCCCTGTGATTACTGCTTGTAAACTCGTTAAAAGGACAGTTTTCTGTCACAGTCATAAACTCTTTGTAAAATCCCTGGCATTTGATCCAGAGCGCGCATATTCCAGATGTGTTTAATAAGAAATTGCACAATGTGCCTCCCTTACCATCCTCCTCTCAGTCTGGCTAAACCGGGGACAAACAGGAGGAGGCAAGAAAGCTGCATATTGCTTTGAGTTTTCTTGGTAATCATTTTAGAGCGATCATTAGAGGGAACTAACCATATTTTTTTTCCCTCGAGGAAATCTTCAAGGACCAGCTGTTAAGGGACCTCCAATTTACCTTCTCGGCCTCGTAGTTTAACTGAATCAAAAGCCGCTTTTCCATTTCTCCTTTACAGATTTCATAACTATAGACAAAGTAATGAACAGCAGCTTATAAGTAAAGTGTTTTTAGGATAAAACTTCACAGAATTTTGCCAAGTAAAATTAAACACACACACGCACACACACACGGGCTATTTTTTAATTTTTGGACGTTTTAAATCTGAACACAGGATTGTTCAGGTCCCCACTACCTGTTCGCCTTGACCTCTTGGCTGAAGCTTCCTATATACTCAGGAGACCAAGGGCTCTGGCCGGTGGTTCGTGAATTTGGCTTAGCAGGTAAGGATTTAAGAGCGCTCAAAGCCCCACTAACTGCGGGCTGGGAAAACGGCGCCGCTGGGGTCTGGCACTGCAGGTCTTGAACTATTCTCTAGCCAAGGACAGCTTGGTCTTGACCCTGAGATGAAGTGGACGCGTCCAGGAAGAGACAGTGGCGTTGGCGCTTATGTTCGAACTTTGAGTTTGCTGAGCAGTGACCCTTGTCACGTTGCTTTCCCCCGCACCCTGAGGGCCAGTCCGGCACCTGGCACTGACCCCGCGTGGAGCAGCCTTCCCTCTGCTCTGCCGCCGCCGCGCCTGCAGCGGAGACTGTGGGCGAAGGAGCTCCAGTCCTACCACTTCCCCCGCCTGGAGGTCTTTGGTCGATCGAGTCTTCAGGCAGAACTCCAGGTTGGGGAGCTAGAGGCTTCCGTTCCACGCTACTCTGGCTGCAAAAAACTGGAGGAGCTTCTCCTGCCACCTGCAGACTCCGGAGGCTGCTCTGGCCGCTCTGCCCTCCCGAGGCGCGGGCAGTCAGGACGCCGCCCTCTGTCCCCCTCCGCTGCTAGTCCCCTTCACCGCTTACGAGAACCGCGCGCGTCCCGGGAGCCGCACCACAGCGCAGCTCCAGGCGCGGGGCCTGATGGTCCGGCCCGCGGAGCCCCTGAAAGCAGAGGCTGCCAGCCTGGCCTCGAAGGGTCAGGCCGTGGAGGAGGCCGCAGCCTGAGCTTCGCGAGACAACGCAGCTGCCGTGGCCTTGGGCACCTCGGAGCCACATCCCAAACCCAAGTCGGGTCTCGCTCTCCAAGTCAAGGAGTTAGTTCGGGGCGAGGCACGTGAGCCGCGCCAGACGCAGGATTGCGGGTTGGACCAGGCCCGGTTACGGCGGGATGAAGCAGCCTGGGCCACCTGCGGCTCCCGGGCCGCGCGGCAGGTGGGAGCGCTCCCTCGTTCTCAGACGCCGCGCTGTGGGCCCAGGACAGCCGGCTCAGGCCTCAGAGCCTGGTCGGGAGGCTGCCTAGGCTCCGCCACCCTTCCTGCTTCAGGTATGGCCCGTTTCCTTTGCTTCCTGCCGCCTCGGCTTTGGCTCTCCGACCTGGGCTCTTCACCCGCGCTCTCGGGGGAGGGGTACCAGCCAGAGGGCGCCCCTTCCTGGGCTTGTCACTAGAACTTCAACAGCCTAGGAGAGCGGCCCTGCTCTTTAGAGTCGCAGTCAGGACCAGGCGGCAGCTCGGCTTCCTTGGCGAGGCCTGGTCGGGCGTTTCCCCCATGGCCCGTGGCTCCAGGGCGAGCAGCAGCCTCTTCTCCGCGCACCGTCCGGGGCCCCAACAGGAAGACGCGGGCAGAGGCCCGCAGCGCGCTTCGGAATGGGCTGTGGCGGGGCACACTGCCCTTCTTTGGTAGCATAGGCGGCGCTGACAGGAACAGGTGGGTCAAAGTTAAGGTGAGGAGACTCGCTGGTGGCCCACGTGCTCTCTGTGCTCCATTTCTCCTTTTTTTTGAGCTCTTCCCAGGAGTAGAAGACCAAAAATTCTCCCTAACTACCTCCTCCAGCCGCCCGAAGGCAGAGGAACTAGTGTCTGTGCCCACTTCGTCCCCAGGGGCAATTCACACCAAGGATACTCGAGGGCTCAGTCCTTTAGCCCGCAGGTATGCTCAGCAACCTTAGGCGGGAACTTATGAGTCCCTTCAAGGTCACAGTGTTCCCTCCCCCCGCCCCCTACCCCCGGCCCCCAAGTCTGATTGAATCCAAGAGCTCCATCTGAAAGATTCTCTAAAGATCTGGGTAAGCCAGTCAGGACCGAAAAGTCAAAATCATGGGCGAATTGTTGGCTTATTGTCTTACCCAGAAAAAGTATTGCCCTGGGAAGGCCTCATTTTCTCTAATGTTTTAAGCCGACTATACACACAACTTCGTTCCAGCTGATGAAATTGGAAACCCGTTCTCCCACTGAGGATGGCAATCAGTGTTTTAGGCACTGTGGTCCTTTCAGACAGCGAGGAACAACACTGCAGTAGCATTTAAAAACAAAGAGAAAGAGGCTGCTTGAGGCGCGTGGACGCCTGTCTCTTCCACATCTGAGTTTCAGCTTCTTTCCTTTTAACTTAAGGAACAGCTGAGACTCCAGCACTCACCTTAAGGTTTGCTCCCCTATATTGCTTTGCTATCTTGGGGTCTCCCCCACCCCACCTTTTGGTAAAGTGCTCACTAATTGTTTTCCTTTGCCATGTCACAAAATATTCTTAAAATCACACCCCCGCCCTTCCCCATGATCAAGAGGCAAATTCAGAAAGAACAACCAACAAAACAAAACCTACCCCCCAAAAAAACAAAAAACCCAACCCAAACAATCTTATCTTTGAAAGAGAAAAGGTTTGACTTCAGATTTAACACACACTTAAGCATACCTGAAGTGGCCACCCAACTGTAATTAAAATACTATTAGGTGATACTGGCTGTTCTCCCTTCCTCACTGCCATTAGTGGTTGTCATTAAAAAGACAGACAAATAGAAAGATAGATTCTGGCCCTTTACCTACTATAATAAGGAGGCATGGAAATGTATACCAGTTCCCTCCCTCTGGTCCCCTGTCCTTTGCACCCTCCCTAACTTAGAAGATAATTTTTTTGTGAGACTGACATAGGCAGATCTGAATAGAAGCACTGATGGATTAACACAAGACAAATTTATCTTAATTTGCTATATAATTTAATATGGGATTAAAAATTAATTATAACTTTTAAAATGCCATGGCTTATTTATAATAGATACAGTTTTTTGGGGGGTAGGTGGGTTAGTATTGGGGTAGTGGTTCAGGACCTGAGCTGATATGCATGTGGGATCTTAAAGGAAAAAAAGAGTCCCAGACTACATATTTTTACTAACATGTCATTTAATTGCCTTAAGATACCTAAAAATTTTTTTTGAAATGTTCTTTAACATTTCATAGAGCTGGTCAGTTGGTATCCCTGATAACAAAATCTGTTGGTTCCAACCAGCGTGTCTGTAAAACCAAATTTCTAGGTGTTCTTTACACCTTACAAACTCAACTAACCCCCCCCCCCGCAACTTAAGGCACGACTTTAGCTACTTTGTAGCACTTCAGTTCTAATTTGAATTGCCAGTTATCCAATCATAGAAAGACAATGGGACTGTGAAAAAAATAACAAACCAAACCAAACCCCCATAGATGTGACATCTTTAATTGGCTCTCAGATATTATATTCAAAATATAAGCATCAGTATGCAGTAATGTTTCTCTTAATTTCTGCAGCTTTGTGTGTGTGTGTGTGTGTGTGTGTGTGTGTGTGTGTGTGTGTGTGATAGTTGTGGGGATTGGTGTGGCTGGTGGAGGGGAGCAGCAACTTACAATGTACAAAAGTCCTTGTGTAGAAAATGCACATTTTGAGGGTGAGGTGGCGTAGTGTGCAATACCTTGCAAAAGGAAATTTTACCTCTAAGTCAAGGAGGTAGTTACAAGGAAGAAGCATTAGCTCTGTATTTAGGAAGCGGGGAATATGAAAGTAGGTAACAAGCTTAAAAAAATTAAGCTAGATAGGTCAACATGACTTAGTATCTATGAAGTGAAAAGAACATTTAAACAATTGAAGCCTTGTCTGTCTTCAGATATGTGTGGGGAATATTTTCTATGTATTGCTGATGTTATATAAACATAACATGCTTCCTTCTAAAGTCAAGTTCTTGATTTTAATTGAAGAATAATATTGCTCAGGGCTCTACCTCTGAGCACAAATAGCTAATCTAAGAAAATCAGTTCTGGGAAACTGGAACCTATGGCTGTTTTCAAAATAAACAGACAGAATCTTCATAATGGAGGCTGGAGGATTATTTTTACATACAGTGTATCTCCTAATTTCTCACCAAAAACAAAACAAAACAAAAACCAACAACCCCAAAACAAAACTTTTCTGGAAAAACTAAAAGGCAGAATGTCAATGCAGGCCCCCTTATCAAATTTCTTTTAAAAAAAAAATCAGTCTGATTTAAGGTTCCCAAGCTGTCCTGGTTAAATTTTCCAGCATTATCTTAGAAACAAATCTGTATGCATTTCCTCTTTCCCTTTCTTTTTTATTTCTAGGAGGGAAAGAGGTATAGGGAAAAGAAAGCTAGGACAAAATAAAAAGTAAAGGTATAACTTAAAGTTTATATTGTAATATTTAATAAGTAGCAGGTAAACAGTAGCCTCACAACAAAGAACACCAGGATGCTAACCTTTCTGCTTTTGTTCAACTAAGGGAATTGAGTTAGGAATTAAATGAATAAGGGAAAATTTGAAATCATTTGGATTTTCCAATACAGACCCCAATATGGATACTCAACAAGGTTGACTTAGGGAAGAATCTGGGCAAGGGAAACACCCACTTACAGAAGTTGTCTAGAAACTCCTATTAGGGTAGATATTTTCCTTTTATTAGGATCAAGCCCAACTGCATTGACACCCAGTCAGGAAGGAGATGTTGAAATCTACCTGTTCAAAGACCACACTTGGGACTCCTTTCAATAGATAGACCCAGGTAACCCGAAGATGCCACATTCTCTCCTGGTTCTCCTATGTTCCAAGTCCCACTAAGATGGGAACACAAACTAAGAAATTGCAAGATGGAGTGGATGTGAAGATGTTCCCTCAAAATGTCATTCGGGTCATTTGGTGTGAATGTGTGTGGTGGGTTTTCTGAAAATGTATTTTTAGTTCCCCTGGGGAATAAGAAAGAGTTAATTTTTTTTCTGACAGGTTTCACACTGTGGGCAGGTCTGCCAAAAAGGAGAGGAAACAGAGAACAGCCCTATGATTAATTCTACCTGTTTTTCCCATGAGCGATCACCTGCTCCAGGGGTCATGAATAGCAGGTAGCTCTCCCTCTCTGGGGCTCTGAGAGCTTCGTTTGTTTGGTGACAGCTGAGTGACAAGGCCTGAAACCCGAGCCCATCGCCCGGCCTGATGGGGGGATAAAAACCCTGGATGTTCCCTCAAACATTTCAGGAAATGAAAGTTGTAACGCGATCCCTCCTGCGCCCACAATCTCCCCCAGCAAACACAAAAGCTCAAAGGAGCCTTCTCGGATTGAATTCGGCCTGGAGTTGATGGAGGGAAAGCGGAGCCCCGCGCGGGGTAGGGGGAGGAGAATGGAACGGGTTGGGGCCGCGGCTGGCAGGCTTTCTGAGACAGGAAAGGAGGAGAGGAGAGCAGAGCGGGGAGAGAGCTGCGCGCGAGAGGCGGGGGTGCCCCTCAGGACGGTTTCCACGCCGCGTCCCTAGCGCCCTGCGCCTCCAGACAGCGTGGGCCGCTGCCGCCCGCACGATTACATCTGTCTTTAGGGTCAACCCGGAGTGGGAAGGAAAACCTGGCCACAGGCCCTGAGCAGACCCCAGGCGGTAGCCCGGCCTCTGCATCAGGGCCTAGAGCCCCCGCGGGCCTCAGCGCAGCCCCGGCCCCACCTTTGCTCCCACAGTGGCCTGGGTGGACGCTCTGGGACCCAGCACCAGCTCTTGGGCGGAGGTTTCCCTTCCAACCGACCCCGGGCCTGCGCAGGTTGGGCTGCCGGGACCCTGAGGCCGGGCAGGAGGACGCTCGGGCCTCACTCAGCGCCCTCGCGCTCGGCTGCCCTCATCAGTTAGCAGCATCCGTCTGCCTCCGGCCTCTCCCGTACTGGCAGTGGAGGCTCCCCGCCGGGGGCTGGGAGGTGGCGGGGAGAAGTTGACGCTCCGACCCCCGCGCGGCCAACCGCGTCCTTGGGTCTTACCTTCCTGTCAATCACTGCGCCCGGTGCCCGCGCGACCTCAGGGTTGGTAGGAAGAAGTAAACCCAAGGCCCCTCAAGGCGAGTTTTTCTCCTTAACCCAGACAGCTGCGACTGCTTTGTTCTCTTACAGAATTTCCTTTTTTCTTTCTCCATGAATTCAGAAATCTTTCCCAGACAGAGTTATCAGTCCCCATCTTTCTCCCCAACCTTCATGGGGTCTAGGGAGGTGATTTTCTTTTCTTTTTAAAGAAACACGTTAGAAATACATTACAGGGAGAACTGACTGCTGGGAAGTAGAATAATGCGTGGTCACAGACCCATCACTTGCATACACTTGCAAACTGTATGACTCAGGGCAAGTTACCTAATTTCGCCCAGCCTCATCAGGGAAAATAGAAACTATGAAACTTACATTGCATGGGTACCTTAAATGAGATGAAGTATTAAATGTAGAGTGCTTGGCACAAAACACATTTAATGAATAGTAGCTATAATTGTAACATGCTTGAACCTTCCTTAGACTTTCACAAAGCCTCCTGGGAAAATTCCCATGATTGTAGAGTTTCCAGTGAGGGCAGGGTATGGCCATTTGCTCCTTTTGTCTGAGACATTGATAGAAGCAGAAGTTATTCTAACAGGGACCTAAGGTCTGATTAGCCTTCAGGGTAGCCAAAACTGAATTTCATTTCTTGAATCCCTGAGTTTAGAATCTGGAAGTTTAACTCCAGGAACTTAATTCTGAAGTGACATTTAAACCCACAATGTTTGGAATTTGTCATCTGTATTGTTCTTCATGATTTGAACACTTATGTAGATGCCATCACGTATGGTAGTGTTCCATTGATGAAAAATAAAACCTACTTAAATGTGCCTGAAAATGACAAATGACTTCGAAGGAAACTAAAGCATTCAGCGGAGTAGAGAATTTAATGCCCCACCTAAATGTGTCAACATAAGTGTAGAATAAGAAAGTACTTTGAAAATTTAATGCCTTGCTGATGTTAACACAGTCCTGGTATAATAGCACCTGATAAATATTTTTTGAGTAAATGAATGGGCTGCTGAAATGACAGAGTCTTTAGATAGATCACAATTCCCAGAGTTGGAATTTTGCAGGACCCTCTTGGGTACATTTCTTCTCTGGTGACACTCTAATGATCACTAGGGATGAACAGTTCATTTCGACATGTCACACAGCCTTCTCTGATTTCAAGGACTTTCTCATTCAGGTATTATTGAAAGCAAAATGCATAGCTGAAATTTGCATGGGTAAATGAGAGAGAGAGAGAGAATGAGAGAGAGACTATGAGAGAGAACTTCTGGGATTATGCTGGGACGTTTCTCCCTAGACTGACTCAGTGGTAGAACCAGAGACCAGAGAACTGCTAGTAGGAGGGACAACTGCAGGAAAGGTAAATATAAAACCTAGAGAGTAGGTAGAGTGTGCATGTGGTAGGTGTCTTTAAGAAGGGATTCTCATGCACTGCAATCCCTTCGCAATGATTTCGTTGTCATTACTGGAAGAGGCATCTTGTACCCAGCTCTTTAACTCTACATTTTCCTTCAGCATCTTCATTTTTCTTCAAAAGTCTCCTAGCCAACTGAAAACTATATATTTAAGTTTTTAGTTTAGGAAAGTTGATCAATTTGTAGTCAGTCACCATACATGCTCAGGATAAGTTCAACACTTTCTAATTTAAAAAAATGATATCACACTCATGAATTCCTTGAGGTAGAAGTAGAGGGAGCAGATGCATGTTTAGAAATTTATCAGAAAGGTCTGTTATATACTCTGTCTTAGGCCTGTAGATTTGCACTTGTCCACACAAGAATTTATTTTTGGAAAATACATGTTCTAATATTACTTTTATTTATAAAGTAAAGATTTGAATGTAAGCAGTACACAGACAGAAATGGATAGAAAAAGTGAGAGTTAAAGCCCATCACTTTTAAGAATGTGTCCTATAATCAGAGAAATATTTGTTAGGAACTATGACTATATTGCTGCTAAATCATTTGCATATTGTGAAATGACTTGCATAGTGTCAGGGCCAGGAGTTCTCAGAATTATGCTTTCTGCCACTGCTTTTTAACATGACTGAAATGAAGAAATATGTAGTGCTTTTTCTTTCTAAATTGTTCCAGCATCCACATGTTTAGAAACACAAAAATGTGTCTATGTGCTCACTCAAAAAATAAAGAGAAATAAGAAAGAGCATTTTATGCTGAGGAATAAGTTAATTCAAATTAGATTAAACTTTGCAGAGGGTTCTTCAAGGAAGTTTGGGTAGAGTCCAAGCTTTAGCATATCAATTCAAGACATGAAAGGCCTCAGGGCATTCTAAAAGGCATGTCCGCTCTAAATCAGCTTTAGTTTATTTCAAATAAAAAAAATATATGACTAAACTTGAAGGCTGGATAAAGAGAGGAGTCTTATTTCTACTCTGTAGATGTATCACAGTGAAATAAAATAAATGTGGAAATGCAGGCCCCTCAATGCTAGAATTTCTCTGAAGGATTTATATGTAAGTGCTGAAGCTGTTGTTCCTGTTCAATCACTTAGCCTCTATGACATTGAAAGACTTATTTGTCAATAATGCTGAGAAGTACAGTAAATTTCTTTCCACTGGAAATTAGTTATAGCTAAAATGAATTAGCCCTCATAGAGTGGTTAGAAGATAACATACTAGATATTTTCAGTATATTTTATGATGCATGACAGTTTATGATTTTAATTAAAGGTCAATCTCAGATAGCTAACTGGACCTTCAACTGTTAAAAGCATTTTTTCCTCTTTTGATTAAGGCCAGAAACAATGGAAAAATAAGCCCATTTCTTATAAAATTTAAAGATTTTTAACATTAGTTAGCTGAGCTAAACAAGGAATGAAATGAAATATAAGCTTTATTTTTTGAAGTCCAAGTGTTTAGCATTATATGGTGGCCAACTTAGTGTAAAAACATGCACATGACAAATACTATAATTTGTCACCACCACCCCCCTTTTAAACTAGATCGTGTATGACTTTAGGGTAATGAGGACTTGAATTTTAATAATTACCTGAAATACATGGATTAAATATAGTAAAACAAAGGTATCAAATTTTGTGGAGATATGAAGAAAACTCACAAACAAGACTCAAGATTGATTCTAATCTTTCAGTACACTTCTTTTGCACAACACGATTAAGAAAGACCTATTTTCTTTGCTGGTGCTGTCAGCCATACTTCCCTTGAGAAGTGTACCAAAGGAAGTATGGTAATGAGGATTAGGAGAATCAAATACTGCTAGCCAGTGGGTGTACTGTGGATTGTATTACCTGCAGGAGTGAAGGCAAAATACCCATAAAATAGCCTTTCACATTCAGTTTGTCTCAAGTAACATTATGCAATTCAGTGGTTTGGTACAGTTGTATACCTATTGGCTCTCAAGAATTAAACAGTTGGAGTGGGCCAAACCTTGTGCAGAAAGGACATGCAGGTGGTACCAGAGGTATTGGGGTTTGTGGTTTCTTATGGGAAATTCTTTTGGTGACTTCATCCCCTCCTGGGTAGAGTGGGTAAGAGGCAGAAGGTCCGGAGCCTGATCTACAGTTCCTTCTTGGCTCACAAGCCAGTCTATATTGTGAAGACTAATTTGATTCAGACTATTATGTGTAATTCTGGCACTAGCTCTCTGACTGAGGACACTAACTAGTTAAAAACTGAAAATACATCTTTTGTCCAGTAAGAGCAGAGAGTTCTAATATTTCATATTTCTTAGATGAGAAATAAAACCTCAAGTCCTGATCACATAACTCACCTTAATATTTGTCAGTTCTGTTGGAAGTGGTATCAACAATCCTGGTATCTTGGCTGAAATTCAGGTTTAAGACCTTCCTTATGCTCATTTATGTTCCAGCCATAACTGGAAGTGATATTTATTTATTCTTCACTTCCTGTTCTAGATTTTAGTGTGGTATTTTTTTGTGAGTGGCTGTTAAGCTAATGGCCAAGGAAGATTTTCTGTTTAGACATATTTTCATTGATTTAACCTCTTAAGACTGAACAAAAATGATAATATCTACAGATTTTTTTTACAGAAGAAAAATATTAAAATTTCTAAATTTTTAATAAATTATTGAGACTGTGATACTAATGACTATATGTACATAGTATTCACTTGGGCTGTTAGATTGGGTAAATTTTTTTTTAGTGAGAAAAAATATCACTTACTGGTTTTTGTAGAAACAGTGGATTATTAGGATGAATGAAGTACCATCTCAGATAAAGTACATCCATGGCCAGCTCATGTCAAAAAAAGTCTTATGGTGAATCAGCTATTTAGAGACAGTAACCAAGACCAGCAGTGAATTTCTCATGTCTACGTTTTTGGTAACATATGGGAAGTGTAACATTTATTTTCACAGCAATTTGACTTATCTAGTCATCTCTTAAAACCTGTATCCTTTTTTTCCTTATGTCTTCCTCTTTCACACATTCTCATAACCGCTCCAAGTAGGTTCGATGCAATTGCCTTTACAAATGGAAATAAATGCCATCTTTATTGAATGACTGATTCATTCATTAAGTGGGTAATTAATTAAGGTTAGTGGGAGGAGATATTAGAGTTGATAATGAAGATGGATTAAGAGGGATAAGAGAAAATATTTCTTTCTTTTCCTGATAAGGCTGTGCTTCAAATTAGCCAAAGATTTGAAAAGGGAAAAATGTAACACTAGATGACTGAATGAACTTTTCTGTGCTTCTGTTGCCTGGTTGAGCCAATTGCTTTGCATGTAGGAAGCAGACATGTCAGCACAGTGATCTCTGCTAAAATTCTGGCCCGTTTGTTTTCACCAGAAATGAATCCAAATATTTAGATATGCTCTCAAGTGTTACCATTAAATTAGAAATTTTGCTTAGAATGAAATCTCAGAAAAAGAGAAATTGTGGTCATGTATGTTATAAGCGATGATGATAAAAGTAAGGTTTAAAACAATAAGCATCTCATGAGATTTTAGACTTAGTGCTGTCTTTGTTAATGATGGATGTAAGGCAAAGGGGTGGTGGAATGTAACCTTGGCTCTTTTAGGAACGTTTTTCTACCTTAAGAGTTTGGCAATAGTTGGAAAACCACCATCGAGAAACGCCTCTCCCCTCCTGGTAGTATGATTTAAAGTGGCTGTCTCAGAAGGAATCTGCCCATGGCCACTAGCTAATTCACAGAATTGAGGTCACATTTATTTTAAAGAGTTGACCAGTTAAATATAAAGAAAACTCTCCTTTCTAACAATGAGCAGAGAATTATGGTTAAAAATGTTATTCATGAGCAATCTGCAGAATGGTTCTTAGGTCAAATCTAGCATTAACAGTGGGGGTTTGGCTACAGACTCCAGATGCAACCATATATGGGACAGCCTTATCTCCCTGCCCAATCTCTTCTGATAAGATTGTGCTGGTGGAAACTGAAAACTGTTCAGGTAGCTGAATGAATGCCCTGAGACAGACTGTCCCTGAGAAATGAGAAGCATAATCACACAGAAAAGCATCATGGTAACATCACTCATGTTATAACAAAAGTATAGATTGGTTTCACTGAGTTGCAAGTAATATATATTACCACTCATGTTTGGCGGGGAGGGGAGATAAATATTTTTACTATAAAAAATTTTTAAGAGGATCTTTATCTTTAGAATTTGACTCCAGACCTTTGCTAGGCATGATTTTCATTAAAAACCCCAAAACAAAAATGCTGCCAGAGCACCCCAGGAAGGTGTTAACCATAGTAAATATCCATAAGGTAATGAGAGAAAGATTTGTATCTAGCTAGATTTGGTGAACTTTTTGGCATTTAATGGTGTATTAAACCAGGAAAAACAAATCTAATACAAACAGTGCTATCTTTTTGGAACAATTGTATTTGTGCTGGTTAACAAATATAAGCATGTGCATGAGCTTTGGTTACACTTTCGAAACCAAATTCTTCCAAGTGCCTAAGTTTGTGCCTACTGGCATCATAGTTCCATTAATAAAAAACTACTCCAAGCCCAGCGAAACTGGTCATTTGGCAGCACAGAAAGAATAATACCTATCCAACTGAATGTTCAGTTTTATAAATAGTTTGTAAATTTAAATTAGGCAGGCAGTTTCATTACCGTCTTCCCCTAGCCCTTAGTAAACTGCAGGTCTTTTAAGATACAATAATGCTTTTAGGCTTCCAGGGTTCCATTTCTATAATTTTATATTTTAAAATTTCTTTCTACATTTTAAATCAGAACCACATTTTCCTCAGAGCTCTGCCAAGGAGTATGCCAGCAGACTGAAAGCCTTACTGTGCCTAACATGTTGGCAAAGTCAGTTTATTGAGAGCGTAATTTGTACACAATAAATAATTTCCTTTATTGCAACTGTGTAACCTATTGTTTGTCATCTTGTTGTTAAGAGTTCAGAGAGGCTAGGAAAAAGAAATTTGAGGTTCTAGATTACTCGTGAGAACAGGCTGTTACCTCCTGAATAATTGTTGTAGTAAGACTCTTGGCAGAAGTGTTTAAAGCTTTGTTGTCAGTTTTGATGCCCACTCAAAACACTTCAATGTTTATCTTCTAAAAAAGAATTTCTGGCATTGTTTCTAGAAACAGTAATTGTGCTCTCAATAAACCCCTTCTAGTCTTATTCAGGCAGAGATTAGAGAGGCGAATATAAGCTTGGGTTCAGCAATTAATTAAACATCAAAGGGCCTAGGACTAGGGCTAAAATCTCAATAATATCTTATGGATTCTCAAATTGTCCACCCTTCAGATGGGATCAGCATGCAGTGATTTGGGGACCGTGTCTTGGTCAACTTCAGAAGACGGCCTGTTAGTTCCTTTTTGTTTCTTCCTCCCCTCAACAAGAAAACCTTGACCCCAGTGGTTTATAAACAATCTAGACAGATAGTTTTCTCTGCTGAATATACAATACATGTCTCTGGAGTGCTCTCAGATAGTCAGATGTTGTCTTGATTGTATGCCTGTTGTTTGCTTAAGGTTCAGGTAAGAGATTTATAAGACCTCATCACATGCAGGCTCTGAGGAGAGTCTTATCAGGCTCTATTTTCAAAGTCTTGTCATTGAACATTCCTCTGCTCTGTTTTCTACTGGATCTAATTTCCCATTGTGTTCTTCCTTTTCTCCTTCATAATGCTAAGTTTTATTGCATGGAGGGCATATGAGGGAAGCTAAATAGAGGAAGAAGATGAAGATCTATCATACAAGAGGGTTTGTTTTATTTATTTTGATGTGACAAGAATCCAGCTCAGTGCCAAGCACTTAGACTGTGCTTAGTAGGTGCTTTTTGAATGGATGAAAACATAATGTTCAGGAACATTAGGGACAGTGAGTTATAGGAACATTACTTCTTTTATTGAGTGTAGCACAAGAGGGGATAGATAGGCTATGCTCAGAGAGATGGAGGTGAAACTAGGAAAAACCATGTGGCTGTAAGGAGTTCAGGGCCTAAGGAGTTCCTACCTGGGAAAGCTGGAAGCCCTCTACATTGGGAGATGGTTATTTTTGGAAAACAGTCTCACTTATCGAGTCAAAGGTCTTAATGAATGTTTCTATATTGGTGTTTCACAAATGCAATCTGTAGACCACTTCTATCAAAATCTATTGGTGTGTTTACTTGTAAATACCACAAGTGATTCTTCCACAAACTAAAATTTGAGAATGACTGTTTGAATGAATATTCCATCATCTCTTACCTGGATTCCTGCAATGGCCCCAGATGATCTCCCCACTGCCTATTCCCTCTCTCCAGTATGTTCTCCAGACTGCAGCAGCCAGAATGGGCTTTGGACCATATCACTTCTCTGCTTTCAGTCCTTCAGTGACTTCCCATTACACTTAGAATTAAGTCTAAACTTTTAACTGTGACCTAGAAGGCCCTATGTGATCTTTTTTTTCTAATCATCTCATTTCATGCTCCCCTTCAGTCATCATACTTCTGTCCTATGAGCTTTTAGTATGCCTCAAACAAGCCAAAGTCATTCTCTTGTCAAAGACTTTACAGACTCGGTTTCCTCTGACCCTTAAGATTGCCCCTCTTCTGCCTAATCCTTCCTGCTACTTGAGTGTCACCTTCTCAGAGAGGCCTTTTCTCTAAGGCCTAAGTAAGTATGGCAGCACAAGGTTAAGGTGTGTATGGTGGCAAGTATCAGAAAACCACAACCCAAATTGGCTAAAACAGGAGGGCAGGCTCCAGGCATGGCCTCTAGGAGCCTGCTCACAATGTGCCTCCTGGCCAGACCATTTTCTGTGTGTCACTGTCATCCCTCCCTCTGTGTGTTGAGCATCCCCAGGTTGGTTGCAGCAGTGCCAGGCATCTCATCTCATCACAGCTACATCAAGAAGGACAAGAGGAACTTTCTCTTCCTGGAGCTCTCAGGAAGGAGGCAACCTTTTTTAGAAGCCTTCTCCCTTCAAAAGGTTTTTTCTTTGTCTCATTGGCCAGAATTGGGTCATAAGCTAATTTATAAACCAACCACTAGTCAGAGGGAGTAGGGTTTATTGTGATCAGCCTTCACCATGGCTGCTTATTCTATTTTGTACCAAGTACACCTTGGGCAGTTCTGTGAGATCTTCACACCTCTTCTCAGAATAATGTTTTTAAACGCATATCATTGAAATCAACGATAAAGACCTATACTCAACAAATTAGTAAAATTGTGATCTAGACCCTCATGGGAATAAAAAATAATTGGTTTAATAATAATTAGTGTAATTTTAAAATAATGACTAGTATAAGTGATACTTTGGGGTATCTGTAACAACTGTAATGTGCTTTGAGAATATCTGATTTCTATTGATGACAAATTGGTACCATGAATACTATTTTGGTTTCCTGCCTCCAGCGATAATGAAGGGAATGCTAAGTTTTGTTTAGAGTTTAATTGAAATGTAGATGCGATTTTTTTTTCTCCATCAAATACATGGACACCCTGAACTTAATTCTAGGTAAAGAACACTGACCTAGACTAGTTCTTTGAAGATTAAATAGGATTAAGTAATGTATTTAAAGTGCTAAGCATAGTGCCTAGTGCATGGTCTAATACAAGTCTCTAAAATCATGACCACATCTGACAACCTGAGAGCACTCCAGAGGCATATATTGAATATTCAGAAGAGAAAACTATGTGTCTAGATTGTTTATACCACTGGAGTCAAGATGTTCAAGAAATGATAGCTTAAAACACAGACATACACCGAAGTCTTAGGAATCCAAAACCTAAAATAATATCATTTAAAAAAATTGAAGTATAGTCAATTTACAATGTGTCAATTTCTGGTGTACAGCATAATGCTTCAATCATAAAAATAATATAATTTAAATCAATTCATTTTATCCTTATAAACTAGGAATAGGGCTTCAGTGCAATGTATTAATATACTGCTCCAAAACAATTTCACATATGAATTCCAAGGCAGTTAGAAGAATGGCCAATGAGTGACACTAATTACTGGATGAGCTAGAACCTATCAAGAAATATTCAGAATCACACCAAACTTATGAAAGTTACTAGTCAGAGAACTTGCTGCCTAATGCCATAGTTCAGCACCACCATTCGTGTGATTTGATGTGCCTGGACTGCAGCTCCCTCTAAGTCACATTGCTGATACTGGATAAGTCAGGATGATGGCTTGGCTCTGCACCCTATGGTGTGGTCACCTTGACTCAGTGCTGGGTGGTTCTGGCTTGCACCAGAGTTCTTCATTAAAATCTAGTTCCTTACCCACCTCCCTTGAGAAGGATGCAATTTTATGACCATTAAGATATCATATTTTGGTCACAAAGACAAAAGGTCATCTTGACCCACAAGATAGGTCAGGGGAGGAGATGCATTTACTTTGTCCATGTGTGTGTTTGGGTCTGGAAGGAGAAACTTAAAGAGATGGCTGTTTCCTGATGATCATTCTTGTATGTTCTCTCCATGAAAAAGAGTAACTTTAAAATTTCCAGAAGTGCTCTTTTATTCTCAGAATTACCCTGGGTTAGGTATTTGGAGGCATTGTCTTCTACAGGCCAAGCACTCAAGTTTTGGACTCAGGCAGACCTGAGTTCAAATTGTGGCTCTGCCGTTTTCTGTCTGTGTGACCCTGATAAAATAACTTCACAACAATAATGATAACAACAACAACAATAATAATAATAAATAGTAATAGTCGTGTCAGTAGTAGTACCACTAGTAGAGTAGCGGCAGCTGCACCAGTAGCAGTAATCGCAAACACATATTTAGCACTTACTCTTACTAGGCTCAATGCTTTGTATGGAGTTGTATTTAATTCTCACAACCCTAAAAAATGGTTTATACTTTGTTCTCACTGTACAAATGAGGAGATAAAGCCAAAACAGGTTATATAACTTGCCTCTAAACTTCGTTTTCCTTTCCTACACAGCAGAGATACATGTGGTACCTGCCTCGTGGAGTTGCTGTCAAGATTAAATTGCTGTGTGTTGGAGGTTTTTCAGTGCATGACGTGTACTGAGCGCTCAGTAAGTGGCGGTGTTAGAGAGTATTAGTATACCTGATCTTATGCTGCCAATAAAACCTTATTGTGCTCCTAGTCACTTTGCTAAAATAAAATACAGTAATTTTGCTTGTTCAGGAAGGGATGATATGGATTAATAATAATAATTAATACATGTGATTCAACGGTAAATAAATTCGAAGCATAGTCTGTGATCATGATGATTCCATCCCTTTTGCAAAACAATTTCTGGGCCTCTGCGAACATGATTTGGCGACTGTAGCCACTATTGTCATGTTAAGGGAATCTTTATAGTAAGGAATATCTTTATCTTTTATTTTTCTCTGCTCAATTCATTCTTATTCAAAATGGTTTTGGCTTGCTTTTTAATTTTTGAAGTGACATGTGGCTCTTTAATCCTATTCCAAATATTACTGAATCGGGAAAGGGACATTAGAAATTTCTTAGGCCAAATTACTGTGGACTGGAGTGGCTTAACCAACAAGCCCTTTTTTCTCATAATTCTGGAAGCTGGAAGTCAAGGTGCCATTGTGGTTAGGTTCTTGGTGTGTGCTCCTTCCTGGGTGTAAGAGGGTTGTCTTCTCGTTTCCTCACTTGACACAAAGAGCAGAGAGTTAGCTTTCTGGCCTCTCCTTATAAGGGCCCTAATCCAATTCATGAGAGCTCTTCTCTAATTACCTCCTAAAGTCCCCACCACCAAATATCATCACATTGGATTAGATGTCAACATATGAATCCTGGGGGACACAAACACTCAGCCCACAACATCCACAAAGCTGTATTTTCAGTGTGGAATTTCTCTATTCTTGGAGAACTTTATTTTTAAAAATTACATAAATCAACTGGCTGTTTATATCCAATGTCAAAACTTTATTTAAGAAGACACTAGGAGTGAAATTCATAGTTTTTCACTAAGAAGGCATCTGTCTACTATTTACTGAGCTGTAAGAAGAAATTTTTTATGAACAAAGATTTCCCTGGCCAACAGGAAAGCTCCCTATAGCCTTGGATGTGAGTGCCACCTGCTGGATGTTATGTACAAACATTTTCCAGTACCTCAATCCAAGAATAGGGAGTCATTTGCAGTTCTTTATGGGAAAGTGCCCAAGTAATACCCCTTTGATTTTAGGTCACAAGGACAGCTGTAATGCCTAATGAGTAATGTGATCTTTGGGTGAGCATGCAGATTTATAAGAAAAACATACTCAGGAAACAAACTCAATGCAAAAATATTCCACTGAGCTATTGTTTATAAGCTTGCCAGTGCCAAGAATATAGTAAATAGTCCTCTGTTTATATTATGAGCTCATGACTTTTATATGGTGGTGACATAGGCAGTTGGTGGGTGGCTTTTACCTTAAGGAGCCTCTACCTATATCACGCAGTAGGGTAGGAAATTAGGAAACCCTTCGCTGTGACCACGTGTTGGCTTCAATGCCAAATATGTAATCTCATCCTAGAATTTTGGTTTTGGAGCCATAGCCCCTGTTTGGGGTTTAGTGGAGAAACACCCCTTTTCATTGCTTTATTCAAATGGGCTCTGTGAAGAAAACTTCACCTCTGACTTATGGGGTGATTCTGTAGACCAGGACTCACAGGAGCATTGGGACAACTTGTAATTTCCATTGAGGGCAAGGAGGTAGAAATGGCTCTTTAGGCGGAAAAAATACATGCATTTGGTCTATTAAGAGTTTCATGAAGTTTCTGCCAGATTGGTCTTTGGGAAGGACATGAAAATTGCATAGCATGGTTTGTGTGCTAGCTATCTGGGAGAGGTGGAGGGAAGGGGGCCCTGGGAAAGGGACAACCATTTTAGCCTTTTCCTTGGATCATTTTTGATCCCTTTTACAGAAATTTTCAAGTTCTAGGAGTTGTTCCCCAGGTTATCACTGACCCAGGGATTGCCTCTAGAATATTAACATTATGAAAACAGTTTTCTGCTTTCAGGATTTTTACAGAAGCTGGTGGCATGTATTTCTCCTTCCCTTGTTTTTTTTTCCTACCACTGGAAAACATCATGCATAATTCACAAAGGACTCTGTTTTGGGCCAAAGCAAAAATTCTTTTTTTGTTCCAAAGTTGGTTAATGGGTTTTTGTGGCTAAAATTCTAAACCTACAGAATAGGATTCAGATTCGGAAAGGGCTTGAGGCTGATAGAGCTTTCTATTTTTATTTCTTCTTATGTCCAGTTCAGAACCTTGATAACACAAGGATGTTGGAATTCAGTATTTTATGGGAAAATGATGGGTGTTTGATGGGATTTCTCCCCAAATTTCTAGTTGACAAGAATCTATACTATGGATGTTGACTAAACTTATTGTGGTGATCATTATGCAGTATATACAAATATTCAATCATTATGTTGTATTCTTGAAACTAATAATATTATATATCAATTATACCTCAATTAAAAAAGAATCTATATTGTATGAGATCTCATGACATTTGGCACCCCTGCCTGTACCTACATCAGTGCCAAACGAGAGTGCAGAAAGAAGACGTTACTTCTTACACTTACAATGGCACAATCAGCTCATGAGATTGAGATATTCTGTCCTAACCGATGACTGCGCTTTTAGATTTTTGGCTTCTTTCCATGTGTGTTTCCTGATTTAACATAGATCTGTGGGCTGTAAAATACGGAGCTACTCTTCCCTAGGGGAAAACCCCCACTAATTATTTGTCCCTTGGCTCTCTTAGGATGCTATGCTGGTTCTATGTTTCTTGCACTTCTAGTCTGGGGCAACATTAGTCAATTCTTGGATTTCCTTTCTCCAGCTCTTCTTCCTCATGGGATGCAACCCCCAGCAATTTTTTTTCACTGAGACTTTCGAAGTATTTGAGTTGATGTTATAGTTGGTCTAATAGTGGTATCGTATAGATTTGTGCTATATCCATAGAATCTTCTTGATTTTTTTTAACATTTTTTATTGATTTATAGTCATTTTACAATGTTGTGTCGAATTCCAGTGTTCAGCACAATTTTTCAGTCATTCATGGACATATACACACTCATTGTCACATTTTTTTCTCTGTGAGCTACCATAACATTTTGTGTATATTTCCCTGTGCTATACAGTGTAATCTTGTTTATCTATTCTACAATTTTGAAATCCCAGTCTATCCCTTCCCACCCTCCACCCCCCTGGAATCTTCTTGATTTTTACACTGAGTGGATTTTAGTTATATTCTCAGCTTTTTCATCATTGGAGTCTCAAAAATTATTGCTAGACAAAAATTTGGTCCTGAGCTCATGCAGAACATAAGAGAAATTACAGAGTTACATAGTCATATGCTATAGAAGTCATCAGGTTTTGCAAAAAGAGTTTGAAACAAGACAGGAATGGAAGTGCAAATCTCAGTGGGTTCTTAGTGTTTCATCACAAAGTTCTGTGGTAAAACCAAGATGAAACCACAAGCTTCACTGTCGGGCAGACAAGTACTGGAAGAACGATTGATTCTAAGGTTAGCCAAGGTCAGGCGGAAACTTGGCTTTTTTTATTCATATGTTCAAACCCCAGACCTACTGAGTTTTGCATGGTTTGGGGTTTCCAAAACAGAAAGCATTTTAGGGCTCGGTCCAAAGCCAAGGCCTGGGGACTTAAGGCTAAGGGAAAGTCATTCTGTCTTGGTTTGCTAGCAATACTAAGGTGAGGAATTTTTGTCTCTGATTACCAACTGAACCGTATTTACTTAAACTTCATAAATTTGCAAAACCAAAGTGTATCTTTTCTCCCTATCTCTCCACCTAATAGGAAGACCAGGATTCTTCTCTCAGAGTCTCCAGACATTTCTACAGGCCACAGAAAGATTGATTTCTTGAAAAAATTCATGGCTGCATTTACCAGCACTCATGGACTATAGTCAATTTCTTTGACTCAATATTTAGGGAATTCTCTAGGGGTAAAGGTAGCAAGTTTGCCTAGTATGAAAGAATTGGACCAAGCTAAATAGTCTGAAAAAGTAATATTGCTCTTTCAGAATAAAACTTTAAAGAAAACAAAAGAAACGGTCAAGTGTAGAGCCTAAGATCAGTCCCTCAGTGGAGTGCAGGAAATGTGACATGTGGAAGACTCATTCCCTTGCAACTCGTGGCCAGGCCAGGTTCTGACCGGGGTATCATAACCGAGCGGCTTGAGGCTGGGAGTGACTCTAGTTGTGCCAGAACCAAATCTTCTATGAAGTGGCAAAATCAATCACGTCTATGAGATACGCTTTCAGCTGCAAATTATAGAAAACCCTTCTCCAAGGTTTCAGTCCTACAGGGTATTGTTTTTCTCTACAGAAATTCTAAGCCTGGTGAGGTGGCTCACCAGTGCCATCAGGAACCTAGACCTTTTCCTTCTTTCCACTCCACTGTCATCCTTATTGTGGTTACTTTAGGATCTCAAGATGGCTGCCATGATTCCAGACCTTATGTCTGCATTCCAGACAGGAAGCAGGAAAAAGGAGCTAAAGGGCAAAAGCTTAAGGGTAAAATGATGAAAGGCCCATTTTATGAGGAAAACAAGAGCTTACCCAAAAGTATTACCCAGCAGATTATCCCATATGTTGACTGGGTCATCCAGTTAAAAGTACCCCCCTCAACTAGCTCAGGACAGGGGGTCAACAGTAAGAGGATATGATGGAACCACACAAAAAAGCAGATGTGAAGTACTCTTGCTAGGGCAGGTCTCACTTACAAATCAGACCCATGGAATAATAGCCAGTAGAGAGCCTTACTACTGCATTTTAGAGGACTCTCAAAGAGCAGGTTCTCTGTGAAAGTTCATGGAGAAGTCTGGGGGAGTTGGAGTTAGATGATCACAAAGTGACTGTAGATTACAATAATTGGAGTGGAGTGGTTAAACTGTAGTGTTATAAGCTATTGTTGACCATTAAGTTTCTCAGAATGAGCAAACCAGCTAAGCCCACATCTTTCAGGGTCTTCAGGAAGAATTTCTTTCTTCCTTCCTCCCTCCCTCCCTCATTTCCTTCCATCCATTCTCTCTCTTTCTTTCCAATCCTCTTCTTTCCTTCCATTCATCTTTTTAAGTTTTTAATCATGGAAAATCTCAGCATACAAAAAAAGAGAAGGAGTAACTAATACCACATACCTTCCATTGTTTCAGTAAGTTATTGACCTATTTTATCTTATCTTTTTTATATGTATAAAATTGTACAAACACACATGTATATGAATGTATATGCAAATGTATATGTGTTTACATCTATATACATATATGCATATACACACATATCCATCTATCTGTATATATCTGAGCTGTTTAAGTAGGTTGCAGACTCTTCACCTAAATACTTGAGTATACATCTCTTAAGGAGACATTTCTGTCTGGATTTGTAATTGCAGCACATACCTGTGGTAAAAAGACTTCAAAAAAGAAATGTTTATTTAAGTATAATTGACATACAACATTGTATTAGTTTCAGGTGTACAACATAATAAATTGACATTTGTACACATTGTGAAATGATCACCACAATAAGTCTAGTTACCATGTGTCACCATCAGTGTTAATAAATTTTTTTCTTGTGATGAGAACTTTCAAGATTTACTTTCTTAGCATTTTTCAAATTTGCAGTACAATATTATTGACTGTAGTCACCATGCTGTACATTACACCATGACATTTACTTTAAAACTGGAAGTTTGTACCTCTTGATCCCCTTCTCCTGTTTTGCCCACCTGCTTAAACCCCCATCTCTCTGGCAACCACCAATCTGTTCTTGGTATCTATGAGTTTTGTTTCGGTTGTTCATTTGTTTTGTTTTCTTAGATTCCACATATAAGTGAAATCATATAGTGTTTGTCTTTTCTTGACTTACTTAGCATAATACCCTTGAGAGCCATCCATATTTGCAAATGGCAAGATTTCATTCTTCTTTATGACTGAGTAGTATTCCGTTGTATAGATAGACTACTTTTTTTTTTATTCAGTCATCTGTCGATGGACACTTAGGTTGTTTCCATATCTTGGCTGTTGTAAATAATGTTGCAATGAACAAGAAATATTATAAAGAAAGTGAGACAAGAGGAATCCAAGAAGCAAGTAGTATGCACAGAACAAGGAGTGCCTGCACAGCTTCATCCTTAAAGCTGGTACTAGCCTAGTAATCATCTGTAAAACGTCATGCTCTCTGTATACAAAATGCATATCAGAGAAATACACGGCTCAGAAAACATTAATTTACCTTTCTAAATAGTGTTTTTTTCTAATTATATCCTAACTTTAAGGAAGAGAAAAAAGTCAGGATGTGAAACATTTTCAAGTTCTTCTACTAACCTTTTCTTTTTAAGTTATAAAATATCTTTGTTTAATCCTCATTGTAGAAAAATTGGGGAAAGAGAAAGATTAGTTTGATTTGCAGAGATTTTAAAATCCTCAAAATGAAGCTGCATGACAAGAGTAAAACAAAGCAAGGTAAATTGGTCCCAGGCACTCTTTCGTGCCTACCTTGTGGAAGGAGCTGCCATTTTTTTCTGCAGTTGGTGTCAAAGTTCCTGAAGTATTGTCAGCAAAGAAGCCCAATCCTCACTGCTAGCCAGTGCTGACAGCCAGTCTCTGACAGCCAGTCCCTGACAGCCCTGGAGATGATGGATGCACTGTGCCCCATAACCCTTCCTAGGGGCAGAGCTGTTCCTTTCTCTTCCACAAGAAGAATCATGAGCCCATCAAGAACAATGAGGGAGCCTATCTTTGGCTGCTGGTGCCCAGATTCCAGCCCAAGCCTCCCCCTTTCAGCCACCCTCCTTGACTCAGGATGGTGAAAAAACAACAGTGGGATAGATTGAGAATCAAGGGTGAAAAGTGAGATTAGAGGCTCAGACTCAAGCAGTCAACCCAAGGGAGGATGGATTAGTGTCAGTGCCCAAGACGCTGACAGTTTTTTCTACCCTCCTCATGTTGCTGGGCAAGCTGATACTGGAAGTTACCAACCAACCCCTTGACAATCAAGGCAGAGCAACCGAACGCTGAATTTGCCCGTACATCGCTTTCTAAACCACCTTGTTTGAAAGATTAGGTTTTTAGCCTGCCTTTAAGGACACGCAGAATTGTTCTGTTTTCTTCCTTTGAATTTTCCTTTGCCACGCTCATTTTTCCCTGGTCACCCTGCTGTGTCTGCTTTTGCTACTGTTTGTCTCATCAAGCCGCCACTCCCAAGGCGGCTGTTCACAGGCTGTGAGGCTACAGTGGTGAAAGAGGTTTTCTCACTCGCACTGACTCCCTCTGGTTTCTTTTTTGGGCAAATATATTCTGTTTTATTATTTTATTTCTCCTGGCTCTCAAAGTCTCCTTTCCTTTTAATCAGGTAAAATAAACCTCAGGGCTTTGTTTATGAGAGAGTGCTTTCAAAAGCAATATTCAGAGGGTTTGCTTGCCCGTGAAAAGTTAGCCAGCGAGCACCCAGCTCTTGTACAAGGCCATATGTTCTCTAAGGAAATGGAGTCCATTAACAGACGTTGTTGCCTGAGGCTTTTTCATTCTTTCCTCTTTCAGACTTAGAAGGATGTCTAAAGTGTTGATTATTAGCCTAAACTGAGAGCAAGTGAGTCCTTATCATTCAAAAACAAATACACCTGTCTGGCAGCAGGAACTCTGCCTGGCTTTATGAACCAGGAAAATCAACACTGTATTCAGAGCTCAGCCAGTAAATCTGAGGGGCCTGTAAAGTCATGTTGGAGAAGGGGTTCTTTGTGGAAGGATCCGTACTTACACGAGCTCCAGAATTCTCACTGAAAGAGCAGACTCTGTAATTATTTGTCTGCACTGACTCTGCATCCTATTACTCAACTAAATGTGGAATATAAGAACTCTGATGGGTGGAGACATACTGAAAAATTTGTAGGGGAGCCACCTATGAGACAGAGAGAAACCAACATCCTGTGACTGTCGTCAGGTCAGCACTACTTTCTGATATTTCTCCAGTGCCCCAGACTTTCCTTTTTGCTGAAAAAGGAGCTAGTTTAGTTCCAAAACTTAGTTATGCCATTGTCCTGATTTCCTTTCGTCTAGAATAAAAGTTGACATTTAAGAGGAACTTTACTTTCCAAAAGGGAAAGTGTGTCTTGATACTGTCCCCATTCACAAGGCCATAACACCCAATATTCATTCAGTTATTTGACTAACCTTTGAGTGCCTGTGAATTTTAAGTCAGTGTGCTGTTCTGGACAAAATAGTGGTACAGTATGTGTTCCCTGCCCTCTAGAAGCTTATGCTCTAGTGGAGGTATAAGCTTTATACCATTCAGGTCCCCCAACACACACACAAGATCCACACATCCATTGCTCCCACTCTTTCATCGTCAGCTTCGAAGATGTTTTCATATTAGAGGCAGTTTCAGTCACCTGACTCTTTCCCACTGTAATTTTAGGCCATGTCAGATTGGTCTCAGGGGAATGTTTTTTTTGACAGCTTTAGGGTCACCTGAACAGGCAGGGGTAGTGTTGTCTCCTTTTACCTTAGCGGCTTGGATGTAGTTAGATGGTTTACCATGTGGGAGAGATTCCACATGGGTAGGGTGAGAGGGATAATGTTTTTGATGGAATAAAAGCATTCAGGATCCACTTAAAAAATAATCCAGAATTTAAAAATAACCGAACATATGGTTATTAGTATTAATGAATGCAGTCAACCAAATATAGAAGTCATGTTTGTTGTATTTTCAAACCTAGGATAGCCTGCAAGATAGTGTAAGTTTTGAAATTAGCAGATCTGTGTTCGAATTCTGCTCTGCCATTTTCTATCTATATAGCCTTAGGCAAATAACTTGTTAAGCTTCTAAGCCTCCCTTTTCACCTCTGCAAAATGGAGATGAGCAATATTCACGTTTCAGAGTGGTGTGAAGATTAAGTGAGACAAAGTGTGTAAAACCTTTTAGCTCCACGCCCCAAATGCTAATTCAGACCCTATCTTTTCCTCTACTTTTCTTTGAAGGACTATGCCTGTATTTTATTTCAGTCCATCCTTCACCCCTCCACCCCCACCCCCGCCTTCTTCTTGGCTTTTCTCATTGTTTTTGTCCTTATTTTTTCTGGCTGATCTTGTCTCTTTGGTTTCCCTCTCTCTCCTCTCTGTGGATATTTGTTTTGATGGTGTTTATTTTTCCATCATGAACTTTCCTTGGGTTCCTTTTTCCTTTGCCTTTTTGCAGGCGTCTTTTGTTTTACCTGGGGCTCTAGCCCTTTGCACATTGATGTCGACAGTAACTGCTGATTTTGGATTTTGCTGGGAAGGGATGATGGAAGGTGTGCGAAGACAGCTCTTACGGGGCCTAGAGAAAGGATATTGGGAGGTTGAAGTGGTTAGTTGCTTGGCTGTATATATTTTGCAGACGTCCTTCTCAGTTCCTGGCCAGAAGTCTAACACTTTTTCCCACAGGTCCTCGGGGGCTTTTGAGCTGGCCCTGATTTCACTCTCTTTCTTTCCCTTCCCATTTCTCTACTCGACTGCAGTGGAGCTCCGCTTCTGTCCCCCCAGCTTCCTGCTGTCTTGCTCTCCTTGAAACATGTTTTACCTATTATGCTCTTCTCCAGCGTTTCACTTATGTGGAACACCCACTTGGAAGGGGAGTTGTTTTTAAAGTGGGAGAGGTCATTATTGATAATGGCAATAAGAATAGCAGTTGCACATCATGCACATTTGCTCACACAAGGCCAAAAACAAGACAGCAGGAACTCAGGACTCTGTCCTTTGGGCACAGATTCCTGAGTCCAGAGGGCCTGGAAGATAGAAACAAACTAAGGGAGGGGTGGGTGGTGACAGAAGGAGAAGCCAGGGAATTTTTCTTGCATTTAAATTTCTACAAACACTTATTCATCACCTACCCTGGCCCAAGCTGTGTGCCAGGCTCTGAGTATCATTTGATGAACAATATACAGAAAAGCCTTACTTTTCTTTGGTGGTTCCAGTTGTGTTCTTTACTTACAATCATCCTGTAAGTCATATCTAGGATTTTTAATTTGGACCTATTTTTCTATCTTGGGTTATAGCTTGGAAGGGAAGGCTGGAGGGGCAACAACAGATATTTTGGTGCTTGTGGGCAGTGGCTGGTGGCACATCACAATTACCCAGTAGGTATCCTTAAATATTTTCCTTATGGATATTTTTAAGCAAATGTAGAGAAAATAACAGAATGAATGTTTATCACCATCTCTCAGCTTCAACAATTAACATTTTTATCAATCTTGTTACGTCTCCCCATGCATCACTATTTTTCTGAAATGTTTTCGTGCAAATTGCAGACCTCATGTCATTTCACCTTTATTTCAGTCTGCATCTCAAGTAGGCAAAGACTTTTTTTTTACATTACCACTATGCCAAAAATCAGTAATTATTATATAATTTCATCTAATGCTTATTCCACATACAAAGTTCTCCAGTTATCTCAAAGTTGCTTTTTTATAGTTGGTTTGTGTGGCTGGAGGTCAAAGCAAAGCCTGCAAATTTCTTTTGGCCATTCTGCCTTTTAAAGCTCTTATTCTACAATAATAGTCCCCCTCCATTTTCCATCTATACCATTGACTTTTGCAGACATTTGGTATGGTGGATGTGTGGCGTGATGCCCAGATCCCTTCTTCATAACCAGAGCACTCATTCCTGGCACTGTCAGGAGTGTGGGCTACTGATGGTCCATGGCATGTGTCTAAAAAGTCTTGGCCCTCTTGCTTCAGTCTGGGACAACTCTGAAGGACCATCTTAACTCCAGAACTCTTGGTGAGACTGGCTGAGTCCTCAGTTGTGACTGCATCCCAAATCAATTTCTTCCTTTTCCCAGTCTTGTTTCCTCCCTCCCTTTCAGGGGTGTTCCTGAGGCTACTCCCCAGTAAAATTCCTGAAATCAAGTCTCTACGTCAGAGTCTATTTCCTAGGGTATGTGACCTAGACAGTTGATACCAGGTTGCTTCTAACAAGCAGAATCTAAAGTGGGGTTTCAGTGCTGGATTTAGCTGCCTGTCATCTTGTGATACAAATGCCATCACTGGTGGTAGGTGGGATACTGATAACACTGGTATGATGTAGAGGTGCAGTTGTTGAAATTTCACTCATGGTAAACTGGGATGGCATACCGTGGCAGGGAAAACACTGGTGAGGACAGGATTACAAGCATTTAATAGATTTGGGAGAAGTGGGAAGCAAAAAGACTACAGGAGCTTGGATGGCTGTTGCTGGGGACTCTTGATGCTTTGGGAAAAAGACAGTGAAAGTCTGAGGGTGATTAGTCACCAGAAGGCTTCCTTGACAGCATATAAAGGGGTTGTTATCTCTTGCAGCTAGAAGGAAGAAGAAGCTGATGATCAGGGCCTGCACTTAATTATGAGGGGAACATAGTTGTAGAGAATATTGGATTTTCAATCCTGGCAAGTGTGCTACCTGAAGGTCAGGGCCTGACTGGGAAGAAGTGGGGCCCTAAGAGTAGGGCTAGGGGCCTCTGGATCACTGCACTTGGAAATGTTGAGTTACTGGATTCTTCTGAACCTTTGGGCCTTGCAGAAATGGGCAATTCCTCTTTGTTGTTAAAAGTTGACACTCTCCTCTTGCTTGGAGAAGATGCAGATATGACACAACACATAGTACAGGCTGGAGGGACTGGATCCACGGGATATTCTTCAGAACATCATGGTGGCACATCATATGGATGACGTGCTAACTGAACCGAATGAAAAATAAGTGGCAAGTCCTTAGAGACCTTGTTAAGACACTTGTGCTCCAAGAGGTTGGAGATAACTTCTACAAATTTTCAATGGTCCACCACATCAATGAAATTTTAAGGATCCCAGTAGTCTGGGGCATGTCAGAACATTCCCTCCAAAGTAAAGAACAAGTTATATAACCTCCTACCTCCCACAACTAAGAAGGAAGCAAACACGTGATAGATCACTTTAGGTTCTTGGCTACAGTATATTCTACTTTCAGGAATACTGGTTTGACTCATTTGCTGAGTGACAGGGAAGGATTCCAGATTTGATTGGGACCAAGGGAAGGAAAGGGATCTGTAGAAGGTCCAGGCTGTGATAAAAGCGGCCCTGTTGCTTGGGCCATATGACCTGCAGATAGATACTAGAGGTATCTTTAGTGGCAAAAGATGTTATGGGGAGTGCATGACAAGCTCCAGTAGAAAGATTGCAGCATAGAGCCCAGGATTCTGGCTCAAGCTATGTCTTTTGCTGCAGATAAACATACACTGTTCACAAAACAGCTCATCTTAACCTACTGGGCCCTAGTTGTGCTGGAGCATCTAATGACCTTGTGGCCAGGACTGGATTTTGTCCGAGCCACCAAGTCACAAGGTCAGGTCAGCACAGCTGCAATCCATTGTAAATTGGAAGCAGCGCTTCTGGGATTGGGCATGAGTGAATAAGAGGGAACAAGTAAGCTGCATGAGCAAGTGGCCAGATTTCCATGCCCTAAGTGTGCACTGGTCCCTCCTTCTCACATTGCAAGTATGAACAAGGTCATTATAAGGGTACAAAGTCATGGCCTTCTGACCTCTATTTCTGAAGGGACAGAGGTCCCCGAGGGATTGGCAAAGTTCTCCATTGCAACTGTGTTGCAGTTTAATTTTTCCCTTTTCCCTTCCCTGTTTGCCTCTTTTCTTTATAGGGATTTTCCCTGAGATCACTCTCTAATAAATCTGCACATGATTCTCTGTCTCAGTGTCTGCTTCCCAGAGAACTCTACCTAAGATACTATGTCGCTCATCCTGTAGAATATCCTATATTCTAGATTTGGATGACTGTTTCCTTATATTGTGGTTCTACAGTTCCTGTTTTTCTATCCCCTATGTTTCCAGTAAAGTGGTAGTTAGAGTCAAAATCTTTATTAGATTCAGATGGTACCATGTGCTTCCTAACTGTGTCACATTCCAGGGCATTTGATGTCTGGATGTCTCACTTTTAGGGATGTTAAGATTGATTGGTTGGTTCAGGTAGTGTCAGCCAATCCCTTCTATATAAACGTTTTTCAGAAACAGACTCATAGACATAGAATGCAAACTTGTGGTTGCCAAGGGGAGAGGGGTGGGAAGGGATAGACTGGGAGTTCAAAATTTGTAGATACTGACAGGCATAAGTAGAATAGATAAACAAGATTATACTGTATAGCACAGGGAATATATACAAGATCTTGTGGTAGCTCACAGCGAAAAAAAATGTGACAATGAGTATATGTATGTTCATGTATAACTGAAAAATTGTGCTCTACAATGGAATTTGACACATTGTAAAATGACTATAACTCAATAAAAAAATGTTTAAAAAAAGAACCAAAAATATATAAATACTTTTTTTGCAAAACCCCTTTTTCCCCCCTTTTCTCTTCTCTTTTCTCCCTTATTCCTTTCATTTTTCATTTGCCTTTCTTTCTCTCCTCTTTTCACCTTCTCTTCTATATACGTCTCAAATCTCCCAGTGGCACCCATGTATGTTGACAGGAGAATTTAGGACTAACGATTGCTGACAACAGACTTGACCTCTTGAGAAACAGGAAGAGAAACTGATCAGACAGAAAGAAAGTGAATAGCTTCCTATTCAAGTCTTTGAATACTCTTACTTTAGCTCCATGGAAATGGAGTTTTTGTTTGGGCTGACAGTGAGGTAGAAGGGTGAGTTTATACTGGATACAGACAACGATTTAAAAATATACTCTTTTATCACAAAACACCCCTTCACTTTCCTGCCTTCTAACTTCTCACTGAATAATTAGAGGCGTGGCCTCACTCTCACTTTTATTGAAAAAAAAAGTTAGTAAAGTTTTTATTTTGAGATAAATTGTAGGTTCACATACAATTATAAGAGATAATACTGTGAGATTCCATTTATCTTTATCCAGTTTCCTTCAACGGTAGCATCTTGCAAAACTATAGTACCAGGATATTGACAATGATACAATCAAGGTACAACATTTCCACCACTGAAAAGATTTATCATATTGCCCTTTTATAATCACCTTCAGCACTCCCCACTCTGGCAACTCCTGGCAACTACTAATCTTTTTCTCTATTTCTATAAATTTTCACTTCAAGAATGTTATATAGATGGAAGCATGCAGTGTGTCCACTTTTGGGATTGCCTTTTTTTACTTGGTTTAATTCTCTAGAGAGTCATCCAGGTTGTTGTGCCTACTCATAATTTGTTCTTTTTTAGTTGCTGAGTCATATTCCATGTTATACATGTACCAAAGTTTAACTGTTCACCTTTGAAGGGCATCTGCATTGTTTCTAGTTTTGACTATTATGAATAAAGCTGCTATAAACTGTTGTGTAGTTTTTTTGTGTGAGCATAAGTGTTCATTACTCTGAGATAAATGTCCATGGGTCATATGGTAGTTGCATGTTTAGTTTTTAAAATACACTACCAAGCTGTTTTCCTGAGTGACTGAACCATTTTACATTCCCACTGGCAGTGTATGAGTGATCCAGTTTCTCCACATTCTTGCCAGCACTTGAGGTTGTCACTCTCCCTTCCTTCTGTCCTCCCTCTCTCTCCTCTTCCTTCCTTCCTTCCTTCTTTCTTTCCTTCCTTCCTTCCTTCCTTCCTTCCTTCTTTTTCCAGATTCATTGAGGTATAATCAACAAACAAAATTATATGTATTTAAAGTGTACAATGTGATGACTTAATATACATATACATTGTGAAATGATTACCCCAACCAAGTTAAGAAACACATCCACCACCTCACATAGTTGCTATTGTGAGGTGAGAACACTTAAAATTTATTTTCAGCAAATTTAAAGTATACAATACAGTATTATTAACTATAGTCACCAAACCATACATTAGATCCCTAGAACTTGTTCATCTTATAACTGGAAACTTGTATCCTTTGACCAACATCTCCCCATTTCCTGCACTCCCCTAGCACCTGGCAACCGCCTTTCTACTCTCTGATTCTATGAGACTGACTTTTTTAGATTCCACATACAAGTGAATTCAAACAGTATTTGGCTTTCTGTGTCTTGCTTATTTTACTTAGCATAATATCCTCCAGGTTCATCCATGTTGAAACAGATGGCAGGATTTCCTTATTTTTTATGGTTTAATAATATTCCATTGTGTGTATGTATGTAAATGTGTGTGTGTGTGTGTATAGTCTTCTTTATCCATTCGTCTACTGAAGAACCCTTGGTTGTTTTCCATATCTTGGCTGTTGTGAATGAAGCTGCAGTGAACATGGTGGTACAGATAGCTCTTTGAGATATTGATTTCATTTCCTTTGGGTATATACCCAGAAGTGGGGTTGCTGGATCATATGGTTGTTCTATTTTTAATTTTTTGAGGAAAATTCATACTGTTTTCACAGTGGAAGTGCCAATTTACATTCCCATTAACTGTGTACAAGGGTTCCCTTTTCTCTACAACCTCTCCAACACGTTATCCTTTGATAATAGCTGTTCTACCAGAAGTAAGGTGATATTTCATTGTGGTTTTGGTTTACATTTCCCTGATGATTAGTGTTGTTGAATACCTTTTCATGTACCTTTTATTGAAATGTGATGGTACTTTGGTGAGTTGATAAATTATTCTGCTATGTCAAATGAAAGGAAAGTGGAAAGGTCTAAGATTATCCTTCTAGGATCCCCCTTCCCCTGCATGCTAATGCATAGCCAGCATCTAAAGATAATGTTTCCATTTTTATTAGTCCATCAAAAGAATGACTGCAAGGATGGGATTCATAGTCAGGAAGGAAGGGAAACACTATTGGCAAGCCAGGGTAGCTTGGTAGGTTTTTTGGTAGGGCTTGAGGGTAGTAACCATCAATCAACTCAGTGGGCTGCAGCTTTCTTCATTTACATATGGGGCTGGCCAAAAGGCTCATATTGAAAAGCATAAAGAAAGTCTATTCACCCGGAAAGAAAGGAAAAAAGAAATTATTTGACAGTGACATCTGACCTCTATCAAACAATGTTACAGTTAACGTCTTAAAGTTCTTCTGATTGCCAGTAACAGAAAATAACAGGGAATAGCTTACCAAAAAATGAGAGGAAAGAAACAGGGATAGATTATGAAATCTAAGTAGAAGTTGATCATTAATAAAGTTTCAGGAGAGGAAATAACTGGAAGTTAGAAAGCTGTCAGAACCCAGTCCACTATTCCCTCTTGCAGGGCCTTTCTGTTCATATTCTTAGAAGAGAAATCATTATTGGCTATCTTGGGTCAGGTATCTGTTCTCAGTTCAATCAGCTATGGTCAACGAGACAAGACCATTTAGTACAAATGTGGGAGAAGGGCAGTCCTCACTGAAGGGGATTTGAGTTATGGCCTAGGTAGATACTGCAAAAGTCAGTCAATATCCAATAAATATGAGGAATAGATGAAGGATGCAAATACACAAATATAATTTATTTATTTATTGCATTTTTAAAATTGAAGTATAGTCAGTTTGCAAGGTTGTATAAATTTCAGGTGCTCAGCATAATGTTTCAGTCATACATATGCATCCCTATATTCTTTTTCATATTCTTTTTCATTATAGGTTACTACAAGATATTGAATATAGTTCCCTGTGCTATACAGTAGAAACTTGTTGTTTATCTATTTTATATATAGTAGTTAGTATCTGCAAATCTCAAACTCTTGATTTATCCCTTCCAACCACCCTCCCCCTTGGTAACCGTAAGTTTGTTTTCTGTGTCTATGAATCTGTTTCTGTTTTGTAAATAACTTCATTTGTGTCTTTTTTTTTTTTAAAGATTTCACATATAAGTGATATGGTGTTTTTCTTTCTGCTTCTGGTTTACTTCACTTAGAATGATAATCTCCAGGTCCATCCATGTTGCAGCAAATGGTGTTATTTTATTCTTTTTCATGACTGAGTAGTATTCCATTATACATCTATGTATATGTATAGGCATATATCTATACCTATGTATATATAACAACTTTTTAATCCTATCATCTGTTGATGGACATTTAGATTGTTTCCATGTTGTGGCTATTATAAATAGTGCTGCTATGCACAAGGAACTATATTCAGCATCTTGCAGTAACCTATTACAAAAAAGAATATAAAAATTAACATACGTATGAGTATGTGTGACTGAAACATTATGCTGTGCACCAGAAATTAACACAACATTGTAAACTAACTATACTTCAGTAAAAAATATAGTGCTGTTATGAACATTGTGGTGCATGTATCTTTTCGCATTATAGTTCTTTCTGGATATATGACCAGGAGTGGGATTGCTGGATCACATGGTAAGCCTATTTTTAGTTTTTTAAGGAATCTGCATACTGTTTTCCATAATGGCTACACCAAACTCTATTCCTACTAATAGTGTAGGAGGCGTCCCTTATCTCCGCACACTCTCCAGCCAAATACATATATTTACATGTAAAATTCATTCACTGTTTAGTGAACATTAACATTAAAAAGAGTCTGTAGATCAATCATTAAAATAATAATATGTGAAAACTTTTTGAAGGAAGGGGCCTTGCTGTCATGTTTAATTCTTTATGCTCGGAACCTAGAGGTGTACCTGGCTTGTGGTAGGTATTTGGTCGGTATTTGTTGAATTTATGAATTTTGATAAATAATAAAAAATAAAATGATAATAAGTATTATTAAAAGTGGGACAATGAGCCCTGTGAACTTCCTGATAAAATGCAATTTATAGTACATGGCACTCCTATAAAATATTCTTGCCAAAAAGTTGAACAGGAGTCTAATCAAGATTTTTGAACTAACATCCAATTTACAGGAAATAAAGGGAGAGAGGGACAAGTTAAAATGCTACCTGAAGGAATCAAACAGATAAATCCAGAATTTTGGACATTCTATAGGACAGCTGACCTGGTTTATTCAACAAGTCAATGGCATGCGGTGGGGGAAAGAGAGAATTAAGAGACATAACAACTATATGTAATTTGTAGACCTTGTTTGGATTGTGATTCAAATGCATCAACTATAAACAGATTTTTGAAACAATCATGGAAATTTGATCACAGACTAGATGTTAGATGATACCAAAAAATTATTGTTAATTTTGTTAAATATGGTAGTGGCCTAATGGTTACATAAGAAAGTGTCTATATTTTCTAGGAATGCATATTGAAGCATGTGGGTGTATAATAATATGTTTTCTTAGATTTTATTTAAAGTGCTTTAGCAAAGAAAACAAACAAAAGGAATAGATGATATAATCGCAAATGTTGGTAATTCTTGAATGTGAGTGATTTGGATTTGGGGGCTGGTTGTCTATTCTCTGTTTTGTGTGTATTTAAAAATTTTCATTAAAAAGGGATAGAGAATAGAGTGTATTTTCAGCTTTTTCTAAAAATACTGAGTCTTAACTATGTATAAGATTTATTATTATAATGTTCAAATTTACTTGGAGAAACACATTTTGTGGGGCAAGGTGAAATGGTGGAAAGTGTACTGCCTTAGAAGTCAGATAAATGTGATTTGAATTCTAGTTGCTCCCCATGGTCCCGAGGAAGAAGGGAACATGACTGGAGCAAAAACAGCAAGAACAGAGGCACGGCTGGTTTCTAAGATCTGTGTGTGTGTGTGTGTGTGTGTGTGTGTGTGCATGTGGTGCGGGGTTGTACTTTGGGCAGGCTGTGTCAAGTCTGGAGCAAGCACATACTTTCTGTGTTTGCTTTTTGATCTTTTTTCTCCAACATTATTTTATCAGTCATAATGACTGCCTTGTCAACAAATTATTTAAAAGAAAATTGTTGGAAAGTTGTCACTTTTGGAGATTATGCGCTGGAGGCATGTCTACCACCTTTCCTCACTTCCTAACCAGAGTGAGTATAGTGTGAATTGAGGCTGATGAGGTGGGTAGGGACCAGATCATGAAGGGCATTGTAGACCATCCTGAGGAGTTTTGTCCTGATCCCAAGAGTAAAGGGGAGAGATCTAAGATTTTAAACAGAATATGCATGTGACATGATTGGTTTTGTGTTCTGAAATGATGATTCTGGCTAAAGTGTGGAGAGCAGATTGTAAGGGACCAGAGTGGATGTACTAAGCTCTGTTTGGAGGCCAGTACGGTGGACCAAGTGAGAAAGAGTGGGTTAAGGGTGGCAGTGGTGGTAGAGATGGAGGAGAGTAGATGATATGAGATAGATTGAAGAGATAAAATGGACAGGACTTTGTGATGTATTGTAAATGGTAGAATGAGAAGGTGATGTCAAACGTGATAGGTTTCTGACTGGTAGAACTGGATGGCTGGTAGATTGATTCACTCAGGGATCCCTGGAAGAGGACCAAGTTTTGAGGAGTGAAAGAAATAGTGACTTTGGTTTTGGGCACGTTGAGTTCGAGTTTAAGCCTTTGAGACGTACAAGAAGTGATGTCAAGAGTGTGGTTCAGTATTAAAGTCTGGAGTCAGATAAGAGAAGAGTGTAAGTCTATTAGTTTGATAGAAAAAGGTAGTTCACGTTTGGACTTTTCTATGTAAGTGTGTTACTGTTATAGCATATGCAAACATTTCACAGCTATAATACCTATGAGACGCAAGGACTCACATAAACCAAAATAAAGTTTTGTTTTATTTGTTTCACAAATGAGCAGGTTCATTTTTATAGGAAAGCAGTTACCTTTCCCCTACTTTTAATTTTTTATTGCAAATGTGGAAGAACTCTGGCAGTAACCAGATTTTTTTTTTCAGCCAAGTATGCCTTAGTTTTCTCCTATTATTAAGTTTCTCTATTTCATGTTGCATATTTGCCAGTTACTAGTTAGGTCAACTTTCCATTGAAGGAGATTACTCTGGAATTGCAATCTAGCAGTTTCTAAGCAGTAACGCCCCCGTCTACCCCATTCGAGAAGGCCACTGGAGAACTGTTAAAATTTTCTGATGAGTCAGATCCCAAGTACATTTTAGGTATAGAACAGAATGAAGTAAGCTGGTGGGGACGGAGTGGTGGTGGTAGAAGAGACTATTTCTAATCCTGTTTTCAAGAAAGTCTATAAAACGTTGCTTCTATAAATAATTTGGTTTCTTAAAGGGCTGTAACTCCTTCAGAGCCTTTGGGAAACTCAGACATATCCTGCGGTCAGCTGTCCAATTTGGGGTTAGGTTTGCTTAACCTCCCAGAAAACCCTTTGAGTAATACTAGATTTTTAACTGGGAAAAGAAGACAAGTTGTTGGCACGCTAAACTGGTTCTTGGACAACACTTGAGAGTTCATCACTCTTTCCTCACTGCACTTGTTTATTCACTTCTAGATTTTCCTAATTGTTTCTTACTTTTGCAGACCAGTCTATGGTTCAGTCAGTAAATAAAAATTATGAAAACAATATGTTTGATTTAACTAATTCTTTGTCTTGATTGATTTCACATGTATGATTTCACTATAAGTTATTTGCTATTTCTGTCAGTGAGTCAGAGAAAGGCAGTTTCTATTCTGTTTTGATAGGGTAATCAGTGATCCCCAGTGCTAGTGAGTATCAGAACTAGAGCTGGACCACAGGTGTTTTGATTTCTATCTTTACAAGGGAAGAAGCAAGAAGGAAGACAAAGGATAAAGGAGGGGAAGGAGAAAGAGCAGCAAATAAAAAGTAAAATAAATTTGCTTTTTTATTCTTCCAAGAAAACTTTTTAAAAGCATTTTTTTTTTTTTAGCATCTTCAGTGTTCGCATGTTTGAGAACACAGTGGTGTGTGATGTATGGTTACCTTCCAAGAGCTAAAACTCCAGTGGGAGAGAGAAACCCATAAATATTACAGCACGATGGAAGAAATAAAGAAGGGCCATGGAGGAAATATTGCATCAAATAAATTATAACACAAAGTAATTTTTGTTCATGGTCTCAATTTCTCAATCTCAAATATCTAATATTTTCTAATTTGTTTGTCTTAAAGTGGATATCATGTATAATCTGATGTTACCATTTTTTCATTCAGGCACTTTTGTATCTGTAAAATTTTGTCCACATTTTGGCATAGGATTACTTGATTTTCTCAAATATGTATGTTTTCTTAGCCATATCTTGCCCACTGAAGTTGTTGTAAATGCCTATTTTTAATTTTATTCTCCTAGAACTGAGTTTGGGGCAGAGGAGGACTGCAGGAGATCCTCCAACCCTGTCTCCTGGGCTTTCCTTGTATCACTATGGCAGACCTTGATGGAACACCATGTCCTATGCCTGGACTTCCAAATGCTGTCCATTTCCCCCATTACAGCTGAGCCAGCCCAGGGATGACTGATGGGCTAGATACTGTATGTTATGCTTACTTGCTTTTAATAATGTATTATTTCATAAGATCTTGTTATAGTGTTAAAAAGTAGAATTGGTTGGGTTTGAGTGCAGAAATGATATGGTAATTGATGTGACTCATTTAAAATAAAATATAATTAATTCTTTTCACCTAAAGCATCATGCTACTTTGTGTGTGTGTTTTGTGTGTGTGTGTGTGCGTGCGTGTGAATTATCAAGAAACAAACTACTGCTAATTCTTTACATTTGAGATGTGATGGCTGACCTATTCTTGTGGTCAGTTTTGAGGAGAGAGTTTTGCCTACATATGTGTTTATTCAAAAAAGCATTTATTGAGTACCTACTATAGTCAAGGCACCTTTAGGTACACTGAAGATACAGAGGTGCTCTGCTCCCAAGGTGGCGGCAGGGTTCAAATGAATTAATAAGATGACATGTTTATATGAAAACTGCTTTCTAAATGATGAAGAAAAAGCAAATAGTTTAGTATTGTTACAAAAAACAAAATCAATCCATCTTTTCCTATTGCTTGATTGGCATAGAGGTGGAATCTTTTCAATTTTGTAACTTTATAAACTCTGGGCTTATGGAACAGCAGTAAATCTTGCTTGGACTTGGTTCACACTCTTAGATCTCAGAATCTGTGGGGACTATGGTTGTGACAGGACCATTCATCTTGTCCTCCCTAAACCCACAGAGTTATAATCTTCACTCCAATTTGGGTAGAAGAGGAAGTTGAGACTAGTTTTGCCTTTCGAGTCATGCAGACATTGAATGGCTTGGATTTTCATTCTCACTGATTTCTTTTGCAAAATGCCCTTGCATGTCAGGTGTGGGCAGAGAAACCATGGTTGGACTCCTTCCTCTTGCAAAACAAAGTGGAATGTTACTGTCACAACAAATGCAGCTTTTCTTCTCCTCTAGTTTTCATAAATGCCCAGGTGCTTAAACAAATGTTCTAGGACTATTTGTGGCTTGCTCAATTTTGTAATGATTTCTATACTTTCTCTGTTTGAGGTCTTCTTTTGTCTCATTTTCTAAATTCTGTTATCTGACCTACCAAGGAAGGATATTTATTCTCAAAATATAGATTAATAAAAATAAGGCTCTATATATGGAAATCAGTGACAGCTCAACCTGTATGGCCTTTGTTCACAACATGAGAATTGTATATCTTGGTTTTGGTCTGTTAGTTGCTCTGAAATCTTTGATACAAATTAGTAATAACCTTAGCTGTGTTTGGCACTGAAAACAGCAGGGAGTAATATGCATTTTATTTTACAGAGTAGTTCCAGCTGGAGCTGACTGGAGCCACCTGACTTTTAAACAGTGTTTATTGGAAAGGTCATCTTACATCATTGCTCTATTGTCCAAGGTTAATTGCCAATTTGCTTTTAAATATTATGCAAAAGCATTGGCTTAGTTGTAGAAAACTTAGTCTTGGAGATTTTGACTCTTTTAGGGATGAATAATTAATGTCTTGTGAAGTCATACTTCTGAAAGAGAATTCTAAAGTTCACCATGACCGTTCTTTCTTCTAAGTGTATCCTATTTTTAAAAATTCCAGGAAACCACTTTGTTGAACAAGAAACAAAAATTTAAAGCAAACATGCTGGGAAAGTATTTACAGAAAATATGATAGACAAAAAATGTTAATTTTGTTACAGAAAGAATTTTATATAAATGTATAAGAAAATCATTACGAATACATTAGGTAAATGGAGAAAAGATATGAACAAACATTCCACAAAAACAGTTCTGTTAATAAACATGAAAAATTGGTCCATCTCACAAATTTCATAAGTATATAATAGATTCTTTTTTGATCAAATTAGCATAGACTTGAGATGATTATAATACTGGTGAGAATATGATGAAATAGGTACTATCTTACATTATTTTGGGGTATGTAAATTGATAAGATTCTTTTGCTAAATAAATTGGAAAACTGTATGCAGTTTCTTAAAAATAATCATACTTTTCATTTTCAGTAATTCCACTTCTGGGAATTTATTCTAAGGGTATTATGTTACATGAAACATAATGCACTAAAGCAAAAAAAAATTAGAACCACAATGAACATGTTTACCAATTGGAAATGAGTCAAAACTATGTATATTTAATGTTATTTCATCATTGAATAATATTGTAATGTTAAATTGCAAGGTCTTTCATAAAATGGCAAATATTATATATTCCACTTATATGAGGTACCTAGAGCAGTCAAATTCATAGAGGCAGAAAATAGAATGGTGGTTGCAAGGGGTGGGGTGTGCGGATGTGTAATGGGGAGTTATTGTGTAATGGGTATTAGTGTTTCAGTTTGGGAAGATGAAAAAGTTCTGGAGACAGTGATAAACAGTTGCACAACAATGTGAATGTACTTACTGTCATTGAATTGTACACCTAAAAATGGTTAAAATGGTAAATTTTATGTGTATTTTATCACAAAAATTACAAGATCTTTATAATAGTATGATGAATGTTTGTTATATGTCTACTACACCTAGATCATACTATAGTTATCTGTGGTGATATCTCCCTTCCTGGAACATATCCTCTATCTAAATTCTTTTAGGTGGTTAGGGGGAATGTCTTCTTGAGTACTTTTGGCCTTGATTGTTTTCAACTTGAAATGATCCACATGTGAAAAAGACGCATTTGGGGTTGGCAAATTTTGCTCCCCTACAATATGCATGAGTTTATTTCTGGGTATTGATTGTATTCCATTGATCTATGATGTCTGTTTTTATGCCAGTAACATACTATTTTGATTACTGTACCTTTGTAGTATACTTTGACAACAGGAAGTGCAATGTTCTTTGTTCCTCCTCCAGGTTGCTTTGGCTATTCAGGGTCTTTGTGGTTCCATACAAATTTTGGAATTGTTTTTTAAATTTAATTTAATTTAATTTTTTCTATTCTGCAGGTTGTCTTTTCATATTTTTGATATTCAAAAGCTGTGCAGAAACTTTTTAGTCTGATGTAGTCTTAGAAACCCCCCCATACTTTCATGAGTTTTATATCTAGGAATTCCACCTGCTTCTTAGAGTAAAGAGCCAAGAAAACTATGTTTCTGCTAGGGGCAGGAAGAAAACAACTATTTTGAAATACATTTAGAGCAGTCTCCTTAACAGTCTACTTAGCAACAGAAAAGCTTACCAGAGCTTTAGCTGAAGGGAGAGGGAGAAGAAGGAAAGTTACTCAACTCCAGTCTCCTCTAGTCTTTCTATTTCATCTAATGGGAAAAAATAAGATCACAGTCCAGGATGGCAGGCTCACTAAAAGGCTTACCATCATTGGATTATAGACTGCGTCCCCTCCATTTTAGTTGGAGACTTCAACACTCTTCTTTCAGTAATTGATAGATCAAACAGGCAGAAAAATTAGTAAGAATATCATTGAACTGAGCCTCGCCACTAATCATCTTGATCTAATATTGACATTTATAGAGTACTTCATCCAACAACAGCAGAACACACATTCTTCTCAAGTTCACATGGAGCATTCATCAAAATAGACCACATTCTGGACCAGAAAACACACCTGAGCAAACTTAAAATAATAAAAATCATACAAAGAATGTTAGTATGTTCCTCAGACCACAGTGGAATTAAACTAGAAATAAAAAACAGAAAGACAGTTGGAAAATATTTAGAGATTAAACAGCATGCTACTAAATAACACATGTTAAAGAAGAAGTCTTGAGAAATTAGAAGCTCTATTGGTTTATCTTTCACATTTAGGTTTACACCCCATTTCAAATGGACTTTATTTACAATGTGAAGCAGAGATCAAGTGTTGTTTTTTTCTGTATGGATATCTGTCAAGTACTCACAAGACAATGTAGGGCCAAGGCCTGACTGATTTGGCCGTAATGATAGAATGAACCACTTCCAAATTCAGATACTTTATTACTACATAGACAGTGATGGGAAAAAATCTCCCCCTGGTCTTTGTCCCACACACTAAAAAGGACAGTACCAAAACAAAAAGGGCCAGACGACTGCAATGAGATTTGTGGGATACCCCATAATGGAGGAGCCAAAGAGCATGATCTTCAGAATCACACAGATCTGGATTTGAAGGCAGATTTGATTACTGACTAATCATGTGATAATCAGTGAGATCTCAGAATCTTCATTTTCTGTCTATAAAATGGAAATAATAACTATCTCTCACTATCATTAAATGAGATAATATATTTGAGTTGTATCCATAAAAATACATCTTAATACATCTTCAAAAAATGTACAAAGGTGGTATTTGGGATGTCTTTTTCCTAGGATTGATAACTCATTATGGTCTTCAGTTTTCTTAAGCACATGGATAGGCCTTTAGTAGGAAAAGAGAACTGTGAATACTTGTTAAGGAATATAACCTGAAACTCTAGGCTGCCTAATACTTTATCAAATATCTATTGGACAAAATAATGTTTATGGGGCATTGCCTGAAGAGTATGAAAGCCACCTAGTCCTCCATATCTTAGGTTAGGTTGGCTGGGAAACACTCTGAAATGGAAATTGTGTGCAGGAAGGTGATTGAGGAACATCCCCAGGATCACCAAGGTGAGGGAGTAGGAAAAAACAGAATAAGCAGGAGAAACTTAACTGTGAGAAAAAATTTTCCCTTGAATTGGTGAAATTGTCAGAGAGTTGCAAAATAAGAATGTGATTTTGGCCTCATTCATTAATTCATGTAACAATTATTTATTGAGGGCTTACTATACACTTTATGTTAGATTTTGGCAATGGTGAACAAGATAGAGTCAGTCTCTAACATGATGGAGTTTATAATCTCATAATGGGAGAAAAATATTTAAACAATTAATTGTAATACAGCATCAATATTTATGGTTTTTAAAAACTAGATAGGTGGGGAGAAGGGTAGAGCACATGCTTATCATATATAAGGTCCTGGGTTCAATCCCCAGTACCTCCATTAATAAAAAAAATTAAAAAAAAAAAAAAAACCTAGATACGTTAATTCTAAAGTTGCTAGTTAAAATATATTACATGAGTCTAGTTAAGTTATGAAAAAACAAGAGTAGTAAATGATAGTGGGGGGAAACTAGCCCTGACAGATATTTAAAGCATATTATAGAACTATTTTAATTAATACCATTGCCACTAGTGAATGAATTCATCAGTGGAGCAAAACCAAGTACTCAGAAATTAATTCAGATACATAGGTAGTATGTGAAAAAGGGAGCTTTAAAATAAGTAAGATGAAAGGTAGTTTATTTGATGAATAAATAGATGAATGGCTTTAAGGTAATTGGTTAATTATTTGGGAAAATTTTTGGATATGACTTTACTCTTTATACCAAAATAAATTCTAAATGGACTTACTATTTAAAAATACAAATTAAAAGCATAAAAGTATGAAACAAAAGCATGGAAGGATTTTTTAATGCATTGGAATGGAGAAGTTCTTTTAAAGCAATATCCCAAATCAAAACCCCACAATGTAAAAATGTGTTAGATTTGACTATATGTTAGTTAAAAATATCTATGCTGTAAAAAGTACCATAAACAAAATCAAAATAAAAATTGGTCAGTTGAAGAAAATAGATTTTCAAAAGACTAACAATTGCTAATTTTCTTAGAATATAGAAGGCCCTTAAAAATTAACAAAGAATATACCATCAAACCAATAGGCCATGTTCACATACATGTAGATCAGAGGAAAAGAAACCCAAATGAGTATGAAAGGTATGAAGAGGTAAGTGAAACATTGACTAAATAAATCATAATCATATCTAATTTTGGGGTGAAAAATCAGCTAGTAAGGATAGAATGAGGTCTAACATCCATCCAATTACATTTCCAGGAGGGAACAATAGAGAGAATGGAGGAGACACATTATTCAAAGAGATTCTGTCTAATAATTTTCCAGAACTGTTGAAGACATAAATCTTCAGAGTCAGGACACACAATGAATCCCATGTAGGACTCTTAAAAAGTAATTCACAGTTGGTTATGTCTTATTGCAATTGTGGAACACTAAAGACAAAAATAGGTTTAAGAAGGGCAAGCAGAGAGAAAAGACAATTTACTTACAAAGGGTATGACAATTACACTTGGAGCAGACTGCTCATCACTGACATAGAAACCAGAACACAATAGAGTCATATTCAGAGAGCTGAAAGGAAATAACTATTAACCTCAGCTCAGCTATCATTAAAAAAATATAATTTCTGACAAATAAAAACTGAGGATTTTTACCTTCAACATATACTAAGGGTACTTCTAGAAGGATGTACTTCACGACCAAGGAAAATGGTCTCCAAAGGAAGGTATGAAATGTGATAAGAAACTGTGAGTTCATAAAAGAAAATGAATAAAAATAGTAGATTGGAATAACATGTAAGATGGGAGGAGGGTGATCTTGATTCCAGGTTTGAAAAAGCATGATATTCAAGAGCACAGAGTATAGAACCAGACTGGGTTTGAATTCTAGTCCAGGATTTATTATCTATAACCCTGGGCGAATTACTCAACCTCTTAGGCCTTAAGTGACTTGCCATAAGTGGAGTACTTAGAACAGTGACTAACAAGTAGCAGGTACCCAGTAAACATTAATTTTTATGGTTATAAAGGTCCTGAGATTGTTTACAGAAGAGCTGACGTACAGATTATCTTCAAACGTTAACAAAGTATGTGAGTTAAGTTTTTAAGGGCAATTTCTAAAAGTATAGAAATAGCAGTTATACTTTTCTCATCACAGCAAAAGGGAGAAAAAAACCTTAATTAATCTAAAATGAGACAATAAAAGCAATGAAAAAAGAAGCTTACAGATAGAACATCTAAAAAGTACAAAATAAGGTGATAGACACTTATGTGAGGAAAAAAAGAGATAGAAAATAAATGTGAATCTGTTCATTTGTGCAAAAGAAATATAGAAAGGATAAACCAGAATTTAAAGAGATTGGTAGGAAAGGGGTTGCAAAAATTGAGGGGGGGATGGGAACAGAGTAATAGGCATGTGGAGGTAGTGATAGTTCTCTGAGTATACCTTTTTAATAGCTCTACTAGAACCATAGTAATGTTTCACATACTCTCAAAAATGAATGAACAAAATCAATCAAGATGTTAGCAGGAATTCAAAATTAAATACAGTTACAGATAAACGTGTTTTATAAATGAATTTTACCATATTGAAAAGGATGGGAGCTAATGTAAGTAACTTTGGAATGCGGTATTTCAAACACTATAAAGAACTGTACACAGTACTGTAGTTGGTAAATTTGTTTTTCATGGATGTGAGTAAACAATTCTGAAACTACATTATGTGTGTGCTAGAATAGAACAAATGAATATAATGTAGATAATGAGAGCAAGTTTTCTCACTGTTAGAGGAAGAAGGTATAAATAAGAAAGGGAGAAGATGAAGGTGAAAACTGACTCTGTGGTGTTGAATTGGAATCAGAGGTATCAGTATGAACTCATGATAGATAGCTGGATAGAAAGATACAGGGTTTAGTATACATATATAGTGCACTAATTTAACACATCTATTTGAGTAATTGATAAAACAGTGAAAATAAATCTTTCATATGAACTTTTATAATTGATAAGATTAGGTCTAATGATCAAATATAGGACCATATATTCAATAATTACAGAATACACACATAGAAAGTTGTGGAAAATTGAACATCAAGTAAGTCTCAAAAATTTCAAAGAATTGTTAAAATACCAATCACATTCTCTGACCATAAAGTGCTTAAGTTAAAAAACAACTGCAAAAAAACCCAGTCCTTTTAGAGGGAGTATAAGTTGGTTCAGTTAGTTTGAATTTTGGAAAACTGTTTGGTCATCTTAATTGAAGCTCAGTATACACATGACCTATCAATTCCTTTCTCCTAACAGAAATGCATATGTGTATTAAGCAAAAAAGATGTAGTAGAATAATCACAATAGCACTATTGATAATAGCCCCAAACTGGAAATACCCAAATGTTCATCAACAGTAGAACGGATAAAGAAATTGTGGCAACACTTTTACCACTTTTATTCAACATAGCATTGGAATTCCTAGCCATAGCAATCAGGCAAGAATAAGAAGTAAAAGATATCCAAATTGGAAGGGAAGAGGTATCATTTTGCAGATGACATGATACTCTATACAGAAAACCCTAAAGACTCCACAGAAAAACCATTAGAACTAATAGAATTCAATAAGATAGTGGGATAGAAGATTAATATACAAAACTCTGTTGTATTTCTTTACACTAATGAAACATCAGAAAGAGAAAGTAAAAAAAACAATCCTGTTTAAAGTCATGTCAAAAAATACCTAGGAATAAACTTAACCAAGGAGGTGAAATACCTATATGCTGAAAACTATTAAACAGTGATTTAAAAAAAATTGAAGATGATTCAGAGAATTGGAAAAATATCCCATGCTCTTGGATTGGAAGAATTAATATTCTTAAAATTGCCATACTGCCCAAGGCAATCTACAGATTTAACATGATCCCTATCATATTACACATGACATTTTTCAAGGAACTGGAAAAAATAATCCTAACATTTATATGGAACCACAAGAGACCCAGAATTGCCAAAGCAATCCTGGGGAGAAAGAACAAAGCTGGAGGTATAATCCTCCCAGACTTTAGACAATACTACAAAGATACAGTAATCAAAACAGCATGGTATTGGCACAAAAACAGACATATGGATCAATGGAACAGAATATAGAGCCCAGAGATAAACCCACACACCTATGGCCAATTCATCTTCAACAAAGGAGGCAAGAATATACAATGGAGAAAAGACAGCCTCTTAAGCAAGTAGTGTTGGGAAAGTGGGACAGCTGCATGTAAATCAATGAAGTTAGAACACTTCTTCACATCATACACAAAAATAAACTCAAAATGGCTTAAAAACTTAAATATAAGATATCATACCATAAAATTCCTAGAAGAGAATATACAGGCAAAACATTCTCTGACATAACTCATAGCAATACTTTCTTAGATCAATCTCCCAAAGCAAAAAACAAAAAACAAAAAACAAAAAAAAAAAAGAAAGCAAAAATAAACAGATGGGACCAAATCAAACTTATAAATTTTTGCACAGCAAAACCATAAACAAAACAAAAAACAACCTATGAACTGGGAGAAAATATTTGCAAATGACATGACTGACAAGGGCTTAATTTCCAAAATTTACAAACAGCTACACAACTCAATACCAAAAAAAAAAAAAAAAAAAAAAAACCCAATCAAAGAATGGGCAGAAGACTTAAATAGACATGTCTCCAAAGAAGACATACAGATGGCCAACAGGCACATTAAAAGATGCTCCACATCACTGATTATTAGAGAAATACAAATCAAAACAACAATGAGGTATCACCTCATACTGGTCAGAATGGCCATCATTAAAAAGTCTACAAATAACAAATGCTGGAGAGGATGTGGAGAAAAGGGAACCCTCCTATACTGCTGGGAATGTAAATTGGTGCAGCCTCTCCGGAGAGCAGTATGGAGGTTCCTTATAACACTCAAAAAAGATTTACCATATGATCCAGCAATCCCACTCTTGGGCATACATCTGAGAAAGATGAAAACTCTAATTTGGAAAGATATATGCATCCCAATGTTCATAGCAGCATTATTTACAATAGCCAGGACATGGAAACAACCTAAGTGTTGTTGGACAGGTGAGTCAATAAAGATTTGTTATACATATACATAGATATCTATATCTAATATATATAGATATATATAGATATGATGGAATACTACTCAGAGATATAAATGTAAAAAACAAAACTATACAACATACATGTGTGTATGTATTATGGCATATATATGTGGTTTTGTTTTAAGATATTTTATGTATATATTTTGATATATATACAGAGAGAGAGAGAAAGAAGAGAAGAGAAAAGAAATTCTTCTCTATATATGACCTAGGAGATTCCAACTAAATGATTCACTCACCACCCAGCTCTACAAAGATTGAGTCACCAGCCACTGCAGTCAATTACTGACCTTCAACACATCCTGAAAGGAGTTCAAGGCAGAGATAGGAATGAGGCTCTCTGTGCTCTGGGAAAACTGGCAGAACAGGCCTTCAGATAGATATTTTCAGGAGAAAATTTTATGAAGCCAATTTTTTGTGTCTTCCCATATTTATAGAAGCACTAAAATAATTTATCAAGGTATCTGTGCCTCGTGATTAGCAGAAACCTTCTACCAAGAAGTGTGCTTGATTGCATGTACCTCTTCCCTAAAATCATGTATATGTTGATCTCTCCCATTACCTATTCGGAGCAGCTTCCTCAGAGCTATCTGAGAGGCTGTATCCTGGGCTATAGTTCTCAGCAAGTCCCCAAATAAAACTGAAACTCATGAAAAAGAGAAATTGTGGCACATCCATACAATAATACACTCTACCGCAAGGATAATTAACAAACTACAGTTACATGCAGCAATATGGATGATTTCACAGATATGAGATTAAATGAAAGAAATCAGTAAAATAGTTTAAATTTGTGTGATTTCATTTATATTAAATACCAAAGAAGGCAGATCTATGCTATTAGAAGTCAGTGTAGTGTTTCCTCTTAGGGAGGGAGTAGTGACTGGAAGGAAACATAAGGGTGGCTTCTGGGTTACTGGCAAGGTTCTGTTTCTTGATTTTGGTATTGGTGACATGGCTGTATTTAGTTTGTAAAAATTTATTGAGCTGTGCATTTATAATGCATCCTTTGTGTATGCACATTATTCTACAATGAATGGCTAAAATTAAAGCCATATGATCTTCATATATTTGGAAATTTAAAAAGTATTTACTAAGTAACTCATGAATAGAAGTACAGTCAAAATGGAAATTTGTAAATGCCTAGAACTGCTATAAAGAAAATGCTAAATCAAAATTTATGAAATATAGCAAAAACAGAAGGAAATGTCTACTTTTTAATGTTTACATTATAAAGACTGAAGGCTGAAAATCAATGAGCTAAACATCCAACATAAGATAGCAAAAGATCAGCAGAATAAATCCAAAGAAAATAGAGGAAAGAAATAAAGATAAGAGCAGACATGAATGAATAGAAAAAATAAAGATAAAATAGAGAGGATCAACAAAGTCAGAAGTTGGTTCTTTGGAAAGACTAATAAAATATACAAACCTTTGGCAAGACTGAGGATAAGGAAAAAGAAAAAGTGAATAAATAAACAATATTAATAATGAAAATGTTATCTAGTGCATATTCAGCAGAAATTAAAAAGATGATAAGAAAAAGATACGAATCACTTTATGTCAATAACTTTGCAAATGTAGATAAAATAAACTATTTCCTAGAAACATATAACTTTCCAATACTGACTTAAGAAGCAACAGAAATTCTGAAGAATATGTAAGAAATATTATAACCCCTCACCCCCACTGCATGTAGAGTGCAGTCCCAGCAGGCTCCCATTGTGAGCATGCAACGTGGTGTGCAGCCTTAAGATCTGGTTGGACAACAATCTAGTACCTGTAAAAATCAGATATTGATATAAGCTGTGATGATGAGGTCCACATAGGTGATAGGTTGGATTTTGGACTAAGATGGTGGGGTGGGCCGCTCCTAAATTCCCCTCCTCTCACTGACATACTGAATATAGAGCTACACATGGAGCAACCATCTGAGAGAAATCTGAAACTAGTTGAGTGACTCATACACATTGGTGACTGAAATAATACCCACATTGAAATGGGTAAGAAAGGCTGAAACATACTCTTACTGTAAACCTCATCTCTAACACAATGTCATACAAGAAAGAGGGAACCCCAACTCCCAGCTTCTCCCTAAGGAGCAAATGATTTGGACCACATATCTAGTGCCCTAACTTTTATGACTGCCAACTGAGGGATGGGCCTCTGAAATGCCTTGCTCTAGTACCCAGTGGGGCTTATATTCACAAGTCCCACAGGACTATAGCAGCTCCTGCCATAGTCTGTGGCTATATACCTGGGTTCAGTGCAGAGGTAGCACACAAAAGTGCCCATCACCCAGTTTCTCCCTGGTAAGGATTTGACTGCATACTTTACCAGTTGCTTCTTGAGAGTCTGGCTTCTAGTAGCCTGCATCTAGATACTGACTATGATCCTCCCCTTTGGGACACTGATGGGTCTTGGCACACCCTCAATTACTGATAGCCACTAAGAACAAAGATGGCAGATTAAATAATCACAATAGTTAGAGCTAACATAGAGCTTAGGCTGAGCTGATTGATGTCAAAAAGACCAGAGATAACAAATGCTGGCAAGGATGTGGAGAAAAGGGATCCTTTGTACACCATTGGTAGGAATTTAAACTGGTATAGCCACTGTGGAACACAGTATGGAGGTTCTTCAAGAAATTAAAAATAGAGTTATCATAAGATCCTGCAATCCCATTTCTGAGTGTATGTCCAAAGGGAATGCAATTGTTATCTTGAAGAGATATGTGTGCTTCCATGCTCATTACAGTATTATTCACAAAGCCAAGGTGTGGAAACAACCTAAGTGGCAATCAGTGGAGGAGTGGATAAAGAAAATGTGATATATACATACGAATATTATTCTGCCTTAAAAAAGAAGCTAATCATGCCATTTGCGATGATTTAGTTGGAACTTGAGGGTATTATGCTATGTAAAATAAGCCAGATAGAGAAAGGCAAATACTATGAGGTATCACTTATATGAGGATCCTAAAAAAAGTTAAACTCATAGAAACAGAATGGTAGTTGCCAGGGTCCAGAGGGTGGGGGAAATAGGGAGAACCTGGTAAAAGGGCACAAATTTTTAGTTATTAAATGAATAAGTTCTGAGGCTTTCATGTATAACATAATGACTATAGTTGGTAATACCCTACTGTATAACTGAAATTTGCTAAGAGAGTAGAACTTTAGTGTTTTCACCATAAAAAAGAAGAAAAGGTAAATGTGGGAGGTAATGGGTATGTTAATTAACTCAATCCTTTCACAGTATATCCATATATCAAATCATCATGGTGTATATTTAAGTATAATACAATTTTCTTTTTTTAATTATACCTCAATAATGTTGAAAAAAGAGAAAAGGGAAAAAATAAAGGAACGCTGCCATTTGAACTACTTGCTTTGTTAAAAAAAATCTAGATATACCTTTGTAAGAGACACATCTTAAACATAAAGACACACGAAACAACAGGATGGAGAAAGACACCTTGGGGAAAAAAAGCACAAGAAAACTTTTGTGGCTTTATTACTATAAGATAAAATGGACTTTAAGACAAAAAGTATTTTTAGAAATGGGAAAGATGATACTATAATGAACATACTATGATTCTACGCATGTATGCACTGAATATAATAGCCTCAAAATATGGGAAGCAAGTCTACAGAAAGAAATGGATACATAAATCCAATCATTATCATGGGAAATTTTAAGCATTGTTCTTAATTATTGCTAGATCAAGCAGACAAAAAACAGCAAAGATACAGAGAAACTGGATGGTAAAATTAACACATTTAATCTGATGTAAAAATATAGAGTTCTGTGCCCAACAACTAGAGAATATATAGTTTTATCAATCACTTTGATAATATTTTTAAAAATTATTCATTCACTAGGCAATTAAGAAAGCCTCAATAAGTTTTAAAGACTATCACACACGCCATAATATCTTGACAAAATGCAAGTAAATTAGAAGTTAATTACAAAAAACATAAAAAATGTTCAGTCCTTGCATATTTCAAAATCTATAAAACACTTTGCTAAATAATTTGTAGTTTTTTAAGTAGAAATTTAAAAAATACCTAGAAGTGAATAATAATTACTGCATACAAAATTATTCTTCCAGAAAATTTAGCAAAGCCTGAAAATTAATGAGATAAATGTCCATTTTAAGATATTGGTAAAAGAATAACAGAATATATCCAAGGAAAATAGAAGGAAAATACCAAAAAAATGAAATAGAAAGCAAAGATTCAATATAGATCAATAAAGTCAAAATTGATTTTTCAAAACAACAACATCAACAAGGCACTGACAAAATTTATAAAAAACAGAAGGAGGAAGACACAATTTTGTGAATAAAAGGGAGAATATAACTAGAATAAAATAGAGGGGAAAAAATAAGAGAACACTGCCAACAATTTTGCAAATTTAGGTAAGAAGGAGAAAACTCTAGAGGAAAAAATTTACTAGAAGAAATAAAAGTTTTGAATAGTCTTATACTATTATAATAATTGAAACAATAGTTAAAAATCTTCCAACAGAGAAAACACTGATAGTTTTATAAGAAAGTTCTGTGAAATTTTCGAAGAATAGAAGAAAATTATTGAGGACAATCGAAATAGAGAATACTACCCAATTTGTTCTACAAGGCCAGTATAAGCTTCAAAGTAAAACCAGAAACACATTATAAGAAATAAAAATTGGAACAGAAAGAAAAATTGCAGGCTTATTTCTCTAATGAATATAAATGCAGTAATCCTAAACAAAATATTAGCAAATTGAAAAAAACTGTATGAAAAAGATAATGCACTATAGCCAAGTTAGATTTATCCCAGATATGCAAGGATGGTTTAATAGAAGTGGGAAAATTCATCATGTTTATGCATTAAAAGAGATAATTCAATGTGATCATCTCAAAAGTTTCAGAAAAAGTGTGCATCATTCAACACAAACACTTAGGAATGGAAGGGAGCTTCTTTATTCTGATAAACATATTTATTAAATACCTAGTGCAAACATCATCCTAAATAAGGAAATGTTAGAAGTAGTCTCTTTAAATATCAGAAGTGAGACATTGTTTCTGAATTTGCATTGTCATCACTTATATTCCATATTGTTCTAGGGGTTCAAGCCGGTAAAGACAAGGAAGAGACAATGGAGGCTAAAGACTGGCTTCAACTAGTAGAATATAGCAGAAATGACTGTCTAGGACCTCCAAGCCCAGGCTTTAAGAAAGCTATGGACTTGTATGGCCTGCCTCTAGGAGTAGAGCCCCATGTAAAATGTCCAGCTCCCCTGCTAGGGAGACTCCATGAAGAGATGATGTGGAGCAGCCACAAGAAGAGGGAGAGGCCCTGAAACTGAAGGAACTGAGAAATCCATCCAAAAGAACCAAGGCCCCACAGTTATGACCCCAGCCATTTGAGTCATCCTCGCTGAGTCTCCAGATGTGTGAGTAAAGATCCCATTTTGAGCATGCCAGCCCCGGCAGACATCAGACAGAGAAGAGACAAGCTGTCTCTGTTGTTGCTCGTCCAAATACTGACCCAGAGTCTCATGAGAAAAAGAAAATGTTTATTGTTAAAGCCTCCAAGTTTTGAAGTTGTTTTACAGTGATCAATATTTGAGATACAAGGAGTCTAACTTTTTACACTACTTTCTTCAGCTCCATGATAATACATGATGTTCGTGATACATATATGATGGAGGAATGCTTGAGGCCTTTTATCTGAACTCTTGCTGTGGAAAAGTTTTCATTTGGTTGGCAATTTGTATGTGATATGGATTGTGTGGCACAAAGATGCCAAAGTGACCCCCACTGATTCCCATCTCCTATGTATGTGATGGGCTTTCACTCCCATGATTAGGTTACATTATGTTGTAAAAGTGATGGGATGTCATTCCTTTAATTATGTTACATTATGTAAGACTGCATCTTAGCAGACTGGAGCTAGAGATTCTCCTTGTTGGATGAATAAACAGCCATACTGAGAAAGCCCACATGTCAAAGAACTATTGGTAACCTCCAGGACCTGAGGAAGTCTCCAGTTAACTGCCAACAAAAAGTCAGAGCTCTTAGTCATATAATCACAAGAAAATGAAGTCAGCCAACAACCTGAAGAGCTTGGAAGTGAATTCTTTCCCTTGAGCCTCCAGAGGAGAATTCAGACTGGCTGATGCCTTGATTGCAGCCTTGTGAGAATCTGAGCAGAGGATTCAGTCAAGCTATGCCTGGACTCCTGATCCATGAAATTACAAGGTAATAAATATGTCATGTTTTAAGGCCCTAAATTTGCAGTCATTTGTTGCATAGCAATAGAGCACAACAGGAAAGCTTGTGTTGGAGTGAGTATTGATGGAGTATCCCTATGTGTCGAGCAAAGGAGAGCACTGCTAGGCAAGTAAGAGGTTATACCAAATTCCACACATTACTTCATTCATGAATATAGCTGGTGGTCATCAGTTTGCCTCCTGATTTTGATTTGGAATTGAAGAAAATAAATGATTCATTGTAGTAGATTGAAACTTTGGGATCACGTTGTGGTGAGAGTTGGTATAATATTAATGTGAGGTTTTGTTTGTTTGTTTGGTATTTTTGGCGCTCAGTTTGTGTGGTTGAGTAAGGCACTTCCATGGACCTTTCCTAAGATTTCTGATGGCTTACTTCTTTCTGAGTTTCCCTGTCTCCATGCTCCTGAAACCAGAAGGCTTTTAATATTCCAGCCGTGACATATTGGGTGCAGAATTCCATACCTTCCTGGTTTCTACAAGAAAGCCAGTGACACCAAGTGTTTTGTGATATTTTGGAAGAGTGAGAGGGGTAGTACCCCTTTACTGAAATTTTGGAGAGAATCAAAGTGGGGATTCATGTGCAATGCCCTGTCTAATATCATCTTGGTGTTTCTTCTCCTCTCTTCCTCTTAGTCTCTCCTCGTTTGCTTTGGGAGCAATGAAGTATTTCCTCTCCTCCTCTCTTGCACAGCAGGTCTACTCTGCCTCTAGTCCCCTCAAGGTCTTAGCTTCTATCTGAATTGACTAATCAAGAGATTTCTTCCAAATAAACATTTTGTATATGTGGCAGGCTCTGCCACTTGCCTACCCAATAGCTATTCATCCCTTTTTCTTACCGACAAAACCCAGATAAAGTAATAATTTCCCCAGGCTTTTCTTACAGCCAGTGAGATGTATGTAGTCTGGTGCTTTGGGGAGAACTGTGCTTTTCTGACATAAAGGGACAGACTCAGCTGACAGGACCCTTTTGCCCTTCCCTCTTCTTCCTGCCTGGATAGATGCAGTGATTCACAGGGCTTCATCCATCTTGTAGATGGAGACTTGGAGGAGATGGCAGGGCAGGGAAATACAAGGACTACCTTGAGGCTTCACTGAGCTGCTTCACTTGCCCTGATTATCTGTCTCTGGACCTATTGTCATGGAGGAGAACAGAATCTCATATTGAATTGGGCCACTTATTAGTGGATTTCTGTTCTGCCATCCTGGTTAATACAGTTCTCTTCCTAGAAGCAGTTATGGTGAGTAGTTTGTTTTCTTTCCTACCTGTAGTTTTGCCTTTTCTGAAGAGCTTATTTTGAACAACTCAAATAACACTGGACTTGTTTGCTCCCTCCTTAAGTGCTCCCTCAGAGTGGTGGTTTATCCCAAAGAAACCCAAATCTGACTTCAAGAAGCTGTGCTACTTTCCCTTACAGCATACACAAAAATAAACTCAAAATGGATCAAAGATCTAAACATAAGACAAGATACAATAAACCTCCTAGAAGAAAATATAGGCAAAACATTATCTGACATACATCTCAAAAAGGTTCTCCTAGGGCAGTCTACCCAAGCAATAGAAATAAAAGCAAGAATAAACAAATGGGACCTAATGAAACTTACAAGCTTCTGCACAGCAAAGGAAACCGTAAGTAAAACAAAATGACAACCTACGGAATGGGAGAAAATTTTTGCACATGATGAAACCGACAAAGGCTTGATCTCTAGAATATATAAGCAGCTCATATGACTCAATAAGAAAAAACAACCCAATCCAAAAATGGGCAGAAGACCTAAACAAGCTATTCTCCAAGGAAGACACACAAATGATCAATAGGCACATGAAAAAATGCTCAATGTCACTAATTATCAGAGAAATGCAAATCAAAACTACAATGAGGTATCACCTCACACCAGTCAGAATGGCCGTCATTCAAAAGTCCACAAATGACAAATGCTGGAGAGGCTGTGGAGAAAAGGGAACCCTCCTTCACTGCTGATGGGAATGCAGTTTGGTGTAGCCACTGTGGAAAACAGTATGGAGACTCCTCAAAAGACTAGGAATAGACTTACCATATGACCCAGTCATCCCACTCCTGGGCATATATCCAGAAGGAACCCTACTTCAAAAAGACACCTGCACCCCAGTGTTCATAGCAGCACTATTTATAATAGCCAAGACATGGAAACAGCCTAAATGTCCATCACCAATGACTGGATAAAGAAGAGGTGGTATATTTATACAATGGAATACTATTCAGCCATAAAAATGACAACATAACACCATTTGCAGCAACATGGTTGTCCCTGGAGAATGTCATTCTAAGTGAAGTAAGCCAGAAAAAGAAAGAAAAATACCATATGAGATTGCTCATATGTGAAATCTTAAAAAAAAAATACAAAACAGAAACAGACTCATAGACATAGAATACAAACTTGTGGTTGCCAAGGGCGGGGGTGGGAAGGGATAGACTGGGAGTTCAGAATTTGTAGATACTGACAGGCAAATGCAGAATAGATAAACAAGATTATACTGTATAGCAAAAGGAAATATATACAAGATCTTGTGGTAGCTCACAGGGAAAAAAAATGTGACAATGAATATATATATATGTTCATGTATAACTGAAAAATTGTGCTCTACAATGGAATTTTGTAAAATGACAATTTTTTTAAAATGACAACATTGTAAAATGACTATAACTCAATAAAAAATGTTTAAAAAAAAAAAAAGAATAAGCTATGCTGGTGTTTCTTGGAGCCTCCTGAGCACAGGGGAAATTGCCACATGTGGCTCACAGCAAAACTTCTCCAAATCCTTTTATGCAGCTTTCTCTCTAAAATCACCCACTAAACTACACCCCTCCCCCATCTCTTTGATAACTCTTCCTCAAAACTCTGTCCACCTCTCTTTCTTCCTGTTCCTCTTCCTTTAAGTTAAGTCTTCTCTTCAAGAAAAAGCTTTATGCTGCTGCTTTAAGTCAGCCTGCCACCTTCTTTTTTCTTTTACTTTGCAGCTTTACCTGTTACCCCTGGCAACACAACAAAGAATCCATGTGCAGTCACAGACTTGTCCTCAGAAGGCAGTTAAATGAGAGAGATGTGAACAGGAACCTTTGGGTAAATTTCCTCATGTATTAGTTGGGGCTCTCCAGAGAAACAGAACCAATAGGGTTTCTTTATTTCTTTTATTTATTTATTGTAAGAAATTGGCTCATGCAATTATGGAGACTGAGAAGTTCCAAGATCTACTGGTAGTAAGCTGGAGACCCAGAAGAGCTGATGGTGTAGTTCCGGTCAGAGTCCATGGGTCCAAGACCCAGGAGACTGGAGGTGTTCTGCTCTGAAAGCTGGTGGCTTGAGACCCAAGAAGAGTCAATGTTTCAGTTCAAGTCTGAAGGCAGAAAAAACCTGATGTTCCTGATGTTTCAGCTTTCAGGCAGTTAGGCAGGAGGAATTCCACCTTACTTGAGGGAGGGTCAGGCTTTTGGAATTTTTTTCAGGCCTTCAACTGATCAGGCAAGGCTCACCCACATTAGGGGGAGCAATGTGCTTTATTCAGTCTGCCAATTCAAATGCCAAGCTCATCCAGAGACACCCTTACTGACACACTCAAAATAATATTTGACCCAATATCTCGGCACCCCATGGCTCAATCAAGTTGACACATACCATTAACCATCACACTCCATCACACTTATATCTCTCACACAACTCTCCACAACATGGCCAACTCTCTGAGCTCATTTTTTCTTACTTTCCTTATCTCCTCCCTTGTTCCTTTCACACCAGGCTGTTGTTTCCACATCCTGCAGTACTCTCTTTCCTCCCTACCTTTCTCGCCTTCAAACCTCAGTTCATCCTTTCAGACTTAGCTCACACGCTATTTCCTCTACAAAGTGGTTCCTTGCTTCCCCCAGTCAGATGTAATTCCTCCTTTTCGGCATGCCCCAGACTGTGTGACTCTCAGACACGCACTTATCACAAGAAACCTGTGTTCTGTTCATATCTGTATCTGACATGTCTGCATCTTGCAAGTGCTCCCCCAAGAGTTGTGGGTGTGGCTGAAGTGGTGGGAAAGGCTCAGTGATGTCGTATTTGCATAATTATAATTGGGCATGAGAGTAACTATTTTCCTTCTGCTAGAAAAGATGGTTTAATTGGAAGTTTTAAAATAGATATGTTGATGGTAATAGTACAAAATAGCTGTTACATAAAAGCCCTTATTGTGTCCCGGGCAGTGTGCTAAATGCTTTGTATAATTACTTGATTTAATCATCACATCAAAAATATGATCTAAATCCTAATAACCCCATTTTACAAATGAAAAAAACCAAGACAGAGAGGGGTACAGTACCTTAGCAAGGTCACAAAGCTAGCAGGTGTGGAGAAGGAGTTTGAACACAAGTATAAATGTGTAATATCCATGTACTCACTGGGAGGGGCAGAGGTGTGTGAAGTTCCCAGGAGGAAGTGGCACACCTATGTAATCTATCACACAGTCTTGGTTCCCCCAGCCCATGTGCCCAACAGCATTTCTGTATTCTTGGCCAACAAAAAAGGTGTTTTTCCCCTTTCCTTTTCTCCTCTGTTTTCCTTCAAAAATACTATTAATCACTGTAATAAAAACCTTTCTGTAAAAGCAACACCAGGCACCACATGCATTCCAAGTCTGGTTTTTGTTACCAAATTTGTTCTCCACATATGATTCTCACCATGAGCGTGAAGTTAATGGTGCCCTTCTTGTGACACAATGTTGTTGGCTCTGTTTTGTGCTTGGTGCTGCCAACCTCTGGATTAAGTAATAAAGAGCCAGTTGTATATTTCAGGGCCATTAGACCATTTAATCAGAATTTTCAAAAAATTCTATAGAGTAATGGATTCTGTAAATGCATTTATAATTAATGCTATTTTCATTTCACTAAAGTAAAACATATTATGTGGATTATTAAGGGAGAAATATCCTAATTTTTCTTCTGGAGAAGTGAGCAATTTTCCATCTAAAGTCTTCTTCCTCAATGCCAAAAAATATATGTTACTGTAATTACTTATTGGATAAAATAGGGTTGATCAATTCTAATATATTTTTATATTAAAAACTATACTAAGTAATAGGATGTTGCTCTCATTACCATATAGAAATAAAAGTAGTGCCTTTATTTAAGTTTCAAACATTGCAATATTTTTTTAAAAAGTTACTGAAATGAGGTTAATATTCTTATAATTTAATTCCCTCCTCAGGAATTTTCTTGCAGGAATCTTGTAAAATGTGCTATTGTAGGATGGACCTTTACCTTGGAGGATAATGAATTGTCAGTATCTAAGCAGCCATTCTATAAATCATGATGTTTTCAGAGCAAAATCTCCATTCTTTGACAATTTTTTCAGTAAGCAAATGAGGTTAAAGAAAATAACTATTCCTCACAAAGCTCTTTTTGATAGAAGGGTACATAAATTGGGCATTTAAATGTAAGAATGTAGAAGTTCTCAAGATGATTCCTTGGTACCAAACCTGTCCATATGTTGCAGGCTCTGAGGTCAAGAAACTGAACTTACAAGAGAGTTTTGCTTTGAGGGAGCAGAATGGGCTTTGGTAGCAAGTCATCTATTATGAAATAGCTTGGGGAAGGCTTCCAGAGAAAATAGGAAAAATCTGCTATGTATTTAGAAATGCTCTTTCCCAGATAGGGAATGGACATTACTTGCAAAACTAAAATATTTTGGAAGACAAGTCATTGGCTCATATTCATTTAATTAGGACATTTCAGGAGTCCTTACCCTGGTTGGCATGGAAAATAACTTCTATTTCAGAAAAGTCTGATGGTCCCATGAGAAAAAAAGATATTCCCTCTGCCTTTTAAATTCTTTTGGGTGACTTTGATTCATCAATCTAGACGATTTTGTGGGAGAAGTAGAGCTAAATACTTGGAATAAAAGTTTCTGGGGCCAAACTCATATTGACCTTGAGCAAGTCATTTACCACTTTGGGTCTGGATTTTTTTTTCCCTCTGCTACATTTAAGTAAGCTGGACTGGATCCCAGGTTTGCTGGTCTGGTGGAAGAAGAGAATGTGTCCTTGGCTGGAGAAGTAAGAGGTGATGTGAATTTCATGTGTGTTATTTTTAGCTGTTAAAGACTTGCTTTCTTAAACAGAAAGTTAGGATGGTGATATGTATTTGTCAAGAATTTGGTCAGTGAATGAGAAACAATGATAGACATGCAAATTATTACTTCCATGTGGCTTTCTTCTCTCAAGGATCATAGAGACAAACCTGCCTCTAATTATATGTCGCTTGAATATGGCACTTGTCATTAGAGGATGTCAGTGTTTTGCAAACATTAATTAAGACTTGCATCTTTCCTGTGAAGTGAATATGATTGTTTTGCTGGTACACAGAGCCTCAAACTGAGACACAGGATACTTTAGAAGCTGCCCAAGGTTATCCTGCAGAACAGTGCCATCAAGAACCAAAGGGACTGTTTATGTAAGTTACTTGTTCAAACCTGCAACACAGTAAAAACATGGTTACTTGGTAGAAGTCAAGTAACGAAGAAACTTTTGAAAGAAGGCCAGTCAACCTTGGAGCCACTAGCTAAAGTTCACAGACACTTTGGCATCCTTGTCTTCTAGGCAGAAGGGGAGGCAACCCTACCTAGTGAGGGAGGGAAAGCAACCATGAGAAGGACTGGTTCTGTCTTCAGAAGTTGCAAGCTTCATTCCCACCTGGTGTGTGGGTAGGTTCTATGGCATTAGGTAGAATTTTTAAAAGCAGAGTTTCTGCGGAATTGGAATACTCCCCAGGGTGTTATCGTGGGTACCACTGGGGGTTTCAGGGTCTAAGCAGAGCAGGCTAAAGGGTTGGATAAATTATCCCTCTGCTGCCTCATCTCACTTTTCACAAAAGCACAAAAAATGGAATCACCCCAGAGACTACTAGAATAATCCCTGTATGTCTTAATAGGATTATTGAACTCTATTTTTACAGGTTCTTAACATGGGAAGTTTTGCTTTTATGTGTGCTCACTTGGTGGCTGTGTGGAGAGGAAACTGACAGATTGAAAAAAAATAGCAGGTGGAATTAAGTTTTTCCTTCCTCTTCTCTCATTGTCTTACTCCTGGACCAGTGCCGCCTTGTTAGTTTTGTCATATTTAGTTGTCCCTCCTTCATTCTGTCCTGTGCACAGCTGCCAGATTAGTTTAAAGCTTTCATGGTACAGCTCTTAGAAATCTGCCACAGTTCTTTACTGCACAACAGCATCAATGATAACAGCACCAAACATAAGCTGAGTCCTTAATTATGAGCAGACATTGTGCTAAGGGCTTTACATAGCTTGTTTTTATTTAAATCCAAATATTTCTGTATAATTTTGAAAAGCCGTCCAAAATTGGATTCTACCCTCCTTTTCCAATTGTATTTTCTACTATTCTAACATGAACTTTCTGCTCTGGTGAGACGATGTCTCATTTCTGTGCCCACCCCACCCTTCCGCCCCAAATGCCATTCTCCCTACCCTTAGCTCATTCTGTTTCCCACTCATTGAATGGGTCCACTTTCCTCTGCCCATTCAATTCATCTTTGACAGAGCAGCTTAAATCCCCCTTCAGGGCTTCTATCAACAATTTTATTTTTCTTCTTTATACTTTTCTTCACTGTTGTTGCATTATGTAAGTAGCACTCAATTACCTACCAATCTATTTTCTGATCGACTATCAGGATATATTATGCACAAGATGTTCCTTGAACCCTCTATTTTCTCTTGGATTACCATCTCCTTCTAGAGTTGGCTTCTATATCAGGCAGGATAGGCTAAGTTATGCTGCAGTAATAAATATGCCTTAAATCTTAATGGTCTACAACAACAAAGGTTTGTTACCTATATCATACATCTGTTGTGAATTGGCTGGAAGCTCTGCTCCATGTCTCCTTATTCTGGAAATCGAGCTGACAGAAGAGCAACATCTGGAACATTGCCTAATGTAGTGACAGGGAAAAAAAAGATGTGGCTAATAGTGTACCAGCTCCTGAAGCCTGATTCATGTCTCTTCTGCTCACTTTTCATTGTTCAAAACAAGTTATGCAGCTATGTCTAACTTCAAGGAATACAGGGAAGCACAATTCTATCACATACCTGACAGAAAGGAAACCAGAATATTTGCCAGAAACCCTGCTGACTAATATAACTTCCTTTTCTGTATAGCCTAGACCAGAGGTTTTCAAACTTGTTGACTAGATTCCATTATGAAAACTACCTTTTACGTAACAACTCAATAAACAATACACATACATATATATGTAACTGAGACAAAAGTTACTTAAAAGTAATTTACTCTGCTATTTTTTGTTCCATTCCATTTAATATCATTTTTTTAAAGTGTTGTACATCACCTACTAAATTGATTTTATGATCCACCGATAAATTGTGACCCAAGATTTGAAAAACCTAGAAGTCATCAGCCCAGCACCCTTAACCCTTTCTCACTGCAAATCCCAAACTTTCTCAATGAAAATCCCAATTCATAAGGCTACCTTCTCTGTATTTATACTCTTGCTGCTAAGTACTGCTGATGGAAAATTATACTTATAAAGACTTGGTGGAGGCTGGAGATAATACATTTGTAGAGGTCTGACCCCCATAACTGCATGATTTCATCCAGCAGCTTTTTGTGTTTCCTATCCCATCACCCTCTTCTCTCTGCAAATGCATCAACACACACACGTAACTGAGGTCAACTTCTCACCTTATGTATATAACCTTATCAATATCTGAATCCTCACTTCCTTCCTATTGTCTGGTCTCAGAGGAGGAAGTACCACCTTATGACATCTTAAATGCTCTTATTATTTATTCAGGTGTTCATCTGCTTCCTCCAGGAGTAGTTTCATGTCATTGGGCTTGCATCCTAATCACCCAAGTAGTTCCACCTCTTCCTGGCTGTTGGACTGCCTGAGGTAAGGAATTATTTTTCTTTGGGGTTCATTTGGGACTCAAGCCTGGTTGCTGATATATTCTTAAATGGCAGGGATCCTGCAGGAAGTGCAAGGCAAGTGGATCTTCAGCCCAGACACCAGCCCTTCCTGAGACACCTGGAGGAGTCCCTCTGCTCTCTGCTATCCTAGCTTGGAGGTCAGGGAAGATTAGCCTTACCACTGGCTCTCTCCTGGCTTTTAGGAGTCAGGAGGACCAGCATACTCACATGTGGGGTCAAGATAGACTATCCTAGGAGCTACAGTTTGATAAACGCCAAGCTCTTCCCAGTGTCCACTGACTTTGGTCCTCATCCTTGAGTCTGGTTCACAGGGAAAGAAGCCGCACACCAGGTCACTCCACTGGGAGCCTGCATGACTACGGCCCTACTTTTACCCAGTTGCCTGAAGGTCCCAGTAGCCCCTTGTCTCAGGAGAGGTAGTTAGCTTGTAGAAATAGACAGCAGGGCACTACCTTCAGGATGGCCTTTTCTAGGATCCAGATAGCTAACTGTCTCTCTAGTTACCTCCTTATCGATCTCTTTCATTTATTGCCAACCTTCTCAAAAAATAAACTGTACCTGTTTTCTCCCTTTCCTATCTCACATTGCCTTCAAATCCACTGCAGTGAAACATTAGTCCTGACACTTCCCTGAAACTGCTTTGGCAAATGCAACCATTGACCTAATTGCCACATGCCTCAGAAGCTTCATGGTTCTCAGACCTTTCTTGACTTCTCAGCTACACTTACTCTTGCTGCTCACTCCTACTCCCTTTTTGCCTCTTTGGCTTCGCTGACAATACTTTCTTCTAGTCCTTCCCTTATTCCTCTAGTTCTTCTTAGTCTCTTTTTCTAGCTTTCCCATTTCTTCTATGCTCTTAATTTTGGTGTCACCCATAGTTCTGTTCTCTTCTTTTCTCACTCTACTTGCTGTCCTCTGGGTAATCTCACCTAATCTTTAAAAATTTGTATTTAGCCACTTGTACATGAATGATTCCCAAATTCAGGTGTCTAGGGCAGTACTCTCTTCTGAACTCCAGATCCATTTATGCAACTGCCAACAGTACATTTCCACCTGGACATTCTGTATGCATTCTGAACATGGCATTCCAAAGTGGAAATGATCTTTCTCAGAAGTGGTACTGCATAGCTCAGGGGTTGGCGGACTAAGGCCCACGGGCTAAGTCTGGGCTGCCGCCTGATCTTTGTATGGCCTGAGAACTAAGAATGGTCTTTAAATGTTTAAATAGTTGGGAAAATGGAAAGAATAATATTTTATAACACATGAAAGTTATATGAAATTCAAATTTCATTGTTTATAAGGAAAGTTTTATTGTAACTCAGTCCAATCCATTGTTTATGTTATTGTTTATGTTTGGCTATAGCTTTTCACAGCAGTGACAGAGATGAGTAGTTGCAACAGAGATCAAATGACCCACAAAGCCAACAATATTTACTACCTAGCCCTTCATGGAAAAATTTGCTGACCCCTGGTGTAGCTAAGTGGACCTAACTTTGATTCTCAGCTCTACCGTGTATTCTCCATATAACCTGGGCAAATCACTTCTTTCAATCGTAGTTTCCTCAGCTGTAAAATGAGAATTGTGTTTATTGCTCATGGTTTTTGTAGGGTAATGAGATAAAGCATGTAAGACACTTGACACAGTACTTGATGTCTATTACCTTATACATGTTAACTGTTGTTATTTCTCTCCATACTCATGCTCCCTCTTATTTTTTTCTATCTTTGTGACAGCTTCATGGTCTACCAGTCACCCAAGCCAGACACTTGGGAGTCATTCTGAGCCTTATATCCTATTTGTTGATTTTACCTCCACAAAACCCAAGGCGTCCATCCTTTTTCCTTCACATCCACTGCTATTGCTTTAGTTCACACCCTGATCTCCTCTTGCACAGACTGTCTCTCTGACTCAGATCTTGTCCCCATTTCTGTGTTTTCTGTGCTGCAACTTGTGTATCTTAAAATGAAAATCTTGTTGTGTTCCTCTCCATCTTAAAACCATGCAAGGACTCCCCATTGTCTGCATGATAAAGCCCTAGCTCCTTTCACCGTCCTCCATGGTCAGTTCTCTGCTCAGACTTAATTCTCACCATGCCTACCTTAGACACCATGCACCAGCCTTATTATGCCTTGAATTCCCAAGGCAACCTGGAATGCTGCACACACCTCCCCCTCCCCCCATTAATCCAGGTGGCTTCTAGTACTTCACTTTCAACATTGAGTATTTGAGAACCACTGTGGCTACGAAGTAAGTTTTTCTTTCATTCTAACCTCTCCCTATTCTCATGCAGAATTGAGCACTCCCTTCTTTGGGTTCATATGGACCCTCATGTTCTTTAGTCACAGCAAGTAATTGTGATTCTAGGTTATAAGCTTCTGAGAGCAGGATACATATTCAAATCCCAGAGTCCAGTACAGTGTTTGACACATTATGGAAACTTACGAATGTTTATCAAAAGAAAGAACAAATTCCTACAAAAATTAGACACACACGGAGATACCCAAATGACTGTTTATCTACCTCTCTTTCCCTCTGTGATTTTTCATCTTTTAAAAATTGAAGTATCATTGATACTCTGTGTGATTTTTCAGAAGATCAAAGTGATTCTCTAAGTGTGATCTCCCTGGAACAGCACCACCTGGCCATCTGTTAGAAATGCGGGTACTTTGGTCCCAACGTACACTTCCTGAATGAGAAACTCTGGAGGTGGGGCCCAGTAAACTGTTGCAGTAAGCCCTCCAGGTGATTTGGATGTATGTTAAAGTTTGAAAACCACTGACCTAGACTATTTTTCCTTAAATTGTGGCTGTGGACCACCTCTATTAGAATCACCTGGGCTGATTGTTGACACTAAAAATGCCAGGCTCCATTCCAGACTCTTGGGTGCATGAAATAGCTATGCTTTCAACCCTGGCTGCACATTGGAAGTACCTGGGCAAGACTTTAAAAACAACAGCAGAACACTGCTCTGAATTTGTTCCCAGAGACTCTGACTCTTTGCGTTTGGTACAGGATGCCGACCAAGTGCTTATAAAAGCTCCTCAGGGGACACAAATGGACAGCCGAGGTAGGGAGCCCCTGCTTTCTGCCTTGTGAGCATGGGCTCTGGTGTCTCATGACTCACTTTCTAGTCCCAGCGGTGTGACTTTGGGCAAGGTAACTCTGTTTCAGCTTTTGTCTGTCATGAGAATTAAATGAGGTAATATGTGTGAAGTGCTAAACACAGGGTCTGGCTCACAGTATGGTCTTAATAGATGTTAATTATATTTTCATTAATGAATATAAACTCCTATGGTCCCTTATGTACACTAACATTTAGGAACTACGGAGCCAGAAAATCTTATTTGCTGAAACTAATTGAATGCTGGTGGAATTACTTTGCTCTTCATATGGTTTAACCAGGAACCATGTAAATCTCTCAACTTCCCGGTGTGCTGTTCCCTCCAGATAATCAGTCCTATCTAATCCTGATGGTGGTGACAAAGCTCAGGTGAATCTGCAGGGACACACAGCATGGGAAGTACTCCAGCAGCGCATTGTCATGGTCTCTTGCTCAGAAGTGTTTCATAGGTATATCTTTCTTCCTAATTAGGTTCTAATTCTTGGAGGGGCATGGATTGAATCTTATATTTTGTTTTCATATCATAGAGCCTGGCAGAGTTAGGAATACAAGAGACCTTCAACTTGGCTGAAATGGAGGCTCCTCACATGCCAGTTTCAGTCCTGCCTAGTGTGATCCTGATGAGGTTTTCTGGATTCCTTGTGTCAAGGGAGGGAGTTAGTTATTTCAATTTACTTCCTAGGGCTGATATTGAAAACAAACAAACAAACAAACAAACAAACTCAGCCTTTCTAGTGTGCCTTCAATTTGCAAAGATTCAAAGAAAATGGACACAAAGTTTCCCCATGGCCAGCGTTGGAGCTCTAAGTGTTTATTTCAGGCTGACATTGCAGGCATCACCAAGTATCCACTTAGTGCAGTCCTCCCTCACTGTGATGTCTCATTGTAAGTGGTCATTCTACTATGAATTGTATAAATACCCAAGAATTAAGTTTTCAGACACAGCTGCTTTTTAAGTCTCAAAACTTAAAGACTTGCCCTTTTATTTTTCTTCTGAAATTCCAAAAGGCATCCATTCACGAAGATTTAATTGACACCTTTAAAAAGGAAAATAATAATTAATTTTAAAAGCACGGAGGGTGACTATACATCTCATATTCATTATGGACAAAGAGTTTGTTAAATAAATTGCAATTCTGATTTTCATCCATGATGAACTGCATAAATCGTATTTCCAGGAGATCGATGTGGTTGTTTCAGTAATTAGGGCTTTGTAATGATGCCATCTACATGATTCTTACCATTGGATCCCATTAGGAACGACTGCCACTGTTGCAAGTTTTTGGTCAGAAATCAGTACATCAGAGAGTGGTCCCTTTGAACAAAGTTGAAGCAGAACTTTGAAAGTCAGAAGCAGGCTGGCGTTATCCTCAAACTCACCTCTCCTCCCTACAGTAATGTTCTGTGCCTTTCTCTGTCCTTTGTTAAATCACAGAGCATTGTTCTTACATTTTTGTATAAACTTACTATAGTGCTTTAAGCAGCTGGTTTTTATTTTAGTTAGAATTAGTCACACTGTTCTCTGGCCTTGGAATTTGTAAGAGTTTTGGGTGGAGAGACTGTTCTTGGAAGCTAAGGTCTGTGTAATTTTGTTAGTTTTTTTGGCTTACTGAATTCATTGCTGTGGTTCTCGACAGATGAAGGGTGTATGTGAATTGGCTGTAATTTCTTTGTTGTATCAGGCGTAACTCTCCACCAAGTGACTCTTGGTAAATCAGGTTTACTTACTTTCTGAATGTTAGAGCATTACATAGGACTCCTAGAGAGAAGCTGGGTGGTTGTAAGTGCTCTTAGATTGTTTTATCTCCGTAAGATTCTCCAAATACCTCTAATTGTACACTGATACACTACATGAGATGTAATTTAGGGTGATTCTGGTGTATTTGTTAGAGTGTTAGGGCTTGGATGATCTATTTAAGAACTTCTCATTTATATCATAGTTTATCCTTCAGATAAGCCAATTAGGAATGACAATTTTCCACCACTGAAATTTCCAGTCACATCAATGTACCTTTATATTTCAAAGCTGGTTTAATTTCCCGCATTTTATCAAATTCTAATGGTAATTTTTGCAATTCAACCTGCAGAGCTAATTGGTAGAAAACATTTACTATTGATGTTACAGCTGATTTGTTTTCCTATCTAAAAATTCCACTGAGTTCTTTCATTTGTCAGATAATTGTTGAGTCTCTGCCATGTGCCAGAGGCTGGGGGACCCTGGGAGTGCGGAGGTGGACAACAGTCTCTTCTGTCAGGAGCTTGCCGTCCAGACTGTGTCAGGTGGGTTGTAAACAAGACAGCCCAACACAGCGTGCTAAGGACTGTGCTGGAGACTTGCACTGCCTTCCTCGTATGTGTTCCTTCTTGCCAGGGGGAGTCAGGGATGGCCGTTCTGGTCATTCTCTACCTCCGTCTCTCCTGAAAATGAGTGGAGACTCCATGATTCAGAACGCAGAGGGGTACAGGCTTTCCAGCTGGTTCTTGAAGAAACGAAACAAAACAAAAAGCTTTTGCACACGAGGTGGTGCTGCTGCTCTGTAGCAAGAGCTGGCCATCACTCTCAGAGGCGGGTGGGAGCCTCCTGTTATCTTTTGGCTTGTGCTGAAAAGCTGAATTCTTAGAATCTGCCCTCCTCGGTCTTTTAGAGCTTTTAATTCCTAGATGCATTTACTTTCAGAATGAAAAGACCCACTTCATCTCTGAAGTGCTATTCATCGCCCACCTTACAAGGGAATGCTTTTGCTTTCATTAAAAGTTATTGGGGCTTTCCTGGGAGTGTTCTTGAGAAATATGGTATTTGCTACCTAAATGCCCTGGGGTTTTCTGTTTTGTTTTGTGATTTTGGTTGGCCTGATGAACTTTTGGAATGGCCTTAGCTGTTGAAGGACTTTTTTGAGAAGGTGGGATGGAGGCCGGAGAGGGAGGTCCCAAGGCATGAATTGCATTTGAGTTTTTTACAGTTGCTGCAGTATTTCTGGTAAGAAAAGTTATTAGGTGTTTATGGATGTTTCAAAAGACCAAGGGAAAAAAAGCAGATTCCATGTTAAAATATCCACTTGGGGACTCTTAACACTCAGAACAGAACCTAAGTTGGGACTGCTAAGGGGTGTGATCAGCGTAAAGCAGCAGTTGTTTCTAAAGGGGGGGGGGTGTTAGCTGGATGCAGGCCAAGAGGAACAGGGTTGCCAGAGCATTCCCAGAGGAGGATGGGTCGGCTTGGCCAGGTGGATCAGGAATATAGGTTTTCTTCCTACTGAGTCACACCCAACTTCTTCCCACACAGGGAAAGCCCAGTTCTGTTCACAGAGGCCTCTCTCCTTGTCTGCCTCCTCCAGGAGGTGTGGTGAAAGCAGGCTTATGGGAAGAGATAAAAAATCAGAATTCCGCAAGGGGCACAAAAGGGAAAGTATTTTTGGCTAATAATTTTGGGTTGCTGTTTTAGAATAAAGTGATTTTTCCCCCTGTTGGAGATGAAGTTGCTTTGAATTGGTCTTTGCAGGGCAGATGAGGGAGTGGCCTTGACCTGGTCCACTCTCCCATCTGATCCACTTTGGAAACCACAAGCTTCATATGCTGTTCAGAATCTAGCATTTGGCCACGGGTTCCTTTAGAATTCAAGTTCTGGAATATTCTAGGGAAAAATCTAAAAGATATGCTTAAAATGTTATAAAAATTATATCAGATATTCTTTTCAAAATATTGTTTTGACTAAGTAGTATGAGTAAGGGGACCCAGTGTTCATGTCTTTCTAATCTCTTCAGTGCTAAGGTAGTAAATACAGAGTACACTGCAACATAACATATCATGATACCATTTGTTCCTAGACTGATTTAACGTATATATGCATTATACTATATTATATGATGTCCATGTAATATATGCATGTTATATAAGATTATTATATAAAACTTTGTGTATGTGTGATGTGTGCAACATTAATATAGGTTTATAATGCATATTTTAATTATACATTAATGTACATGGCTGTTCTTTATTATATATTATGGGATATAACAGTAATAAAAAAAACCTGCTACTTAGTAAGATTTAGGGCTATATAAATAGTAATTATATATTCTAAAGTTCCAATCAAATTAAATATTAATTTGGCACCCACTCCCTATAAAACTCTTTTCTAGTTACTATTTGAAACACTCATAATAAGTTCAGGACAGAATCATAAAAAATTAAATGAATTAGCCAAGACCCAACTTGTAAATGGGTTGTGTTCCATAAATTTCTTGTAAAACTTTGTAAATCAGGACACGTTCCTATTAAAAGGATAACACATAGTGGTTAGTTTCCCTGGTTAGATAACAAAAGCTCGATGAAACCATAATGACTTTTATAATAACTCCAGCCTGATTTCTGGGGCTTGGGAGAAAGGAACCATGTGATATAGAGATGAGAGGAAAGTAGAGTTTTTCTGCTTTTCTAAAGTGGAGCCAACCCTTAAAAGAATATTTTAAAACAAGAAAAATTTATATTTGGCCAGTGCCAGCTTCCCTTTCCGTACCCTTCTCCCAAGGGTTCAGGACTCTCATACTAACCTACATGCTTCCCACCTCGTGGTTCTCTACTCAAGTTTAATATACTCCTAATGTGCTCCATGTCCTAGAATTCTCACCCCACCCATTATATCAGTGATTTGGGGAATACAGTCTTTGCACAATCTGCATCAGAATCACCTGAGGTGCATGCTAAAAACAGATTTCTGGATCCCACTCCAGACCATCCATCAGAACATCCAAGGATAGGGACTGGGAATCTATCTGGATTTATAGCAAGCTCCTTGAATCACATTTAGATTGGGCACCTTAGAAGTGAAACTCATTTCATCAGAAGGGCCAATCTTGTAGAATATTATTCATCCTTAAAAGATGAGATTCTGCCATTTGTGACAACATGGATGAATCTGGGGCAGGGAAATGAGGAGATGTTGGTCAAATGGTACACAATTACAGCTATGTAGGTTGAATAAATCTAGAGGTCTAATGTACAGCATGATGAATATAGTTAATAAAACTGTATTGAAACTGAAAACTTGCTAAAAGTAAATTTCAGGTACTCTCATCACACACACACACACAAAATAATAATTATATGAGGAGAAAGATATATTAATTAGCTTGATTGTACTAATCCTTTTACTACATATGTATATCAAGACATCATGCCGTATACCTTAAGTGTATATACTTTTTTAAATTGAAGTATAGTTGATTTACAATGTGTTAGTTTCAGGTGTACATCAAAGTGATTTAATTATACATATACCTATATACTTTTCCAGATTCCTTTCTATCATAGGTTATTAAGAGATATTGAATATAGTTCCCTGTGCTATACAGTAGGTCCTTGTTTAGCTATTTTATATCTAGTAGTATGTATATATTAATCCCAAACTCCTAATTTATCCCTCCCCACTACCCCTTTCCTCTTTGGTAATCATAGCTTGTTTTCTATGACAATGAGTCTACTTCTGGTTTGCAAAAAAGTTCATTTGTATCATTAAAAAAACTCTACATATAAGTGATATCATATTTGTCTTTCTCTACGTCTGTCTACAATTTTTACTAAAAAAAAATTAATAAAAAACATGAGGAAAAAGAAGAGCCAATAGTGTAAATGTTTCTCAAGCTATGGTAGGCACTGGTTGGCTTGTGAAAACACAAACTACTGGACCCTCACCACCAGAGTTTCTGATTTAATAGGTCTGGAGTGGACCCCTGAATTTGCATTTTTAACAAGTCCTCGTGTAATCTTCATGCTGCTGGCTGGAGGACCACAGTTTGAGAACCATTGATCTATTATGTAGATTCAGTGGAATCAAGAGATATTTGCATTTTGAAAAGCGGTTACTTATTAACCCAAATGGATCTCAAGCAGTGGAACATAGCAAAAGTGAAAATGAGAAGGACATAGAGGGTTAGGACTGTTGGATAGAGGCTGAGATGTGTGTGCATGTGTGTGTGGTGGGGTGAGGTGACTGGGCATCTTGAGATCTAATTAGGAATCTGACTGGATTTCCATCCCCCCAAACAAGGTTCTGCTTTTCACAGCTTCTTCTCTCTAATCTAATCTCAGATCTTCCCACTAGCAGTTCCAAAAGCAGTGACAATAAGAGGATAAGCTGCGGGAGAGAGGTGTGTAAGCTGTTCATTTCTGAAAATCTATTGTGCTCCATTTCTTTAAATTTGCCAGTTAGAATTTTACTTTGGCCACCAGAGGGCTCTCCTAACATTGTATAAATAGATCGTGCAGCCTTGGAAGAGAGAAGTGGAAGTGATTCTTCCATCTGAAAAGCCTAGACTGAATAAATTTGCAGTTAGGGAGTTTTACACTGTTTTGATTGTTAAGTTTTCCATGAAATTATAATCAGATTTTAAAAATCACTAATTGGCAAACAGAAAAGGACAATAATAGATAAGAACAAGAAATAAACAGGCTTGGAAATTTGAGTTTTACTGTAGTTGTTGGCTAGTAAAATTTGTACAGTGGTAATTCCCAGATGTGTAGGGGGGGGATTTGAGAATTACTGAGTATTTAAAAAGGAACTAGCTATTCCAGACTCAGAGAGTATTTTTGGGTTTTGTTTGTTTGTTTGTTTGTTTCGGTTTGGTTTGGTTTGGTTTTTGCTTTCTAGACCAAGAAGCCTGCATTCACAGTCCCTATTTCATAGGTAAGAAGTTTTTCCTGCTGTGGATATGAAGTGTAAGTCCCAAATGTCTCTACATATTGATTCTTGGTTGAGCCTTTTATTAGTCTTGACAAAGCGAGGGAGCTTTCAAGGCAAATCGGATTGTTTAAATAGACAATAATGTTGTGCACAGATTAGTTATTTGTAGGATCTTAGAGACAAATAAACCCACCACACTGAGAAAGATGACATATTTCCTAGCCATTCCAAAGAGACGTGCTCCTAAATTATAAAGCAAAATAGTTTGGTTTAGTAAAGAGTGGAATCAAGGCTGGTTTCACAGGTGTTTGATCTGTGCAGTTACACAGGGCCCTGAGCTTAGAAGGGCCTTGTGCTTAGTTTAATAGTCTTCTCTTGTCATTTTGAATTCTTAATAATTTTTGAATAAAGGGCCTCACATTTTCATTTTGCACTAGACCCTGAAAATTATGTAGCTTGTTCTGAATGCAATAGATTGTCTTCCATCCTCCTGTTTTTGTTTTTGTTTTGTTTTGTTTTGTCTTTAGAAAAGTAGTTCTTGTCTTTGGTTGTACTTTAGAATCACTTAGGGAGTTTTTGAAAACCTCAAGACCCTGGCTGTCCCCAGACCAGTTACACCACAATCTTCCTGGGTAGGTTCCAGGCATTGGTATTTAAAAAAATTCCTTGAGTAATTCCAATATGTTGCCCAGGCTGAGAGCCACTGTAAGTTTGAAGCCTTGTTTTCAGAACCTTCCTTCCATATCAATCTCCTCTGCTTCAATTGCCCTTGCAATTTAATGGGCTTGTAAGATTTTATTTATTTATTTTTAATTGAAGTATAGTTTATTTACAATATTATATAAGTTCTAAGTGTACAATATAGTGATTTTTAAAGGTTATACTCCACTTATATTTTTTATAAAATATTGGCTATATTCCCTGTGTTGTACAATGTATCCTTGTAGCTTATTTATTTTATACACAGTTGTTTGTGCCTCTTAATCCCCTACCCCCATCTTGTCCCTCCTGCTTCCCTCTCCCCACTGGTAACCACTAGTTTGTTCTCTATGTCTATGAGCCCGTTTCTTTTTTTGTTATAGTCACTAGTTTGTTTTATTTTTTAGATTCCACATGTAAGTGATGTCATTCACTTATAAGACTTTAGATTCTTCACACAGGCTTTACGTGTTAGAAGAAAAAATTGTATGAAATTTGAGTTCTTTATATGATGTTTTTCTTTTTTATTACTTTAAAGATTGTGGAGTTACAAAGAAAACCATCTTTCTTAAATATAGGTCTAATCACACTTGCATTTCCTTTAAAGTAGCAAATTAATGTACTTTGAAAGAAAAACCTCAGATATTTAGTGAGACTAAAACTAAAGAGGGTAGCATATAGACTCCTCTTCTTTGCTATTGGCTTAATATTCACTAAGCACCTTGCCCTGGTCAGACCTGCATCAGGTTTCATTAAATGCCTCTTTGCTATCTGAAGGGTTTTGTTTTTTTTTTGGATGCTAATTATTTTTTCCTTATGAGTCACCTGTGGGCTTTGACAATAATCTAGAAGCGTCTGGTCCCAATCCTTCTGGATTACAGGAATTGAAGCTCCCAATTAGGGACCTGGGGTCCTGCAAGGGCAAATCCCTTTAACCTTAATTCACTAGGGGCCTCCTCCGAACAGAGCTGTTTTGCTGCCTCCAGCCTTCTTATTCCCTAACAAAACAGCACACAAGGAATTTCTTTATCCTTAGCATGTCTTCCTGAATTTACGTCTATATATACATAATTTAGGGATTAATTCCAACCCTTTTTAGATATTTTACTGTAAGAGTTGTATTAAATCTTTCTACTTGTTAGCCTTGAATTGAGCATGGAACAGAGAATCACTTAATGGCAAAGTAATTAAATGTTTAATGAAAATATTAGTAAGCTGAAACCCAAAGGGAGATGAAAAACAGAATAATCCTTTAGCTCTCGGAGCTCAGAAATTAAGACCCACAAGGAGGCAGTGTTTTACTGCTAAGACTTACGGTGAAACTAGAAATAAGAGATGATGGTGAAGCTAAGGTTTGGAATAAGTTATTTTGATATTAAATGTTTTTTCTTTAGCAAATCTAAGAGTAATCTAAATAATTTATGTATAAAAGTTCAAATTTTGGAAAGTGAATTTGCTTTTTACATATATTATCCTCTGAACTGGATGTGTATTTTTTTAGATTCATAAAAATATGATTAAATGAGCACTCAATATCACATATGATGCCAGGTGCTTTACATACGTTATCTCTAAACCTCAGGACAGCCATGCAAAGTAAAGATGATTGTCCCATTTTAGACATGAGGAAACTGAGTCTTGGAAAAGCTGAATGGCTTTCCCTGGGTCACACAGCCTGTAAATGTCATAACTGCAACTGCAACTACCTTTATCTCCAAACTCTGCCTCTTTCCAATTTAAAAAAAACTGTGGTAAAAATACACATAAAATAAAATTTACCATTTGAATCATTTAAATATACAATTGAGTGGCATTAAGTACACTCACATTTTTGTGTAAATATCACCATTATTTGTCTCAAGAGTTTTTCTTTATCTTAAACTGATAATGTTTTCAAGGTTCATCCATATTGTAACATGTATCAGGATTTTATCCATTTTCAAGGCTGCATAATATTCCACTGTAACTGTATATCACATTTTATCTGTTCATCCATCAGTGGACACTTGGATTGTTTCCACCTTGTGGCTATTATGAATAATGCTGCCTTGAGCACTGGTGTGCAACTATCTGTTCAAGAACCTGCTCCCTATTCTTTTGGGAATATACCTAGAAGTGGAATTTCTGGATCATTTGGTAATTCCATGCTTAATTTTTTTGAGGAATCACCATACTGTCTTAAAGGCATAGATTTACATTGGGGCATTTGACCTAAAAAAAAAATCCTCTGTGTGGAAGGCTGAGATGAAATTCAGCTATTGAATGGACCAACAAGACCAGGTCTGTCTCCTTGGTTTGTGGGTTCTGATTTAGCCATAGAGTTAAGGGAACATAAAAGTCATTGAAGGGGGATAGGATGAGAGAGAGATCCTCCTCCTCTCACTGTGGGCCCTTTACCAACAAGTGGCTGTCTACATCTCTCTGGCTCTTGCCCTGGGTATTCCAGAAAAAAGGAAGTTCTTTTGAAAGTGTACACTTTTAGGGTGGGGTTATCCTTCTCAACACAACTAAACCCAAACATCTCTCTTTCTGGACTCTGAAGGGAGCAAGGCCTAATTTCTGATCATTTTATTGTTAAAATTACAGACACACAGAACCACCTTGCAATCACAGATATTGAATAATCCCATTTATGAGCCACTTGTCATGTTCTTATAATCATGCTAATAGAACAGAAAAAATAAAAACAGTTTGGCAGGGTGGATGTTGGTCAAGTAATGATGACTTAACAATAGATTTCAGCTGTACCGCTAATGCCTTGTGTATTAATGGACATTTAATGGTTTTCTATGGATTTGCTTTGGCAATAATCATTGTGTGTACATTTTCAATTCAACAAACATTTATTACATATCTGCTCTGTCCTATTATTAAGAGTAGAGGAAAAACTAAAGGGCTCACTAACAATTACCCCTATGCTCCATCCCAGACCTTCTTTCTCATTTCTACAACTATAGAGCTGGAAGAGGATCATAGAATTTATCCAGCCCAGTCTCTCTTTCTCTTGATTCTACTTCCTCAATGTATTGTGGATGAGGAAACCGGGGCCCACAAAGAAAAAACTGTTATGAACACAGAGATGTTGGTTTGAATCCCTACGTGTGTGTGTGTATATCTTTCATTGGCTTACTTAAGCTTTCTTAATCTCAATTTCATCTGTAAAGGTGAGCTTCAGACCCTCCCATTATTCTGAAATATTGTCTCTACTCAGCTTGTGTGGTATCATACTTTTTAGGTATTCTTTCTTCTTCTCTGGTTATTCATTCTCTCCTTTCATAGTCCCTCCTCCTCTACTTGTCTCTCAATATTGGAATTCTTAGAACATTGCTTTGGGCCCTTTTCTCTTCCTCCTCTATACTGTTTCCTTGAGCAATCTCATCTGTCCCCATCTATGGGCTGGTAACCTCTAAATATGTATCTCCTTAGCCCTGAAATTTCTCCTTTAAAAAAAATTTTGGGGGAGTAATTAGGTTTACTTATTTATTTATGTTTGGAGGGAGTACTGGGGATTGAACCCAGGACCTCGTGTATGCTAAGCATGCGCTCTACCACTTGAGTTATTCCCTTCCCCCTGAAATTTCTTCTTTGGTATTGTACTAGTGTTCCAAACCAATACACCCATTTATGTGCTTGATCTCTGCAGTTATCCCACAGGCACTTCAAATTCCACATGATCAAAGTGGGGCTCAGGGTCTCCCTCATGCCTGCTCCTCCTCCTGTATTTTCTATCTTAATAAAAGGCACCACAGCTCCCTGAGGTTTCCAAGTCAGAAACAGAGGGATCTTTATATCCAGTTGAATTCCCAAGTTCCATTGCTTCTACCTACTGTTGAATTCCCAAGTTCCATTGCTTCTACCTACTGACTATGTCTGGTATCCATCACCATCTCCATCTCCATTCCCACCAACATTTTATTGCCACCATCCTTATTCAGAGACCCATCAATTCTTACCTAGACAACTACCACTGTCTCCTAAATGTTCTTTCTGCTTCAAATGTCGCTCCCCCCAATCCATTCTTCACACTATCCTCAGAGTGAACTGTTACTCAAACTCAACTGATCTATCACTCAAAACATTTTAAATAGAGGAATACCTCTATTTAAAACCCTCCAATGGCCTCCAGTTGCCCTTATAGACAAAACCAAAACCTCTAAACCTGTGCAGCAGGGTAGAACATTTATTTTCTTAACAATGGGAACTTTAAGAATTTTTCTTATCAGGAAGAAAATGGTCTTTGTTAGGAAAAAGACTGCAAAGAACTACTAGGGATGGGCTGAGAAAAGTTCTAATGACACGAGTTATCAGAAATCAAGTTCACAAATAATTGTCAATCAAAATAAATAGGAATATAAAGTTGGTTCAAGTCCTGATAATGAAGAGGCTAAGAACTTTGGAGAACCAGAATTCTGTTATGCACTTTAATTTTTACATTGCAATGTTATAACCCTCTCAATGTACTCTGTAAAATCTGCTACTTACACAGATTACCTGGGTGTGTTGGTGATTATGTGTGTATATATGTGAGTGTGAGTGTGTGTGTGTGTGTGTGGAAGAAAAGAAAGAGCAGGTTCCATGTTCTAATCAATATTGTGTAGGAATATTACCAGCACTCATTCATGGCAGTGATAATCCTTTAACTGAATTAAGCAGGAATTCACAGTCAGTAATATAAACCTATTAGAAATTTGATGAAGTCCTGGGGAAGGCTTTGGACTTTACAAACTCCTGTGGAATGAGGTTTTATTTTATTTATTTTTTATTTTATTGTTATTTTTTATTGACATACAGTCAGTTACAATGTGTCAATTTCTGGCATACAGTGCAATGTCCCAGTCATACATATACATACATATATTTGTTTTCATATTCTTTTTCATTAAAGGTTTTTACAAGATATTGAATATAGTTCACTGTGCTATACAGAAGAAACTTGGTTTTTTAAAATTTATTTTTATATACAGTGGCTAACATTTGCAAATCTCAAACTCCCAAATTTATCCCTCTCCACCACCTTTCCCCTGGTAACCTTAAGACTCTTTACTATGTCTGCAAGTCTGTTTCTGTTTTGTAGATGAGTTCATTAGTGTCCTCTTTTTTCTATTTTTTAGATTCCACATATGAGTGACATCATATGGTATTTTTTTTTTCTCTTTCTGGCTTACTTCACTTAGAATGATGATCTCTGGGTCCATCCATGTTGCTGCTGGCATTATTTTATTCTTTCTTATGGCTGAGTAGTATTCCATTGTATAAATATACCACAACTCCTTTATCCAGTCATCTGTTGATGGACATTTGGGTTGCTTCCATGTCTTGGCTATTGTATAGTGCTGCTATGAACACTGAGGTACATATATCTTTTCAAATTAGGGTTCCCTCTGGATATATGCCCAGGACTGGGATTGATGGATCATATAGTAAGTCTATTTTTAGTTTTTTGAGGAATCTCTGTACTGTTTTCCATAGTGGCTGCACCAAACTACATTCCCAGTAGTGTAGGAGGGCTCCCTTTTCTCCACACCCTCTCTAGCATTTATCAATTGTGGACATTTTAATGATGGCCATTCTGACTGGTGTGAGGTGATACCTCATTGTAATTTTGATTTGCAGTTCTCTGATAATTAGTGATACTGAGCATTTTTTCACATGCCTGTTGAAAATTTGTATGTCTTCATTGGAGAATTGCTTGTTTATGTCTTCTGCCCATCTTTGGATTGGGTTGTTTGGGGTTTTTTTTATTATTAAGTTGTATGAGCTGTTTATATATTCTGGAAATTAAACCTTTGTCAGTCTCATCATTTGCAATTATTTTCTCCCATTCCATAGCTTGTCACTTTGTTTTGCTTATAGGTTCCTTTGCTGTGCAAAAGCTTGTAAGTTTAATTAGATACCATTTGTTTATTTTTGCTTTTATTCCTATTGCCTGGATAGACTGCCCTAGGAGAACATTGCTAAGATTTATGTCAGAAGATGTTTTGCCTATGTTTTCTTCAAGGAGGTTTATCATGTCTTGTCTTATATTTAAGTCTTTAAGCCATTTTGAGTTCATTTTTGTGTATGGTGTGAAGAAGTGTTCTAACTTCATTGATTTACATGCTTCTGTCCAGTTTTCCCAACACCACTTGCTGAAGAGACTAATTTTTCTCCATTGTATGTTCTTGCCATCTTTGTTGAAGATTAATTGACTGTAGGTCTGTGGGTTTATTTCTTAGCTCTATATTCTGTTCCATTGATCCATATGTCTGTTTTTATACCAATATCATGCTGTTTTGATTACTGTATCTCTGTAGTATTGTCGTCTGGGAAGGTTTTTCCTCCAGCTTCATTCTTTTTCTTCAGTATTGCTTTGGCAGTTCTGGGTCTTTTGTGATTCCATATACATTTTAGGATTATTTGTTCTAGTTCTGTGAAAAATGTCATGAGTAATTTGATAGAGATCACATTAAATCTGTAGATTGCCTTGGGATGTATGCCATTTTAACAATATTGATTCTTCCAATCCAAGAGCACTGGATATCTCTCCATTTCTTTAAGTCATCTTTAATTTCCTTAATCGATATTTTATAGTTCTCCATGTATAAGTCTTTCACCTCCTTGGTCAGATTGAAGTTTTAGATCTGGCTTATCTAGATCTTTACCTGACAGTGGGTTGCACATGATTATGTATGTATGGAATCTTCCACTATCTCTCCACTGCCTTTCTTTTCAGGTTCATCTCTCATTTCTCTTCCTTCCTGGACTTTATACTCCAGGTATGCTCAACAAGTCATCTCTAACATTCTTGCCTTTTCAAATGAAGCACTTCTCTTCCCATTTTTAATTGGCCTAACTCCAGTTTTTCCTTCACATTGCTGCTTATATGTCATTCTATCAAGAAATTTTTCCTCATCTTTATCTAACTCTGTTTACAAGGTAGGCTGCAGATGGATTTAGTACTTAACCTATATGGGTTAAACTATAAAGTTAATAGAAGTAATATAGAAAAAATATCTTTAATGGCCTAGGTCGGGGAAGCAAAAATCATAAGGAGAAATGATGAACGTGATGATTCTATCAAAATTTAGAGTTTCATTCAACAAATGAATATACAGACAAAGGTAACAGACATGATAAATTTGGAGGAAATACTTGCAAGGACATAGTATATAAAACATGTAAGGTACTCCTACAAATCAACAAGGAAAGAACAGAAACTACAACAGAAAAATGGGCAAGGGTTATAAACAAGCAATTCATGGAAAAAGAAACTCAAACGGTTAACAAGCATGTGACAAGAGCTCAAACATTAGTAATTAGAAAAGTGAGCATGAAAATAACGAGGAAAGAGCACTTTACATGCATCAAATAGGCAACACTTAGGTGATGTGAAGTGCTGTCAGGGAGTGGAGCTGGAGGAAGCTTCATGCCCTACTCAGCACTTTTTAGAGAGCAGTTTGGTGCTCTATGGTCAAATTAAGTGCAGCTAGTCCGGAAAAGCCACCAGTTCCCTCCTAGTCACATATCTCAGGGAAATCTTTCCACAGGTCCATAAGGAAACATATTTGTGGATGTTAATTTTGAGTTGTTTGTGTACTGGGAAACTGAGGGCAAAATTAGGTGCCCATTACTGGGAAAGCAGAAGTGAAAAAAGTGTGGTAGATACACACTATGGGTATAAAACAATTCAAAAGTGATAAATTACATGTTAATACAGTAATGTGGAAAGACCTAATAAACATGATGCTGAATGAAAAAGTAAGAAATAGAATGAGGTCTGTAGGACAATATGGTTTAGGAAAATGAAAAATATAAACTAAACACTACATGTTTCATAAAAACATATAAGAAGGGACTTCTGGTTTCCAGCCCCAGACAATATAAAGAGCTTGGAGACTGTCACTCCCATCATCGCAAGATGAAAGCTGAACAAACTGAAAATCAACAACCCTTCTTAGATTCATCAGGGACGTGAGGCCACAGGGTAGACTGCTGCCCCCAGACTGCAGAGACAGATGGGTGAATACAGGGACTCAAAGCTTAACAGGAGCAGAAGCCCAGAGCTGGAGGAACAGCTATCAGTAGAAATTCTTTAAATTTTAATTGACCAGTTGCTAAGCATCCAGCTTAGACTAGCTTGAGTGTTAAAAACTCCAAAGGGTCCCAGTCTTAGGGTATTACATTTTCATGAGTTTTATCTCTAGAAGTCCCCACCAGGTTCTTAGGGTAGAAATTAGAGAAAATAATCCTCTGGTACATCTGACAGGGGGAGAGAAGAGTAACCATTTTGAAATATGGTTATTTCCTGAGCTCACTGTTCTTAACAAGCCCTGTCCTCGAGGGAAACTATTTTACCAAAACCTGATCAATTGGGGTTTTCCCAAAGCCTAACCAGTCTGGGGAAAGGAAGTATCCAACTCCAGCTCACACTGGCCTTTGACATAGAGGTAAAGAAATACCCAGCTCAGGCTCACTAAAAGACTGAGGCCTAACCACAGGACTGTACATTTCCCTTCCCCCAACACCTCAACAAGGCTTCTGTGTAACTAGGGATAACAACTAAAAGAGCTGAAAGCCTCAGATTCTATTTAAGGAAATCTTAGGGAAGCCCAAAGGCAGCAGAGGAGACAAAAACAAGGACACCAGAGGAAATTTTAGCCCCTGACATCACAGCTACAGCAAAGAGTAAACACAGCCTAGCTCCTAGATGGACTAGGGGATACAAAATGGTACAGCCACTCTGGAAGACAGTTTGGTGGTTTCTTATCACAAAGTCAGACATAGTCTTTCCACGCACTCCTAGATATTTACCCAAATGAATTAGAAACTTCTGCCCACACAAAAACCTACACACAGACACTTAACAGCAGCTTTAATCATAATGATTAAAAGTTGGAAGCATCCAAGATGTCCTTCAATAAGTAAATGGATAAACAAACTGTGGTATATCCATGCAATAGAGTATAATTCAGTGATAAAGAGTAATGAACTACCAAACCATGAAAAGACATAGAGGAACCTTAGATGCATTTTACTAAGTGAAAGAAGCCAGTCTGAAAAAGCTGTATGTATACCTGTATAACTCCAAGTGTATGGCATTTTGAAAAAGGTAAAACTACAGAGGTAGTAAAAAGATCAATGGTTGCCAGGGGTTTAGGGGAAAAGAGGGGTGAATAGGTAGAGAGTACAGAGAATTTTTAGGGCAGCCAAACTATTCTGAATGATCCTGTAATGGTGGATACATGTCATAATACATTTGCCAAAACTCATAGAATATACAACATGGTGTAATGTAAATAATAACTTAATAATAATAATAATAATAATAATAATAATAATAATATATCAATACAGGTTCAATATGGTTAATAATAATGTATTAATACAGGTTCATCAATTGTGCCACTCCAACACAAGATGTTAATAATTACAGGACCGTTAACACTGGGAATGGTAGTGGGGTTAGAGAGATAATATATAAGAACTCTGTACTTTCTTTTCAATTTTTATGTAAACCTAAGTTATCTCTAAGAAGTAAAGTACATTAATTTTTTTTAACAGCTTAAAACAAAAGCAACTGCAAGACCCAGCACAGGGAAATGGAGAAGCCAGTATGCCTGGGGACTTTTGTTTTAAGCTCTTTCTACTTGGCAGTCCTGAGGTTGATCGTGATAACCTGGAAGATACTAAGTATTGTAATAATACTTTATTAATAATAATTTATTAATAATAATAGTCTTCAATTCTCAAGAAAGCCCCATCCATCTGTGATTTTATAATCAACAGGTACACATCAACACATTAGAATGATTGCCTATTTGCGGAGAGGGGAATAGGAGTGAGGAATGGGAATAAAAGGTCTAAATATATAAAACTAGAGATGACCTTATACAGACCAATGATAATGATGTGTCCTGTGCAGAAGGTGATTCTCTTAACTTTTGTAAAATGACTTTAAAATTTATCAGTAATTCTCATTTGGGGTGGAGAGTGCCATACCACAATCTCTCCAGTATGTTACAGTGGATCAAAGGCTGAAGAGGAATGAATTAGGTAGTCTTACCAAGCTTGTTGAAAGTGGTTTGATATAGTGAAAAGAATGCCAGATAATAGTCAGAAATGAGTTCTGCTTAGGCTACTTCAACAGCATAGGCAAGAGATGAAAGCCTGAATTACACAAGCAATAGCAGGAGTGCATGCAAAGGTGCTTTGGAAGTAGAATCATTAAAATAGTTTGTATTTGGGGGTATGAAGGGTGAAGAAGAAATCAAGGATGACTATATAATTTCTGCTTTGGATGACTAGGAAGGTAGAAAACACAGATGGAAAGGGAGGTTTGGGAAATGGGTAAGAGAAATTCAGTTGGGGTGTATTGAGGTTGAGGTGTGTGGAGGTAAGGAGACGCACCTCACAGAAGCTGCTCACTAGGGGCAGCTTGCTGGATCAAGAGCTCCAGGTGCTGCTGTGCACTGACATCCATTATATCAATCAGACCCAGGCCAAGCCTCCCATGTGTGGCTCCCAGCCAGTGACTGGATGTGGCAGGAGTGCCAAACAGGTCCTCTAGGTAGATTTAGAATTTCCTCCTTTCATCAGCAACGTTGGTTGGGGACTCTCCATCAGCCTTGCCAAAATTTCTTAGAACTGCATAGCAGTCTATGGTTCTTCCACTCAACTCCCCTTCCTCCTTTCTCCCCCCAAAAAAGGGACAGACTAGTCTGCCAGCCTTCACAGCCTCACTGACTTCCTCTCCATTTTTCCTCACCAGTATTGCCCTCAGTTCATCTCCTGCACATCTAATTCTGTTTTGGCATCTACTTCTCTGACAACCTGTGCTGACACAAGGTGTTATTGGGACATCCACTTACAGACACCTAGCTGACAGTAACAAATATACGTTGAGAGCTTTAGAGAGGTTATATCAATTATCATGCAAGTAATAGGAAACCCAGCTCAAACTGACTTAAATGATAAGAAAATTCATAATCTCGTAATCTCACTCGACAGGGAGTCCATAGGGAGGATAAGGTATTTCTAGGAATGGTATGATCAGGGCTGTGGCTACATTTCTCCCAGACTCCTTTGGTTCTTCCCAACTCTGGTTGTGGATTTTGTCCTCAGGTGATTGTCTTAATCAGAGACAGCTCTTCTTCCAGCCTCAGCTCAAATATCTCACATTCTGTGGAGGTTTACTCAATCAAGTCAGTTGGATGCCATTTTCCTTCCTTTCAGAATTGATTGTCTTAGTTCAGGCTGCAACAACAAAAACACTGTAGACTGGGTGGTTTAAGCAACAAACATCTGTTTCTCACAGTTCTGAAGGCTAGAAAATCTAAAACCAAGTCATTGGAAGATCCACTCTCTGGTGAGAGCTTGCTTCCTGGCTTATAGACAGCCACCTTCTCACTATATCTTCATTTAACTTGGAGAGAGTTCAACTCTTGCATGTCTAGTCTTTTTTTTAACCTGTTTTTCTTTTTCTTTTTTTAAATATGATTTAAATGATTTACAATGTGTTAGTTTCAGGTGTACAGCAAAATGATTCAGTTATACATACATATATGTATAAAGAATATACATATATTCTTTTTCTGATTCTTTTCTGCTTTATGTTATTACAAGATACTGAATATAGTTCCCTGTGCTATACAGTAAGTCCTTGTTTATCTATTTTATATATAATAGTGTGTATCTGTTATTCTCAAACTCCTAATTTATCCCTCCCCACTTTCCCATTTGGTAACCATAGTTTGTTTTCTATGTCTGTGAGTCTATTTCTGTTTTGTAAGTAAGTTCATTTGTATAATTTTTTTTAGATCCAACATATAAGTGATAGCATATGATATTTGTCTTTCTCTGTCTGACTTCACTTAGTATGATAATTTCTAGATCCATCCATGTTGCTACAAATGGCATTATTTCATTCTTTTTTATGGCTGAGTAGTATTCCATTGTGTATATATACCACATGTTCTTTTTTTTCTCCAAAGAATACATTGCTTAATTTTGTTTGGTTTTGAATTATATAAACATGTATCTTGATTGTTTTTTATTCAACTTGATTTTTTATTCAACAGGAGAATGCACGTAGCTGTAGTTCATTCATTGTCACTGCTACATAGTATCTTTCAATGTGAATATACCATATTATTTCCTGTTGATCGATATTTGGTTCTTTCCACATTTGTTAGGTTTTTTTTCTATTATAAATGATGTTGCTGTGAACATTTTGGAACATGTCTCTTCACATATATGTGCAAGGATTTTTTTACGGTGTATATTTAGGAGTTGTTACTAGGTCATAGAGTATGTGTTTGTTTAACTCTACAGTATAATATCAAATTGATTTCTAAAGTGGTTGTATCAGTTTTGACTTAGACTAGCAGTGTTTAAGGGTTCTCAATTATCTATCTCCTTGTCAATTTTTGGCATTATCAGACAGGCTAATTTTTGTTGATACATAAAATGTTATTCATGTAGTTAATTGACATTTCTTTATCACTAACTCTTGCTATGTAATATAATTTTTACATCTATACAAGCTAGTCATGTTTCCTCTTCATATCTATTTCTTTTTTTAAAATTGAAGTATAGTCAGTTACATTGTTGTGTCAATTTCTGGTGTACAGCATAATGTTTCAGTCATACATACACATACAGATATTCATTTTCATATTCTTTTTCATTAAAGATTACTACAAGATGTTGAATATAGTTCCCTGTGTTATACAGAAGAAACTTACTGTTTTTCCATTTTTGTGTAGATTCTTCTTGTATATCTGAAGTAAGAGTTATTCTACCAAAGTTCAGTAGGTATTCTGTGTGAATTGTTTCATATGTAGATGCAGTTTTTGGTATTCAAGAGAGACAGTGAGCTAGTCATCCTTCTACTCCACCATCTTGGCAATCTCCTCATTATCACATGTTCTTTATCCATTTATCCATTAATGGTCTGTGTCCATTCTCATAAGATCACTAACCCCACTCATGAGGGCTCCATGACCTAATAGCCTCCTGAAGGCCCCAAATACCATCACATAGGCAATTAGGACTTCAACATATGAAATTTGGGGGACACAAAAATTCAGTCCAACGCTTGAATCTATTTGGTACTATTTTATTTTGCTTGTCAAAGTTAATTGTTTATATGGCTGCCTGTCCTAGACTAAAAGGGAAAGTAAAAACAATATTATATTAACTTTTATCCCTACTTAATGCTTTGCCTTTGGTTGATATTTAGTGAATATTTATCCAATTAAATTTACTGTCATTTCTTTGAATAGAGAAATGGAAATGGAATTTGTACTTGAATTCATCTAACATTTCAAAATAAACTAGAAAAGGAAGTACACAGAAAACATTTGACATTCACTCATGGCATTTAGTCTCATTAGCTAGTGCAATAATTTGCTGATGTGGACAAAGTGCAGGAAGATAGAAAGAGCATGTGGACAGATGGGTCAAGTATAAGACTTGAAATTTGGAAATAGTACATTTGGCTAATGTGTTCCAAGCTATGATTTTCAACATAGGGAAAGGATTTAGAAGTCCATCTGTATTATTTCCTGGAGGTGTTGACCTAATATTTTGCCTCAAAACCAACCAAACAAAAGTAAAAAGAAATACAATCATAACTATAGAGGTAAAAATAAATAACAAATCCTCATACTCAAAATTAGAAATAAAATAGAAAATGTTATCCCACCTATATACAAACCCCTATGTTTTAAATTTTTGAATTTTGACTCTCAAATAAAGAACTAGTAAAGACTATAAATCCTGTAAGATGATTAAGAGAATAAAAGAATTGTTGAGTGAAGATTGACTGACAACACCAATCTTGGGTGTAGAAAAATAGTCTGAGAGAAAATATAATCAAACACTAGGCATTGCTTAAGATGAAAACAGAACATTTCTGTCAAATTACAAAATTCAAAACTTAGGGGGCACACTTTAATATTTGACAAAGCAATTTTAAAACAAGTAAGAGAAAACAATTTTTTTAAAAGGCAGTTTTTAAAAAAATTTTTAATTGAAGTATAGTCAGTTTACAATGTTGTGTCAATTTCTGGTGTACAGCATAATGTTTCAGTCATACATGTACAAGCACATATTCCTTTTCATTATAGTTACTGCAAGATATTGAATATAGTTCCCTATGCTATGCAGTAGAAAGTTGTTGTTTATCTATTTTATATTTAGTAGTTAGCACCTGCAAATCTTGAACTTCTTGTTTCTCTCTTCCCACATCCTTTCTCCATGGTAATCATAAGTTCATTTTCTATGTCTGTGAGTCTGTGTCTGCTCTGCAAATCTGTTCATTTGTGTCATTTTTTTAGATTCCACATATAAGTGATCTCATATGGTATTTTTCTTTCTCTTTCTGGCTTGCTTCACTTAGTATGACGATCTCCAGGTCCATCCATGTTGCTACAAATGGCATTATTTTGTTCTTTTTTATGGCTGAGTAGTATTCCATTGTATATATACACACAACACAACTTCTTTATCCAGAAACTTCTCTAGTAACAAACTGTAGAAGTGATTCCTGAAAGTATAGTCTTTAACAGGCAGTTTTAAAACTCAGTACTCCAAGAGGTAATATGGACTAAGCTGTATTAAATTCAGGGGTATTCAGTTCATACCAAGTTATAAAAATTGGGCCACTTTAGAAACACACAGAAGTATTTTGAAGTTAATGTTGGCGGAGAACCATCATGCCCTTCTGCCAAATACCTTTTTTGCCATGGATGGACCTGTTGCCTAAGATGAGTATTTTTTAGTGATCAGTAGCCACCTGCTCCTCTTGGTGGACTGTGAATGGATCCAAAATTATGAGTTCATTGGCTTTCAGTTTTATATGTGTCTAAGGGACTATTTACACATAATCCACTGTTATAGATGAGTTGTGTCCCCACCTCCAAATTCATGTATTAAAACCCTACCCCCCAATGTTACTGTATTTGGAGATAGGGCCTTCAAGGAGGTAATTAAGGTTAAATGAGGTCATAAAGGTGAGATAATTAAGATTAAATGAGGTGATAAGGGTAGGGCCCTAATCCGATAGGACTGGTATCCTTATAAGAAGAGAGAGAGACACCAGACTACCCTGTGAGGACACATCAAGAAAGCACTGTCTGCAAGCTGAGGAGAGAGACCTCACCAGACACCAACCTGCTAGAACCTTGATCTTGGACTTCCAGCCCATAGAATTGTGAGAAAATAAAATTCTGTTGTTTAAGGCACCCAATCTGTGGTATTTTGTTATGGAAGCATGAGCAGACTGATACACCCATTAACTGAGTCACTAAAACTAAGTGAAATAATAAAATTTGGGGGAGTCCATAAATAAAAAGCAGTATATCACCCAGAATACATATATATATATATACACACACACACATACATACACATATATATAATATATATATAATATATACACAAATACACACATATATATAGTTTACATGTATAGACTGATTATGTGCTGGGGCCTGTTCTATGTACTTTACATATAAACACTCTTTTAATCTTTATGATTACATAAGGCTGGTGCTATTATTAACTCTATTTTACAGAAGATGAAACAGACCTACCCCCTTCAAATTAGTAATTTTCCTAATATCACAGACTGGGTTTCATACTGACTCCAGACTATGCCTCTAATCACTGAATATCATATAGAACAGTTCTGTTCAATAGAAATATGATGTAAACCACGTATGTAATGAAAATTTTTCTAGGAATCACATTTTAAAAAGTAATGAGAAACAGGTAAAATTAATTTTGGTAAAATCTTTCATTTAACACAATAAATCCAAAATATCATTTCAATAGGTATTTAGTATAATTATTAATGATCTATTTTAATTCTTTCCTTAGTACTTAAGTCTTCAAAATCCAGTGTGCATTTTAAACTTACAGCACATCTCAAGCAAAATTTATATTTCAAGTACTCAATAGCCACATGGCTACTAGCTATTGTATTGGACAGCTCATGTGTATAAGGCATTATAGCTTAGTAAGAAGCCCGGACAAGATTCTGCAAAGCTCCTACTTCATATATACACTCATAGTTGGATTTCTTCCAATTTTTCAGAAGGATGTTTTCTTATCACAGCATACCATTAGTGTTGTCTCAAGTTGGTTGTGGTTTTAAACTGCTACTATTAGTGTATGAATGAAAATATTTGTAGAATTGCTATTGCTTTTTCTTGTGAGTGTATGTGTGGTTGACATTTTGATATTATCAAGTTCTTTTTTCCCTAGAAAGTAGGAAACTGTAGAGTAGGACTTCCTAGCCTTTTCCCCACATATAGTTACAAAAAAAGATAAAGAAAACTACTGAGGTAGATGGATTATTGGCTTGACCTGGACTAGCACTGTTTACTTTATTTGTTTATAGTAAGTAAGACATAATTGTGAGATATGGTTAAAGGTGCTTATATGACCATGAAATAGAGTGATGCTAACCAGTTTACATAAATCCATCATGTCAAATGCAGTAGAACTGTGGGCCTTCCCATGACCTTACCATACAGGTATGGTTTAGAAGTATTCTGAAGGGGTCTTTCCCCTAACATTAGCCTAACTCCAGTGCATACAGAGAAGTGGTTATTTCTAAACCAAATGAAAAAAAGAGCTTCACCATGTTATAATGCCCACACATTTATTGTCTCTAGATTCCAAGGATAAGTGGATAAATGTGATGGTTCACATTTGCCCTTCAACTAGTTAGAATTGGTTCTCTAAGGCAAATGTTTCTCCTCCTTTGCTTTCACTTTACCAAATGATTGGAGCTGAAGCAATCTCTTAAAATGGTCGTGATGCACTCAGTGTTTTCTAAAGTAAAGCACTGTAACCATTTAGATCCTTCATCATTATTGCAATGCGTCCAGTGGCTCTTCTTGTAGAATTAATACATGGAGCTTCCATTAAGTGTTCTCAGAATCTACTCATAAATAGGCCAATCTATTGTCCTCTCAACTGAGTATTCATATATAAGAGTTGAAAAATATTCAGAAACATCCCCAGTCAGGAGGGAAAAAACCACACACAGCAGTTTTGATAAGAAAGAGTTGCTCTTTAAAGGGTTCTTAAGAGATGGGGTCCCCAAGGGATGGTAGAATAAATAAACTCTCAGAAAAACAGCTCAGAGTTTGGAGATCTGATAGTGGCCCTCCAAAACCCCCAAATGGTTGTCAACTTAGAAAATCCATGGAGAAAAAAAGATTAAGAAAAACAAGCTGATTAGACTAGCAAAAAAGAAGAGAAAATATTACAGCAGTCTTCAAATATATGAACTGTGCCTTAGTCAAGAAGCCTGGGAGCAAGTGGAAGGAGCCTAATTCAAACTAGTTGAAGTGAAAGAGACTATTATCTGTTCACATGACTGAGGAACATCCAAGGAACACCTGCCTTTGGGCATACCTGGGTCTAGGGTCTCAGACAATGCTTTCTTGATTCTCTTTCCTTATCTGTCTCTCTTTTCTGCTTAGTTTCTTTCTTTTCTGTTGTATGTGGCATTCGTCCCCATGGCAGAAATACGGCCTCTGGCAATGCAGGTGTCATTGCTCTATAGTTCTGGCTCCAAAGGGAGAGAAAAAACTGTCCCTTGGCCTCTAGTTTGGAAAATTTCATGAATATTGATTGTTCTGAATGGATTACTTACCAAACTCTCCAGTTGGACCAGTCACCGTGTCCAGGGGCTCTAGTCCTGTGATCAGCTTAGCCTGGCTTACAGGCCTGCCGTGGGTGGTGTGATGGGGAGGGAAGGTAAGATACTGTGATTAGCAGCTCCATCAGATCCACAGAGAATGGAGGGGAGGTAGTGCCTCCAATTGGAATAGTGAAAGATAAAAATAGTTAAGTGTTTTCCAAAGGTATTGAAGAAAATATAGTTAAGGTTCCAGGAGTTCTAAAAAAAAGCATTTTTAAAATTTGGAGATTTTGTTAAAGTAGCTTCCAATTCAGTAGGTTTGTGTCAATTTCCAGTGTACAGCATAATGTTTCAGTCATACATATACATACATATATTCCTTTTCATATGCTTTTTCGTTATAGGTTACTACAAGATATTGAATATAGTTCCTTGTGCTATACAGTAGAAACTTGTTATTTATCTATTTTATATATAGTAGTTGGTATCTGTAAATTTTAAACTCCCAGTTTATCCCTTCCCACCCCCTCTACCCCCTGGTAACCGTAAGTTTGTTTTCTACGTCTATTAGTCTGTTTCTGTTTTGTAAATAAGTTCCATTATGTCTTTTTTTTTCTTTTAGATTCCACATACAAGTGATATCATATGATATTATTCTTTCTCTTTCTGGCTTACTTCACTTAGAATGACAGTCTCCAGGTCTACCCATATTGCTGCAAATGGCATTATTTTATTCTTTTTTTATGGCCGAGTAGTATTCCATTGTATAAATATACACAGCTTCTTTATCCAGTCATCTGTCGATGGATATTGAGGTTGTTTCCATGTCTTGGCTATTGCATATAGTGCTGCTATGAACATTGGGTTGCATGTATCTTTTTGAATTAGAGTTCACTCCAGGGGAATAGTGTAGCTCAAGTGATAGTGTACATGCTTACCTTGCATGAAGTCCTGGGTTCAATCCCCAGAACCGCCATTAAAATAAAATAAAAGAAACCAAATTATCCACCCCCCAAAAAAGGGTTGGGTTAATAACAGTTGCTCACTGTATTGTTATAAATAATGAATTAGATAAGGCATGCAAAAATAAAGATAAAAAAGAAATATGCCACAAACACCTAGCATGGTGTGTCTGCCATATAAAAAGACCATTAGTAGAGTTCCCTCCAGATATATGCCCAGGAGTAGGAGTGCTGGATCATATGGTAAGTCTATTTTTAGTTTTTTGAGGAATCTCCGTACTATTTTCCATAATGGCTACACCAAATTACATTCCCACCAGCAGTGTAAGAGGGTTCCCTGTTCTCCACATCCTCCCCAGCAGTTATCTTTTGTGGGTGTTTTGATGATGGCCATTCTGACTGATTTACTTTTCTCTGATAATTATCAATACTGAGCATTTTTTCATGTGCCTATTGGCCATTTGTATGTCTTCATTGGAGAATTGCTTGTTTAGGTCTTCTGCCCATTTTCGGATTGGGTTGTCTGGTTGTTGTTGTTGTTGTTGTTGTTGTTGTTGTTGTTGTTGTTGTTGTTAAGCTGTATGAGCTGTTTATATATTCTGGAAATTAAGCCCTTGTCAGTCGCATCATTTGCAAATATTTTCTCCCATCCCTTAGGTTGTCTTTTTGTTTTGCTTATAGTTTCCTTTGCTGTGCAAAAGTTTATAAGTTTAATTAGGTCCCATTTAAACATGACTTTTTTAAACCTTCATCCAAGTCCAGAATGAAAATATTGACTTTAGATGGTTACCTGTGGCAGGCACTATGATCCTCCTTGCTGTTAGAGAACTTTGGCTCAAGCTGTTTTTCTAAAATCTACCCTTTTTCTTCTTTCTGAAATAAGGAGATTACCTTTCCATTCCAGGGTTCTGCCACCTCTCCAGTTGTCCATTGATCCTCTGAGATTCCTTGACTCAGAGACCACTTGAGCAAGTTCTTCTGGGTCCAAGAATGTAATTCATTAAGATTTAGAAATTTGAAGTCATTTAATGTGGCTAAGTGCTCCTTTCTGATATCTACCTATTGGACAGTCATTTACTGATAATTACTTAAACTATGAAAAGGGTTAAACAGATTCTTTAGTGTGGATAGAAAGCTGATAATGCCTTACATCACGCTAAATGCCCAATACATGAGTGATTGGATGGACGGTTATAGGGTGATTGAATGAGTGAATGAATTTCTGACCAGTTTGAGTGTCTGTAATAGTGTTAGTGATACCATTGGGTGTTGACAATGAAAGTACTTCTTCACTAGAGGAATAGGATTTGTGATTTATACAAGTTAAGATACTATAGACTTGTGAAGTCTCCCGGGTTGCAACCGGTGCAGCAGTGGAGACCTTGTCTCTACCCATCCCCGGCTTGAGTCCCCCCGGCAACCAGGAGCTCAGCCAATCAGCACACCGCCAGAGCCATGTCTGTAAGAAAAGCACTGATCATGCTAGCGCACTCAGAGAGGACGTCCTTCAACTATGCTATGATGGAGGCCTCTGTAGAGGCTTTGAAGAGAAAAGGATGGGAGGTCATTGTGTCGGATCTGTACGCCATGAACTTCAATCCTGTCATCTCCAGAAAGGACATCACAGGTAAACTGAAGGACCCTGGGAACGTTCAGTACTGTTCTAGCTTATAAAGAAGGCAGCCTGAGCCCAGATACTGTGATTGAACAAAAGAAGCTGGAAGCGGCAGACCTGGTCATTTTTCAGTTCCCATTGCAGTGGTTTGGGGTCCCTGCCATCCTGAAAGGCTGGTTTGAACGCATGCTCATAGGGAAGTTTGCTTACACGTATGCTGCCATGTATGACAAGGGACCTTTCCGGAATAAGAAGGCAGTGCTTTCCATCACCACTGGCGGCAGCGGCTCCATGTACTCTCTGCACGGTATCCACGGGGACTTGAATATTATTCTCTGGCCCATTCAGAGTGGCACTCTGCATTTCTGTGGCTTCCAAGTCTTGGAACCTCACCTGAGATAATAGCATTGGCCACACTCCCCAGGATGCCAGAATTCAGATCCTGGAAGGATGGAAGAAACGCCTGGAGAATATTTGGGATGAGACGCCGCTGTATTTTGCTACAAGTAGCCTCTTTGACCTAAACTTCCAGGCAGGATTCTTAATGAAAAAGGAGATTCAGGATGAGCAAAAAAATAAGAAATTAGGCTTTTCTGTGGGCCTTCACTTGGGCAAGCCCATACCAGTGGACAACCAGATCAAAGCTGGAAAATAAGATTCACAAGACCTGCATTCCTTCTAAAATGTAGGCAAATCTAGCTTTCTTTTTCAGGCTTCCTTGACTTGCTTGCTTCTTTAAGATTTGTGTTTTTTCTTTTTCCACGACAATAGGAGAGAGAAAAGACTGTATTCATAAATATAACTGATTCTTATGATTGCTATCATGGCAAAATCTGATTCGGCTCAAGACACCTCTGAGGATAATGAAGACAGGAAAGGTATAGAAAGATGCCGGACAGTATTCTTTAAGGTCCTCAGCACAATTTAATCCTTCTCTTTAGGGATATATTTTTAGGAATAAATCTGACTAGAGAGCACCCAACGTCTCAATTATCTATTTTTCTTTTAAGTCCCTCTCTGTGGTTCATGGCAGAAGGGAATTGCTCAGAGAAAGAAACGATGGAATCTGTCTGACCTAAGGTACTTGTTTAGTAGTTACTACTCTATGCTTATTTGTGATACATGTTGTCTTTAATTACTGCACAGTGACTATTATTCCTAATATGAGTGTCATTCTTCCTTCAACTTTTGTTGTTAGTATACAATCCACATAGATACCTTGAAATGAAAAGCTAATAAAAATCTCTTCTTTACCTCAAAAAAAAAAAAAAGATACTGTAAGTTTACTAGTTAAGATGTTATAAGTCAAATACCAAGCTGCTTCCCTCAGCTAATAGGAGTGTTATTTTAGCTAATTATAAATTAGTATCTAAGTAGATTATGTGTCAAAAGACCTGACTTTTAAGTTTTAAGCTAGCAGAGATTAAGACCTTTTTTTTAAATCTATAAACCTACTTAATTTTGTTGTTTTTTAGCATTATCCATTACCTTGGTTTATATGATTTCATTTAGGTCATCAGATCTTTTAAGTTATGGGAGTCTATGATTGAAAACAAAATAAAGGAGTCCTTGGATAAGAAGATTGGGAATGACTAGACAAAAATCTCTAAGATCCCTTTCAATCTAACATTTTACAAGTTTTTAAAATCAGCTTTATTGATATATATTTACATACAACAAAGTTCATCTATCTGAAAGTGTAAATTTCAATAAGGTTTTAAGAAAATGCTTTTTTTTTTTTTTTTTTTTTACTGGAAAGAAAAACACTAATTAGTAGATGGAGAATTTTGAGTTCTCTTTTATCCTTTATTTATTATATGAAACAATTTTATTTGAACACTTTGCATTTAGCCTCAACATTAATGTCATTATCATCACCAGGGCTGTTTGTTCCATTTATTGACGCCTCTAACAGAATTTTCTAGAGTACATCATCTTCATTTCTATATAAATTATTTGAGCTATTGCACTTTCTAAACCAGAGCATGGTGCTAGCACTGCATGCATATTACATTAGGAAAGTAGGTTCTTTATTTCATGTTGTAGGTGAATTTTCTCTACAACAAAACCACTTTACTTAGTTATTATTTTATTTATTTAGTTTTAATTTAACTTTGAATAAACAATGAATCACCTGGTTATAAATTAAAATATACAAAGTATACAGTGAAAAGTCTCCTCACCTCATCTCCTGTCTGCTCAGTTGCTCCCCGAAATTTGAAATCACTTTATAGTTTCTTTTGTATCATACAAGAGTATATTTATTCAGATACAAATAAATATAAATACAGGTCTCACTTGCCCAGCTTTTAAAAAACATTGGCACCCTTCAACATTCACCATTTTCCCCTAGCAATTGATGAGCCAATTCTTCTTTTATTTTTCCTTTGCAAAAGAAAATACTTTTTATTATTTTTAGAACTTCAGATTATTCAGACTAAAATTTCCTGAAATTAAACATAGAGATTCCAGATATTCTTTAGTGATGTCCATTCATCCATTTAATTCATTCCCTCGTCAAAAATCTATTGATTTTCTGCTGTGTCAAAGATTCTGTACTCAGTGCTTTTTTTTTTTTAACATTTTTTATTGATTTATAATCATTTTACAATGTTGTGTCAAATTCCAGTGTAGAGCACAATCTTTCAATTATACATGAACATACAAATATTCCTTGTCACATTCCTTTCTCTGTGAGCTACCATAAGATCTTGAATATATTTCCCTGTACTATATAGTATAATCTTGTTTATCTATTCTACAGTTTTGAAATCCCAGTCTATCTCTTCCTACCCCCCACCCCCTTGGTAACCACAAGTCTGTATTCTATATCTATGAGTCTATTTCTGTTCTGTATTTATGCTTTGTTTTTGTTTGTTTGTTTGTTTGTTTTAGATTCCACATATGAGCGATCTCATATGGTATTTTTCTTTCTCTTTCAGGCTTACTTCACTTAGAATGACATTCTCCAGGAGCATCCATGTTGCTGCAAATGGCATTATGTTGTCAGTTTTTATGGCTGAGTAGTATTCCATTGTATAAATATACCACATCTTCTTTATCCAGTCACCTGTTGATGGACATTTAGGCTGTTTCCATGTCTTGGCTATTGTAAATAATGCTGCTATGAACATTGGGGTACAGGTGTCATCCTGAAGTAGGGTTCCTTCAGCATGTAAAACAATGAAGCTAGAATACTCCCTTACACAATACACAAAAATCAACTCAAAATGGATCAAAGACTTAAACATAAGACAAGATACAATAAACCTCCTAGAGGAAAATATAGGCAAAACATTATCTGACATACATCTCAAAAGTGTTCTCCTAGAAGAAATAAAAGCAAGAATAAACAAATGGGACCTAATGAAATTTACAAGCTTCTGCACAGCAAAGGAAACCATAAGTAAAACAAAAAGACAACCTACTGTACTCAGTTCTTAGAGGATTACAAAGATTATGAATCTTGCCCTTGAAGAACATGTAATATAGTAGGAGATATAAGACATGAAGCTAAATAACTATGAGAGATGTATAAAATGCCACAGCAGTTCAGAGAAGGAAGAATTAGTTAAATCCTGTGGATAAAGGAAGGCTCTGGGAGGAAAATGGCCTTTGAACTGAGCCATGAATGTTGGGTCTACGTACCTGTGGAGATGAGGTGAGAGAAAAGGAAGAACGTTTTAGGTTATATCTCAACACTCTTGTTAGCAAGTGACAGAGACTAAAAGTAGCTTAAACAAAGGAAAAAAAAGTAGAAAGGTAATATATTAGTTCCTGTAAACAAATCCAGAAAAAACAAGGCTGGAGCTAGCATCAGTGTCAACAGCATATAAAAACTTTATTAGTGTTAGCCTTTTCTGTCTCTCCTCCCTCCATCCTGCTGCTTCTCCTCAAGGCTCCTTCTTGTAACAAATGATATAGTTGCCACTAATTTTGGCATCATATTCTTACTGTTCTCAATCCAAGAGTAAAGAGATAATTATTCCTTTGCTTCCAAATCAGAAATTTTGGGAAAGAACTGGCCCAGCTTGGTGGTTATAATGCACTGTGAGTTGGATAGGGAGGGGCTATGTTTGGCAGTCCCACCAGAAACACACTGAATTGGGGAGGAGCAGTGCTCTAAGAGGGCTGCTACCAGAGGAAGGTAAGAAGGGGTACACGGCAGGTACGAGGCATGGAGGTTCACTTACTACATGAGCAAAGGCATGAAGGCAGAAAATTAGAGTGTGCTTTGAGTATGATGAGAAGCTCAGTTATGTTTTAGAAGCAGAGCTGGGACAAGTATGAGGGAAGCGAGCCGTCTATGGTGCACAGTAAAGGAGCTAATCACTCTCACGTGCCAATCCTGAATTTGTAAAACTTTGAGAAGAGTGCCTCCTTAAATTTTGTACTTTAGGCAGCTAGCTTGTCTCAACCTAATCCTGGCCCTATTTAGAAAGAAAGGATGGCCAACAGTGTTGAAAATCAACAGGCTGAATAGTTTGAGGACCAAGTAGAGTGACCTTTGAGGGAACAGTTTTGATTGATGGAATGATGCAGGTGAAAACCAGATTGCAGGAGGTTAAGAGTAAGTGAAGAAATGAAGGCAAAGAATGTAGGCTACTTTTTCATGAAGTTTGGTTGTTAAGGGATGATAAGGAAGGAAGTGCAACTTGAGGGAAAAGCTGGTGGCCCAACAAGTTTACTTTCATTTTATTTTTGATTTTGGCAGTATCTGACCCCAAAAGCAGTCATCTGCTTCCTTGGAATGAGTTGAAGCGATCCTGGCTCCCTTCCAACCAAAATTAATTTTCTACTAGCCTACTAGTGATGTCTGAATTGCTACCATTAGTGATTTGGGGTTATTGAATTAAAGGATTATCTCCTAGCAGTAACTACCCTCCCAGGCCCCCATCTGTAAGTAATTCATTAAGCTTTTAGCAGCTATTTGTGTTGATGTGAATTGGTTTATTTGATTTTTTGGTGACAACTGAGAATAGATTTTGATAAAGGGAGGGTGAAGAGCACTGAAGAGTTTTAGGCAGTTTGGGATGCGGCATTTGCTAAAAGGCAAAGTAAAGACCTCACCTCCAAAAAAGAAAAGGTAACCAGGTTCTAAGAGGTTACCTTTCTACCTCAGTTCTTCCCAAGGCCAACTTTCTATTTGCAATCTTAAGCTCTCCCTCCCTTCATCAGTGAATCACTTTTCAAGGCAGTTTTGAGTAGAACCCTGTCAAAACTTTCTGAGAAAATATATTTTGTCCCAGATAATAGAAAAGAGTGCTGAACTTGGTACCAAAACAGACATATAGACCAATGGAACAGAATAGAGAGCCCAGAAATGAACCCACAAACTTTTGGTCAACTCATCTTTGACAAAGGAGGCAAGAATATACATTGGAATAAAGACAGTCTCTTCAGCAAATGGTGTTGGGAAAACTGGACAGCAGCATGTAAAACAATGAAGCTAGAACTCTCCCTTACACCATATACAAAAATCAACTCAAAATGGATTAAAGACTTAAACATAAGACAAGATACAATAAACCTCCTAGAGGAAAACATAGGCAAAACATTATCTGACATACATTTCAAAAATTTTCTCCTAGAAGAAATAAAAGCAAGAATAAACAAATGGGACCTAATGAAACTTACAAGCTTCTGCACAGCAAAGGAAACCAGAAATAAAACAAGAAGAAAACCTACGGAATGGGAGAAAATTTTTGCAAGTGAAACCGACAAAGGCTTGATCTCCAGAATATATAAGCAGCTCATACGACTCAATAAGAAAAAAATAAACAACCCAATCCAAAAATGGGCAGAAGACCTAAACAAGCAATTCTCCAAGGAAGACATACAAATGATCAAAAAGCACATGAAAAAATGCTCAATAGCACTAATTATCAGAGAAATGCAAATCAAAACTACAATGAGGTATCACCTCACACCAGTCAGAATGGCCGTCATTCAAAAATCCACAAATGACAAATGCTGGAGAGGCTGTGGAGAAAGGGGAACCCTCCTACACTGCTGGTGGGAATGCAGTTTGGTGCAGCCACTATGGAAAACAGTGTGGAGATTCCTCAAAAGACTAGGAATAGACTTACCATATGACCCAGGAATCCCACTCCTGGGCTTGTATCCAGAAGGAACCCTACTTCAGGATGACACCTGCACCCCAATGTTCATAGCAGCACTATTTACAATAGCCAAAACATGGAAACAGCCTAAATGTCCATCAACAGGTGACTGGATAAAGAAGAGGTGGTATATTTCTACAATGGAATACTACTCAGCCATAAAAACTGACAACATAATGCCATTTGCAGCAACATGGATGCTCCTGGAGAATGTCATTCTAAGTGAAGTAAGCCAGAAAGAGAAAGAAAAATACCATATGAGATCGCTCATATGTGGAATCTAAAAAACAAAAACAAAAACAAACAAACAAACAAAAACAAAGCGTAAATAAAGGACAGAAATAGACTCACAGACAGAGAATACAGACTTGTGGTTACCAGGGGGGTGGAGGGTGGGAAGGGATAGACTGGGATTTCAAAATTGTAGAATAGACTACACTGTATAGCACAGGGAAATATACACAAAATGTTATGATAACTCACAGAGAAAAAATGTGACAATGAGTGTGTATATGTCCATGAATGACTGAAAAATTGTGGTGAACACTGGAATTTGACACAACATTGTAAAATGATTATAAATCAATAAAAAATGTTAAAAAAAAAAAAGAGTACTGAACTTGAAGTCAGAAAATGTGTTCTCTTCAAATGTTCACTGGGCATGTGCAGAGGCAGAATTACCTTGAAGCAAATGATGCTTGGGTTTCAAAATACCTCACCTGCACAGGCCCCTTTCAAGGCCCTGGGAGGGACTCTAGCAATATGTTCACACAATCATTCATTTTTTAAAAATTAGCAAAATAAGATAATTTAACTACAGTAGACTATTCTCTTTCCACTCCTATTTCCCCTTTGTCACATTTCCCCTAGTGCTGGGTGGCACTTGTCTAACCATAGTCATTTTTATGATCCAGTAGCTAAAGGGAGGTTGAGTTGGAGATACAGTTAGTTTGGATTTAGCAGTACACATTTTTATGGTTTGCTGTCACTTTTGTGTATTGTTAGGTTATCGCTAGCTGCTTCAGTGCAAGGATGTCTTGCAGGAATATTCCTACTGCCCACTGTGCTGATTTATGTATCACAACATGAATGTTTAAGGCTCTTGATCACAAACTGGTTAATGAATGTTAACTAATGCAAAGATCATTTAAAGTGGATCACTGTTTAAGGAAACTTGAAATGTCATAAGAACTTACTGCTCCTGTATGAAAGAAACTTCACAGAGGCCTTCCCAAATTTAATACTAAATTAAATATGGCATTGCCAATAGTGAGCTATGAAGCTGAAAGAAACCTTTCTAAATTATGAATACTAAAAATACTAGAAATCAACCCATACTATAGGAAAGACTGAATTATCTTTCTATTTAAGATTGTATTATAAGAAGCAATCAAAGAGCATACTGAGGTAAAAAATAGGGAAAAGTATTCTAGAGGTTTATACAACAGTTAATTAATAAAATTACTTTGTTATTATTTGGATTTTGTGATGCTTGTTATATTTGCCAGGTTTTAAAATTTTGTGATTGGTGTAATTTCTTTTTTTATACCCAATTTTTAAAAATCAAAGTATAGTTGATTTACAATGTTGTGTTAGTTTCAGATTCTTTTCTGTTATAGATTATTACAAGATATTGAATATAGTTCCCTGTGCTATACAGTGGAAACTTGTTGTTTATGTATTTTATATATAGCAGTGTATATCTGTTAACCCCAAACTCCTAATTTATCCCTCCACTCTTTCCCCTTTGGTAACCATAAGTTTGTTTTCTATGTCTGTGAGTCTGTTTCTGTTTTGTAAATAAGTTCATTTATATCATTTTTTTAAAGATACCACATATAAATGATACCATATGATGTTTGTCTTTGACTTTTGTCTGACTTACTTTACTTAGTATGATAATCTCTAGGTCCATCCATGTTGCTGCAAATGGTATTATTTCATTCTTTTTAATGGCTGAATAATTGTGTATATATATATATACACACATATATATATATATACACACACACACAATATATATATACAACATACTATATATATAATATACATATATACATATATGTGTGTATATAACTGTACCACATCTTCCTTATCCATTCACCTGTTGATGGACACTTAGATTGTTTCCATGTTGTGACTATTGTAAATAGTGCTGTTATGAACATTGGGGTGCATGTTATCTTTTCAAATTAGAGTTTTCTCCAAATATATGCCCAGGAGTGGGATTGCTGAATCATATGGTAAGTCTATTTTCAGTTTTTTAAAGATCCTCCACACTGCTCTCTACAGTGGCTATATCTATTTACATCCCACCAATAGTGTAGGAGGGTTCCCTTTTCTCCACACACTCTCCAGCATTTATTATTTGTAGACCTTTTGATGATGTCCATTCTGACTGATGTGAGGTGATACCTCATTGTAGTTTTGATTTGCATTTCTCTAATAATTAACAATATGGAGCATCCTTTGATGTAGCCATTGGCCGTATGTATTCTTCTTTGGAAAAATGTCTGCTTAGGTCTTTTGCCCATTTTTTGATGAGTTTTGTTTTTTTGATATTAAGTTGTATGGGCTGTCTGTATATTTGGAAATTAAACCCTTGTCAGTCACATCATTTGCAAATATTTTCTCCCATTCTGTAGGTTGTCTTTTCATTTTGTTTCTGGTTTCCTTTGCTGTGCAAAAGCTTGTAAGTTTGATTAGGCCTCATTTGTTTATTTTTGCTTTTATTTCTTTTGCCTTGGGAGACTGACCTAAGAACACATTGCTACAATTTATGTCAGAGAATGTTTCGCCTACGTTCTCTTCTAGGAGGTTTATGGTGTCATGTCTTATGTTTGTCTTTAAGCCATTTTGAGTTTATTTTTGTGTATAGTGTGAGGGAGTGTTCAGTGTTCTGACTTCACTGATTTACATGCAGCTGTCCAGCTTTACCAACACCGCTCACTGAAAAACTGTCTTTTCTCCATTGTATGTTCTTGCCTCCTTTGTTGAAGGTTAATTGACTGTAGGTTTGTGAGTTTGTTTCTGGGCTCTCTATTCTGTTCCACTGAGCCATATGTCTATTTTGGTGCCAATACCATGCTGTTTTGATCACTATAGCTTTGTAGTATTATCTGAAGTCTGGGAGGGTTATGCCTCCAGCTTTGTTCTTTTTCCTCAGGATTTCTTTAGCAATTCTGGGTCTTCTGTGGTTCCACATAAATGTTAGGATTATTTGTCCTAGTTATTTGAAAAATGTCATGGGTAATTTGATGGCGATCACATTAAATCTGTAGATTGCTTTGGGTAGTAAGGCCATTTTAGCAATATTAATTCTTTCAATCCAAGAGCATGGGATATCTTTCCATTTCTTTGAATCATCTGCAGTTTCCTTTATCAATATTTTATAGTTGTCATTATGTAAGTCTTTCACCTCCTTGGCCATTGGTTTATTCCTAAGTGGGATTTTTTAGATGCAATTTTAAAAAGGATTGCCTTTTACTTTCTCTATCTGATATTTCATTGTTAGTGTAGAGAAATGCAACAGATTTCTATATGTTAATCTTGTATCCTGCTACCTTGCTGAATTCATTTATCAGTTCTGGTGGTTTCTGTGTAGAGTCTTTAGGGCTTTCTATCTATAGTATCATGTTATCTGCATATAATGATAGTTTTACCTCTTCCCTTCCAATTTGGATACATTGTATTTCTTTTTCTTGTCTGATTGCTGTGGCAAGGACTTCCAATACTATGTTGAATTGAAGTGGTGAGAGTGGGCATCCTTATCTTGTTCAAGATTTCAGCAGGAAGGCTTTCAGCTTTTCACCATTGAGCATTATGTTCACTGTGGGTTTGTCATAATAGTTTTTATTATTTTGAGATATGTTCCCTCTATACCCACTTTGGTGAGAGCTTTTATCATGAATAGATATTGAATTTTATCAAATGATTTTTCTGCATCTATTGAGATGATCATGTGGTTTTTATCTTTTCTTTTATTGATGTAGTGTATCACATTGATTGATTTGCATATGTTGAACCATCTTTGCAACCCTGTTTTTATAACCAATTTTGTACTTATAATCTTGTGTTTATCATAAAGAGTATTCTTCCCTCCAAACTGTTAATTTCAAGCCCTACAGTATACGGATTCTTCCCTTATCCTATGACTTTGAGCAAGTAATGTGAGCCCCCAGTTTTCTTATCTGGAATGTAGGAATCACCGTATCTGCTGATTTACCAGTCAGAGTTCTTGTGAGGAAGTGAGAAGATGCAGTAAAAGGGCATTATTATTAGTTGTAAGAGCCATAAAAATGTAAATAAAGTAGAATCTCTGCTTCCTTCTCAAAGAAATTAACCTTGAGTTTTCTCCAAGATATTGTTATCTTTTCAGGGTCATTCTTTACATTTGGAGTTGTCTTGACTTTCATCATGGGTCAGGCTCTCTTTGGAGAGTTTCACATAGGTGGCAAGAAGCCCTAAGCAAAGTAAAAAGCCTAGGAAAGGATGATGGTGCATTAGCACAAGCCCATTCATTACCACTGTTGGAAAACCAACATACTGGGTCCTCCCTGCTGAGTATGGGGAGCTGAGCTGCTTTTGATACTAAGAACAGCATTTGGCATATAATTCAATAATACTCCAAATATGTAGATGACATCTATTAAAAAAAATTTAAGGGGAATTGTACAGCCTATTTCACTGCCCTGACATTTAACCCCTCCAAATGGGAAAAAGAACCACACCTATTATATGTGTGGTTCTGTGCTAGATGATTTATATGCATTATCCCAGACACCTACAACATCCCTGGATATTATCAACCTCTTTTTGCAAAAGTAAAAACCAAGGCTCAAAGAATTGAGTGACTTGCCCAAATTCACAGTGATTTTGTATTTTAAGCAAAGTGTGTTTGATTTCACCCTCTCAGGTCCTGCTTACAATATAGTTTTCCTTTTCCTATTTGCTTGTGTTTTAAACTGATGAATCCAGCTCATACAGTTATAATCGCCTGCAAAAGTAATTTTATAGATCAGATGGCTAGTATATACACACAGGTCTTTAGTTGAAATGCATACTTTATCATGAATTTATGGAAAGTCAGGAGTATATCCAATGCAATAGAATATGCTTTAAATGGTGCTTAATTTAAATAATAAAAATATGATTTAAAAAAACAAATATTTATTAGGAATTTTAAATAATCTGAAAATGTTTGAGATGCACAATAAACTAGTTTACCACCAACTAGACTTTTCATATATCAAGTTAATATGCACCATCTGAACTTAGATATTTGATTTCATGCTAGAAAATTCAAGACTAATCTCTTCAGCCAGAAAAAAGAAAGTAAATCAACATTCTCAGGTTGCAGATTGACAGTACTAGGCTAAAATGACTTTCCAAGAGGCAGCTTTATATATATTTTATCAGAAATTATACACAGTTCACTTGTTTCTTTCCATTAAATTTTAAAATAGAGATGAGTTTGGTAACCAGTAGATTCTCTTGGGCATTTTGTGATTTACAATTTTAATGAAAACTATGTCCTCCACTCCCCAGGTTTGCCTAAACATGGGGTGGGATGCCAACCCACTGTCTCAAAACTGGACACCTTGTTTGAGCTTGTGATTTTCTTTGTATGTTTACTTTTTAATGTGTAGGTTAAGACTAAAATGGAGGAGGGAGTGAGAGAGAGAGAGAGAGAAGAGAGGAATTATTTTGAAAAGGAAACTTCTGTCATACTATAATAGACAAAAATATTAGGAATTATATTCTTTTGGGTTCAGAGAATGTAATAGCTAGAAGTTTCAAAACCTAGGGAGATGGCTCTTTCTTTACTATTTGGGAAAATGTGTTTGTGAGAAGATAATTTTCATGTTATGAACCCAAAGCCACAGGATTCTGAAAAACTATATGCCTAGAGGGAGAATCATCCCAGAGAACCTGACAAGTAGGTACAGCCATTAACCTGAGCTGAGAGGATTTAAGTGAATTTAGGATCCAGTCAACATCAGTCATCTTTGCTGTTCAAATGAGCTCAGAGCTGGCAGAACTTCTCCACTAATTTGGGGTTGAGAGGCTTCAAGGAAGTTTCATTCATTCATTCAATTTAAAATAGTTATTGAGCACCTACTACTTATGCAAGGCGTTGGGATATAAAGATGAATAAGATTCTTTCCTTGCCCTTAAGGAGTTTACACTCTAGTGAGGAGTGGAGGGCAGAGGAGCAAACATACAGGCAAATACACAAATGTATTACAAACTTTAAAACAGACGTTTACGTAAGGTACGGTGACAGCTTTGAAAAGGAAGTGGAAAAGTCTCTGTGGAGAGCCCAATGAATCAAGAAAGACTCCTTCGAGGTAGCGCAGGCTTGAAGGATTGACAGGTTAGCTGTCGAGGTAGGGGGCGAGGTTCCGGGCAGAGGAAACCACTGGACAAGCGGAAACAGCGTGAGCAGAGGCACGGAGGCGTGAAACTGCTTGTTCTACCCTGGGATCGCCCTCACACCCCTTTGTCTCCAGACAAGGAGGCGAAAAGGGGGAGAAAACCAGTTCGATCTCTCACGGCAGGGTAGGTCTAAAGAAGTTTAGGGATATAAAACTAGCAAATAGAGCTGCAAGGCAGGACCTAGCCTGAGGAGATTTGTTAAGAGCTGAAACGGGAGTGGCCAAGTTTCCGAAAGAAGGGGACTCTGGTGGCTGCGGGGGCTTGCCAGAGTTTAACTGCGTTCGCGGATCTTTGGTTCTCCTGGAGCCCTGCTCCGGGTCCCCGCCCCGACGCTGAGCCCGCGGATCTGCCGGGTGCACAAAGCCCTCTTGAGGCCTCAACGCCTGCAAATCTGGCTCCCTGAGTCTGCAGCGCCCTGCTCTCCAGTCCCTACGCGGGCGACTAGCTCGGCGCCCCCGAGAGACGATAGTGACAAAAGCTTTCTCCGGACCGGCCCCGTCCAGCTGCTGAGGGCAGCTGGCTCGGGCCAGACGCGCGGGGCCCGCCCAGCGCGGGCTCCCAGCTGGCGGGCCTGACGCGCGCCGCACCCTCCGGCTCCGGGTTCACTAACTGCCGCGCCGTCAGAGGCTCGAGGGCGGGCGCGCGCCTCAGCAGCTGCCAGAGCGCGCATGTGTGTTTATCCCCTCACCTTGGTTTTTTATTTAATTATTTCCCCCTGATGTTGAGAGATTTCTCTCCTCGAGTTATTTGAGTCAGGCAGTCTATTAGGAGTGGTTCGAGGCCTACACGTCTGAGAGCTCCCAGGGCGCTGGACGCAAAAGGTGGGTGTGTGGGGTTGTCACCTCACAGAGTTACGATCCGCACCCTAAAGGAAGGACCCACTTTCACGGGTACTGCCGGCCCACTCTGGGCATCTACTGGAGAGCAAAGTTCGGGCCCCACCTCCTCGCTCCAGGCCGCCTCCCTAGGGGACCCACGCGCCCGCCGCTCGGGCCGCCATTTCCCAGCAGGCCTCCAGGGGGCCTCCCGGTCGCCGCCTTCCAGTCGGCCGCTCCCGGCCCCGAGGGCGGACGCGCGGCGGCGACCGGGCCAGTGCGCGGACAATGACCCCTTCTCCCCTCCCGGCCTCCTCCTCCGACACCGCCCCCCTCGCAGCCCCCGGGCAAACCTATTAGCCATTCAGGTCGACAAAACCCCGCGGCCCCGCGCATTGTCCCGCCGAGCGCCCGGCCACCGTCATTAGCCCTGATTACGCTGAGCCGCCTGACAGCCCCGCGGGCCGCTCGGCAGACCCCCTATTCACGGCCGCCCCCCGGCCCCGCCTCACAATAGGAGCGGAAATCGTCCGCGCTCCCGCGTCCCGGCTGAATAGAGCGAAAAGCTGCTTCTCCTCTCCTCCCGCCCCATTCACGCTCTCTTTGGATACAATATTTTTTTCCTTGTTGTTAAAATTAGGGAGAAAGAACGAGGTCAAGAAAGATTTTGCTTGAGCTCTTTGCCTGTCATTTGTTTAATGTAAACAAAGAGCAAGTCCTCCCCTACCCCCAGCCCCTCATCCCCTCCCTCCCAGATTTTTATAAACAAACTGGTGATGGGAAAGGCGGCTCGGGGGTGGCGGGGCAGGGGGGACAAGGACGGCAGTGGAAGCGGAGTGGGTCATTAGAGTCGAAGAGAGAGGAACTGCGGCACTTGGGGAGCAGGAGCTATCGCGCTTTTGGTGGAACTGGCGGGTGGTTGGAATATTTTTAACCGGTAAAGGAGCGCGAGCTGGGGCTGAGAGTTAAATCTTCAAACTGGTCAGGTCTGCTGAAATGCAAAAATGCAGATTCTTTACACTCTGCTGGAGTAACTGCTTTTGGGGAAATTATTACAGAAAGAATTTTAAGGGAAAAATAAGAAAACCCATCATCATAGAGATTTCTCCAAATTCAAAAACCTTCAGCATTGCTACTAACTGGAATTAAAAAAAAAAATCCTTTCTAGACCAAGAGTAAACTGATATGGAAAAAAATCTTAAAAGGAAAACGAAAACCTTTACATACTTGTGCTTGGGAAGATGTGAAGCAATTAAAATAAAATAAATCTGTGTGAAGAGTTGGCCCAATTTCCAATATGTAATCATAAAAGAATTGATTAACAAAGAATTATTATTCACAGTTAGGTGCCACCAGGTTTCTGATAAACATTTAGAAAATCTTTTAAATATGTCACCGCTTAAGATGCTAAAGTGAAATTATATAAATAAATCTACACATTGGTGAAACAGAATAGCTGCTTTATAATGTAACCCTTAGGCAGCATGTTACTTTCAGCAAATTAGATATACTTCAAAGGCTTTCACCAAAGTAGGACGAAAAATCATCCCTCACTGTTTTGCCTTCTCTCCTTTGCCACACAATTAAGCATTATTTTAAAATTATTTGTAAAGAGAAAGCTTGGTTCTTAGCAATGTTACTTTTTTTTTTCCTTGAGAAGGCAGAATGGACAATTTCTTCTGCTTTTAAGCATTGTTTGAACTGCTGAGTGGGGTGTGATTTTTAGAATCTTAAATTCCTTCACATCATTTCACTAATTAGTCCTTTCCCTTCCCTCTTAGACCTGGAAGCATCAGATTAAGAGATAAAATATGCCAACTATCTTCTTCAAATAGTGGTCTGGACAGCTTCATTGTTAGGATGGGGTCTGGCTGGGGAACAAAACTGGAAATCTCTTGATTTTTTGTTGAAGTGCAATACTCTTTAGCAGATTCAGGTCTAGCACGAGACAGGGGAGGCACGTAGAGTGCAAAATTTAAGGAAGTACTCACTCCCAGATGCCATACACTTGCTGCATTTGCTTGACCTTGATAGTGAACGCCTCTCAAAATTTTGTAGTCTAGATACCTCCCTTGCCTCTCCCCAGTCCTGGCCCTGCTACTTGGCATTCTAGGGAGTACCAGGGTCTCTAGGAAGCAAAATAGAGCCTGAGGAAGCTCTAGCATCCTAGCCTTTCAGGACCTACAAAGGGCATTTGCTTGCTTTCCTGAAGAACATCAGCTTGATCACAAAGACTTCTCCACTCCTTCCAGCTAGACCTCTTGTGCAAGAGAGTTTTGATTGTCAATAATTCTCTGGGTAAGGGCCCCTATATAAAAAGACAACCATTTACAAAGCTCAAATGAAGCCAAATCTATTTAAGCAATTTAGAGACCAAAAATCAACCCTTATTTATGTCCTGGACTTTCCTCATATATCTTGCCATTTGACTGTCTTATGTCTTCTGTGACTTCACTTATTTTTGTTTGGTTTGCATGTTGACATTTCTACCCAAATAAGTTAGCAGGCTTCTCAACCAAAGAGCATCTGCTAAGGACAGAGAGTCAAACTGAAAGTAGTCCATTGGAGGAGGTGGTGGTGGTGGTGAGGTGCTCAGGGAGGAAGTTCAGCTCAAGTGATTTAAAGATCAATGTCAAAATTTATAATATGCAATCCATTTCACTAGGGAAAAAGCTTAGAGACTCTCCAGATAGCAGAGAGTCTCTGTTCTTTAAGTGCAAGGACAGTAGATATTTTTGTTTTTGTTTTTGTTTTTGGTGTGCCTGTCTGTGTGCCTGCATGCACCTGCACTCTTTGGGAGGACAAATTAAATCCTGAAAATATTTGATATTTTTAACTGAGGCCATTAAAGGACAACGAGGCTCTGTGTGACTTTTTTCATGTTTAATACAGGAATCAGATTTTTTAAATGCCAGTTCTTTATCTGCAGCCTTCTATTTGACCTTACTACATGACAGGATTATGTCCTTTCCCCATCTCAGTATTTCTTTTGTTGAAAATAATGCATTTGATTAAAACCTGCTTCTGCTTTGAGAAGATGCTAGTCTAGTTATTAAAGCCTTTCCTATCTTCTTTTGTCTTATTTTAATGCAATCCTAATACAATCCTAAATGCAGTATATGCTCACTCACATGATCATGGGTACCTACTGCTTTTGTATGGGAGGGGACCTCAAAGGAGATGGAAAGCCTTTATCATTGCAGAGCCTCTGTCAGAATAGGCTTGTATTTTTATAAAGTAGGACTCACTATTGAGTCCCAGAGTTTGGCCTCCAAAATTGTTCCTGAAAGCCATATAAGTAAGTGTCAGGTTGACAAGCTATAGTTAGTTACCTGTGCTAGGGATTTGGGGAGTTGCCTTACAGGGGGTGCTCATGTTACCATTTTCTAGGTTTAAATATATCATATATGCATGCATATGTACATACATACATACATACATGTACAATCCGACAAGGAAGTGCTTACGGACCTACCTTGGCTTGTTTTAAAAATATACCAGGAGACATCAGAAAAGGCAAAAGATATAGAGAAGACTCTCCTGAGACCATTTGCACAAGGGCCCCTGCCTGTCTGGTGAAGAGAATGATCTCTCTCTCTCTCTCTTCCAGGAATCTGAGAGCAGCTCCCTTAATTAAGAAAGGTTGCTCACCAGGTTTTTTATTGTTTGGCTTCTTACACAGAACCCAACGGCTCCACCCTACGCCTTTAGAAACACTAAGTTCTCTCACGATATAGAGAAACCTACCACACCAATCTCTTAAATAAGTAAATAAACAACATATATATGTTTTGTTTAAAAAAAAACTTTAAAGCAAAAGTTATACATATATAACAGCGTCCTTTCGAAGTGAAATACCCACAGGAGATTCAGGGCAGGCGCTCAGCGTGCAGTTCGGGTTCCGGAGGCAACTTTGCAGCAAAATCCTTGGGAAAAGCAAAGCAAGGAGAACGTGGCGCTGGGTCGGGCCTCACCGCGGGCCCCTGTGGTAGTGGCCGGAGGTCGCCAGTGGAGCGGGTCAGGCCGCCGGGACCGACACGGCAACCTGAGCCCGCGGTTCCCTGGCCTCCGGTCCCTGGCCACCTGGATTCGCAAGCGCTGGGTTGCTTGGTCTCTCATCCTCTCTCCCTCCTTCATTTTGTTTGTCTCGATTTTTACACCGAATTCTGTTTCTGAGCGTGCTGGGTAGGCAGCTCAGATGTCGCACTCACTGTCACTGGAAGTGATGGAGATGGCCGAAGTGGCTGCCTTGCTGGATAAGCTGGCGGCGGGGCTGGCGGCGGCGCCGAGAGCCTCGGGTGTGCCCTCTTCCTCGGCCCTTAGCGCCCTCCCGGAGCCCTGCGACAAGACCTGCTGCTGGAGTCTACGGAAAGGGAAGGGAAAAGAGTCACAAAGCCTGTAACACAGCCGCCTGTCCCCTACTCCCTCCCTGGTCCGTATCCCTTAAGCTTGGTGGTCAGCGGCTATCCGCCAGACCCAGGCACTGAAAACGGGTAAGATGAGGCAACAGGGGTCGGGCAGGAGACCTGCGTCCGCTTCTCCGCGGAGCCCTGCAGTTCTTAGTCCTTTCTTGGCTGCCTGTCTCCTCAGTCTTTGGGACGCTGAGGTGGTGGAGTCATTCCCGATTGTTGGCCACCTTTGTAATATTTACAATACTGTCAAGATAAACGAGGTGTGGGTAACAGACAAGGACAGATCAGGTTTTGGGATAGGAGACCCCTTTCCCAGCTTGCGTCTGCCTGGGGTGCATGCCTATGTCAGTGGCCCCAGGCTAGGTTCACCCAAAGCTAAAGGCAAAAAAAAAGGCTGTGTGACAGTTGCACGGAGAGTTTGGGCCTGGGAGAAGAGGTTGGGTTGTTGGTCAAAATATATGGCTGATTGAGAGTCATACGCTGGGGAAAGAAAAGCCTCAGCCGACTAGTTTGCTGTTTTGAGACAGGGATGCCCACGCGTGGAAAGAGAACTCGACTTTCCACCTCTTACAAACGGAAGTCCATCGAGAAAACTGTTATCAAAGCATCAGAGAAGGATGCATGCGGGCTTTAAAAATGACAGCACTGAATTACCACATTGCTAATAAGCCAGGCTTTGCTTAATAATAGGAGCCTGGGCCCAGGCTGACAAGAATTAGCTTTGGGCTTCGGGGTTCTAATTGTTTCTGGGATTTTAATTTTTATTTGTTTCTCCTTCTCAATGCAGCCTTGGTTTGGTGACTGGAACCAGCTGCTGGAGCGACCCCAAAGCACTGAGAATGAGAAAGAGAGGGTGGGGAATCTAGAACCCGGAAGAAAACCCCCACCCAAGATCCCAGAATGCAGAGGAGTCAAGACCGAGGACCTCGATCCCAACTTCTTCGGAATCCAAGTCGAAAGGCCCTGGGTAAGTGCGCCGGGGGTGCGGTCACCCGCTCCTCCCCGGTAAGCGCAAGACGCGTAGAGGCCTCTTGGTACCGACCTGTTCTTGGCAGCAGCCGCCCGGTCCCTTTGTCGGCGGTTTTTGAACCAGTTGCCCACCTGCGTAGGGGTCAGTCCGGTTGCCTGGGCGAGCTCACGCTTTTTGCTGGGGTTGGGGTATGGGTCCTGCAGGTACCACTCCCGTAGCAGGTGCCGCGTGCGCTCCTTGAAGCAGTGTGTCTTCTGTTCGCCGTCCCAGATGGTGCGCGGCAGCGGGAACTTCTTCCTCACGCGGTACTTGTCCACTGGCCCCAAGGGCCGTCCGCGCAGCTTCTCAGCCTCCTGGTAATGCGCTTCAAGCCACAGCGCCTGGAGCTTGGCGTGTGACTCCTTGGTGAACTTGTGGTTTTCCAGGATATGGTAGAGCTCGCGGTAGTTGCCACCGTGAAAGGCCACGATGGCTCGAGCGCGCAGCACCGATTCATTCTTGTTGAGCGCCTCGCAGGCCGCAGGGGCCACCGGCAGCGACCAGAGGAAGCGACCCAGGCGCTCCACATCGCCGCTTTCCTCCAGAGTCTCGCATACCCCGGCCACTTGCTGGGGACTGAAATTCAAGATGGGCAGCTGGAACATCGAGGCAGCGCTGGCGGCAGCGGGAACGCTGAGTCCGGAGCGGGACACGCAGCAGATGCCTGCGGGCCCGGCCGGGTGCGCCAGGCTCTCCTTGGTGAATTGGCTCGGGGCAAGTGGGACACACGCCGGGGCAGTGGCAGTGGCAGCACAACCGCAGGGAGCGAGCGGGAGGGATTGGAGGAGGAGGTGCTGTCTCCGCAGCTTGGGTTTGGCTCTGCTTGGTTAGGGCACGCAGGCCAGCAAGCCAGCGCGGCTACTGGGGTGGGCTGATTGGCGGCGCGGGCGCCATGGAGACCCCCTGTCAGTCACTGGCCGGCTCTGCCAATCAAAACTCCGACCAGAGTGCCCCGGCCGTTTCAGCACCTCCCAGCCCTCGACAGCGCCCGCCGTTCACCCGTGGACTTTTCCGCAGTATTTTGCAGAACCTGGAGGACGAAAAGACGTGCAAGTGGATGGGAGAAAAAGACGGACGAGAGCCTCAGCGTTTCACCACGACCCCCTCAGCCTTGTTCCTCTCTCTTCTGCCGCAACACCTCCTCCCCCCTAAGAGGCAGTGATGCTACAGGAATTCACTCTGAGGCGAGGCGCTGCCTGGGTCAAGAGGTCTCCAGAGGACAAAGAGGACTGGGCCAAATTGAAATCCTCTGAGAATTCACCAAGTTTAGTTGTAACGAAACAGAAAACCTTGAGGAGACGCACGAATGGGGAGGGAGGAGAAGCGGATCACCTCTTTTCTTGCCAGCACCCATTCCTGCGTACCTTTCCTCCTTTTCCAGCTGCCAAAGCAGCCGAGTGAGAATCGGGTATGAAGCAGAAGGAACACGACCTAGGATCTGTAGAAGAGGTCAGTTTGGACTCTAGTCCCACCACCTTCAGAAGCCTCCTGAAATCAGTTTAAATATGAGCTAGGACACTCTCACACCTGATAACACAAGTGCTGACCATGAAGTAAAACACTCGCAAAAAAAGGGGCATCGCATTTTCCCAAGTTTATACTTTTCAGTTTTTCCCCCTGTTTAATGGACTTGAACAAATGCGCAGCATAACCACATCTAGAGTGAGAAGTCATTGGTAGGTCAGGACAGCAATTTAAAAGCTTATTTCAAAGATCTTTTTAAAAAAAATATCGATTTGCTCTTCTTGCAAGCTAATTTTGCCATACCCTGTGTTAGAACTTTTAACTCAAGCTGGGGATAAAAACTCTAACCTTGGCCTTCAGGCTCAAAGGTAATTCAGCAAAAGTAAAATAGAGAAGGGGGGCCCACATCAATGGAGGAGAGTGTGCAGAAAGCACTTCTTAAGCTGCTAAGCCCTGACCCCTCCTGAAGAGATGGGAAAGGCCTTTTTGGTGGTTCTGCTTTGGGGCCAGCAGATTGAATTGGCAACTTTTACTGATTCCCAATTGACATCCAGATAATACTGTTTTGAGACCTTGGTCAAATGTAACCATGATCTCACCTGCGCTTTTGATAGGGGTTTGCTTAGTTTGAAGAAAATAGTTGGGAGAGGGGAGTCCAAAGAAAATACCAGGCAAACTATCTTTGGAGGTTCATCCCTAGGAAGGAATCAGACAGGAATGTCCACTGCCGAACTGGACTGGGCCCGGCTGCCTTTTCTTTAGTATCAAGTACAATTTGTATGCGGCTTGTACAGCTCTGGTAAATCAGAAGGCAGATAGATAGCACAGATGGTTGGAGGTGTCGGGTCAGATCATGCTACGCCTGAGTGCAGGGCAAAGCTCATTCTGACGGAAAACCCTGATATTATTTTCACAGATCTTCACAGTTCACTCGAAAAAAATAGCAGAGGGAAAGAAAAAAGCCCTGCAACCATTTACATCATTTCTGTGAGATTGCCAACCGCCTCAACGGAGAGGCTTTCTTTTCTGAGAGCTCATTTTCTTGAAATGCGACAGAGCAGGGGCAAAATAGAGAGGGTGATGAGGATAATGTGAAAGCACAAACCTTCTCTAGCTTGGGGCGACTTCCGAATCTGCCGGAAGGACAACTTTTAGTGAGGAACATCGCATACAAGAGCCGGCAATGCGCAGTATACAAAACCTGGAAGGCGGGGAAGGGGTGAAGAAGGACCCCAGGAGGGCCGCCTTCCCTGGCCAGGGGAAACCCTGCACCCCTAGCCAGGAAAGGAAAGCACCCCCCCCCCCTCCTTGCTCCAGTTTGCAGAGGCTCCTTGATTTTTCCTCTCGGGATGTCTCCCCCCGCCGGCTCACAGTAGCCGAATCGCTTACCGCTCGCCCTCCACGAGCAGAAGCTAGGGATCCTCCAGACTTTACAGCCCTTGAGCCCAGAGGGGACGCCGGCCTCTGCATCTACACGCCGGAGGTGGGAAGAAGTCGTCGGTGCTGCAGGGGACCGCGCTTCCCCATGCCCTTTTGTTGTACAGTGCGAAAGCGGCGAATTCCGGGGAAACTGGCTTCTTATTCTAAGTCTTTGTGAGCAAGTCGTGTGATTTCCCGAGTCTAGGTGCCCTATACAGGAAATGGGAATATTTATTTCCAAACATCCCCTTTGGCTTCTGCGTGTCTGGGGCTCTCGAGGGACTGGGACCGAAAGCCTACGTTGCCACCTGGAGACGGGTAAAGGGCGCTCGCGGCCGCAGAGTCCTAACCCCACCCGAAGCGGTGTCTGGGTACCCCGGCGGGCGGGTTCTGAGAAGTGTCTAGAGGCCCAGGTCTACTGCCAGGAGATCCTATCTTCACCCTTGCAGGGGACTTGGCTTCACTTTATTAATTCAAGGGAAATAAACTTCTCCAGGGCACCCTGGGAACACGTATTCGTTCATCAGCTTCACTCTGGGAAGGGACAAGCGGAAGACGTTTCTGATCCCCCATTCTTGGGAATGAGAGAAGCTCCGAGGGTTTTCTTAGAAATAACTCCATTGTGAAGATGACCCCCACCCCAGGATATAAGCGCATTTCTCCGGGTTTCCCAGGTGAAAGCTGGGCCGTCGTATTGACTTTTCTTAATTTTATGGGAGAATACTTTTTTTCCCCCCAGTTTTGGAACTTTGCGCCATCCTTGTAGGCAACTCTCCACCCTCGACTTCATTTTTTCTTGTGTGCTTGACCAAGAAACCTGGAAAGCGCAGCGGCAGCCCTTGGCCTCGGGCCTATCTAGGCGGTCTTGTAACTTTCTGTGATTGGTTTGGAGCTAATAGTAGATTTGGAAGGCCTTGCATTCCTGCCGGGAATCCGTAGACTATATTTTGCTTTCTGCAAACTCAAAACCTTTACTTTACAGAGAAAAAGATGGGGAAAGAGCATGTAGAAGACAATGCCCCTGGGCAGATTCTGTGTCTAATTGTTAAGTGTGGACGCAGCAAGGCTAAGTGCCCCCAGGGAGTTGTGAGGTTTATACCAGAAATCTTCAGAGTTCAGTTCTGGGACTTCTCGCAAATACGGATTTTTCCTCTCGTTTTGCCCCTTCTGATTTTGCTCTTTAGAGTAAAGGGACTTTTGGAGCCCAGATACACCCTGCTGAAAGATTTGCCAGTGGAGAGCACTGTGTCAGTACTTTCTTACATCTAGTTTCCAATCTCTTCTCTTGTTTTGTCTTGTATTTTCTTATCTTTTCTTCAACTTTTCATAAATCAAGCTGTAAAATAAACATATCTTTGTTTTCTTTCCTACATAATTTTGAGAATGTAGTAATTGAATGCTTCTGAATTTTTTGATAAAGACATTTAGTTTGTGCTGCAATGTGAGCATCACAGACTGGAAGACAATGAGGTCTTAGCCTTTTGTGTATGACCATTCTGAATTTGGGGAGAGAGATCTTGGTTTTTCCTTTCCTGGGCTTCAAAGCCATGTGTAGTGGATAGGTGAGAAAAATGTAAAAAAGAAAAAAAAAATCCTGAAGATTAAAAAGGTATTTTATTGTCTTTGAAATTACTGTATTAAAATTTCACACTCTCAAGCATTTGTTCTGAATTTAGTATTCTGATTTCCAGATGATAGCATATGCATAAACATAGATATGTTTGTTTATGTATTTGGTGGTTCAGATTATGAAATTAATTCAGTATGCTAGTTTTAAAGTACCAACTATCCTAATGAGCTCCTAAGATAGATTGCTTTCCTTCATGCTTTCCTCCTCTCCCTGTATGCACCTTATAACAAAGAACAGAGATGCCTCCTTTATTGTGTATTCCTGAGAACAAATGCCATTTGAGAAATGTTTTGTAGGTTTCCTGGTACTATAAAATTAACTAGCAAAAAAGTATTAGAATTAAAATATTGATCTAATTTCTAGAGATTTAGGATATATTTGTTGTTATTTGTGAAATTATTCACCAGCTATTTTTAAAATGATGCAAAATTGCTTATGTTGTTAAGTACAGGAACTTTTAATAAGTTTAAATGTAGGGAAATGTACCATTTGAAAGTATTGATTAATTAGGAGTAATGTTTTAAAAAAATATTAGGCTGACTATGCAATTCTGTTTTGACCATTAGTTTGTGGTTGCTTCTACACATTTGGATGATAATTTGTATTTAAGCCAAAAAGTACATTACACAGTATATTCTTTATTTAAACCATGGTTTTACATTCACTGTTCTCTCCCTCTTCTGCTCCTGTGAGGGTAAGCCTAAATCTGCAGAGGACTAACTACACCACAGCATAGCTTGCTTAGGGCTATGTATCAATAGGTTCATTCTTAACCAGCATGTCACTTATAAACACTTTCTCATCAGTAATGAAACATTAGTTGAATGATTGAAAGAATAATTAGTTCATGGTTCCCTACTAGAACTTTATTTTTTTCTACCAGCAGGTTTGTTTTGACTATTTTCAAATCCAAGATCAAAGTATGTTTCTAAAATACATATAGAAACCTTAAAACTTAGTGAAGTGAAAGAGTGTAAGTTTGTTTATGTTCTCTGACATAAGCCAAACATTATTCACATCAAGTTTTATGCGTGTTATATATATGTATTAATTACGTGTATTACATATGCAGTAAATAATAATTCCCTCCCAATTATTGTAAAATCAAATAGAAGCACAAGCCTCCAATAAATACCTTAAATTATCTGAGTTGATCCAGTTGGTAAGCAGAAAATACTTTTAAAAAATTACATTAAAAATATATTTTCATGACATCCTTCAAAGTAGCAAACCTCAGGAGGGCAATTTTATATCCTTTTTCTAGGGGACATTTGGCAATGTCTGGAGACATTTTTGGTTGTCACAACTGGCATCTAATGCATGGAGGCCAGAGATGCTGCTAAACATCTCACAGTGAATAGCATAGCCCCCCTCCCCACAACAAAATGTCAATAGCACCACTGTTAAGAAACCCTGCTTCAAAGGAACTCAAAATAATCAACAAGGCACATACATGCAAAATCTGCTAAAATTCTGTTCATTCTGGAGTTGAAGCACTTCTAAAGAAATCAGTGCCCTTTTAATTTCACCTTAGGTCTAGGCCACACCAATAAAATCTGTTCCTAAGAACCTACTATAATTTTGTTTCTTTTTAAAATTTATTGTAAATGATACTTATGGTGACTGAATATTTATAAATTTAGAAGTGTCTCTGGGGAAAGTGGGGTTTTGTTTCTATCACGTTGGAATCTATGTTCTTTGAATAATTGGTGGGACAAACAATAGAGGTTGAAAGTTATTGTTCAGCCCGTCTCCATTTTACAAGTGAATAAATCATGAAGACCAAAGAGGTTAAATGATCACTCATAATACACAACTAGTTAGTAGCAGAGATATGTTTAAAACACAGATTCAAACCTCTATTTGTCACATACCTTGCCTTCTCTACCCAAAGAAGATGGTATAATGCACACTGAGTTTGAGGGCAGAGGATCTGAATCACGCATAAATATTTATTGGTGGCTGCCATGTATAAGGTCTTATGCTGTTTCCTGATGCTGTGACTTTCAGAGTTTGATGCACTCTAGTTCAGGATCTCAGAGAGATTGAAACTATTCTGGGTCTTGTCAAATGGTGTTCCCTTGCAAGCCCTAAAAAGTCCTTGAATCTCAAATGTGGCTCTGGGACTTCAATTATCTTCTTTGTGTGGTGGGAACATTGGAGTCTGGGTTTACTGAAGACCTTTCTCTGAGTCATCACACTGTATACTAGCAGGAAAATGGAACTGAATCCAGCCTCTTGGGAGGAGAGATTGGACTTGAGGTGCTGTAAGGCATGGTTTAAGTGAAAAAAAAAAAAAAAAAAACCCTCCAAACTCTTTTGTCAGGTCTTTCAAAAGAATAACAGTGCTGCTCACTAGCATTTCTGTAATTAACAAGCTGTCAACATTTCTATTATGACCACAGAAGTCTATTACAGACCACAGAATTGTGATAAATGTTTCTTTAGGTCTGAAATGTTAGCCTTCATCTTCTTTTCAGCCTAAGGCAATTTTTGAAACCAATTTTGTTTCAATCATTTTGGATCAGTTGTGTGGTAATTTTGGAAGTGCAGATGCTCTAGGCCCACCTATTGAAATAAAGATTTTTAAATGGAAACACAGAGAGGAGTCTGCTTAAGCCCTAGTGGGGACCAGCTGCAAAGCTCTGGCAGGGAATTATATAGGCAGACAGTAAGAGCAGATTTAGAAAAAATTAAGAGGCAGAGAAATGTGTGCATGTTTCCTTTAACAGCAGATTTTTTACCCCCTCCAATCTTTCAAACTATGGAATTTTAATCCTCCCTTTTTTCTGTTTTGTATTTTATTTGTTATTACTTTCCCTATTATTCCTAGGTTTTGGTGAAATGAATGTAAGAGAATTTGTTATTACAGCTATTAGAATTTGGGGCTGAACTGCTTTTTTGGAATTTTAATACTTAATTTTCACCTTTTAGTTAAATTTTCTTTCTATCCCTCTCATCTCCTTTCTTCTTGACTGTCTTTTTATCCTTGTCAGTCCTTTTGTGGACTCTGAAATTTCATATTTCCCAATGATTGTCGTTCTCTTATTGTAATAATTTGCATTTATTTTCTCTCTTTTCTGTTTGTTCTGATTCCATGATTCCTTCCTCCTGCTTGCCAATTTTCCATTGCCAAATACCTCCTCACTAAACTAAGCCTTGTTAAAATTGTGAGGTTGGCAAAGACAAAATGCTCACTCAAGGAAGCTGATGGGAGACAGGAGTGGTTCTCAGAGAAGAAGGATATGTTGTCACTATAATAATGTTTTGGGACAGTGATACTTCTCAAACTAAACTTTATGAAAATAGATAAAATAGTGGAAGCAGCAAGGGCTCTAGACAATTTAGGTTTAAAACATTGCACTAGCCACATGATTTTAGGCCCCAGTTTCCATATTGGATAAACAGTAGAGCACTCATCACATATAGTAGTTGCAGGGATTAAGTGAGATTATGAATGACTGTTCCTTATATAGTGCCTGGCTCATAATAAATTCTCAGCATGTATTACTTCCCCTCTTGTGGAAAACCACCCACTCAATCTGTTATTTTGACCCTCTATATTAGTTATGTCTCATTTTCTGTCTTGGTTTTGGTCTTGTAATCCTTTAGTGTTCTGATTAGGTCTCTTGAAACTTTCCAAGCAATAGGTTCTTTTGAAATAGGCCTTCCTGTTCTGTGAACCATTGTTTTTGCATTAATTTGGTCTAAAGAAGTCGATAGATAGCTTACATGAAATTCCCCAAATGCTTACTGTGTTAGTTTCCTGTGGCTGCTATAACAAGTTACCACAAACTGGGTGGCTCAAAACAACAGAAATGTATTCTGTCACAGTTCTGGAGGCCACACGTCTAAATCAAGTGCAGTGCTCCTTCCAGAGACTCTAGGGGAGAATCAGTTTCTTGCTTCTTTCAGCTTTGGTGGCTGCCAGCATTTCTCAGTTTGTGGCTGCATCTCTCTGATCTCTGCCTCTTTTTTCACATCCCTTCCCTTCCCTTCCCTTCCCTTTCCTCTTGCACTTGCTCTGTCTCTGAAAATTGCCTCTGCTTATATTTTATAAATGCGTGTGACTGCATTTAGGGCCTACCTGTATAATCCAGAATTATAAAGAATTATAAACTCCTCCTCTCCAGATTCTTACCTTAATTATATCCTTTACCAAAAAAGGTGATATTCACAGAATCTAGGAGTTTGAGGGCCTTTTTTTTTTTCAGCCCACCACATCCACTTATATGACAAACGTAATAGTCTCAAGTGTTTCTTGGAAGTAAACTGAGAGAATAGAATATTATAAGTGGTCAATCTACAAGTAGAGAAATGGTCCTTTTGGCTTTGATTTTTATAAATGATAGACTTTTACCTGAACATTATTCAATGTTGAGATTGCCAAGATCCCAAAGGAGAGTTTTTATTGATTTCTTCATTTTCATATTGAGCTTTGCTTTTAAAGCTCCCTTGCGACATTAAATGAAATGAACAACTCCAGTAGTAGATTTATTTTATGGGATAAAAGAGAAGATTCCATCCATCTTCGCATGTTTTTGGTATAGAGTGAAAACATAATATGGTAATATATTGAATTACAATTCACAAATTTGCAGTTTACTTGTATTTTTCTTTATTTCAGTGAGTTGAAATGATAATTTAGAATTCTGCTGTATTTGCTAGTCCATCAATGGTTATCTTTTCTTTCCCTGCTCTCTTAATTGTTACATATGACTCTATTATTGCTTATAAACAAGACACAATATTTTCCCCACCAAGATGCATTGTTCTTCCTACCATGTCATTACTTTCCCCATTCTTCTCCCCATTGAAATAGGATCAGCCTTTTAGAGTATTTTCATTTCCCCACTTTTCTCCTCCTCAGTTACCCCAATCCCAAAGTTTTCTGAAATGATATAATACCTAGCATTTTACTTGTAGGTGTCTTCTGTTTTAAGAATACTTATTTAACAGCTACATCACACAGTTTTAGAAGGTCTGTTCTTAGTACACACACAGAGAGACAGACAGACACACGTATTCCTCTCCATTCTTTCCCACTGCTGTGGTTCACATTAATATTTAGATTTTTTTCTCATGTATTTTCCTCACCTGGAGTGCTGTTTTCCCCCTGCTGGGACTACATTTTATGTTTTCCTCTTTATAAAAGCAATATATGTTCATTGCAATAAATATCCATATTTGTACAGAGTCAAAATGGAAAGTATTTTGGAATGCCACTATTCCAGAGATAATCACTATCAGTGCTAGGTGTATACGCTTATAGACTTTTTTTCTACACACACACACACAGATAGATTTTTTTCTTTTGAGAGAAATGCTGTCATATTATCCATACTGTTTTATAACCTTTTTTTTTAATGACAACATTTTGTGAACATTTTTCCTGATAATAAATACATGTTATCATTTAGAATGGCTGCATTGTATTCCACAGGATGCCTGCCGTAACTTACCTAACCAGTCCCTACTGATGTTTGCTTAAGTTGATTGTCCAGTTTTTCACCATTAAAAATAATGAAGCAATGACCATCTTTATGTGTTGTCCAATTTTTTTCCTTCAAATTCTTGCAAGTGAGATGAATGGGTTAAAGGGTTTACATTTCTTAAAAACTGATACATGTTTCCAAATTGTCATAAGAAGGATTTTTACCAATTTATACTTCTATCCATACTGCATGAGTCTTCCTTCCTTACTTCTTTCCTTCTTTTTTTCTCCCTGAAACATAGAAACTAGAAATGCAATCCCTTTCACCCCTAGCCCCATTTCCTTTCTAGCCCCCTTTCTCCTGAAAGAGTGTAAATTTTTCTCTGTGACATTTCTTCCCCCTTCTCCTGCTTCTCAGCTAATAGATCCTAGTCTTCAGAATGTACTGGAAACCTGCTTCCATTCCAGACCTGGGTTTGTCTTCTGACAGCCTGGGTTCTCTTCTTTCTCTGGCAGTCTTGCTTAACATGAGTGTATCTAGATTGTGCTTGTTCTCAGAATATTAATAGGGTAGAAGCTGGGTGGGGTTGCTTAAGGAGCCAAGAAGACTCACAGGGCTGGAAGAAGACAGGAGTAAGTGTGCTACCATGCAGGAAAGGGAGGCTCTCGACCAGGGCCTCAAGGACTTGGTGGGATGTGCAGAGATTCAGGTTGGAGATAATGAAATGGGCTGGAGACTTTCTGGAGATGAGAACCAGGGTTCTAAGAGATTCCTCAGACCAAAAAGTGCCTCTAGTGTGTATTTTCCAGAGTTTAGTTTTACCACTGCTGAAATCCGACCATTATTTATTGGTTGATATTTCTTTCCTCACAGGTTTGAAATGCCACTTTTATCACATATTAAATTCCTATATATACATAGATATTCCTCTAGACTTTCTATTCTTGTTCATTGATATGTCTGTTTATTCCTACAGTTCCACTACTGTATTTCAGATACATTTTAATATTTGACAGGGCATGTCATTCTTCAGCATTTTTAAAGGAAAATTCTTTGGCTGTTCTGTGAGTAATTTTTCTTCCAGATGAGCTTTAAGGTCAGTTTTATCAAGTGTCTTTTTCACAACCCCAGATTCCAGTGGCAGTTTTCATGGAATTACATTGTTTCACAAACTGGCCCTATAACTGGAGGCAAGGAGAGACTGGAGAAAGAGGCAGCCATTCAGGATTGGTAGGTGGCAGGTGTAATAAGCAAGGGAACTTATTTATGAGACTTGTCTTGGGTGATTGCAGGTTGAGTAGATCTCTGCATCTGCTCACCAAATCTTAAAGCTTATATAGAGGCCTTAAACTAGGTTTGGTTATGTATTCAGTCCAGATGGTCTCAACAATACCTTTCTCTCTCAAAGCTATGTCCTTGAAAATGGCTTCTCTTGTGGGAATGGAGGTAGAGCAAGGACAGGGAAGGAGGTGAGGAGCCTCTGATTGCTTAGGTCCAGCTCATGGGTCAACTAGTGGTCACAATCTTTTGATGACCTTCTCCAGTGCTCCACCCTGTGACTGGCTCTTACAGTCTTACATGCTGTCTCTTCCCCCATGTGCCTTGAGCTGTCAGAAGAGGTTTCTCTAGCATGTAGATGGCTTGTTTGGCAGCTATCTGACCATCCTGGTGAGATGTCCCATTGCAAATTACAGTAGATGACACCTTTTCCAGGCATAATGGGGGCTTTGGTGTTCTCAGCAGCGTAGCAGATTGATCCATGGTGAGAGTCAGGCAATAGCTGTTTCCTGCAACGTCTGTATCTTTATGGTATTGCGTATCTTGACAGGGGTCCCTAGTCTGGCATATGGGGCAATAGGTCCTACTAGTTGATCATTCAAATGTAATAAATCTTAGGACAATACTTTAGTCCTCCTGGCCAAGATGGTTTTACCTGTTAGTAATTTAATCTGCTGCTTTGATGATCTATTTTTCCTTTCTATCAACCTTGCTGCTTGTTGATTATAGGGGAGATGGGACCTTCATTCAATGTCATGTTCTTTTGCCCAGTCTTGCATATCATGACCTTTGAAATGTGACCCCCAATCACTATCTGATGATGATACCTGTACATGGTACTCAGCTTCTCTAATCCCTAACAGTGGCAGCCTGGTTTGTATAATGGCAGGGGAAAGTATGTATTAGGTCAGATGCACACAAACCAAGGCATATTTAGAACCTTCACTTGGAGGGAAAGGACTAATATAATCAACTTGCCACTCCCTCACTGCTTGGGAACTCCAATATATGGCCCCAGACTCCTTTGGCAATTGCCTTGGGTGTTGTTTAGAACACAAAGTACATGTTGTTACTATATTAACCATGCCATTGTATTTCAAAGGCAATCCAGTGTCTTTGACAATGTCATCTCACCCATGTGCTATGTGGGTGGTCACTATGCAACCGATCTGTTGTTGAAAGGTCAGTTGCTAGGACTTGTACCTGAGCTAGGGCATCAACATCCTGATTGCCAGGGTGTGTCAGGCATACGGAAGACAGTAAGGACTGCCTCAAGCTCTTCCAGGCAAACCCAAAGTCTTTTCACATATGCTGACCCTACAAGGGATTTTTCATGATCATCCACCCCTCAGCTTCCCATTTTCCAAGTCATGGGGTCAGTCCCTTTAGTACAGCCCAACTGTCAGTACAAAAGTTTAATGACAAGGGTTCATGAGTTATCACCAGCCAAACTACTCTGAGATCAGCCCACTGGCTGCTGTGGTTTGTTCCTGTTTCCAGGCTTCTGTATACCAGATACCAGTGGGAATTTCCCCACTCCCTCTCTACAGGTTGCAGGGGCTGCCACAGGAATAGAGGTGGAAGCATTTGGATCATCTACATACTCTGCAGGACTTAGTAGCACTTGTGTTTCTAGAGACACTGGGCTGGCAGACAGGGTGCTCCTCTGCTGCAAGTAGGCATGCCACATGTCAAAGTGGGAGTCTGAGCCATGGCAGAGATGAGCTGATGGATCATATTCTCTATCCACCCCTTGACAGGAAGGGATGTTCTTACCATGATATGCTATTCTTTTGTAAGAGGATCTAACTTGAGGAGCACTGTGTCAGGAGCTGTTGCTCAATGGGGGAGTGGGTATATTTTGACTTTCTGACCCTTTCCAGAACTGAGACCAAAATCCTACAGGTACTTTCTCCTTCTCTTGTCTCTGCTGCAACACCCAACCCATGCCTTCCAGAGTCAAGGATATATCTAACTTAAATAGTATCCCTGTGTGGAAAATGCCCAGAGCTTTATTCTGCCTCACTGGTATTTTTGTCTTTTCAAAGGAAGCTTGTTGCTCTGATCTCCAGTCTCACATTATCTCCCGCACAAATGTTGCAGCAAAGCCTGCAGAGTGTCCTGCAGCAGAGGCAAATTGTCACATGTTAACATTATATAATCAATGTAATGGGTCCATTTTACTGTGGTGGGGAAGGACAGGGATAGATCTTGGGCTACCACCCAGAAGATACTGTAGGGAACAAAACCACAACTGACTGCCAAACAACCATCAAAAAAAACAAAACAAAACAAAACAAAACAAAACCTGGAACTTAGCAAAAAAGATCTTCTTTAACTGGAAACATAAAGAGGGAACCATATCAAGAGGGTAGGAAAGATGTGCTCGTGATATAATCAGGCCCCGTACACTTCAGCTGGGTGACCCACAAACTGGAGAATAATTAAATTGCAGAGGCCCTTCCACAGGAGTGAGAGTTCTGAGCCCCATGTCAGGCTCCCCAGCCCAGGGGTTCTGGTGTTGAGAGGAGGAGACCCTGGAATATCTGGTTTTGAAGGCCAGCAGGGCTTAATTGCAGAAGCTCCACAGGACTAGGGGAAACAAAGACTTCACTCTCTTGGGAAGCACACACAGAATCTCATGTGTGCTGGAACCAAGGGCAGAGGCAGTGATTTCATAGGAATCTGGGTCAGACCTACCTGCTGGTTTTGGAAGGTATCCTGGGGATATCAGAAGTAAGAAAACAATAATCCCACAACTTGTGGAAGGAGTCCACAAACTCAAGCCACACCCTAGCTTGGGACCAGCTGGACCCTGGCCCTTGGGTGACAGGAGGGGAGTGCACTGCTGGGATGCAAAGGATGTCTCCTATAGAGGGCCACTTCTCCAAGGTCAAGAAATGTAACTAACCTACATAAAAATACAAATAGAAATTTAGACAAAATGAGATGACAGAGGAATATGTTCCAGGCAAAGTCACAAGATAAAACCCCTGAAGAAGAAATAAGAGATGATGAAATAGGCAGTCTACCCAAGAAAGAGTTTAGAGTAATGATGTAAAGATGATCAGATAACTTGGGAGGAGAATAGAAGCACATAGCAAAGTTTTTAGTAAAGATTTAGAAGATACAAAGAATACCCAAACAGAGTTGAAGAATACAATTACAGAAATGAATAATACAATAGAAGGAACTAAGAACAGACCAAATGAGAAGAACAGGTCAGTAAGCTAGAAGACAGAGTAGTGGAAATCACTACCACAGAATAATAAAAAAAAAAAAAAGAAGAATCAAAAGAAATGAGGATAGTTTAAGAGACCTCTGAAACAATGTGCAGCATAATATTAAGGGTCCCAAAAAGAGAAGAGAGACAGAGAAAGGACCTGAGAAAATACTTGAAGAGATGATAGCTGAAAACTTCCCTAACTTGGGAAAGGAAACAGTAACCCAAGTCCAGGAAGTGCAGAGAGTCCCATACAGGATTAACCCAGAGAGGTACACACTAAGGTACATAGTAATCAAATGGACAGAAATTAAAGATAAGGAAAAATACTAAAATCAGCAGGAGAAAAGCAACAAATAATATACAAGGGAACTCCCATAAGGCTATCAGTTGATTTTTCAGCAGAAACTCTATAGGCCAGAAGAGAGTGGCATGATATATTTAAAGTGATGAAAAGGAAAAACCTACAACCAAGATTACTTTATCCAGCAAGCCTCTTATTCAGATTTGATGGAGAAATTAAAAGCTTCACAGATAAGCAAAAGCTGAAAGATTTCACCACCAACAAACCAGCTTTACAACAATGTTAATGGAACTTCTCTAAGTAAAAAAGAAAAGGCCACAACTAGGAACAAGAAAAGTAATTGTGAGGGGAGGAGGGTAGAAATGCAGGGTATCTAAAATACATTTGAAATTAAAAGACGAGCAACTTAAAACAATCATGTATTTATATAGATTTCTATACCAAAACCTCATAGTAATTGCAAACCAAAGATCTATTAATAGGTATACACACAAAAAAGAAAGAGGAATCCAAATGTATATAGTCATCAAACCACAAGATAAGAGAACAAAATGATGAAAGAGAAAAAGAAAACCTACAAACCAATACAAAACAATTAACAAAATGGCAATAAGAACATACATATCAATAATTACCTTAAATGTAAATGGATTAAGTGTTCCAACCAAAAGACATAGACCAGCTGAATGGGTACAAAAACGATCCGTATATATGCTGTCTACAAGGGACCCATTTCAGAGCTAGAGACATATACAGGCCAAAAGTGAAGGAATGGAAAAAACTATTCCATGCAAACAGAAACCAAAAGAAAGCTGGAGTAGCAATACTTATATAAGATGAAATAGATTTTAAAATAAAGACTGTTATAAGAGATAAAGAAGAACACTACGTAATGCTCAAGGGATCAATCCAAGAAGAAGATGTAGCAATTGTGAGTATATATACACCCAACACAGGAGCACTTCAATATATATGTTAACAGACAGAAAAGGAGAAATTGACAATAACAATAATAGTGGGGGAATATTAACACCTCACTTACTTCAATGGACAGATCATCCAGACAGAAAATCAGTAATTAAATACAGGCCTTAAATGACACATTGGACCAGATGAACTTAACTGATATTTATACAGCATTCCATTTGAAAGCAGCAGATTGTTCTTCTCAAGTGCACATGGAACATCCTCCAGAATTGATCACATGCTGACCCACAAAGCAAACCTTGGTAACTTTAAGAAAATTGAAATCATATCAAGTGTCTTTTCTGATCACAACGCTATGAGATTAAAAATCAACTACAAGAAAAAACTGCAAAAATTACAAACACATGGAGACTAAACAATATGCAACTAAACAACCAATGGATCACTGAAGAAATCAAAGAGGAAATAAAAAATATACAGACAAATGGAAATGAAAACACGATGATCCAAAACCTCTGGGACACAGCAACAGTATTTCTAAAAGGGAAGTTTATACAAGCTTACCTCAGAAAAGAAGAATCTCAAATAAACAACCTAACCTTACCCCTAAAGCAACCAGAGAAAGAAGAACAAACAAAACCCAAAGTTATTGGAAGAAAAGAAATCATAAAGATTAGAGCAGAAATAAATGAATAGAAACTAAAAAAATTTTTAAAGATCAATAAAATTAAAAGATCGATAAAACTAAAAACTAAAAGCTACCTGTTCTTTGAAAAGATAAACAAAATTGATAAACCTTTACTCATCAAAAAAAAAAAAAAAAAAAAAGAGGGCCCAAATTAATAAAATGAGAACTGAAAAAGGAGAAGTTAACAACCCATGGAAATGCCATGGAAATATAAGGGATCATAAGAGGCTACTATGAGCAACTATATGCCAGTAAAAAGGACAACCTAGAAGAAATGGACAATTTCCTAGAAAGGTGCAATTTGCCAAGGCTGAAGCCCAATTACCAGTACTGAATTTGAATTAGTTATTAAAAAATTCCCAACAAACAAAAGTCCAGGACCAGAAGGCTTCACAAGTGAATTTTACCAAACATTTAGAGAAGACTTAACACCTATCCTTCTCAAATTATTCCAAAAAATTGCAGAGGAAGGAACACTTCTGAACTCATTCTATGAGGCCACTATCACCCTGATACCAAAACTAGACAAAGATATCACAAAAAAGAAAATTAAAGGCCAATATCACTTATGAATATAGATACAAAAATCCTCAACACAATATTACAAATTGACTCCAACAATGCATTTAAAGGATCATACACCACGATCAAGTGGGATTTATCCCAGGAATGCAAGGATTTTTCAATACTCACAAATGAAACAATGTGATACACCACATTAAAAAATTCAGGAATAAAAGCCATATGATCATCTCAATAGATGCAGGAAAAGCTTTTGATAAAATTCAACATCTATTTATGATTAAAAACTCTCCAGAAAGTGGGCATAGATGGAACATACCTCAACATAATAAAGGCCATATATGACAAACCCACAGCTAACATCATACTTAATAAGGAAAAGCTGAAAGCATTTCCTCTAAGATCAGGAAAAAGAGAATGATGCCCACACTTGCCACTTTTATTCAACATAGTTTTGGAATTCATAGTCTTAGCAATCAGAGTAGAAAAAGAAATAAAAGGAATCCAAATTGGGAAAGAAAAAACAAAACTTCCACTGTCTGCAGATGACATGATATTATACATAGAAAATCCTAAAGACACTACCAGAAAACTACTAGAGCTCATCAATGAAATAAAGATGCAGGATACAAAATTATTATACAGAAATCTGTTGCATTTCTATACACTAACCACATAATAGCAGAAAAAGAAATTAAGGAAACAATCACATTTACCATTGCATCAAAAAGAATAAAATATCTAGGAATAAACCTACCTAAGGAGGCAAAGGTCCTGTACTCCAAAAGCAATAAGACTGATGAAAGAAATTGAAAATGTCACAAACTGATGGAAAGATATACCATGTTCTTGGATTGGAAGAAATATTTTTTAAATGGCCATATTACCCAAGGCAATAAACAGATTCAGTGCAATCCCTGTCAAATTACCAATGACATTTTTCACAGAACTGGAACAAAAATGTTGAAACTTGTATGGAAATACAAAAGACCCTGAATAGACAAAACAATCTTGAGAAAGAAGAATGGAGCTGGGAGAATCATGTTCCCTGACTTCAGAATACAGTACAAAGCTACAGTAATCAAAATAGTTTGGTACTGGCACACAAATGGGCAGAAGACCTAAATAGATATTTCTCCAAAGAAGACATACAGATGGCCAACATGAAAAGATGCTCAGCATCACTAGTTGTTAGAGAAATGCAAATCAAAACTACAGTGAGGTATCTCCTCACACCAGTCAAAATGGCCATCATTAAGAAGTCTACAGGTAATAAATACTGGAGAGGGTGTGGAGAAAATGGAACCCCCTTACACTGTTGGTGGGAATGTAAATTGGTGCAGCCACAATGGAGGACAGTATGGTGATTCCTTAAAAAACTAAAAATAACTTACTATATGACCAACAACCCCATTCCTGGGTATATACCCAGAGAAGAATATAATTTGAAAAGACACATGCACCCCAATGTTCACAGCAGCACTATTCACAATAGCCATGACATGGAAACAACCTCAATGTCCATCAACAGATGACTGGATAAAGAAGTTGTGGTATATTTATTCAATGGAATACTACTCAGCCATAAAAAAATAAAATAATGACATTTGCAGCAGCAGGATGGACCTGGAGATCATCATTCTAAGTGAAGTAAGCCAGAAAGAGAAAGAAAAATACCATATGATATTGTTTATATGTGGAATCTAAAAAACAAGAAATAAACTTATTTACAAAACAGAAACAGACTCACATGGAGAAAAAACTTAGGGTTACCAGAGGAGAAAGGGGGTGAGAAGGGATAAATTGGGAGTTCAAAATTTGCAGATACTAACTACTATATATAAAATAGGTAAGCAAAAGTTTCTACTGTATGGCACAGGCAACTATATTCAATATCTTATACTAACCTATAATGAAAAAGCATATGAAAACAAATATATGTATATATATGTATGACTGAAACATTATGCTGTACACCAGAAATTAACACAACATTTTAAACTGACTATACTTCAATTAAAAAAGAATGATTAAAAAATATATTTTGGGGCTGTGCAGGTAACCTTATTGCCCTTCTATTATTGCCCTTCCCACATGAAGGCAATTTGATCTTAGTTATCAGAAACCTGTACTTGTCAGAGTCTTTTTTTTTTAAATAAAACTCCTTGAAGAGGAAGCACTTTTGCAGGAACATATATTTATAGTAATAATGTATATTTATACAAAATAACCTAAAGAAAATTTAGCATCATTTCATGTTTGGCAATGCTTCCCATGTAATTTAACATGTCAAATAAACCTGATTAGTTTAATTCCCTTTTATAAGAAAAGAGAACATATCTTTGAGATGTTCCAGGGGCCCTCTAGAAAATCCTAAAGTTAATTCAAAGTCAACAGAACTTCATTTAGACTTTGATTTGAGGTACGTTTTTTAAAAATATCAAAAGATTTGAAACAATTGAATAGGATCATAGGCCACTGTGAAACAATACTTAGTTATGCAGTTAATCAAAGTAATCATTAAAGACTTCAAAGACAAATACAGAAAGTTACATGGTTGTAAAAAAAAAAGTAGCTCTTTTTTTTTTGGAGGGGGAAGTAATTAGGTTTATTTGTTTTATTTTTAGAGGAGGTACTGGGGATTGAACCCAGGACCTAATGCATGCTAAGCATGTGCTCTACTGCTTGAGCTATACCCTCCCCTGAAAAGTAGCTCTTTTAATGGCAGTGACTCAGTTTTCTTAAGTAATCAAAGATCTGATAAAGACAACATGAAGCAGAGGAAATTACTTTGATAAAACCAGAATCTCTCTTTTCTAGGCAGATTACTTAAAAGTTGAAGAAAAACCTTTCATAAACTCATTAGGAACAGGCCAGTAGTCCAAACTAACTTTGTCCTTTCAGCAGAATAAAAAAAATCATTTCATTTTTACATAAGTGCACTCCTGATATTAAAGATTATTTTTCTTTAAGCCAATTAAATAGAGCTCTTTTACAAATTAATTTTGGCAATACCCTCCAAAGATAGAAAAGCATCACATATACATAACAAATATTCATAGGCATACATCAGCATATAGACAGATATAGAGGCCCCATATCTTTTGTTCCAAAACCTTAGCCAGAAATCAGATACAACAATATAAAACTCATACATTTCTAAACCAGTTGAATCCAAATGTGTCTCTGGCAGGTGGAACAAGTTAAGATTGCCCGCTCACATGGCTCGAGCTTCTTACTAGTATTGTGGAGAAGACTTTTAAGGTTTGCATTTGGCCTTCACCAGTCATCTTATGGAGGCTGTGGACTAGATTGTGGGCAAGGGAGCTTCTATAAACGTCTGTATTTTAGTCTCTTACCCCTCTTTTTTCTCTTCAGGCAATCATGGGCAGTGTTTTAGTTATCTCCTGAGGTGTTTACATGTCAGATACAATTTACAACTTCAAGGGACAGAGAATGAATGCAAGTTTTCTCCTAGGAGTTTTGGGATATATTATTCTGCTCTTCTGCCTTGTCTGCCAGTCTCCAGGCTAGCAGAATCATGGACAACTGCATGCCCATCTCTAACTTTAACTTTTCTTCCAAATTTCTAACTCAAGTTATTCTCCAGTTGGGCTGAACTGCCCACAGAGAGGCCAGCCCACTGTGGCAGGCATTCCTTTCTCTTTCCCACAGTTCTCTGTATGCAGTTTCTCAAACAAGCTTGTTAAAGAAGCCATGTTTTTGGGGTGTCCTCATACTCATGCAGTGGTCCACAAGCATCTGACATATGGGTCGCCCCCTCCTCACATAGAGGTCAATGGTTGGGATTTCCACTGCAGATGACTCTGAAGGCCCGTTACTTCCATCTCCTTGCTGGCTCACCAGGTTTTGGTTTACAAACTCACCATCCTGAACACAGAAGGCAAGAAAGAACAAAGAAAGAGGCAGACTACTCCAGATTGGTAAGTGGCGGGTTTAACAAGCAAGGGAACTGGCTTACAAGACTTGTCTGGAGTGAGTTCAAGATGAGTCTACCTCTGAACCCACTCCCCAAATCTTAAAAATTTATAATAGAGGCCTTAACTGGGTTCAGTCACATATATAGTCCAGAAGCTCTCAGCGACACATTACTCCCTTAAGGCTACACCCTTGAAAATGAATCCCACTGTGTGAATGGTAAGCAGAGAGTACATTCCAAGGACATTGGAAAGGGTGAGGAGCCTCTGATTGCCTGGGTCCAGCCTGCAGGTTAACTGGAGGTCACGTCCTCTGGATGACCTCCTCCAACAAACTGCATTACATATTTTGGGATAAGTTGCATCTTTACAGTGTTGACTGTTCCCATTCCTATTTATCCAAATGTTGTTTTATATCCTTCAATAACATTTTATACTTTCCTCATATAGAAAAGCAATCATGAGAACTGAAAAAGCATCAGTGGCTTGACGCTATTATTGTAAAGGTCTTAAGTCCTGCACAACTCCAAAGATTTTGCAAGCATCGTTGTATTATAGCATGGTACAATAATTAACATTTACTATTGTTTAAAATGAATGAGGAAGTTTTTCCGTTGCATCCCCCTGACTTGGTAGATACAGATAATTGGAAGGGGAAGAGGAGCAGAAAATGAAGAATTGTCTAGAGCAGGGCCATGCTAATTGGCTTTTCCTATCTACCTTCTACTCCTGTGAATGCTCCCAGACTGAAGCCCAAGAAATAGTCTTTAATGAAATTGAGTGATTAGCCTGAGAAGGTATAGGTCTTTCAAAGTGGAGAATTTGTTCTTACTCAGGGCTCAGAAATTATGCTAGTGCATTCAAAAATCAGTAAGGAGCCTGAGGGATTTAGTGATACGGTGAAGAAGACATATGATTCTTCTGTTTACATGGGTGAAAAAGTACACTTTGAAACTCTAGGGAAAATAAAAGCTGTACAGGAAATCATGGCTCAAATATGAAACAAATTAAAACATGGCATGATTACACTCAACTGATAAAGACTAAAAGAAAATTTAATTGATTTTGTTGCTTGGAAATTTGATGCAAGTAAATTTTCAGATGACATGTGTAGTGACATAAAATTTCATCACCTCTACTTTTCTGCATTTTTTTTTTTTTAAGATCTCAGTAGGTGCAGGAGATTTAAATCCAACTTGGGCTATCTTGAAAAGGGAATCTATTGACTTACGGAACTGACTAGCTGACTCTTCCACATCTTACTTCTGCTTTGATCTCTGTTGTCATTGAAGGACAGGTTTTTTCATGTGGTAAGAAAAATACTTATCAGCAGCTTCAGCCTTACAAGGTTTTTGAAGTTTACCAGCTAAGGTAGAAATTTTTCTCCTATTGTTCTACACATACTGTTTAAGGAGAGACTGGCCTCACAGCACTCCACCTTGCTGAAGTCATTGATTTAATATCTCCAAACTATCATCCAAATAACATATGTGTATTTCTGTTATGGTAGTTATAACTATTAATATGTCTCCATTGTCAAATGGAGAGGTTTTTGAGAGCAAGGACTTTCTTCATCTTTATAAAACTAATGTTCAGCATACAGTGCCATAGTCTTCAGAGAAAGTGCCATAAACTTCAGAGAAAAGGAATATCTATAATAATCAGGATGGTCTTTCTGAGAGGTTAGGACTAGAAATCTGAAGAACGGATAGATCTTGATTGGCTCAAAGAGAAGAAACTTTCCAGTTGGGAGGAATATTGAACACGAAGCCATGAAAGCTTAAATAAGCATAGGGTCTTCATGAATTAGTGAGGGAACTGCTTAAAATAGATTTTGTTGAGAAATCAGGTTGAGATCAAATTATAGATCTTAAAATAGTGCAGAGGCATTCCAATTTGAAACAGAGGAAAATATAATCAATTTCTTTTGAATTATGAGTACCATGATGAAATAGCCATAAGAAAAATAAATATTTTTATAGGAAGGAATAGGAAGAATATAGAATAGATCAAAGGGGAAGTGTTATACCCAGTCTGTTACAGTAATCCGGATGTGAAATGATGTAACCATTTTTGAGCACTTATCATTCATTCATTATAATATCTGTTGAGTTTCTGTCATGTGCTAGGCAGAGCTAGGTGCTGGGGATACAAAGGTAAGCAAGAAAGGAATAAAATTAAAGAATTATGTGATGGAAAGGATAAAGATTAAGAGTAAATTAAAATTTAAAATTTTACTTAATAGGATTTTAGAAGTACGTAGGTATATTTGAAGGAAACAGACTTGCACCAAAAACAGAATTAAAGTACATGAACAGTAGAACAATGAATGGGACAGACTGATATTAAATGGTGTCTATGAGCTCTACAAGAACAAAAAAGGCTGTTTTTTCTTTCTTTCTTTTCTTTTGCATTTGCCTAGTATGGTTTCTACACACTTGGAAACCAACCAGCATTAGGATTATTGTCGAGAAAGGGCAGCAGAGTTGTCAAACAACTATATTTTATTGACTTGGTAATCCAAGGAGGTCATGAAGGTATAGACCAAATTTGGCCAGGAAGTCAGCTAATCCCGACACTAGGGATCAAATGAGAAAACAAAGGAGAGGTTTTTGTTTTAATATTAAAATACGAATTTTAATCATGCATTTTTGAAAATCCTGGCACACTTTAAGCCTGTTGTTTTTCCCACTGACTTGATTGCCATTGTTCTAGGAAATTCATTTTGCTTCACTTCTCCTATGACTATTTTCCCTATAAAGACTGTTCTTAGGCTGAAGTGGCATTTATTCCCTTGGAATTGCTTGTGAATTGAATTGGGATTATAACTATTATAACAAAATACTGCTGTAACCTATTCATTGTGGCCACCAAGGTGTTTTTGTGTGTTGGGGGAGGGGAAAACAGGCAGATGGGGTCTGTTTTCATGGAGCCTACCATATAGTGGATGAGACAGATATTTATACAATAATTGCACAAATAATTTAGAATTATAGCCACATTAAAGGCTGTGTAGATAAGTACATGAACTTTGAGAGGTAAACATGGTCATTGATGAGGCTGTGATACTTGAGTTGAGATTTGAGGAAATGAGTGGGAGATTATTAAATGAAGAAGGATAGGGCATTGAGGAGCCAGCAAGTGCACTGTCCCTGTGATGGAAAGGAGCATGTTAAGAACTGAAAGAAAGTCTGAAGGCTGGATTGCAGGGAGGAAGATAGAGTTGGTATAATATGAAGAAGCAGAGATAGGTAGGGACAGAATCATAAAGGGCATTGTAAGCCATGATAAGGATTTTGTCCTTTATTCTTAGAACAATAGGAAGCCATAGACATGTTTCAGGGAGTGTGTGTGTGTGAGACAGAGAGAGAGAAAAAGAGAGAGATAATATTAAATTTGCAATTAAGAATTGCTCTGTTGAGGGATGGATGGTGAATGGACAAGAGGGCCAGAGTAGATGTGCAGGAAAACCAATTTGGAAGCTGTTACAATTATCGAAGTGAGAGAAGGATGGCAACTTGGACTAAGATGGTGGCAACTGAAATGGAGAAAAATGGATGAATTTTGAAAGACAGTTAAGAGGTAAAATTGGTAGGATTTTTGATAGATTAGATGCACGGGACGACAGGAGAGGAAGACTGTTAAGGGTGATGCCTAGGTTTCCGGTATGCACAAATGGATACTGTTCCCATTTATGAAAAGAGATAATGGAAAAGGCACCGCATTAGTTGGAGAAAAACATGAATTGTGTTTTGGCTTATCATGTAGGCAGTTAGATATGTGGGTTTGGAACTCAGAGGATAGGTATCATGGAAAGTTGCTATTATTTTTGACTTCCCAGCATTTAAATCCACTTTTTATGTTTGGAGAACTTCCTACCTTAAAAATCTGAGAGGAAGAAGAAGCATAGCATGTGGCCTAGGCTTCTCCAATCAAATGTTCCCATCCCAAATTTTCACCTGGTAATATGTGACACAGAGAAGAATGCCCTAAGGAGAATCCCCTCTGGTAGTGGTGGCAGTTGAAATAAGATCAAGTTTACAGGGAAACTGTGATACTGGTGGTAGCAGGAATTGTGCTGGTGGTAGCAGTGTGAACTGCAGCCTTTATTGCTTGGTTGTGATGGTGGTGTCCTGAGCTCTAGTTCTGTAGTATGAGTTTGGGCATTACTCCTTGCTATGCTGTCTCTGAATCTGTTCCTCTAGCTTTTCTGGGGAATTGTTTATTTGTGTTACACAATATCCTTGTTAACAAACTTGATTTTTACTTAAACCAGCCAGAATCAGCTTCTGTTATTTGCCTCTAAGGACTTGAACTGATACTAGAGGTCTGTGCTATAGATATACTTTTGTGAGTCACACGTTCAGTGGTTGTATTGGAAGCTGTAGACAGGGATGAGATTACTTAAAGATAAGAACAGAATGAGAGAAAAGGGCTAGGGTTGAACCTAAGGAATTTATGATATTTGATGACTGAGTAGAAGAGGATGAGTCTGAAAGAGGAGATAGATAAATTATTAGAGATAGAAGAAAAATCAGGTAAATACTGTGTCTCAGAAGCCAAGATGTAGAATTATTAATTCTTGCTTTACATTTGAGGAAACTGAAGCTTAGGTTAGAAACTTGCCCATAGTTTTGACTTAACAAATGGCAGAACCAGAAGTCAGATAGAATCCGTATGTCTGACTACAAAGACTGCTTATAGAATGATTGGATGTATACAATAGACATATCAAAGAAAAAATTAACAAGACTGTGAATATTTATAAGAGGGAGTAGTAAGTCATATGAGATACCAATTTTTCATGTATTGATTTTTGGGGGAATTACTGTGCCTCTGAGACAGTATGTTAGAGTGAAAGGAAGAGATGACTTTGGATTTGGATTTGGATCAGAATGAACCCAGATTAATGGAACAGCATGTAAGTGAAAATATTTGGGTAACTCTCAGATACAACTGGAAATATAGATTTGGGAGTTTTAAGCACAGAAGTGATAACTGAAGCCATTATGAATGAATAATTCAAAGAAAACATAGAGAGGGGTAGAGTTAAAGAAAATGCTTAGATAAGAGTCTACAGTGAGTAAGGATGGTGAGAGGGAAAGAAGTAGAAGCTAAAATCAGAGGATCAGGTAGAGAACTGGGAGAACTGTAAGAAAGTAGTGTCTTGCTGGGACATTGTGCTGTACACCAGAAATTGACACATTGTAACTGACTATACTTGGAAGTCAGGGTTAGGGTCGCAGAGAATTTTAATAGGTCCAAGTATGGAAGAGAGTTAGAAAAAAAGATGGGAGTTTAAGACTAAGTAAAGACCATTACTTTTGAATAAAAATATATTATAGATTATCTGAGAAAGCAGTTAAATGTAATGGGGGATAGCGTTTGAGTTGAAAAAGTCAGTGAGGAAAGGAATGGAAAGGAATTGTAGGCAGGAAACATGCTTTTTGTTGGATAAATTTAGCCCTAAAGCGAAGAGTAATAGAGTGCAATTAGAATGGACAGGAGGTTTAAACTAAGCATTTTTTTCAGATTCTGATTTGCATGTATGGAGCAATAGGGGAAGGTGCAAAGAAAAGGTACGGAGATATTTTAATGGGAATTCTTTCCCAGAAAATGATTTGTTAGGATAAATGTTTACCTGAGTCAATGTTCTATAATTTTTCAAGTAGAACACTATATTTCATTGAGGGGATTTATAGAGGAGAATCAAATTTATTATTTAAGACCCTCCAATGGATGGAACATCTTCATCTTTATTGCTTTTTCCAGAAGGGATTTTTGGAATGGGATACGTGGTAGTGAAGTTGGTAGAACTCAGGTGTATTTTTTTTGAGAGTAATTAGAATTTGCATATATGTGAATGTAAATAAATTGATTTTCAGGTTTCAGTAAAGTGGTGTTTTTAGGTTTCCACAATATTTCATAAGAAAACTTATTGTTAAGTTGAAGTGGATCAACTCTTTCCACATATCGATTTTTCCTGACAGTCATAGCAATGTAGTGCATCAAAACCAAAAGATAATTTAGCCTTCATATCTATTCTCATGCTTTCCTAAAAAGGGGTAACTAATAAATATATTATAAACAAGTATAAGAATAAAGTTGCTAAATCTCTTATGTCATCACACATTAAATTAGCCTTGATGGCTCACTATCATTAATACTAACTAGCACCATTACATCACATTATAATAACATGGGTAATGCCTGTATGACCTGAAGTACTTAAGCAAAACAAAAAACAAACCGAAAGTAACTTTTTCATTTTAACAATCTGTGAAACAACTTAGGTTGCAGTGAATTGAGGCAATTATTTACGTCATTTATTAAATGTATCAATATTTACATTTTCACTTGAATTATAAAAACTATTAAAATATTAAAAACATTTTCACCAGAAATATACAAACAATGAAGGCAGTTTGGGGGACTGGTTTGTTTAAATTACTGTGAACAAGTTATAAACTATAAATAATTTTAAAATTATTTAAAAAGTGAAGTCTTTATTTCATTTTGTATATGTAGACAATAGACTTTGTCTAGGAGCATAAATTATCCAAAAACAGCATTTTGGACAGAAAATATTAATGCGCATTTTATTTGAAACTACAAAAAGTTTGAATGAAAATGATTTTGAATTTCTATACTTGGTTTTCAACAATTTTGAAAAATGCTGAATGTGAAAATGAATTTTGACGATTGATTCGAGTGGTTTTTGCCGTCATGTTAAAGTTAATATCAATTTTATTGCTGTTCTGCAAATAATCTTTTAAACTCTTATTTTACAGGCGGAATGAACAGTCTTAAAATAATAGCCCCGACAGTTTCCCTAGCCTGGGTCTGGGGCTTCTGACTCCAGCACGCCCTTCCGGGCGGCGAGGGGCTGGGTTCAGGCTTCGCGCGGGGCGGGAGGAGTGAGCGCCGCCGCGCCGGTCTCGCGGGGAGTCGGATCTCGCACCTCCGCGCGATCTGCAGCTCCTTCCGTGGGCTTCGCAGCGCCGGGCGGGGCCACAGCGGGGCTCTGGCCATTCGGGGCCCGCATCGCTGTCGCGGCCCCGCGCTCGCGACCCTGAGTGGAGTCCTGAGGGACCGGGAAAGGAAGGGCGTGGGCGTTCGGGTCTCAGAGGGGCGGCTGAGGTGGGTGGGAAGGAACAGTGTGCGGCGGTTATTCCCCCGGCAGGCGGCCCTGAGGGGATGGGGGGCAGGCGGGCTGGCCGGCCCTGTCCTCGGGGTACGAACCCAGGGCACGCTCTGAGGGCTCCCCAGCGCGCGGCCTCGCCCTCGGCCACGCTGCCGCCCGAGGCTGTGGGGGCCACCGCGAGGCTGGAGTGTCGGGAGCGGACGCGGCTGAGGGGACGCGAGGAGGCTGTGAAGAGAGTCCGCGAGCGAAGTTCCCGCTTCGAAACGCGCGGGCAGAGTAGCTCCTAGAATCTGCGGGTGACGAGAGAGCCCAACCCTGCCTCAGGCGTATTTTTAACGCGGCTTGGTAGTCCTGTGAATACCTACACTTTCTGGATTCTTGTGGTGAATTCGCAACTGTAAAATCGCAGGGTTCCTGTAGGTTTTCCTCGCTGTTGGTGAAGGACTTTAAGAATTTTGCTACGCGTAGTAGTATACACGTCGAGAAAGGACATACTCAGAGATATTATTTATTTTAAAGGGCACATCCTTTTGAGAAATCTGGGTTCTGTGGGCTCCAGAATATCCAGTGACTTACGGCATTACGACGTATAAACAATCAACGAAGTTTCAGTCATGCGAGTATTCAGCGAGTATTTATTGAGTACCTGCTAGGGCAGTGCCGAGTACTGGGATGAAGGGGTTTCTCCCCACCCCAGTTCTTGCTCCGCCCACATTTTTCTGTAATAATGCTGTGTCCAAAGTTTGGTTTTAGAAAATCCTTCCTTATTATTACTTTCTTTTTTTTTTTTTAGCATAGTATCCAAGATGAATGACAGCCTGTTTGTCAGTTTGGACAGACTTTTGCTAGAATTTGGTAGGTATAAAATGAAAATAGAGAAATAGGTAACTATTTGTATTATCATTTGACATTTTAATAATGAAGTGAAATCACAAAAGAATTGTTTATTTCAGTTTTCCAGTATGAGCAAGATATAAGTACTAAGGAAGATATGATTCAACGAATTAATAGTAAGTAGTTTTGCATGACAAAGATTTTTTCATTTTTTAATCTTTATGGTATATAAGATGCAGTCGCCTTGTTTAGGGTAACTTATAGCTGGCATTATAACTTTTCCCCGATTCTGTCTAGTGGCTAATAAAGAGTTATTTACCCTAATTACAGTTTTTCAGTAATAGATTTCTGTATTCAGAATTTAATTATTTTGTGTTTAAGAATTTTGTTTTAAGTAGAAGTGACCCTTAATTAAATGCAATGGAAAATGTTATTTTTTTTTCAAATAACAGATTATTTCAAAGATTTGAGTGAAAATTTAAAAATGTTTTTAGAAATCATCAAGTCAGCAGCTGGGATTAATGGATGCTACATTTTAAGGAATACTAATTATGAGTGGAATGATAAAGCAAATTACATAAACGTAGTACTTTAAGATCCTACATAAAAACTATTAAAAGAAAGTACAACTGTTAATTTCTTAATAGTTTTGAAAGGTAGAATTTTGGTTATCTTTTCTGCAACAAAAAAGAATACAGAATATTAAGAATTTATTTTAATATTTTTAAGAAAATATATTTTATTTTTATCTTGTATTTACTCACTAGTAACAAAGAAATAAGTGAGTTGAAGATGCATTAAATATTTGACATGGAAGAGATGAATGGAAATTTCACATTTGTCAAAAACAAAACTCTTATGTTAGTATCGTATGAGTAAATGTTTACATGAATTCATAACATCATAAGATGCCATTGACCTTAGATATCAATTAACCTAGCCCTCTTACATTTAATTTGAGGGACAGGGGACATCTATTTCTCTTCAGTCCCAAACACAAATTCTTAGCTTCTCGGTCTAGGAGCAAGCCTGACTCTGGTTCTGTACTTTTTAGTAGAGTGCCCTTCCCATCTCAAGCCTCACTTGCTCTCTGTTCTCTAGTTCTCCTTTTTTATGTTAGCTGCCATACCTTTTTTCCTACTATATTTGTTTATTTTGAGTTTATGATTCCTCCTTAAGAAAATAAGTATTTCCTTTTTGCAGAATGCCTTGAAGATATTAAAGAAAATAAAGCAGCTATTTGTAAGATACATGAAACTATAAATACAACAGATGAGGAAATTGGGCATTATTGTAAGCATAGTAAAGAGATCAAAGACAACTGTACTAAGTGAGTATTTTAAGAAATAAACTTTCAATAATTGTCATTAGATTCTTTCATTCAAAGTTTTTGAGTTTATAGTTGCTTTAAAGAAGTTGCTTTGAAGTAATATTTTATATTAGCAAAGTGATAAATAAGTCTTAAATTGCCTTGTTCCATGCCACTGTGAAAGAGACCACAAAATACGAAAGAAAAATAAAGTGTTTTAAGGTCTCTCTAATTCAGATCTAATTAGTCTAAATACAGTATTTTGAATAATTGAGGCTCAGTATATAAAATTCCTGCTAGATAAGTAAATTTGAAATAATTTCCATCTTTGAATTTTCAATATCTTATTTTTAGGGAAATCTAGCCTAAAATTAATAGTTTTTCAAAATAAAAGTGTTCAACATGTTCAGAATTCTTTCAGTATGGGTTCAAGTTCTGGATTCTAGTGGTTACATCTATTATTAGACAAACATTTTGAAATGAAAACTTGTTAATGGATCTTAATTGTGTGTTATAGATACTTACAAAAATAAAGTGTTAGTTTTCTGTATTTAATTTTATGTGGACCATTGTCTTTGTATTAAGTACTATATTTAAGAATCATATTTGGTTTAAAATATTTTGTTACTCAAAATTTTCATAAGCTTATTTGGCTTTTCCCCACTACTTTTTAACTACTGGTTTTAAAATTTTATGAAAGTAACACATACCTAGTATAAAAATTCAAAAATTGTTCAAAAGTATGGAGTAAAGTTTCTCCCTGCCTGCATTCCCCAGCCCCACCCTGTCCTCTTCCTTGTAGGTAATCACTCATAACAGTGAGTACCCTTTTAGGCTTTTAAAAATACATATTCAACATCATTATTACATTTGCTTATATACATACCTATCTGTATATCTGTCTTTCCTTTTTTTCAAAAATGGAGTTATACCAAACTTATTCTTCAAGTTTATTTTATTAATTTAACAATAATGTGTTGTAAATGGTGGTATACATATAATGCTTATGTTTATATTTCGTTCTTTTATTTAACAGCTCCATAGTATTTTATAATATTGATGTATCTTAAGTTATTTAATCATTCTCCTACTAATAGACATTTAGGTTATTTCCAGTTGTTTCCTGTTATAAGCAACATATACAGGTATTCTTCCATATTTGTAGACCTATTGCTATAGAATGAACTCCTAGAAGTGAAATTGCTAGATCAAAGACTATGTACATTTATACATTTGATGAATAATGCCAAACTGCTCTCCAAAAAAGATCATACTAATTTATACTTCCATCAACAATATATGAGAGTTTCTATTTCCTTACACTCTTGCTAACACTGGAGTTAGTTTAATTTTTTTGGCGATCTGAGCAACCAAAAAAACTACTGTTGAACTTTTTATTTTAGTTTGTCTTAGGTTTATTTTAGTAGGTTTTACCAGTGGTTTCCCTCAGCTAGCTGCAATGGGTACTAGAAAAGTACTGATAGTTTCCTCTTAGAACCTGCTGTGTCCAAGATACATTTTACTTTATATAGGCTTGTTTTCTGCTGGGTTCTGAGGAGAGTTAGTAGGATGTGTTGATTTTAATGCATGAATACCTCTAGTTCATGATTTCAGCATATTGGTTAAGCAGTTTAAATGTGAAAAATGAATTCATCAAAGTATTAGAAGAATATTTTATTCTTCTATTCTTTATTATCATTTAATATTATTAGGTGACTATAATCTTTGAGAGAAGAAGGCCTAAGTTTGTCATCAAAGGTAGAAACCTTTGTGGTAGTAAATAGTGGATACAAAAGGCAAAAGGATAAATGGAAAATAAAAGGAAAATTTGAAAAAATGTTAATTTAAAAAATATAAAATATTTGTGGAAATTAATAAGAGCCAAAGCCCCATTAGAAAAGTGGGCAAAGAAGGTAAACAGGTAAATACCAAAGTGAAGAAATATATGTCTAATAAACATGTGAACAAATGCTCAATCTTTGAATAATCAGACAGCCAAATTAAAGCAGTAGTAAATTTTTTTTTTTTTTTGCTTTTAAGTTTTGTGGAAGTTTAAAGAAGGACAATACCTAGTGTTAGCCAGAAAATAAGAAAATCACCTCTCTTATACACTGTAGGAATATATACTGGTGTATACCTTTTGGGTGACATATTGGTATACTTTTAAAACTTTAAAAATAAATATGACTTTTGATTAAATGGTTCCATTTATGAGAATGTTTCATAAGGAAATAATTAGGCATTTTCTCAAAGATGTAATATACAACAAGGTGTTTATTTCAACCTTTTTTATGATAGGGAAACATTGGAAACAATTCAAATGTCCAACATTAGGTGATTTGTTAAATGAATTTTGGTATATCCATATGAATGAGCAGTAGGTGGCCCATTAAATTATGATGTAAGTGAATATTTACTGACATGCAAACGTGTTAACAGCATATTACAAATTGAACAAAACATTAAAACAACATTCATAGTATGAACCCAATTTAGTAATTATATAATTATATATAATTAGAAAAAGTCTAGAAATATATACATCAGAATGCTTACAGTATCTTTTCAGTGAAAATGTATTTCTTACGGAATTTAAAAAATATTTAAAATATATGTATATATAACCTTTGACCTTATAGTTCCATTTTGAGGATTATTTTCTAAGGAAATGATTGGAAATTCAGACAAGTATTTAAGTACAAGTTATTAAAAACTTAAATTAACCCAAAATGGCCAACAATATTGGGATAGTTAGATAAATTACGTAATATGTTGTATTTATTAAACTTTAATGATGAATTCTTAGTGACAAAGGAAATGTATATAATTTAAAAGTAAGTGCTAGATGAGGATATGTTGTTTATGTGAATATGATCTAAAAATGTTAAAATATATACTTAAAGTAAAATCTGGAAACAATTTATTTAAACAATATTAGTGGTTATTACTCAATGTTGAGAACATGGATGAAACTTACTTTTTAATATATGCTTTTCTGTGCTTCCAAAGTGAGTATGCATACTTTTTGAATCTGAAAAAATAAAAAAGATTAGGAAAAAGAGCTAGAAGAAATATTTGAACAATACTTAGAATGGAAGCTGCCATGGTGTATGCTAGTTTTAGATTTTTCACATATGTAATATTTTCTGAATCATAATGAAACAAATGTATAATTTGAATATTCATTTTATTCCTGCTGTCTGATTTTATAATTCATTTTGGTCTAGTTTCTTTCTTTCAAGTTCGGGAGAGTGTAAAACCTGACTTTCTAAATTTTAATCGAGAAAAAGGCCTGTCTTTAGCCCTTATTGTAGCTTTTTAAATGTTTATTCTAAAAGAATTTCTTATTCTTAGTTAAGATCTTAGAAGTATGATGAGAGAGAAAGCCTGATATTGGAGTGTTTCAGACTATATTCTAGAAAGTCAAAGCAATCCACAGTCCTGCCATGTCATATTTACTCATTCCCTTGTCATGATTCCAAAATAGGTTTTATGTAAAAATTAATGAATATTGATATTTGAGCATATGTATGATTGCATGAATGGTCGTAGTGGTGGTGATGGGCGATGGGAATATTTTCCCTGATGTAAACTTGTTTTCTCCAAGAAGGGAAAGATTTGTTTATCTGTAAATGGTTACCTTCATTTTTTATTGTCTCTCATAATTTGTTTATCATTCTGAGATGCTAATTACAATATTTTTTTCTATAGCTGGAAGCCAACATGCGATGTTTTTCATAAACATGAAGACTATATGCAGGACCAATTTACTTTTTATCAAGAAACTATTGAAAAAGACAAGTACAGTACATACATTCATTTAAAATTATCAATTCTATAAGTTAGTATTAATAAGATATGCTTTGTAAAAATGTTAATTGAAGAATGTAGAAACTTTGAACACAAAATTTTTTGTTTTAAATAATAAATTTTTGTTTGTTTGTTTGCTTGTTTTTGGACTCTTTGGATGTCATTGTTGGCCTACCTATTTGTTACAAGCTCTATCTAACCCTGGATATGTTTAAATATGTCCTTAGAAACTGTTAACCGGTAGCAATTATAATGCACAGTGCTTCAATTAATGTTCTTTATGACTCAGTTGTTTTGTTCAAACATTTGGGGGAATAGTTAGCTGTATGAGAAATTTGTAGCTTATGAGAAGTTTGGAGTATTGACTTTTGAAGGGTATTTTGTATCAAACTTCTGTTTTTCAGAGTGCTAATTTAGTGGGATGTTATATTTTGATGGAGAAATACTAATATTTATATGGGGTTATTTGTAAAATCATCTGGTTTGGGGGACTAAATGTAATTAGTGAATATAATGAAACAAGGCAAGGGACTTTGAATGCATTATATAGCATTATAATTTCACTTAATTATAAAATTTAAATGTTTTTATTTTTAACACAATTGGACAAAGGCAGTATCTATTTTGTTTTTTATTTTTATCTACTTATTTTACTACTTTCCCCCAGCTTTATTGGGATATAATTGACATATAACACCCATAAAGTCTGAAGTGTACACCATGATGATTTAATACATGTATGTATCATGAAATGATTGCTACAAGGTTAAGTAACATATCTATCACTTCAGTTAATGAGTGTTTTTTGTAGTGAGAACATTTAAGATTTACTCTCTTAGCAGCTTTCAAGTATATAATACAGTATTGTTATATTCAACATGCTTTATATTAGATCCCTAGAACTTACTCATCTTTTAACTGGAAGTTTGTACCCTCTGACGAACATCTCTCCATTTCCTTCACCCCCCAGATCCTGGAAACCACCATTCTTCTCTGTTTCTATGAGTTCAGCATTTTTTTTTTGTTAGGTTTTACGTATGAGTGTGATCATAACAGTATTTATTTTTCTCTGTCTGACTTATTCACTTAGCATAATACTCTCATGCTCTATCCATGTTGTCACAGATGCAGGATTTCCTTCTTTTTGTGACTGAATAGTAAAATATATATACACACACACACACACACACACACGTATATCTCACATTTTCTTTATCTGTTCATCTGTTGATGGACACATAGGTTGTTTCCATGTCTTGGCCATTGTGTATAATGCCTCCATGAACATAACGGAGATGTCTTTTTGGAATAATGATTTTATTTCCTTAAAATATATAGCCAGGAGTGGGATTTCTAGATCATATGGTTGTTTTATTTTTAATTTTTTGAGGTACCTCCATACTGTTTTTCATTGTGGCTGTGTCAATTTACATTCCCACCGCTTGTATACAAGAGGTCCCTTTTCTCCACATTCTTGCCAACGCTTGTTTTTTGTCTTTCTGGTATTAACCATTCTAACTGGTGTGAGGTAATACCTCATTGTGGTTTTGATTTGCATTTTTCTAATAGTGATTTTGAGCATCTTTTCATGTACCTTTTGGTCATTTGCATGTCTTCTTTGGAAAAATGTCTATTCAGGTCCTCTGCCCATTTTTAACTTGGATTATTAGTCTTTTTGCTGTTGAGTTGTATGAGTTCCTTATATATTTTGGATATCAGCCTCTTATTGGATATATGGTTTGCAGATGTTTTCTCCTATTCCTCTTCACTTTATTGATAATTTCTTTTGCCGTGTAGAAGCTTTTTAGTTTGATGTAGTCTCACTTGTTTATTTTTGCTTTTATTGCTTGTGCTTTTGATATCATAGCCAAAAAAAAATCATTGCCAAGACCAACATCTAGGATATTTTCCCCTGTATTTTCTTCTAGGAGGTTTATATTTTCAAGTCTTATATTTAATTTAAGTTTTTAATTCATTTTGAGTTAGATTTTGTGAGTGTTGTAAAATAGGGGCCTACTTTCACTCTTTTGCATGTGGATATACAGTTTTCCCAGCACCATTTATGGAAGAGACTATTCTTTCTCCACTGAATATTCTTGACTCTTTTCCAAATACTGATTGACAGTATATTCATGGGTTTATTTCTGGACTTTTGATTCTATTCTGTTGGTCTATCTGTCTGTTTTTATGCCAGTACCATACTATTCTGATTTCTGTATCTTTGTAACATAGTTTGAAATGAGGAATTGTGATGCTCCCACATTTGTTCTTTTCTGAGATTGCTTTAGATATTTGTGTTCTTTTGTGGTTCCATGCAAATTTGGGAATTTTTTTCTATTTCTGTGAAAAATGCTATTGTAATTTTCATTGTATTGAATTTATAGATGGCTTTGGGTAGTATGGATAGTATAGCAGTGTTAATTCATATAATCCATGAGCATGGAATATCTTTCCATATTTGTGTCTTCTTCAGTTTCTTTCATAGTGTCTTATAGTTTGCAGTGTATAGATCTTTTAACTTCTTGGTTAAATTTATTCCTAGCTTTTCTTTTAGTGTTTTTGATGCTATTCTAAATAAGATTTTCTTTATTTCTTTTTCAGATAGTTCATTGTTAGTGTATAAAAATGCAACTGATTTTTGTAGGCTGATTTTGTATCCTGAAAATTTACTGCATTTGTTGATTAGTTCTATTAGTTTTTTGGTGGAGACTTAGAATGTTCTCTCTATAAGGACATGCCATTTGCAAATAGAGACCATTTTACTTCTTTCTTTCCTGTTTGGATGCCTTTTATTTCTTTTTCTTGCCTAATTGCTCTAGCTAATTTTTCCAGTACTGTGTTGAATAGGAGAGTGGCAACTTTGTCCTGTTTCAGATTTTAGAGTAAAATCTTTTAGCTTTTTACCTTGAGTGTGGTATTAGTTGTGGCCTTGTCATATATGGCCTTTATTATGTTGAAGTATATCCAATTTGTTGGAAGTGTTTATCATGAAAGTGTTTCAAATTCTGCCAAATACTTTTTCTGCCTCTGTTGAGAAGATCATATGATTTTTTTAATCTTTCATTATATTAATGTGATATTTCATGTTTAATGATTAGTGTTTATTGAAATATCCTTGCATCTGAAGGATAAATCCCACTTGGTCTTGGTGTATGATCTTTTTAATGTGCTGTTGATTTTTTTTTTTTTTTTTTTAGTATTTGTTAAGAATTTTTGTATCTATATTCATCAGGGATATTGGCTTGTAGTTTTCTTGTACTGTCCTTATTTGGCTTTGGTATCAGGGTAATGCTGGCCTCATATAATGAATTGGAGAGTGTTATCTCTTCTTCCATTTTTTGGGGAAGAATTTAAGAAGGATTGATGTTAATTCTTGTGTAAATGCTTGGTATTATTCACTAGTGAAACCATCTGGTCCTGGACTTTTCTTTGTTTTCTTTGTTGGGAGGTTTTTGATTACTGCTTCTGTCTCCTTACTAGTAATTGACCTGTTCAGATTTTTATTTTTTCATGGTTCAGTCTTGTTTTTAAGGTGTATGTTTTACTTTATTAGATGCCAATTTTACACATAGTTGTCTGTTTTTACATTCCCATTAGCAATGTAAGGACATTTTATTTGCTCCACATTCTTGTCAGCATTTGGTATTATCAATCTTTTAAATTTTAGCTCATTGTGTCCTTATCCCTTCTTCATATCTGAAGGACAGTTTTGCTGCAAATAGCATTCTTCTTGGCAGTTTTTTCTTTCAGTACTTTGAGTATGTGATCCCATTCTCTCCTGGCCTGCAAGGTCTTTGCAGAGACATCTGCTGATAAAGTTATGAGAGTCCCTTTGTGATGAGTCATTTTTCTCTTGATGCTTTCAAAATTCTCTTTGTTTTTGAGTTTTAGCGTTTGATTATGTGTCTCGAAGTCATCTTCTTTGGGTTGATCTTGCATGGAGTCCTTTGGGCTTCTTGTGCCTGGATGTCCATCTCTTTCCCAAGATTTGGGAAGTTTTAAGCTCTTATTTCTTTAAATAAGCATTTGCCTCTCCCTCTCCCTCTCTCTCGTCCTCTGGCACTACCATGATGCAAATATTTCTTTGTTTTTCAGTATTCTGTAATTCATATAGACTTTTTTCACTCTTTTTCATTCTTTTTCTTTTTGTTCCTCTAACTGGCTAATTTCAAATGAACAGTCTGAGTTTGCTGATTCTTTCTCTTGCATGATCAAGCCTGTTGTTAATGCTCTCTGTTCAGTTCTGCCATTGTATTCTTCAGCTTCAGGGTTTCTGTTTGGTTCTTTTTTATGGCTTCTATTTCTTCATTAAGCTTCATTTTGTTCATGCATTGTTTTCTGGCTTTTGTTTAGTTGTCTGTGTTCTCTTGCATTTTACTGAGTTTCTTTAAGATAATTATTTTGAATTCTTTGCAAGGTAAATTATAGATCTCCATTTCTTTGGGGTCAGTTATTGAAGCTTTATTACTTTTCCTTGGTGGTGTTATGTTTGCCTAATTCTTTGTGATTTGTGCAACCTTGCATTGGTGTCTGTGCTCTTGAATGAAAAAACACTTCTTCCAGTCTTTACAGACTGTTTTTGGCAGGTAAAGACCTTCTCCTGTTGGTTTCCAGGACTGATGGGATTCCCTGTAGAATTGTAGTTGTACTGAGTTGGAGCTGATTTTGAGACTGTCTTTGGGTCTGCAGTGGGATCGATGGTTAGTGTGTTTGTTACTAGGGGCTCAGGCAGGTATGGCTCCTATCTGGTACCTGGGTGGATGAGACTGCCCCAGTACTTTGTTCAGTAGGATAGTACTGGGACAAGTGTCTGCTTCAGGTTCCACCACTGGGTCCTCAGTCAGCAGGCATATTACCAAGTCTGTGGACAAGTGTGGCTCCCAAGTCCCTGGGAGAGCTCCTGCCTAGTTACTGGATGGATTCATGGGTGGTTAGGACTGTCTCTGGAGTGTGGCTGGGAGCAGCTAGAACTGAGCCTTAGGGCTGTTTCAGGTTTCACAAACAAGATTGAGGTCTACAATCCTGGTTCTCAAGCCGCAGATGGGCATGTCCCTCACTGAGTCTCTGAGTGGGCTGATATTTTCCTTGATTGTGGCTGGAGAAGCTGGAGACAAGTATAGGGCCCTTTCAATATCTCCAGGGTAGCAAATAGGAGTATATCCTTCTGGGTCCCTGGCTGGAAGTTCTGTTGGTACTAGACTGCTTGGGATCTGGAACCAAATATAGGGCCCTTCAGGATCTATGGGGTGCATACAGGAATGTCTCTTGCTGTGACCCTTTGCCCTCAGTACTGCTGACAAACTGTGGCTGTGAGAGGGCTGGAACCAACTACTGGAGCCTTATAAGATCTTCAGAGGCACAAACAGAAGTGTCTCCTGCTAGATCCTTGTGCCAGTAGGGTTCCTTAGTGACTGTGGATGAAATAGGCTGGAACCCAGTTACAGAGCCCTTTCAGATTCTACAGTCTGACTGAGTTTGGGAGGCTTATATGCAGGGGCTCCCAAACCATGGCCATAAAGGGCTGGAGCTGTCTCACAGGCCACTTCAGGGTCCACAGCTGGGACCATTGTCTGTATGCCTATTACATGACACACATGACTTCTCCTGGGTCCCTTAGTTTATGGGACTGGTGACAGACCCAAAGCAAAATGGGACTTAGCTGAGTTTCCAGGTGTATGAGGATGTTTCCAGGTCCATACCTAGGACCACAGTCAGAGAGTTAGCCACCAAGGTACAAGTCTGTCTTCTCAAAATGACACTCTTCAGTCTTGAACTGTACCAGAGTTTCATAGTTTCCTACCTGGACTCCAAAGCTTCCAAAAAGGCATTTTTGTCCATAGATGAATGCCAGATTTTTATTGTTGAGGGCATGATATGCACAAGGGATATTTTATTCTGCCATCTTGCTGACATCACTCCTATTTTGGTATTTTAATTAAAAACACACATAATCTAGCATCGATACATTTTATATTTAAAGATGAGTCTTAAGAAAAAGTAGGGACTGAAGGTACCACTTTGAACTTCATTGGCATTCGAAATCATGGAAATAGATTAGATTGCCCAGGGAAATGTATAGAGTAAAAAGAAAAGAAAGCTAGAGTATGTGATCATCCAAGGAATAGGCAGAGGGTAGAATTAGTGAAGGAGACTGTTACTTTGTCATTTATAGGCCGTATTTCAATGCAAAAAAAATTTGAGATGATTTGTATAAAGAATACCATAGTGTTAAAAGAAAATTAGATATAAAAATTGAGGCTATAGGAAAGCAAGGATAATATAGGTAAAGTCTTTGATCAGGATAGAAATTCATACTATATGGTCTTGCACATTTCTTAGATATAGGCACAAACTAGACTTTGAAGTTCCTAGTAGTAGTCAAAGCATTGTGGAAATGTGATCAGTTTGGAATTCAGAGTATTCATTTAAAAAACAGTTCAATTGCTTAGAATAAGCAGAGGTTTTTCCTGGTACTAAGAATTGAGAGAAATTTCTTCCTTGGGTTCTCATAAAGAGGAAATTGTGCAATATGGTAGTTAGTATCTTCAGTGACCTCTACCAAATAAGCACAATATGTATTACTGCTTCTTATAACATCTCTCAATACAAACCATGACTATAAAACATTATTTAAAGTGATTCTATGAGGGGCTGAAGCAAACCAGTCCAAATTTGTACCTCTCTTATAGTTGTTGTAGATGAGTCCTCTTAGCCAGCCAGAGGTATTAAAGTAAAAACATCTGTTTGGTTTTTTTCTTTCTTAAACCAGCCACATAGGTTGATTGAATTGATGACTCAGTACTAGGCATTTTAAGAGGAAAAAATCCCATCTGTTGGTATCATGGGTAATGAAGGAAGTAGAGGCACCAGCTACTTATTTATCCTAATCTCCTATTCCTGTCCCAGGCATTCACAAAGGCTAGTATTACTGGCAACAGATGACATAGTAAGGTTTCTTCTTTTTTTTTTAATTGAAGTACAGTCAGTTACAACATGTCCATTTCTGGTGTACAGCACAGTGTCCCTGTCATACATATAGACACATATATTTGTTTTCATATTATTTTTCATTAAAGGTTATTACAAGATATTGAACATAGTTCCCTGTGCTACACAGGAAAAACTTTTTTAAAAATTTATTTTTGTATATAGGCTAACATTTGCAAATCTCAAACTCCCAAATTTATCCCTTCCCACCCCCTTTCCCCAGTAACCATAGGACTGTTTCCTGTGTCTGTGAGTCTACTTCTGTTTTGTAGATGAGTTCATAGTGTCTTTTTTTCTCCTTTTTTTCTTTTGTTTTTAGAGTCCACATATGAGTGATATCATATGGTATTTCTTTTTCTCTATCTGGCTTACTTCACTTAGAATGATGATCTCTAGGTCTATCCATGTTGCTGCAAATGGCATTATTTTATTCTTTTTTATGGCTGAGTAGTATTCCATTGTATAAATATATCACAACTTCTTTATCCAGTCATCTGTCAATGGTTATTTAGGTTATTTCCATGAAGGTTTCTTCTTGAATCATGGCTTGGGCTGACAAAAAGTTCTTGTATGGAGTATGTTAGGAGAGTCAGCATGAATATGCAGTCTGAATGACATATTGGTGGAATGCTGATCTCATCTGAAACTAGTGACCTGGACTCAGTTTTCTTATAGATATTTCCCTCCTTTCTGGGAAATACCTTTCATCCCTCAAGAAATGAGGGCTTAATTAGCAAATATTCATTTAGAGGGATAGGAACAAACTTCTTTTGAACTAAATTGCTTTATCTTGCATAACGGGACAGAATTTAGTAATATTAAGAAATTAAAACATTCTTAAGATTCGGACCTGTTGACCTGTTGACCAGGCTGTTATCTTACTTTTCTTCTCACTGTATAAGCAGTGTGAATACTTGTTCTTTTCTCATCTGCTAAAGTGAGATAATCATTGCTGTATCTTTTAAGAAATTTTCCTATATAGTATGGCTTGATTTAGAGAATTAAATTTTGAGGAACATTAAGGCTATATATTTTTAGAAATTTTTCTATGACTATTATTTCTGAAACTCAGTATACGTTTGATAAGGATTAGGTTAAAAAAAGGAACCAAGAATATATTTTCCATAATGAACATGGATTGAACATTTTCAATGTTGTAGACCAGGACTGATGAACTTTTTTTTAAAGGCCAAATAGTAAATGTTTTAGGCTTTGTGGGCTATATATAGTCTTTGTCATACTCAAGTCTGCTGTTGTGGTACAAGAGCAACTTTAGACAATATGTAAGTGGTTGACTGTGTTCTAATAAAACTTTATTTATAGGCATAATGGTTTGAATTTCATATAATTTTAATGTGTCATGAAATGTTCTGTTTTTTCAATCATTCAAAATGTGAAAACGACTCTTAGCTCTTAGGTTGTACAAAAACAGGTGACAGGTTGGATTTGACCCATAGGTCATAGTAACTGACTCCTACTGTAGATCAAGCAAAGTTCAAATGGGAAGGAAGAGTTAATATCCTTCTGCAAGAATTAAACATCCCACTGAAAACTGGTGCATAAATAGATGACCATGCACCTCTATCTGAGTTGTACTGGAGTGCTTCCAAACGGTGCTGAAATTTTCTGGAGTATTCAAGAATGATTGTGAATGCAAAGTTCTTACACATAGAACATAACTTCATGTGATAATTTTAGCTTAGAAAACTGAGGGAGATTTAAATGCACAGTCATAGAGGGAGCTGAACTAGGGAGGATAGAGATTTAAGAAGTGATCAAAAGAACCAGCTTCTGCAGTGTCATTTAGGATGAGAACTGAAAAGAGATCACTGAGTTGGACAGATTAGATCATTGGTGACCTTGGGAAGTTTGGTTCATTAGAATAGTGGGTGTCGAAGTTTAATTGAATAGGATTAAGGAGTGAGTAACTCAGGTAGTGAAGAAAAAAAGTAGAGAGTTGAAAAGTGTGACAGAGCTAGGAAAAAGTTGAAGGGGAGACAGTATTGAGGGAAGCAAGAATAAGCAGATTTTTGACTTTTTTTTTGCTTAATTTAGTACACTTTAACAAGTGATTTTAGAAAATTTTTAGGTGTACTTTTGTTATATTGACATCATTTCTTTTAATTTTAACAGAAAAATGTACCATGATTATATATGTCAGTATAAAGATGTTTTGAAGCAATACCAACTAAAATACTCAGAAACACTTCTTTCACGTGAATATTATGAGAAGAAAAAAGAACATGAAGAAATTCAAAACAGACTGTTGGCATGTACTGAACAACTAAAAATGAATGAAACTATTTTTATGGAATTTTTAGGTATTAGTGTTTTGTTACATACTGTTTATAATGTTATTTTTATAATTAAAAGAATAAAATAAATCAGTCTAAAATATGACTTTGTTTTTCAGTGCCTGCTCCCTTTCCGTCACTTACCAATTGGACGTTACATATGTATCCACATTTCTACTTAGAATTTTTATTGGATAAGTATTATTTCTACATTTTAATTGTTGTGTTTCCCTGGTGAGAATCACATGGATTTGTTTTTTGTTGAATTTTAAAAATTTAGAGGTTACTTTAAAGTCATCTGGGATTAGTTTTCATATATGTGCATATCATTAGAAGTGAGTAATTTTATTGCAAATAAATGGTATATGTAGCTGGCTTTAAGTGGCATATCTTAGCAACCAAACTAATGAAAAAGTCATCTGGCCATCTTACCAAAGAATGAGTTCCAATTAAATTGATTATTACCTGTTAGAATGGAAGGTGGTAAGGAAGTGAGTCACAATTCATTGGTACCTACTTTCTGCTAGGCAATACCCAAGAAGATACAGAACATTCTTATAAGAAGCTCACAGTTGAGTAGAGGAAGTAGAGATGTAAACAAGTAGTTCTAATACAGTGATATTGTATTAGATGCTTAAGTAATTCTTAATTGGTCTAAGTCTCATCTGTTTGTCAAGGAGAGCTTCCCTGATGATGAACTTGGAACTTTAATCCTCTTCTACCCTCCACAATCCTTCATATGCTTTCCTATCAGATTATAACTCCACTGTTTGTACTAAGTCTTCTTTATCCCCGCATTCTACCTTGCTTCATCCTAAATCATCCTTTTAACTCCTTTGCTGCTTGCCCTCTCCATGTTTGGGTTTTAGCTTATTCTGTACTTAGTTGTTCATTTGCTGCCCATCTGTGTTATAACTTCTCAGTGGGAAGGGGCAGAGGTTGGTAGATGCAGAAGGCACAGCAGGGGTTTAGGGAGTTGGATATAGAAATGGATGAGACATAAGATTGCATAAAAAACACAAAGAGGTGTTGGAGGTAGGGAGAATTGAAATTAGAATTTAAGGGTCTACTTCTACATCTAAAACTTTAAACTGATGCTTTTGATAATAGATTGGCATTATAAATAATATTCATGTGAAATTTTATTTTCTAGCATATAAATCATAAAGTTTAAGGCAGAATAGGAAAGGTCTGACAGATTTTCTCTGGTGTTCCTGTTCACTAGCACTGTTTTATTTATTTTTAAATTCTCCTAAACAGATTGTAGAATAATTTAGGAAATTGTAGTAGCTAATAACAGGCAGCAGGCTGTCTGTTAACAGCTGAGAAATTCTCTACTTGAAGTTGGGTATAAATACAGTTCAAGCAGAAAGTTTGGATGGAAAATCTAGCTCTCTTTTGAGTTCTGCAATGTGCACTGATGAACCATACAGAGTAAGAAAAGGGAAACTGAGTGGATTTTTAATGTTGACCTTGGAACAAATAAACAATGAAAACGCAAGAAGTGAAAACACCAAATGACATGATGAACTTGAGTGAAAAACAAAAGTAAAAAAAAAAAAACCCTATGAAAATATTTAACTGAAAGAAAAAATCTTAACATATTTTTGGTGAAATGTTATTTTTAAGCAAAATATAAAACAGACAAATAATAAATTGTCTTTGTCAATTTGCCAAATGCTTATATTAGTCTTACCACTATTTTCAGATACAGTTGTTAATATTACTTATATGATACACATATGTAAATATTACATAATACTAATTATTTCTGATATAGTACATATATTACAATTGTGAAATTTACTTGTATAATATAGTTCCTTAAACATAAAAGGGTCAATTTGAGATTCAAAACACAAGATATTCTTAAACATGCTGGCGAATTTTCCAAAAGTTCATCTGAATTGAAGAAAGAAGTAGATGAAGTGGAAACAGAAATTAATTATTTAAACCAGGTATACATTTTGTTATATGTTTCTGATATATGTGTTAATGTGTAAGTGTAGTGATATGTTAGTTGACAGTCTTAGCAGAGCTATTTTTAAAGAGCCTCAATATGGAGAAAGGTTTATGATAATTTATTTGCCTCAGATTACCTTTGGAGCCAAAATGTGTTTTACGTAGGAGTATATTGAGCTCCGAGTTTTGGGGAATAGTTTAACTTTCTTTGGGTGCTGAGGAAGGAAGACAAGGAAAGAATAAGATGTACCTTAATAATAGGTATTTAAAGGCATTAATAGCTTACAAAGTGTTGTCAAAAGAAGAACAAGAAAATAATTTGCTTAAGGGATAAATTACTTAAGGAACTTAATCTTGAAAATTTTATGACTATAATCTTTATAAAGCTAGACTAAAACTAGTTTAGCCTTTAAGATTGATATCGCATGATATTGAATATACTTTTAGTGTCATCTATTGTTATGTAACTTTTATTGACAGGTATGAGAACCCATCAAAGTTACTTACAAATTTTGAGGAAAAAAGTGAATAGCTAATTTTCTAAATTAAAAAAATTATGTTAAAAATGGTATATTTATCATTTATAGGCATTAGGTTACAAATAACAGTAATACCGTTTTAGTAATGAGAAAAAAATGGATGCCACTTTCTTTAAAATATTTGGTAACTATGTCTCTGTGTAGGGAGTCAATGTTTACTTTCATTAAAAGATAGCTAATACTACCAAAAATATAAATCTTGTGATTACGTAGGAAAAATAGTATTCATTAGTTAAGATAAAGCATATGTTCCTTTGTAGGTAATTATTTTATTTTGCTTTGTTATTTTTATTTTTAGCAGATTGCAAGACTTTATGAAATGAAGACTCTTTCAGAAACTATGGAAGAAAAAAGCAAAAATACAGAAAAGAGAAAGGAATTGAAAGAAAGGTATAGGTAAACTTTAAAACGGGATTTTATGTGAACAGATACTCTGCATCTAAAATTTGATTCTATATCATCTCCCAAGCCGCTAATATTTATATAATATCTATAAACATGTATCGTACAGGCTATTTTCTATTCATTTCTTATGAAAAATATTAATTTATACCTTTAAATATTAGGGACATATATTCAAACTTGCTTGTTATTTAGTAAGGCCAAGGATAATGTGTAGTGAGAAATAGGGTAGCAGCAGCCCGTTTACTGTTCTGTAATCTGTCAGTTGTCCATTTCACCCAGTTTTCCATTATGGGTCACTAGTAGGAATGAAACAAGGGGAACAATGGTGGGAGCAGCCATGTATTTACCTTTTTATCACCCTGTCACCAGCTTGACAATTCTTTGCCATAGAGAGATGAGCCAAAATTTTACTGAATCTGTGGCATCATATGTTTCATTGTCCTTCATCCTAATGGTGATAAAATAGACGTCAGTGGTGGAGGCATTTAAAAAGAAAAGATTGATTTTGCCTGTTATTATGTGACAGAAAAATAGATGTATTATTGTTGCTGTTTCTGATAAACTTTCTACTTTTTCTCTTTCTCCTTTACTCTTACATTCTTCTTAAATTTCTCTTAGCAGGCTCCATTGCTCTGATTTTGATTTTTCAACACACTCTTCTCCCAAGTTAAATTCTCAGATTCTCCTTCCTTGCATCTGTTATTTTATTAATTTCCCCACTCCCACGTCTCACATCTATGGTAATATGTCTTTAACTTTTTAATGAAATTGATTACAAAAATAGGTAAATGTACTGAATTTCACTTTACTGATAATATTTTAATATTATAAAAATAATATTGAGAAGGACTTATATAGCTAGTAATTTTAAGTCATATTTTGATAGTTATTATCAAAGAATATCATTTAAATTATTATTTAACTATCAATAATTAAAATTATTTCTTTAATTTAGGAAAAATTCAGTGAAATTATCTTCCAGTAAAACACTTACTAGATCCATTTATGGATGTAATATGGCTTTAATGATGTCTGTGTTCATGCTAGTTGATTTGTTTCTGAATAAGTCTTTTTAAAAGTTTGAAGTAGCACTCCCAAATCTAAAGCATGCTATTTGTGGATATCATTTTAGTTTAAAATGTTTTTGATGTGTTTAGAAAGTCTTTTAAAATGATTATGTTTTAAAAATGAGAGTGTGGTACATTGAGAACACAGGACTTAATCAGGAAAAGTGTGTATTAGCTATGACACTAGTAAGTAATTTAATAATATTGGGCAGATCTGTTAAATTTCTGGAACTAGGTTTCATTATCTGCAAAATGAGGAGTTTTAAGTGTATGATATCTAAATATGTTTTCTAGCTTTAAAATACATTAATTTTTTACTTAGTTAATGTTTAATATAATTCAGTTTTCCCTTTAGAATTTTTGAAAAAGATGAACAGCATGTACTTACATTGAATAAAACTCCTCAAAACAGTCAATTATTTCTTCCATATGAATCTCAAAAATTAGTCAGACCAATAAAGATGCATTCTTCAGAACCAAGAGTTACAGGTACAGTATCTTTTTTATTATTCAAAAACTTAGTTTTCTTTGCATTTCTTTCATAGAAGAAGAAGTAGAAAAGAACAATTTTAGTTATTTGGTGTAAGCAAGAACAAACAATGCTGGAGACCTATCGACTCAGGAAAGTGTCACTTTGATTCTGAGAGCAAACAAGATGAGCCTTCTGTACATAACAGTTTTCTCTTTGAGAGAGAAATCACTCACATGATATTTTTAAAAAGCGTTCTTGTCTGACTTTACAGCTGTCAGAGGAGGATGATTAATTATATATTTTTCATTTGAGAAGTTGTATTTTCAGTATTATCGGTCTGTGTGATTAAAATGGGTAGCAGGCTTGTGTTAATGATATTTGTGACTTAGTCACTGAGATATTTCAATCGTGTTTCATTCAGTGAATCTGTAGATTAATTGCATTGTGTTAGATTAACTACACTGTTTTTTTCCACAATTGTTAATTTCACCACTCTGTGTTCTTTGATTCCCCATTATAAAGATGTATAAAGTTTTGTCTGGTGTTTTCTGTTTTATATTCATAGTTATTATAGTAATTATTATATAGTGAGGAATTAAGATAATAATTTCATAATTCTATATTTTAACTTAAATAAAATATTCATGTGACTTGATTTTTTTTAATTACAAGGTTAGGATAAATGTTGGCCATGACTTTTGATTTTATCTCTTGAACTAATTTGAAGTTTTACGATTTAATAACCTAGATAAAAAAGAAAAAAGTTCTGTGAAACAGTCAAAGCTTGCCAATATTGACTTCGGACAAAAAGAAAATGATACACAGGTAAGTATTTCTTTTTTAATAGTATAAATTAAATGCTTGTGTTAAATGAGAGTGAATTTACCACATTTTGGAAGTGGGTGTATGTGTGTTATAAATATATTAAACCAGCCATTAGTATAATCTCAGGATCTAAAAAACTTAAGAGTTTCAATATGGCAGCTTGAGCATATACAATAGCCTTCTCACTTCTAAAAATAAAAGATATTTAAAAATACCAAGCCTTGTACCCAGTAGACCAAAAACTAAGACATTGCTAAAGGAGTAAAACAAAATTGGATTGAAGATGGAAATTGTAGCCCAGGACTTGATAGGAGAGTACTCTTGTAGAAGGTATAGACCTGAGGACAATGAATAGGATAATTGGTTGGGTTGCTTTAGTGAGCATTAGTTTAGTTAACACCTAATCATTGCATATCTAATCTGCCTTTTGCCAAGCATGAACAATGGGATAACTGTCTCCAGGTGGAAACAGTGAGCATAGGAGCTTGGGTTAGAGAGATAGATGGTCCTCTGGGTGATTCATGAGGCTTATGAAGAACACTCAGAAAGCTAGCTTCTGGTGTACACATCTCTGTCTTCCCCCATTCTTCCTGAAAATAGTTCAGAGGGGAATTCTCAATGAAAAATATAATTGCTTCTCATTAATACATATTAAAACACACAAATACAGGGGGAATGGTAACCAAAGTAATTAGTGAGACTTATTAATTCTAAATATGTTTTAATTACAAAAATTACAAAATCCAGTACTAAAATTCCAGATGATATCAATATAGGATGAAAGTGGGAAGATAAATGAGGGAAACAAAAGTTTACTCAAGTTATTTTTTTGTCTTCGGATGGAGGTAGGGAGAAGATATGAATACTGATTAACTCTGTATATTGTTGGAAAAAATGTAGATTTATCCATGTGTGTTAGACACTTAACAGTAGCCAACAAAAGAGCAATGGAATGTGTAAGTTTTAAAACAGTAGAAGAAAAAAGGTTGAAATCAAGAAAACTTAACTAGTCCAGGAAAAGGCAGGAATGGGAGGTGGAGGTGAGAATAAAAGAGCTAGAAAGCATTGTAAATAGAAAACAAATAAGATGTCAGAAATAGTTCTGAACAAGTTGGTAATCATAAAAATGTGATGGATGTGCTTCTATGGGATATATAAACAAAGTACAGCTAAATACTATTAAAATACAACAGCTGAAACAGCTTGACAAATGAAAGCTGAAAACAAAAGGATGAAAAATATCAGGTAAATGCAAACAAAAACAAAGCAGATGTAATAGTGCCATACAAAACAGAGTTCAAAGTAAAAAGCATTAATAGAGATAAATATATTTCATATTTTTAAAAGACTAATCACCAAGAAATCATAAGAACCATGATGCACTAAATTATATAGTTTCAAAATATATAAAACATAAATTGTTAGAATTCCGAAGAAACATTTGAACCCACAGTTAAAACAGGATCACGCTCTCAAAAAAAGTACTGATCTTGAGATTAGGGGTTGAGTTTAGCTGCATGTGAAATGATTACAAAACCAAACTCATTAAATAATAGCATCTTAAACAAGATAAGCATTAATTTTTCTCTTCTTGCCATGAAATTCTAAAGTAAGTGACTAAGGTTCACTAGAGCTGATAGCACCATCTCCACAATGTCATTGTTTCTCAAGCTCCATCTGTGTTTTCTTTTTCTGTGATCCTTAATGCTAAGCTTTCACCTCAAGGTCATCTCATGGTCAGAAGCTAACCATTACAATTTTGCCATCATATCTGCCATCTCTCGGCAGGAAAAAGAAAGGGGGAAAGGCTGGCTGAGTCAGCCCCATTTTTAAGGCTCTTTCCTAGAAGCTCCTTAAACAATTTATGATAGTATTTCATTGGTAGAGAGGTTGAGAAATACAATTTTTTTAATTAGCACACAAAGAAAGTAAATCTTGGATAGCATAGAAGACTGGCAGTTTCTGTCACAGGAATGATTCAAGTAGATAAAAAATAAGTAAGGATGTAGAGAATCTTAATAACACAATTAGCAAACGTTGTGTTCAACATACACAGAGTTCAGTTAAATTTTTATTTGCAGTATTCACCAAAATTGAACAAAAGGATATAGCAACCAACTTTAAAAAGTTACTATCTTTACTAACCACAATATTAAAAACACAAGTTAAACAAAAAGATAGCCCTCTTCTCAAAAAACTATTTGACTGAAAAAAAAAAAGAAATTCACACACTTTCAAATTACTTTTGGGTTATAGAAGAAATCAAAATAGGATTTTAAAACAATTTAAAAAGAATACTATAAACCTAAACTTGTGAAATGTAGCCAAATTGGTCCTCAGAGGGAAACATTTGAAAAGAAATACTAGAAAATATATCAACAAATATATTAGAAAATGAGAAAGATTAAAATTAGCTGAACTTTCAGTATGAAAAGTTCAACTCAGAGTACAAAAAGCTCAAATCAAAATAGAAAAATAACAGAATAATAATTGCAAAGAAAGTAGGAATTTATCAAGAGAAAAGCAGAAATTAATGAAATTTAAAAGTTAGGTTAATTAATATAGCCAAAAGCTCATAACTTTCAGCAAGTATAAAGGAAAAAAGAAAGCCTCTCTCCCCCAAAAAAGAATAAAAGGGGGAAAAGTGCTTATTGTTACACCTATAGAAGAAATCTTTTCAAAGTCCTGAGAGGATACTATGTAAAACTTTATGCCAATAAATTTGAAAATTTAGGTGACATGGACAGTTTTTAAGACAATTCAAATTGCTAAATAGACTGAAAAAGGAAAACACAAATAGATCAATAACCTAGAAGAAACGGAAATGTAAATAAATATCTGTTTCCCTCTTTTCTCCTTTATTTCCCTCCCTTCTCACTCCACCACACCTGCCCTTCAGAACATACCAGACTGAATTTTTCAGGTGAATTCTACCAAAACGTTAAGGATTAAATCAGAGTTTTTCAATTGTGACACTATTAACATTTTGGACCAGATAATTCTTTGTTTTGGGATCATCTTGTGACCCTGTAGAAGCCAATAGCACCTCATCCCCAAATTATGACAGTCAAAAATACCTCCAGACATTGTCAAATGTGCCCTGAGAGGCAAAACTGCCCCCTGTTGAGAACCATTAGATTATATAATATTTATATACAAACAGTTCCAGAGTATAAAAAAAGTTAGAACCTATCCAACAAACTATATATGACTAATCCATTATACAGCAAGGACAAGGATAGTGAAAGAAAAGAAAAATTATACTACATTAGTCTCAAGATTGAACATAGAGGTAAAAATCCTAAATAACTTATTAGCAAACAAAATTTTGCACTATAACATTAAATATATATATATATTATGACTAATCTTGGTTTTCTCAAATGATACTTTAGCATTTATAAAATCTACCAATATGCTTCACTCCATTAATAGATTAATATATGATTTTAAATAAAGATAGTAAAAAGAATGTTAGGGAGACTCATACAGATATCAAAATTTTTTTTCACTTCTGTTACTAAAATATAATTCACATCATACAATAATCATTTTAAACTGTACAATTCAGTGGGTTTTCGTATATTCACAAGATAGGGTAACCATCACCACTGTCTAATTCCAGAACATTTTCATTGTCCCCAAACATTTTTAAACATTAGCAAATTGCAGTATTATAACAGCATGGTGCAAGAAAAGACAAATTGATCAATGGATTTATCAAAATAAAAAGCTTTTGTATGGCAAAAGACACTACAAAATTAAAAGACAGTGACAGAATTGTCATTTAGGGGCTTGGTATACATATAATATATAAAGAAATAATAATTCTTACAAATTAATTAAAAAACAATAAAAATGAGCAAAAGATAGCTCAGCACATAATAGGAAAGACAAAGGGTTACTAAACATAACAAGATGCCTGACCTCAGGAGTACAGGGAAATACAAATTAAATCAATGAGGTACCTGGTTTCACCTATCAGATTTGCAGACATTAAAACATTTGATAATATCTAGTGCAGTGAATTATACTGAGAATGTAATCTGGTACAACTGCTTTGGAGGACTGGTGCATAGTACTCGTTAAAAATTAAAATGTATGTACTCAACAATTTCACTTCTTGTCACCTATTCTAAATAAATACTTGAAATACTTGTGCAAATACTTGTACCAGGAGGTATATACAAATGTGTATATTGTTTAAAACGTACATCAAAACAGTAGCAACACCTGTTCTTTAAGGGACAAGTGTTCTTTGAGGGACAAGGTCTTTTTCTTATGATCTAAAAGCACAGTAAGATGACACAATTAAGACCAATGGCTGTTATAACAAAAGTAAATGGGGTAGACTTTCCTATTAAAGGTATTTTCATTTCAGGTCAAATAAGAAAAATCAGCAGCTGTTCAAAATGAGTCACTCAGGGAAAATAAAAGACTTGAAACAGAAAATACAAACATTAGTTAAAGCAGTGATTTAAATATTAATATTAAACAACATTTAGAGTTAAAAATGAAATATTAGCTCTGTCATATATATTTTTAAAAGGAAGTTTCAGGCTTTAATCTTTGAACTTGCTGTTTTCCTTTCTTACATTCAATTTGAGAGGTTATACGGGATAAAGAGACAGAAATCAGATAATTAGTTGAGAAAAATGGTAAGATTCACTTGATTAGTCATGAATATGAAAGAAAAAAATTTCAAGTTTACCTTAAATGTAGAAATACTAACAAGCATAGTTATCATACTTATCAAAGGCATCAAATTCCTTGAGAGTCTTAAAACTTTTTTGTTTCCCTGTGTTTGACTTAATGTTTTGCATATAGCGGTTTCAGTTAATGTTTGTAGTTGTTGATATTGATAGTAACAGTGATGATGATGACAATGTTTTTGGAGAGCCCTGAGTAGCCATGGCAAGCAAAAATTTTACTGTTTTGTGTAGTCAACTCTAATGCTTAATTTCTTTTGTTCAGGTATTGAATGACTCTGCCGTGACTAGCCATTCAAAATGTTCACATGTTACAGCTATTAAAAATTCACAAAATGTTATGCAGTTCAGGTAACCTTTAAAAATAAGAAAATACTTCAATTTCAGAAATAATTTATCAGCTCAGTAAATAATATAAACATTTTATTTATTGTGTTTTAGATTGTTAACCCCAAAGAAACAATCAGATTGCAATCAATGGTTTGAAAAAGGAGATGCAGGTATTTACTGTTTATATTTTTCCTAAGAAGTGAGAGAAACAAGTTATATCAGGTTTTTATACCAGTCAAATAGATTATCTGGATTGTTTGCATCTCTGATTAACTGACCATGCATACCTGGTTTTTAAATACATTTTTCTTAAGTATAAAACAGATACATTTTATTGTAGAAAATTTGGAAAACAGAGAAAAATATAAAATAAACAAAAAACCACCACTGACACTTCACAAACTGTTGTATATTGTCTTTTTTTCTATGTATATATATGTCTTGTTATTTTAGTTTAGTCTTCCACATTTGAAGCATACTAGGTATATCATTTTGTAGCCTCTTCTTTCCACTTGATACACTATTGAGGATATTTTTCCATGCCATTAAATCGATTGTATTTGTAATGACTGTATAATATGCATAGATATGCTATAAGTTATTTAGCCATTCTCTCACATTGAATATTTTGTTATTTTCAGGGGTTTTTTTTTGCTTTTATAACTAATGCTACTATGTTCTTTTATATAAATACTTTACTGTCTTGGATTATTTTCTTTGAATAAAATTGTAAAAAGGTCACACACTATACATCTATATATATGTTTATTATCCTAGAATCAACTAGCTATTGGAACTTTGATGCAGCCTTGAAATTACTAACTCATTCTCTATGTATACATGTATGTGTGTGCATGCATGTATATGTATACATGTACATATATGTATATATAAAATATGTATCATGTGGACACATACATATTTTGATAACCCAGTAATGAATAATAATTATTTCATTCATTAGGCTATTATCTCTTCTTATCTATAGCATGTCGATTACAGACTTATTTTGAAATTTAAAAAATGGTTCTCTCTGACAGTATAAAAATTTTGTGTTATGCATGTCCAGAATGGTCATGTAATATACCATGAGTCTATTCCTCTCACTCTCAGTGTAGGACTCAGCCAAGACAATATGCTTATTTCATGCAGATGGCTATTCTTACTTCTGAAAGGAAGATTTATATCTTACCTGCCCAGCTGATCTCTTCCACCTGTTTATAATCTTCCATATATGCTAATCTAACAGAGTATTAGACAGGGAGGAACAATACATTCCTAATACACATATGTGAGGAAATGCATATATCTGGCATAATCTTAGCTGACATTGAGCATGTATGGGCAGACTTCATACCCAAGAAGGCATATAATTATCTTGGAAGAAGAAAAGGCCCTTTCAATAATCTCCAAACTTATTTTTTGAAGAAGTTAGTATGTGGTGAAAATCATAGCTGTGACTTAAATGCAAGAGGCAAAATTGTAAAGCTTTCAGATGACCAAATAGAAAAACATCTATGTAAGCTAGGAAATAATTTTTTTAAAGAATTTTTAAAAAGAATTTTTTAAAAAGAATTTAAAAGCCCAATCATAAAGATTGGTAAATTTGGCTCTATTAAAATAAAGAATTTCTCTTCATCAAAAGACACTATTAAAAAATGGGAGGCAAGAGGATTTATTTTTCAATACATAAAACTGTCAAAAGGCTAGTTTCCAAAAATTTATAGAAAACTTCTACAAACCAAGGAGAAAAAGACAGACAAACTCAATTAGAAATATATTCAAAATAAACAAATAGGCACTTCAGATAGAGAAGCTTTTGTGGCAGATAAACATGGGAGAAAATGCTCAGCAAATCAGGAAACTGAAAAATAAAACCACAATGGGATATGATTACACATCCACCAGATTAGCAAAATTCAGAAAGTCTGACAGTACTAAGTGCTAATGAGAATGTAGGACAGTAAGAACTCTCATAACTATTGGTAGGGACTGTCATTTGTAAATGACTATATATTGACACCATGACTAAATTTTAGTTGGATCTAATAAATTTTCCTGGTGAAACTGAGTAATTTCCTAGGGTAGCTCAGGATGGCTATTTGCCACAACAATAATTAGTGAATAGTTTTGAAACTAAACTTTGGAATATAGTTTAACATTGATAAAATGGAAGATTCACATACTCTATATTTCATAATTCCACTCCTAGGTATGTACCTAGAGAAATACAAGTACACATATACAAATATACATGAAAAATTATGTTAACATCATTATAATAGCCTCAAACCAGAAACACCCCCAAATATCCATTTGCAGTAGAATGGATAGATAGATATATTGTGCTGTGTTTGTACAATGGAATGCTTTACATAAGTAAAAGTAAGCAAGCTGTGTCTCCACGCAACAATACAGATGAACCTCATAAGCATTTGCTAAACAAAAAAAGCATGACAAAGAGCACATATATTATTATTTCATCACATAACATTTTAAAGTAGGAAAGAGTATGGGGCCTTTTGGAGAATGTTCTATTTCTTTACCTCAGTGGTGGTTAAATGGGTGTCCTCTTTATAATTTTGTTTGTTAAACTATTCATGTAGGTTTTCTTTTCTTATCTTTATGTATTGGGTTGAACTATATAAAATTTCCATTTTTGCAGACCAAGAACAGTTAAATATTGGCAATTTCATATGGTTTGACTAATATGTTTTATTTACAATTAAACTGCAAAAAGAAAAAAATAGTTTGTTCTCATTTAACAAACAGATGCTGAGTGCGGAGATAAAGGGACAGTAAAACAATTGAGAGAATCAAAATATACTTCACAAGTAAGTCAAATGTTTGGTTTCTAATTTCTAAGGAAAATATTCTAATTTAAAATATTCTGTTTCCATTTAAATTTCAGATTTAGTATAATGAAGTTTATTTATGTGAGATCTAGATATTATTAGCTTGGTAATCAAGTTGTTGTGATGTTACAGATTCTATCCCTTAGAAGAGTCATAGATTAAAAAAATGAAGCCACAAAATGTTTACATGAAAATATTCAAAAAATTGTCACTAACAATTGACTATATATAATGACACCACCACAACTAATTTATGACTGAAGAAAACAATTTTGTTTGGTGAGATTGAATGATTTACCCCAGCTGCTGCAAAAATACCTTCAAAATATTTTTTAATAGTGGGAAGCTTTAGTGATAGGTGTACCACAGCTACTAAAAGTTAAAACAAGAGAAACAACAGTAGTTTTCTTCTGTAAAGAAATACAGGTAAAAAGCACATTATAATTTTTTTTTTGGTGGAGGGTCTCAAAATTGTTTCCATAATGGGCTTTGGTAACAAACATATTTGAGAAATCATATTACTAGCCTACAAAATGATATAAAGGAAAATTAGTATTCAAGTTCTCAATCTTTGCAGAAAAAGTAGTATGAATTTATAAGGGCAAAAATATGCAAAGAACATAACCAGTGAGAGCAAGATTGCTTTTCTTTTTCAAGGGGTTATCATATACAAACTTGACCCAGAGCATGATGTGGAAATTTTAAAAGAAAAATCATTCCCAATACTTTTTATTCATCAGTCTGAGTATGTTCTGGTTATCAGTTACTTTTTCAGGTAGTGGTAGGTGAGGTAGAGTTGGGAAGGAAAGAAAAATTAGAAAATTAAAAAGAATTATTTTTCTATTTTTTGGACAGATATATTTTGGTCTCAGTTTTACCAATTATTTTTATTTTCTTACTTTGTCTATGAAAAGATACCATCATAGATTAATATGATGTTTTTAACCTCACATGCTTATATATATGTTTATTTATATATATATATATATATATGAGTTTATGTTATTTATTAATAACATTTGTTTTTATAGTTTTCTGTTACTTTGAATTTGCAGGTTATATATGCAGAACATTTTGGGAACCCAATAGAAAGTAACAGTGATGAAGTAGAAGAAAGGCCTGAGATTTTTCCACAAACTCCTGAAATTCCTTTATTTTTAAGGACTCCTGAAGCTGTGAAAACACCTGAATCTGTGGAGAAATTACCTAAAACCCCCTCATTTGAAATGTAAGACTTTAATTAATAATAATAATTAAGGAACCTGCATATTAAGTTATATAAGTAATAGGAATAGAAAAATGCCTAGTACCTGTAACTTTAAAAAGTTTTTGTTATGGAATATTTTAAACATACAAAGGAAAGAGACTAGTATAATGAACTCTTATATACTTACCAGTTTGAACAATTATTAACATTCCACCATCTTGTTTCATAGATCCTCTTCTGCATTTTTCCTGAAACATTTAGCTGAAGCTCTCACAGACCCTGAATATTTATCAAGTTCAATAATACATATTTTCCAAAGGATAAAAAAAGTATGGAAAAATGTAAAGTTCTAGCTAAAGAGTTATTGTCACATTTGGTATATTGTGGACATCACTGAATAATGTTCCAATAGACATTTTTCCTTAATGTTTTAGAGTCTAAAGCCAAGAATTTCCATTCTTTTAAGTAACACCGTTATTTAACTTTGAAAACTACAAATTTGTAGTTTAGAGTCAATGACAGTAGTGCTGTATTTAACCTTTTTGTTTAGTTCAATCTTTTTCCTTAATGCTGAACCCTGATATTCTTCTAAAATATATGCCAAATAGATTTCATTTCATCAGGAATCTCTCACCTGTGTTCTACTCTGTATTTTAAATTTCTAGTAAAAATTTTATATATGAATGTGGAACTCAACATCAAATCTGAAAACTGTTACAGGATATGGTAGTCATATACTAAAACCTTTATGGATGAGAAAACCAAACTATAAAGTAACTCATTAATGGTCATGGAGATAGTTATGAAAGTATCATCTGACTTCTATTAGTTTTAACAAACAATAGCATTAACTCTGTGTAAGCATTTATAAATATTGTTCCTTTAATATTTACAACTTTATGAGATGTAAGTACATTATTATCCTTATTTTAGATGAGAGAACAGAATCATAAGTGATACAACTTGTCAGTGATAGAGTTGAGATGTAAACCCCAGCAGTTCTGCCTCCAGAATCCATGCTTTTAACCATTGTATTGTATATTTTCTTATCTAATTATTTTTCCCTAATCATTTTATAATTTAACTCCCTTATAAAACTGTCTGTCATGACTGGCTTCTCATCAAGATTAATTTTGTAATTGCTTTCAAGATCTTGAGGACAGTATGACATCAGGGTTAAGAGACTGGACATTGAATCTGTTTTGCTACATTCAGATCGCAACTCTGGCACTTAACATTCTTTGAGCAAATCATTTAATCTTTCTACACTTCAAAATCTTCTTCCATAAAATGGAGGTGATACTAATAGTACTTGTCTCATAGGATTGTTGTGAAGAATAAGTAAATTAATGCTGTTGGGAATATATAGAATAGTGCCTTACAGTATGTTTGCAGTAGGAATTCATTATTGTCATTCTATAATTTGTTATTCTACTTTATTTAATATTATTCCCCACCCAAAATCATAGGTTTGGTTTTTTCTCCACAGGTTTTTCATTTCAATAACTACTTCTTCCCTTTTCCTGCTGTGCTAGTTCTCACCCCTATGGCATCACCTATGGTGCTTACCAGTCTGTAATATTTAATAATATATATTTAACATTTTGATGATTTCTTATGTCTCTGTAACAGAAATAGAAATACAACAACTGAAGGTCAAACACAAAAGGAGTCCCCTGGATTTTCTTTCCTTATGAGTTATACTTCTAGATCGCCTGGATTGAATTTATTTGATTCTTCTATATTTGATTCTGAAATCTCATCACAGCAGGTAATATGAGAAGCCAAAGTTTTATTTCTAAAAAATTATATACTGGAACCTCAAGTAATTTTAGTTCTTTAATACCAAACTGTTTTGAAATGGAGTACAGGACAGAGGCAATTTTTTAAAAGAATCTGAGTATTGATAGTATAACAAAGTTCCCCCATTATCTTTTTGTTTTCAACTGCAGGTACCCCCAGTTGACATCTGTTTATAAAAACAGAATCTTAGGATAGCAATGATTTAAATTGCAGTTAAAGGCAGTTTAAAAATTAATTTGGCTTTATAGTTCTAAACAAACTTCACATATACTCAGTGTGAAAATTTTTCCAGTTTGTTAGTTGGTATTTTCATCTACATGTATATGTGACTAATAACAGCTTCAAAACACAGAAGCAAAATTGACAGAATAAAAAGGAGAAATAAACAAAAACACAAACTTAGTTGGAGATTTTAAACTCCCCTTTCTTAGTAATTGATAGAATTAGACAACACAATCAATAAAGACCTTATATAAAATCTGAACAACACCATCAACCCCCTTGACTAACTGATGTTTAGAGAACACCACATCCAGCAACTGCAGCATATATATTCAAGTGCTGATGGTACATTCACCAAGATAGTCCATATTCTGGGGCAGTCAATGAGTCTTAATAAATTTAAAAGGATAGAATCATACAAGTATGTGCTCTGATCACAGTGGAATTATATTAGAAATCAATAAGATATTAGGAGAATCCTAAATATTTAGGCTGTGGATCAAAGAAGTAGTCATGAGAAAAATTAGAAAATATTTTGAAATGAATGATCATGAAAATTCAGCATATCAAAAATTGTGGGTTGCTGCCAAAACCAGAGCAAAATGATAGCTTTAAATAATTTAATTAACCATTTAAACAATTAAATTAATAGAAAAAAAAAGAAAGGTCTGTGATCAGTGACTTCAAGTTCCACATTGAAAAGCTAAAAAAAGAACACAGTAAAGCCAAAGTTGGTTCTTTGAAAAAATTGACAAAATTTATAAACTCACTACTTTGACAAGGAAAAACATAAGACAACTATATTAGGAGTGAAAGAGAGGATATCCTTACAGGTCCTACAGACATTAATAATAAGGGAATATTATGAAATAGAAGGCTGGTAAGGGGAAACGTCACTTACTACATACTAAAACATTCTGTAAACCTAGCAATCAAAATAGTGTGATAATAGTACAGGGATTGATAGATTGATCAATGGCATGGGAGAGCATATCTTGAAACAAAAGAGTTTAGAATATGATATAGGTAGCACCACAAATTAGGCACTTTTCTTACAACATACACCAACAGACATTATAGGTGCATTAAATTTTAAAATATTAACCATAAAATATTGCAGAGAAAATGTAGATGAATATTTAGCAGATCATAAGAAGAGGAAGGATTCTCCAAGCATGGAAACAGTGGAAGAAGAGCCAAAGACAATAAAAAGAGTTTGGGTTTGGTTATATATAAAAGTTTTATATGTTAAAAAATTTTAAAGGTGAAATAATAATGTGATATAAAATATTTGTAATAAATGATAAAGAATTAAGATTTTTCAGAAAAGAGGGCCCAGAAGTAAACCCACACACTTATGGTCAATTAATTCATCAAAGGAGGTAAGAATATATGATGGAGAAAAGACAGTATCTTCAGTAAGTGGTGTTGGGAAAGCTGGACAGCTGCATGTAAATCAATGAAATTAGAACACTGCCTCACACCATACAGAAAAATAAACTCCAAATGGCTTAAAGATTTAAACATAAGACAAAGACACCATAAACCTCCTAGAAGAGGACATAGGCAAAACATTCTCTGATATGAATGGCAGCAGTATTATCCTAGTTCAGTCTACCAAGGCAATAGAAATAAAAGCAAAAATAAACAGATAGCTTAAACTTACAAGCTTTTGCACACTAAAGGAAACCATAAATAAAACAAAAAGACAACTTACAGAATGGGAGAAAATATTTGCAAATGATGCATCTGACAAGGGCTTAATTTCCAGAATATAAAAACAGCTCATACAACCCAATAACAAAAAAGCAAACAATCCAATCCAAAATGAACAGAAGACCTAAACAAACATTTCTCCAATGAAGACATACAAATGGCACACGATAAAATGCTCAGTATCGCTAATTATTAGAGAAATGCAAATCAGAACTGTAGTGAGGCATCCCTCATTGTGATGGCCATCATTAAAAAGTCCACAAACAATAAATGCTGGAGAGGGTGTGGAGAAAAGGGAACCCTCCTACACTGTTTTTGAGAATGTAATTTGGTGCAGCCATTATGGAAAACAGTATGAAGATTCCTTAAAAAACTGAAAATAGACACCCTGTGACCCAGCAATCCCACTCCTGGGCATAAAACTCTAATTTGAAAAGATACATGCACCCCAGTGTTCATAGCAGCAGTATTTATGATAGCTAAGACATGGAAGTAACCTAAATGTCCATTGACAGATGATTGGATGAAGAAGTTGTGGTATATATATATATATATATATATATATATATGAATATTACTCAGCCATAAAAAGGAATAAAATAATGCCATTTGGAGCAACATGGATTGACCTGGAGATTGTAATACTAAGTGAAGTAAGCCAAAAACAGAAAGGAAAATACCATATGTTATCACTTCTATGTGGAATCTAAAAAATGACACAAATGAATTTATTCACAAAACAGAGACAGACTCACAGACATAGAAAACAAACTTATAGTTACCACAGGGGGAAGGGAAGGGTGGAGGGATAAATTGGGAGTTTGGGATTTGCAGATACTGACTACCATATATAAAATAGGTAAACAACCAGGTTCTACTGTATAACATGGGGAACTATATTCAATATCTTATAATAGCCTATAATGAAAAGGAACATATATATATATATATATGTATGTATGTATGTATAAATATATATAGTGATTCAGATATCACTATAGAATCACCATGCTATATACCAGCAATTAGCACAACATTGTACACCTCAATTAAAAAAGAAATAAGATTTTTTAATATGTAAAGAGCCTACATGTACTAGTAAGAAAAATTCCTACCTCAGCAGAAGCATGGACAGAGTCTGTTTGGTGAGTAGATTATTCACTGAAAAAGAAATTCAAGTGACTTACAAAATCTCTGGGTAAAACAGCTTTCCTTACTAATTGTCAAAGAAATAGGAATCTGCATAGTAGTATTTATTCAAGTGTGATTTATATTAGAAAAGGTAATAGAAACAACCTAAATGTTTAAAACAAAAGGATTGAAACTACATGGTATGTTCATATGGAGGAATATTAAAATGCCATAAACAGAATCAGGTTTTGGAAAAATAGTGACATGGAAAAATGCTCATAATACAATGTAAAGAGGGAAAAAAAGACAGAAAACTATGTTGTCATGGTCCCATTTTTTAAAAAGCCTGTTTTACAGAGAAGATAGACTCTTTTGGCAGCAAAACTTGATCTGAACTGATATAAAGCTGTCATACTTTCTATTATTTTTATAGTCATGAAAGCAATACCAACAGTCTGATTTATAAAAGGCCTTCAGAATAAAACAAGTTAATTAGAATTTTAGGTTACATTTATATTCCAAACTTCTTAGTACAATATATGTTGCCTATTAATATTTTATCTATTGCCAGAATCAAGTCAGTAAGCCTTATTTTAGTAAGCCAATGATAGTTTGGAAGCTAGATCCCTTTTTAAGTGTGCTGTGTAGAATGTTGCCATTTTTGTCTTCTCTAATTATGCTTATTAGAAGAACTAGGTTTTAGAGTCAAATACATATGCTATATATACTGTTCCACTGATTTCATGAGTAATATTTAATGGAAATTATTTTTCAGTTTAATGAACATTATTCTGTGGGAAATTTAAATCCTCTCTCATCACAACAAGAAATTGGTAAGTGATTTGAAGTTTGTTATATATAAAATCATGTTAACTTTCGCCCTTTGTATTTAGTCTCTAGCTGATTTTGTTAGGCACTCAGTTTATTTTTTAAAGATTACTGTCACTTCTATACCACTCACTAATTATTATTATTATTTTTTAGCAATTTATCTGCTTCTTTCATTGTTCTACGAAAACTTGCTTTTTCCTTTTTTCAGTATTACTAATGACTTAGCAGTTATGAAACATCATAAGTATTTTGCATTTATTCAGCATTTGATAGAGTTGACTACTCCTATCTTCTTTCTGGAGTTTTTGGATTTTTTTCTTATTTATCTGGTGCTTTCTTTTTATTGGATCTTCTTTCCTCTTTTATCCCTTGATTAATTCATTTATCCAGCATATAAATATAAATATATTTGTGTGTATATATAGTATATTTTATATCAAGTATTGCTTTTGGCTCTGATGATAGAATAGGATGCTCTCAGTGGAAGCGTTGAGAAGAGGTCAGATTTTGGTTATTAAGTTTTCTGAAGGTACAGCTGTAAGGATTTGCTTATAGACTGACTGGATATAAGGATTAAGAGAAAGAAACAAGGATGATGCCAAGATGTTGACATTAATAACTATTAAGAATGGAACTAACATTTATTGAAATATGGAAGGCTATAGAAGGTAACTTGAGATTGACAGATTAATTTTACAAGTGTTACCATTGAAAAGCCGATGTTAGATAACTAAGTGACAGTAAGTAGAAAATTTTATATTTGGATCTAGAATTCAGTGGGGTAGAGATATAAATTTTGGAATTATCATAAATGGTATTAAATGAGACCAAAACAAATCTACCAATTGTAGACATTCTTTAAATGCCCACCATCTAAAATATTAAATCTATTTCTATTCTCCCCTTTGACATTCTCATTCACTTGACACTCATTAACTTCAGCACTTTCAAATATTATGATACAGGTGATGACCAAATTTATATCTTTCCTCCTTGACTTCTCCTAAACTCCAGGACCTTATTTTTTTTTTTTGCCTTCCCCCTGCTCCAGTTTTATTGAGATAAAATTGTCATACATCACTGTATAAATTTAAGATGTGTAACAAAATTGTTTGATTTATACATATTGTGAAATGATTACCACACTAAATTTAGTTAGCATCCATCATCCCACATAGATACAATAAAAAGAAAAAGAAAGAAAAGAAAAAAATCTTTCTTTGTAATGAGAACTTTTAGGATTTAATCCCTTAATAATTTTTATGTATATGACACAACAGTGTTAACTATTGTCATCGTAGTGTACGTTACATCCCTAGTACTTACTTATCTTGTAACTGAAAGTTTGTACCTTTTGACCACCTTCCCCCAGTTTTCCTTCTCCCTACTCCCACCTCTGGTAATCACAAATCTGATCTCTTTTTCTGTGAGTTTGGTTTTCTCTTCTTCTTTTTTTTTTTTTTAGAGGTATCATTTGTAGGTGAGACCATACAGTATCTGACTTATTTCACTTAGTAAAATGCCCTTAAGGTCCATCCATGTTGTAAATGACAGGATTTTTCTCTTTCTGGCTTATTTCACTTAGAATGACATTCTCCAGGAACATCCATGTTGCTGCAAAAGGCGTTAAGAGATTTTTTTATCACTAAAAATATTCGTGTGTGTGTGTGTGTGTGTTTATCTCACAACTTCTTTATCCATTCATTTATCAATGCACACTTAGGCTGCTTCCATGTCTTGGCTATTATAAATAATGCTGCTATGAACATGGAGGTGCAGTTATCTTTTCCAGTTAGTGTTTTTGTTTCCTTTGGCTGTATTTCCAGAAGTGGAATTGTTGGATCATATGGCAGTTCTATTTTTAATTTTTTGAGGAAACTCCCTACTGTTTTTTGTAGTGGCTTTATCAGATTATAATCCCATGCCAGCATTTGTTTACCTCTTGTCTTTCTGATGATGGCCATTCTAATAGACATGAGATGATATCTCGTTGTGGTTTTGATTTGCATTTCCCTAGTGGCTAGTGATATTGAGCATCTTTTCTTTTCATGTACCTTTTGGCCATTTGTATATTTCTTTGGAAAAATGTCCATTCAGGTGGTTTACCTATTTTTAAATTGAATTATTATTATTATTATTATTATTATTATTATTATTATTATTATTATTATTATTATTATTATGCTGTTGAGTTGTATGAGTTCTTTATATATTTTAGATATTAACCCCTTATTAGATATATGGTTTCCAAATGTTTTCCCCATTCTATAGGTTATCTTTTCACATTGTTGATTGTTTCTTCTGTTGTGCAAAAGCTTTTTAGTTTGACGTAATCCCATTTATTTTTTATTTTGTTCCTTGTGCTTTAGGTGTCATATCCAAAAAGTTGTTGCCAAGACCCATATCAGGGAGCCTTTTTCTTGTATTTCTTCTAGGAGTTTCATGGTGTCAGGTCTTACATTTAAGTCTTTATTTTGTTTTAGCAGCTTTACATGTCCCACCTGTATTATTTTAATTCTTGTGAGTGGTGTAAGATAGGGGTCTAGTTTCATTCTTTTATATATGAATATCCTATTTTCCTAGCATTGTTTATTGAAGAGACTCTTTTCTCCAATGAGTATTCTTGGATCCTTTGTCAAATATTAGTTAACTAAATATGCTTGGGTTTATTTCTTGGTTCTCAATTCTGTTCCATTGATCTGTTTGTTTTTAATGGCAGTACCGTACTATAGCTCCACAGTATAGCTTGAAGTCAGGAAGTGTAATTCCTCTCTCCTTGTTCTTTCTCAGGATTGCTTTGGCTTTTCTCTTCTGGTTCCATATAAATTTTTGGATTGTTTTTTCTACTTTTGTAAAAGAAAAGAGTCTATATATAGATGGCTTTTAGTAGTATTGACATTTTAACAATATTAATACTTCTAATCCATGGCCATGGGATACCTTTCTGTTTATTTCTGTCTTCAGTTTTTTCACCGATGTCTTGTAGTTTTCAGAGTAGAGGTCTCTCACATCCTTGGTTCAGTTTATTCCTAAATATTTAATTGACTTGGTGTAAATGGGATCATTTTCTTTCTTTTTTTTTCAGATAATTTGTTATTAGTGTATCAAAACACTATTGATTTTTATGTTTATTATGTATCTTGCAACTTTACTGAATTTGTTGATTAGATGTAACAGTTTTTTTTTTCTGTGGAGTCTTTAGGATTTTCTGTATAGAAAATTGTGTCATTTGCAAATAGAGACAATTTTACCTCTCCCTTTCCAATTATGGTTCCTTTTATTTCTTATTCTTGTCTGAATGCTCTGACAAGGACTCCCAATTCTATGTTGAATGGGAGTGGTATAAGAGTGGACATTCTTGTCTTGTTCCTGATCTTAAAGGAAAAGCTTTCAAACTTCTACTGTTGTGTATGATGTTAGCTGACGGCTTATCATGTGTGGCTTTTGTTATGTTTAGTATGTTGAGGTTAGTTTCTTCTACACCTAATTTTTAAGAGGTTTTTTTTTTTTTATTATGAATGGGTTAAAATTTGTCACATGTTTTTTCTGCAACAGTTGAGATGATAGTATGTTTTTTTTCTTTCAATCTATTAATGTGATGTATTACATTTATTGATTGCATTGAACCATCCTTGCATCCCAGGTATAAATCCTGCTTGATCATGATGAATGATCCTTTTAATGTGCTGCTTAATTTGGTTTGCTAGTATTTTATTGAGAATTTTTGCATCCATATTTATCAGAGATATTGGTCTGTAGTATACTTTTCTGGTCGTGTCCTTTTATGGCTTTAGTATGAAGGTAATGCTGGGCTTATAAAATGAGTTTGGGAATGGTCCCTCCTTTTCAATTTTTTAGAGGAGGCTGAAAAAGATAAACATTAATTCTTCTTTAAATGTTTGGTAAAATTCACCAGTGAAGCCATCTGGTAGGACTGTATTTCTTATTGTATAATTGACATCTCTTTGTATCTAGATGTCTGTCAACATTAAAAACTCTGTATCAAAATCAAACTTGTTCTTCTTCTGAGGTACCTAATGGTATTTCCATTATTCTAGTTGCCAGGACTCAGAACATCAGACATAATTTTAACTTATTTCTGTGCCTATTCATTCAGCTAGTCATTAAGTTTTATCAGTTCTCTTTCTGAAATATTTATTTCCTTTCCTATTTTCATTATATTGAAATAATTATATTTCAAACTCTTATTACCATTCACATGGGCTATTGCAGTAACAGCATAATTGGTCTTTTCATCCTTTCAGCTTACTAATACATTATAGCCCAATTAATCTTCTTTATGCATAATGTTGGCTTTTTCATTGCTCTAGTTAAATCCCTTTACTGACACCCCCATGGAGTAGCAAATTATGCTCCTAGTTTTCTAACCTAGCTCCTAAGCCTTTTCTCTTGTAAGAATAAGCTGTGTGTGCTTTGACCAGATTGAGGAACTTTCTGCATCCCAAATTTGCCCACACTTTTTTTGGTTTTTTTTTTGTTTGTTTGTTTTTTGTTTTTTTTTTTTTGAGATAGGGAGGGAAGTAACTAGGTTTATTTGAGGTACTGGAGATTGAACCCAGGACCTCATGCATGCTAAGCATGCACTCTAGCACTTTGAGCAATACCTCCCCTGCCCACACTTTCTTATCCACTTTTTCTTCCTGAAATCCTTGACTTCCATCTCTTTCTGTCTTTTCAAGACTAAGTTTTCTTCGATAAAACCTTTTATTTTCCCCTTGAACATTCTGTTCCAAAAAGGTCTGTCCTTGAAAGGGACCGTATGAAGGACATTCTCAAAACTATAAAACTTGGGACTCTGGTTGCCTAAAAGAAAGTAAAGAGTATATTATTTGACTAGTAAATGAAACTTAGTCTATGAAAACTTCCCAGATCAACACCAGACTGCCAGCAATTGGAATGGACTTTCCATTAGTCATTTTTAAATAAAGTAAAAGTAGAGTATCCATATTTAATTAGATTATTTCTAGGTTGAGACTTCTACATATACTATTACAAATTATAAATTTTAAAGATTTTTTTAGAAAATTTTTAGTCATTGTTATATAGAAATAAAATTTATTTTCTGTTTTGAAAAAAGAATCCCTCTCTTTTAAAAAAAATTCTGCCATGTGTCATTATTTAAGAATATATATATAATCTCTTCTAATCACAGATTCTTTGGGAGCAGGGACTCTGATTTTTTTTATCTTTGAATTCTCCACAGCACCTAGACTACACAGTAATATTTCACAGTAATATATTATTTTATTTACAATAATCATAGGAGTTTTATGAAGACTTCATATGCATTTCTTTTCTTCTGAAAGTAAAATAATGTCAAAGGGAGATTAAAGATTTTTAGTTCTTTCCAGATCTACAGTTGTATTATAGTTATTTTCCTTTGTTTAAGTATTATGAATATGTACTGAAGTCAATCAAAAAATGAAGTGAGAAAGGGAAAGCGGAAGAACTCAAGGATCAATCTGTCCATCTGTCTGTCCTGTCCATCCCTCTATCCATCTACCCACTCACTTACCTACCCTACTGCTGATTTGCTTAGCTTTATTTCAAGCAAAATAACTGAGATGTTTAAAAATGTATGAAATTTTAAAGTGGCACAAAGTAAATTGTTTTGCTTAATGTACTCATTGAATTGGTTCTCTATGGAAAAAATATAGGTACTTTAAAGGACTTATTTCAAGTAAATGTTTGGATTACTGTACATTTAAAATTATTTAATAATAATTAAACTTACAATTAAGATATTGAAACATATTTTTATAGTTATAGTCTTAAATAATATAATGAATGAATACTTTTTTTAATGGCAGTTTTTGGAATCATCAACCAAATAATTCTATATGTAAAGTTGATTTCAAAAATTCCTTTTAAAACTATAGAAACTTTTTCACTGTTCTGTCAATTTCCTTGAACAATTCCACGAGCAGTATATAGTAGTTACTCAATAAATAATAGTTGAATAAATTTGACTTATGCACTATCTCTCAGATCCAGCATTTCTTTCTCTATTCCCTTTGCTATGATTTTGGATAAGGCTAAACTTTCACCATCTCTTTCCTGTTAGCTCTATTTCTAAACATTTTCCTGTTCCATCCTTTCTACACATTCTCTCTTGTTTAATCCTTATAAAGCAGTTCAAATTCTGTCTTACCTCTGCTTGAAAAATTTTAATGGCCTCGTGTTACTACAAAATAAAGTCCAGATTCTATAGCTGGAAATTCATCAGTATTTCCAAGCTCATCCTGAATAATTCCTTAATAGCTCTTTGTTATTTCTCAGGGCTTCTGATAACCTGAATTGACTTCTGTTGCCCTTATGTTTCCTTTGCGCACCTATTTCTGTGCCTCTGTGCTATTCTCTCCATTTGAGGTGTTTTACCCCTCTTTCTACCTTATATACTAATTCTTTATATGCTTGGGTTCAAATTACTTCAAGGTGAGGTTTAAATTTGAACCCATTTAACCTTCCAGAGTACAAAGGACAATGCTTTTTGTACATAAGAGGAAAATAGTTAAGTACATGGTAATAGATACATGACTCAATATTGCTCTATTTATTATATGCAGTATACTGTAATTTGGTATGTTATGCAAATTATGTAACTTAAATAGCATGATATTGTAACAATTGTCTTCTTTAGGAAACTTATTTGGGAAACCAGAAGGAGAAGATGCCTTTACTTTTTCTTTTCCATCAGACTCTTCAACTCATACATTTGGAGCTGGAAGAGATGATTTTAGTTTTCCGTTTTCATTTGAACAGGATCAAAACTCAACACCTTCTTCTGTAAAAGGTTTTTCATCCTCGTCACAAAATACAACTCAATTTACTTTTTTCTGAACTAGCTACTAATTTATTGAATTATTTTACTGCTTTGTAATCATCTAGGGCACAAATTTACATTATTACTTAAATATGATAGTAGCTTTCTTTTGTTGATTAAAGCAATAATGGGTTACCACAGTTACATTACTTGATTGTATTTATTTAAATATTGAAGGAAATTAAGCCTATGCCATCTACTTTCACTTTTATTTGCAACATTAGCTATCATTATTTATTTTGGTTTTGATTTTGCAAGCCATATTCAGACAGAACCTATGCTTCACTACTGTAGTATAGAGTGGTACTTTAATAATAATCTCAGAGAATTTATGTTTTTTATAGTGAATAAAATGTATTATTTTCTTCTAATATAATAAAAATTCAAATAGTATCAGTTACTCTAATATCTTTAATAGGAGGAAATTAAATGTGAAGGTCTAGAGTAATTTTTGAAAATTGGATGGTTGCATTAATGGTGATACTGTTAATATATATTTTTGCTTAACTCTTTGAAAAACATTTAAAATTCTGTTTCCTGTCTTCAACAAAAAAATTCATCTTTATATTTTATATGCAGTACTTGCTTGTCAATCAATTATATAGCTTAAATGAAGATAATTAAAATTTGGTTAAATTATATGAACGTATTGCTCAATAGCTTTGTATCTTGTGCTTTTAAAAATTAGTTGTATTGAGTTATCAAGTTATAAGGAGTCTGACTCCGTATTTTGGTGTGTGACTGCTGACAGGTGTTAAGCCTCACCCTGTTTTCTTCCCCTTCTGCCCCACATCTAGCCAAGCTAAAAAGAGAGCCCAGATATTTGCTCTTTTGGCACTAGTTCAAACCATGTATAGGAACTTTTGCCCTGGCCCCTAACGACCTTAAAAAGCCAAAGCCAATCTCCTTTCTCTACTCTGTCAAGCCATTTTCAGACCAGCTTGGGAGGCCTGGTCTTCTCTCCCCAGAAAATGTTATTATGGAGTAGTAAACCTTTTCATATCCTACTGGAGTGTGTGATGTCATCAATCTCAATATCCAAACCAAATTTGGGGTGGGAATCAATCTTGCTTCTTCAGGGTGTCTACAACATATTACAATTGTATTAAATTAAGCGTTCTCAAACTTTTTGGAAGTCAAAAGCATGATATGACTAATGATAGAAAGGATTTAAGGAAACATTGGACTATGTTTTTAAAAATCTTTAACAGCTGGTTGAAAGATAAAAAATTTTAGTTAAAAAGTTGGGATTTTTCTTTTTGTATCAATTTTTAATTTTACTGACCTTGTGATTTAATTAATTGATAGTTTTGGTGTAATAAAGACATGGACTGTATATGAGAAAGGATAAAAATGCTGCAGTTGATTTGTTACTAATTAAGAGGTTCAAAACTGCCTTCAGCTTTGAAAGGCCCACTGATTTCATGGCTTAGTTTTACTTTAAATAGAAAAATGTATAGCATACCAGTATGGTTAGATTTATCATGTATCAATTTAAGAGGTAAAATAAAATAAGTGTTTCTAAAGTATCTACAATGTGTTTGACATCTTGAGAGCATGTAAAAGAGCTAAAAGATACAGTTTTATACTCAAAAAACTTATAATTTAGTTGAGAAGACAAAACTTAGGAAACAACAAAAACACATTAGAATAAAATAATTGACAATTTTATTCTATAGTTTATAATTTGGTCTGTGCTAGAGAAGAGACTGAATACTTTAAGAATTAGATAAAGAAAGGTCATCATGGATTGGAAAGCCTGGGAAGGATTCATTGAAAAGGTATGATTTGCATTGGAACTTTAAAAGTATGTAGATTGTAAAATTTTTGAGTGTAATATTTGATGCCTTTTTTTTTATCTTTGCATTTTTTACTGCCTAACTCTAGTGGCTAGTGTTTAGTAAGATTTCATTAAATGCTTGTTGAATTAATAGAGTTGAGCTGAACTGGTGAAGGAAGTAGGGAGGACCTTCTAGGCAAGGGAAACCATATGAGCAAAAGAAAAATGTAATCACAAATATAATATGTGTGCAGGAAATTCAAGAGTAGGCCGAATTGGAGTGGACGATAATAGGAAATTGAATTTAATAGATATGGTAGGACTGATTTGTGGAGGATCTTCAAGTGTTTTGACTTGATTTCTGAGGCCAATAAATGCCAGAGTTGCATGAGAAAAGAAATGGCTAAGAAAGACTAACTGGCAATATAGTTAAGAATTGGGAGAAATTAGATTTGAAACAATGAGGAGGCAATTGCATTGGTCCAGTTATGCAGTGGTAAGTTCCAGATGATAATAACTGTGCATGAAATCTCCCTCTGCCTTCCTTTTATAAGAACATGTGGTTGCATTGGGGGCCTCCCTGGATAATTCAGATAATCTTCTCATTTTGAGATCATTAACTTAATGACATCTGCAAAGACCCTCCCCTCTTTTTCTTGTCATACAAAGTAACATTCACTGGTTCCAGGGAGTAGGACATGGATATCTTTGGGGAGAGATTTTTCTAGCTTATTATATAGGCAATAGTGTTGTATACTTTCTTTTAGTCTTTAGCATTATTCAGTCAAAACACCGTTTTCCAAAGTTACTTAGGCTAGCTCCTATCTTCCCTACCGCCTAGATTATGATCATGTCACTTATTCATAATACAGTTAGATTTATTTGTGGCCATCTGCATTTCATCTTGAGTTTATCTGAATTCCTGGTTGATCCCTTAGTACATAGTAAAACTCTGTCTTTGTGATGTGCAGCTCTATCTGTTTTAACAAATAGTCATGTATCCACCACTGCAGTACGTACAGAACAGTTCCACCACACCTAAAATTCCCTAGTGTTGACATTTTGTAGTCAACCTCTCCCTCTGCTTCCAAAGCCTGGAAACAGTGGATCCGTTTTCTGCCCTTATAGTTTTGTCTTTACCAAAATGTCATATAAATGGAAACATACTATATATAGCCTTTGGTTTCACTTAGCAAAGTTATTTAAGCTTCATCCATGTCGTTGCATGAATCAATAGTTTGTTCCTTTTTATTGCTAATTATTAATATTGTATGGATATAGTACAATTTGTTTGTTTACCTGTTGACAGGCAGTTGGGTAGTTTTAGTGATTATGAATAAAGTTGCTATAAACATTTATGTATGGGATTTTATGTGAATATAAATTTTATTTCACTTGTTTAACTTTATAAGAAACTGCCAAACTTTTTTCCAAAGTGACTGTACCATTTTCATCTCTACCAGCAATGCTTGAAGGTTCCAGTTGCTTCATCTTTTTGTCAATACTTGGTATTATCAGTTTTTAAGATTTTAGCCATTCTCATCAGTATAAAGTGGTATATCATTGTAGTTTTAATTTGTATTTCCCTAATGTCTGATGATGTTGAAAATCTTTTCATATGCTTATTTTCCATCTGAATGTCTGTTTTCATTTAAAAATTGGGTTGTTTTCTTATTGTTGAATTATGCAAGTGCTTTATGTATTCTAGGCACTAGTTCTTTATTAGATACCTGATTTACAGCTATTTTTCTCCCCATCTGTGCCTTATCTTTTCATTTTCTTAACAGTGTCTTTCATAGAGAAAACATTTAAAATTTTGATAAAGTCCAGTCTATAATTGGATCATACTTTAGGTGTCACATCTAAAAGCTCTTTGCCAAACCCAAGGTCATAAATTTTTCTCCTATTTTTTTGTTTTAAGTTTTAGAATTTTGCATTTACATTTATGTCTGTGGTCAATTTTAAGTTAATTTTTATATAAGATGTGAGGTATGTATCAAGGTACATTTCTTTGCATCATTTGTTGACAAGACTACCCTTTCTTATTGAACTGCATTTGTACTTTTGGCAATAATCAACTGACCATGTTTGTATGTGTCTATTTTCAGGCTCTCTGTTCTTTTCCATTGATTTATATGTCTATCCTTTCACCAATACTGTATTGTTTTGATTACTGAAGATTTATAATGAATCTTGAAATTCGGTCATGCAAGTACTCAAACTTTGCTCTTTTTATTTATTTTATTTTCTAAAATTCTCTTTTTTTCTTTATTTTTCAAATTGAGGTATAGTTGATATACATACAATATTATATGTTTCAGGTGTACAAGAAAGTGATTTAAAATTTTAAAGCCTATGTTCCATTTATAGCTATTATAAAATATTAGCTATATTCCCTGTGCTGTACAATATATCCTTGTAGATTATTTTGTATATAGTAGTGTGTACCTCTTAATCCTCTACCTCTATTTTGTCCCTCCCTTCTTGCCTCTTCTTACAGATAACCACTGGTGTTCTCTTTATCTGTAGATCTGTATCTTCTTGTTATATTCACTAGTTTGTTGTATTTTTTATATTCCACATATAAGTTACATCATACAGTATTTGTCTTTCTCTGTCTGACTTATTTCACTAAGTGTAGTACCCTCCAAGTCCATCTGTGTTGTTTTGCAAATGGCAAAAGTTTATTCTTTTTTATGGCTGAGTAGTATTCCCTTGTGTGTGTGTATGTGTGTGTCTGTGTGTATACACTTAGGTTGCTTCATATCTTGGCAACTGTAAATAATTCTGTTATGAACATTGGGGTGTATGATCTTTTCAAATTAGTGTTTTTGGTTTTTTGGGTATATACTCAGGAGTAGAACTGCTGGATCATATGGTAGTTCTGTTTTTTAGCTTTTTGAGAAACCTCCATACTGTTTTCCACAGTGGCTGCACCAATATACATTCCCACCAACAGTGTATGAGGGTTCCCTTTTCTCCACATCCTCGCCAACATTTGTTATTTGTGTTCTTTTTGATGATAGACATTCTGACAGATGTGATGTGGTATCTCTTTGTGGGTTTGATTTACATTTCTCTGATGATTGGTGACATTGAGCATATTTTCATGTGCCTGTTAGCCACCTGCATTTCTTCTTTGGAAAACTATCTATTCAATTCTTCTGCCCATTTTTTGTTGTTGTTGTTTTGTTTTTGTTTTTGTTTTGTTTTAAATTTTTTATTGAGTAATAGTCATTTTACAATGTTGTGTCAAATTCTAGTGTAGAGCATAATTTTTCAGTTATATATGAACATACATATATTCACTGTCACATTTTTTTTCGCTATGAGCTACCACAAGATCTTGTTTATATTTCCCTGTGCTATACAGTATAATCATGTTTATGTATTCTGCATTTTAAAATCCCAGTCTGTCCCTTCCCACCCACCACCCCCTTGGCAACCATAAGTTTGTATTCTATGTCTATGAGTCTGTTTCTGTTTTGTATTTATGTTTTGTTTTGTTTTTAGATTCCTCATGAGTGATCTCATATGGTATTTTTCTTTCCCTTTCTGGCTTACTTCACTTAGAATGACATTCTCCAGGAACATCCATGTTGCTGCAAGTGGCGTTATGTTGTCGGTTTTTATGGCTGAATAGTATTCCATCGTATAAATATACCACCTCTTCTTTACTCAGTCATCTGTTGATGGATATTTAAGCTGTTTCCATGTCTTGGCTATTGTAAATAGTGCTGCTATGAACATTGGGGTGCAGGTGTCATTTTGAAGTAGGGTTCCTACTGGATTTATGCCCAGGAGCAAGATTCCTGGGTCATATAGTAAGTCTATTCCTAGTCTTTTGAGGAATCTCCATACTGTTTTCTACAATGGTTTTCCTTGCTTCCCTCTCCCACTCCTAATGATTTAGATGTCTTCTTTTACAATTTTGTGTTTATTCTTTTTGTAATTCATGGCAGTTATCTCCTTTCCAGTTATGAGTTTCTCATTTTTGTAGCATCCTGCTTCTTTTCTACTTAGAGCAGACCTGTCAATATTTCTTTTAGCATGGGTTTAGTGTTGCTAAACTCTTTTAGGTTTTGCTTGTCTGTGAAGTTCTTTATCTCTCCTTCTATTCTAAAGGATATCCTTGCTGGATAGAGTATCCTAGGCTTCATCTTTTTTTCATTCAGGACTTTGAATATATCTTGCCACTCCCTTTTGGCCTGTAGTGTTTGTGTAGGGAAATCAGCTGAGAGCCTTAATGGGGGGGGGGGGGGATTCCCTTGAATCTCACTCTTTGTTTTTCTCTTGCTGCCTTTAAGATCATTTCTTTATCCTTGACTCTGGCCATCTTGATTATAATATGTCTTGGTGTGGGTCTGTTTGGGTTCTTCTGGTTTGGGACCCTCTGAGCCTCCTGTACTTGGATACCTGATTCCTTTAGGTTTGGGAAGTTTTCAGTCATGATTTCTTCAAATACCTTTTCAATCCCCTTTGTTCTTTCTTCCCCTTCTGGAATCCCTATTATGCGTAGATTGGCACTCTTTATATTATCCCATAGGTCCCTTATTTTGTTTTCATTGTTTTTTATTTGTTTTTCTTTCAGCTGTTCTGATTGGGTGCTTTCTGTTGTCCTGTCTTCTAGGTCACTTATTCATTCCTCAGTATTATCTAGCCTGCTTTGTACAGGCTTTAGGTCAGATCTCATCTCAGCAAATGAGTTTACTAATTCTACTTGCTTCTTTTTTATAGCTTCTATTTCATTTTTGACATATTTTATATCTCTAAACACTATTTCTTTTAGTTCCTACAGTACTTTGATCACTCCTTTTTTGAAATCTTGATCTAGTAGGCCATCAATGTCTATTTCCTTGATCGTGCTTTCAGGGGATTTCTCTTGATCTTTTAATTGGGAGTGGTTCCTCTGCTTCTTCATATTGCTCATATCTCTCTGGCACTGTGGCTTAAGGAGTATCAGTTATCTAGTTCTCCTGGAGACGCTGTGCTCTTAATGATTTTATGCAGAGGTATTTGTGTCTTTGCCCTGTTTCACGAATTCAGCTTGCTGTTTCCAGAGGCCCTCTGTTGGCGCCTTCTTCTGTGCTGCTCCCAGTGGCAGTCAGCTAGCAGATCGCGCCCCTCCCAACACTGGGTCAGGTGCTGAGCTCTTATCCGGTAGGCTGGCAGGTCACTCCCCCTCCCGGTGCTGCAGTCAGATGCTGCACTCGGGGGAGGCAGCTGGGCGGATCGCGCCCCCTCCCAGCACCGTGGTCAGGTGCTGCGTTCCTGCCAGGAAAGCGGGTTGCCGCCCGCCCTCTCCTGGCGCCGGTTGCTCCGCTGCTCTGTGCAACTGCCCGCTGTGCCTCGGGTCCACGTTCTGAAGGCGGGCTCAGGGAAGACCGTGGAACGGCCCTGCCTCTGCTCCATGCCAAATCTCAGCTCCTTGTTTGTCTTGGTGGCACGCGTTCTCTGAGGTGCCAGGGCAGAAAGATCGTATCTGCCTCCAGCTGTAAACAAGTCTCAGTCCTGCCTAGGAGGTTGCGGAGCCCCCCGGGTGCGGATTCAGGGCTCAGCCCCACCCCGGCCCGGGCGCTGTGCACAGGAGAATATGGCGGCTGTGGCTGAGCCCCACCTCTCTTCTCGGGGGAAGAGCCAGTAATGGTGATGCAGGTCCGAGGAGACAAGGGCTATGGCGCCCCTCCCCCCAGGGCACACCAGCCGTGTTGCTTTGCTTTTTTTGCAATTTATGGGGGACCGAGGTTGTTCTGCTCCATATCCCCTCCCAGCCACGGTGTGCAGCACCCTGCAGTCTCCCAGGGCTGCCTTAGTGCAGCCGCCCCAGTTCTCCGCCCGGCTCAGGCCGCCTGCCCCAGCCCCAGCTGCCGGCCTGCATCTCAGGCTGGATGTCATGGGGACCCTTTGTGCCCATTTAACTCAGTTCTGTCGGTCACAAGGTGCTCGGGGCAAATCTGAGCCTCAGAGATTCCCCCTCCATCCCACTGGCCTCTTCGTTGGAGAGGGGAGACCCAGTGAACGAGTGCCAGTCCTCCTTTGCTGCTCCCTCCCCGTGGGATCGGTCCCTTACTGTTTTGCTTTTTCTTCTTTCTTTTTTCCTACCAGATTTTTGGCGTCTTCGTCTTTCAAAGAGGGTGATGTTCTGTCGGAGTTCGGCAGGTGCTCTGGTAGGCTGAGTGGGTCCGTAGATGTGAGTTTTGGTGTATTTATGGGAGAGGGTGAGCTACAAGCATCCTTCTATTCCACCATCTTGCTTCTCCCTCTGCCCATTTTTTTGACTGGGTTGTTTGTTTTTCTGATATAGAGTTGTTTGGGCTGTTTATATATGTTGAACATTAATCCCCTATCAGTCATATCATTTGCAAATATTTTCTCCAATTCAGTAGGTTGTCTTTTGATTTTGTTGATGGTTTCCTTTTCTGTCCAAAAGCTTTTAAATTTAATTAGGTCCCATTTGTTTATTTTTGCTTTTGTTTTCTTTGCCTTAGGAGACAGATCTAAAAAAATATTGCTACAATTTATGTCAAAGAGTTTTCTGCCTGTGTTTTCTTCTAGAAGCGTTATGGTTTCTGGTCTTACATTTAGGTCTTTACTCCATTTTGAACTTATTTTAGTATATGGTGTTAAAAATATTGTAATTTCATTCTTTTTCATGTATCTGTCCAGTTTTCTCAGCACCACTTACTGAAAAGACTGGCTGTTTTTTTACTTGTTCCATGTGTTCTTCGTTTCTTATTTCCTCTGCCTTTTCTTGAGTTTATCTTTGTTCTCTGTGTATAATGTCTTTTTTTTTCTCTTTGGGTGCCTCTAAGATTTTCTCTTTCATATTTATTTTCAGCAGTTGGAATATGATATACCTAGGAGTTTTGCTTGTTTGTTTATTTGTTGGTTATTTAGCCTGCTTGGAATTCTCTAAGATTTAATGATCCTTTGTGTTTCTGCGCTCTCTATTTTGTAACATTGATGTGTCTGTTTTTGTGCCAGTACCATACTGTTTTGATTACTGTACAACTTTATTCTTTTTGAAACTTACTTTAGCTCTCCTAGTTTTTTGCCTTCCCATATATATTTTTGGATCTATTTATTACTATATACATGCCTTTATCTGATTGAGAATGTTCCCTTCTATTCCTAGTTTGCTGTTAATTTTTGATATGAATGGCTGTTGAATTTTGTCAAATTATTTTTCTACATCAATTGATATGATCATATTGTTTTTTCTTTTGGCTTATTAATATGATAGATTACCCTGATTGCTTTTTAAATGTTGAACCAACCATACATTCCTGGGATAAATTCTGATGTATTTTCCTTCTTACATACTGATTTCAAGTTGATAATATTCTATTGAGGATTCTTGGAATGTTCATGAGAAATTTTCATCTGTAGTTTTGCTTTTTTCTATTATCTTTATCTGGTTTTGGTATTAGGGTAATAATGGCCTCATAAAATGAGTTGGGAAGTGTTCTGTTCTCTTATTTTCTGGAAGACTGTGTAGAATTTTTTAATTAAATGTTTAAGAAAACTTACCAGTGAGTTTGGCCTGGAGTTTTCTATGTTACATCATTTTAAACAATGAATTTCTTTAACAGAGGAATATTCAGGTTATCTATTTCTTCATGAAAGGTTGTGGTAATTTGTGTCTCAAGGAATTAGTCCATTTTATCTAGAGGTTTATCAATATTAGTTTTTTCCCCCTAAAACTATCTCTTGATACTGATTTTCTCTACTTTTCTGTTTTCAATCACATTGACTTACACGCTTTATCATTTCCTTCTTTCTTTTTGCTATGGCTTTAATTTTCCCTTTTTCCTTTGGTTTATTAAAATGGAAGCTTATATTTTGAATTTAAGACTATTCTTTTCTCCTAAGCATTTAATGCTATAAATCTATAATTTTATTCTAAGTCCTGCTTTAGCTGTATCTCTCAAATTTTGACATATTTTTATCTTAATTTTCATTTAGATAAAATGTTTAAATTTTCTTTGAGACTTACTTTTTGACCCATGAATATTTAAAAGTTTAAGTTCTGTACATTTAGAGATTTATAGATATCTCTCTGTTATTAATTTCTAGTTTAATTTTATTATGGCCCAAGAAATACTTCATATGATTTCTTTTAAATTTGTTAATTTGTTTCATGACCCAGAATATGGTGTATCTTGATGCATTGAGAAGTTTCATGTACAGTTGAAAGAATGTATATTCTGCTATTTTGGGGTAGAGTATTCTAAAAACTTCAGGTCTGATTGGTTGATAGTGTTGTTTATGTCATCTATATCCGACTGGTTTTCCATCTAGTAGTTCTGTCAGGTACTGAGAGAAGTATTGACGTCTTCAGCTATACCAGTTGTGCATTTGTCTATCCTTTCAGTTCTATCAGTTTTTGCTTCATGTATATCTATATACACACATATAAGATTATGTCTTATGTCACATGTCTTCTTGGAGAACTGACCCTTTTATCTTTACACAATGTCCCTCTGAAGTCTACTTTGTCCAATAGTAATAGCTTGCTTTTGGTTAATGTTTATGTGGGCTATCTTTTCCCAAAGAAATATGGGTTTCTTTGTAGACAACATATAGTCGGGTCTTACTTTTTTTTTTTTATTTGAATATCCTATATTGTTTATTAGGTAAGAATTTTACAAACATTACTTATATTAGCAGTAACAGTGGGGCTAGATTATTGTGCCTTCTCTAAACTGCACAGTGAGAACCACCAATAGTGTGGTGGAACTTATGGCCCTTTCCAAGGCCATGGCTCTTTTGGCCTGTGGATGTCAGCCCTTGCATTTCCCTGTTCTTGTGGACTGGTTTGGTGACCCACTGGATGTCAGGATTTCTTCTGATAGCTTTATGGAGTGGATCAATGAGGATAACCTCAGAGAATTTGTATGTATAATCTTCACCAACCCAGTAAGAATTTAGGACCCACAGAGCCCCACAGTGGCATCCAGCTCGCTCCTTGGTGACAGACTGAAGACTCTCAGGAAGCTTTAGCTGGTTAACACCATAGTGGACAGGCTTGCTGTAGGTGGCACCCTTAGGAACTGGGTGTTTGCAGCCACCACGATGCACACGAATCAGATGTTTGACATAACCTTGCTTGGTCTTGTAACCCAGCCTGAGCCGCCTTATCGGGGAGGGTGGGGTGGGCCGCCCTGTGGAGCATGGAGAGCTGGTGGTACTGCCAGCAGGCACTCTGAGAAGAAAGCACATGACATCGCACTGCTTCTTCCTCCATAGCTCCTGGATATACTTGTAAGTACCCATCTTGGCTTACCTTGCCAAGACCTCCAGGGAAAGTGCTGCCAAGGGTGAGTTCTCCAAGAGAATATACTCTACCCAGCCCACCAGCCTCACTCGAATTCGCGCCAGCATCACAGTATGCCCTAGCCCAGGGTCTTACTTTTTTATCCAACTAGATAATCTCTCTTTTTTTTTTTTTTTTTGGTATGTTTAGGCCATTCAGATTTAATGTGATTATTGACTGTTGTATTAAAACGTACCATGTGGATGCTTTTTTAAACTTGTTCCATGTGTTCCTTGTTTCTTATTTACTCTGCCTTTTCTTGAGTTAACTGAGAATTTTTTATAATTCCATTCTATTTCTTCTATTGAATTATTTTGTATGCCTTTGTAAATTTTTTTTTCTGTTTCCCTGGGGTTTACAATATATATCTTTAATTTGTCATATTCTACCTTCAAGTAGTATTATACCTCTTCATGTGTAGTGTAAGGATCTTATTGACAGTCTGTTTCCAATTCTACCCGTTTATCCCCTGGGCTATTGTGTTTGCACATTTACTTTTATGTATGCTATAAATACACAATAATATATCACTATTATTTTTGCTTTAGTCAGTTATCTTTTATATAAGTTAAATAGAGGGAAATAATTTAGTTTTACCATCTTTTATTCAATTTCAAAGGCTCTTATTTCTTTGTGTAAGTCTAAGTTTCTGTCTGGCATTGTCCTTCTGTCTAAAGAATTTCCTTTAAGGTTTCTTATAGATCTACTGACAAGTAAGTTGCTTTTCATAAGAATTCTTTGTTTCTCCTTTATCTTTGAAAGATATTCTCACCAGGTGTAGGATTCTGGGTTGCCAGGGCTTTCTTTTTTTCCTTTCAGCATTTTAAAGATGTCATTCCATTGTTTGCATGATTTCTTAATGGAAGTCTACAGTAATTCTTATCTTTGTTTGCTGTATATAGTGTCTTTTTTCTCTTTGGGTGCCTCTTAAGATTTTCTCTGATATTTTTCAGCAGCTAGGATATTATGTACCTAGGAGTTTTGCTTGTTTGTTTATTTGTTAGGTATTTATCTTGCTTGGAATTCTCTAAGATTACATGATCCCTTGGGTTTGTTGGTTACTTATTAATTTGGAAATTTTTTGGTCATTGTTTCTTCAAACATTTCTTCTGCCCTATATTTTCTCTTCTTTCCTTTTGGGATTCCAATGATGTGTATTTTAAACCCTTTGATATTGTCCACATCTCATGAATACTCTCTCTCTCTCTCTCTCTCTCTCAACTTTTTCTGTTATGTTTTAGTTAGTGGAAACTGGGAGAAATGATTACTTGTATTTTTCAAAGACTTTATCAGTTTCATCTAAATTGTTGAATTTATTAGTATAAAGCTGTTCATAAAATTTCCTTATTATCTTTTCAGGATCTGTTGTAGTAATCCATCTTTCATTCCTGATATGGGAAATTTCTGTTCTCTGTCTTTTTAATCAATTCAGCTTGGAGCTTATCGATTTTGTTGATGTTTTCAAAGAACCAGCTTTTGGATCTGTTCATTTTTTCTATTGGTTTTTTCCCCCTATTTTGTTGATTTCTGCTCTATTTTTTTCCTTTCCTTTTTTTTTTTTTTTTAAATCTCGGTTTATATTCTTCAGTTCTGTTTGGTTCTTCTTTACATTTTCTAACTCTGTGTTAAACTTCTCAAGGTGTTTATGCATTCTTCTTCCAAGTTTGTTGAGAATGTTTATGATCATTGTTTTGAACTCATTATCAGGTAGACTGCTTATCTCCATTTCACTTAGTTCTTCTGGAGTTTTGTCTTGTTCCTTCATTTGGAGCATTTTCCTCTGTCTCCTCATTTTACGTAATTTTCTCCTTATTTCTGTGTATTAGTAGATTGGTTAAATTTCCCAGTCTTGGAGAACTGGCCTTATGCAGGGGATGTCCTGTGGGGCCCAACAGTGCACTCCCCTCTGGTCACTAGAACAATATGCTCTAGGGGTTCCCCCTATGTTGGCTGCATGGGCCTTCTATTGTGGCAGGAATGACAACTGTGAGCACACTGTTAGGCAGGATTGGCCTCTTGCCTGGTTGTCTACCACGCATTGCCTCATGCAGTGGTTCTAGCCCACTGGTGAGTGGGGCCTGGGGATGCCCAGGTCTAGTGCCTGCCCACTGGTGGATGGCCCAGGTCTTGAGGTGGCTGGCTGTATGCTGGGGGGATCCCAGGGCTGGTGTTGGCCTTCTGGTAGGTGGTTAAGCCCATGGTGCTAATAAGGTAGAGGGAGGACTCCAGAATGGCGCTTTCCAGCATCATTGTCCTTGTGGTAGAACAAGATCCCCAAAATGGTTGCCACTAGTGCTGTGTCCCCACAGGGAGCCCTAGCTGCCTCCTGCCTCTCCAAGAGGCTCTCCAAAATTAGGAAGTGGGTCTTACCCAGGCTCCTTTCAAATGAATACATCTGCACTGGGTTCTGGAGTGTGTGGGATTTTATGTGCAACCTTTAAGAGCAAAGTTTCTTATTTCCTACAGCCGTCTGGCTTTCCTTGGAGTCTTCAAAGCCACATGTTCTGGGGTCTTGTCTTCTCAGTGCAGAACCCTTGGGCTGAGGAGCCCAGTGTGGGGCTCAGACCCTTCAATCCTTGAAAAGAACCTCTGCAATTATTATTGTCCTCTCTTTTTTGGATTACTTACTTGGGAGAGTGGGTTTTGACTACACCACATCTTCATCCCTCCTATCTGTATTGTAGTTCTTTCTTTATATCTTTAGTTGTGAAAAATCTTTTCTGTTAATGTTCAGGTTGCTTTCATAGATAGTTGCTCTGTAAGTAACTGTAACTTTCATGTGCCTGTGGAAGGAGGTGAGCTCAGGGTCTTCCTCCTGTGTCATCTTCTCCATTTCTTGGTGATCACTTTTTAGATACAATATCAAAAACACAATCCATGAAAGAAATAATTGATAAGCTGAACTTCATTAAAACTAAAAATTTCTACTGTGCAAATGTTACTGTCAAGAGAATGAGAATATAAACCACAGACTGGGAGAAAATATTTGCAAAAGACATATCTGATAAAGGACTGTTACCCAAAACATACAAAGAACTCTTAAAACTCAACAATAAGAAAACTAACCACCCAATTAAAAAATGGGTTACATATCTGAACAGACACCTCACCAAGAAGATAGGTGGCATATAAACACATGAAAAGATGCTCCAAATCATACATCATCAGAGAAATGCAATTTAAAACAACAATTGTGGTACCACTGCACAGCTATCAACATGGCCAAAATCTAGAACATTGACAACACCAATTGCTGACAAAGATGTGGAGCAACAGGAACTCTCATTCTTTGCTGGTGGTAATGCCAACTGTTACAGCCACTTTCAAAGACAGTTTAGCAGTTTCTTATAAAACTAAGCACACTCTTACCATATTATCCAGCAATATAGTGCTTCTTGGTATTTACTCACAGGAAGTGCAAATTCTGTGCACACAAAAACCTGTACATGGATGTTTATAGCAGCTTTATTTGTAACTGCCAAAACTTGGAAGCAACCAAGATGTTTTTTAGTAGGTGAAGGGATAAGTAAACTGTGGTACAACCAGATAATAGAAGATTATTCATTGTCAAAAAGAAACAACCTATCAAGCTATGAAAAGGCATGGAGAAAACTTACATGCATATTTCTAAGTGAAAGAAGCCAGTCTGGAAAGACTGCATACTGTATGATTCCTACTATATGACATTCTGGAAAAGGCAAAACTATGGAGATAGTAGAAAGATCTGTGGTTGTGCAGGGTCAGGAGAAAGGAAAGGATAAATAGGCAGAGCACAGAGGATTTTTAGGGCAGTGAAAAAACTCTGTATAATAATATAATGATGAATACATGACATTATAAATTTTTTAAAACCTATAGAATGTACAACACAAAGCGTGAACCCTAATGTAAGCTATGGACTTTGGGTGATGATGATATATCAGTGTAGGCTCATTGATTATAACAAACGTACAACTCTGGTGGTTAATGTTGATAATGGGGGGGACCATGCATGTGTTGGGGTAGGGAGTATACAGATAACTTCTACCTTCTGCTCAGTTTTGCTGTGAACCTAAAACTACTCTAAAAATGTCTATTAAAAAATCAATAGAAAATTTGAACAACACCTGCACACATACACACACACACAAAGCTTTAAGCTTTCTACTATGTTTCTGATTGCAGGATTGTAAGTCCTTTTTTGGGTAATGGAAAAATATAAATTAATTTTTTATTTATTGTGGCTAAGTAGGTACTATAATTTTAGGGGCTCAAACAAGAGACTGACTAGAGCTTTAATAACTGCTAGCTGACCAGAGATTGTTAGTAATTTTGAAATGGTATTATTAGTATTTAAAAAATACAGTTTATCTGATATTTGAAGGAATGAACGAACAAGCAGTGTATAAGCCTGACTTGGATGCTGATGCTTTCCCTTTGAATTTCAATTGCTGCCATATAACTTGCCTTAGAGGCTGAATGGCTCATTTAGAAACACTCCCATTGCCTTGCTTTTATATTTTGCTCTTGATTTCTCCAAAGTTGACACAAGTCACATGCGATCAAGTCTGTATCTCTGGTGGACAGGCCTGTCCTAATATTCTCTGACTCACACCCAGGTTGTTTGCAGCTTAGCAGTTCTTCTAAATATATCAGTTTGTATTCTAATGTTAACATCTTGCTAAGAATTTTTCTCTTAAAACATTGTGTCTTTAATAGTGTACTTTTTTGATTTGATATGAATATGATACTCTTTTTTGAACTTTAAACTACTTTACTTTTTAGAAGGTTATTTTTACAAAGTGTATCAGCTCACTTTTTAAGATTTTTTGTGTGTTTTAGGAAGTGTTTTCTCCTGAAATATGTATAGCTTCATGTTGATGAATCATAGAGAGTATAGCAGAGAAATGATAGATGATGTATTGAATAATGGTTGAGAGTGGGCCCTGGAGTTCCTCTCTGGGTTTAAAAACTGAAAGAGTTCATGCCAAAGTGTGACTCTGAGCCAATTATTTATCACTTTTGTTTTAGTTTGCTCAGTTTTAAAATGGAGCTGATTATCCTACCTATCAAAGAGGGTTGTTGGGATTATTAAAGTGTTTGGCTTGGTATTTAGCTCAGGGTAAGTGCTTTAAGAATGGTGGTCTAATTTGTTTAGAGATAGTGGAGACTTTCATGACAAATGTGATAAGGTAATTTGATGGTCAGGTTTTAAAAACATTTGTTAAGAAATGTTAAACATGTCAAATGATAGAAACAAATGCTATTTTAAATTAACTTTTAGAGCCTGCCCAATAATAAAGCAAATATTGAATAGGAAAGCATTTTATATTAGTTCAGTTATACCATGGTCCAAATGGGTCTGAAAAATAACTATTTGCAAAAGTTATGCATGTTTTTCCTAGCCAAGAAAGTAATAATTGTCTTCCAACACATTGTAAAAGAGTAACATTAAAATATTTACTCCCAAATCTCATTTTTAATTTTTGCCCTTCATAACTAATTGATGCCTTCTGATAATACAGAGATAGTTGAATTGTGCATTGAGTTTTTTAATAATTAATAATAGCCTACGTCTATTGAATTAGTTTCTCTCTTTCTTACTCTCTGTACTTGCTGGGTAGAAAATAAAAGGATCTCAAAAGTGAAAATGTGGCTAACTTAATAATAGTTCAAGAAACAATTGTTATGTATATAACATATACATATATATACATTTGTGTATATATATGTATATGTTATACCATAATTTCTTTATCCAGTCATCTGTCAATAGACATTTAGGTTGCTTCCATGTCTTGGCTATTGTAAATAGTGCTGCTATGAACACTGAGGTGCATGTATCTTTTCAAATTAGATGTTCCTTTGGATATATGGCCAGGAGTGAGATTGCTGGATAATAGAGTAAGTCTATTTTCAGTTTTTTAGGGAATCTCTATACTGTTTTCCATAATGGCTGCATCAAACTACATTCCCACCAACAGTGTAGGAGGGTTCCCTTTTCTCCACACCCTCTCCAGCATTTATTGTTTGTGGACTTTTTAATGATGGCCATTCTGACTGGTGTGAGGTGGTACCTCATTGTGGTTTTGATTTGCATTTCTTTAATAATTAGCAACATTGAACATTTTTTCATGTGCCTGTTGGCCATCTGTATGTTCTTTGGGGAAATGTCTATTCGGGTTTTCTGCCCACTTTTTGATTGGGTTATTTTTCTTTTTTGTTATTGAGTTGTATGAGCTGTTTGTATATTTTGAAAATTAAGCCATTTTCAGTTGCATCATTTGCAAATATTTTCTCCCATTCTGTAAGTTGTCTTTTTGTTTTGTTTATGGTTTCCTTTGCTGTGCAAAAGCTTATATGTTTAATTAGGTCCTATTTGTTTATTTTTGCTTTTATTTCTGTTCCTTGGTAGACTACCCTAGGAGAAATATTGCTATGATTTGTATCAGAATATTCTGCCTATGTTCTCTTCTAGGAGATTTATGGTGTCTTATATTTAAGTCTTTAAGCCATTTTGAATTTATTTTTATGTATAGTGTGAGGCAGTGTTCTAATTTCATTGATTTACATGCAGCTGTCCAGCTTTTCCAACACCAATTGTCAAAGAGACTGTCCTTTCTCCATTTTTCCTCCTTTGTTGAAGATTAACTGACCATAGGTGTGTGGCTTTATTTCTAGGCTCTCTATTCTGTCATAAAAAAAAGAATAAAATAATGCCATTTGCAGAAACATGAATGGACCTGCAGATCATCATACTAAGTGAAGTAAGCCAGAAAGGGAAAGAAGAATACCATATGATATCACTTACATATGGAATCTAAAAAAAGGACACAAATGAACTTATTTATAATACAGAGACAGACTCACAGACATAGAAAACAAACTTATGGTTACTATGGGGAGGAATAAATTGGGAGTTCAGGATATGCAGATACTACTTTATTTATTTATTTATTTATTTATTTATTTATTTATTTATCTATCTATTTATTAGAAATTAACTTTATTTTTTATTTTTTTAATTTTTTAAAATTTCTCTTTCTTTCTTTCTTCTTTCTTCCTTCCTTCCTTCCTTCCTTCCTTCCTTCCTTTCTTTCTGTCTTTCTTTCTTTCTTTCTTTCTTTTTTTTTTCTGCAGGGGGAGGTAATTAGGTTTATTTATTTTTAGAGGAGGTACTGGGGATTGAACCCAGGACATCGTGCATGCTAAGCATGCCACTCTACTGCTTGAACTGTACCCTCCCCCCCAACTACTATATTTAAAATAGATAAACAACAAGATCGTACTGTATAGCAAAGGAAACTATATTCAATACCTTGTAATAGCCTATTATGAAAAAAGGATATGAAAAGGAATATATATATATATGTATGTGTGTGTGTGTGTGTGTGTGTGTGTGTAACTGAATCACTATGCTATACACCAGAAATGAACACAACACTTTAAATCGATTATACCTCAAAAAAAGGAAAAAGAAAGGTCCACTAAGTGGGACTGATAGGCAGTACACAAAACTTGCATAAATAAATATTTGTTGGAGAAAGGTGAATGGCATGAGCTAACTATGCCAGTAGGCTAGTAAATTCTACATATCAAAGACTAGCTCTTAATCGTTTTAATGTCACCAGTATCTAGCACTACTTTTTATAGGTTACAATTTTTCCTGAGAACTTTCTCATAATCCTAGATATGAGCTCCTTGAGAGCAGGATGTGGTCTTTAATCTTTAAATTCCTAAGGCCTAGCTCTTAATAGGTGACCTTTAAATGTTTTCTAAGTTACTATGTAGCATATAATATATAGACTTGGTAAGTATATGTGCAGATGATAATTTGAAAAGTATTCTTAGATATTCTTTAAAGTTATTTACAAATCCTTGAAGTTGAAATATTTATGCATAATAGATAATTAGTTTGATCTGAAGTATACTTTTTATGTTTTTTAAGCAAAAAAAAATTATAGCTCTGACATTTATCACCGTTAAATTGTTACGTTTTCTTTGGAGAATGAACTTGAAAAAATTTACCTGAGAAAAATGAATTGCAATCTGAAATAAACTTCAAATAGTAACCTAAATTCTAATAATAATAGTCTTTTCTTCAAATATTTTGATCAAAAGTGATGCTACATCTTATTTGGCATTAAATGACACATTAGAATTCTCAGATGTAAGAAACAGACACCCAACTCACACTAACTTAAACACAGAAGAAATCATAGATTTGGCTTCATATCTGATTAGAATCATAAGCTTTCTTACTAATATTCTCACTGTTTCATGTCACTTCCTCAAAGATGTTTCTCTCCTTGCCGTGGACTGTTAGGATACCTCTCGTAACTTATTGCATTCCTCCTTCATATAACATCAGAATTTTAATTATATGAAGAATTATGTACTTAATTTTTCAATATTTGTATCTGCTACTAGACTAGAGTTTCCAGAAGGTAAGGGATCAAGTCTGTCTTGCTCACTGCAGTCTCCAAAACATCTTGCACAGGACTTTTCACATAATAATACTCTATAAATTTTTGTTGAGTAAATGATTAAAATTCTTTTTGAAGACTACTGAAATTTATAGGCCTATAAAACCTATGGAAATAGGCCCTAGAAATTGTTACTATATTTTGTATTGAATAATGATGCAGCATCTTTTGCCCCAAATAAAAACAATATCTGTAACTATGCATCAAGTCTTTTCTTTATATTAGAAGAAAAATTATTCCTTTTTGGAAGGTACAGGTGGCCTGAAACAGAACAAGGATTCTAGATAGTACACTGATGTGCTTGCTCTCTTGACGTATACCACTTCCATTTCACTTCTTAAGAATTTTCTCCTCTCCATTAACACAGCTGAGTATTCTCTGGTTTAGATAACAAAGGATACAAAAAAGCTGTGTAAGAGGAATAATTCTTTAATTTACCTAATTGGACATATTTCATAATCTGTCTTCCTATTCATAAAACCAAGACCAATCCAACTATTTGGAATTTCATAGGACTTCAAATATATTTTCCTTTAATTCTTAAAGTATATGGCACTTCAGAATTATGATCATCAGAGAATAAACATAGTGACTAGATCAATTTTAAGTACTGACATAATGTAAAACAACGATTTGCATTCCTGGATTTTGTCATTTATTGCTTCTTGTTAGTCATGATGATTACTTTGACAAGAGAATGCTGAAGGCTTAGCAGTTTTTTCCAGGACTTCAAATATAGTTACCTTTTCTCTGGGCTAGCAATATATGAGAGATGACATTTGATGGTCAATGCTTGCCACATCTTTGTAAGTTAAGATATAAAATCAGATGCAAATGCATGTATTTTTATTATAATGTTAATAAGCATGGATTTATAAACCACTAATAAGAATCCTTTGTATTAAATATCTCTAAATTCTATATTACAAACACATAAGAAAAATAACACAAAATGTGCCTACATTTACGTTTATAAGCAAGTAGTTTAAATGTGTTGTTAATTTTTTCTATTATGAATCAACTATGAGAACTTCTTTAGGGTAGGTTATTTTAGAAACTACTGTATCAGCTATTACCAAGGAATTAGAGATAAAGTTTTTATAATATGTTTTTTCAAATTAATATAATATCTATTTAAGAAAGTGATATTAAATTTAGTAAATATTAATCTAGTAGCTTGAGAAGTGCCTGATCATTGTTTTTCTATTAATTTTTTTCATGAAAAAATAGTATTGTATACTTTGCTATATCTCATCTCACTATAAAATTAAGATACATAGTTATTAAATTAAATATATGTAATATTTATTTTAATACACATAATATAATGTAATTACATAATTTTATTTATATATGTTGCATGTAAGATAGATATATTAGTATCTATCATATAATAATATCATTGATATGTGGATATTAAATTAATTGTAGTTTTATGTAGGACATGATTAGCTTACATATGGAAGAAGGGAGTGCTTGAATTTTATACACCATACCTTTCCTTTTTTGTGAATCTCCACTTATTTTGAGAAGAAAATCGAGAAATAGCCATTCTAGTTCTCTTTTACGTATATATATCTTTAATTTCTTTGTTTGTAAGGAATAGAAACTGACTTTTCCTGAGTAAAGCCAAAATGAAAGGTTGGTAGGAGGTGAGGATTTATTGGAAGAATGGGAATAGCCTGTAAAATAGAAGCAAAAATTGAACAATTAGGGCTTAAGAAGGATAGGGACCAGAGAAATTCCAGGAATCTAGGTCTCTTAAGGGTTCTGCCAATTTTTTTTTATCTTATATCACTCTGCTAAAGATTAAAATTTCTAAGAAAGCCTGATGGGCCTAACTTAGCACGTGTGCTTACTCCTTGGTACCTTGATTGATGGTTCCACAAAGACTGCATGGAGTCAGACAAAATAGTTTCTAAAAGAAATATTATGTTTCTATTTCAAAAGAAAGGAAAATAGATGATGAATAAACTAAACATCACACATCCACAACAATATAACACATGTACATTCTTGCTAGTAAAAACTTTTCCCAAACGTACAGCAAGCATTTTGTCCTTGTCAGAATTCACTCATTTATTCAACAAGTATTCAGCATGTACTATATGCAAGGTGCAGGGAATCCCAGAATAAGCAAATAAAATTGGTTTCTACATGACACAATAAGCACAAAAAATATCCATCTGGCAAATTAGGGAAGAAAAGATGTGATGAACACTCACTCCTCTACACTCTGTCAACTCTCCTTCAGCTCCATGTAAACTTGAGTTGCAGGGTAGCTGTTGCTGATGACACATGACATAAGCTTCAGCCATGTCTTACTTGTTGAGAAGTAGGAAACTCGAAGTCTGAAGGTCTTGTTAATCCTTCACAGTATTATAAATTATTACCAACATTAAAAAATCATGACAAAGGATATATGACTAAATGCAATGTCGGATCTGGACTGGATCCTATTTTAGGAAAAAGGATATTAGTAAGACAACTGGTGAAATTTGAAGGTCTGCAAATTAGTTAATAGTGTTGTATCAGTGTGAATTTCTGGTTTTGGTAATTGGACTACAGTTATATAAGATATTAGCATTAATGTAAGACAAATTATTTTAAATGGAATGTTAGTAAAACAATTTCTAGCTTCTCTTGAAAAATGGGAAGATCTGATAAGATTATTTTGATGAAATGAATGAATTTCTAAGAAAATATAAATTATCAAAATTGACTCAAGAAGAGAAATAATTGTAACAAAATGAAAGGTTTATTAAAAATTTGCCACTATAAAGTGTACCAGGCCTTGTAGGTTTTAATGGTTGTTACTGTCAAACTGTCAAGAAACAGATAACTCATGCTTTTAAAAGTATTTCTGAGCACAGAAAAAATATGGGGCATCTTAGTTCATTTGAGTAACTCGTCAAATTCTGAAAAAAAATATACACAAAAGAAAATTATACACAATTCATCATTTGATTTGGAATAACTTCTAAATAAAATATTAAAAAATTTAGCCTAGAAGTATGTTCAATAAATAAACAATTCCCATAGAGAATTTATTTTGTAAAATGCAATGATGTTTTAATATTAAGAAGTCTATTAATATGATATATCATGTTAATAGGTCAAAAGAGATATGTTATATCTCTAGGTGTCAAAAAGGCACTCATTAAAGTTGAGCATCTTTTCCTGATAAAATGCACACAAACATCTCCAAAAAAACTATCTCAAACTTGTAACCAACATTGTACTTAATGGTAAATCCTAGAGATATTAAAGAAACAAAATGCAGATGACTAAGAAAACCAATACTCTTTAATATTATTTTGGAAGCTGAAGTTTCAAGCTAATTAAAGAAGAAAAACAAAAGAAATAACAAGCAACAAACTAGAAGTCAGGATCCAAATTTTTATATTCAAATTATTTGATTGTTTACCCAAGAAAATCAGTGGAAAATCTATTAGAATTAATAAGATATTTCAATCAGTATGGGAGCTGGAAATAAATATAAATATAAGAATCTATACCTTTTATGTACTGTCAGTAATCTGTCAGAAAATGTAATGGGAAAAAAGTACCAATCAGACATTCAGACATTACACAAAGGCATAATATTTCTCATATTACGTACATTTCAACGCAGTCTATCTTTTTTTTATTTTTCTCTCTCTCTTTGCTCTACTTTTCTTCCCTATTCTGCCACAATGATGTCCCCAAACCCTCTTTCTCTCCAGGTAACTCACATCAGCAACCTGATATATATATTTCCATATTTTTCTATGCTCATATTATTGTAAGAAGGCATATAAACTCATATACATACACATATGTACTCACAAGCACAAAGGAGTTTTTGTCATTATTTGATATATTAAAGGAGGATTATATTTCACATATTTTTCTTTATCTTGTTTTTCTTACTCATCCTTGTGAAAATCCCTTCAAGTTAACTGGTATAGCTCCAATTCTTTTTTTTCTTGAAGTATAGTTGATTTACATCCAATTCATTTTAATGGATATATATTATATATCATAATTATTCTAACACTACCAAATTGATGGGTAAACACTTTGTTTCTAGATTTTGCCACTAAGAACAAATTCAGTAAATATTTACGTTTTTATACCCCGATGGCTTTATTTCTTTGGGAGATAGTCTCAGGCCTGCTATGAGTAGGACCATTAATATCTCATGAGTGATATTGGTCTGGGTTTTTTTTAGGTTTCATTGGTACTGTCTTTTGTCTGACTTTGGTATTAGTGTAATCGTAACCTTGTAGAATGAGCTGGGAGGTGGTCCCTCCTCTTCTATTTACTGGAACAGGTTGTGTATAGTTGGTGTTAATTTGTGAAATGTTTAGTAGAATTCTCCAGTGAATCTCTCTGGGCTAATGATTTTGTAGGTGGTGGTGGGGAGCTTTTTAATTATGAATTCCTAATGGTTATGGGACTATTGAGGTTTTTCATTTCATGTTGGTTGAATTTTGGTAGTTTATGATTTTTGAGAAATTGGTTCATTTCTATTATGTTTTTGAATTTATGAGGATAAAGTTGTTCATAGTTGTAATGGTTAATTTTATGTGTCAACTTGGCTGGGCCACTGTGCCCAGATATTTGATCAAGCATTATTCTGAATGTTTCTGTAAGGATGTTTTTGGATGTGATCAACATTTAAATTGGTGCATTTTGAGTAAAGCAGATTGCCCTCCATAATGTGGGTGGGCTTCTTCCAATAAGTTTAAGGCCTGAATCAGTTAAAGAGACTAACCTCCCCTGACCAAGGGTAAATACTGCACAAGATGGCTTTTGGACTTGGACTGCAACACCAACTCCTTCGTCTGCCTGCAACCTGACTGCCTTCAGAATTGAACTGCAGCGTTGGCACTCTTCTGAGTTTTCAGCTTGATAGCTTTTGGACTTGAGCTGTAGCATTGGCTTTTCTTTGGATCTAGAGCCTGGTGACCCACTGTGCAGATTATGGACTAGCCAGGTTCCAAAGCACATAACTCAATTTCTTAAAATTTATCTCTTTTATATATACACATCCTTTTGGTTCTGTTTTTCTGGAGAACCCTAAAAATTATTTACTTCTTAGCTGCTGGATCTGTAGTGATGTTCTTTATTTAATTGCTACTGCTGCTGATTGTATCTTCTCTTTTTATCTTTGTTGGTATTGCTAGGGATTTATTGATTTTATTGATTTTTTCAAAGAACCAGGTTTTTGTCTTATTTTCTCTATTTTCTTATTTTCAGTTGCATTTATTTCTGCTGTTCCTCATTTTATTCCTTCAGCTTGCTTAGGTTTATTTTGTCTTCTTTCCCTAATTTCTTGAGGTAAGAACTTAGATTATTGATTTGAGATCTTTATTTTTTTTCTAATTCCAGTATTTAACAGTCAGCACTCCTTCCGCTGCATCCCATGTATTTTCATACGTTGTATTTTCACATGTTGTATTTTCACTTTCATTCAATTCTGTGTATTTAAATTTTTTTCTTTGATACTTTCTCTTTGACTCATGGATTATTTAGAAGTGTGTTTTTTAAATTTCCAAGTGTTTGAAGACTTTCCTGTTGTTTCTCTGTTACTGATTTCTACTTCAGTTCCCTTATGGTTAGGGAATATACTCTATATGATTTCAGTTCTTTTAAGTGTATTGATGATTTGTTCTATGGCCCAGAATATAGTCTATCTTGGTGAATGTTTCATGAGCACTAGAAAAAAAATCTGTATTTTGCTTATTGTGTTGTTCAGCTTTTATATATCTTATATTTTGTCCATTCCACCCACACCCTCACCTCTGGCAACCACCAATTTTTTCTCTATATCTGTGAGTCTGTTTCTGTTTTGTTATGTTTGTTTTATTTTTTTAGATAACACGTATAAGTGAAATATGGTACTTGTTTTTCTCTGTCTGACTTATTTCACTAAGCATAATACCCTCCAGCTCCATCCATGTTGCCACAAATGGCAAGATTCCTTCTTTTTTATGGCTGAATAATATTTCACTGTATATATACCACATCTTCTTTATCCATTCATCTATAGCTATCCTCTTAGGTTGTGTCCATATTTGGCTATTGTAAATATTGCTGTGATGAACATAGAGTCCATATATCTTTTCAAATTAGTTTTTTCATTTTGTTTGGAAAAATACCCAGATTTTTTGAAATTGCTGGATTATATGGTAGTTCTAGTTTTAGTTTTCTTGAGGATCTTTCTTTTTTAAAGTAGGCATTTACAGTTCCTCTTTTAACTTTTAAACTTTCCTATTAGCACTGCTACTGCTAAATTCGTGAGTTTTGTATGTTGTGTTTGGTTTCATTTGCCTCAAGATTTTTTCTAATTTCCCTTGTGACTTCTTATTTGACCCATTGGTTGTTTACTATTATGTTGTTTAATTTCTAGATATTTGTGAATTTTTTAGTTTTTCCTGTACTATAAATTTCTGGTTTTATTCCATTGTGATCAGAAGGTACTTTGTATGATTTCAATCTTTTTGAATTGTTAAGGCTTGTTTTGTGGCTTAAAATGTGGTCTATCCTAGAGAATATTTCATGTGTACTTAAGAAAAATATATATTCTTCTGTAGTTGGGTAGTGTTCTGTATGTGTTTGTTAGGTCCAGTTGGTCTATAGCATTGGTCAAGGCCTCTATTTCCTTATTTATCTTCTATCTGGTTGTTATATTCTTTATTGAAAATGAGTTATTCTCCTGCTATTTTATTGTTGCTATCTATTTCTTCTTTCTGTTTGGTCAAAGTTTGATGTTTGAACCGGTAGTTAAGAATCATATTATTAACAAATATAAAACCACAAATAATCTTTTAAAGTATTAAAACAGCATAAGCATCTTAGAAACATTTCTGTACACTATTTTGTAGCTTTTTGGAAGAGATTTCCTTAAGTTAAAGTCACAGTGATTTTTTTCAGGGGGTTAAATGCAGCAGTGGAAACTGGTCTTAAAGATAATTTTTAAATTTTGCCTTCTTTATGTCACTTTTCTGGATCAACCTGGTCAGTAACAATGGCTTCAGTCTAGAGGCAGATCCATGGAGAAGGTACAGAAGCCTAAGCATTCTTTTACCCATTCTGATGTATTCACATAGTTATGCTTTTGTAAAATTTGTAAGACTAAGGCATGTAACCTATAATTAGTTAAGGTCACTTTTGTTAAGTGGTTTGGAGTGGCCAGTGGCACTTTAGGGATCCAAATGAGGGACAAGACAAGTGAGTTGGGGGGCACATTCTCTTTGAGTTTAATGGCATATATCCAGGTAGTTTGCCGTTACTTGTGTGTCTCTCTAAGTCATTGTTTGATGTCAGAATGGTATTAGAATGGTTTCAGTATGCTTCCATGGTCCACTATGTCTGCTCAGCCAGCAGTGTGACAGAAAAGTTTAAGTCCAGAGTCCACAGCACCAAATGAAATGTCCTGCAGCACTGTGACAGGCAGCTCACAAGGGTGCTGCCTTCTAGTACTCGCGCCCTGTGTAAGCACTTTCCCTTGAGTGTAGACAAAGCCTAGCAAATCCTTCCAACTGAACAGTGATGGGATGTCACTTTTGTGATTAGGTTACAAAAGAGACTGTGGCTTCCTCTTGGGAGCATGTTCTCTCTTGCTGCTGCAGTCTCTCTTGTTCTCTTGCTTGTATGCATTTCCTCTTGCATGAAGCCAGCTGCTGTGTTGTGAAATGCTCAATGTAGAGGTGTATGTGGAAAGGAATATTTTGAATAGTAACCATGTGAAATAAAATTTATCAGATTCCTGTGTTTGTAACTGCAAACCTATAAGAAACTTACAAATAGCAAATACATCATTTATAGTTGATATTGGAGAAACTTGATGGGAGTTTTCTAAAATTTTCATACAAATGTATAGGAGAAATGTATTATAGAGGCATTTCAGGCATTTAGTCAAAACTTATGTTATCTAGATTTTGTAATGTTTATAATATATGTCTGTACCTTACTGTTATTTATCTTCTCACTCCAAGTAAATATTTTCTCACTTTAAAAGAGTTAAAAACTTGACACTCTGCCAAGGAATTTCATTATTCAATGTATTATGTTCAAAAATGGAATTATCACTTTAAGTGTTTTAAATGTTTTGGAAAAATATTATAGAGACAATAAATTTACTTTTTAAAGATGCTCAGAAAAAAATATGACTGAAGAGGCACCTTTTCTATACATAGAGAGATCTCAGATCTCAGCATTTAATATGCCTGGCACATAAAAGATTCTCAATAAATATTTCTGAGAGGGAGGGAAGGAATAAATGAAGTACGGAGTCTACACAGGACCACAATCTGTTTTACATTACAATAGATGCCTCATTATAATTATACTTTGTCTTAAACACTTAACATGGCATGCTGAGGAATAAATTTGAAAGAAAATTAAATTTGAAAGATATGACTTTATTTATTTGAAGCTAATAATCAACATGCAAGGTTTTATAAAACCTAGAAGTCATTTTTTAAAAATGAATAAAGTTTCTTAGCTATAAAACAGCACCACACAAATGCAAAGAAAGCAAGTAGAATTATATCTTTTAGAAATAACTTTCCCAGAGAGACAAATTTAGAAAGGGTAATTGAACTTTTGGTTTCATTAGATGCCAGCGTTATGTACCAAAGGCTGTAAAACAAGTAAGCATATCATTCTATTTGTGATAAAGCTGCATGAGGCCCCTTAATGCTGCAGGTATTCTTTTTAGTTGGTATACCACTTGCTTAATCCAATTTGTTCAGTGAGAAACATAATTTCCAAGTCATTTGAGAATTATATTGATTTTCACCAAGATCCTAGAGACTGATGTTCATACTATAAGATGAGATGAATCAAATTTTAAGATGTATTCCTTTGTAAAATGAAGACCATTCATTATAAAATATCTTCCCTGTTGATTGCAGTTTTTGTATCTAAATAATCTTTACCTATTAGACATGGACTCATACTGAATATAATAAAGTAAACACAAAACAGACACAAATATGGGGAAAATAGCAAAATAGGAAGCCTTATCCAAACAAATATCTGCCAATTTCTGAAAAAAAAAAACTGCAAAGGATTATTGCAGAAAAATGATTAATATCTAATGTTGTTAGGTTAACAGATGCAAAGGGAATATTAATATAATCCTATTAGTGTGTAGCTTTCATTATGCGTTCTTATGTCAATTAACAGAACTTACTAACTAAAAGGTAAGTTTTTAGCACTAAATGAAAAACAGACTATGTTTGCTGCAAAATCAAGGATAATCAGGCACCAAATATCAAAGTTTATTAATGAAATTTATTTGATGATAATTTTCTCTAATTATATAAGCACAACAAACTAATTTAATAATGGCTCCCAGTATATAAATGAAACTATTTGTTACATTTCTTTAAATGTTCATTAAGCTGAAAGGGAAAAAAATATATACTTTCCATAATTATAAGCTTAAATTTAGAATTTGAACTTTTTATCAGTTTTTAATTGTCACAACCAATTAAATATTTGAGTAAGACTAAAAATATTTATTTTAAACATTTTGAACTTTTAGCCACTTCTCTTAAGGAAACGGCAATGGACAGAAAGGCTTTAAAATTACCTTTTTAATTTATGGGACGCAGCAAAGGCAGTGCTAAGAGGGAGTTGTAGCGACACAGGCCTTCCTCAAAAAAGAACAATCTCAAATAAACAATCTAACCCACCAGCTAAAAGAATTAGAAAAAGAAGAGGAAAAAAACCCAAAAGTCATTAGAAGGAAGGAAATAATAAAGATCAGGGAGAAAATAAATAAAATAGAGATTTAAAAAAATCAATCAAACCAAAAGCTGGATTTTTGAAAAAGTAAATAAAATCGACAAACCTCTGGCCAGACTCACAAAGAAGAAAAACGAGGGCACAAATGAGCAAAATAAGAAAGGAAAATGGAGAAATTACAACAAATAACATAAAGAATATCATATGAGAATATTATAAAAAACTATATGGAACCAAAATGGATAACCTAGAGGAGATGGACGAGTTTCTGGAAACATACAGTCCACCAAGACAGAATCAAGAAGAAACTGACCACTTGAACAAACTGATCACTAGAAATGAAATAGAATTAGCAATAAAAAAACCCTCCCTACAAATAAAAGTCCAGGACCAGACGGCTTTATCAGGGAATTCTACCAAACATACTAAGAAGAACTCATACCAGTCCTTCTCAAACTATTCCAGAAGATAGAAAAGGAGAGAATATTCACAGACTCATTCTATTAAGTCACCTGATACCAAAACCAGGCAAACACTACCAAAAAAGAGAATTACAGGCCAATATAACTGGTGAACATAGATGCAAAAATCCTTACCACAATATTAGCAAATAGAATCCAACAGCACATAAAAAAGATTATACATCATGATCAAGTGGGATTCATCCCAGGGACACAAGGGTGGTTCAACATATGCAAATCAACCAATGTAATACATCACATCAACAAGAGAAAGGACAATAACCACATGATCATCTCAATCGATGCAGAAAAAGCATTTGATAAAATTCAACACCCATTTATGATAAAAACTCTCACCAAAGTGGGTATAGAGGGAACATATCTCAACATAATAAAAGCTATATATGACAAACCTACAGCCAGCATAGTACTCAACAGTGAAAAACTCAAAAGCTTCCCACTAAAATCTGGGACAAGACAAGGCTGCCCACTATCACCACTCCTATTCAACATAGTCTTGGAAGTCCTAGCCACAGCAATCAAGCAAGAGAGAGAAATAAAAGGGATCCAAATTGGAAACGAAGAGGTAAAAGTGTCACTATATGCAGATGACATGATACTATATATAGAAAACCCTAAAAGGTCCACACAAAAACTACTAGAGCTGATCGAAGAATTCAGCAAGGTAGCAGGTTACAAGATTAACGTTCAAAAATCAGTTGCATTTCTTTACACTAATAATGAACCAACAGAAAAAGAAAGTAAAGCAAGAATCCCCTTTACAATAGCACCCAAAGTAATAAAATACCTAGGAATAAATCTAACCAAGGAGGTGAAAGACTTATACACGGAAAACTATAAACCATTGATAAAGGAAATTAAAGAAGACTTTAAAAAATAGAAAGATAGCCCATGCTCCTGGATTGGGAGAATCAATATTGTTAAAATGGTCATACTGTCCAAGGCAATCTACAGGTTTAATGCAATCCTTATCAAATTACCCAGGACATATTCCACAGAAATAGAACAAATCATAATAAAATGTATATGGAACCACAAAAGACCTAGAATTGCCAAAGCATTACTGAAAAAAAAGAAAGAGCCTGGAGGAATAACTCTCCCAGACTTCAGACAATAATACAGAACTATAGTAATGAAGACAGCATGGTATTGGTACAAAAACAGACATATAGACCAATGAAACAGAATAGAGCCCAGAAATGAACCCACAAACTTTTGGTGAACTAATCTTCGACAAAAGAGGCAAGAATATACAATGGAATAAAGACCGTCTCTTCAGCAAATGGTGTTGGGAAAACTGGACAGCAGCATGTAAATCAGTGAAGCTAGAACACTCCCTTACACCATACACAAAAATCAACTCAAAATGGATCAAAGACTTAAACATAAGACAAGATACAGTAAACCTCCTTGAAGAAAATATAGGCAAAACATTATCTGACATACATCTCAAAAAGGTTCTCCTAGCTTGGGCAGTCTACCCAAGCAATAGAAATAAAAGCTAGAATAAATAAATGGGATCTAATTAAACTTACAAGCTTCTGCACAGCAAGGGAAACCATAAGTAAAACAAAACAACAACCTACTGAATGGGAGAAAATTTTTGCAAATGATGAAACCGACAAAGGCTTGATCTCCAGAATATATAAGCAGTTCATACAACATAATAAGAAAAAAACAAACAACCCAATCCAAAAATGGGCAGAAGACCTAAACAAGCTATTCTCTGAAGAAGAAATACAAATGATCATTAGGCACATGAAAAAATGCTCAATATCACTGATTATCAGAGAAATGCAAATCAAAACTACGATGAAGTATCATCTCACACCAGTCAGAATGGCCATCATTCAAAAGTCCACAAATGACAAATGCTGGAGAGGCTGTGGAGAAAAGGGAACCCTCCTACACTGCTGGTGGGAATGCAGTCTGGTGTAGCCACTGTGGAAAACAGTATGGAGATTCCTCAAAAGACTAGGAACAGACTTACCATATGACCCAGGAATCCTGCTCCTGGGCATATATCCAGAAGGAACCCTACTTCAAAAAGACACCTGCACCCCAGTGTTCATAGCAGCACTATTTACAATAGCCAAGACATGGAAACAGCCTAAATGTCCATCAACAGATGACTGGATAAAGAAGAGGTGGTATATTTATACAATGGAATATTATTCAGCCATAAAAATGACAACATAATGCTATTTGCAGCAACATGGATGTCCCTAGAGAATGTCATTCTAAGTGAAGTAAGCCAGAAAGAGAGAGAAAAATACCATATGAGATTGCTTATATGTGGAATCGAAAAAAAAAAAAAGAACATAAATACAAAACAGAAACAGACTCATAGACATAGAATACAAACTTGTGGTTGCCAAGGCAGTGGGGGGTGGGAAGGGACGGACTGGGAGTTCAAAATTTGTAGATACTGACAGGCATATGCAGAATAGATAAAGAAAATTATACTGTATAGCACAAGGAAATATATACAAGATCTTGTGGTAGCTCACAGTGAAAAAAATGTGACAATGAATATATGTATGTTCATGTATAACTGAAAAATTGTGGTCAACACTGGAATTTGACACAACACTGTAAAATGACTGTAACTCAATAAAAATGTTAAAAAATAATGAAATAAAATTACCTTTTTAAAACTTTGTTCCATTCTATTATGAATATAGGGAAATTAAACTTACAGGTTATCATTGCTAGACTCTACTCAGTGATTATAAACCAATGACTAATCAAATCTTTAAGCAGTCCACAAAAACCAAGAATTTACTAAAAGGAGAACAGGAATGAAATAAAATTAAAACACAAGTTTAAAGTAATCCTTCAAATTCACTTTAAAGAGTTAGATTTTTAATCACTTTAAGAAAGCTACTGGAAAAGAATGGATTCTAGAGAACTAATGGTAGACAGCAGCTTCTTTTAAGTATATTAATTCACCAACTTATTGTTCAACAGATAAAATATGAAGGCCTATTATGTAGATCACTATACTAAATGCTAGGAATATAGTGGTGAACCTAGAAGACATGATCCCTGCCCTCATGGAGTTTCAGCCTCCAGGGACGGTTTATGTGGCAAACTAAGAAACATGCAATGGAACCTCACAAATTGAATGCAGTTTTAAAGAGTGTTTTATTACTTATTTTTGGAGGAAAAATCTTAAAACAGTGTCAAAATGTGAAATAAGTTCAATTAAGGCCATCACTTAGCTTTTCTGAAAAACAAGAAGAGAAACAACTTACTGTTCTATCTACACCATACTTGAACCAACAAGAACTAGCACAAAAGCAGCATGGAGCATGTCCTGCAGGAAAATGTTATCTGTGCTTCATTGTATGCCTGCTGTAGACTCACTGAATCATCTTGGGCAGCTAAGTCAACAACAGGGCTTACACTTTCTCCCTCATAAAATGGGATAAGCTATGAAGCCTTTCAATATATGTGAGATCATATAGGAGTGCTCAGACAAGCCACCTACTCTGAACTATTGTACATTAGTTTATCATTGATGATCAATAGAAAAGATAAGAAAACGATATCCTGATATAAAGTCAAGTTCAGTGTGTTATTTAGCTTCAGGTGCTCTTCATAAGAGACTGGGACTTTTATCTCTCAGAATACCAGAAATAAAAGTTTTCTATCTGCCTATTGTATTTGGTGGTGATAGGGAGCACAGGTGTGGGCCCACTTTCCCCAACAATGAAATCGCATCTCTATCATCACACACGCACAGACATGCAGGCAGCCATATTTCATAGACATGTATTAGAGAGAGTCAAAGGCAAAGAATTAACACCTGCATAAAGGATGCAAACCAGGCCATCACATTAGAGAGTATAAATTGATAAAATGAAAATGTAGTAAATGACATCCTAATGGTCCTCATTCTGGCTTCCTAATTCTCTGTGCACAAGATGCTTTTATGCACCACTGAAGTAGAGCCATCACAACTTTCAACTAGCCCCAGTTAGTCTAATTAGAGCCTAATGCTCTCCAAATATGTCTGGCATAAAAGCCTGCATAACCTGCCTTTCCTTCATTTTGATGGGTTAGATTGAGCACTTTTAAAAATCTGAACTATAGTGTAACCTTGTAGTACACACAAAATATACATTCTTAAGGAAAATGTGCATTTAAACTGCCTGGTATGTTGGTATGGTAACCTATCTCTGTACACAGAGAATTTGTGAAACTAGAGGATTTTGAGAATTCATGAGAAAATATGATAAACTGCTGCAAAAACACTAAGTAAAAGGTATTATTACTTTCCATGTCTGTAAAAGGTATTATTACTTTCCATGTCTTAATATTTTTCATTCTTGTGGACATGTAGTTTTGTCTTACTAAGATATGGAAAAAGTCAGTCAGATAGTGGTTTCATCATATTATGCTTATTATCAGTATAAGAATAATAACAGTTAATAAGCACTAATTGCCTTACATGTGTTAACTCAATCCTATAACAACTCTAATCAGAAGATACTATTATTATCACTATTTTAGAGATGAGGAAACCAAAGCATAGAGAGGGAGTAAGTTATCTCAGGCCACACAACATGTAAATGGTAGACCTGGGATTTAAACCCAGGCAATCAGTCTGTCTCCAGGTCAGATTTTTTTTTAACTACTATACCAGACTACCTATATGGATGTAGAAAATGCAAGTCAAGGCTTATTGTATCAGTAAGGATTCTTAGACTGTATCTTAAGTCACAGAATGTCCGTGAGGGTCAGAGAGCCAAGTGTGGGGCCATCCAGTCAGTAAAGGCATTGAATAGCATGCCACAGACCTGGCTCCTTAAAGCCACCTTGTTCTCCCTCTGGGCAGAACATCACACTTGAACGACCGACATCAGTCAAGCTGAATTCTGGATGCTGGATGCTGCTGCTAGAATCTACTATCCCCCAGACACTGGATATAGCCACCACCTCACCAGAATTGATTCTGCCAAGCCCCTACTTTGCGTCCCTAGCCTGCATCCAAATCCAGCCTCTGTGGCTGATAATGACCACAGAGAGTATGTCCTGCAACATTAGAGGCAACACGTTTGTTCCAGGTGAAACAATCATGTAAACCTTTGAGAAAAAAAGCAATTTTTGATGGTTGATTATGTGTCACCACTGAGAGGAATTTAAAGTCACCAAGAACATCTCTATTAGGCACAATCAAGCTGTAGAGATAATGGAAAAATATGAGTGTTTCTTCAAGGTTGTATTTTCCATTCAGATTAGCAAAAAGTATCTCTGAAACTCCTCAGAGGAAGTGAGTAATCATAGACAATATCTACTGAGTCTACATCTTTCTTTGCACTGTGTTTCCCCTCATATGACGCTAATGAAGAAAAAAATAGTTTGTTGTCTGAGTGTAAAGACTAAATAATGATAAATTGGTTGCCTGAAGTGCATTAAAAAAGAAACAAATGGATGTGTGGCATTAACAGAGTTAATTATAGATGCAGATTAAAAGGCAAGATTAAGTAGTGGAAGAAAAGCAGAGAGTCACCTTCGGCCCAGACCCGCCAAGCAGCGGCGGTCAGTCACCTAGCAACAAGTTTCCTATCCCCGCTGTGCTCTTTAATTCAGCAAATCTGCTCAGGATGGCAGGCTGTTCTCCTGACAAAACGCATTATGTAGGAGACGGAGGGATACAAAAATCCACTGTACACAGCACTCTGCTCCCTATTGACCACTGATCCTTTCTCTCAATCCACAAAAGAGGCTCACATAATGCCCTGAAAGGAGAAGAGTCTCCACAGAGAAAACATTTGCTTGTAATTGAGATTGACTACATAATGAAAATGATGTTCTTTTTAAAATTCTGCTTGTTGAGGCCACACTTTTTGTCTCCTGGCACTCAAAACACATCCCTGCTGGGAAAAGGGGCAAACATTGTAAAAACTCAAAACTGTGATTTTTTTTTTTCTTTGCATTGAAAACACCCATTCTATAACAAAATGGCCAGGTCTCTCTCCTTAGAACTTAAACAAGTGATAAGAAGGTAAACAGGAAAACTTCTATTCAGAGTTTCTGTCACAAATGCTCCCTTTGCTGAAGGCACAGAGGTGACGCAGGCTTATTCATTTGCACAACTAGACAAAAATGGTAGAGAGAATTTTGATTTCTTGATTGTGCCCTCTGTGAAGAGACCATAAATTGCTGGTCAAAACTCAGTCATCATTTCAAATATGTGGGTTGAAACACCCGTTAAAATCTTAACCTGGCTCAGAGGAAGGGGCAGAGACAAGAAGAGAGCAGAATAGCTCATTTCCTTAATCTAGAGGACACCATTAAAGTGACCTGTGTATGGCTTAAGTTGATTTCCTATAAAAAGATTATGTTAGGATCTTTGTGAAAACTGATCCAGCATAGACACAACTGTTTTAAAACTATATCATTAAACCCATGAATTTTGAAATAATACTGAAATTATTTTAAATAGATAAGCAAGCATTAATAATACGTTTCTGGGTTCAAAGATTTTATTCTACAAAACAAATGACTTTCACAAAAAAATAAATTATTTCTGGCACAACAAACTATTCTTAATGGAACAAACATTTACAAGGCACTTACTTGTACAAGGCTCTGTTCTAAATGCTGGGGAATCCAAAGATGAAACATACAGAATCCTGGCACTCAACAGAAACTGAGGAATACCACACAATTACAGCATGGTGTGAAGGGCACTGGGATAGAGTTTGGCACATGGTATAAGGGAACGCCTAAAATGACATATGGCCCAGAATGTAGGGGAAGTGAAATGTAGGGGAATGTGTGGTTAGAGATTGTTCAAGAGAAAGAGAAGTTCTTGGCAGAGGGAACATCATACGAAGATTCTAAAAAGAAAAAGAGCATGGCACTTTGAGTGACAAGAGAGACCTTCAATACGGAGGTGGTGAGGCTGTCGAGGACAAGATCACATAGCCTTGTGAACCAGGCTAAGGACTTTTCTTGAAGGGAGTGAGGAAATACTGATGGATCTAACTCAGGGATGATTAGATCTGCAGTGGCATTCCCAGGTAATTTTTTTTTGAGGTATAGTTGATTTACAATATTGTGTTAGTTTCAGGTGTACAGCAAAGTGATTCAGAGGTGTGTGTGTGTGTGTGTGTGTGTATGTATTCTTTTTAAAATTCTTTTCCATTATAGGTTATTATGCAGGTGATTTTTATTTCCTCTTTTTGAGGAAAGCTCTCAGGTAATAAAGGAATGCAAATTTCCCATTATAACTTACCTTTTAAGTTAAATGATGGAGTTCAGATTTTGCTGACAACTCTGACGGGAAAAAGATTGTTGGTTTTATTGAGTGGTTGAAGGAGGAAAAATAATATTTCATTTTTCAGGGAATAGTGAGGTAGTGAGTCCTTGATGTTACTAAGGCTGCACCAGATTGGCATAGACTGAAACAAAGCAAAAAATACTTGACATTTGTGCATCATTATTATGCTGATTAATACAAGTGCATCAGTGACTAAATTAGAGTAACAAAATAGATTATTTTCTGACTTTCTTGCCTTGAAAGTGAAAGCTGTCATGCCTTATGATAAGGGAAAAAAAACTGGTACTTTTTTACTGTCTTAGTAAATGGACTGAATAGATGGGTTGTGTGCACTCTGCATCTGGGCTGAAAAATGTAAGGTTATATAAAACACAAACATCCCAAAAGACCAGCTTATGATTTACACTGAGATGTGATTAATGGTCTAGTAGTTGTCACAGGAAGGCTGTACTGTATCGTCTGTAGTTACGAGAGTCTGCCTGCCCTCTCTGCCCCCACCGCTATTCTCTCTTCCCACACTCTCAGGATACAGTTTTGTCCAGATGAGTCACGAGAAGGAAAGTCTGGTATCCACAGCGGAACCAGTTCAAGATGAACCAGTTTTAAATGATGATTTCATATCTCTGCTAGGTGGCACTTCCCATATTTCTGACGGCACCCAGTACAAGGCCCGGCGTGAAGCAGTCCAGGCACAGCATTTCTAGCTTGGATGGTTAACTGATTTTTTAAAGGCACATCAGAGCTCGAGAGGTAAGAAGATTATGAAGGGTGACAAAACTGCAGTACTCAGTGCTGTAAGGACAGGAGTCACATTAACAACAGACCCCCAGCCCTTTCATAAGCAAAGTTGTAACCTTTCGTTGAGAGGATTTTTGGTTTATTCTGTGGTGTAACTGGACCAGACTTTTTAATAGACTCTTCCACCATTATACTTCAGCAGAGAAGCTTCTGTGATTAAACAGTTTCCTCATTGGTATTATATTCCATTGTTTCAATAGGTGTAAGTGGTTTTGAGTATCTATTCACTCATTAAAACCAGGACTAGTTTCTTGAACAGGGAGAGTTAGTTTTTACCCTTTGTTGCAGTGGCTAAACTAATGTTTATGGGCTTAGCAAACTTCAGCATTCCCTTCTTTTACCTAAAGCATATCCTTGCAAAAATTTCATAGTGGGTATTTCCAGGTCCACTCCGTAGTAGCTTTCTTGTACTAGGCAAAATCCATTGGGAAAACCATGCCTATCAGTGCTATAAAAGGTGAATAAAACTCTCAAATGAAAATGGGTTATATCAAGTCCACACAATGAGCCAAGGAGGATTTATGAAACAGAACTATGTCAGGGAACATGGGAATGTAAGACTTAGGAAGTCTTACTCTAATAGTGTCTTTCAGAGAGTATGCTTAATAACTTTGCAAATATTGCCTTCTCACATTTATGTCTAATCAGTTAAACCACATTATCCACCCTCTTAGCTTTCTCATAGAAGATTATCTGACATTTAGCATTCACCAGTTTTTCTGAAAAGGTTAATAGTTCACCAGCCAAAGTTAGAACTAAACAGAATTGATCATTCCTAAAACTCTTGGTTGAAATGTGAGGGCTTTGTGTTGACAGCCTAGGGGTTGTAATGAGTCTCTAGTACATTCTTAAGGCTTGTTTCTTTTGCCCTGTGAATGGAGAGAGTAAAATTATAGTCTCTAGGTGTTTTCCACGGTTCTTTCACATGTAGGCTTCCCGACACCAATTAAAGAGATTATGTCATCAAGTGAAAGGAAAGCTATAACTTGTATGTTAAAGCTGTGATTACTTGAGACAAGGTCACAGGACCCAATAGCATAGCAGCTGACCTTCAAAAAATTAACTTTGAGCTCAATTCCTAATTAACCTTTTTCAATACAAGAAAGTATAATTTCAGGCCATTGGCCTCCCAAAATATTCACTTTTTCTTGTACTATAAATGTGTTACCAAAATTAATTAGTAGTTGTCAAAAGATTTTTTTTCCCTTAATGATTTTATCTTTGAGGATGAATTTTTTATTTCTACTCTAAATATTCTGTTTTCTCAGTGAACAAAACTGCATGAAACATACTCAAACCTACAAGAAATGATGTGTTAAAATAAGTTCATCTTGATGCATAAAAATGTCAAATAAGCATTACACTTTGCCACTGAATAATTAACAATGTGAGATTATCATGTGTCATTATCATGACATCAATCATGTGGACATACAGAAATATATGTAAATTTTAAAAGATTATGTTGGAATCCAAAATTTTTATCACTTTGAATGTTCTTTGTAATTCTTAATACTTTGCTCTGCTATATAATGTGTATTTTATTGCAGAAATTGCTCTCTGATAAAAGTGTTCCAATTATATTAGCTCTTATTTAGTCAGACCTGAAATTAATAGCTGCTGGACTCCACATTTCTTATTATCTCTAATACCCACTGGCTGAACAAAAGAGAAAGTAACTTTTAAAGTAGCGCTGTATAATGGTTGAAGGGCTTGGTCCTGAGATTCATGGTTTGCCTCTGGAGATTATAAGGGTTCTCTGAATAAATGATTTTCACATTATTTAGTAATTACTCTCTTATGCCCTCCATATTAAAGCAACACGTCAAATTTAAAATCAGAATTAGCATTTTTATGCCATAGATTTAGAAAATACTTTAAATGTGAATTGAATGTAAGTTCTACTAGCTCACTCCTTTGACTGCTTTAAATCCAAACTGTAGATAAGACAGGCCAAAATGTTGTTTCATTAATAAACTATTCAGAAACTAACCTACCAATATCTGTATTTTGCTGTTTTGCATTTCCTCCGGTTTTCAATAGCAGCAGTTTTTATTCTGTTAGTATTGGACAATGCTGCACAAAGTCTTGCAATACTTTAATGGGAAGAATTTATAATGATTACCCTTCTGGGTTAAAACACCCCAATATTTGGGTCTGAAGTGTATCATTGTAGAAATAGAGCAACAGACTTTTTAAAGGAACCCCACAAAATGCCCTGAAATTCACTGGCAAATCTGAATTTTTCATATACTCTTTGCCTCATGAACAGTGTACAGAGGAGTATACTGCTGTTTTGTTTATCAGTTGTATTTCTCTTGGAGCATTTCATACATAGCAGGATTGAAAAGAGGAGCAAGGAACGGTAATGAGACACAATTAATGTCTTGCATAGGTTTCACTCAAATCAGAAAAATTACACCAAGGACATGGGGGTGAGCACAATAGAAAACAGTTGGAGCACAGCTGGAAAAGTTGCCATGATATGTAAGTATGCAATTGACATTGATCCTTATGCTTTTAGAATGAAACAGGGAAAAGGAATCTTCCAGTTCTCAACTTAATCTATAAAATAAAGAAATACATAATGTTGGAAAAGCACACAAAAAGTGCATACTTTTAAAGCAAATTTTATGTAGGTTTAACATTGTTCCAAAAATAAAAACAAAAAAACCTTGGATAGGACAATTCAGGGTCCTTGTAAAACCTGTGTGTAGGGCAGAGGGGGTTTATGCATATACTTGTTAGTGGGGGAATTAGGCATAGAAGGAGTTTAATATGGCTATGGAATGGAATTTTCAACTTCAGGGAAAGGCAGAAGGACTTCCGAAATCACCATCAACATACTTATTCCACTCCTGGTGGATTCTTTTGTACTGCTTGATTCCTTTGAATTCATTTAAAAAGAAACAGTGTTATGACAGGATCTGAGATATGCTAAATTAGCCCCCTTCTTCACTTGGTGACTAGTGTGACTTACAGCAGGTAGACAGCTCATGCTCACTATTAACATTTACTTTTTTTGGTCAGCTGAGATACATATCAGTTCACAAAAGGTATTATGTAATTCTAGAAGGGTCAGTTATTAATACATATTATTAAATCTTGCAGCTAAATGTGTTAAAATATTTGTAATATAAATTAGATAGTTATTGGATTTTTGTCCTCAACTAGAATTGTCTCCTTAATACACAAAGGAGATGAAATGCAAGGATTCCTGAGTTCTTTTCCCAGCTCTCATTTAACGTTCTTCCACTCTCCAAAATGCCCTGGAATTGGGAGGAAGATATTACTCTTAAGTTCCCAAAGAGAACTCTTTGTTTAGAATATCCAGAGACAGCCACCACCATCAGTAACTATGCATGCCAGCTGTCGAATGCCACTCCCCATAAACATACACATTTCCACCTTTTCCCATAACCATTCTACTTTCTTGATTCCTATAACAGCTGCTCACCTATTCACTAACACAACTTAGAAGTTTCACTGAATTATTCTCCATCTCATTTAATTCACAAACATTTGATGAACACCTCCTATTCCAGTCCCTATTCAATCTCTAGCTAGCTTTATGCCTTTGAGCAAAGCCCTTAACCATTCTGACCTCAATCTTTTCATCCTTAAAATAAAATGATTTAAAGTCCCTAGTGATTCTATGTGAACTTTGTTTTTGAAATCTTTTTCTGAAAAATGACAAAGCACATGTAAATTGATATTAACATGTATATTCTCAATGTGCATTTTCTTTAATCAGTTCACTTATTGTATTCCTATGGCAGATCTCGTAGCACAAAATTAAACTTCAGATACAATATCTTCAAGATCCTAAGTTATAAGTGATGGGAAGTAGGTGGTATCCCTTAGTTCCTATCATTTATATTACTTAGTTAAAACATACTCTAGGTATCAGAATTCCAAGACAATAAAGGGAGTTAGATAATCCAATGAAATTCAGATAATGAGACTTGGATACTTATACAAAGGTATGCAAAAAATCTACATACATATGCAAATACAAATGCATTAAACGTGCAAATGAGAATTGTATGGGTATAACATATATGATTGCGTTTTTAAGTAAAAATTGTTGGAAATGTTTGGATAGAAATCTCTTTTAATTATTACTGATGCTTGCCAAGAATACGTGAAAGCAGCTGAAGAAAGTATGTGACAAAGGAGTTTGGGGACTGCAAGGTTTACAGACCCTTTAAATCATAGTACTGTGAAGTAAGACCCTACGAAAGAGAAGAAGGCTCTGGTGAGGAGTGGGGCTTCTTCAGTTTACCTCCCTGTGGAACAGCTCAGGATGCAGCCAGGAGTGTAAGGTAATTCCCGCAGTTCCTGTAGGCTAGCCTCCCGGAGCGCCAGGCTAGGAGGACTTGGGAAACCAGGGCTCAACAGAGAACACTTAATGAAGACATTCCTGGACCTAGACAGAGCTGTACTGCCTTACAGAGATTTCCTTACAGACAAAACAAACGCAAAGAAGTCGGAAGCCGGAATTTTCTCTCCCACTAAGTAGCACAGTGAGGAAAAGAGAGAACTGGAATTTTTTAAAAAACGTCTTTGCAATTGTGTTGTAAGGCTAAGAAGAAAAAAGTAAAAAACAAGCCAGTAATGCGTTGTAGTCAGCATTTAGATGACAGTGGACTCGTCTTTATATTGAATATTATTGTTGCTGGTATTTTAATGAAACCTTGAATACTAAATGTATTTGAACTGATTTTTTTTTCAGCCTCTAGTTTTCAAACATCACAGGAATAGATTTGGGAACAGGGTTTACTCCGCCACCTGCTGGTCATTTAAAAATACTGCTGCTCTAGGGAGCTCGCCACAGGAACAGGGAGCCTCAGCCCTGGTTTGTGAAAATGCTATGTTGTACAGGAGAAGAATTCACCTGGCCTGGGTGGTGATGGGAATACCATTGGATCTGGTATCAGAAAGCCTGGGGCAGGAGTTGCAGTTTTATCATTTCTTCCATGACTTGCTGCCTAAGGCTCTCTCCTTAACCGGAGCATCTCTCCTCTCTTTCCAGACGGCTCTACCCAAGCCCTCAATTTCCTCCTCCCTAGGATAGCTGTTGAGACCTGCCTTGCATACCTCAAATGGGAATATGCTTTTAAAACCGTAAGGCATTCTATAAACAAATATATTGGTCAGAATTAGGGGTTGAATTAACATCATGTCGCCTGCAATCTGTACTTCCTGTGGGCATTGCACAGATCTTTCAAAGTCCGAAATCTAACTGGAGTCCCCTTAAAGAGTCATCTTAAGAAAAATGGAAAAATATAAATGCATATGCATATTTGCATGTATACTGAACCAGTTTCAAACTTCAGCAGCTCCCTGACCTGTATTTTCCTTCCATATTCCAAAAATACCTATTCCAATTAAAATGCTGAAAGGTTCCAAAATGTGTGCTTTGAACAGAGAAAGTACCAGTAATCATAAAAAAACAAAATTATCTTCACAATCTTTTCTACTTATGCTGAATTGTATTCAAAGTTAGCTTTAATGGAGCTTGGAGTGGGGGGGACAGAAACACACAAAACATAAAGGCCAAAATTGAATTGATTAAAATTGCCACATTGAACTCTTTTTTTTCTAACAATTTCTTGATTTCCTAGCTATGGACTATTACTCCATTTTTAAAAACCCCAATAAAATTTCCACATTTATCCTTGTGAGGGATTCTTGTTGAGATTTAATATAAATTTGCAGGTATTCACAAAAGGCAGGTCAGGCAAAATCACATCCTCCCCAATTGCTTTATTTCTTCACATAAATATCCCTTAAAATAGGCTTTTTCATGCTCCTGAGCAGCCCTGCAATCACTCTCACAAAACAAACATAGAATTCTGAACCTAAGCAAGCCACTAAGTCTGCTTGGGGGAGACAATGTCTTCCTTGTCACTTGATTTTGCCTTTTTTTTTTAGAAGAGGAAACTTTTTTCCCCCCTCCTATTTGCAGACCACCCATGAACCTTTTTATTTTTCTCTTTTAATCTGAGAAAGGGGAGAAAAGGAGACTTGTTGCCTTTAGCAGCTCTTGGGCTTTTCTCCCAATAGGGTAAGTTAATTATTTTAACCTACTGATGAGGGGTGGCCAGGGCAGTCGGTGTGGGCGGGAGGGGGAACAGGTGTTTCAAACACCTGCATTTCTAGGCTTAATTGCTCTGAAATCTTGTAGGCTCTCAACTGCATTCTCCTTTCTTTACAGAGGCTCAGGGGAAGGTTTCATTTGTGGAGATCTTAACTAATTGTAGCATAAAAATGCAACCACTTTTGGCTGAACAAATTATTTTCTTTAAAATGAACTCCAGGTAAATTTAATTAGAAAAAAGGTGATTGACAGGTATTACTCTGAATGCAAGGATTAAAAGTCCTACTGTTGTTAAAAGAAAAGAGCAGAGTCAGTTGTCAGCCATGTTCTAGTTGTTTCCTTCTCACACTGATGAGTTCAGGTAAAGAAAACCCAGATCAATGACTCTGAAATTTCAGGTTGTGGGACAAATCTACCACAAAACCAAAATGTAATTTTTTTTCAGTAGAGTGCATGGAAAAATACACTTTTAAAAGATGTTGAGATAACCTTTATACCAAAATGAGCGAATGTGGTGTTGTATTTTCAGCTTAAATGTTTCCATAAACATAGCTATAATAATTGAGTGCTTACTTGTGCCACTCGCCTTTTATATATTGTCTCATTTAATCCTCACACTAGCCCTGTGAGATATTTCCTATTGAGAGCCTCATTTTACAAGATGCAGAAGCTGAGGCATAAGGAGACTAGTTAACTTATCCAAGGCTAGTAGGGATTCCTACTCAGGCAGTCCCGAGTAGTGAGAACAGCCCTAGGTCGCACATAGTATTACTTAATAAGTGGTGTGGGAAGATTCTAGACGAAGTCTGTGACTCCAGGATATATCAGCCCTGAAGCCAGGGAATCTTGATTGCAATTCTGACTTGGAAAACCAATTATTTTGGGAATAATCCCTCTGCTCAATGAATAAGTAACCTGTGGTCCAGAGAAATTAAGGGAGATTTGGTCACACTTCCACAGTGGAGTCAGAGTCAGGTGCGAGATTATAATCCAGAAATCCTGCTTCATAGCCAGTGCCTTTTTACTCCCAGTAACCAGTTTTTCTTCCTTAGGTGAGGATAATTAGACCAGTCAATTAGACCAACAATTTAATGACCTTGCCATGTGACTGACTTCTTGCCTATTGGTGAAAAGGGCCCTGGAATGGAAATACAATGTGTTACTGACTTAATGGTTCTCATCAGGCAGCAGTGAACACATGCTCACTTGAAAATCAGAACACCAGTGTCAACACTGGCTGACTCTGTCAAGTAAACATTCTGGCCTCTGACAAGGGAGCTTCAGTTCTTGCTTCCCCTTTCCTTCCTGCCTGCCCATTTTCACCTGCATTTTCAGGGTGTGGGTATCAAAATGGGAAAGGGGGAATTCCCCACTGGAAAGTGCCTGAAACTTCCAGTTGCTTCTTGACGGATCCCAGCCACAGCCTTCCATTAAGGCTGGCTGTACCACCATCTCCCTCCTTGCAGCCTGTTCCCAGTCTCTTTTATGATGATAAACTCACCTTGGAATGGAGATCAATAGGAAATTTTAGAATTACGAAAAGGGAGGGGTGCACAGCTGCAGCATGAGTAATGTGGCCAAGATTCCTTTGGGACACATTCGGTCTTAAGGCAAAAGGTTATAGTACAGATTAAATGGGAAATTTCAGAGAAAGCCCCGTGTTGCAAGAAGAGGAAACTCATGTGATTGGTTGTGGTGAAAGGTGGGTATGTGGAAGGTTGGTGACTCACAAAATTTGAGCATAGAAAGAGCTCATCCTAACAGCTCCTGGGTTAGTCTTGGAAGGTCCATCCAGGTGTTTTGAGTTTCTTAGATCTATACGCCTTATCACAATATAGAATTACCATCTTTTTACCTTTTCCCACACTTGTTTTATATATAGTACTGAGAACTGGATAGTAGTGCTTCTCAAACTTCAGATGTACATACAAGCCATATGGCGATGTTGTTGAAGATTCTGAGGTAGGGCGGTTCAGGTGGGCCTGAGAATCTGCATTTCTAATCAAGTCTTAGGTGATGTTGATGCTGCTGGTCTGTTGATCCCACTTTGAGTAGCAAGGTGATAGAGTAAATTCAGCTGGTTTAAGAAGGCAGTTCGGTTCCATTTTTAATAAATAAATTTACAGTCTTAGGGAAGGACCTAAAAAAATAGTAGTTACACTTTTGTATGCCAATGAGTTCTGCTAACATTGTGGGGCTTGGCTTGTATTTTTCAGATATTTGAACTAGTTGAGAGATCGTGAACTGTAAAATTGGTAAGTCTAACTCAAAAGCTTAGGGAGTTCTTGCTGATTTTGATGTGTAAGTGGTGCATTTGAAGTGTTTGAGAGAATCAGATATGCTGAATTTATAACCATAGTTTGAAACATCTAAGGGAATTTGAATAGCTTTTAAGTGGCATAAAACTTTAGGGGAATTTGGTCTTTTAAATTTAATTAAAGATTAATCAAAGAATAAGACAGAGAAAGAAACACTCTTAAATAATTCATAGATAAAACAAAAAATTATAATGAAAATGGGAAAATATTGAGAATTGAATGACAACCAAATGCTTTATATCAAAACTTGTGGGATAAAGCTAAATTGATAGTTACAGAAAAATTCATAGTTTTTAATACGTATGTTAGAAAGGAGAAAGGGCTGAACATTTGAAATTAGAAAAAGAATAACAGGATAAATTGAGAAAGAAGAGGAAGAAAATAATAAATATGAAAGTATAAATAAGTGAAAAAACAGATATAAAACAAAGAGAATTAACAAAGTTCCAAGTAGACTATTTGAAAAGACATAAATTACAAATTTCAATAAAGACTGATCAAGTAAAAGAGGATACACATAAACAGAATCAGGACTGAAAAGGAACCACAACCACAGGTGCTCAAGAGTTGTTGTTTTTTAATAGTGAGGATATTATAAGCTGTTGCAAATACATTTGAAAACTTGGAAGAAATGGGCAAATGCCTTAAAAAGGATATAAATCATAAAACTGACTCAAGAAAAAATAGAAAACATGAATGGTTCTATAAGCATTAAAGAAGTTGAATTTAGCTGTTAAAAAATTCCACAGAGCTTAAACACCAGACTCCTTCACATTTAACAGTTTGCCAAACATGAAAGGAGTTATAGAAAAAAACAAGAGAGAACACCTCCAAACACACGTCTAAATGGAAATTCCGGGTAGATTAGAGACTTCAGTGTGAAAGGCAAAACTTACTATAAAGCCTTTAGAAGATGAACATCTTTATGGTATGAGGAACTATTTTTTAAATAAGGCACTAACTGCACAAACTGTGGAGGAAAAGACAGGTGGGAAAAAAATGTCAAAATACTGTAAGGAGAAAATTTGAGATAACATTTCACACTTTTCAAGTTGGCAAAAATTTTGAAGTATGACCCAAATCAAGTGTTTGCAAGAATGTAAAGGAGCAGAAACTCTTACACACTGCTGGCAGGAGTGCAGATTGTTACAACCACTTAGGAAAACAATTTGGCCTTATCTAAAAAAAATTGAAGACGTGCATGCTATATGACCCAGCCACTAACTATATGCACAAAGGAAAATGGTACATATGCACCAGGAAACAGGTACAAGAATATTCATAGCAGCAAATATGGTAACCATAATGGTAAAAAAAAAAAAAAAAAAAAAAAACTGGAAATAACCCAAATGTTCATCCACATTAGAATAGATAAATGAATTGTGATACTAGTCATTACAACAGAATATTATACAATACTGAAAATGAATGAACTAAAACGACACATGACATAGATGAATATCAGGAATGCAGTGTCACAGAGGAATATAAAAGCAACAGGAAACTTTAAACTCATTCCTGTGCCTGGCACTCATCATAGCGTTCCATCATCCATCTTCCATTAGGCCCATTTAATCTGTCCAGTCTCATGTCCTTCCGCAAAGCACATTCAGTCATTCAATCTGCTAGGCACTGCCTTCTTCATAGTCCCTCAAGTTATACCATGATCCATCCTCCTGCCTTGATTTCACTTCACCACTCCAGGTAAATTTAATTTAACCTGGTAAAGCTCCCAGTATATGGGCAAGCCTGTGGGAGGTGTTGCAAGGGCCCAGAGAGGAACATAAAGCAGTCTCCAGTCCTAAAGAGTAAGCTATAAAAACTGGGTAGGAAATTAGGCAAACTTTCGGCTGAGGCTGTTCTTGAGAAAGGCCTAAAGCAGCGGGTGGTGAGGTGGTTTGGGCGTGAAATTCGCAGACCTGACGTCTAGTCCTGGTGCCATCCCACACACCGGTTGTGACCTGGGCTAAGTCATTTTACCTCTCTATGCTTTAGATTCCTGAACTGTGAAGGTACAGCGGTATTACCTGCTTCCTGGGTGGTGGTGGGGGCTACAGCAGATGATGCAGGATCCAGTGCTAAGGGCGATGTCTGGCACGTAGTAGGAGGAGGGAGAAACTTATGCTTACTATGTGCGTATTAGTACTGCAGATGACGGAGATGGTGTAGGCGGGGAAAGTTGCCTCCCTTGAATAGTACCCTTTGCTGGAGCACAGAGTTGAGGCCAAGTAAGGGGAGTGGCTGGATCTGCTGTAGAGAATGAGGCTGCCTCTGAAAACTGTGTACATAATCCTGTGGGAAAGGGTATTGGGCAAGGTGACCAACAGGACTGTGCTTGCCTCTAAGAAGGCCCTGTGAAGAGAGAGTAGAAGCAGGGAAACTGATTAAAACCATTGAAAATGTTGCTTTTTGGCTATAATACAAAAATAATGATGCCATTAATTGTTGAAAATTGTAATAAGAAGTTTATATTCTGCTTCTGTGGAAACAAAAAAGTAAATAAAAATTGACATAGACATAACTCTATAGCTTAAACTGCAATTCCATTTGAAATCAAAATTTCCAAAAATGTTGTCAACAATCATTTTTATTGCCAAAATTGTAGAAACAAATATTAGAAAATGTTATCACCAAGGGAGCTGTGAGAGTGACTCAGTGCTATCAAGTGACAGTCCTGGTCAGCATTTCCCCAACTCTCTTCTCTGTTCTGGGAGGTAGGCATGGGGCTGGGGGATGTTTAAAACAAGGACTTGCCATGTTGCTTTGAATTGAAAATACTTTCTTGGTTTTATTTTTTAATTATCATGGCAAATAGTTGTCATATAACAAAAGCATGGGTAAACTGACTTGCTTCATATTTTTTGCAACATCTTCGAAAACTGTAATGTTCACCCAATCCACTTCAGTGCCCAAGGCAGACGGGAAACCCCTGGCAGAGCCTCTTGGCTTTATCAGTCAAAAAAGTAGAAAAAGGATCTTCTACCATCACATGTAACTGTACTCTGGAACTTTGAATCTCTTTATGAGCCTACCAAAAATAAGAATATAATAATTAGGAGTAAATATTATAAAATTTGCTCTCTTTGTAATTTTTCTGGTAACTAATATTGAGCTCTCTAGAGTTTAGACGCAATGGGTGGCAGATTCTGTGACTAACAGTCTTTATGCCTGAATGAAGTTGGAAGATTTCTCTCTTTCATAACTAAGAAATAAAGAGCCTTTCCTGCCCTTCTCTAAATACCTGACTTTCCCTCCCAACAATTCTCAAGATTATGAAGTCTCACTCACTGAATACACAAGTCAATAAACTTAGAAAATGGACTGAATTATTCATTATGATATAACCCACTTATAAATTAATCATAAGAGAGTAAATCTTCCCATAAGAAAGCCAGTGTTTTTCCTTCTGTGGACTACTAAAAATAGATCATTTTATTTTACTCAACTATAAATTTGTTTTGAAAATCTGAAAGACTGAATTTTGCCAAGTACAGACCTTGCCTATTTCCATTTCCTGGGTGTAACCCAGAGAATGGACAAGGAAATATTTGTAACCTACCAGCAAATGCTAGAAAATATGCCAGGAAGTCTGCCATCATTTAAGGTATCTATCTATACTGACAAAGAAAAACATCCCTTCTTAAGAATAAGTTTTGAAAAGAGTTCTTAATTTTACAATGCACTGTGATGCTAAATAAAAAATAATCAATCATCATGATTTCTTTCTTTAAAAGAAATAATGTAGAGGTATTTCAGTTTTCACCATCAAATGCCACACCTTATGAGATAATTCAAAAATCCAGTGTAATTACCTGACTTGCACAAGTGCTCCCTTAAAATGGAAATAATGGGAGTTGATCACTTTTTCTACAAGGCAGGATTCTCAACACCACTGCTGTCATGTGTATTTGAAAAGTGGAGGCTCAACAGAGCCATAGACAGTATGGCGACGGAAAGATGCCGCGCTGTGAGGAGGGCTCTGTTACTGATGACAGAAGCCCTTTTTGTTGCTCTAACTTAAAAGCACATACACGTTATAAGAATATAGAAGTGTTATAAATCGTGTGCAGTCTGTGAACAACAACGGGAAACATTTATTAAGAGTATGTTATGTGCCTGGCACTGTTCTGAGTATTTCATGTGTTAACAACTTCTCTCATTTAATCGTAACAACCTGATGAAGTTGGTACTATTATCATCATCTCCATTTTACAGATCCTCGAGAAACTGAGGCTTATGCAAGAGAAGGTCCAAGGTCCCAATTTTCTGAGACCCAAACTGCTAACTACTCTGCAGCCAGATGTCCCAGAAAGCTTGCATACAGTGACCAGTGTGATTGCCAAGTGCTGGCCTGGAGTGGACCTTTGCCCAGAGTGCCCGGACATCAGTGCTGGCAGAGTGGAAGAGCTCATTCTATCCTGCTCCTCTTTCTAGAGATGTCAGACACAGAAAGGTGAAGTGAAGGCACTGGGACTCCATCTCCTGCTTTCCTCTCTGCCACTCTTTGTTCCACACCACACTTCTCTCCACTTTTTACAAATGTGTGGGTTTTATTGGCAGCTACTCCAAAAGCTTTGCTACTGGCAAAAGTAATGGAGGGGAGCCTTACTCAAGTCAAAGTTGCAAACTAAGGGCTTCCTTAGTTCAAGTCCCCTATGTCAAGCATTAGTTATCACAGCGGGATCATCATGCCATGAATAAGTGGCTGACAGACCTTCTGTTGTGGAGAGTAGGATTGCATCATCACCCAGTTTCTCTGTCCTTGATATTACTGCATTCAAGATGAGTCAAGTCACTTGCTAAGATGATCTAAAGCATATGATTGGCTGTACCACAATTTGGTCATTTTGTTCATCTGAGCATGACTTAGACCACAAGAAAATATCGTTGCCCACATAGCTAGTTCTCTCCTCTTTACCTTATGACACAGAAAGTTTCTCGAAAGTGAAGCTAAGCCACACCCACCCTCCATTCCTGCATCCAAGTCAACAAGTGCCAGTGACCTCTCTGTTGAACATCAAGCAAATGCTGGACTTTTCATAGTTGTAATCTCCACCCTCACAGGGCTAAATCTTCCAGGGGAGAGAGAGAGTCAAACCAGCAAGGACTAAAAAGTGTACTCATGAGAAAGGAAAGCTGAGGGGTTTGTGTGAGAACAGACTTGGGGGCCAGGGGTCCATGCAGTCTTCTCCGAGGAAGGACCTGAGGCCCGAAGGAAGGCTAAGGGTTACCCAGAGTGAATGGCCTGTGGAAGGAGGGCCTGTAATGGGCAAAGCTTTGAGGTGGGAGAGTGTGGCCCATCCTCGGGACTGGAAGGGGCCGCCAGAGCTATTTGTATTCACTGATTCACATGAAAGAGATTTTATTCTTGTCCAGCTAGGGTTTGGAAGTGGCCGTAATCGAAACCAAGTTACAGGAAATGCTTGCAGGAGATGTGGTAGGATCCCCTGCTGTCTGCATCACGTGCTGTGAGATGTGGGCTCTGTGTGCACAGGAAGGGCTGTGAAACTTCCGGGCCCAAGCAGCCTTGCTGGGGATTGCCTTCCCCTCCACCTTCAGGTTGAGGACAACTTCTCAGGCGCACTCTTCCCCCTTCCCCTGAGTAATAACTTGGATCTCTGGCCTTCGGGTGCAGCCCCTACATTCAAGTTCTGTCAGACTCAGGGCGGCCACAGCCTGTTCTGCCTGCCAAGGAGGGTTTCCCGCTCTGCCCACATCCGGGCTGTGGTGATAGGAGTGACAGAGTGAGAATAAGGTTACCCTCAGGCAGTACCTCCATGGAAATCTAGAGGCTGGAGGCAACAGAATCCTGGCTCAGGTGGCAAAAGAAAGAGGGTATCACTCAGCACATGGTATTTGGGAGCTCAAGCTGTGGGACCCCACATGGGCAAAAGTGAAAACAGATTCTCCTCTCTACAAGAACCATGGTATAGGGGCGTAGCACATCTTCAGCCCTACTGGCCCTCTGCTGGTAGCAATGGCACTATGGGCAGATGCCAGCCTGAAGGGAAACTTCTGTGGATTTGTTGGATCCCAAGACTGAGTTGTGATTAGGCCACCAACAGTGGCAAGGGGCTATTGGGACTACTTAGTGGATACCTGTAAGGACCTTGGGGGTTCCCAGAGGGGACTATGTAAAAGATGGTGTTTTCTATGGCACAGCAGGGAGAAAGGGACCTGGAGACACTGAAAGTTGGACACAAATGGGTTTATATCCCTCCTCACAGGATGGGGAGCAACAAGGTGTGAGTTACATCCAGAAGCCACCAGCAGCATGGCTAAACATGATAAACTCCTGGAGATTAGAGGTGGTGTGTGGCTGAGTCTTCTGTAGTGATTATTGTATGTCTTGCACAAAATTAAGTTTTATAAATATTTGACAGTTTACTGACTGCACGTCTTTCTGTTTGATATTTCTGGAAGGAAAACCTCCAACCAGGAAGACATGAGAATTATGGCGACCCAGTATGAGGTATGTGCACCCCTAGGCATGTGCCTGGAGAGAAACGTGGTAGAACTCCCTGGAGTGTTAATTTTTCTTAAAGACTTTTTTGGACAAAAACTAAACATTTGAACTGATCTGTGGTAAATAATTTAAAACATTTTGTATTAAAACAGACATGGCTACATTAAGGAATAACATATTAAAAAGCATGTTAACTCTGTTCATACTATATAAGTGATATGTGAAACAATATAAAACAAAGATAAACAAATGATTTCAAAGAAGTATCAGACTTGCACTAGGACACTTAGAACCTTGCCTCCTCTTTCTCTTCCTGGTCTGCATCTTCACTTCCTTTGGCTAACAGAGATACTTGAGCCCAAAAGTCTGAAAAAGCACTGATGGAGGTGGGTGAGAAGGGTCAGGAGATTTAAGTTCTAACTTTCAACTTTAATCATCATCTATCTTCTTATTAATAATGGCAATAGCAGCAACAAGAACAACTGCTAGTTTCATCAAATGCTTACTAAGTGCTAAATACTTTTAATGCCTTATCTCATTTAAGCTCCAGCCCGCCACACACAGATACATCTTTTGAGGTATAAACTATCAGTGTGTCAATTTACTGATGGGAAACTGGTGCACAAACACCTGAAGTTACATACTGGCTGTCAGATGGCGCTGACTTTCAAACCCCTGCAGTCTGGCTTGAAACTCTACTTTGAGCAATAGGACCTTAAGATGCCAACAAGCTATGCTGCCCCCTACTGGGGAAATAGGTTGTTGGTCCTAAGCCAAAGCAAACAGCTTTGGGCTGCACCAGTGGGGTAGCTGGGCAAGAAATCTTGGCCCCCAAGGCATGCTTTACATTAGCGATGTCCAATGATCCCATTAGTGTTTTCCTGAGGAAAGTGTGAATGTAAGACGATTAGAAAGAGGTTGTTAGAGGCAGAGGCAAAAAGGAAACGGTTTGAGAGGAAGCAGAGCCGGAGAAAGGAGGCAGGGGGTAATGCAGTCAAAAGAGTCCCCAGTGCCCCAGAGCCCCGGAAAGAGATGACATGGTGATCAGGTCCTGAGAGCTCACATCTGCTCAATCTGCAACTGTGGGCAACATCACTCTGCTTCTCCATTAGGCCTGGCTGGGCCTCCCCTGATATGATTCCTAGGTTTCCTCACCTCCCGGGTAAACTTTCAGTCATCCCCCCACAGCCGAGGTGGTCTGATGCTCTCTTTCTTTTTTGGTCTGGAAACCTGACACAGTACCAGAGTTTGGTAAGGGTCCTGGGGCAAATCCCTTCTCCTTTCTGGGTCTCAGGTTTCCTCTCAGTAGCTGAGGCAGTTGTGTTCTCAAGCCAGGGCGATCCTGTCCCACTGAGGGCAGCGGTAATGTGTGTACATGTGTGTGTGCGGGGCAGGGGGCAGTTTGATTATTCCAGAGACTTGGAGGGGGTTCTGCTGGCATTTAGCACCAGGAGCCAGCCATGCTAAACCTCCTGCCAAGGCTATTAGTATCCCTGCTGAGAATCACTGCACAGTCTATATGATAGTTTCTTGTTACAAAAATATAGGTAAATCCACTTGAAGTTTTGAAGTTCTCTTAAATGGGCTTCTTAGCATTGACTGCTAAAATATTCAAGGGAAGTGAAAAATAGCTCATGATTCATATGGAGCTTTCCAAACAGGCATTTAAATACTGGATGATTTTCTAAAGGAAACAGCTTTCTGTGACTGGACGATTTCTGGCATGTTTCTAACGCCTTCAAGCTCTAAAGATCTAAAACCATGATCACATTAAACACAGATGTCCTGCGAGCTGGAAATTGTTCTGTTGATAAAATTGTATGGCAGAATTTTCTTGAGTTGTGGGGGAAACAGTGTGTTTGTTTCTTTGTTTTCTCAAGCCATGGGTACCTGATTTTATTTGTCTACTAGGGAGGACAGATGGAATGTTCGGCAAAGTCAGACTGTGTCCGACTTTGTTAAGGGCCCTTTCAGTAGGGCCAGCTGCAGTTGCCTTTTTTGGTCCTCCTGGATCATCTGTGAACCTATGACTTCACTTTTAGGCATTCCTTACTGCCTGTGTTATTTTTGTCATATCTGAGTACCATGTGAATTATAATGAATAGTTTTTATCTCACCTTTAAAAACTTGTTTGCATCCTAAGTAATCTCTGTGAAATGAAGGTTTGATAAGCAATTTCTGTTTTTCAAATATACTTTAAATATATGCCTAGCGATTTAAAAATTTTAAGTTTATCCACATAGTACCTTAAATTACCTCAAATAAATGTAACCATAACCATATATAACAATAATATAAAGGATATTTTAAAATCCAGATTCTATATAGGAAAACAGAGGGATTAAAAGAGAATAAATAAACCCATGTTTGTAAAATGGATACATACAAATTTATGATAGTTGACTTAAGCATGGGTGTGAATGTGTGAGTTTGTGTGTGTGTGTCTGTGGATGTGTGTCAATTACATCTAATATTCATTGTGACCTGATGTGGCATTCTGGTATTAACTTCAAAATACTTCTTAATAAGTAACTGGTAAAACATTCAGCCACTATCACCACAGTGATACTATTGCTATAGCCAAAAGCAAATAAATTTGACATGTTGGTTAGTCTGTTCTGGCTTATCTAGGGTGGATATACAATTTCTTTTATGTTTTGGAGACCACTGAAACAGATCCTGTGGCTTTAGAAACCACTTAAACAGATTCCTGCAGGAATAATTATAATACTTGGCCATAGAATTGAAGGTGGAGGAAGAGGGAAGTGAGGACATGAGGGGGATGAGGGAGAGTTTAAAATGGTTAATAGACTGTGGTCCCAGGGAAGGTGAGTACCAGAGGCCCCGCATTTCCAATCTGACCTAAGGGTTCTCAGGAATGGAGACAGGAAGTCAAAGTTCCTGTAAGCCTCATAGTCAAACTCATGTTCTACTCACAGAACCATTACCAGGGAGAGGTTTGCATGTGGCCGAAGACCCCTCCATCAGCTAAGTTCATAAGAAGAAATTAGAACCTTCTTCTGTTCTTTCAAACATATGGGTTCCTCCATCAGCCATGCCTTTTTCTTCAAAATTACTGAATATGATAATAGCTTCACATGTATGCAGGACCCTCGATGTGTCAGAATTCTCCTTAAGTCAAAAAGAAGGATCCTATTTAGAGGAAATTAGTGCCAGCTCATTGTCAGGTTGATACTGTCCATCAGTTTTATTGTTTCATCTTGCTTTTTGCAAGCTCCAAGTGGACAGGGATTCTCACCTGTTTTGCTCAGAGTCTGAGCAGCAGAGCTTAGCAGAAAGAAGGCTGTTTATAAGCATTTGCTGAATGAATATACCTTAGCCTTTCTCAGTGTCAATGAAAAGCACTGCAAGGCAACTGAGAAGGAAATAAGAAAGCCTAGGCCCCTGTCATTTGTTGATGGACTGCAAGTTTGAGTGTGGCCAGGAGGCTTTTCCGTGGACTCCACCACACAGGCCAGAGTGAACTGCATGATATGCGGCATGATCCTAAGTGGTTATTCTTGAAGCCCATTTCAGAGTCTTAGAACCTTGGCTGAGTGCTGACACAGTTCCTCTGCTCCCAGTCCGGGGACAGTTCCCACTGGTTTAGAGATACATTGTCTGATGTATACAGTTTGGCCTTCAATCTTCAATGGTCTTTGTAGCTTGAAAATTATAGTAATGCCTGGTTGTTTAGTCCTCAGACTCCCAGATTCCCTCCCTTTTGCCCCACGCCCAGCCACAGCTCGTCAGCCTAACTGCCTGGCTCTTTCAGGAAGCTCACCTCATTGCTAGTGCCGTCCAATTTCATTTTATTATTTCAATTAAAGTATTTTTTGAATGTATCTCTAAAAGCGACTTTTCTAGCTTTGTAAGATTTTCCCCATCTGAAAATATTTCCAAATCCTAGGGGAAAAAGTCATTTGACAGATATCAAAAGGTAGTGTATGGATGATTGACTGAGGGTTTGGAAAATAGGTTTGCCACATGGAATTCATGGCTAGGACCCATTTCATGCAAAACTAACCCTCAGACATGGTTTGGTATCGTCCTTAGTGTGTGCGTGCCAGCCACTTCACTAACCACGCAGGGGCTTTTTAAGGTTGACGACCGAGAGCACGTCTCAGCTCATGGGCGCACACCTCCTGGGCGCGGAGCCCACAGGTCCAGATAAATACCTGCGTAGTCACTCACAAGCGCTGAGGGGCGGCGTGGCGCGGAGCCCCTCGACCGCCGCCCAGGCTGGGCCTCGGCAGGTGCGGGGGCAGGCGAAGCCCCCGAGACCCCCGCCTGCCCAGCCTGGGAGTTAGACCCACCGCGTCCCGCCAGGCGTCCGGAGCTCTGCAGAGCGCGGGGCCGGGGGATGCGTGCAGGCGGCGAATTCCACACTCCCGGGGCCTCGCGGGAGGACAGCCTCCTCCCGGTCCTCGAGCCGGGCGGGCAGCTGCATTCACGCCCGCCGCCTCCCTCGCGCACCCCCGAGCGCCCAAGGGCCGTCCGGGGGATTTGTCAGTGCGCCCTATATAGCCGCAGACAGCTGCCATCTGTTATGTTTAGAAACAACCCCGCGCCCTCCCCCCGCCCCGTAAATAAGCCTGCCGCGGTCATTAAGCCAGGAAGTTATTTTTTAACGACTCCCACTCCCTCTCGCAAGCAGGCTTTGCCCAGTAGGCAGCGGCTGAGTCTTCAGTCCCGAATCCTCCTTTCTCCTTACCTCCAGGCTCGGTGAAGGAGGCCGACTCTCTACTGGCCTGGGCCTACAGGCAGATGCTTCAGTGAAAAGAGAGCGCCTCCCTCCATGGGTTCAGTGAAGAGAAAAATCTGTGATGTGTGCAACATTTTAATGCATCACATTTCAGTTCTGCAAATGTGAAGTGTAAATTGGGCTAGAATATGATTGTGAATCAGACCAGACGTCATGATTAATTTATCACCGTGCTCCAGATACATCAGCTAAAATAATATGAATTTAAAGTAACGGTTCCCCCTGCCTTTTTGTTTGCTGGTGAATTCTAAAGAATACATCACTAGAGAAATAAAGGAACTAAGATTCCAATCTCTTCTTGTATTGGCAAAGCATGAATGTAATTAAACATTCTCAACCAGGTTTCTTCCACCAACTGAAATTGAGTGTGTGCACTGACAGTTTACTTCAGCCTGTATCCCACTCTGGTCAACACACCCTGAGCTGCTAATAAACATTGAAGTGGTGATGAGCTTTTTCATATTTCAGGCAATATTTGAGATGCCTAAAGTTCTGGTTCCCCAATTGGCTGATTATTATAGTTTTCTAGGGCGTTGCTTCTCCAAGTGTGGTCCAGGAAGCAACGGCACAGCATTACTTTCAAGATCATTAGAAATGCAGAATCTCAGGTTCCACAGCAGAACTGTAGAATAGGAATCTGAATTTTTAACGAGACCTCCACATTAAAGGTTGTGGAGAACCAATCTTATTTGTAAAAAAATCACAGATATCCTTGCCCAAACATCGATATGTGTTTTGTAAACAGTCCAGGTGATTCTTAGAAGTCAGGTAGTTAGGCTTGGAGGTTGCTAGGCTGTAAGGCCTCAGGTTCATGTGACTTTGGTGCTCACGACATCAGCCACACTTTTGAATCAGTAAAACTGACTTAAAGTTTGGTACAGGTTAGTTTATCTGTTTGGTCGTCTGTGAATTACAGATACAAGAAAGTTTATAAATTATTTGGTTAAATAACAACACATTCATTGACCCACTAGGGAAGCTCAAAACTGAGAAGGCGGATTTTCTTGTAGAATAACTGGCTCATTCACTCCCAGATTGAGTGTAGGCATGAGAAAATCTTTTGCTTGGCCAATAAAGTGGCTTCCCCCCACCATTCAAATGGTCTGACTTTATTTATAACAGTACCTTTCATTCAGAAGGACACAAAAGTCCTTTATGCTGATGCTCAGCCCTGTTTAGGGCCGTGCTAGAGGACTAGGTCTGCTTCTGGACTTCACAATAAAAGAGGGATGTGGAGACCTTGGCACAGGTTCAGAAGAAATTCCTAAAGGTTATTTTTCAAATTCAGAGTGAATCCTGTGTGGCGTTATCTAGAAAATGGTCATCCGTCCATTGACATAAAACAACATGAAATGAACCTTCACTGCAGCTTGAGAGATTTCCACTTTTAGAGAAATAAATATTGTAGGAATAAGTAGAGGAAGAGGAGTGTCTCTGGAGCTCAAGTTCTCCACCTTGGTTACACATTCTAACCACCTAGGGGGGTTTTAAAAATCCTACTGCCAGTTAAGTTGGGATCGCTGTGGGCAGGACCCAGGCATCAGTATTTTTTAAAGCTCCCCACATGATTCTGATGTGTGAGAATGAGAACAGTGCTTCTCCAACTGTGGTGTGCATTGGTACCACCTAGGGATTTTGTTAAACTGCAGATTCTGATTCAGCAGATCTGGGATGGGCCCAGAACTTCTGCAGTTCTAACAAGTGCTTAAGTGATGCCCAAGCTTGGTCCATGTGCCAGGTTTTGAGTGGCAGGGGACTCAAGGCCTTTGAAACTAGACTAAACTCCCTCCCAGGAAGAGTCTGTGATCTTATTTTCAGGCCAAGTCTCTATGGCCTTATGTATTTGTCAACCTGCAAAAGATAACTTCAAGCATCATATAAAGTGAGGAAAAGGAAACCAAAGTCAAGAACACTGCTTTGGATGAAAATATTTAACAGTGATCAGTATCTCCTTGAAAGGAAAAGCATTTACAGAATTTAAAGGACAGAAGTGTTCCCGGCTTCCCAGGACAGTCCTACCATCCCCCTTCTCATGTCCCTGTTTCCTCGAGATGACTTTGGTAGTAGCAGAGTTGTTGTAATGGTATCTGGGCACATACAGGGGCAGCTGGGGTGCTGGCATTGCTGTGTCTGTGCTAGTAACATCTGGTCCAAAGTGGAGCCATCTCAGAACCTAGAGGTTTCTCTGAGTTCTCGGCCTAGGAGAACCAGCCACTTTGTCAAGAGATCCCATTCAACTGTCAACATGATGGAGCAAGTAAGTAAAGCAAAATTTTAAATTTTTAAATGTAAACATGTGCAAGTGATATTAACAGCTAACCTAAATGACAAGGCTTTATGTGTACTATCTCATTTAGTCCTCTCAACCTTATGAGCTGATTACTATTATTATGCCTGTTTACAGTTAAGACAGCAGAGCTTGGAGAAAGGGAGCCACTTGCTGGGGTGGAGGGAGGGGGGCCATGCCTCCAAAGCAGCCGAGCCAAGGTTGGAAGCCATTTCTGCTTGACTCCAGAATCCCCACACTAAACTCATCCGTGTGATAATGGATCTAGCTTGCTGTTTGGAATTTTCTATGGATATTTCTGCCACTATAAGCAGTGTGTTCATGTTTTCCCTAGGCTGTGGTCTAAATATTTTTTAAAAGCAGCTTTTTAATTTTTTAATTAGCCTGGTTTCCCCAAAGATAAAGCTCTTTAAAGGTCAGATGTTAACTTAATCCTCTTTGGGTTATCGTTGAAAAAGATCAGCCGAATTGACCTTGACAAAAACTGCCTCAGAGGCCTGAGGACAGACAGGCCTTGGATATCAGTGAACACAGACAACCACTGTAATGGGAAGGGGCATTTCCTATGCCTTTGATAGCAGGCAGATTTGTTTATCTTGACAAGACCCTGAGTAAAAAGACTTAATATCTATCTTCAATGTGAATCGAATCGCGTCCTACTGACATTAGATCCTCAGCCCTGGGGAACACCAGGCTGGCCACTGAGGGGCTGCATTAGGCTGACTCAGTGACCACAGGAAGAAACAGAGCATGACGGGAGCCCAATAACATCGCCAGAAAGGACTGGCCTGCCTCCACCTCAGAGCCTAACCAAGGACAAGTCAGTAAAGGCACAGAGTTCAGATGACACTTTCTAAGGACAGCCAGGGTTTCCAAGATATCAACCTAAAATGCAGAGTTTACCGGATAACAAAAATCTGTCAGCTTTGAGTCAGCATGGTGACAACTTGATGCATGACAAACACAACAGAGTATTACTGTCCTGGGCCTGCACTGGAATAAAGACTGGGGCCTGCTGACCTGCCCCTGGGCCTGCCACCTCCTGCTCACATGGCTAGAGTGGGAATGGCTCTGACCACCATCATCTGCTTGGATGCACAGCCCCAGCTGGGCCAGAGTCCTTCCATGGAATTTTAAAAACTGGAGTGAAGAAAGGAATCTCTGCCCTCCCAGTGACCATGGAGGAGGGACTGAGGCTTAGGAGCTGTCAGCAGCCATTCTGCCCCACCGAGGGAGGAATCTGGTCTACCCAGCACAAAGGATAAGAGAGGCCAGGGAGAGGTAGGGAAAGTGCTTGGTTGTTCCTGCAGCCCAGCTGATTCCTGGCCAGTCACAATTTAATTGTTCAACCAGAGTTGCCTAACCTAGTTTGGTGAAGTTCCTATTACTTGACACCGAGAAAGTCCTGACTCATGCAGACGATGTGAGTGAAGTGTGATGTTAACCGTCCTCTTCATTTTCAGTGTCCTCTCCTCAAAAGTGGACACGCAGTACCTTCCCTCAGGAAATACTATTTTTTCCCAAACCAGCTGGCTGATGGCCCCTTACGAAAGGATCTGGTCCTCTGCTTTCTGCCATTTGGCTTTAAGAAGAAAGAATTTCAAAATTTCCCTTTTAGGGAAAATCCACATTTTTTTTAAGAATGGAAAAAGGAGTGCATTTCAACTCAATAAGCTGGTGGTTGCGCGTACTTTAGGAGAGAGCAAGTCTTCCAGCTCTTGCTCATGTGACATCATACTGTTGACCATAGAGGTTCAGGGATGGAAAGGGATGGGCATTTATGGAACGTGCCTGACAGTGTGTGAGGCACAATTTACAAAATACCCTTTTTCATTGATCCTCATAATCACGGATGAGAACTGCTAGTCCATTTTGTAATGTAGCTGAGAAATAATGATTTTAACTATTTTCTAATCCTTTACACATATTCTTTCTCTTACCATTCAGACATCCATGGGGACTTTCTATCTGCCCTCCCTCTAAGGTAGGACCAATATCTTAGAAGAAAGAAGGAAATTCTTGGTGTTTGAATTCAAAGGTAGGTTTCTTTTTTTTCTTTTTTTTTTTTTTAATTGTAGTAGATTCATCTGACTTTCTAATGTAAGAGCTCCAGGCACCAGAATAATTTTTCTTTTTTTACTTCTAAAAGCTGTTTCTCAATACTAAGGGCCAACAACAAGAGGACTTAGAATCCAGACTTTATTCTATAAACTGGGGGTCCTCAAGGTATAGCCTGCAAGGGTGAAGTTTTTTTAAATAAAGTTTTACTGAAACAGTCACCCCCATTAGTCTATGCATTGTCTATAGCTCCTTTTGCATTCGAGCCGCAGAAGTGAATGGTTGCAACAGAGACTGTATGGACTGCAGAGCCTAAAAGGTTTACTATCTGGCCCTTTGGGGAAAGTTTTCTGACCTCTGCATAAACCATAGAAAGGAGGAAGACACAAGAAGTGGTGTCTTCTTCCCCAAAAGGAAATAAGGGTTGGACCTGCAGGAGGAAGGAAGAAATTTAAGGATGAGTGAATAGAGCTTAGAGTTTTCTGGGCTCTGGAGAATGGGCCCACCATCCAGAGCTAAGTCCAAAAGGAGGAGTGGGAAATAAAAACCACAGATGGACTGGAGGGAATCTGAGAGCTGAGGAACCTTTGCCTGTGGGTGACCACATGAGGAGTCTGGGGGGCAGCCTCAACACAGAGCAGTCTACAGAAGCATCTAGAAGTCTCCTATATACCCTAAAAAGGGGTGGAGGTGACTTAGAGGGCTGGTAGCCTGGATGAAGTCTCTCAGTTATGACATGAGAATGCTGTCGACAAATGAAAGGTACATGTTGGAGACCCCAGCAGGACAAAAGCATCAGCAGAGACAGAGCCAATACCCAAATACCATTAGGGACGGAGACTGTCACATGTCCTGGATGTCCCTCTCTGAATGCCAGGGTAATTCTTGGAGCCCCTAATTCACCGTCAGAACTCAGATCACTCCTGCAGAAAAAGGAGATAGAGGATGGAGTTATTGTCTAAGTGGTTTCTGAAAAGTGCTGAGAGGGCTGTCTGGAGGGTTAATATTTACCTCATTGTTAACAGTATCTTTTATCTCATCCTTCAGAAGTTCTGCCCCAGTGAAGTGTCATCAGTAGGGCAATAATACTAACTCATCTTCCTCCTGATACTCCTTAGCTGCTGTTGCCTGAATTGCATTCATGGTATTTGGTGGCAGTGCGCTTCTACATACCTGCCCCCAGGGATATTGCAGAGGAGGGGTGAACCAAGATCATGAGGGTCGTGTGTGGTATGTGGGGATGGAGTGTCCGGTCAGGCCACTCAAGATGGCCATCCTTTTGCTCTCCGAACATCCCCCACACGACCAATCCCTGCCTCATGTGTACCCTACTTACATGACTGATCTTCCCTCTTAATCATAGAGCTAAATCAGTAACTGCCTATGTGTTTATGCCCCTTCCCCAGCCGGTGATTGTTCTAATCCTTAGACCAGAACAGCTCCACCAGGCTAGGTTATCAAGGGGAAACATCTGCCCCCGTGAGGATCCTTAACCCTGAGGGGCTGTGAGGGACGTGCTCCTCTGCTGGTTTCCCTGGTAACTGATGAGCCAACCTGATGTCAATTTCCCCTATAAATGGTAGCCTCTTTCTCTGCTCCACCCACCCACCCCACCTCCGGCAGCAAAGGCTGCTACCATGTCCTGCCTGCTGTCTGCCATACACAGTGGGACGTCGCTCCAGGACTTTGCTTCAAACTGTAAGATTCTGTATCCAATAAACTGTTGATATCTCTGTCGTCGTTTCTGGGCTCTTTCTTTGGTCTCTTGGTTGGGCAGTTACAAGGCTTTCGGGCCTGTGGGGTGCAGCTCAACGCTGCTGTAATGGAAATGTTGTACATTTGCACTGTCCAGCATGGTAGCTACTCACCACATGTGGCTGTGGAGCTCTTGGACTATGGCTGTTCAATGAAGAACTGAATTTTTAATTTTATTTAATCTTTATTAAAGTTGTAATTTAAATAGTCATAGTACAGGTCTAGGAGATGAGATTATTTCTAGGTATAAAATGTACTAATACCACTTTGAAAAGGAGTAATGGAAGAAGTCCAGTTCGAGGGATAGTGGACATCCTGACCTCTGTTTTTTCATCCCTGTGGTCTTGTCTCTGGAGTAAATTCCTGGAGTATTCCTGGTGGGTTCTCATATGTAATACAGATCAGAGAACCCAATTGAAGAAGCAAAACACAGATTGTTTGACATGAGGATGTCTCAGGAGCTTTTATTTTGATCCTTACAGGCCACCTGGTGCTGGTGTGGGAAGATAGACAAAGATCTGAGATGAGGAAAAACACAGATCAAAAAAGAAACCCAAGGTAAGGAGCAAAAGGTGGGGGGTGCAGGGTTGGGGCGGGAGATGATGTAACCTCCCCAGCTGCTGGCTGCCCTTCCCCAGCACTCACAGACGTGTCCTGAGCCAGCCTCCCACACCCGGCTGAATTCGCCTGCCCTCTGCCTTCTTTCCTCCCTGTCCCAGCCTGTAATTACTGACACCAGGTGCACGGCTTGCACTCATCTCCTCTGACTTCATCATTCACGGAGCTGTGAGGGGTAATTTCCCAACCTGCATGGAAGCTTCTTTTTACAGGCAGGATACGCTGGGTGTAATGTTACAACCCTAAGAATCCTCACACGATAGAAAAGGAAATGGAATTTATCCAGGGAACAAAAGAGTCTGCAGTTCACTTTTCTTTAGACCTAGATAACCGTGTGGAATTGACTGCAGGGCTCTGAGGGGACAGAGGCTGTGCACACAATGGGGAAGGGGCTTGTTGCAGAAGTTTCTGGAGTCAGTGTCTGCAAGTGGGGCATTTGCTCGAATGCCAAATTGAGATTAGGGCTAGGAAGGAAACGGCTGTGGTTCATGCGCTCAGCAGATTGCCAGTGGGGACCACAGTGTGGTTAGGTGCTTGGACATGAAAGCAGACTTCTGGTTCAAACCCTGGCTTACCCAGTTGGTAGTGGTGCACCTGCACAGGCCAGGCTCCCTCTCTAAGCCTCAGTTTTTCATCTGTCCGATAGGATGATTATCACGCCTGCATCATGGTGTTATTTTGGGGATGTAAATGAGTTGCCGCATTGAAAGCACTTAGCGTGTTACCTGGCACAGGCACGCACACAGTGAGTGTCAACCCTGAGGTGATGCTTGCTGGATTGGCTTTCCTTGGCCCTGTGCGAAATGGTTGTGGGAGAGAGTAGCCAGGCTCTTTGGGGCGTGTCCTTTTAAGTTTATCATGTTCCGTATTTCAAAGGAGGGAATGATGCGTCTGATACAAGTTTTAGGCGTCTCTTGCTCCGATGGGCCTCCATTTAAGTCTGTTTCCTTAGGAAGATGGACTGGAAAAGACTGCTCCCTCCTTTCACGTCTTCACCTGGTCACAGGGCTGGGATAAGGAGGTAAAAACCCCTGGCAGTTTCTCTAGTCTCTTCGGGACCAATGGGTTTTCCAAAGAGCTAATTCTGGAGGATTTAACAATCCTACTTTGTTTTTTTTTTTTTAATTGAAGTATAGTTGATAGTATTAGCTTCAGGTGTTCAGCATGGTGATTCAGTACTTTTATAGTTTACATACCATTAAAAGTTATTACAAGATAATGGCTATAATTCCCTGTGCTATACAATACTTCCTTGTTGCTTATCTATTTTATACATAGTAGTTTGTATCTGTTCATCCCAGGCCCCTAATTTGCCCCTCTTCCTTCCCTCTCCCCTTTTGTAACAAGTTTTTTCTGTATCTGAGTCTTAATACTCCGATTTCGTAAACAAGGTTTCCTCGAGACCTCTCCCCACCTGCCCTTCTGTGGCCTACGTTGCCTTGGAGGTGGGAATGCCAGTTCCCTGGCCATGTTCTTTTCTCTGAGAGATTTAGGAAGAATCTAGCTGGTCAAGGGTTTAGGAATAAAGTGGTGATGTGGGGCCTCTGGGAAGGAGAGGATGTGAGGGAGATGAGACATCTTCCCCCGCATGAAACTCAATGATCAGCCATAACCCGTCTTCCCTAACGAGCCTGTGAGACTTCACCTTAACCCCTGGCAACAGATGAAAGCACTGCCTACCCTCTGCTTAAAGATAATCATGGTTCACAAATTACAAATTAGGCTAAATTTAGTCATGGGGTTACAACCCATTCACAGCCCTTGAAAAGCCACCCTGGCCAGTGGGGACAGTCGCTAAGGATGGCCTTTGGCCCCTCTACTTTGCTCCTAGTTGCATCAGAGTGAGACCACAGTGCTGGCTTTTGTGCTCCCAAAGGCTGAGAGCCTGCTGGAATACATTTCAAAGTAATATTTCTAAAGTCATACCATTTGAATTTAAGGCCCAAATGGACTTTACAAAGCAATGTCTGCTTGAAAATGCTGCATAAACTATTCCTTGCTATCCATTTAACTCGATTCACCCTGACCTCTGAAGCATGTCTGAGGCCAAGGCTCACCCCACTGCAAAGCAGTGGGTGGGAGCCCCGATGTGCACCTTCCTCCTGCCATGGGGACCATCAGGCTGGCTCTGGTAGGGCTGGGAACACCCAGGGAAACAGCCACCTGCTGTTCAGGAGAAACCTCTGGCCAACCACTGTCATTTATGGCTTTGAAGAAGTTGAAGGTGCCACAAAGAACACAGCTCTAGAAGTTGATCTGAATCCACAAGTTCCAAGACAGACATCTGAGCTGAGCCCATTAAAGGGTGGTGTCAGCTAACCTGCTGACAAGCAGGGTGGGTGACTAGGGGACTGGAAAGCTGATTGCACTCAAAGAAAGCTTCCTCCAGTTCCAGGTGAGCACCTCCCCCAGCCCAGCCCCATTGTTCACCTGGGCTCAGGGCAGCCCCCGGGGGGAATAGTTAGCAGCTGTTGAATGACAATGGCAGCCCCTGTGGACAGTGCCTCTGCTGTGTTCTCCCTTTGCAAAAGCAGCTGCCCCTGCCCCTTAGACTGGCTGTGCCTGCTCCCCAACCTTTCTTGGTCCAGCAGAACTGGGTGGGACACAAGAAACATGCCTGGAAGCTCCAGGATGGGGCTCTGTCTCCTGTCTCCATGGTAACAACTATCACTTACTGAGTTCTCAGTGAGGGAGCAGGCCCTGAGTTAAGCAATTGGCTAGCATGCTTGACTCTGGGCAAACTTACATTCAGCATCAGCTGGACGCTGCCATTCTTCCATTCCCCCATTTATTCACTGGCTTGTCTCATAACCATGGTACAGCATCTGTCACTGTTCCTGAATGTCAGGAATTAAATCTTTTCCTCAGCTTTATCCCCTACACAGATGAGTTCAGGGCCTTGCATGTACTGTTGAAAAAGTGAAGTAAAATCCTCCACTTATATTCTGGGTGTAATCAACTGAGTCCCCATCACACTTACAGGTGAGCTTGCCTTACCCCACATGACCTTCCCACGCTAGGTCAGAGATTGACATCAGAGTCTAAGGCACTGTTTCACAGGATGGCTGTGGCCCACAAGAAGGCCCAGAGAGGGCCCAGAGAGGGCATCCAGCCCAATAAGACTCTTGAGAAAGGATGTTGACTGGCCATCAGCTGGAAGCAGCAAAAGTTGAAAGAACAAGTTGACTCAAACGTGGTGGAATCTTGAAAATGAAGAGCAATGGCTGCCTGTGAGTAAGAGGCTGGAGCTATTCGATCCTGAATGATGTCAAGAAGCAAAGGACTTCGGATTTCCGTCAAGATGGAGTATCAGGGACCAGATTCTTCCTTCCATGTGAAGCAGTTAAGGAAATAGGCAGGATACATGAAACAAAGGTTTTCAGGACATTGGACAATCAGGCAGCAAAGCACAGGGACCCTGAGAGAAGGGAAAACACAACCTGAGCCCCACAGATGCTCCAGCTTCCTGCCTGGGAAGAGGCCGTGGTGCAGAGCCGGACGGAGCGGTGAACCCCTGCATTGAGCAGACAGAGCTGGGAGCCCAGGGAAACCTAGGCCACTAGAATTCTCAATGGAGAGTCTCCAAGAGAGCTGAAGAGGGAAAAAGCTCTAGAGATCTGCTGAGGTTCCTGCGAGTCTTCAGCTGAGTTCCAATCTGCAGCACGTGACTATGAGGAAACTGTAAGGCCAGGAAGAGAACCACCCAGCACTAAATAATGGTATAAATATTCAGTAGCAAACTGTATGTGACTTCAGTTTGGGGAATTTGAAAAGTATCATCCTCTATTTGGTGCATAAAGGTGACCAGCTAAAGATAAAAGCTCCTTTTTGCACTGGCTACTTACTAGGAAGCCCCAAACCAAGCAAAGTCCATATGACACGCATTCTGTATACTAATTAGCCTTACTCCTGGCTTAATCTTACTTTTGCTCTTCTTGCTTCCTCTCTTAGTCAGTTTGGGCTGCTGTAACAAAGTACCATAGACCAAGTGGCTTTTAAACAACGGAAATGTATTGCTCACAGTTCTGGAGGCTGGAAGTCTAAAATCCAGGTGCCAGCATAGTTAGGTTCTGGTGAGAGTCCTCTTCTGGGTTGCAGACTGCCAACTTCTTATATTTTCACATCATGAAAAGAAAGCTAGCCAGCCGTCTGGCCTCATCTCGTAAGGGCATTAATCCCATTCATGTGGGCTCCACCCTCATCACCTAATTACCTCTCAAAGGTCCCACCTCCACATAACATCAGATTGGACATTAGGGTTTCAGCACATGAATTTTTATATATAAACATTTAGCCCATTGTATTTCCTTTAATCCCTGTTCTGTCTCTTAAAATCATTAGTTTGTATATTTTTGAAAAAACCTTTAAAAATAAAGTATAAACAGAGTCAAATCAGGACTCATGTTTTGAGAAGAAAAATTCTAGTTTCAGCTTTTGGAAAAGTCAAGGAGACAAAGATTAGTAATGAAAGTATGTCTAAAACTTTCAGGATTGATGGAAAATAATAGATATCTACAAGATGGAAGAGAGGGAATAAAAGACTTAAAAGGAGGGGAAGATTGGTATAATGTTCTTTTAGAGAGAAATGTTTCTGATAGCACATTATCACTGTCCACTCTACTACTCTTCAGGGCACTTTGTTCAGACTCAAGGTCAAAAACAGGGTGAGATGAAGGAGACAGGAAAGTTTGGGGATGGATGAAGCTCAGAGATGGAGTACGAGTCAGGATGGGATGGCAGTCAGTCAAAGGCAAGTCTGAGGATAGGAGTGGGGACTAACAGTGAGTTGAAGCTCAGGAGAGGGGAAGTTAGGGATGGGGTGAGAATATGTTGGGCACATGTGTTAATTTTCAAAAAGCTGAAAGTTGGAAAGAAAAGGGAAAGCCTATCCTTATAGTAGAATATAGAAAGTGAGGAGTTAGAAACCCAATTGATGCTAAAACTAGGGGGTGAGATGTTGAGAAGGAATAGACTACTTACACAGTTGCAGATAGTCTCCCCACAAATTATGCATTAATTACAAAGGGAAGAACAATGACCTCACATTCAAGAAAACCAGCAGGCATCTCCTTAACTGACTGATCAAAGATACCCTCACCAGTAATGAAGCAAATGGATAGCGTGTGCCCCCTGATGTGATGGCCTAAAGAAGACATGACCTCAGTTCTGTGGTGGTCCTGCCAAGACTACATAATCTGAAACTAGTAATAAAAGAACATTGGAAAACCCAAACTGAAGGGTATTCTCAGAATAACTAGCCTCTACTCCTTAGAAGTGGCAAAGTCATTAAAGACAAAGGTAGGCTGAGGAACTGTTCCAGAATGAGGAAACTTTTTTTTTTGGAACATAATTGGATTTATGTTATTAATTTTAGAGTATTCTTTTTTATTGAGGTATAATTGATGAACAATGTTATATAAGTTTCTGGTGTACAACCCAGTGATTCACAATTTTTAAAGGCTATATTCCATTTATAGTTATTATAAAATGTCAGCTGTATTCCCTGTGTTATACTTTACATCCTTGTACCTTATTTTATACATAGTAGTTTGTACCTCTTAACCCCTACCCCTGTATTGCCACTCCCCCTTCCCTCTCCCCACTGGTAACCACTAGTTTGTTCTCTGTATCTGTGAGTTTCTTTTTTTTTTTTTTTAGCTGTAATCACTACTTTGTCATATTTTTTAGATTCCACACATAAGTGATATTGTACAGAGTATTTGTCTTTCTCTGACTAATTTCATTCATTATAATACCCTCCAAGTCCATCCATACTGTTGCAAATGGCAAAAATTTCATTCTTTTTGATGGCTGAATAGTGTTCTATTATCTATATACCACATCTTTATCCATCCTTTCTGTTGATGGACACTTAGGTTGCATCCGTATCTTAGCTATTGTAAATAATGCTGCTATGAACACTGGGGTATATGTATCTTTTCAAATTAACCTTTTTTGGGTTTTATAAATACCCAGGAGTGGAATTGCTGGGTCATATAGTAGCTCTATTTTTAGTTTTTTGAGGGATATTCATACTGTTTTTCTTAGGAACTGTACCACATTACATTCCCAACAGTGCATGAGGGTTCCCTTTTCTCCACACCCGTTTCAGCATTTATTGTTTGTAGACTTTGGATGATAGCTATTCTGACTGGTGTGAGATAATACCTCAGTGTGGTTTTGATTTGCAATTCCCTAATAGTTAGTGATGTTGAGTATCTTTTCATGTGCCTGTTGGCCATTTCTATGTCTTCTTTGGAAAAATATCTATTTATTTAGGTCTTCTTCCCATTTTCTGATTGGGTTGTTTGTTTTTTTTAATAGCGACTTGTATGAACTGTTTGCATATTTTGGATATTAACCCCTTGTCAGTTGAATTGTTTTCAAATACTTTCTCCCATTCCGTAAGTTTTCCTTTCATTTTGTTGATGATTTCCTTTGCTGTGCAAAGACTTTTAAGTTTGAGTAGGTCCCATTTGTTTATTTCTACTTTCATTTCCTTTGCCTTGGGAGATTTAAGAAAATATTTCTATGATTTATGTCAAAAATGTTCTGCCTATGTTCTCTTCCAGGAGTTTTATGGTGACAAGATCTATATTTAGATCTCTAAACCATATTTTTATTTTGTATATGGTGTTAGAGAATGTTCTAATTTCATTTATTTGCCTGTCTGTAGCTGTCCAGCTTTCCCAAAAACTCTTGAAGAGATTATCTTTTCTCCATTATATGTTCTTGCCTCATTAGTCATATTTAATTGACTGTACTTTTGTGGGTTTATTTCTGTGCTCTCTGTTCTGTTCCATTAATGTATAGGTTTGTTTTTGTGCCAGTACCATGCTGCTTTGATTACCATAGTTTCTAGTATAGTCTGAAATCTGGATGAGTTTTACTTCCAGCTTTGTTCTTTTCCCTTAGGATTGATTTGACAATTCTGGGCCTTTTGTGGTTCCATATAAATTTTAGGATTATTCTAGTTCTTTGAAAAATGTCATGGGTATTTTGATAAGAATTGAATTAAATCTATAGTAGCCTTGGGTAGTATGGCCATTTTAACAATATTAATTCTTCCAACCCAAGAACATGATATATCTTTCCATCTGTTTGTGTCATCTTCAGTGCCTTTCACCAGTGTCTTACAGTTTTCTGAGTACATGTCTTTTACCTCCTTAGGTAGGTTTATTCCTAGGTATTTTATTCTTTTTGATGTGATGGTAAATGTGATTGTTTCCAAAATTCCTCTTTCTGATAGTTCATTGTAAGTGTATAGAAATGTAACAGGTTTCTGTATAATAATTTTGTAGCCTGCAACATTGCCAAATTCATTGATGAGCTCCAGTAGTCTTCTGGTGGCATCTTTAGGTTTTTCTACGTAGAGTATCATGTCATCTGCAAACAGTGACAGTTTAACTTCTTCCTTTCCAATTTGGATTCCTTTTATTTCTTTTTCTTGTCTGATTGCTCAGACTTACAGTACTATGTTGAATAAGAGTGACGAGAGTTTGATGCTAGCTATGGGTTTGTCATATATGGCCTTTATTATATTGAGGTATGTTCATTCTATACCTATTTTCTGGAGAGTTTTTTTTTTTAATCATAAATGGATTTTGAATTTGGTCAAAAGTTCTTCCTGCATCTATTGAGATGATTATATGGTTTCTATTCTATTTGTTAATGCAGTGTATCACATTGATTGATTCGATATTGAAAAACTCTTGCACCACTGAGATAAATCCCACTTGATCATGGTGTATGATCCCTTAAATATATTGTTGGATTTGGTTTGCTAATATTGAGGATTTCTGCATTTATGTTCATCAGTGATATTGGCCTGTAAATTTATTTTATTTTTTTCCTAGTCTTTGTCTGCTTTGGGTATCAGGGGGACACTGGCCTCAAAGAATGAGTTTGGAAGGGTTTCTTCCTCTGCAAATTTTTAAAATAGTTTTTAGAAGGGTAAGTGTTAACTTTTCTCTAAATGTTTGATAGAATTCACCTGTGAACCTGTCTGGTCCTGAACTTTTGTCTATTGGAACTTTAAAAATTACTGATTTAATTTCAGTATTGGTAGTTAGTCTGTTCATATTTCCTATTTCTTCCTGGTCAGGCTGGGGAGATTGTACATTTCTAAGAATTTGTCCATTTCTTCTACTGTTGTCCATTTTATTGACATACAGTTGTTCATAATGGTCTCTTATGATCCTTTGTATTTCTGTGGTGTCAGTTGTAACTTCCCCTTTTTCATTTCTGATTTTATTGATTTGGACCCTCTCCCTTTTTTTCTTGAATGAGTCTGGCTAAAGTTTTCTCAATTTGGCTTATCTTTTCAGAGAACCAACTTTTAGTTTCATTGATCTTTTCAATTTTTTTTTTTAGCTTCTATTTCACTTATTGCTACTCTGATATTTATAATTTCTTTCCTCCTGCTAACTTTGGGTTTTATTTGTTCTTTCTCTAGTTCCTTTAGGAGTAAGGTTGGATTCTTTATTTGAGATTTTATCTTGTTTCCTGAGGTAAACTTCTATCACTATAAATTTTCTCATAGAACTGCTTTTGCTACATTCCATAGGTTTTTTATTCATTGTGTTTTCATTTTCATTTGTCTATAGGTATTTTTTAAATTTCTTCTTTGATTTCTTCAGTGTTCAATTGGTTGTTTAGTAGCATATTGTTTAGCCTCCATGTGTTTCTGGTTTTTGCACTTTTTTTCTTGTAGTTCATTTCTAGTCTCATAGCATTGTGGTTGGGAAAGATGCTTGATATGATTTTAATTTTCTTAAATTTCCTGAGGCTTGCTGCTTTCAAATGAAGTCCTCTATAAATATCAATTAAGTGCATCTAGTCTAATGTGTCATTTAAGGCCAGTGTTTCCTTACTGATTTTCTGCCTGGATTATCGTTCCATTCATGTAAGTGGGATGTTAAAGTCTCCAGTTATTGTGCTACTATTGATTTCTCCTTTTATGTCCATTAATGTTTCCTTTGTGTATTTAGGTGCTCCTATGTTGGGTGCATGTATATTTACCCTTGTTACATCTTTTTCTTGGATTGAGCGTTGTGTAGTATCCTTCTTTGTCTCTTGTAACAGTATTTATTTTAAAGTCTACCTTGTCTGAAAAGAAAGCATTGCTACCCCAGCTTTCTTTTGGTTTCCATTTGTATGGCCTAACTGTTTCTATCCTTTCACTTTTAGTCTGTGTGTATCTTTAAATCTGAAGTAAGTCCCTTGTAGGCAGCATATACATGGATTTTATTTTCCATCCATTCAGCCATTCTATGTCTTTTGATTGGAGCATTTAGTCCATTTACATTTAAGATAATTATTGATATATATGTTCTTATTGCCATTTTGTTAATTGTTTGGGGGTTGTTTTTTAAGGCCTTTATCCCCCTTTTTTGTTTTGTCCTCTTGTGATTTGATGACTATCTTTAATGTTATGTTTGGATGCCTTTTTCCTTTTTTAGTGCAAATCTATTATAGATTTTTGGTTTTTGACTACCATGAAGTTTTTATATAGCAATCTATATATGTATAGGATAGCTTTAAGTTGTTGATCTCATCATTTAAAATGCATTTTTAAAACCATGCATTTGTACTCTCCTCCCCTCATGATTACTGTTTTTGATATCATACTTTACATGTAATTGTTTTGTGTATCCCTTAACTACTTATTGTGTATATAGATGATTTTACTATTTTTGTCTTTTAATCTTCCGGCTAGCTTTTTGCATGGATGATTTCCTAGATTTACTGTTATGTTTGCCTTTACTAGGGAACTTTTTCATTTCATACATTTCTTTTCTCTAGTTGTGGCCTTTTCTTTTTCACCAGAGAAGTTCCTTTAACATTTGTTATAAAACTTGTTTGGTGGTGCTAACTCTTTTACCTTTTGCTTATATATAAAACTTGATTTCTCCATCAAAAATGAAAGAGAGCCTTGCTGCGTAGTGTATTCTTTGTTGTAGGTATTTCCCTTTCATTACTTTCAATACATTTGCCACTCTGTTCTGGCCTGCAGAGTTTCTGCTGAAAAATTAGCTGATATCCTTATATCACATTGTTCCCTTGTATGTTATTTGTTGCTTTTCCCTTGCTTCTTTTAATATTCTCTCTTTATCTTTAATTTTTGTCATTTTTACTACAGTGTGTCTTGGTGTGTTCCTCTTTGGGTTAATCCTATATAGGAGTCTCTGTGCTTCCTGGACTTGGGTTTCCTTTCCCAGGCTAGGAAGTTTTCAGCTTTTATGTCTTCAACAATGTTCTCAGCTCCTTTCTCTCTCTTCTTCTTCTGGGACCCCTATAATGCAAATATTGGTGCACCTGAAGTTGTCCCAGAGTTCTCTTAAACTGTCTTCATTTCTTTCATTCTTTATTGTCTTTTGTTCAGTGTCAGTGATTTCACTACTCTGTCTTCCAGCTCACTGATCTGTTCCTCTGTATCACTTAGTCTGCTGTTGATTTGTTCAAGTGTATTTTTCATTTCAGTTATTGTATTCCTCATGTGTATAGCTCTTTATATTTTCTAACTCTTCATTAAAAACTTCTAACTTCTTGCTCTGTGCATCTATTCTTCTCCCAAGTTCTTTGATTATTATTACATTTGCTACTCTGAACTCTTTCTTGGGTAGATTGTCTATCTCCACTTCAGTAGTTCTTCTTCTGGGGTTTTATCTGGAGTTTTATCCTTTGTCTGGAACATGTTCCTCTGCCATCTCACTTTGTCTACGTTGCTATTTGTATCTTTATATATCTGGCAGGTTGGTTATGTTTCCGAACCCTGGAAAAGCGGCCTTTTCTGGAGGGGAAGTGGGAGATGTCCTATGCCTCCCAGCACCACACTTCCGTCTCATCATCCAAGCTGTATGCTCTAGGGGTTCCCCCTGTGAAGATTGCATGGATCCTTCTGTTATGGCAGGCTGACTATGTGGGCAGTCTAGTAGGCTTGGTTGCCCCCTATCCCAGTTAGTTGCCAGGCCTTGCCTTTGGCAGAAGTTGTCAGACGTTGTCAGCTGCTGGTTTGTGGGTCTTGATCATGAGGTAGCTGACTGTGGAACCCCAGGAGGCTCTGGGGCTAGTGCTGGCTCACGGGTGGGTGGATCAGCCAGGTCCTGGGTTAGTGCCTGACTATTGGCAGGCAGAACCAGGTCCTAGGGCCTGGCTGCAGGGCCCAGAGATCTCAGTGCTGGTATCAGATTGCTGGTGGGGAAACAATTCCCTGACACAGTTGGGGACAGAGTCTAGGGTGTCCCAGACCTTGTGTTGGCCTGGTCAGCTAGTCCTAGGGCAGGACTTGGCCTGCTGGAAGCTGGATCCTCAGGCTGTGGGACTGTGATTTTCTTATGCCTTGTATCTGTCTCCTGGTAGGTGAGGCTGGCCTAGAGTCTAAAGCAGGCTTCCTGGAGGGGAGGGCCAGTGCCTGTCCACTGAGCAGAGCTTGGTCTTAACCCTCTGGTGTGCAGGGCAATGTCTAGAGGCATGTCTAGAGGCATATCTAGAGGCAGCTAAGGGCTCAAGAAGTCTTTAGGCAGCCTGTCTGCTGATGGGTGGGGCTATGTCCCCACCCGGGTAGTTGTTTGGCCTGAGGCTTCCCAGCACTGGTGCCTGCAGGCTGTTTGTTGGGGCTAGGTCTTGGGCCTTATTAACTAGAGGGAGGATCCCACAATGGCACCTATCCACACCAGTGTCCACAGGCTAATAGAGGCTTCCAAGCATGGCTGCTGCCAGTGTCTGTGTCCCCAGGGTGAGCCACAGCCATGTCCCACACCTCCAGGAGACGCTTTAAGCCCAGCAGGTAGGTGTGGCCCGGACATCTATCAAATTACTGCTTTTGCCCCTGGTCCCTGTGTGTGTGAGATTTTGTGAGCACCCTTTAAAAGTGAAGTCTCTATTTCCCCCAGTCCCTTGGGACTCCTGAAACTAAGCCTTGCTGGCCTTCAAATCCAAATGCTCTGGGGTCTGGTGTTCCTGGTGTAGGACACCTCAGGCTGAGGAGCATGATGTGGGGCTCAGAGCTTTCACTCCTTTGGGAGAACCTCTGCAATGTAGTTGTTCTCTAGTTTGTGGGTTTCCCACCCAGGGGTATGGGACTTGATTATATTATAAGTCCACCCCCTCCTACCCATCTTGCTGTGGTTCCTTCTTTATGTCTTTAGTTGTAGGAGATCTTTTCTGGTAGGTTCCAGTCTCATTCACTGGTGGTTATTCTGCAGATAGTTGTGATTTTGATGTGCTTGTGAGAGGAGGTAAGCTCAGGGTCTTTCTAGTCCATCATGTTGGCCCCTCAGATGCTTTTTCTGCATCTGTTGAGATGATCTTGTGGGTTTTTTCTTTCATTTTGTTAATATGCTGTGTCACATTGGTTGATTTGCATATATTGAACTGTTCTTGTGACCTCCAGAATGAATCCAACTTTCTACTGTTTTTGAATCTCAGTTTTATTTATTTCTTCTCTGATCTTTATTATTTCCTTCCATCTACTGACTTTGGGTTTAGTTTGTTCTTTTTTTTTCTAGTTCTTGGTGGTAGGTTAGGTTGTTCAAGATTTTTCTTGTTTCTTGAGAAAGGCCTGTATCGCTATGAACTTCCCTCTTACAACTGCTTTTGCTGCATCTCATAGATTTTGTAAGGTCATGTTTTCATTGTCATTTGTCTTGAGGTATTTTCTGTTTGCTTCTTTGATTTCATTGTTGACCCATTTGTTTCTTAGTAGCATGTTATTTAATCTCCATGTGTTCATTTCCTGTTTTTCTGTGATTGATTGATTTCTAGTTTCATACCATTGTGGTCAGAAAATACGCTTGAAATAATTTCTATCCCCTTATATTTGTTAAGGCTTGTTTTGTGACCTATGTGGTCTGTCCTAGAGAATGTTCCATGCATACTTGAAAAGAATGTATTCTCTTTTTTGGTTTTTCGGGTTTTTTGTTTTTTTGGTTTTTTTTGGTGGGGTGTAGTTTCCTGTAGATATCATTTAAGTTCAACTGGTTTATTGTGTCATTTAGGACCTCTGTTGCCTTGCTACCTGGATGATCTGTCCATTGATGTCAGTTGGACATTTAAGTCTCCTACTGTTATTTTATTGTCAATTTCTCCCTTTATGTCTGTTAGTATTTGTTTTATATATTTAGGTGCTCTTATATTGGGTGCATATATATTAAAGAGTATAATATCTTCCTCTTGTATTGATCCTTTTATCATTATATAATACCCTTCTTTGTCTTTATGCCTTTAATTTTAAAGTCTCTTTTGTCTGATGATGAGTTTTGCTACCCTCACTTTCTTCTCATTTCTGTTTATGCAAAATATCTTCTACTAGCCTCTCACTTTCAGATGGTGTGTGTCTTTTACCCTGAAGTGAGTCTATTGTAGACAGCATATTGTAGGGTCTTGTTTTTTTATCTTGTATTTTTATCTGCCATTCTATGTCTTTGGTGGGTGTGTTTAGTCCACTGACTCTTAAAGTAATTATATATATAAATATATATATTATATATATATACTTACTGCAATTTTAATCCTTGTTTTCCAATTGTTTTTATAGATTTTCTTTGTCCATTTCTTCTTTTTATTTCTCCTTTTGTGATTTGATAATTTTCTTTTGTAGTATGCTTGAGTTCCTTTATTTTTGTTTTTTGTGACTCTCTTGTATATTTTTGATTTGTGGTAACCATGGAGTTCAAGTATGTTGACCCATAATTACATCTGCCTGCTTTAAACTGATAGTCATTCAAGTTCAAACACATTCTAAAAGATCTACATTTTTACCTCTCTTCTCCACATTTTATGATTCTTGATGTATTACTTTACATCTTCATGCTTATCCTTTTACTGTTAATTGTAGTTATAATCACTTATAATTTTTGATTATTTTTAATCTATGTTCTGGCTTAAGTGATTTTTACTCCTTTTATGTATTTGCCTTTCCTATTGTAATTTTGCCTTGTTGCTTCTTTTCTACTTAGAGAAGACCCTTCAACATTTCTTTTAGGGTAAGTTTAATATTGCTAAATTCTTTCAGTTTTTGCTTGTCTGAAAAATTCCTTCTCTCTCCTTCTATTCTAAAGGATAATCTTGCTGGGTAGAGTATCCTAGATTTCATGTTTTTCCCTTTCAAGATTTTGATCATGCCATTCCCTTCTGGTCTGCAGAGAAATCTGCTGATAGCCTTATGGGGCTTCCCTTGTAACTGACTATTTTTTTCTTGCTGCCTTTAGAATCCTCTTTATCTTTCATTTTTGCTATTTTAATTATGATACATCTTAGTGCAGGTCTGTCTGTGTTTGTCTTGTTTGGGACCTTCTGTGCTTCCTGTATTTGGATACCTGTTTCCCTTTTTAGGTTTCGGAAATTTGGGGCCATAATTTCTTCAAATACATTTTCAATTCCCTTCTCTTTATCTCCTTCTTCTGGGACCCCTGTTATGTGTAGGTTGGTCTGCTTTATATTATCCCATAGTTCTCATATATTGCTTTCTTTCTTTCTTTCTTTTTTTTTTTTTTTTCATTTGTCTTGCTGCTGCTGTTCTCATTGGGTGATTTCCATTATTCTGTCTTTCAGATCATGTATTCATTCTTCTGTGTCATTTAGTCTGAAATTCATTGCTTCTAGGTTGATTTTTTTTTTTTTAGTTTTTTTTTTGTGTGTGGGGGGGAGGGAGGTAATTAAGCTTATTTATTGAATTAGTTTTTTTTTTTTTTTAATGGAGGTACTGGGCATTGAACCCAAAACCTCATACATGCGAAACATGCATTCTACTACTTGAGCTGTATCCTCCCACCCCCTCAGCAATTTTGTATCAGCAATTGGATTGTCTGTTTTTGAATGGTTCATCTTTATAGTTTCTAGTTCCTTGTTACAGTGATCTGTCTTTCTATTGATAATCTTTCTTAATTCAATTAGTATATTCATTACCTTCTTTTAGAACTCAGGGTTAAGTAGATTAGTGAGGTCTATTTCATTGTTTTTTCTTTCAGGGGATTCCTTTTGTTCTTTTAACTGGGGGTAGTTCCTCTCCCTTTTCATTTTACTTTCTCTGTCTCTATGAGTTTAGGAGAAACAGTTATCTACTATGGTCTTGAAGGAGTCAAGCATTTTTATGTGAGAGTATCCCTGTGTCAACTGTGTATGTCCAATATTTTTGGTACAAGGGCTGGTTTCAGATGCCATCTACATCTTTCCTCAGAGTGTGCTGGCTGTTATCCCCTTGATAGGGGGTGTAGTTGGTGTTGTAGTATGTAAGCCAGGGTTTCCTCTTTGCTCCATGGCTGTCTTTGTCATCAGGGGTGGAGTCTACTGCCTAGTTGTTGGTGTATAAGCCCTGAGGGTTCAGTTAGATCAGGCTTTGTTGCCCTTGAGTGCATGTCCTGCCCCCCAAAGGAGGTGATTGATGAAGCAAGTGAGGCACATACGGTCACAGAGGACCTGTAAACCACCTGTGCAGGCATCTTTGTTCTGCTCAAAAGCGGTCCAAGTTTCCATCCCTTTCTCTGTTGTGTTCATCCCAGATCTAGTGCTAGGCTGTGGTGTGGAGTAGGCTGGGACTAGGGATTGGGGTATTGTGGCTGCAGGAATTGAGATGGCTATATTGCCACCTGAGATCTGGACTGCTTCTGTGGCAGACTCCTCCCAGGACCTGTCTGCCCCAGATCTAGCACTAAGCTGTGGTCTGGAGTGGGCTGAACTGCAGTGCTTTCACTGGGAAATGAACTACTGCGCATTCTTGCCCAGGGCCAGTCTTCCTGAGGTTTAGCACTTAGCTTCTGTGCATTCTTGTGGTGCTTCATGGTATGCATTCTGACAATGTCTGCTACAGCCTCACTCACTGCCTTGTGTGTACTGACAATGGGCTCCATGGCTCCACCCGGATCACACTTGAGGCTCTCCAAGCTGTCTTTGCATAGCTAGACTGAGTCCTTTCTCAGGCCCTATCTGCCTGAGATTCAACATTTAGCCTCTGTGCATTCTTGTGGTGCCACCCTGTGTGACTGATGATGGTCTCTGAGGCTCCAGTTGGTTCACACCCCAGGTGCTTAGGTCTGTCTCTGTGTAGCTAGACTGAATCTCTGCCCAGATCAAGCACCAGTCTGTGGTGTGGAGTGAGCAGGGCCAGGGTGTTCACCCCTTTGGATTGGGAAGTCTAGCAAAGTGGCAGCCACCAGCGCAAGGCTCTCTTCACCCTGATTGTTAGCAAGCCAGCATGTGCACACTCCTTGTGAATAAAGTGTAGGCTTCTCCAGACCTTTTATCTGTCTCAGTGAATTTTCCAGTGGGTAAGGGTGCTTGTCTCCTCCATGCAGGATCCCAGGTCTGGGAGCCCAGATTGTAGTTTGACCTGCTCACTCCTCAGGATGAGAGTCCACCCATGTGGACCTTCTCTTCCTTGTAGATCCTTCCCAGGGGTGCAGATCCCGACCTGATGCCTTTTTTTCTCTTACCTGGTTACGTGCAGATCTTTCTTGCAGCTTTGGTTGTATAGGAGTTCAGTTTCCAGTTAGTTTTTCATGTGAATTTTTCCACAAGTAGATTTGTTTTCAATGTGTTTGTCAGGGGAGGTAAGCTCCATGTCCTCCTCCTCTGCCATTTTGATCCTCCTCCTTCCCTTGGTATTTTGATACCAAGAATTGCATTGAATCTGTAGCTTGCCTTAGGTAGTATGGTCATTTTAACAATAGTAATTCTTCCAATCCAAGAACATGGTATTTATTTCCATCTGTTTGTGTTGTCTTCAATTTCTTCATCAGCATTTTAGTTTTCCACTATAGGAAAACTTTTTACCTCCTTAGGTAGATTTATTCCTAGGTATTTTATTATTTTTGATGTGATTGTAAATGTGATTGTTTCTTTAATTTCTCCACTAGTTTGTTGTTAGTGTATAGAAATGCAACAGATTCCTGTATATTAATTTTGTATCTTGGAACTTTACCAAATTCATTCATGAGCTCCAGTAGTTTCCTGGTGGTATCTTTAGGTTTTTCTATATAGAGTATTGTGTCATCTGAAAACAGTGACAGTTTTACTTCTTCCTTTCCATTTTGGATTACTTTTATTTCTCTTGTCTGATTACCATGGCTGGGACTTCCAATACCATGTTGAATGAGAGTGGCAAGAGTGGGCGTCCTTGTCTTTTTCCTGATCTTAGAGGAAATGCTTTCAGGTTTTCACTGTTGAGTATGATGTTAGCTATGGCCTTGTCGTATATGGCCTTTATTATGTTGAGGTATATTCCCTCTATATGCACTTCCTGGAGAGTTTTTAATCATAAATGGATGTTGAACTTTGTCAAAAGTTTTTTTCTGAATCTATTGAGGTGATCATATGGTTTTTATTCTATTTGTTAATGTGGTGTTATCACATTGATTGATTTTAGGATATTGAAAAATCCTTGCATCCCTAGGATAAATCCCACTTGATCCTTCTGATGTATTGAGAGTGAGGAAACTTTTAATGAGACATGCCAAATGAATGCAATATATGATCATGGGTTGAGCCTTGGAGTGGGAAAAAAACATCTATGATAGACGTTTTGGGGAAAGTGAGGTAATTTGAATATAGACTGTAGATGAGGTAATGATTTTATCAGTGTTATGTTTCCTAATTGTGATAATTGTACTGTGATTATATAAGAAAACATCTTCATTCTCAGGAAATAAACATTGAAGTATTCAGAGGTAAATAAGCACGTTTCCAGCTTATTTTCAGTTGGTTCAGAAAAATATATCTACAGATAGAGGAGGGTGGGAAAACAAATGGGGCAAAATGTAAACAATTGGTAAACCAATGAGACTATTTATAGCAGGTGGTTACTGTAAATTTCAAATGCTGCCCAGCATTCACTCCCTTTCTAACTGTGCTCTGATTTCCTTTGGGAAATCTCTTCTATAGCATTATATATAGTCTTGGTGCATTACTAAATTTTGGTGTCTGCCCCATTATGAAGCTATAAGCATAGCTCCTTCCTCTAATTACCTTCATTCCTACCCATTTCCAAGCCTGGTTTTCTAGCCTTCCTATAAGCCTGTCAGCTTCTTATGTCCTTTCTATAAATCTCACTTTTTGCTTGAGTTATCTAGAGTCAGGATCTGTTGCTTAGAAAGGAAGAGCCCTAACTGATCCACCCACTGTGTGGTAGGCACTGTGATAGTATGTCTTGTATACATTGTCTCAGTAATCCTCACAGCCATCCACCAGCCTCATGGGGAAGACATGGTAGCAAGAACTGGAGATCCCATTTGTCTTGGCTAATGGGGAATTTTAAATAGGGGGTTTAAGTGTTATTACTGTAGAATCAGGGTTGATCCTCACCAACCAGCTAAAAAGAGAAGGAAGAAAGCCTGCAAGCTTTCTGTGCTCATTATCAGGTGAGGCAGAAAGAGAAAAAGAATAACTCAATCTATTGTCATAAATAAATCTGGTGATCTTTTCAATAAATGGTGCTAGGAAAGCTTGTAACCACATGCAGAAGAATGGACTATTAACTTACACCATATATAAAAATTAACTTTAAAAAAATGGAGCAAAGACCTACATTTAAGAGCTGTATAACCTTTAGAATAAAACATAGGTAAAAATCTTCATGACCTTGAATTAGGTAGTGATTCCTTAGGTATCATACCAAAAGCACAGGCACTAAAAAAATAAGTTGTACTTCATCAAAATTAAAAACTTCTGTGCCTCATAAGACTATCAACAGAGTAAAAAGATAACACACAGAATGGAAGAAAGTATTTGCAATTCACTTGTCTGATAAGAAATTAATATTCAAAATATATAAAGAGCTACAACTCAACATACCCAGAAAACCAAACAACCTAAATAAAAAGTGGGCAAAGAACTTAAATGTAGGTTTCTCCAATGAAGATACGTAAATAACGAGTAAGCACAAGAAGATACTCAACATTAGCCATCAGGAAAATGCAGATCAAAACCACAATGAGCCACATCCATTAGGACAGCTCTTATTCAAACAAAGTAATTGTTGGTGAGCATGTGAAGAAATTGGAACCCTCATGCACTGCTGTTGGGAATGCAAAATGGTGCAGCTGCTGTGGAAAAGAGTTTAGTAGTTCCTCAGTAAGTTGAACAAATAATCACAATATGACTCAGCAATTCCACTCCTAGATACATACCCAAAAGAAATGAACTGAAAACAGGGACATGGGAAAAACCCAAGTGTCCATCAATGGGTTAACAAACTGTTGCATATACATCATTGCAATAATAGCCATAAACATGAATGAAATTCCTATTTGCGCAATATGAATGAAACTCGAAAACACTATGCTATGTGAAATAAGTCAGAAACAAAAGGACAAATAGTGTATGATTTAACTTATATGAAGTATCTAGAATAGGGAAATTCCTAAAGATAGAAAGTAGAATAGAGGTTGCCAAGGGCCAAGGAGAGGAGATAATGGAGAGTTATTGCTTAATGGGCACAGCTTCTGTTTGGGACGATAATAATGCTCTGGAAATAAACTGGTGACAGCTAACCAACATTGTGAATGTACTTACTGCCACTGAATATGGTTAATAAGCTAACATTTGTTACACGTATTTTACAGGAAAAAAAATTGCCACAAGATAATATAGGTGGTGTGATCTTCTCGGAAAGGTCAATTCAGGTGTATAATGTTGACCAAAGATGTTTGAAAAAATACTAGGTCTTTTTTTTCTCCCAGTTTGAGGAATTTTTTAACAGGTTATTTTAAATCATGGTGGGAGATAAATCTAATATATTTTAATTATTAATATTCTTTAACTTATATAATAATCCATATACATTAGAGTTGCTATTTGATTTGTCTTTTCCCTGCACCACAAGAAAATGACTGGAAAGACTGTCACTGAATTTAGAAAGCATAAGGTACTCTAACTCAAAAATATAGATTCTGTGGCAAACATAAAATTCACTCTGGCGCTCCCCGAAGCACCTTGAAGAGATAGGGAATCCTTATCTAGAGAAGCTGAGACTGAGGCCCAAGCACCTGCAGGTGCGCAGGAACTTGCAGCAGACAGCAAGTGGTCTCCACGTGAACTGCCTAGAGTCACAGGTGCGGGTGGCAGTGGAGAGGCCTTTGATGGGGGCAGCTTTAGGGTATTTCAGGGTTAGTGTCGGCAGGGGTTTATTTATTTGATATTGGTGAAAAATTCTCCCCAGCAATACTGGGCAGGACAGTTGCAGCAGCCAGGAGATGACGTATCCAGTAAATGAGCAGAAGCCACACTGTTGAGTTTTGCTTTTTGCTTACTATTTATATTCAGAGAATTTCTGCTCCAAAGAATCACCTTTACTAAGAAAACTGTATCAGTTTTACCTCATGCCCTAACCACAGTTGGCAGAGGTGACTGTTTTAGAATGGAAGCAAGTAGAACACTGTGGGTGGAGGGAAGCTTTCTGAGAAAAAGTGTCTCGCAATGTTTGCATACAAATGATTGTATTCACCAGGAGTCAACTTGGGTATAGCTTTAGAAGCAGCTCAAAAATATGCACATAATAATTTTTTTTAAGATAGTCACATCAGAAATAAGCTGCTGATAAATTGGAGACTGTTTTATAAAGTTTTTCAAATTACAAAATGTCCATTGTGAAAACTTGGAAAATGATAAACTATCAGATGCCTGGCTGCTTTCAGCTCTGACGCCACATTCTGAATGTTAATGTTATGCAGTTTTGGCTCAGAGGGTGGTGGCGGTAGCGCAAAGGGCAGCAGCATCAGCAGAGCGAGAGCAAACAGGAAACCTCAAACAGCATTTCATGTGGTCCCCGCCTCCCTGCTCCCACGCACTCGCCTCAAAGTGCACAGTTCAAGTCAGACCACGGCTCCTGGCTCACAGGCCAGGTAGCGGCCAGGCCAGCTAAGGTTGTGGAGAATGCTTTCTACGTGGACCTACGGGTCTGCCAGAACTCCTGCCAAGGCTCTCTGCAGCCCATGTCCCTCCCAGAGACTCCAGAACACTCCAATTATGTGGAGGACATAACAGACAAATTTTTCTGACTGGACAATAGGCCAAAATTCTTTAAAGATTGAGGTTTGGGGCAGCGCTGCACTGGGTGGTGTATGAAGGAAGTACAACTCCATGTGTTACTCAAGTAAGTAAAACTGATTCAAGATAAGCAATGTCATATTCATAATACAAACTTAGTGAAAGCTCTTCTTAAGAATAAGCAAAGGACATAAAAAGTAGGCTTTCTTAGGGATCTACCTTTATCTAAACTTCTCTCACCGCCCCCTTAGAGGTCTGAGTGTGGGAAGTTCCTGCTCAGACCAACATTCTCACTGGCCTCAGTAGCCTTCCCTACCTGACACTTCTTTTCCTTTGCTCACTTGTTTCCTCTGCTTGGAAAACTTCCTACTTAGCTCTGTTTATGGAAATCTAACCTCATCCTCAACACTATGTGTCCCAGCTTCATCCCCAAAGATGATAGCAGTGACCTCTTCTTTAATTATGAGCACTTATGACACTGCCATCTGGTTCCACCCTCTCTGCTACCAGCACTTGTCTCAAAGTGCACAGTTCAAGTAAGACATCTAGAGTGTACATAACACCAGTCTCATTGTCTGCAGGTGCACACACATGCACAGGCTTATTCATCCAACAGATGCATATTGTGCCCCATGGTGGTAACTAGGATTGTTCACAAATACTCCGGTTTGTTCCTTTCAGGTCCCCTTGAAGTTAGATGTGACTTGCTTTAGTCAATGAAACAATCCAGACAGAGGAAACACGTAAAAGCAAGTGCCTGTAAGACCCTAGATTTGAATGAGACAGGCATGTTCTGCACCAGGCATTCCAGTGTAGCTTAGCAGAGGGAGGGAGGTGTACCTGACTGAGAAATTACAGGGACCAGGTCAGATAGGGGGCTTTGCAGGGGGATCATATAAATAAGGACTTTTGAGTGAAATGGGAGCCATTGTAGGGGTTTGAACAGAGGATCTGAGGAGAGGCCAGGGAGGCACTCACTGGGCATGGTGGGAAGTAACTGTTAGTGTGAACCTTTCAACCTAACCTTCACTGCTGAAGGATTTTTTTTTTAAGCTTCCCAAGTCATTCTATCTTGCTGGCAGGTTGAGAACCACTGCTTTAGAAAAGCCAGGGAACCAATAAAAGAAGGGAAATCTGCAACCCTTATCTTAAGCCTAATTTTAATTGCTTTCCTAATGGAACCTACAAGTGGCAGTGGACAGCTGAATTTGGATCATCCCCTTCTTCCCCTAACATAGGGCCTGTGGAGGGACATGACGGAGGGAGAACAAAGAGACTTGACAGATCCATCAACCAGTGATGCATTATTGGCTGTTTTAAAACATGAGGATGATTTATGGAGACTAAATTGATTAACTCCATTTTGAATTTTGGAAAAATCTCCTTATTTTCCCCTCCTCCACATTCCCTTTTCTTCTTCTTCCCATGCCAGGGAAAAAAAAAAAAAAAGCCAACTTCATTAAATAACTTCAAGTTAATGTCTAAGAAAAACCACAGATTCTAAGATTTTAAAGTACAATTCTTTTCACATGAAGTATTCAAGTTTTTATACCTGAACAAGTGAGTTTTGAACAAAAGTGTTTGACTTTCAGTCCAAGAAAACTAAAATACCAAGACAGTGCCAACAGATTTACAGCACCAACTATGTGATCTCCAGAAATCACTACTGCATTCTTCCTTTATCTCAAATTATGGAGACTTGCCCTCAAGGAAGTTGCCTTCTGGGAGCCCTGCTCCTCCTGAGATGAAGCCTTTACTGACACTGTGGTCCTGTCAGATGTCAAATCCATCTGGTCATGAAGCGGGCAAACCTCTCTGAAGGTCAGGTTGAATCAGTAGCAGTAGTGACAGGCACTGTGGAGTTGACCTGAGCAAGGACATTTATACATGCATATATATAGACACTTACAACCCTACTGTCATTAAACAGTCCAGCCTGTATATGTTGTGAAAATCAGGACAGAGCACATGACAAACCCTTATGATGTCTAAGGATACAAAATTCAACGCCTTCAGAGTTTTTCTAAAAAAAATATATTTATAGAAGCCCTAAAGCATACTGCAGTCTAGGCACTTACATATTTAAAAAGGAAAAAACAAGGCAATCATTCTGGTTTCAGAAAGAAAAGGAAAACTAAGGAAGGACACCAAGCAGCTTCCTTTCTATGATAAAGGCACAGTTTCATTGCCCTTTTTAATATTAAAACCTCTATTTTATTAAGGATCACTGCAGCTAAGAGTCTGTCAAAGTACATCAAGAAAAGCAGACAGTTACAATGCCTAATGACAAGCTTAAAAAGTCATTTCCCATGTGCTTCTAATCACAAGAAAATTTTAGTTGTTTTTGTTAGGAATGTTCTGGAGATTTTCAGTCAAAAAAACCCTTTTAGTTTTGTTAATAGGCAGTTAAAAGATCAATGGCTAAAATAATTGAGAATAACTCTTCTAATATGTAAGTTAAACTTTGTTTTCTTCATTAAATAGGACCAGCTGTACACTTAAAACATTATGCTGAGAATTTAAAAGACAACCCCAGAGTGGTTTCAGGATGCTAATATATGGTACACATATAATCTCTCTGGCCTAGAACAGTCAAAAAACTCTTCTAGCAAACCCTTTTTTTAAATACTAGGCAATTTTAGTCACTTGTTACCAAAAGAAATCCAAATAGCAAAATATAATACAAAAGATCTTCAAAAGAGTGCAGCACGGCTACAACCTAGGTTCGATCATCACCTAGAACAAATTAGAGCCTTCATCCACCTTTCACATGGGCTGCACATAAAAGAGTACTATTTTGAGACTTCGGTGGTGTCTCACAGTCACAGACTGAAACGGATCCATACATGTTAACTCTCAATAAAATGTTTTCATTTCAGTTTCAACGTTCAAAAGAATAACTACAAAAAACAAAAAAGACTATAGGACACACTTTAACAAGTGAACAGATACTAGTTACACGTAAGCCAAATAAATCTTTATTTGCCTCAACCTTACTTAGTTCTAAAACTTGATACCTTTGGTTATGATGCCTCATTACTGTTTTCATTGCACATTTTACAATGAATATATATGCTCTTGCAGTTCATAGAACTTCACTTACATCACCAATTCACTGTACTCTAAAATCTTAACTTATGCAAGCCCGTAAAATAAGTCACACTTTCAGACATGAATGGACACAGGACAGAGGTACAACCAATTTTCAGAATGAGCAAAGGGAGTAAGCATCCTGAACACACACATCTATTACGAAGCAGGCAGTACACCAGGGATACTAGCTAGATGGAGAAGCCCTTTTTCAGGCCACTCCCCATGCACAATGTCAACTCTTCAAAGGAGTAAGAAATATCATCTGCAAGAAGACCAATGGGAATGTTCTTGCCAAAGAAGAACAACTTCTGGCTTCTTTATTCCTGGAATGTTTTCATGAAAATAACCATCAATCCAAACTTATTGGCTTTCAGTCATCTTCCTAAAAATCAGGAACAGACAAGTCTAGTTAAAATGCTATCAGATCTTTTTAAGCAAATTATCCAAATTCAACTGAACAAAAATATTCTTAAGGTCTCCTAATAATTTCAAACTTTCCAGGTTTCTAGGTAGAACAAAAACACTGCTTGCAATATCAAACAATCATAGATACACACACATTATGCAATTGCCTGTTTATTTAGTGGCACCAGTTTTGCAAGCTAGAATTAGTTCTACTTGTCATCTCATACAATCTACAACCATTCTACAGGCTGAATGCAGTTTCTTCAATGGACGTGAAAACAAAAAGTACATTCTTTAAAGTTAGAACTGAATTCACATATTTTCTTTGGACCAGGAAATGGTACATTATACAACATATACATTTCTGGAATTTCTTTAAAAGTCTGGATCACATAAATTGCCAACAGTGGGTGAGTTACTGTGTTTTGTTATACTGTGTTTAGGAGGAATATTTCTGCAATTGTATTAGTTTTACATGTATGGATTTAAAAAAATGAATCCAAATATACTGCAACATGCTTTTAACATGTACATGGTTTCTACACTCATAACATTTATACAAATTAAATGAAATAAATCAATTCAAGAGTGAAACCAACCAGTGTTGGGGCATATTACTATAAATAAGATATTTTTTCTGCAGATCAGTTAAGGGCTAACCAGGTAAGACAGTCTGTTTCAAAATTCCCACAAATTGGAATTAAATAACCTGGAACCAAACATCTCAATTTTGACAACAAATGCAGTAAAATAATCAATTTTTTCATGGTAGGTATGCTTAAGAGAAACCTTATTAATCCTGTATATTGGTGGCTGTATGTTAGATCCTATTTTAACATTTTGTGTCAGTAATATCTAATTTCTCAGAAGTTGAAGTGAACTAAACATTTAATGAACTCTAACACCAGGAACCTCAAAATCTTTAAAACCTGAGTGAGAGCTGACAGTTAAATGTGTTGTTTGTATATATTAAATCTACACTATGCTGGTCAGAAATGTTCCATAAACATTTCCATTTTACCTCTTTTCTGCTGAGATTCAAAGTGGCAAACTTAGAAATATCATTATCCAAAACTAGTCCAAATACTAATCACTCTCTTTCTCCAACAAGTTACCAATTTTAAAAAGGATATTTTAATACCAGATTCTCACTGAGGCCCCCACCTACCTCCCTTTCTTTTAAAGAGCGAAACAGTTCCTTAAAACAGATTCATTATTTTGATGTCCTCAATGTATTTTTTATGGGCTTTGCAGGGAGAAAAGGCTGATGCCCTATTATACTGTAGCATGTGATCTTAACCACGGGCCCAGGAACCACTACAATACTGTGAACTTTAGGGAGTTATCTACATTATATGCATCTTCCTGGGTAACAAAGTTTCTAAGATCATTTGGTCTCAAAGGGCCTATAACCCTAAAAGGTTAAGAAGCACTGCTGTAATGAATTTGTGCCATTCATTCCACCTAAGATGACTAGTAATTTTGTTCTGCAGCTACTCAGTCTCTTACACAAATCTAACTGCAGATAGTACCATACAAATGCAAATGTTACTAAATGTCCCTCACTGGATCGATCAGGAGCACTATGTAAAACACTATGTAAAAGGAAATTCTTAACAATTTTTCTAAGCATTTAATTCAATGAGAAAACTATTATAGAAAACTGGGTTTTGGAACAATGAGAATTGAAGGGTTGGGTTTTGTGGTGAAGAAACATTGCATTTATTTTTCTCAGTTGTTCCTATTTGGAGAAGCAGTCATTTCTATCATTATCTGCCTAGCTGGGAAAAAAATCATCAAAATTATCTGCAGAAGCGAAGATTGGTTCTTGCTGGTTTATGTGCTGCAAGAGTTCTTAATCATATACGCCTAGGCCCATGGAAGACTTCCTATGCTTTTAAATAATTAAAAGTAATCTTCCTCTGTCCTCCTCACTGGCATCTTCCCACCCCTCCATCTCCCAAGTTTTCTTATTTTTGGCCCAGCTTTACATAGTACTAATTGGCTTTGGTGAGGTAATGCACTAAGCTTTCTTGAAAACTCAAAAAAATGGAATTGACCTGTTTTGGTTTGAAAAAAGAAAAGAGAAGCCAAGAGGGTAGTTAGTAGAGAAAATGAAGCAACATTTTCTGCAAGATGAGGGGGAAAAATGCCACTTTGTTGTTATATCAATTTAAACAACCCTTTCCCCCATCTAATAAAAGTTTGTTGTCAACTACATTTTCAATTTTAATATATCCGAGTGTTTCTAACTGGTGCACTCCTACCTGCTGGTAATATAATTAGGAAAACATGAGAGTAGAGGCCACTAACTTAATATATAAAAGAGGTAAAAAAGAAAAAAATCTGTGTTAAAGTGAACAAAAGTGGAATCAAATGCCTCTCATCATCCTTGTGTAGCGTTCTATCAGTAATAAGAGACTATTCTGACCAACAGAAGAGAATTATATATTCATAACATTTAGAAAATGTATCCTTAAATATTTCAAGCATATTCTGAAGTATTGTACGTAAAATTTAAAACAGATACAACCCCAAACTCATGGCACATTACAGAAGGAAATTCAGCAAAATTAGGCTTCTAAAATTTTAAACTATGAAGAAGTATACCTAATGCCTAAAAGAAAAACTCATTAGAAGACTAGATCACTTAATTAAAAAATGGTCATCTCACCGGCAGTATTCGCAAGCAAAAGTATGTGAAGCTCTTAAAGGTCCCTTCAAAGAAAAACCTCAAATGAAAAACATTTATATACTAAAATATTTACATATTTTCTAATACCAAATCCTAACACAGTACTGTACAAATAATCAAAACATTAAGGGCTTAAACCTTTCATTTAAACTTCATGAATTAAAAGCACACACCATGAAATTCAAAATTAAAATAGAACGAAGAAAATCTGTAATGTGTTTCATCAGTTCTTTCACAAAATGAATTTCCAAAGAATTTGTCCAGTAAAGATGGGCAGTAAAATTATTTTTAAAACGTTAAAACACAGTAATCACATGACTAAAATTGGACACTAACACTGGCAATGTGTTTTCAAGAAAATACAGTTTTACTTAAGATAAATATATGTATGTGTGTGTGTGTGTATATATATATTTTAATATGCCTTATATATATATATATATATATACACACATATATTTTAAATGCCTTAACTCAAACTCCAACAGCATTTCCGAGATTGGAGAATTCTAAGAAATCCATTACCTGTTTCTCTGACGTGCTGCTGTCAGCAGGAAGAGTAAAGGCCAGCCGTGCAAGGCAGTCAAGCATACTGAATAGACGTGTGAGCCTATTTAGTCTAATTTGATTACTATGCTAAGCAAAATTTTCTTTTGAATGAGATTTTTAACTTTGAGAAGAAAATAAACAGAAAAAAAGAGTTTTCAAGTGAACAAAGGAACTGCAAATGAGCTTTTTATGGCAGAGACCTGCCTTGTTCCGGAAAGTATCTGGCAGACAGTAGGTGGGCAACAGCTATTTTTTTGGATGAGTGATCCAGTTATAACATTAACATACGTTAGATTATAAATTCTATTCATATGTAAACTCCTTGAGACAAGGACCTATTCATTTCTTTATAGTTCCAAGGTGCTTACCCTAGAACAGTGTTTTGTAGATAATGCAATATATATTGTAGAAAAGGTGAGTTACTAGCTGGACTGGTCAAATAAATCACCAAAAGTACTGCTATTAATTCAGATTATTTGAAGTACATAGTTGATTTATTCTTTAATCCAGATTTCTTAATATTATGTAGTAAAAAAAATTAAGTGGCTGGAGTAGTACACTAATTGCATAGAACTCTAGAAGCAAGTTAATGCATCATAATTAAAAATAAGTTTGAAACAGTTCTAAAGCTGAATAAGAAAAATACTGTTTGGATTTTTAAAAGTTAATGCTAATATTAAGAACTGCTTCTGTTATCTGTAAAAGTATATTCCCTAAGAAAGTGGAAATTAAGAGAGCTTACCTTGCTAAAAGAATAAGAGATCAGTGAAAATTTTAATGTTAGGACAACAAGAATCTGCTATACAAAATGAATTTCCTATTAAAAGCAGCAAAGTGGGTTCATCCTGTTAAAATATTTAAATGGAAGTACATTTTAGTAGTATATTATCATCACAAAAGAACTTTATCCCTCCAAAGAAAATACAACACATCAAAAAATTTTGAGGCATTGCCCTGAGATGCTAATCAGCACACAAAAGAGGGTGGGAGGTCAAGAATTTAAGTGGTACAAAAATGAAGTGCACAACAGTGGTGCTAAAAGTGCCTTTTAAATGTGTGGCTGGTTCCCCACCACCACCATTAGCCCCAGGAATCAAGAATACACACAGACTGCCGTTATAATGTGTACTTCCTCCCTGTGTTTTTGTAATGAAAAATTCTACCTAGTATGGCAATATTGACTCATGTGGAAAAGATTTAGTCTTCTTAGATCACACTTAATATAGTTTTCTCTCACTTTCAAGACTAACTTCTGTACTGATTAATTTTAACAGGAATATTTTAACCTCTTTATAAAGACTTTCAAATTTTAAAAAGTCTCTAAATATGCTATTATGGTTTGAAATATAGCTTTCCAACACATATTTTACTTACTATTAAGATTTTGCATCTTAAAATCCAATTCAAGCTTTTGAAATTTCCAGAACTAAAAACCTCAGTCTACTTAAACAATTAAGGAACTGTAATAGGAATTTAGTTTTCAGTACTAGTATGTCTAGTAATCAGTCTATACTAGAAGCACTGTTATTCATTAAATGTATGTATTCAATAAATTTAGATGCTTGCAAAGTCATAACTTAGAACATTACCATACTTCGCACTCTACCACAGATTTAGACATTAAGCATTTATTGTAAGTTAAGTACGGAATTGGTTCTATAATTCCAACTGTTATGAATTTCTAAATATAAATAGTACTTTTTTTCTTCATGCTGGATTAAGATATAAATTAAATACAATTAAGTTACATTTAATCACCTCACAAATAAGAGGGATAATGAAAAGATTTTGCTGGTTTATGTAACTACCTAAATCTGAAACATGTTTCACATTACTCTTCCCACTACTCCCCTAACTTTACATTAGTTTTAAGGCTATATATACAAATACGTGTATTTCCAAGTTAGGGAAAAAACGAATATAACAAAATTATACTACCTTTTATACACAAAGTTTTGATTTTGTATTCAGTGTTGTATTTAAATCTTACATTTTAATAGTTTTCTAGTGGAGAATCTGCCTACTGAATGATTAAATAACATGGTGATAAATACAACATTCAACCTAAAAAGACAAAAATACAGAAGGGCACAGAACAGTAGTCTTTTCAATGTGACAGGATTTAAAACTTACTTTCACATGCTTAATCAGAGGAATTGAAACCTAAATTAAATTAGGTTTTTTTATATCTACAATTCTTTAAGCTTCTGAAAGTTATTTTTAAAGGCCAACAGCTAAATATATTCAACATGCTATATTTCAAATCACAAATACATCTTAACTACTTGGATTCTAAAGACATGGGCCAATTATAAATCACAGGCAAACACACACACACACACACACACACACACACACACACACACACACACACACACGACACACACCCCTACCATCGAGTGTTAGACTGTCAAGATTTGACAATTACTTTAATTAAACAGTAGGCAAACTCAAGCTGATACACATCTTAATGAAAAAATAAGCAGCCAGAAAGAAACCCATTTAAAAACAAATTAGGGAACCACAGAGACATAACTCAGTCTTTCTAATGGAAGGGAAACAGTTCTATCTATGCCTTAAGTAACAGTATTTTCCAATTAAGAGACTAACATCTTTCCCCATGAGAAACTTCTCATTTACAGTGGCATGGTGTTTTAAAAGGGCAGGGTAAAGGAGGAATTACACATACATGATTAAATTTCTTGTTTGTTAAATCAAGCTTTATTGATAAAATGGAATTCAGAATATCTTACTAGGAACAGCAGCAGGCCCAGCCAATCATGATAGCAAAAATGTGGCAGTCTCCTACTATCTGTAGGAAGCTGCTGCTTATCAATTGGTAATTAAATGTAAGGACTTGTAAAAGAGGTGCAAAGAATCAAGGCATTTTAGCCCCAAGATTGATATTCTTATGAATATATTGTATTACCTGCAATACTCATGGCAACAAAGAGAGAACAACCTAAAAGACAGTTAAATGAAGGGACCAGCTTTATCAACAATGCCAATCCCACTGCCAATAAAACTAAGATAGTTTTCAATTAACTCCCTGGATGTTCAGCTTTGTAAGAGTTTGGAATAGTTCTCCATAATCACATGCACAGTTGAGCATGTAGCTGACATGGCTGCTGCTCTCCCTGTCCCAACCCCAAGTCCAAACACAACATGACTTGAAAGGGCTATATATCTGTTGCATCACACAACAAGCCAAACATTTCTTGTAACTTTGATAGTGATTTAAAGCAGTTCATAATTAAACATGAGCATTTTGTACAAGGACAATTATACTTTACAAAAAACAAAATCATACAACAAAAATTGCTGGAGTCTGATTTACAACATGAATTATGGTTTGAAATCACGTTTACGTAAGTCTCAAATTTACAAAAAAAAAAAAAAAAATCAGTTCTGGGCTAGCTGTTGTACTGCTGAAGTTCTCTGGTGTAATCACTCTCACCCATGTCATATATGCCTTTCTTTAACGTGGAGGATGGATGTTTAAAAGGTTCAATGAAGTTGAGCTGTACTCTCCTTTGGAGGCGAAGGTAAACTCCATGGCTAGATGAGCAGTTTTACCACATATCATCAGTTGATGTAGAGTCCTTTATAAAAGGAAACAAAGCAAAACAAGCAACTAAATTAAAGCCTAGAGGTACGCTACCTTCCGAGTAAAGCAGAAAGGTAAGGTTTTGTAAAGAGGACCTTTGGAATATAAATGTTTTCTAAAGTATGTAAGTATGTGTACATGTGTATATGAAATATCAATATTTAATCTGTTCAAAGAATTGTTAAACCCTTTGTTTTACTTTGGAATAAAATATCTGAAATATGATTTTATCATGAGGTTGACCAAATGTATTTCTAAGCCAATAAAACCACTAAAAAGAATTTTTTTCTCTTCAATAAACCCAATTTATTTTTAGAGCACTACCTTTATAAACTTTTATTGCATAGAAGACATTAAGACCTCAAGTAATAAGAGATTTGAGGAGGCTTCATAAGGCAATATATAAAATACTTCAGAGCTGGGCCCAAATGATTTTAAGTTATCACTTTTCTGTAATCACCATACTACAACAGAATTTTAAAAGAAAACTTAACTGGAGAATATGGCATTCTAAATGTCTTTATATAAACAGAATTCTCTACTTTAAGTATACAGGGTTCTTGACAAAGGTATTTCCAACCATAAAAACTATTTAGTGGAGATGGGCATTCTAAAGTTCTGTTGCAGCTGCTTAAAAAACTCAGAATAATTCAAAATTCTGAGCAGAGATATTACCAACTTCAAAAAAGAAATTTAGTGGAGGAAAACTTCTGAAGTTGACTGCTTGTAGAGGCTTGAAAAAAAAAAAAAAACCAGAACAATTCAAAGGGACTTTCTTCTTTTTTGAGAGAGATGGCCACTCACCATGATTATGTCCTCAATCACTAGAACTGTGGTGCAGGCAGAGTTCAGAGCAATCAATCAGGGGTGTGTGTAAGAGAATGGGTGCACTGAACAGCTCTGCAAAAACAGGTAGGAAGGATATGCATTTAGAGTGGAGGGGAAGGAAAAGCACAAGGAGCTAAAATGCTACTTACTGTGTCATCGTTTTTGTAAGGATTCAGTCTATTGTAAACGGCTTCAATTACATTCCGCCTAAATTTAGAAAAAAATGCAGAAAGTTAATTCTTCAGAGCACAAAACTGCTTAATAACTCATAGCTAGGTGTTCATTAAAATGTCAAAGATAATCATACACTTAGTTTAGTTTTATTTCTTACTGTCAATAAGTGAGCCTTACTTTAAGATATTTGGGCCCCAATGTTAAAGCAGAGGTAAATATACTCAAAAATGTAACATTCTATTAATGCAATTAATAGAAGACTAAAAGTCATGGCTTAAAAGAAAATCAGTCTGTATGGTCTACTTCTATTCAAACTGGCACTAAGTGGTTGAGTCAGAAACGACGATGCAGTTCTTAGGATATGCTAATATATTCTAGTTAAGAGCTTAATGTTAGTTTTGAAGTAGAAATAACTTCAACATTTGTTGTAGTAAAATAATTTAGATATATTTTACATTTAAATTTCTGCTTTTTGTAATGCCCCTTTAAAAAAGCTCTATTAAAACTGAAATTTCAAATATGACATTTCCCTGGCATGTCTAGGAATTAGTTTTTGAAACACATTTTATTAAAAATAAAGAATCTGTAGTGGTATTTTTAAGTTATAGCCTTCCTACTTCTAAAATTGATTTAAAACAATTTTATAGACAATCATTTCACAGAAGGTCATACTAAAGAAATAATTTCCAAAAAATAAAAGCTTCAAACAAGAATTTTTACAATTACTATTTAGTGAAATGATTATAAAGAATATGACTACACTTACAGAACACAGTGGAAAATCAAGGAAATTAGTCAATATATCTTTGTCAGTCAATTACATGGATATCTAAGGTAAAAATGCTTTATGTCTTAAATTATAAAGTTGTTTAAAGTCTCCACTTGGTTTATAAAGAGATAAGCTTAATATTTAACACAGATGACTCCAGTTCTATGAACTAAAGTGCAAAGAGAAAAAAAGTAAGAAATGCATCCTTCTGCCTTCCCTCACACCAAAGCCCAATCAACCAGCAATCAACAACCAAAAACACTGGGAAAATCAGAGATGTAAGAAATGGCCTAGATGTTGGAAGAGAAAAATGCTTATCCCTGGGATGTTAGGTATCCAGGGACTGACAAAACCAGATGATAATAGTCGGAATAATAATGACACTTAGAATTTTGTAGTATTATATAGTTTAGTTTAAAAAATTCTTTCACTGTATTGTCTCATTTATGCTACATGAGGAAATCAGTGTAACCCAATCATCCTCTAAAGATAGCCTTCAGTGTAATTAGTTACAATGACATTCTTATACCTGGTCTAAGAAGCACCATATACCATTAATACTGAAAAGCACTGAATCACAGGTTAATTTTAAAGACACAGATAAACACACCACTTTAGAATTAGATAAATACACATCTGATCAATGGACACCTAACATTTTCATGTACTGAGATAAATGGTTAAGAGTATGCAGAATGTAACTTACTTGCTTGCCAGTTCACCCCCTGGTGGGAGGCTGGGGATGTTCTCACTCGCTAATGTGCGCATCACATGGACTAAGTCAGGGACGCCTTCCCCCTGCTTCTTTATGATTTCTGGGAATCAGAAGTACTTTTTTTGTAAGTGTTATCCAGTTTAATAATAACACAAAAAAACTGAAATAAAGATAACTTAGGTTTTTAAAGATGGCATTTACCAATCTGAGATTTTCTAAACTAGTAAAAGAAAAAAAAAATCAAGATGACCTTTGAAAATTTATAACAAAGGGATGTATAAAATGACACAAAAGATGACATACTTTCCAGATTAACTTCAAAGAATAAAAATAAGATAAAAATGTGAAAAAAATTTCACGTTAAAAATTAATGTATTACATAATAAGGGGTATGTGTGAACAAATGAGAATATTCTTCTTAAGATGCCAACTAATTACTTCTGAGGAGATTCTCTCCTCTTTTTAGACTGGAAACATGTTTCCTGAACTTTGAGCTGAAAACACAGTGCACCTATTTTTTTTTAAAAAAATAAGCAATTTCAAGATGTGAAACAATAAAAAAAAACATTCAAGTATGGGGGATTTACTGATTATATCCTAACCCAAATCATATTTACATATGTTTATATTTGCAAAATAATACTTAAGTAGCATGTGCAGAACAGGTCATGTACCTGAACATCATTCTCAGCTCTCTCAGTTTAATTTTTGTCTAAAGTATCTTTAAGCAATAAATAGGTATATACCATTTCCTTAGTTGATTATTTAAACAAAGCCTACAGAATGGAAAATGTCTAAATTTCATGACAAATTTTTTAAAAAGAAAAATATCTGATAAACCATACAACTACAACCATACAACTGCATTTAGAATTGTTAATTTCAAAACATCCAGTTATTAAATGGGTAGAGTGCTATGATTTACGGTGTTGCTATGCAGATGTATATTGTTATTCATACCACAGAATACCAACAATTATGCACAAACAACTTAAAGAGCTCTCAAACTATTCACTTTAAGTATAAGAAGTCTTTATCTGAGTTTTAGCATATTTATTCTAAATGCAAGATCATGCCAAAGGTATTTGTAAGTTACATGTTCAAGTTTTGTTCAATTTTTGTTTAAACTGGGGATCATTCTAGTTCTCAATTTGTAAATACCTTTGAAAATAACAATGCATATAAAGATATTTCATCCTCTGATCAAGTTTCAAAATATTAATTCATCATTAAAGCCATATATTAAAAGACAGACAGTGCTACCCATATCTCTTTAAATGGCTTAAGTTGTCCTTTTAGGATTAAAGCCAAATTTTACCATCTCTTATTTTTTGCCTTTTTTTTTTTTTAAACCAGTCTTAAATCTGAACAAAAAGCAAGGATCTCAGATTTGGTTTGCCAAGTTCCTTTATTGTATAATCTTTAACATCTAGTATATTTATTCTACATATGATTCTAATGCTGGAAATCTGCTGTACAAAAATAAAGGGATTTGATATTTACCTAAACTGCACAATTTCACAATCTAAAGCTGTAATACACTTAACATACAGTCTCTGCTAAGCCAATACAATTATTGGATAGATAACTAGATACAACAGAAATGAACACTGATGATAAATTCAATCAATGAGGTTTCAGGTCTAAAAACATTACCTTGAATTATCTATATTTGATGTATCTTACATCTCCTTTGTTAAAATATAAAAATTAGGATATTTTAATTGTGAAGAAAATTACAAGAAGACAAATTCTTTAAAAAAATAATATAAGGCTTTTAAAACAGTTAATATCTTATTCCACATGGGACAATACATTTAAACTATCTAACCACTAATACTAGACTAGCCTTGCTTCTTTCTGCTTTTTGAAAAAGAAAAAAATTTTAAGAAACAGTCCTTTAATTGCTCTTGGACTAATTACATTTTAATTAGAATTGCAAAAAGACTGAATGCTTTTATTAAAGAATATATATTTATAGATCTATGTTTCACATACTCATATATAAACATATTCTGCTATGCCCCATCCCCTCCACCAAGTCTGAGGAATTCTATCAGTTATCTCCAAATTAGCAACTTTAAAGCTTGGGCAGTCAGTAGCAAATAAAAATACATATACATAGGTATGCTCTTAAAGTGACTTAGAAGGACCAAAACCTTAAGTGGTATGGTTTAAATTATGAGTTGAATCTTTTCACAACCCTAGAGAGGCAAGTATTTAGAAGATCACAGGAGGAAAGCTGAAAACTCTTTGTCCTTTTCTGTGGTGTGGACAGAGAAGTCAAAAGTATTCAAAGCAAATAAGATGAGGTTTAGTAGGTCACAGCAATTTAGTGAAGGCTTATATTTAAAGAAGGAAAAAAAAAAAAGAAAAAGGTATTTGGTGCCTGTTTTGGAAGCTGAATGCAGTATTTATCACTTTTTAAGACGTATTAACAACTTCTACAATGCAAGTAGTTACATTCTTTCTATGTTTTTAAATTTAGTAGTGGTTTTAATTGATGTAATATTTATTCTCTAGTTGCAGTCTCATCAAATCTACCTCCGTATACTGTATTTATGACATAATTCTAATTAAACGGTACAAGTATAACAACACTTCAACATATCAAAAATACTAAGTACTAATGAAAACTCTGTGCAGGTGGCAATTCTTGCTTGATAATAAGCAATATAAAACTTAATATTGTAACATAAAATTATGTATGCTAATAAGCAATTATTTAAAATTGCATAAAAAACTTAAGAGTGCCCACTAAAAGTAGCAATTCATTTATAAATTCTGACCCAATTTCATAGTAAATAAAACTATTTATTTCTTTAAATCAGTAAGAAAACATGTACACCCAAGTTAATTAAAAATGCCAATAAATTAAGTATCAACATATCCCAATACACAGTCTTCTTAAGGTTTCATATTTTTTCCACTAACCAGCAGCTTGAACCGATGTGATATGACTTGGCAGCATTCTAAATATTTTATCTTACTGTATTATATATAAATAACTTATACTGAAATGAATCACTTTAAATAAAAATTTTCCAAGATCCTTGGTAATAGGAAACAAACTCATTGAATAGTATGTCCAGTGAATGAAATTCTAAATAGTACATACACATACTAGATATATCATTATCAAGCAGGGGAGAGAAAAACAAAATAGCCACTCTAGACAGTACTGAAAATCAAAACCAATCATGATTCTAATATCAGACTAATTATAACTGATATCAAACAGTAAAAAGGGTGAAAACAAAATTAAAGTGCACATTAATTTTAATAAAATGCCGGCACAGCAGGATATAATAGTGTGTAGGTCAATGCTTACATGCTGTTAGAGGTCTTTAACGTGCAAAGTAATGACATTAGGAGCCCAAAATGTATTTTAACACTATCATAGGCATGTCAAGTTTTTCTGCTTAAAGAAACTGCATAATCTACATGCTTACTGCATATATGCAGTAAACTGGAATTCTCTGAGACAATATTTATATCCAGTAGTACCTGCATCAAAAATCATCTAAACTTTTTCAAATAAAGGCATTACACTTGAGAGTACAAACACCTTTCTAACTGTCTCAAAGTAATCTGCAGAATTATAACAAACACACTTCTGGAATTTCCAACTTATTTCTTGACTTTATTCAGCATTTACATTTCTGCCAGGTAGAGACCTAGTATGTCTTCTATTCAGGTTTATGTTGTCTAGGTGAGGCAGTTTATGGCTTAGGCAAGAATTTCTGAAACAGTTTAAAATAAATTTTTAAAAGCTGTGGCACATGAAAGTTGTTATTAACCAGACTATGATCTTTAAGCTGTTTTTAAAAAGTCCCCAAATATCTTAAGTTCATACACACAGCTTTATATAAAAAGATGGTACAAATTACCACCATCATAAATAATCTGTTTATAATTAATTAAAACCACAAATAAGACTCTCCTGGCATAAAATTATTCATACCAGTGAATTCATCAAGAATTTGAAAGCACACAAACACTTTAGCCTTTTTAAACAAAAGTATCCTGAACAGAATGTATTGGGCCATACTAGTTGTTACTTCTAATATAACTGTGATAAGACAACAAAATACCTAAACAGCTACTACAGAAATGCCCTTTTCCACTTTTGCACACTAAACACTAAATGTCAAAGGCATGTATGTAAAGACCTAAAAGCTAAAATGTTAAAATTTGATTGTGTTGAGGTTTTTCTTTAATAAAGCTACTTATTTTTTGTTAAATGATCCACCTTCTACTCTGCTTTCCAGGTACTTGTCCAACTCTGCCTCCTTCTTCACTGCTTCTGGAGATACTTTGGGTGCATTTGGAAAACAGATCAATATCACACTCATGTTGTCTCGACTTCCCTGGGAAGAAAAAAGTTTGAGAAAGTATTTTGTTTTCGTTTGGCTCTTCAAAGTCTTGAGTACCTTTATACCCAAGCAAATTATACTTGTTCTAGTAAAAATATACATTGTTTTTAAGGAGAAGAAAAATGCATATATAGAGGGGCATCCTCCCATACATATATAGTATATATACTGTACAGTATAACCAACACTCCAAAAGACGGGAGAGAAACACTATAGGTTAAAATTATACTACAACAATTATTTTTCTTAAATTCTATAAGACAGAAATATTTCTGAACATTTCCTGGTGGCCTACTTAACCTGAAGTGATAACTAACACAAATATACATACATACATACATACATACATACATACATACATACATACATACATTCATTCAGTTCAATAAGATAGAAAATTTTAGTAGTATTCCTCACATGATTTGACCTGTATTTACATGTATACTTGACAAATTTACACTTAAATTGTGGGGCTAATTAATTTGCTTCATAGTAAGTAGAAATATGGAATTAAAAATAAAACTTCATATGTAAAGTTTATAAACCAGCTTTTAACTTTCACAACTTAAAAAAATGGCTTAACTTTTAGGAAGTACATTTATTTTTAAAGACACCTAGGTATTCAAAATGCTGTAATTAAAGTACTTGACTCAATTTTGGCCTCCCCATAAATCAGACTTCCTATTAGTAATTGGAATTAACTTTTACATTTTAAGTATTTAATTCCCCTAAATGGGAAAACTAACATTATACAATTTGTTTAGGCAAACAAAGAATTTAATATTAAAAAGAATATTGGGTGAAAACTGTATAAAAATGTGCCAAATGATAAGGTAGTGAATAATTTTTTAAATAAAGCATAATGCAGAAGAGATAAGGTAGATTCTGAGTCATAATTTACTAATATCTGAATCTGACAATTCTCTCAAGAAAACAGATTTTAATTTAGTTAACAAATGTTTAATTCTCAAGTGCTACAGAATAAACCTAACAAATGAATGCTACTTTGTCCCTTTTTAATACTAAAAGGTACAAAGAACACATACATCTTTGGTCCCCTACAAATTCAGAAATTAACAGTGTGCACTATCAAACTGTTGCTCTATCGATTTTTTTTAACATGTACGTTGGATATTACATAAACTTGATTTGTGTTGGATGTTACATAAACCTGATTTCTAAGTACAGATTTTAAGATTTTCAGTACAGCTGGCAGTTTGCATATAAAACTACAAAGAATATTATGCTGACTTTCTATTTGTGTCAAAATAAACTAAAATATATAGCCTTAGAAGAGTTTTATAAACAAAAAAACTCCAAAGAATTAGTTAATGAACATGACTGACAAAATAGAACAGTGTGGTAGAAAGAAGACTGAACCTAAGTCAAGGGCCTGGTTTCTAGTCTTAGTGCCGCAACTGAAGAAGTACATTGTGTAACATTTTTAAATTCTCTAGAGAAGGAAGCAGCAGGTATCCAGTACACAGTTTGCTAAACTAGGCACTTTATATGTATACATTAGCTTATTAATTTAATCCCTCAACAGTCCTATGAGTTAGATACTACTTCTTCCATTCAACAGCTGAGAGAGGCTGAACAATTTGTTCAAGACTGTACAGTCCAAAAATAATCGAGGTAGGATTTGATTCCAGGTCTGACTCTTAAGTCCATAGAGCCTTCTCCTGTTCATCTATATGTATGATCCCATTTGATCATCCCCAACAACCCCATGAGACAGGGTAATAATCTCTCTCCTTTTTTTTTTTTCCAATTAAAGAAACCGATTTTCCAGACAGTTTAAATCTTACCTGAAGTCATACAGAGTCTCATACCAAGTTCTTCTGACTCCATGTCCAAGGCTATTTCTAGTAAATCACACCACATGATCACTAAATTCTCTCTGTTGGTGCTACAAATTCATTAGACCATAGTCTCAAAGTACTTCCGTAAATGTACTGAGATAGCACATGGTAAAAAAATTAAAATTCTAAAGTACATTTCACATACAGACACAGAGGCCTAAGCCTCCCTATTCCCTTTAAAACATGCACTTTGATAAAATTTGTTACCTTTGATAATATTCCACAATATTAAAAAACTCAAGTAGTCATGGTTACTAAATGATTAAACATTCAGATTATAGCTCTTACATATTTGGCAACTGGGTAATTTATTTCTAAGAAGTCTTCCTATATTATTTTCATAATTGGTGAACAGTATTCTGCAATTGTACCAAAAACTTCTAAGAACTATAGATTCTAAGATGATTAGTATATACTAGAGTAGTAATTAAGATGATTTAAATTATTTTATCTTAAAAAAAAAAGTCTAGCTACCTTATACAAACAGGTGTCGACTACTTCATTGCAAACTTTCTCAAGGTCATCAGTGACTTCAAGTCTGGATCTTACAAAATCACAGAGCTCTTCATTTCCCATAACATCCCAAATACCATCACATGCAAGGATAATGAACTGGTCATCTTCTTCAGATCTTTCAATATCATGGACTTCAGGCTCTGGTGAGACAAGCTGCTCTGTAGGACCTTTTCCATGGACACATTTGTAATCAAAGTCCCCAAGGGCCCTTGATACAGCCAGAGAGCCATTCACACGCTGAATCATTACAGAACCACCTGCATTCTGAATTCGTTCTTTTTCCAGAGGATTACTTGGTTTGTGATCTTGTGTGAAGAAGTGAACCTTCCTGTTCCTACAAAGTAAACCTCTCGAGTCTCCACAGTTAATGAAATAAGTATGTTGAGGAGAAATTAAGACACCCACAGCTGTTGACCCACTTCTGTCAGCACCGTGTTTCTTCTCTGACATCACTCTCATGTGTTCATCAATCTCCAGAAAACCTGTTCTGATTCCATTCTTTACATTTTCCACAGAAGGTGCTCCTGCAGACCCTTTAAAATCCTGGTTATTGGTGATGTGATCTAACAAATGCTCACAGCAGTATTTGGCAACCTGAGAACCAGCGTGCCCATCATACACGGCGAAGAACGACCATGTTTCAAGTCCACTTGGCAAGCCAATCACAGCTGTATGTGCGTCCTCCATCTCAACTCGCCAGCCTTGCATGCTGCTTAGCCCGTATCGCAGCCCATTGCCCTGCCCTTGGGCGTTATGTTTTTCCATCTTTGGTTTGTCTAAAAATGCTCCCATTATGTCTTGATCCTCTAGGTCTGCAAAGGAAGAGAAACAGAAGAGTTAATAACTATCTTATAAACAAAATACATATCCAACAACCTTTTTAAGAGTGAAGGAAATACAAAGAAAGCTTTAAATTGGAATTTATATTGCTGACTTAGAACCTGATGATTAACAAGGAAGAATTAGGGGAAAGGCTGATCAGGCACAGCTCAGAACTGACAACAAGCAGAGAGAACTAAAGCATCATGATAAAAGTAGCTGACCTGATATTTCCCCAAGAAACAACCACCTGAGGTAGAAAAATGACTTGGCAGTGGCCATCAGCTTACATGAACCAAGTCAAATGGTTAATGATGCACTGAACATGTGAATCTCTTGAGAAATCTCAGAACTAAGTTGTATACGTATTAGTCAAGAAAAGCCAAATGAATTCACAGGACATACATACCAAAAGCCTACTAATTCAAACATCTCAGTTGAACGTTCAGGATTTTCCAAAGTTTGATTCCAAATATCTAGTTTTATTCCTACTACATGAACCCTCTGAAAAAGTAAAACTCTATTCACAATGATCCAAATTTGTATGTTCCTTCCTTTAAGACTTTGCTCATGTCAGTCTCCTTAACTGGAATCCCTTGCCATTCCTCCCTACTTATAGAAATAAGTATACCCATACTTTAAAGTCTAGCTCAAATTCTACCTTTTACATAGATTTTTCAGTCTTTGATAAAGCCAATAAATTATTAAATTACTGTAAATGGTCCAGCCCCAATTTGTTGCAAGTTGCAAAGCAAGTTTACACACATTTACATGTAACACAATTCAGTGTAACCTAATCTAGTGGTACTAACATGTATCATTATTATGGTACTCTATGACCATTAGGTATAAACAGTAAAGGAGAGCAAAAGGTCTAGGATAGCACTGTGGACAAGCCTGAAAGCTTAGCCAATCTAATCCTTTCCCAATAATCAAAAGCTTAAACCCCTGGTCTGGAATGGGGTTTAAGGCAGGAAGACAGTTGGTCAGGATTTAGGTTGGCCTTTACTTGAGTAATAGCCTAGGAATGTAGAGACTTGGACTCCAAGTCATCAAGTGAGTCACAAATGAACTCAAAGAAATCTGAAAGAATAATAGAATGAGATTTAACGGAGGTGAAGGAGAGATGGGGAGGCGTGAGGGAAAAGTTCCTAGGTGAATCAGGATGCACTTAGGAGACTAGGAGATTGATGATGTCAGTGATATTAAGCTCTGAGAAGAAGCTGGGAGAGAAAGAGGAAGAAGGAAAAACAATTTAGGAAGAAAACAGTTTCCAAGCAACCTCTCCCCACCACCTTCTTTACCCTACTAGAGCCAGACTAATACACAGCAGAGAACTCTGGCCGACTGGTGTAATAAAATGATATCCTGCCTACTTGTCTGCTTCCTATTACAATTCCACTAATGGAGGGTAAATAATGAAAACTAGCCATTATTCATTCCTTATGGTGGTACTCATCAGATTACCTTTCTGACACCAAGTTGATACACAATATGGCAAAGGTAAGTGTTTTAATTGGACAAAAGATACAATACTAATGATACCTTAATGCAGACAATATTTAAGATGAATTCTAAATCATTCTGATATGTTTTACAAGCATTACGTCAATTCATTCCCAACAACACTCTAAAGTGGGTAATTGTATTACCTCCAATTTATAAATGAACTTTAGTGAGACTAAAGAACTTGGCCAATGCCAATTAATAGATAAATTTAGGGGAATCAGGGCTCTGATTCAAGCCTGCCTGACTCTAAAGCACCATTTACTACTAAGGCAATGGTCTTAACCATGGCTGTACAAAAGAATTATCTGTGGGCCTTTCGAGAAAATAAGACTAAAAAATCAGAATTTCCAGAATGCCTGGGTTGGAACATAGACATTAGTGCATCTGTGGTAAAGATTAGATGGAATGCCTAGATAGGTAGGTAGGTAGAAGATGATTGAGCCATGGTGAGGTCAAGTCATCTGCTGAAGGTCAACAGCAAGCTGCCTCATCTCTGTATCTCAATTTCTTTAGCTAGGCTAAAGGGCAAGTGGGAGGAATCACAGTCAGTCCTTCGTATCTTCGGGTTTTGCATCCATGGATATGGAGGGCTGACTATAGTCCCTGTACTATGCTATGTTATAGAAGGGACTTAAACAGCCACTTTAGCATTTTAGTATCCATGGGGGCTCTGGGAACCAATCCCTGCCGATCCCAAGGGACAAATGTATACTTAAGGTACTTAATACTACTAATCCAGCATTCTTTATCTGTACAATGGCCACATTAATACTTACCTCTGAACGTTGCTGCAAGGTTTAAATGAGGTAATGACTGCAAAGTAGTCACACAGTATATGGCAAATGAGGCACTCAGCAAATGGAAACTATTTAATTATTACTACATTCCCACATACACAGCCACGTCTAGATTCTGATACTATGTAACAGGAATCTTTCTCTTTTATAGGAAAGTCCAGTAGTATTTTCCAGATATACATATGAAACTACCAAATAAGTAATTATTTGAAGATACATAGGTTATGCTTTCTAAAAACAAAACCTAAACTTTTGAAAAAATATATTATAAATATAAAAATGTAACAAGCCAAGTCAATCATCTGATAAATTTTAGGTTCAGCTCCACAGCAAATGCAAACGTATGACAAGGGCAAGTTAATAATTTTGTAGTTGGACTTTCACATACTGAAAATAGGCAATTCAGAAATCTTACTTCCTGGGATTCTGAGTAATTTGTAGAATCCTGGTGAAGCACCCAACTATAGCTACATAAATACAGCAGATAGTTATGTAGCTATAATACTTACCAGAAATTCTTTACTTATAAATACCATGTTTGCATAGTCATTTTCCACAAGTGGACTACTACACAGTATTTTATGTAGTCAAATTATTAAATTGGCATATGTCTATAAATAATAAATCCCAAGGGGATTCAATTTGTCCATGAAAGTTTAAGTTAGTTTCTGAGAGAAATTCTGGTTCTCACCTAGACTTAAATTTATTCTGAGCACATGCCAGGTTCTCATCACAACACTAGCATTATCAGCTGATCTGAACTTTTCAATAAAGTTGACTATGACAGTAATAAGACTGAATTCATCTGTGATATAATCAGAAAATTTGGTGACCATTTTTGCCTTTTAAAACAAAACAAACTCCCAAGTTAAAAAATTCTAAAGCTGGTCAGGAAGTATTCATTAAAGTTCAGCCACTGCCTTTTATTAAGCAAAACTGATCTCAAATCATAGCAAAGAGTCTTGGACTTGGTCATTTGCTTTAATCTGCTCAGAATTATCCAAATTTAAAAAGCTCTATATATTCCACTGTTAAGATCCCTAAGCAATATAGTAACCCTGAAACAAGAGTTAATAAACTGACAATTTTGGCAGAGTCCTTTAGTAAAAAACTGAAGACTAAAAACCTATTTTTTTTTCCTATTTACCTATGGACACAGTCTAACATAGAACCCTTCGATGCTCCATTAACAGAGAACAAAATAGACATACGTAAACAATATGGAAAAAATTATATTCTCCAAGTAATTGACATCAGAATTCTTCTTAGGGAAAACCCTACTTTTTCTGAGAAGCACCATTTTGATCAGATATGTGAGGTGGGTAAGGATCAAAAGATATAACCACATAACAAAATATCACTGCTAAACAGGCATCTGAAGGAGGGCAGATGCTGGAACTTAAGGACCTTAGATGAGCACTGAGATAAGTCTGATTATAAAAATTGCGAAGGAAAATCTAGACTAGGTCTGCAAAAGAAATAAGAAATCTAAGGTTGGGGGAGGTCCAGAGGGAAAAAATTATATACCAAGAGAGCCCAGAAGCTTCCTGAGGGAAGACACAAGAAATGGAACACCAGCTAGCAGCACTGGTAGCAGTGTATAACATGGCAACATTGAAGTCATTTGCAGTGAGGAGTGGGATGTAAACTCTCTACTGCTACCAGATCTTGGGTATACTCTACGTTGCCCACTATGCTTATATATGAACGGACTTCGATAAATGGTCAGCTGACCTCTGGAACGCACATCTACTAAACAACAGATTACTAAGCAAAATATTGCACAGCTGGAGTTCAGTGAAGAAACACAAAGTCTTTGTGGCCTTATTTGTCTGCAAAGGATAATTTAGGCCACACAAACTACTTTTAACTTCCCTATGAATATGATAATTCAAAAACTACATTTTGTAATCCAAGGCAGCCACCTCAAAGTTATCTCTGCTAATGACAGGTAAGTCCATGAATAAAACTTTACAGCAATTTGAGAGGAAATAAAAAAGGCCAATCTTGGATAATTTTTCTCCCATTTGGAGCCTGAAATTTCTTACCAATCATTACTTTAAAAAACGATTACACATTTATTTTTACAAATTTGATTTTGTATAACTTATAGGTTGTATAATTAATCAGAGCTAAAATGTAGAAATGATCTGTCTAAACCTATTTTATGAATGAGAAGGTACAGAGAAATAGAGTGATCTGTCTAAGGTCACAAAGTTAGTTCAGAAGTAAGGCTGAGAATAGGACTTAGGTTTCTGGACTCACTCTATAATTCTCCTACACAAGTCATCCCGTATACCTGCAAACAAAGTAAATGGAACTCTGAAAATGCAGACTTTTTAACAGACAACACAACAAAGCAGATAGGCAGGAAAGATGGTCACAGAAGGAAGCTGAAACTTCTTTTAGGGTCATTTCTTCCTCTGCCTACTCTATATAATTTGTTTTCTAACTACACTGCAAAGATAAATGATCAAAAAAAAAGTAGGGAAGGAAAAGCAAAGAAGAAAAAAGAATGGAAGAACAGAAAGAAACCTAAACTTTTATTTTTTTCTCTGGGACTAACAGAAAACAGTGAACTAACTGCAATTTCTGGCAATGCCAATCTCAAATACTCAGACTAAATAAAATATAATAATGAGCAAAGAAAAATAAAAGAATGTATTCTTAAAGAATCAGAAGTTACAGTGTGGGGCAGATGGACTCACTATTCATTAGCTCCAAACTAGAAACTATTCATCAACATATGATATGACACTTAATGAATAAAACAATTACAGGCTGTCAACCCTCACCACAAAAACAAAAACAAAAACCCTCTGAAAGTAGGTTCATGAAAATGAAACTAACTACTGAACTAAAATTTTCAAATAGAGACAATGAACAAACAGCTACCACAGTTAAACAAACAAAAAATAAATAAATGAGATCACTTCAAGGCATTATTTTGTAACTCAGAAGGTCTTTCCTCATCTTGTTGATCCCAAACATACAAACCCACCCACATGTGTACCCATCCCATCCTCATACCTTTGTGTTATAATAGAGTACTTTCTGTCCTTTGACTTAAGATAAATCCCTCTATTAGAGCCCATGCTTCAAAGGAATCTTGTATGACTTAACATGTCTTCCCACGAACCCAACACTGTTATCATCTTTTACTCCTTATTCTATTGGAGTACAACTTCTAAAGACACTCAAATGTCACCCATTAAAAAAATAAGTCTTTAGGTGACTCATTCCCCTCTAGCTACCTATTTGCCTCTCTCTTCCCTTTACAGTTCATGGTCTTAAAAAAATTGCTGATGCTCCAAACTGTTGTCTGGCCATTCTACCAAAACAAGCTCCTGCAAGCTGCTTAATCCAATGGACATTTCAGCCTTCATCTGGATTGACTGCTCACAGCAGCACTCAACACAACACCCCCTGAAACACTCTTCCAATGGTTTTCAAGATGCTACACACTCCTAGCTTTCCTCCAACCCCTAGCTTTTCCACCCTTTTCTCCTTTGCAGGTCCATCCTCATCTTCCAAGTCATTAAATACTAACATTCAAGACTTGGACCTAGGCCCTCTTCTCACTCTGTGCTGGCTCCTGAGGTACTCTTTCGCTTTTGCCAGTGAATGACACCATCATCCATTGAAATGAAAAGAAATCAAGCACATATCTTTGAAACTTCTTTATGCTTCATCTCCCATCAGTCCATTATCAAGTTCCATGAATTGTATTTCCTAAATATTCTCAAATTGTCTACTTTTTTTCTCTAATACCATAGTCTTCAAGCTACATCATCTCTCAATGAATTATTCTATACCAGCCTCCTATTTTGTCTCTTCACATGCATGCTGGCCTCCCTCCAATTCATTCTATAAACTGCAGCCTAAGTAAATGTTTCAAAATACAAATACCAGTGGTGATCATTTTGTAATACACAGAAATATCAAATCACTATGCTGTGTAGCAGTAAATAACATAGTGTTGTAGGTCAGTTATACTTCAAAAAAACCCCACGAAAAACAAAACCCAAAACCAAACTCATAGGAAAAGAGATCAGATTTGTGGTTACCAGGAGTGGGGGAAAAGGGATTAGGATGAAGGTAGTCAAAAGGTATAAACTTACAGTTATAAGATAAATAAGTACTAGAGATTTTGGGTAATCTTCAAATGAAAGAGTATCAAATTAGTATTAGCCACTGCAACAGTAAAACTGAATCCTAAAAGCAACTAGAGATGTAATGTACAACATGATTAATATCATCAACACTGCTGTATGTTATATAAGAAAGCTGTTAAGAGAATAAATTCTAAGAGTTCTCGTAACAAAAATAAAATATTTTCCTCTTTTTTTGTATCTATATGAGATGATGAATGTTCAACTAAACTTACTGTGGTAATCATTTCACAATGTATGCAGGTCAAAGCATTATGCTGCACAGTGCTGTATGTCAATTACATCTCAATAAAACTAGAAAAAAAGACTATATATTTAAGAAATACAAGTCTCACCACATCACTTCTGTACTAAAAGTTATTCAATGGCTTCCCACTGTTCGGTGGGGTGGGGTGGATAATGAACTGATTAATATGGATCACATGAAAGCCCTGCGTGGTCAGGCCCCATCAACCTTCTCTAGACTTATCTTACTTCCTAATCCTCCCCAACAACATTCCCCACTGCAACCTTAAGGGTTTTCCTGAAGTACCTAGTACTTGTCATGTTTCCTTCCTCAAAATAATACAAATGCTACTCCTCTACTTAAGCTATTCCTTCATCTCTTACTTTAGTTAATTCATACTCATTCTTCAGATCTTAAGTATCAGCTCTCCAGGAGAGTCTCCTTAATAACCCTAAGTCAATTCCCCTACCACAGAGCATATAGTAGACCTTCAATAAACAGTTTCTTTCTCAAAAGAAAGAGCAGATCCAAGTAATAAAAATTTGGTAACAGAAAAAGTGCAGCCAGTATAAACGTAAAAAAATAAAGACTTTCTGATGGAGAAAACAGAGAAGCTATTAGAAAATAAATAAATTATTCCCTCAGTTGAAATCTTCAAACATATAAAGTTCACTGAATATCTAACATGATTTATTGCTAAAACCCACCCCTATTTACCCACAATTGAAGAAATTCAAGGAAAAGAGAAAAATACTGTAATACAAGCTTCTAGGAAAATCTTGAGTAATCTTCAAATGAAAGAGTATCAAATTAGTATTAGCCACTGCAACTATAAAACTGAATCCTAAAAGCAACAGAGAATAAACAGAGTTCTAAGAGTAAGGAATTATATAATCATCCAAACTATTATTCATGTCTACAGGGGGAAAGAGAAGCATAAGACATTTTAAGATACACAAGGACTAGAAGCATACACTCATACTTTATGGAAAATTCAAGAAAAAATCCAAACAAGCAAACTTCTACTGTTTTAAAACTCAGTCCATCTCTATGAACTGTCATTAGTTTAACTCTTTAATAACATTATAGAAAAATAACCCATTTTAATTCTTAAAAATAATGATCTAGAAAAACAAAATCCCAAACATATAAAGTAAAAGAACTTGAAGTTGCCCAATTATCCAATTTAATACTAGGGAGACACTCCTTTCCTTTCATATTTTTAGAATCCTCACATCAACAACAAAGCACATATGAAATATCAAAAAAATAAATAAGCTTTCATATGATTAAACTTAAAAGTTTTACATCCATCTATCCAATATGTGACTTCGGACAAGTCCTTTAGCTTCGTGTCTAACATACCTCATTGATAAATAAGCAACCCTGATTAACTGTTCTCAAAACAATTACCATGTTCTGAGAAATGTATAAGAAATCACGTGAGAAGATTACAGTTCTAGGAATTCCTAGGTAAATGTCATTAGTAAATTAATACTTTAGTCTAAAATCATGCTAATAAATTCCCACTTCAAAACTTATTCTCACTACCAAGATGAAGATTATAAGAGATAAATAAGATTATTTTACTGCAGAAAAATCAACTTTTAAGGAAAACAAAACAAAACAAAAAAAACAGCTACCAACTAAGACTGCAAATTGGTAACCTGAATTTGACCCTCATATACTGTTAGCTCTTCTCCCCAAACAACATGCATTCTCCAGGGTCCCCACTACTACTTATTGACTGTATCTAGACCATTTTATCCACTTTTCACCATGGCATCTGAGTTTGCATCATTTGGTAAAGAGGACAATACCTGTGACTGCAACAGCATACAACGCATGAGGAGTTACTCTAATTTCATTTTTCACTAACTTCATCCCAAAGTAGAAAAACAAAATGAGACCCATAAGGCTAAATAATGGCTCCCAAAGATATCAGGTCCTAATTCTGTAAATGTTACCTTACTTGGGAAAAGAAGAGCCTGTGCAGATGCAATTAAGAAATTTCTGATGGGAGGGGCATTATTTTGGGTTAAACTGAGGTCTCCAAGTGCAATCTTAAGTGTCCTTATAAGAGAGAAGCAGAGGAGAATTTGACACACACACAGAAGATGATGTGAAGACAGAGCAGGGAGAGATCTGAAGATGCTGGCCTTGAAAATTATAGTGATGTGGCTATAATCAAAGAATGCTGACTGCCATTAGAAACTGGAAAAGGCAAGGAATACATTCTTCCCTAAAGCCTCCAAATTGAGTACATTCCTACAGACACCTTCATTTCAGCCCAGTAAAACTGATTTTGGACTTATGATCTCTAAAACTGTAAGAAAATAAATATGTATGAAAAATCAAACTAAAATATAGAAAGTATTAACAGAGCTAAAGGATAAAATTTAAGAGATAAAATATTACTGTATTATTTTAAATAACATGAAAAGCAATACGAGGAGCAAAGAACCTACAGAAAACAATCTACAAGGAGTAAAAACCAAAATAAGAGAAAAATCATCCAGTATGTAGGTAATAAGGATAAAGAGATAAAAGTGAGTAGACTGGTGAAAAGATACAAACCCTGTGGATTCAACAGTTTAATAATACACTGTAAAAGAAAAATCAAATAATGGAAGAGAAATTAAACTTCAAAGTAAGAAGAAATTAATCCCAAACTGAGGGAAAATCTGAATTGATGATTGAAAGCTTTCATCTCGGACCAGACAATTTTAGTAGAAACTGGCCAATACCAAAGCATAATTTGGTGAAGATAATGAATTTCAAGAATAGGAGAATTTAGACAAACAAAACATGCCAAAAAATAAAAACAAATCAGGCTGGCCTCAAACTTTTCTGCAATGTCAGATGATAGGCAATAATGAAATAATGCCTATAAATGTTGAGGATAAAGCGGGATATTTCAAGCATTCCAGACCCAGCAAAATTGGCATTTATTATGAAGGTAAGAGATAGATATTACCAGATACACCAGCACTAGAAAATTATATAAAAATTGTACCATTCCTGAAAAATCTGTTTAAAGACAGACTAATGCTCCCAAGAAATTAATCAAAACAAAAAACGGAATAATGGAGATCTCATAGTATATAGGGCTTTGAGGTAGGCAAAATATACTAGGCAAATGTAACCAAAAAGAAATCAAGGGCTGTAATTTTAATATCAGACACAGGAAAGCATAAGGAATAAAGCAATAAAGAGTATCTTTTTTTAATTGACAGAGTGTATTCTAAAATCATAATTTAACTTATAAATTTTATGTGCCAAATATTTTTATACCAGATAATTAAATACTATATGTTGAAATCAAAAGTATATATTCTGTTCAAAAACACTTAAAACAATGAAAACTTAAGCATTTTTGGATTATATATTGGAAAACAAAAGCTTTAATAGTTTCCTAAGACACTCACCCACCTCAACTTGGGAACCAAATAAAAGAAAGAAAAAAAGAAATGATACCGTATTATCTGAATTTAATACAATGAACAGTAGGTACAGGTAACAATAAAGAAAGAAGAAAACTTCAAACATCTGGAAATTGCTTTAAAAGGCATGCTTCTAGTCAGTTTAGCATTGAGTTTGTTTTTACAATTGAGAATAATTAGAAACAATAATAATGAGAAAAATCACATCAAATTCTTTGAGATATGATCAAATCTTATTCAGGAAAATTTGTACTTTCCTAGCAAAAAAGTGAAGGTCAATATACTAAATATTCAAGAAGTAAAAAAAACCATCACGTACATACACACAAAACCTAAGGAAAGCTGAAGGAATATGTTACAAAAGATTAAGGTAAATATGATAAGTCACATGAGAGAAAAATGAGTAAAATAGGTAAACCATGAGTTAACCTAATTGAGAAAAATTATTATTCAAACTTAGAAACCAGTCTATGTGTATCTCACAGATAGAGATGTGTTTTTTTGTCTTGTTTTTTTAAAAATACACTGTATAATTCTTCGTCAATAAACTTGAAAAATATGGAAGAAATTGACAATGTTCTAGGAAAATTAAAATTACCAATTTTTTTTCAAGAAGTGCTGGAATAAAGACCAGGAGCTCTGGTACAAAATGAGAAAGCTATCAAAGAACTATCCCTCAAAAAACCTCCAGCACTCACAAAAACAAAAAGCAAAATGGCTAAGAACTATCCCCGGTTAAAGAAGACCAGAAATATGACAACAAAGTGTAATGTGTGGCTGTGCACTGGCTTATTTATATTTGTGTGTGTAAAGAGAACATGCATGTATTCAACCACAAGGAAAAAAAGAAAGTTTACAAAATAAAAGTGGCAACATGTTAACGGCTGGTCATTTGGTAAATATGGAAGTTCAAATTTTTTTCAAATTTTCTAAGTCTGAATTGCTTTTACAATAAAGTTATTAAAAATAAAATGCATCAAGACAATTTCACATCCAAGATCTTTCAAGCCTTAAAAGAACATATAACTCCCAAATTATCTAAACTACCTAAAGAGAAGAGGGGAAAAAACTTCCCGCTCTTAACATACATAATCTTGATATAAAATTTGACAAAGATGGCACTAAAAAATAAAACTGTAGTCCAAACACAGTCATCAACACAGAAGCAAAAAACTAAGTAAAATATAAGCATATATTACGGAATTGTTACTTACAAATCACCAAGTAGTGTTCATTTTAGGAATTTAAATATAAGCCAACTTTCAGCAACCTATTAATATGTCACCTCTTTAAAGATTCAAAGGAGAAAAAGCATATGATCATTTCTACATAGGCTAAAAGGGAACTGATAAAATTCATTCCATGATATGATAATACATATTTCAAACCAAAAAGGAAGCCTAGTGATTAGAACAATTTCCAAGAAAAAACAAGAACAAGGGATATTACTCATATCACTATTATTTAGCAATGTCTAGAAATATTGATCAATGCAGTTAAGATTTTTTTAAAAAGGCATAAATTATGAGATCAAATAACTACTTGCAGATAATGACTATGACGGCAAACTCAAAATCTGAAACATTATTAGAAGAAAACAAAGTTTAAGAAGGTTATATGACTACAGAAAATCATACAAGAAAACTATTAATAATTAATTTAGAAAATGAAGAAAAATGTAAATGAAGGTATATTTAAATAATTACTAAGAAATATTCAGGACCTTTAAGAAGACAGCCTCAGAATAAAAGGCATTCCTTTTTCTGATATAGGAAGATTCAATACTATAAAGACATTTTTCATCCCTTTATTAATAATAAATTCAATATAATCACAAATGGGTCTTTTTGTTCTCAGACCCTGATGAAATGATTCCAAAATTCATGTGAAAGATTAAATGTTTGAGAATAGCCAAAACACTCTAAAAAACAAGAGAATTTGCCATACCTAATACTGTAACAATTTTAAATTATGGCACTTAAGAGGGAATACGAGTGCAGGAATAAACGATCAGTGGAATAGAACTGAGACTTCAGAAAGAGAGCTGCAGGAATAAAAATTCAATAATTGGTGTTAGCTGGAATATTATTCCACTCCTTCCCTGCCACTGAGAGAAGATGAATCTCTATCACACATTTTTATTTTAAAATAAATACCAGGTGATTAAAGATTTAAAAATAAGTTTGAAATACTAATAATAAAACCATACAAGTACACCTAGGCAACTACTTCTGTAATCTTCTTATGGGAGGACTTTCTAAGTATGGACTTTCTAAGTATGACACAATGGCAAAAAGGAAAAGACCAACTCCAAAGGAATAAAAAAGTGACTCCAGAGGAATAAAACCTCTGCACTATAAAACAAAGCTCATTAAGTCTGAAAAGCAAATATCTTAAAGTATCTGTGATAGAGATGGTAAAAATATTCCTTAAATAACAAAAGTCTCTTACAAGACAACAAAATGAACAATTTAAAAGAAATGGACAAAGAACATGACAAACTCATAAAAGAGACAGAGAAAACTAACAGACAAATTCATAAAAGAACGTTAAGTGGCCAATAAATATATGGAGCAATGAGCAATCTCACTAGCCATTTAAATATTTATTTTTCACATATTACTTTATCAAAGATCAAAAATTTACAATGTCCACTATTAGCAGAGAAGCAAAAAATTATAGGTAGGAGAGCAAACTGGTACCTTTCTGAAAGCTATGTACGATCCATATTAATTTTAAATGATGACTTCCATTTAAATGGTTTTGTATATTCACACTTTGAAGTTCTCCTCTGTTCCAAATGTATTTTATTTAATTGGGGGGGGGGGGGTCGGGAGGTAATTAGGTTTATTTTATGTATTTTTAATGGCAGTACTGGGGATTGAACCCAAGGACCTTGTACATGCTAGTCACCCACTCTACCATTGAGCTATTCTCTCCCCACCAAGTATATTTTAAAAATAGATTACTATAAGACAGAAAATAAAGACGACCAAGCAACATGCTAAAGATAAACTCTTGAAATACAAAGTACTTTATGAAGCTTAAACTGTGAGTTTCCTGGCCTCAAGTGACAGTGATGGACAGAAGTCCATGTCCTGTATGGACAGTAACAGGAATTTAAAACTGAAACTAATGTCTGTGGTGGAAAGGCTCTCTTGCCTATAAAAGCAGCAGGGAAAAGCTACTTACTAACCATTGCTGCAGGCTTTAGTTTAAATGAAGTTATGTGCTCCTTCAGAAGCATAGACTTTCTTTTAGTTTGTGTTTCTTGGAGAGAGAAGCAGGGAACCAAGCCTCTAAATATAAGACATGGTTTCAGACTGGGCACTCTAGGGTAAGGATGTAGGTGCATGCAAAAACAATAGATAAGAAAGGTGGAAAGAAAGAGAAGAAAGGGAAGAAGGAAGGGAGGAAGGATGGAAGGAAAGGAAGAAAAGAAAGAAACAAAGAAAGAAGGAAAGAAAGAAAGAGAAAGAAAGACAGACAGACAAAGGGAGGGAGGGAGAGAGGGAGAGAAATAGAGAAAGGAAGGAAGGAAGGAAAACATTCCATTTAAGACTGCTAAACCAAACTCCAAAACACACAAGGAAAGCTAAACTATGATAGCCAACAAAAATCAACAACTGTAGGAATTAAATCTAGAAGAAAGAGTAATAATCAGAAAATAAAATGTGTATGTTCAAGATCCCTCCAAAGCTCAAAAGAACACAGACATCGAGGGGGGAAAAGGATAAAAAAACAGCCAGAAATCAAACCAGAATAGGTGGCAATGAGTGAGCAATTGTGAATGAGTGAGAGAGAGAGAACCTGAACATGAGAAAAAATATGAGAAATAAAAACCAAGACCACAAAAACTAGCTGAACAAAGTCAAGGTGTGAATTAGTAAATTGGAAAATGTACCTAAGAGCTGCCTAGAACCTTACACAGAGATTAAGAAAGATTACTGGAAAAGCAATATTCAAAGATATAAAGGCTAAGGAATTTTCTAGAACTGAAGAAAGAGTAGTCTTCAGATCAACAATGTATATCAAAGAATGCCTACAGATAACACAACATAGACACACCTAGGCAAATCATGGGTATGTATTCAGAACATCAAGTACCATAAAACAAACTAACAAACACTAACATTTATATCACACTTGAAACATGCAGGGCTCTAAGTGCTTTACATATATCAAGCTAATCACTACAACCTTGTGACATAGATACTTTATCATTACCTCTGTTTAGAACTTGCCTAAAGTCACACAGTAAATAGTGCTGACAGGATACTGAAAAGGAATCTTTTTAAAAACCACCAGAGAAAAAAATTACATACAAAGGCATAACAATTCGGAAGAGACCAGACTTCTCAGAGTTCTAAGTTGCCAAGTTTCATAACACAATGAAATAATATCTTGAGGGTGCTAATGGGGGTAGGGGGGAGAAAAAATCTATTAACTAAGAATTTTTTACTTGCAAAAAAAGAGTAATGTGTAAAATATATTTTCAGGGGAAAAAAGGATATTTACAAGCCATACTGTGTTGCAAAAAAGATTACTAAAGGATATACTTTAGGAAGAGGAAAGGTAAACCCAGGAGATGCAAGGACCTGTAAGCACAGAAACTGGTAAAATATACTGGTTGATTAAATTAGGTATTAACTATAAAAAAGGAAATGAATTTTTTTATGCTACAAAAAGAAATAAAATGTAGGCAATTACACACATGATGGAGGAATGTTTGGTGTTTAATCAAATACAAACTCATAAAAAAATTCACCAAATATACAAGGAAACAAGCTGCCATGAGTAGGAGTTAACATATAACAAACATAACTCCTTTATGACTTCTGATATTGGAATTAGCAAATATAAGATATAAAGTACATATAATGAAATGTTAAAGAAGATTTTTCAAAAAAAACACACAAAAATGAAAAATAAGAAACTATTTAAAAATTACCAGGCAAACTGGGAAAGAATTAAATGATACTTGTGGAAATAAAAAAAATAATTGTTGATATAAGAACTCAAAGGACGACTTAGAACAGATTAGAAATAAATGCAGTAAATTAGCTCACTGAACTGAAGAAATTTTAAAAAAAAAGTTCACTTCAAAAAACCTACAACCAAAGGATGAGAGAAAGAGGAAGGTGAAAAAGAAAATTAAATACTCCAACAATAGTAAGTAGTATAAACAGTCCACAGATGTAGGCTCTAAGAAATTTAAGACCTGGACACTGCAGTACTCCTGCAAGCACAGGAGTTGTAGAGTTCTCTGAACTCTATTATGAACATTTATTCCACTGAGAGAATCAGAAGACACCAGCAAAACAATGGTGCCTTATTCTACACAACAGAGCAGTAGAGCTTAATCTCATTTAACAAATGCTCCTCTGGGATCTCATAATTTCTAAATATACTTAAATCATAGCAATCTTTAAGTTTTCACATCTTACTTTAGTTAGAGTTAGAAGTTTCTTATAGGGTCCCATTAGGTCCTAGGGCCAAGGTCTCTAGAACATTCCTCCAATTTTCCTCAAGACTAAAAATATTTTCACAGGTTTCTCTGATTAAATATTCTTTTAATAAAGCTCAATCTTATAGACTAGTCAGTTAAATTAACAAGTACTCTTAAGTTTCTCCTTCTCAAATATTATCTATAAAATAGTTATGGAGATTTATACAGAAGAGTTCTTTTGTAAATAAAGGAATACTTGTTATTAAAGCAAAGTATACACAGACATTGTGTAAACTTGGTTCCCAATACCAAAAACATTCATTTAAATCAGACAGCACATTTTATCTGTTAAATAATAAATCTCGATGATTCTAAAGAAAAGTAACCTATCTTCCTCATCTGTTCCTTAAAAAATTTATACATAAAATATTGTGGGCATATTTCTGATAAGGAGCCAAGTGTAGGACTTTAAACGTATCATTCAAGTGGTTAAATATAGGTACTAACAGTTCCCATTAGTCTGCACTCACCTCCTCCCAAATTTCCAGTTTAGCTTATTACAGGACTTTACTGACTTTATAGCTGTATGTGGGATTCCAGCTCTTTGGGGGCACTTTTACTGAGTGTCCCTAAAATCTCACTAACAATTCTAATCCAATTAGAAGGCCCTGATCTATCAAAGGAAGTAAGATTTTTTGGGGCAGCAGCAATTTCTCAATTAGTGCCATTCTCTGACTAATTCTAGAACTTGGAAGCAGCCCAGTGTGGATGTACCCCAAAAAGGATTCTGCCTCTCCAATTTGGAAACCCCAGGGGCACAGTGCCATCTAATTCTTTGTGGGATTTCTCTAAAGAATAATACCAAGGTGATACGAGTTTCCCACTCTGCACTGGTTCAAACCTGAGCATCTTCTAACAATCCAAAAGAAATAAATGACTATGGTTCAGCTTAAAACTTCCCACAAAGTTGTGGGGAAAAAAACAGGGCACTAAACCTCAAGAGAAAATGGAATCATCATTTGTGCTTCACTGACGTAAGACTAAAATTCAAAATTCAGAATTGAAAATTTTAAATTTCACTTCTTTTAACACATGACATTGTATCTTTACTTTCTTCCCTCAAAGTCTTACTCTCCTCCAAGCAGCCTCTAATCTTTATTCTTCTGCCCACAAATTCAGTCTCCTTGAAAATTTTATACCATTTCTATTCTTGCTCTTTACTACCTTGTCCTTCCCCAGCCTGAACAATCTCTTCTGTTTTCCCTTTCTTGCTTTTAATTCTTCCTCATTCTTGGGTTTAGGGGGAGTAAGAAGGCAGAGTTCAGGCAAGCCAGCTGCAAAGGAAAATATTTTAGTGAATTCATGCCAGTCTGAGTTTGAGAGGTAGAAGAGAAATGTCTACAACAGCAACATGTTAGGAAAGCTGAGGGGCTACGGAGAAACCCATAGTGAAAAGCACTACTGGAGGTGAGGACTAACAGTACATGTTCCCTGAAGTCATAATACTAGTCAATAGCCTGGTTAGTGGTTTAAAATTTGGATAGTGTTTCTAATTACTGAATAATTTTTCCCAGTCACAGGAGGAGGAAAGAGCCATTATTAAAGCTATAAAAGGAGACAATTATTCATAGTTAGCTATCTCATGAGATATATAAGATGTTTATAAAGGCTAGAAATCACTGATCAAAAAATCATCTGGATTTCATTTATACGAAATATCCCAAAAGCAAATCTATAGAGATATAAAGCAGATGAGTGGTTGACAAGGGCTGGGGGAGAAGAAAATGGGGAGTGGCTGCTAACGAGTAAAAGGTTTCTTTTGGGTGTGATGAAAATGTCCTAAAATTAGTGTTGTACGGTTGCCCAATCTGTTAACATACTGAACACTACTGAGCGGTAAACTTCATATGGATGAATTTTATGCTATGTTCGTTACATATTACAAGGCTGTTTTAAAAGATTACTATGGCTTTACATGGCTTTCTGGATCTATATTTTACATAAAAAGGTTAAAGAGAAGACTATACATTATACGTAGTAATATGAAAAATACTATATTAAAATTGTTTCAAAGATTAAAAAGCTTACCTGAAAATTTCTCAACTGTTCAGTATTTCTTTATCTTACAGCTTCAACTAAATATTTACTTCATTTTTTAAATTAAATATTTACTTAACCTCCCTTCAACAAACCAAATTTCATCCAAATGAATTCTAATGCAAGACTGTTATTGAATTAAATAATATCCTAATTTAAATGCTCTCAATTAAAAACTTAAAAATGAAATTTCAAAAAGCAAACCAAAACTGACCAATCAAACCAACAGAAATAAGTCAGATAAAGCTCTGTTATGCTAAATACTATTTCCATAAAGCCCATGACATAGGTCATTTTTTTCTACCAAATATTATTCAAAAATAATTAGTTTTTGTTGAATTAGGTAAAAATTTACAAGCACCCAAATTACAGTCAGTTTACACAGATTTTAGCAGCAGTTTCAATTTCACTAAATGTGAGTGAGGCAGAGCTTGCCATTTCTGATGTTTCCTTCATGTTTCATGATTTTTTAATGTATCGCCATCTTCTAGACATATGCTGTGATCTGAAACATACTCCATAAAGTAGTCTTCTTAAATTTCTACAAAGGTATGTACTGCACAATTTTTTTAAGTAAACTTTACAAGTACACAACTGTCTGAAAAATACCTAAGCTTAATTTAGCTGGAGGGTTCTAGTAACTATAAAAATTAGATACTGACCTAAAGTTATAGTATAAGCAAAACAAAAGATATGGATGGCATAGAGCTATTTAGTTTTTAAAGTTTTGTAAGAATGTTCTGGTAGTCATAATCTCAATTTGCCTCATCTGTTAACTATTTCAAATTTCTCATTTTTGATAGCTTGTCTAGAGATTGAGCAGTGGATTCAATTCCTAGCTTGCTGTTTTTTAATCCTTGCATACGTGAGGATTCAGACTCTGACTGATCCAGAAACCAATTAACTGACTTCCTCTGCCAATTCATCATTTTCTCTTTTCCTTAAAGCAAACACCATCCCTCACACAGAGCATTTATAAGTGTTTGCTTATAACCCTGTATATTTAAGTTGAAAGAACAGAAAAATGAAACATTAAATACTCAAGATGGTAAAAGGTTCATTCACACACAAAATATGTGAAGATTCTAAATATTTTACATGTATCAGTAATATCCCTGCCGGAAAAAAGGACCAAAAATTATATGCCTCTGAGACATAGACTTCTGTCCATACAATCTAACAGTCTTCAAAACTGAATCATTCACTAAGTCCATAAATTGTAATATGAGATGATTTGTGCGTACAGAAAGTAAGAGAAAAAAGGTTTTTTTGAAAGTGAAAACTCTCTCTCTCTCTCTCTCTCTATATATATATATAATATATAGCTGGAGATATACCTCTTATACTTGATTAGCCACATTTCAAAGCACATGGCCCAAAATGAATTTCTCATCTCCCTACCACTTCTACCCAGTTCTCTGTCTCAGGAAATAGATCTACCATCAGTCATGAGCTCACAGAATCCTGTATTTCCCTTATAGCACATAAGGCCCTGCGAATTATCTCTCAGTTTAGATTTTAAGACCCATGAAGAAAGGAATCATGTCTCTTTTGTTCATAAGTACTTAATACACAGTGACACCTGATTAATATATGTCATTATTACGACTTCTCTCTTGTCAACAGAGTTAGGAATTGTCTACCCTGCAAACAAATTGTATCCTACCATTTCCATTTTGTTATTCTATAGAATACATAGTTCTGATTTTAAAAATCTCTACAGAAATATCATAAATAATTTCAAATAAGAAAATATTGAACCCTACAAATCTGCAGTTTACCAAACACTTGATTTTCAGATTACTGTTCATTAATGACTTTTAAAAGCTTCATCATTAGTTACACACTCATCACTGAAAAAAATGCCATGAGACATGCTGAAGGGGACAAAACAGAAAAGATGTAGTTCTGACCAGAAGTTTGAGCCTATACATTCTCTCCCCCTGGGCTACTTACTCATCTTCTCATTATTCAACATTCATGAATGGGTTAATTTTTTTAAAAGTCTTTTCTATGTCAGAAGCCAAGTATCAGGAAATACCCAAAGGAATAATTTCTAGTAGCTAAGAAATCCACTTTCAATGTATTTGACAAAAATATCTTGAACTTAGTCTGGGAATTTTACTGTATAAAATGAACAATCCCCTTTGCACTTGAGCTCCTGATTCCAATGACTGTAGCAAATCAGTACAAGATCATTCTAGATGGTTGACTACTTGTTAAAGTATTTTCTTATAGTATCAGGAAACATTTATACAGACAGAAAAAAATTAAGATGACAGATATGGAGGAACTCAGGGTTAAACTCTGGATTGACCACAAAAGAAAGCAGTCACTTCTAAGATCAGTCTCTTGACATCCAAAAAAAAGCCTTAAAGTCTTTCAGCAAGAATGATATACTACTACTTTATAAAAAGTGAAAACTTTGTTTACTGCCTATTTATAGTCTGAAGTGTATGATGGAATATTGCAAAAATGTTTTCTAAAGTCTGGTAAGTTCTGCAATTCTTTTTGTAAAACAAAACCAAAAAAGTAGTATACAGCCACTCCTTTGCTTACCCTTATTGTTAATATTTTCAATTCTAAATGTGGTAACAAAGGTAAGTAAGCAAGCTGCATCTCCTACAGTCTTAATACCAAATCTGACACAATTTTCTACCACTCATACTAAAGAAAAACAGCAGTGCTAAGAAGCCAGGACATTCAAAGTTGGCAATGAATTACGTTCTTATTCTCTGAAGCAGTACGACAGTTCTTGAATAACATATTCTTTAAATAACTAAACTACATACAGCATGACTCAAAACAAACAGAAACCTGTTTATCTACATCCCTGCCTGAGACAGTCATATCACAGATGAATACAAAGCACCATCCTAAATTTAAGCTGGATTATATGTGACCTATGCTTTCTCATCGTCTGCTATATTTCTGGCTCATATTCAATTTTGTCATGTGCTCATGAGCAGAGAGAATACAAAGATTAAACAGTCATACGTAGAGCACCTATTTAAAACGAATGACACCTGGAATTTCAAGGAATTTACTTTTAAAATATCTTAATATTGAAATGTTCCATTTATAGTATAATCTCTATTGTAAGCCTACGTAGTAGCCTGTGTTTAAGACTATCTTCTTAAACTCAGAATTTCATTTGCAGGAAGGACTGATGAAATCATTTATGTCAGTGGGAGGCATAGTAGTGAACATGAATAAAATCAGCCATAAGACAAAACTATGTATGGCTTGTAGTATTAGTTGTATTATAGCTGTAACTTACATACTTTTTACATTAAAACAATTTAATGGTTCCTCTTGGTGAAAAGTACTAAAGGGAGCAGACATGACACATGATGCTGTACTTTTCAAATTCAGTGTACACTTCCACCTCAGATTCCCAGTTCAATCACAAGATTCACTCTCTGGGTACAATGGACCTGTAGTCATACCCTTCATATACAAATATTTTCTAAACTATTACAATCATCAACAGATCTTCTTTTAACAGTAGCACTGAAACTGCCATGACCTACATATATAATTACTTTGAAAAGTCCAAGGACATGTGTTTGGCTTCTGTTACTAGCTATGAAACTTAGCCTCTACCTTAACTTCCTTATCTGTTACAATACAGGTATTAATAGTACCTATCTCATACAGATATAAAGATTTAATGAGATAGTACTATGATGTCTGGCATGTAAGTGGTCAATGTTAGCTATCATTGTTACTAGCTAATATCAAGGCTAGAAAAACTTAACAGGAACACAAAGAATCAAATTCATAATTCTGGTCTCATCACTATCATATTCTAACAAATGGATCTAAGCAGGCATGGATTGCCTATATAAGATCATTCATCTAAAAAATTCAATAAAGAAAATTTTACTATTTTCTAAAAACTGAAAATAGTTTAACAGTTTGATAAAGTTTAAAGCTTAGCTTAGAGGTTTATATAAATACAGACTATTCACACATTATACATTTGATTCAAATTAAAATAGTTGATAGTTATCTCCTTTTTAATTAATACATTGTCTAGTAACTATGATTCCACAATTCTCTGTTTAAAAGGATGCCTAGTTCATAATAATATTTGCAATTATAACTCTAGAAAGAGATGCAGGATAGTTATGAATGACCTGTTAGCCCTCAAAGCCAAAACATAGAAAGTTAAATGAAATTCTTAGGTTCAGAATCAGTCAACATAATTTTCTATATCAACGTAACAACTCTGCCACCATTTGGATTTGTATAATCTCCACAATTAAAATCCAGATTCAGCCAAAGTAATATTAGAAGAGAGTCAGAAATATTTGCCACCAGAAAGCTATTAACTTCTTCCACCACCTCCGACAGCAATCACTGCTACCCTCAGGAGGATTCTGCCTAATACAAAATATCTGAATGTCCACTACCCACAGGCACTCTGCCAGGCTTTGGGTATTAAAAAAAAAAAAAAGTTATTGTATTTTACTTTTCCGAATTTTTATAAATAAATTGAACACACAATTATAATTAAAATACAAATATTTAGCAGTAAAGTACATGATTAAAGCCATACAAATAGTACAATAGATACTACTGTAGAAGTACACAGAAAGGAGAAATGAAACACTGTGATCAGGAAAGTTCTTGTGGAGGAGAAAATAATAGAAATGAGCTTTTCTTAAAGAAGAAAACAAAGTCTGGAGAAGGAATGACAAGAATTCTGAGCTATCAATTAGCATGAGCAAAGATCCACTGAGAGAAAAGTACAGGGTGTGCTGCAGAGATGGCAAGTGTATCAGTTTGGTTAAAATAGATCAGTCCTGAGATCCAATCACAGAAAGTGTCAAAGCCAAACCAAGAATTCTAAATTTTATTCTAGAGGCAAAAGGGAGTCACTCTATATTGAACAGAGAAATAATATGAGGAAAGTAGTATTTTAGGAAGAATTTGGGGATGGTTTATAGAATGGAGGAGATAAATGCAGTACAAGATGCTAGCAGGAAAGACCACGGAGTGTTAAAACGTGGTTTGGGTACGAGGTAGTAAGACCTGAACTGTTCCCATACAACTGTTCAACTTTAAATAACCCAGGATCCACACACAAAGCCTTAATGCCTTTTATGAAGATCCCCCCCCCTTTTTTGGCGTTAATTAGAATAATTTAGTTTTCTTACTCTTTCACATCTTTTCTGTAGCAGTATCTCCTTGCCCATTTCTAATCATGAACTGCAACTCCTCTTCAAAACACCAACTAATGTCCTTCCTCACTTATCATTCTACTCTGAACATTCACCTTTGCTTTATTACTTACTCTTTATCCTCTATTTAACCATCGACTCCCACCTAATCATTAACCTAATGACTTCTCTCCAGCTTCATACAGTCCACTCATACTCAACCTTCTTTTCCATTACCTCTTAACTTTTAGTCTATTCATATACGAGTTCTACATACAACCTTTAAAACCTCTTCTAAAGTCTCTACTCAATCTCTTACAGTTTGTCTTCCAGGTTCACTGCTAAAACTATACTCAAAGACAAGCCTCTCATACTCACTAAGTTTCTACTCCCCTAAGTATCACAAGATTTCATATACTCATAATAGCACTACCATTTATTTGGTATGTCTTCACAGCAGAAAATATGTCAAGTGCTTTACATGATTATTTCATTTACCCTTCAAGATTACCTAATGAGAGAGGCTTTTCCATTTGACAGATAAAGAAAACGGAGGCTTAGCAAAATCAAGTAGCTTGCCCAAGAGTACCACACTACAAGTTTTACAACCCTCTCTGGAGCCTTCAATATGGCTCCACTGACTGTATGTACTCAGAAACATTTCCCTAAATTCTTCATTACAAATATCAACCATCTGAGAATTAATACTGATTTCATACCTCAATCTGGACAATGATAGATAAAGACATAAAACTTTATCTCTGTTGACTTCTGAAACTTTGGGAATAAGAAAATTATTTTTACTTCTTAAATCTTTACTGAACGTTCAGAAGGGGCTCTTGCATTGGAAGGCTAACTACCTACATTTGTAAGGTCCCTTTTAATTCTAGGACTCTGAATCTTAAGTGTTAACATTCAGCTTTTCAAATATTGATCTCTAGGAACAACAAGGCTAATCTAATTGGGAAAAATCTACTCAGGAAAGTTTTGAGAATAATTTTGTATCTATAGATCTGATTCTGGCATCTTACTAAGACTCTCCAAGCCCATGTTTTTCCATCTGTAACACAGAGGGTTGTGGTAAAAAATTAAAATCTGACACAAATAAATGGTCAATAAATTGTGGCATTTATTATTCACTTTCTTCTGTTTCAATAAGTAGTTTGGTCTCATTGGATTTGAATTCAAATCATATCAGCCACAAAAATTTAAAGACTTTCATTCCTAAATATGAATATTACATAAACTAAGTCAATGGAGTCCAAATAAACATATTTAGAATTATAAAAACTCAAGCTCCCTTCCTTATCACATTTACTCAAGGTATGTTTAAAACATCTCTAATTTTATAAACACAGTATCAACAGTCTAATACACATTAATATCCAGTACTTTTCTCTCAGTTTCTTATAAAATTTCTCATCTATTACATTTTAGATAAAGGTATATAGAAGCTCACCTCTCTTAATTGTTTACTTTCTCTAGCTCCTACCTGCCTCAGCAAAAGAAAAGCTAGGTAAAGAGATTATCTAGGTAGTGCGTAGCTAGGACACACAAAGGTCAAAATCATCAAGGAATATATTCTGGAGATTCCCAGATAAAATATAAAATTGTTAACTCGTGTAATATGGAGCACATCAGACATCAGAAAGAATATAGGTATTCAACCTTTTGACTTTGATATAATTTAACCCAAGCTACTTTCATATAAAGATGGTTAATAAACCCAGATTGAAATTCAGAGAATTTCCTGGCTAATAGTGAAATACCAAATAAAGCAACTAAATTTAAAAAATTTTGTCACCAACATTAAATGAGATGGAAGACAGAACATAATCTAGCATAAAGTTACTAGCCAGGGTACATACAGGAAGGCACAAACTTTCACCTAGTTGCCTCATAACACCTTCCCCTTCCCCCAAGGTCCAAGTATTTCACAGGGCCACACCCTGTTTTATCTTCTGTTTAACTCTTATAGGACTCTACTAGCAACCATTTTCTTATAAGCTGCCTCTTTCCTCTGATTTAAGGATGGAAAGTAGTCAAGAGTATCACTCAGAGTCAGGTGCCCAGGCAAGAGTTAGATAAGTCATTCAGAGGATCATCAAAATATCATCTTATACTTATTTCTACAAGATCACAAACTCACATCTTAGAAATTAATTCAGCTCTCATGCATGGGCACTTCAGGGATAACAAGTTCCCTATGGACATATGTCAGTCTAGTTTTAAATTATTTTTTTCCTGTCAATAATCACTTTATTTTTTAAAATTTTATTCTTTAATGAAGCGCATTTGATCCACAATGTTAGTTCACATGCACAGCAAAGCGATTCAGCTATAAATACACATACATATTTTTTTAGATTCTTTTCCATTATGTTATTACAAGAAACTGAATAGTTTCCTGTGCTATACAGTAGATCCTTGTTGTTTGTTTTATATACAGTAATATATATCTGTTAATCCCTAGTTTTAAATTTTTAAATAAACATTCACAGTTAAACCAAAATCAGTTATGCATGCTATTGGCCATTACCATAAACAGTCTAGGTGTAATCTGAACAAATTCAAAGACTGTAGATTTTTAGAAACTTCTTAGCAGTATTTACCATGTGACAATAATTAGGTATTTAAGAACAAATTTTCAAATGAAGGTTTATTAACAAGTCATGATAAGCAAGATCCAGCTTGAACTGACAGGAAAACCCTTCACAATGTGTTCTTAAAATACCCTTCACATCAAACTACCAAGGGTCTTGTGCTTGTTCAAGCCTGTAGTCTCAACCACTTTGTCTCTTGTGAAATCTTTACCCACCCATCTCCCAACGGTTTTTCTAGACTTCCCAATTCCAACAGAAAAGCCAATAAAGGCTACCTACAGGAATATCCTTCCTAAATAACAATTAGCAACTTAAAATTCTTTTAAATAAGACACAACTCATAAAGAAAATCAGTGTCAGAATGCTGAAACATCTAAGTGCCTGGCACCCAAGAGGCATTTAGTCAAACGATATTGAATAGACAATGTTAAGAAAAGAAAAAAAAATTTTAACAACTAGACAGTACATTTGATACAATAACCTATCCCTTTGGCTCTGCTGATGTTTTGGAGCACAGCCATGACTAACCAATTATTGTCTCCCAGTGCAGTGTTCCCTTCAACAATTTATACTGTGATTATGGGCATCACTTCAGCTCATCAAACTAAAACATAAGCCATATTTATATTATATATTAAAATACACACATGCCATGTAAAAAGAAATTTTGATGACTCTAGCATTCAGTCATTTTACTTCTCAAATATACTGAGGTAGCTAGCCAAACTTTACCAGCCTTAAATATACATCTCCCATACTATAATTACTTCACTGATGTGAAAAGTATTTAATACTATCTAGTCAAAAATGTCTTAAGCAACTTCCACGTGCAGTTCATTAGTTCTGATAATGTGGTATTGCTGTACCTTGCACGTTAAAAGTAATCATTCCTTTATGATTGAATGTTCAAACAGATGTATGTCAGTTACACGTAAGAACAGAACTACAACATCAAGTAAGTAACACTGCTTCAAATTACTTATTGGCAAAAGAAACATTAAATCAATAAAGGTAACATCTCTACTTAAAAAATAGGCAGTGGGGTGGGTCACTATCACCTTAGCTAGTTTCTTAATCTGTAAGGAGTTACAGAAACACAAACTGGAAAAGGCCCAATATGTAAAAAGAGAAAAAATATAAAATTGAAGTTGTTCGAGTTAAAGAAGAGTTAGGGAGAAAACCCTAATGGACTCCTGAGAGTTCTGGACCCCCAAGGCTCAGCAGAGCACTGTTAAAATAAGTAAGCCTTCTGACTTCAGAGCGCTCTGCATCTAAAAAGTGACTGTGTTTAAAATCCCAATATGCAAGTTTTAACAATTTTTTAAATTTCGAATTTCCTTCAATAATGTCAAAATCACTTACTCTGGGAAAATTAACTACCTCCCATAGATTTTTACATCTCACACTCTCCCAACCACTTTTTAAAATGTATTTGGCTCATTACTCCAATTATCAGAAAACTTAGGATTGGGGTGGGGGCGACGAATAGATTTCCTGGCTTGGACAACTCAAGTATAACCTTTATGAATCTGAAAGTACCATTTGGTGCTTGAGAAAAGAGAAAGAAATATCTCAGGTGATGAAATTTCCAAAACATACCTAAAACTCTCCACAGCCAGCTTTCAAGAAAATATTTAAAGTCTACAAGCAGAACAGAACCACAAGTCAAACTTCCAGCATCAAGTCCTTTTACCCACACAATTTACACGATTAAAAAGACAGACGAGAAAAAAAAATCAGGACGATTTACTTCAATGGATTTGTTCGATGTCTTAAAAATGAATGAATCGGAAACATCACTGCCTTGAGTTCTGAGGGAGCCTCGCTCTCAGCTCTGCCCCCTATAAAACCTGAAACAAATTCTCCAGGATTTGGTGTTTCGAGGCCAAGCCTGGTCCAAAGGAAGCCTCCCCACTTCTTTCTCCCGGCCTCCCTCCAGGGGTTGGAGCCCAGGCGGCCCGGTGGGTGGGGACGCCGGCTGCCCCCTCCCCGCTCGGGGAAAGTTCCGCCGGCAGCTCTCGGGCCAGGCGGGCCCGCGGCCCTCGCCCGCTTGGCCGCCACAAACACCCCGCCCCGCCGCCGAAGCTAGAGGGTCGCGCCCCCTCCCCGCGCCGCCGCCACAAACACCCCGCCCCCGCGTCCCCGCCACCGCCCTCGCGGAGAGTTAACCCCTCGCTGCCCGCCGCCCGGCTCCGGGGAGGAGGCCGGGCCAGGGGGTGGAGTTGTCGCGTCTCCTCCCGGGAGCGCCCGGGCAGACGCCCGGCTTGTTTACAGGCCCCAGGCCTGGCCGCCGCCGCGCAGGCCCGCACCGCCCGCCTGCCCTCGGCCCGAGCGTTGCGCTTACCCGGAGCAGCCGCGGACGGACAGGTCCCTGATCAGCCGAGGCGGCGGCGGCGGCGGCGGCCCGGGAGGGGGCGGGAAGGGGGTCACCGCGGCGGCCGCCGGCCAGGACTGGCCGGGTAGGGGGCGGAGGAGGGGAGGAGCCGGGCTGCGTCCGGGCCCCCGGCTCTCGGCGCTCTCGCAGCTCAGATCATCCGGGCGTTGGAGCGGGAGGCGGAGAGCGGATCCCGGAGGAGGAGGAGGAAGAGCCGAAGATTCATCTCTTTCGCGCCCCACCTGCCTGACGCCCCCCACCCCCCCTCCCCAACCACCGGTTCCTGAGCTGCAGCCGCCCGAGCACCCGAAGCTGCGGGCCAGGCTGGCGCGGAGACCACTGCTCCCTCTCTCCCGCGCGCGCTCCCGCCCCTAGAACCGCCGCCGCCGCCGCCGCCGCCGCCGCCGCCGCCTCGAGCGCGTCCCCGCGCAGGCGCGCTCACGACGGCGCCGTGCTGCCCCTCCCCCACGCCTCCGCTGGCCCCGCCTCGCCCCGCCTGGTCGGCTCAGTTGCAGCTAGAGCTACGGCGCGGCGGTGCAGCTGGAGAGACCCGGATGTCGTTGGGCAGGAACTGCGGCGCGGGCCAGCGGGCGGGGGGAGGGGAGGACTCAGATGACGTCACTGCCCTACCCAGCTTCTCTCGCCGCAGCTTCCTCGCGGTACCGGCCCCAGACCGAGGCCGAAGGGAGCATCCGAGTCCCGGATCGGGACCGGGGCCATTATGCCCTTCCGCTACCACCTGTCTGCGAATACACATCCCACGCCTGCAAAGACGCGGTTCATAGAGGCCCAAGGGTCGAACCCCTGCTTTCGACTTGCCTCGGGCTCAGTCGCGGCCTGGTCGCGGCCTGGCTGCCGCGGATCAAACGCACGTTTGATGTCAGGCCGCTGCCAGACCCTCTCTCCCAAGGCTCCACGCCTCCGGAGCCATCCTACCGTCAGTGACCCCGGGAGGCCCACGCAGGTGCCCCAGCCACGCAGCTCGCATCCCGAAGGGCAGCAACACATGCAACCTTACCACCACCCACCCACACGCGAGTGCAACTGATACATGCATGAGGCACATGCTCCGAGTTTCCGGCAGGTTTTCTGTCTGTAGCTCAAGGGATTCCGCATTGTATTTATTTGCTCCTGTTAGACAGTCACGTGATTCTGTCACAGGGGACCTCTAACGACCTCCAATGAGGTTAAAGGAACGAAGGCTTTTTCAAAATCTGGAGAATAATTAAAAATGTAACAGCTGCTTTTACTAAGAGAAATTTGCTAAACCTAATTGAAACTGCACGTGAGGGCAGCCGAAATCCAGTTTAGCTAGCTAGGCTATGGAAAACCCAACCCACGTTGTTTGCAGACACCGAGGATAGAATGACAAACCCTAGGCAGCCAATGAATCAGAACTGGGAAGCAGTACATCACCAGCATGGTTTCCCATTGGTTTGGGTTCCTTCCCCTCTCATGTCAGAGGCTTAACCTGTTCAGGGATTTGACCAGCACATTTGCAGGAACAGTTGTTTAAAAGAAAAATTCGTATTTTAAAAAGATGCTCTGGTATATACAAAGAAAAACTAAATATTTCATTATAGGAGGCAGGTACTTTAAAAGAACTCCTGAAAATACTAACCAAGTTGTGTTCAGTCTGATAAAAAGGTAAATTTGTGATGCAGCCTCTCCATTTTATCCCAGGAGCTTGTCCCCTGCAACTTTGTATCTCCTAAAAGCACTTTGTTGCCTCAACTCTTATATCAAAAGCAGCCTATTTATTCTGTCTCTGTCATTTAGCAAACATTTAGCTGCTTTTAAAGCTGTAAAAGCTGGCTCCAGTTTTTTCAACATGACTTTTTGGGGGAGGGTTCTGTTTCTATCACTTTTAGGCCTGGGATCCAACAACGGGATCAAACAATACCACCAAGTGATTGCTGACAGGCCAGTTCTTCAAGGAACCCCAAAATTACTCTACCCAATATTTCTGGGGTTAGGATTTCTCACAGTGATATGAAGAGGAGTAATTTCCAGGTATACAAAGTAAAAATAAAGTTCACTTATTCATTTGGTCCCAGTATCATCTGAGGACATATTCCCTAATTACTTCTCCTCACACTTGCCAAAAAAAAAAAAAAAAAAAAGGAAATTAGATCAAAGATCTTTGAATCTCTGCCTTATTGGAATCCTGAATACTTCAGACAAGTAACAGCATGATTAGCATACTAGTGGACTCATTACTATTCTGAAATAGAAAAGCCTATGTGGCAACCACTATTTGGAGTGCCTTAGAAAACAAATGTTTTAATTCATAAGACAAAGCCTGGGTCACCAATAGCACTGTTGAACCACAGGGAGCTTGAAGATTTTGCCTGTCTTTCTGCTTCCTTCCTTTAGGTTTTCATATATTTCTTGTCTCTCCTCTATACTTGTAGGAGACTCTAGGTCAATTATAGCAGAAGAGGTAGAAAAATAGGAAATATGAACATAAAGAGATTTTTAAGGAATCTGCACAGTGTACCACAGGTTGCCAATTAAGCTGCACCTTCCTACTGTTTCCTATTTCTGAATACAGCTTGCAGGGACACTTTGGTATGAACTAGGAAACTCATGGGTTATATGATTAACTTTTTAAAATTTGAAACAAAGATATCTTAATACTGTTTAAATAAATATGCTTGATATCACAATATCCCCTTCCTTATTATTATACTAAATATTATATTCCCTAAATATTATATTAAATATCCCCTAAACATTATGCTAAGGACAAAAAATTATTTCAAAGAGAAGGAAATGACATTGAAAAAACAGAGTGAAAATTTTCTTCTCTTTTGAACTACAAGGACTTGCCTGGGCTTCCTACACATATTTGGGATGTTCATGGTAAGTTTTTACAAAATATCAGTGAGAATATATTGCCATGATTGTATTTCAGTAATTTTTATAGGTATGTTATAAAACTATTCTACTCTGCTTTGGAAATTTGTTTATATTTAAATTACCAAAGAGGAAGAAGATTTTCTGGAAGATTGGCTTTCAAGTCCTGAATTTAATGGTATGCCATCAGCCCTAGTAACTGGGAGGCTTGGGGTGAGGACAGGTGGTAGGAGTCTGAAACTTAATCTGGTCGGTAATACTTTCTCCTCTTTTCCTCCGCAATCATGATTTTTTAAAAAAAAAAAGTTTATGTTTTTTGGTTTTTGGTTTTTTTTGTAAAACCAAATTACCACTGTGAATCCATCCAGGAGAGTCACCCTTGAGACAGTCTTGCTTGGGCCTCTCAAAATGATCTCAGCAATTTAAGTGGCCCCTCAGGGGAGTACCTGAGACTCCCCCTCACCTGAGTCATCCATTCATTCACAGTGAAGCCAGTCACTACCCAAGAGCCACAAAGCCAAGCAGAACATACATTCAACTCTTTCTTCCTCCTCCTTCAATACCTGTTCCATGTTTTTTTCTCATAAACACCCTCTTCTTCTGTCCTCCTCTTCTCCTTTTTCTCCTTATTACACTTCTTCCCTTCTTCTGTTTACTTTTTATCTCCTTTGCCCTTCTTTTCCCCATTTTTCTCTTCTCACTTTTCCTTAGCTTAGTCCGAATTACAGCTTCTGCTACCCACTTTCTCCTAAAGCAATACATATGAGCAGATAGTGCCCCTACACTAATTTTGTTGGTGGGGGGGATACCCCCCACCTGGTCCTCCTTCCTCCATCCACCCCTACCATATCAGGTCATGAAAGGACTGTCACAGAATGAAAAGGATTAGAGAATCTTGTCCTGTGTGACATCACTGAGGCAGTCCCATTAGGGTGGGGCAGACAGGAGCCAGCAGTCTTGTGCTGCCACTATGGCTCCTCCTGGGACCTGAGAGAAATGTGTGTGGCCCACTGTGAGCACCAGAGGTCAAGCTCTGGATAAGCTTAGAGTAGGCTCTCGCCTCAAAAAGAACTATGGATGGCCACAGCCCCACAAACACTGATGTGGATCTTGTCAGACAAGTTCATCTGTTCAACAGCTGGTTATTGTGTACCAGGCACTGTGCTGGATGCTAGGGGTAGTTAATGACATCAGTGGGCAAAGTCCCAGCCCCCAAGGAGCTGATATTATAATGAGGGATACAGACAAAGAAGTAATGAAATAAACAAGGAAACTTATGATTGTGATCAGTGCTGTGAAGGAAATAAGTAAGGAAATAGACTGGGGAGATGACTTAAAACAAGTATACAGAGAAGACCTTTCTTAGAAGGTGGACATTTGAACTAAAAGATGAGGAGTCAGCTTTGTAAAGAATCAGGGAAGAGCTTTAGAGGCAGAGGGATCAGCATGGGCAAAGGGCCTGATGCAGGAAAGAGCTTGGCAGAAAAGTTGTCTACAAACCAAAGAAGCGCAGCAAAGCCAAGCATATATTTTCTAAAGTTGCTCAAGTTTAGAATTTTAGCCTAGGATATTTGGGACAATTAATCCAATTTACAATTAGGAAACTGCCTTGAGTAGAGGGGCACAATCCATACAAAATAACTTAGTGAATTGGTCTGGTCCCAAAAGCAAAGCAGCTTAAGAAATCAAAATTAAAAATCAAAGGACTTATATTCAGCTATTGAAATTAAGAAGCATTCCACAATGCCAGAGAGAGGGCCCTTCAGACAATCCAACAGCAGTCAGAAATAAATAAACTAAGTTCTGAAAAAATTCTTTTTCTCCCACTATAGATAGCTATTATTAATGAGTAAAGACTAACAAAAATTTGGATTTCTCAAGAACAATTTTTCTGGGTGTTTATTGTTCATTGTGGTCATTACTAAAGATCTCAAACTAAAGTGTACTTTTGAAAGCTGCAACACATTTTGTATCCTTAATAATAGTGGCCTGGTTGAAAACCAGTGATGAAATGACGATCACAATAAATGCTTCTTTTCTGTATCTCGCTTTACAGTTTACAAAGCCCTGTTACTGAGACCAACCAATTTTATTTTTACAACAACCCTTGGCAAAGCAAGAACTGTTCTCATCCTTTACAGAAGAGAAAACTGAATATCAGAGACCTAGCAATTGCTCGGGGTCACCAGAAGGAATGACTGGTACCCAGTTTTTCTCCTGTATCCCACAGATCATCCCTGGCTTTTACATGCCACTAATAAATGTAACAAGGAGAGTCAGGAGTGGAAAGAGCATGGACTTAGAGTCAGCGGTGTATGAAACTGGCTTATGCTGGCTCATGAGAACAGACTGTTAAATTTGTAGGAATTTTGCCAGTCGTTTGTTAAACACAGCCACCGTGAAAAATTAAATTATATAAACCTCCAATTAAATAAATTTTAAACAAAGATAATATATATTAAAAACTCATCACTTCTATATTATCTTTGTTTTACTATAATCTATGCTGTTAATGTACTTATGTGTACTGTGTCTGAATGGTAGAAATTCTCTGTGAAGTATTACTGCACATCTCTTTCCAATTCCACATTCAGTGATCACTTTGGGAGCTTGAACTTGGTTATGGACAGAGTTTTTACACAATGGAAATCAGCAAATGTCACAAATTAAGGCTTAATTTATTGCTTTGTTGATGGTCTAGACTTAAGATAGTGACAGAAAAACTACTAAGAATGCGAATTAAACCTAAAAGGCACATTATGTATGTAACTGTTACACAGTGAATGGCACAAAAACATCCAATTCAACAAACAGGTCACTCACATTATTGGCAAGTAAGTTCCCGTATGCATCTTTGTTGTTTCACTTTTATCTTAAATGAAAATATTAACCAACAGTCATGTCAGAACTACATTTGGAGAGCTGGTTGTTAAACATTTACCAAGACACCACTGGATCTGTTGCACTGTGCCAACTGGGCTACTTATTGGCTCTGTGACCTTAAGCAAGTCATTTACACTATTAGCTTTGATTTCATTCTCCACGAAATACCTCCTCTTGGGGTGTTTTGTGCGATTTAGAATATGTGAGGCACTTTTGACCACCACATCCTTCTTTCTCCTCATGGGCAGATCCTTCTCTCGCTAGAGCATGTGAATGGATATGTGCTTTCTCAGTTTCCCTTGTAGCCTAGAACAGTAGCCCAGCCTATATGCCAGTACACCATGGTATATCTCATATGGGTTATAGATGTGACAATGTATTGATCACTTAAGCTTGAAACATTTGAGTGAGGTTCAGCTGCTGAAACCTGAGATGATCCCATCTCCCCACCCACCCACCACTCTGTGTCATAAAAACATTTTTTTTTAAATATGTATCATGCTGTGAAGAAGTTGGGTAGCACTGACTTAAGGTATGGATGTGGGATGCAATTCTGACCAATGGAACCTGGGGAAAAGTCTTGGAGGGGATGGATCGTAGGATGATTTTCCTCCCTAATAAAAAGAGTCACATGAGAGAATGTATCTTTCTCAGTCATACATTGTTATGTTTACACATGAGCCTGGAGCTCCTGGGCCATCTTGCAAAGAACCGATGTAATAAGGAGAAGGCAAATGATGGCAAAAGTCTGGATCCTGTACATTGTTGAGCCATTGAGCCATTCCTGCAATTGTCTACCTTGGCAACCTACACTTAGCAGGGATAATAAATATTCCTCATTGTGTAATGCACTTTTATTTTGTATTCTTATAGTAGCTAAAAGGAGTAGAAGAGCTGGTATATCCCCAACAGACACCTAGTGAGTGCTCAGTAAGGTTAGCTAATCACCAGATCGGATCCTTTGCCTATAGAAAAGCTGCACAGTCCGATGTAAACTTATTCTTTAAGCATTTGAGGGATTTGTCCAGTACTTAGATTCACTTTTAATCTTTATTTTGATTCTTTCTTTAAAATGTCTTAAATTGGATACTAAAAGCAGTAATTGAAAAATGAAGTCATTTTACGCTTGAGAGCAATTAGACACAGAGGTGTTAATGTGAATTTTCTTTTCTTGAAGGGTCTTGACAGATTGGAGATCTATCACATGAGAAAGTCCCTTCATGTTCTGCAGAGTAGAACTAGAACCAATGCATGGGAATTACAGAGAAGACCACTTTAGTTCAAAATTAGGGGAAGGGAATGAACTTGAACTAGAAATGTGCTGAACTCCACACCAGGCCCCTCATGGGTGTTATTTAATTCTCAAAATAACCATGCAAAGAAGAATCTATTTTTCCATTTTATAAAAGAGGAAACTAAAGCTGAGAAAAAGAGATCCTTTATAGACCTGGGACCTCTGATTTCAAAGTCCTTGCTTTTTCTATTGCAGAAACAGACTGGGCCTTCCTGAGATGACTTTCTTTCTCCTTGAGGCCCTTTCCACTGCATTTTCCTATCCAAGAAAACAGAGCAATTCCAACAATGGTGTCCTTACTGAAGATGTCTTAGTAAGATGAGAGAGGTGTTATATTGCATATTATGCAGAAAATATTTCCAAGCTCCATGTAAAATCATCACTTATCTTAGAGTTTTGCTTCCAGCTGTCACCTCTTCCATTCTCCTGCTTTCTCCACTCAAGGAAAACAGCTCTCTTCCCTTCTCCTAAGACACTCTCCTTTCTTTTGGGCATACTTCTTACAAACTCCACTTAGCAAGACCATAACTAATGTAACACCCATTGACCCCCACCCCACATGTCCCTGGAGAGCCACTTCATCCCACAATTGTTACAAACGAGGCAGAGGACACCGTGTAGAGTGAGAAGAATTCTGGCTAGCATCAGAGACTGAAAACTCAAGAGACTGGAGCCAGGTGAACTGTTAAGCATGAGACCAGGCTGGGTATAACACAATAGGCAGTGGTGAGAACTGTGGAGAAGGAGAACATATATATTCCATTAGAAGACATCCAAAACAATAATTGTTCAATGTTTTAAACATGTTGGAGCCAAAGAGGACATGCCAAAGCCTATCTCTGCTCTGTCTAGCCTATAGACAAATTATTTAACCTCTCTCAGCCTTGGTTCCCTCACCTGGAACACGGCAATAATCACGTTGCAGAGACAGATAAGATCCTATACTTAAAGAACCTGCCACATGGCCCTATACCATGGTGCGTAGACACACAAGAAAATGTAACATTTACTGTTAAGCACATCATGTGGTATTGTTAGTAGTAACAACATGTTATCCACCCAATGTTTTATCTCTCCTACAGGCCTAGATACATGTTCACACTAGAGTTGCCAGTTACAGGGCTGAAATCTTTATCCTCAAGACTTGTTTTAGCTTTCAGTTTTTTGCCTTAGTGAGGCCTATGGAAATGTATGTTTGACCTATGACAAGGATCCTCTGCTGGAATATTCTGCCTCTCCCACCAACATTGACCCTTTTTGTGTGAGTTTCTCCTTCCTGCCACCTGCACCAAAGGTAACCATTTGGTTATAAACCTAAACACTATATTTCTCTTTATATAGTGCTTCAAAAGGACTCCAAGCCCTAAAATACATGTGTTATCATATTTATAATTTGTATATTATAGATTTGAGTCACCATACATTTTGTTGTATTCCAGGTATGTATTCCAGGAATATGCCAGGCACTGCTCTAGACCCTGGGGATACTGTGGTGAAAAAGAGAGGCAATTTTCATGGCACTTACTTGGGGTCAATAGAGCACAAGTAAGGTCATTGCAGAGGGATAAGTACCATAAAGGATGTAGAGCAGAGTATGATGTGGGCAGGCAATATGGTAGAGAGGGCAAAGAAAAGAGCCTGTTAGAGGAGGTGGCATTTGTGCAGGGAGAATGACAGGAAGAAGTCACCATGTGAAAATCTAGGGGAAGCGTGTCCCAGACAAAAGCAAAGGCCCTGGGACAGTAGAGAGCTTGTCAAGGAACAGCCAGAACTCTAGGATGTCTAGGGCCTGATCAAGGAGGGACAGAGGGCTGTATAGGCAAGGTGCCTTTAGGCCACAGTAAGGACTTTGATTTTATTTTAAGTTCGATGGAAAACCACTGGTGGTTTTTATGCAGGGGAGTGATGTGATCTAATTTGTTTTGCTCTTGGTGCAGTGTGGAGAAGCGCTTTTAGAAAAGCAAAAGTGGAAGTAGAAAACTCCTTTCATGTCAGTTTCATAAATCCTTAAAGAGGAAGTGAAATTAGCTTTCAACTTTAAATGGCACAGAGTGATTACATTTTGGTGGTAGGAGTATGGTCTTTTAGAGAGCTCTTGTTGCCGGGCTTTATGTTTTCATTTTCTGAGAACTATACTTAGATATTTTTACCAATGACTCATCGAGTAACCTTTCTTTGTAAGTTTAGTGAAATGTGGCAAGGAGTACCTTGTAGGAAAGGCCAAGTTAAGGATAGGTAATTTCAGGTGAATACTTAGTGTCCGCAAAAATATTCTCCAAAAATCTCACTGTTCTCTCCCTCTCTACTCACGACTCTCCCAACACACATTTGAAGGCAGAAGACTAAAATTCTACTAGTTAATTTATACCTTGTGCTATCCAGGAAGGATGATAATTTAGGTGTCCCTAACCTAAGGCAGACATTTACATCTTAATTTGAAATTTTTACATCTTTTATGAAATGAAGTTTCAATATTCTAGACACAAGTTGCCTTGACATGCACTGGGGAGAATGAGGTAAAAGAAATTTAAGGAAGGGTTTAATAAAGACCTCAATAACACCAAAGATGAATTCTACCTCTTCCATAGCCATGCCCAGGGTCAGCTTTGCTCGTGGAACTGTGAAAGTGATACATACATTTCACATGTTTATTCTTCATATTGGCTCTTGGGTTTTATTCATTTAGTTTAATGGTCATATATTGGTAGTCTTCAAAGCAAACCTAGCATAGACTTTTGGGAAAAGATGACAACTAATTTTATGTTTAATCTTATAACTAGTACATTAAAGATAACCAAGAAATATTTCATAGTAAAAGTTATTATGACTATTACATTGCAACCGTAGAATTAGTAGTCTCTACACTGGTGTGCCAAATTCAGCCTAAGTACTAAATGGTATAAATGATAAGTACTCACCACTGGAAAGAATCATTCAAAACCAAGCAATTATTAAGAACCTACTATGTGTCAAACACCATTAAACATGCAGAGGGATGCAAATAATAGCTGCCATAATGTACTCAAACCTCTTATTTACCAGACTCTTAAATATGTCATAGCTGTTCCATCAAAAATATCTATTAGAAATAATTTATTGTTCAAATTACATTTTATGACAATTATAAGTTCTTGAAAGAGATATTTAATAAAATATATGAATCTGTTCTCTTAAAGAACCATGTGTACATCTCCCGGGGGTCAGTAAAAGTACTGACCTTTGTCCAAGTAGGCAAGATACAAAACTCTTTTGTGTTGTCAGGCACAACAAAAGCATGGAAAGGTTAAAGGAAACAATGTGAGTACTTGAAACATGTGATGCCAAAAGAAAAATCTTGGCTTGATATAAAATACCAGTGACTTATATGGCCTGGTGAGTCATGTGTATCATATCTGGGTTATGTACCCATAAACATTGGCTTAAAGGCAGTCAGACTATTTAGACTGTCATCACTAAACTCATCATCACATGTCAGTCCTGTCTGAATTCAAAAGCGAAAACTGAAATACATAAACACATGGAATTGACAACATATAACATTTCTGCTGTCCTATGCTTAGATTCCCAAAGGCAATGTTACAAAAGGGTGTTTAAAAGCCCAAGATTGTAATTCTGTCTAATTTGGATTAGATAAAGCCTTCTTGGTTATTTAATATTTGTTTGAAAGCTGTTAAGGGCAAGAACTTTCACTGACTTCTCAATAAAAACTCTAGATGATGTAAATCATAACCCTCCACTTATGAAAAGAATTTAGTCAAACACTAAGTGTAGAATAAAAACCTAATATGTGTCAAACCGTATTAAACATGGCAAGAGATGCAAATAATAGCTACCATTTATTGAACACTTTCTGTTTTCTAGAATCTTTATTTCTATAGTATTTAATTTAATCCTGACAATATTCCCTCAAGATAGTTGTTATTATTATATTTTACAGATGAGAAATAGAGGCTTAAAGAGGTCTAAGTAACTTGTCCAAATTCATAGAGCATTTTATCCACCATGTGAGTGGATAAAATTTGAACCTCATGTGACTGCATTTTTTTTTTTTTTGCTGTTTTTTACAATGCAAAACATATAATCTTGGTGTCTATTCATACATCAGGCTATACAATGAGCCTCTGGCCTGAGGAGTCAGAACACAGGGTTTAGTCTTGACTCTGATGCTATGCTGCTGTGTGCAATCCAGAAAAGGCACTCCAAATTTTTGAATTTCGAGTTTCCACAAATGTAAAATAAAGGTGTTGAACAAAATAATCTTCACAGTCCCTTCCAGCTTCAATATTCCACATTCTAGCAAGGAAAAAAACATTGACTCTAGAAATGGGCATCTATTTCCGCAGACTGGTAACAGTAATCCACATTTCTTTAGGGGGAACCACATCTTCCTCTCTCTCAGCATTATTCCTTCCTCTGAGCTCTGAATCTGGTACGAGTTGGGGCACATGACCTTAGTGGACCTAAATCCTGGAATTGCTTGGGAGACATTAGAGGAAAGACATCCTATTTCTCTGTGATTGTTAGAAGTAAAGGTGATATGAGTTTGGAGCTTCTAGGGAGTGTGCCCAAAGCCAACTCCTTTTCTGGAATGTTCAGTTTCTTGAGACAATAAATTCTCTGTTCTGTTAAGTTAGTTTAATTGGGGTTTCTGTCTGTTGGTTCATAGATGTCATGATAGAGGTAATCCTTGAAGGATGGGTTAGATTTTCATTAGGAGAATATTTTCTGTGGAGAGAAAGATATGCCTAGAATCCTTGAGATGGGAGTGACTCCCTTATCTGAATTGGAAGCAAAGTGTGAAGAGGCAGTTAAGATATCTAGAAGGAAAAGTAGTAGAAGACCAAATTGTCAAAGATTTTGAAAACCTCCAGGAGGACTTTAGACTTAATGGTTATATCAGATTTACTTTTCAAAAAAATTCCATCTCTCCTCACCCAAACCTTGCCATTCTCCCATCAAGATCTTGGACAAGTTTTTGCAACCGCCTCAACAAATAGGATGTGATTAAATTGACACTGCATTACTTCAGAGGCTAGGACATAAAAGGCAATACAGTTTCTACTTGGTTCTCTCTCTTTCAGGACACTTACCCTTAGAACCACACCACCATGTTGTAAGGAAGCCCAGTTAGCCTGGAAAGGCTGTGTGTAGATGTTCTAGTTGACAGCTTGTGTAAAAAAGAATTTGGCCCTTGTCCTCAGTTCCTGGGAAATAACTTCTAAAACCCCGGAATTTCCCAAGGGATAAGAGAGTCTTTGTTATTTGTCATGTTCCCTGATAGCTTTTACTGATGAGGTGACTAATGTTGGGTCTCTAGACAGTTTAAACAAGCGACATGACTCAGGATAGAAGCTGTCCATGCCAGCAAGACTGACCATTTGATTTAAAGGTTGGGATTGAACTGAGTGATATTAACCCAACCTATGGGAAGGGAGGGAACTGGAGATTGAGTCACATGGCCAGTGATTTAATTAATCATGCCTATGTAATGTACTCCTAATAAAAACTCTGCACCCTGAAGTTTGGGTGAGTGCCTACAATTGGCAATATTCTGCATATTTTCACACATTGACGTGCTGGGAGAGTGGCATGTCCTAATTCCTAATTCCGTGGGGAGAAGATAATGGAAGCTTCATATCTGGAACTCTCCTAAACCTCACCCTGTGCGTCTCTCCCTTTGGCTGGTTCTGATTTGTATCATTTAACTTAATCATACGCATAGCACTTTCCTGAGTTCTGTGTGTCATACTAGTGAATTATCCATCTTGATGGGGTAGTGGGAACCCCTGAGTTTGTAGCCATCTGGTCAGAAGTGAGGGTGGCCTGGAGATCCCCAAACTTAAAACTGATATCTCAAGTGAGGGCAGTCTTATGGAGGACTGTGCACTTAATCTGTGAAGTTTGGCCCAACCCTGGGTAGTTGATGTCAGAAGTCATTGTACAGCCGTAGCTAAGGTTCAAGCTGACAGCAAGAATCAACCATCGGACGTGTGAGTGAATAAGCTTTAGCTGATTCCAGCACCCAGCCATCAAGTTATTCCTAGCCTTTGGGCCTTCCAGCTGATGCCCTAGACAATGTGGAGTATCATCCTCACTGCATCCTAACATTTTATTTGAGGTGTGTGCTGGGCAGATAACTTGTTTAGGTGGTAGGTCTTTAGATCAAAGGATCAAAGGTACTCAAGGAGCTATGACCAAAGAGCCATAACAAGTAACATCATCCATCCCTAGAGGTGATTCAGATGTGAAATCCTGGACTTTAGACCTGATGATGATGCCATCATGGTATAAGATTTTAGGGGTTCTTGGCCAAGAGGTTAGGGAATTTTGCATATGGGAGAGTGCAAAATACTATGGTTAGAGGTTGGACTTTGACAAATTGTATTTTCCCAAAATGGCCAGATTAATATTTCTTGTCCCATGTGTTCTTCCAGAACCTTTCCCCCATAAAGAGTCCCTTTTCCTTGAAACTAGGAATGCTTTTGTAACTGCCTTAATAAGAGAATATAACAGAAGTGACTCCATCTATTGATTAAAATGATAATAGGTTTTAGAAGGTGCTACAGGATGACAGTGAAAATGGTGGAGTGAGGACCTCTGAAAATCTTCTTGTTGATAAAAGCAGTGAGAACATTGGGAAGATTCTCAGAATCTATTTTTTCAGGGCTCTGGAAATAAACCAAAGTCTTGCAACAATCTTGGAACATTTATTCAAGAAGAATTATTGAATCTTGGTAAGAGCAGTGAACTGTGTGGTGTTTTAACTTGCTCTATTCCAATTCTCTCCTCTCCAGCTCCATGATAACCTTGAAAACCAACGGCCATGCAATCACAGTGAAAATCAGCAGTCTGACAACCACTGGAGGGGGCTTTGTAGATGTCATTAAGTTAAGTATATGGAGATGGGAAGATTATCATGGATTGTCCTAGTAGGTCCAATGTAATCACAAGCATTCTTATAAGAAGGAAGCAGGAGGGGCAGAATCAGAGAAGGAGGTGTGATGATGAAAGCAGAGGTCAGAGTGATATGCAAAAGGGGTCACAAACCAGGGATTCAGGTGGCCTGATGGAAAAGGCAAGGAAACTGATTCTTCCCTGGAGCTTCCAAAAGGAACATGGCACTATAGACAGGTGTTACTATTTCTGACTTGCAGAACTGTAAGGTAATGAATTGATGTTGCTTTAAGACACTAGTTTATGATAATTTGTTATAGCAGCAGTAGGCTACTAAAACATATATACTGTACTTCTTTGGGATCTTGGTTTGCTTTTATTGTTATCAGGTGATATTTTCAAACTAATTGAATAATGTCATTTTATTACAGAAAATCAGCTGATCATCAAAATCACTTGGAAAGCTTTTTAAACATAGATTTTCCTGAGCTTCTTCCCCAGAGATTCTAGGCTGGGGATTGTTGTTCTAGAATAAGCACCGATTGATGGGAGAGTCCCCTCTAATAAGGTGGGAGGTTAAAGTGTAAGTGGCAACTTTAAGCTCATTTATGGTTAGGGTATATTTTTAATGTGACTTTTACAAACAGACTGTTTTTTAAAAAACCTAGGACCTGGACTTTTTTAGTATTCAGACCTTTCTTATAATCATCTTTCTCTGAGGAATGAACTTGGATGCAAGAAGGCATCACAGAGGGCAGTTGATTGCAATCCAGAGATGGTTAAAAAAAAAAAAAAAACCTCAGGGGGACTGTGAACAGGTTCTGGCACAGCAGTACCACTGCCACACTGGAGAGGGGACTGTCTTACTTCCCCAGGGCTACCATGGCAAAGTGCCACAAACTGGCTGGCTGAAACAACCAAGATGTATTGTTTTACAGTTTAGCGGGGTCACAAGTCCAGAAGCAAGGTGTCGGCCGGGCCATGCTCCCTCCAAACACAGGAGGGAAGGATCCCTTCCAGGCCTTTCTTCTAGCTTCTGACAGTTCCTTTGTTGTGGCAGCCTAGCGCCCGTCTTTACATGGTGTTCTCCCTGTGTGTGTCTATCTTCCAATTTCCCCTCTTTCCTATTGGACGAGGGGCCCAGTCTACTTCAGATGACCTCAGCTTCACTCATTACATTTTGCTTATTCCCTAATAAGGCCACATTCTGAGCTACTGGGGGTTAGGACTTCAACATATGAATTTTGGGAGGACAAAGTTCCACCCATAACAGGGATATAGTTCTCAGGAAACTGAAACGAGTCTTGTCAAGGAGGTGGGCAGAGTAACAGTGACAGCTACCTTTTATCCTCACAGGGACTCGCCAAGGTAGGTGTCTTTATCTCTGCCTCAGAGATGGGAAACTAAGGCTGAGATGGGGCGAGGCAATCTCTCCACGTTCACACGGTTAGACAGGGCCAGAGCGGGATGCATAGCCCGGTGTGCCTGGCTCCAAAGCCCAAGCTTCTAATCACTTTTCTCTGTCATTTCCAGGAATAGTCAAAAGAGCAGAAGGCCTGGTTTCTAGGCTCAGCTCTGCCACATAATCAGCATGAGACATTCAACAAATCATTTAACTTCTCTAGGGCTTCGTTTTCTCTCCAGTAAAATGAGCCTAATAATAAAATATGGGGAAGCACAAGTACTTCATAAACTGTAAAGCATTCTGCCAATGTAATAAATGTTATTAAGAGCAGCATCAGCATAAGGCAAAGACAATTAACATGTTCTCAGTGGAGGATGATGCTATATTTATGTTCCCAGGTTCTTAGAGTTTGTGTTGCTTTTACGACCATCCACCCTCCCTGTGTGGGCCTTCTCACAGTCCATACACCTGTCTTCTGACCTTTCCCCCAGTACAGGCCTCCTGCCTTGAGTAGACAAGTGAATTCTACACTCCTTTTTTTTTTTTTTAAACCAAGTTTCCTAAGGTAAAATTATTTTGAGACAGTTCTTTTGGCAATTGTGAAAAAAATGTAGAATCTTGGTTCAGGCTGCTATAACAAAGTGCCTCAGACTGCACAGATTATAAACGACAGAAATTGATTTCTCAGAGTTCCAGAGGCTGGCAAGTCCACCAAGATCGAAGCGCCAGCAGATCAGATGTCTGGTGAGAGCCTGCTCCCTGGTTCACAGACAGCCACCTTCCCACCGCGTCCTACATGGCAGAAGGATTCAGAGAGCTCTGTGGGGTCTCTTTCATAAGAGCACTAATCTCACTCATAAGGACTTCACTCTCACAGCCAAGTCACTTCCCACATACCCTGCTTCCAAATACCATCACTTTCGGGCTTAGGATTTCAACATAAGAATTTTGGGGGATGCAAACAATCATCAGAAAATAAAGTTTGGGTCTCTTTAGAAGTTTGTTAAAACTATTCCTGTCCTTTGCAAGTTGAAGATCTATTACCAAACTGCTAAAAGCAAACACACAACCAAATAAAAAACCAATTAACCCACGGGGCAACTTCACATAAATCTATTCGTTTTTAATTTAGCTTTTGTTTACTTTTTTATACTGGCAAAAAAAAAGCCACTTGCTTACTCTAAAGGGATTAGAAGACACACAATAAATGCAAAGAAAATATCCTTCCCCAATAATCCCATATGCCATATTTCTTTCCAAGAGAAAGGAACTGTTTACACTTTGGTTATCTATTTAAAAAAAATTGGACTTTCACCAAATATTTTGCTTTTTAAATAGCATTATGAGTACTATTTTCACATCTTTCAATATTCTTTAGGAACATGATCTTAATTACTGTGTAATACTCCACGGGTACCGACGTGTTATTACCCACTTAACCAATTCCCTATGGTAGAACATTCGGATCATTTCTGTGTTTTTGCTACACTAAACAGGGCTTAGAAGAATATCCTTTTACTTAAGCATGCACATTTCTAGTTATTCACTTAGGATATGTCCTAAGAAGTGGAATCACTAGATTGAACAGCTTTCTTATATATCAGTCAAGCAGCAGAAATCACTGTCGGATTTTACTGCAATGTGCTGGGCAGCCCACAGATTTGTCAGGAAAATGAGAGGCACAGGCACTGATAACAGGTAGGAGCAGAGAAAGGCGGTGCAGCAGAGTCCCAGCAGGACGCCTTGCATAGCCAGTGAGCAAGGACGCCTCTGTCGGGGCCACTGAGGCCGAATGAGGGCCTGCACTTGCTTCACTGCCACTGTTGGCACTGGGCCTGCACACTGGACCCTGGACATCAGACACCATGCTGGCACCACTGCCCCAGCAGCTCCTGGAAACTAGGTGTTGCTGCCACAGACAGAGGAGTTCTGCTCTCTCCCAGCTTCTCAGCATGACAAGCAACAGACACACAATCTTGGGTCCTTATGTCTGAGTGCCCAAGCCTGGAGACTGGAAATGAGAGTATCTGGTGTTTGCACCTACTGTAGAGAGAAGAACCCTGCCTTCCACCAGTATTTGAAAGGTGGAAGAGCCCACGCACTGCCAGTTTGATGGGTAAAACCCAGCACTTTTGTCTTACTTTAATTTGCATTTTACTTGTTTGCCAGACAGGATGGACATTTTGGATAGAACTATCCAAAAGTTTGTGATTCCTCTTTTGTTAACTGCCTAATCACATTTCTGACGACTTTTCTATTAGAATAGTTAACTTTCTATTGGGGCATATATCTTTTTTGTAAGTGCTTCTTTAACAGTAAGACTACCAACACTTTGACAGCCATATGTGTTTCATCTTTTCCCCAATTTGACCTTTAACTTCATTCAGGAATTTTTAATTTTAGCCTGCTGAAGTTTACCTGTTTTATAAAGTTAAATCTATCACCTTTTCCTACTATGTTTTCTTACTTTGCTTTCAAACTTAGGCCTTCCCTAATCAGGAGTTAGATAAATATTTACCTACATTTTCTGGCTAATCCAAATAAATATAACTTCTAAATCTTCAGGTGAACTGGTCAAACTGTCATAAAGTTACAGAAGAGAGATATCCTAGAGCATGTAAGGGATCCACCAAAATTCAGTAGAGGCAACACAGGAGCGATGTTCTTTCTCCTTTGCTGCTCCTGAGGGCATGACAGAGCCCACTGCCGACACCACACGCCAGAAGTAAATTGGTCAGTTAATAATGCAACCTCCTAGGACCATACTTTAGTCAGCTTAAGTGTTGCAAGAAAGTGAAAAAATAAGTGGCTTCTCATTCAAGTAATGGATTTTTTTTTAAGTATACTACTGTATAACAACCTGACATTTGAGTCTCTATAGCAAAAATTTCCTTTGCTCTCAGAATATGTGTGGATGACCCTCAGGGTGGTGGATGGATGTAGTAAAATATTAAAGAGGATTTGAAGAACATTAATGTGGCCAGAGAAAGAAAGGGAAATATTCAAATATTACTTTTTACTGATCTAGAAGAAGTTGCTTCTGAGTTTCTTCCATGTTGTTGGTGTTGTAAGAGTTGGTAACGTGCTGAATGTGAAGAGCTGAATGTGAAGGTGAGCAAGTATGGGAAGATGCAGCCCACAGCACTCCAGAAAGGCGGCAGAAGGAGGGAAGCATCTGCAGGGAACAGGTGCAGCTTAGGAATGCTGAGAAAGGGGCACAAGAACTGCTTTACAGGATCCGCTTCAGGAACAGTGTGGGCATAGCTGTTTTAATTGCCTCGCCTTCACCCCATTGGTGACAGAGGGATTCCTGCCCTAGGATTACGGGGATGGAGGAACACCTGACACCCAACACTGGACAGATGAATTCAACAGCAGTTTATTAGTCACTTATAGTTACAGCCTGGGGGAGGAGAACACTGCACGTCGTGCAGGGCCACATGGGGGATGCACTTGAGAACAGAATGAACAAACAGGGGCTGTGCGAGGCAGGCTTTGTAGTATCAAGAGGGTGTGGTGCCCCCCCATTCCTGCAGGAGGATGTGGTTGGCTTGTTTGGATAATTCTGCGAGCTGGCAGGGAACTGATTAGCAGGCACTGTGCCTGGTCCCTTTGATAAGGAGGGACCTCTTTGGCTAGAAGACCTTGTCCCCAAGTATAGAGTAGGGAGGGGAACTTGCAGTTAGGCCATTTGAGGACCCCTGGATTTTACAAGATATCAAGACAGTATATAATATTAAGCCTTAATGTCAAGACTTACACCACAATAGCACTTCAGGACGTTGGTTGATGGTGGGCTCCAGTGGTTAGAAGGAGAGAAAATTCTAGGAAAGAAACTCAGGTACTCAGGAGAAGTCACTTTATACTTTGGAAATCAAGGATCTCAAAACAAATTGGCAGAAGCAAGACAAATTGGGAGAGGGGTGGGGTGTGGGCAAAATGGGCAAAGGTCGTCAAAACGTAAAAACTCCTAGTTATAAAATAGTCACAGGGATGTCGTGTACAGCATGGTGATGATAGTTAATAGTACTGGATTGCATATTTGAAAGTTGCTAAGAGAGTAGATCTTAAAAGTTGTCATAAAAAGAAAAAAACTTACCTATGTATAATATATGGATATAGCTGGATGGATGGATGGATGGATGTCAACTGAAGATGTTCCTTGTCTTATGGTGGGCTTACATCCCAATAAACCCACCATAAGTTGAAAATATCATAAAGCAAAAATACATTTAACACATCCAACCTGCCAAAATCATAGCTTAGCCTAGCCTGCCTTAAACATCTCCTAACACTTAATTAGCCTACAGTTGGGCAAAATCATCTAACACAAAGCCTATTTCATAATAAAGTGTTGAATATCTCAAGTAATTTATGAATACTGTACTGAAAGTGAAAGACAGATGGCTGTATGGGTGCAGAACTGTTGTGCATGTATGGGTGGTTCACCCTCGTGATCTCATGGCTGACTAGGAGCTGAGGGTCACTGCCACTGCCCAGCGTCACCAGAGAGGGTCGTACTGCATAGTGATGGCCCAGGAAAAGACAGAAATTCAAAGGACAGTTTCTGCTGAACGCATAATGCTTTCTCACCATCATAAAGTTGGAAAATTGTAAGTCAAACCATCATAAGTCAGGGACTGTCTGGAAACTTAATGTGGCAATCATTTCATAATATATGCAAATATTGAATTGTTACATTGTACACCTGAAATTAATATAATATTATATATCAATTAAAAATAAGAAAAGAGGGAGGGAAGAAAAGTAGGATGGGAGTCAAAAGACTGGGCTAAGAAGAGCTTGTTGCCCCAGATTCACACCCAGGGAACTGAGTAATGGAGACAGCATCTGTCTGAAACCTAACCTGCCCTCTACAAAAAGTATGTACCCTTCGATGAACAATGTACATGCTGCCCTGTGAAGAAAAGGGAAGAGAAAGTGAATTCCATCAGCCTGGTCTCTAGAGACCCACATATCCTGTCACTCAGGTGATGGCAGGCATAGAAAGTAGTCAGAGAAATTTCTGGGGCCTTCCCAGGGATGTTTTGTCATAGTCTGACATAAGGCACTGGGCGGTACTTTCCAAAGAAGCCAGCCCTATCTTCGACACAGAGCTGGCAGCATAAAGTACAACATTATTCAATATTTCATCAAGTATTTGATGTACCCCTACCAAACGCTCAGAATTCTATATCAGGTTTCATAGGACAGAATCCCTTTCCTCAAGGAGTTCCTGATCTTCTTGGGAAAATAACACAATTTTAAACAAAAAAGCACTGTAAGAAAGTGTATAGATAGCTTCCAAGATGAAGAGCATGGAAAATACAATATATTTTTCTTATAACTACAGTAGGTCCTCTCTATCTGCAAGTTCCACATCCACAGATTTAACCAACCACAGATAGAAAACATTTGGAAGAAAAAATTCCAGAAAGTTTCAAAAAGCAAAACTTGAATTTGCCATACACCAGCAACTATTTACATTGTATTTACAACTGTTTACATAGCATTTACATTGTATTTATAGCCGTTTACTTAGCATTTATATTTTATTAGTTATTATAAATAAGCTAGAGATGATTTAAAGTATACAGAGGCTGTGTGTAGTTTAAATGCCATTTTGTATAAAGGACTTGAGAGCATCTGCGAATTTGGGTATCCACAGGGGTCCTGGAACCAGTGTTCTGAGGATACCGAGGGATGACTGTGTACTGCTTATGTTCTACACTTTAAATAACTTACTATACAAGATACATTATGTGGCAAAACACTTTCTTGACCTATGAGCTGAATCTCTCATGTACCCACAAACCAATAATGGCTAAAGTTTCTTATTGCTTTAGAATGTGTCCACTTCAGTCCAAGTACACAGAGGCCCGGTTAAGGCAGGGAAACAGCAGAGAAGTCTCCTCACGCACTCCTCACTTTGTTCTGAGTACACTGTTTGACAGCCTCTGAACCTGGGGGTGTTCAGTCTCTCCAGTCCATCTGCCAACCTTGCTGTGGCTAATCTCCACCCCACCCCAATACACCCCAGAGATATCTGGGGGCAACAATTAGAGGAATAAATTGAGTTTGGGTCATTTGGAGGATGCCAGTTAAATCTAGAAGGTCTAATCCAATTGGAGACTTTCCTAATATATCTTTTCTCATCCCAGCTGAACTCCTGTCCAAGGGTAACATATGAATCCCACTGGGTAGGTTTCTGTCCTTGCTGTCCATAGAACTGAGCGTATCAATGTTAGCCCCAGAGAGTTCTGCCCGAATTCCAGGCCAGTCTTGGTTCCTAAGTCAGTGGTGGGTAGTCTAGGCTGTCCCTCCGTTACCTGTAGGGATTTTAACTACACAAGCCCAGTTCCTGTCTGCAGAGATACTGATTTAGGGAGTCTGAGGCTTGTCCTGTGAAATCTCTATGTGTCGGGGTTGAGATGAAGAATAGGCATCTACTTAACGTAAAGGGAAAACTTTAGACAGTTAAAACTGATTGATAATGTAATCCTTTCTGTGAACTCATAGTTACTGGAAGTTTTCCAGCAGAGGCCGAATTTACAAAGTTATTCCTCTCTCTTCACCATAAAACATAACTATACCCTCAAGCACCTTTCTATATTACCTCATTAATCTGCACAAATGTCCTGTGGGATAGGTGTCATTATTATTCTCATTTTGCAAATGAGAAAAGTGAGATGCAGGGAGTGTAAATGATTTGCCTAAGATCAAATAACCAAGAAAAATGGAGGCAGGACTACTGTGAGGATTATTCCTGATCTCCTACCCTGTGTGGCCTCAATTCTGAAGATATGCCCTGGTCCAGCAAGATGGCTGACAGCCTCAGCCACTTGTCAGTTAGTCCAGGGACCCTTAGATCTAATTGGAGATCAGTCTGAGAAGGGGTGGGGTCACTGGAGCCAGAGATACACTGCTTCAGATTTTCTTTGTTAGTCCTTCCTGCTTCCCCACCTCTGTCTCTTGACTTCTTGACAGTCACTGAGAAAGTGATTGCAACTGTTTATTAAGGGCTTACCGTGTGCCCAGGACTTTGTGAACTGACTTAGATGTTGTTTAATCATTACAAGTATCCCAGCAGGAAGGTGGAAACAGATGTGGAAACTGAGGCTGAATGTCTTGCCCAAGATCACATAGCAAGGCCGTGAATCAAACTCAGATGTATGCATGATCAAAGCCTATCCCCTGCAGGAGGGTTGCTTTCTGGGCTGTGATGTTCTGAAGGGCAGGTAGGATAGACAGGAATTAGTTGCACCTGGGAGTCTCCCACGCTCGCCCTGTGTAGGCCAGTGGGTAATGGCATGGTTAGCCTGAGGGCCTGAGGGCTATTTCAGCCCCAAAAATGACATATCATTGGGGCATCTCCAACCGGAACCATGACCAGATACAAGAGGCTGGAACTCAACTGGCTGTTAAAGCCACAGCAGGCACAAGGTGCAACATGCTGAGATGGAAAGAATCGTGTGTGTGCGCGTGTGTGTGTGCATGCGCACTCATGCACTCGCACACATATGCACATGGTTATATGGTGTAGAGGACAACAGGAGGGCAGAGTTCTGGCCCCATCCGCCACTCGACATTTAAGAAAGTCTAGAGAGGAAACGGAAGACCTGGGGCCTTTTGAGGGCATACTTTTTTTCTATAGATGAAGCAGGCCACCAGACTCTGAGGTCTCCTAAATAGCCTTGAAACCAACTCCCCCTCTCCCCGCCCTCCGGTCTCAAGCACTCTTTGGCAGCTAAGAATCTCCTCAGGCCTCATCCATATCACCAGCCACTCTCTCTGAGGGCCCCGGAGATTCTCAGAGGGGGTCTGGGGTCTGCAGTGCTGGCATGGAGGCCCCTGGGAGGCCACAAGCTTATGCTCCTGGGGTGTCTAAAGGCCACTGCCCTTTCAGGGCTCAGAAGCATAGGGAAATCCTCCCTAGGGCAGTCCGGTCTTCCCTTCTCCACTGGGGTGTACGGCCTAATTTACAATGTAAAGTGGAAAATTGTCTCCATTTCTGGTACTCAGAATTGTAATTGTACTTTGGGTCCTGAAGGGTGCCTTCTGGTGTCCTGCTCTTATGCTTTCTCACCCTGAACGTGACATTTGTGTTTGTCATTCTCTGGCCATACCAACCTCAGGGAACAGAAGCCCTCAGGAACTAGGTGCTCTGGGAGGGAACGCATGATGTCACAGGCCTCCTGAGCAGGCAGCTTTCTTCAGGAGGCTGTTAGTTTGGCACCTGGCTTTGGACTCAGACAGACTTGAGTTTAAATTCTGTCTCTGCTCCCAGGAGCTCTTGGGAAGGTCACATGCTTCTCTGGAAAATGGGGCCACTGACGCCTGCTGTGCAGTGACCTCTTCTAGCAAGTTCCCCACACGGCAGTGACATGATTTCAGTGGCATGGAGAAGGACCCCTGGGCCAAAGCAAGTCCCTCCCCTGCCAACTTCCTGATGTGATCTGGCCTCTACCCACCTCCTCAACCTCAACCAGGAAGAAGGCTCTCACTTTGCTTCCTTGAATAGCACCATGCTTTCTCCTGTAACCGAATATTTGTCCCTGCATCCCCTCTTTCCAGAACATTATTCCCCTCACACCTCCTCCCCGTTCACCTGGTTAGCACCTGCCTCCAGGTGTCCTCGGTCATCTGGAAGAGAACCTTTCAGGGCTACTTTTGCTTGGCCATATCCTTGCTTGTGCTATTATTTTATTAATGTTTATTAATTAACTATACAAAAACTGTAGGGGAAACAAACTGGTTAAAGAATATAAGCTTCATGAAGGTGCCTGTTTCACTCGCTAGTGCCTGGCACATACTGGGCCTCAGTCACTTTGCTAAAAAGAATGAATGAGTGAAGAGGGGAGGGTATAGCTCAGTGGTAGGGTGCATGTCTAGCATGCACGAGGTCCTAGGTTCAATCCCCAGTACCTCCATTAAATAAATAAATAAATAAACCTGATTACCTCCTCCCCACACCAGAAAAAATAAAATAAATAAATAAAAATGATTTTTTAAAAAGAAAAAAACTAGACATTTAAAAAATAAAAAAAAAATTTAAAAAAGAAAGAATGAATGAGAGATGCATTCACTGAACTTAAAGAGACATGTTTATCACAGTGCTAGCGCCCCTAAAAATGTTAAGTTATTCTGACGGCACACAAAGCTCCAGAGTCAAACAAGTCTGGGTCAAACACTTTGAATAAATCCAAGTTAGACAGGTTCCTTTTCTGTGGGACATCCTAGTACCTTCATATGCTAATGTGGATTGTGCATTTCCAGTAGGAAGAGGGTCAAAACCCAACAGGCAGCCACACTTACCACTTGTGCCTCATGGTGGATGAGTTTATTCAAAATCTTGCCCAGGGAGTGGTGATGGGGAAGTAGAAGCTGTGGACTCTTGAAGGCAATGCCCCCAAGCACAGAGCTGCTGGGCTTCTGGAGCAAAATCAAGTCAAGTACATCTTGTATATCTGAGTCAGGTGGGGTGTTCATAACTCACCCGCCCAACAATCTTGACCTGGACCTAAGTTCTCTTTACTGCTGTTTTTACCAAAAGACGTCTTACATTGGCGATGGAGGGATTTTATCTGTTTGTCATCTTCAATAAAAAGTGACTCTGGCAACGTGGTGTAACGCTGATGTGTCCCAAGAAACAGACCTGTTCTCTGTCTGGGTTTGTTTTCTTTTACTGCTTTTGAAATCCAGCATTCCCCTTTTTGTTTCTGGCTTAGCTTACAGGGCAGTACTGGTTTTGCTCAAGTGGAATATCTATTTGGAGTTGACTGAAAAAACGAAACTGGCTAAAAGAAGGGTCAGGCCAGTCCCTTTGTTGTAATTAAAGATAATTACCATAGAAATGAAAGGGTGACACATAAACCAGATGAGTATCCGAACCTGGTTGGTTTCTAGATTCTAAATATTGACTTCTGAGAGGCTGCGTTTGAACACGGGACAACGCTGAAACCTCACAATGGATGCAGCGTGTGAATGAGGTTGAATAGAGCAGAGCTGAAATAAATGTTGGCTTGGATTCCTGGTGCTTCCAAGATGTCCCCGCAGTATCAGGGAGAGTACTGACAGGCAGGGCAGAACTGCTGAGTAGGAAGAGTTTGTCCCCAGCCCTTCTTTTCCGCCTCCAGCTGGGGAACTCTGGCTGCTCCCTCACCAAAGGGGCTGCAGCTGCTTCCCACCTCAGCCTGCCCTAGCAGCTAACTTATCTCCATCCCATTCATTCAAGGTCCTGGTCCTACTTTTAAAACTAGCTGTTGAAAGATGTGACTTTCTCCTACGTACAGTATTTGGATTTTAACATCTTCTGGCTGAAAGCAGGCAAGCCACTCTAACGGTGGGAATCAGGCAGTAGGATGGATAGTTCAGGGCAGACTGTCCTTCAGTTCCCTTCAAGTCCTACACAGAGGCAGTTGTCTGCTCTGGCTCGGTAGAACTGGGCGCAGTTTCAGATCTTTGCCGTGCAATAAAGGTAGGTTAAAGGTCAGCAGGGAACCAAATGGAACCGAGAATAGAGAACAGCACACGGAGATGGCATTTTGTCCATGGATTGGGGATTACTATCCTAAGCAGCCAGGATTTTTCCAGTAGAGTTTTATACAATAAAATAAATGTGTTCTGCACTTTCAGTGTTTAAATAAACATGGAGGATTTATTTCTAGCCATAATGTAAATTGGTGATGTGGAAAGTTATGAAAAGAGAATGCATGCTAAAACTTCAGACCTCCTGGTTTCTGTCACCACTCTCCATGCTTAAACAACACTGATTTCTACATAAATAACTTACTTCTTATACAACATTTGTAAGATATTTTTCTCTAAGAATTTCCTCCCTTTAAAAAAAAAAGGAACTGTTAATGTGAGCCAAAGTTTATGGGAACTAACATGAGTAAACCAAGGGTAAAGTGCAATGTATGTATGTATTTACTTTATTTTATTTTCCCAATTGGAGCTTTTGATTTCCTATATTTGTGTTTAAAACTACAGTTGAACACTGTGACCCAAGATATCCCTTTTTAAAATACACCCTGGAATAGTGACTTTCCAACCTTTGACTTTTACCTGCACTAGTAAATCTATTTTACCTTGTGATCCAACACACACACACACACCCACACACCCACATACAGAACTGAAATGAAAATTTCATTAAACAAAGCTTATTCTTGTTACATGCAATGTACTCTAATATTTTCCATTCTTTCTCTTCTATTTATTTTTCTTTCTTTCTTTCTTTTTAAAATAGACATTACTATGCAACAGCAGTTTGAGACTCATGGTTTGAAAAACATGGCCTTAGAGAAAATCCTGTGCACATATACAAAAATGTTCATAGCAACACTGTTTGAAACAGCAAAAGAAAAGTGGAAAACGCTTATGGCCAAAGATCAACATTGTATATAGAGTAATGGCAGGGGTATAACTTGGATTGTGATATTAGGAAAGAACTTTCTGAGGAAATGACATTTAAATTCAGGCTAGAAGACAAAGCCTGGCAAAGAGTAGACCTTGAATAAGCAAAGAACTTGGCACCCTCAAGGAACTGAAGGCAGCTAATGTGGTTGGGTCAAGGAGAGAGCCACGGGCAAAGGCATGTGATGGGACTGGGATGGTAGATTGGAGATAAATTTTGCAATGCCTCAAAGGCAATATTAAAGATAGTGGATAATTTCAAACAGTAAATGCTAGAGAGAGTGTGGAAAACAGGGAACCCTGCTACACCTTTGGTGGGAATGTAGTTTGGTGCAGCCATTATGGAAAACACTATGGAGATTCCTTAAAAAACTGAAAATAGACTTACTATGATCCAGCCACCCCACTCCTCGGCATAAATGAGGAGGAAACTCTTATTTGAAAAGATATATGCACCCCAGTGTCCACAGCAGCACTGTTTACAATAGCCAAGACATGAAAACAACCTAAATGTCCATTGAAGTTGTGGTATATTTATACAATGGAATACTACTCAACCATAAAAAAGAATAAAATAATGCCATTTGCAACAACATGGATGGACCTGGAGATTGTCATTCTGAGTAAAGTAAACCAGAAAGAGAAAGAAAAATACCAAATGATATCACTTATATGTGGAATCTGAAAAAAAAAAAAAGGACACAAATGAACTTATTTACAAATAAGACAGACATACAGACTCATAGACATAGAAAACAAACTTATGGTTACCAGGTGGTAACCATAAGGAGGAAACAGAATGGGAAGGTATAAACTGGGAGTTAGAGATTTGCAGATACTAACTACTATGTATAAAATAGATAAACAACAAGTTTCTACTGTATAGCACAGGGAAATATATTCAATATCTTGTAGTAACCTGTAACGAAAAAGAATGCAAAAAGGAATATATGCATGTATATGAATGACTGAAACATTCTGTACACCAGAATTTGACACATCATTGTAAACTGACTATACTTCAATAATAATAATAAAAAAAAGATAGTGGATTTTTATCCAAGTGCATTAGGTAGCTATTGAAGGGTTTAAATTGGGAAATGGAATGATCAAGTTTATCTTTTCAACCATTGCCCTGGCTCTTGAGTGAAAAATAGATTAGAGAAAGGATAAGAGAGAAATCAGTTAAGAACTGTTGTAAGTCTTTAGTGGTTTGGACTGTGGTTAGAGTGGAAGCAGAGAGAAGTAGATTGATACAAGGAAGGTTTTAGAGGTATAATCTATAGGATTTGGGAATATGTTATTTGGGATTGAAGTCATGTTTGAAGGAGGGAGGTGAGATTGAAGATAAGGGCTATGTCAATGTTGATGCACCCAGTATTCTCGCAAGAACATCTAAGTAGATGAGATGTCATTTATTGACGAAGACCAAAGGGGAGCACAGCTGAGTGAGTAAAGATTAAGAGTCTAGTTTTGTAAATCTCAAGTCTGAGATGCTTGTGAGCTGTCCAAATAAAGAAATCAAGTTAGCAATTATCTATGCAAAGCTGGAGCTCAGCAAAGAGATCAGACTGCAGATAGACATTTAAGAGTCAGCAGCCTATACAGATGAACTCATTCTGGGATGACAGAACAGAGCACAAGAAGAGACAGCCTAGGATAGAGTTATGAGGAGGCTGGACAATCAGAAGCAGCTTGAGAAGGAGGAATCAGAACAGGGGTCTGTGGAGCTGCGACCACAGGGGTGGTAGTAGGTCAGGAGTGTGGTTTCGTAGGAGACAAGTGAAGAAAATGATTTAAGATTGGTCAGTAATCAACAATGTCAAATGCTGCTAAGAAGTTATATATGATAAGACTGAGAAGTGTCTGCTAGATTTAGTAACATGAATGTCATGGTGACCTTAGCAAGAGTTGTTTTTGTAGATTGGTGGGGTAGAAGAATGAAAGGGGGAGAGGAAGTAGAGATAGTGAGTGCAGATAACTTGTGGACCTTGAGTCGGAAAGGAGAGAAGACAAAGGAGCACAGGCAGAGGAGAATATATAATCCAGGGAGGTATTTCTGTTTGTTGTTTGAGAGGGGAGGATATAAGAGGAGGTTTGGCTGCTGTTTGGAAGGGTTGGGTGGAGACTAAGAGGCTAAAGATGCAAAATAGAGAGGAGGTTAACCACCCGAGCAATGTCCTCAGATGGAAGGCAAACTCTGGATGGCTAAGTGGCTTTGGATCGGAGGAGGGGTGTCTCCTCCATCGTGGCAAAAAGAGAGAGAGAGTCTGTATGTGGGTCCAGGAAATTCTGTGGGATTCATGGTGGGGAGTTACTGTCTGATGAATGCAAAGTGAGTTTTGGATGGTTTGGCTGCAAGAAATAGAATACCCAACCAAAAGCAGCCTAAACAAATTAAGGTTTACTTTTCTCTCTTAATGTAAAGTCCAGGGCTGAGCAGTTAGAATTGTTAGAATTGAATAGCTTTGCCTGAAATGATGAAGCCAGCTTTACACCCTAGGCTGCATTTAATGAACCTATTGTCCTACACTCACACTGAGACAGGAGGGAAGGGGGCAGGGCACAGCCACTCAAGGAATGACAATTTAACACGAAAATGGTGGAAGATTCACCAAAATGGTGGAAGATTCAACTCCCAGCTGGCCTTGAGGATTAAGAGGTTTGACTTCTAGTAGATCTTGAGCTTCGTTATTTGCTCATTGTAACAGCGTGATAAATAACATGCCCACAGCCTTGACAGTCCCAAGCCTAACCACAAAAGGCCAAAGAATGGGCGGTGGCCCAATTCCTGGGAATCCCAGCTCCTGCCTCAGGCGTATGAAGCTGTGTGAGCCCATAAAAACTGGCAACACCACGCCTAGCGGCCTTTTTCACTCCTTCCTCTTTGGAGACGGCCCTCACTCTGTCTATGGAGTGTGTACCTACTTTTACTTTAACCTGAGCACCCATTCCCACACCTCTTTCCTTGCCTTTCTCTTGCCTTGTACTCTATGCGGTATGTATCTCTCTAAATAAACCTGCCTTTACTCAACTGTGGCTCGCACTTGAATTCTTCCCTGCACGAAGCCAAGGACCCACACCTGGCAGGGCATGTCCCAGGGACTCAACCAAGACCTGGGACACGGCCCTCCTCACGTTTTCCTGCATCATCTCGTAAGTAGAAATTCTGCTTTTTGTAGTGTAGTTGAATGGACTTTGTGCAAATTTACAGAAAGTGAGAGAGAAAGCAGGGTGGAAGATAATGGACCCTTGTAAATTCAGGCTTCCTAAAGGATCATTAATGATTGTTGTTAACAAGGCTGCATAGGAATGGTAATGGTACCCCCTGGGGTTGTGCAATGTTGCAGCACTAGTTGCTAAACACATAGTAGAATCCACTATAAATTTCTGCTGGGATAGTCCATGTATAAGAGGATGGTAGGTATAAATAAATTAACAAGGACGTATTTGTTGCTGACAGCTAGTAGGAGATGTTCACTCACAAAATGAGTGTGGATTTAAAATACCCAATAATCTTTTGATAAATGTTAGTGAAAATGTTTTCCTATTAGTCTGGTTGACAAAATAAAACATTAACTCTGACCCATGTTCTTTTTACTCTAAGTTGTATTGTTTACCTGGAAGAAGGCACCATAGAACTTTTCACCTCTACCTCCTTGAAATCCAACAAAATATGCAACTGAGGCATAACTGTAGACACAGATAAAGGAAAGTATTCATCTGACAATTTCTTACTACTGTGAATGGTGAAGATTCAGAGACTAGCTTTGATGCAGGTTGGTATTTGCCAGCCTGCTTTTTACTGTCTTGAATATGAGACAGGAAGGGGGCAGGGCACAGCCACTCAAGGAATGATACAGCAATTAACATCAAAATGGTGGAAGATTCAACCCCCAGTAGGCCTTGAGGCTCAGGATGGTGGGAGATTTGATTTCTAGCAGCTCTTGAGCTTCATTATACGCCCATTGTAATATATTTACACAGTGAATAACATGCCCATAGGCGCCATGACAGTCCCAAGGCTAGCCACAAAAGGACAAAGAGTGGGAAATGGCCAACTTCCTGGGAATCCCAGCCCCTTCCCCAGGCCAGTTAGACTGGTCCTTCCACTTATTAGCATATGAAGCCACCAAGCCCAGAATGCCTCGCCGCCACCAGCCACCGCTGCCCCCTTTCTCTCCCTCTTCAGAGAGGGCCCACACTCTGTCTCTGGAATGTGTACCTACTTTTGATCTGAGCCCCCAACCCCCACACCTGGTGGCCTTTCTCTTGCCTTTCAATGTATCTCTCTGAATAAATCTACTTTTACTGTGGCTCGCTCTTGAATTCTTTCCTGCATGAAGCCGAGGATCCACACTTGGCAGGGCACATTCCAGGGGCTCAACCGAAGTCTGGGACATGGCCCTCCTCACTCCCCACATCCGTTTTTCCTGCATCAAATACACAAATTCTAAGATAGAGAGAAATTCTGGAGCCTTGCCATGGGTAAAATAAGGTACACCATCTTCAACATTTCTTCTACATCATTAAATGAAAGTTGTCATTACTCCCACTGTCACACTCTACAATGTATTTTAATTCAAAGCATCCTAATATAAGCCAAATGTCCCATTTCTAAAACTATACTTCACTCTTAATTGAAAAATGTTATAAAGACATGAATTCCTATTTTAAGTTTATGGTGACTTAATTAAAGAAAACTTCTCAGATACCAGTATTTTGAAATATCCCTTGATTTAGTGCATCAGAGCTTTTATCACTATACAATTCCTCACAGTAAGATTTTTAAAAGGTAAAATTTGTGAATTTCTTCTGCAAAATCAAAGTAAGGTAACTGTGAGATGGGAAGTGAGACCAGAGGACAGATAGGGTATTTTCAGGTGGATCAGGTCAGAAAAATTTACAAAAGGTAATTGAGGTGCTGTGCTGATATTCCCTTGAAACGTCTTTGTGTTCTTGTGAACGTTTACATAACACAGGTTAAAAGTTGCAGGCTTACCCAAATTTGATTACGTGTGACTGAAATAAAATTAGGATTCTATAAACAAGGGCGGACCTACAATGTTTACGACAGGTAGTCCTCTGAAAGTGACAGGGAAAGGAGTCAGAAATATTAGTTGCCGAATTCAAGCTTTCTAGATAAGAGAACAAAAGTAAGATCACTGGGCCATGGAGACCACCCTCTGAAATCTATAATTGAAATTTTATTGCAATGCCAGTCTGGACTGGTTTTGTGATTTTTATGACAACACCCAGTTCCTCAGGCACCAACACGGGAGGGGGATGATGGAGTTCATACAAGACTGTGGTCCTATGGCCAGATGCTGTGAAAGAAGAGGCCCAGTGAGCCAGCATCTCTGCAATGGGACAACTGTAACGATGGCCCAGGAATGTAAGCTGGTGTCAGGGCAGGGCGGGCCAAAGGGTATAATGAAAAAAAACACAAGAAAAAAATGAAAGGATCCATGGGCTGACAAAGTTCCATGAGGCCAAGTAGGAAAGCTGGAAGGTGGAGGATACAGATGAGACGTGAGATGTGAAAAGTTGTGATTTGGGAGGTGATGAATTTCTGGTAGTAAAAAGCAGCAGGGTGTGACCATGTGTGGCTACAGAGGAATGGAGGAGATCATCAGGAACTAGGAGGTTAAGGAACTGGTGTGCAAGGACATTGGATGGGTCATGTCCTTGCCTAAGAGATCCTTCAAGGGTAATGGCAGGAGCTGTAAACCAGGAGGGGAGGGCTGGAAACCAGGCCCTTCAGTCCATGTGAGCAGGAAGCAAAGGGGTGAGTAGCAGATCATTATTCCAAGGTGGGCAGGTATGATGTGGTCTATATAGGGTGAACCAAAGAGAAGAGGTTTTTATAAGAACGTAGGCTGGAGAGGAATAGTCTGAAAGTGGCTCTGGAGACCAAGAAAGAGAACACGTCCACTTCCCAACCCTGAGGGGCTTGACACCTATCAGATTTCATAAACTCTTCGTATGCTACACAGAATCCCACTTCCCTTCCTGTGGATGAAGTACACTGTGATTGTCTGTAGAACCCCGAGGCTCTGCATATCCAACACTGAGAAATAAAATCACAGTGCAAAAGATATTTTAAAATTTGTACTTTCCAAATGTAGAGAAACATATGGAAATGTAATGTATGGATGCTTATTTTATAGAGAAAACATGAAGAAGTTCTCTATATTTTTCAATTTTCAGCCACCTCTTTGGCACCTTTTCCCCCTGGATTTAGGTAAGATTTAGGCCTTCTCATTCTATAGAAAGATACTGGAATACAATTTATTTTCTTCAATTCCAACCAAGAGGATAATTTTGGATTCAGTGACCTGTAACCCCTTCTTCCTGTAGTTATCTGAAAACTTGGTGAATGCCAGGTACTATGCAAGGCAGAGAGTCAGTGGCTAACAATACATAGTTCTTCCCCCAAGGAGCTTAATCTAATAAGAAACACAGTGTCAATTACAATTAGAGACCTCATTAATTTCTTTATCCATCTATACACTGGTTTACCCATTATCCATCCATCCATTTATCAACAAACATTTATTAAGCACTGTTTGGGCATAGCACTGCCTTAGTAAATTTGCCCACTGTGCATCTTTAGAGATTCATAAACTGTCATTGTGGATAGGATCAGTAAAGATGATTTCTGGTATTCTTTAAGATATAAAGCACATTTTATTAATACTTGACATTGGCTCACAGAGGATGATCACAAAAATGCTCTAAGAGGCAATGTAATGTGGCAAAGAGCCTGGATTTTGAAGTCAGATAGATCTGGATTCAGATGGACTTCAGGCAAATTTAATCTCTATGTGCTTCCATTTCCTTATCTATAGATTGAGGATAACACCTATCTCACAGTGTTGTTGAAATTCAACAAGATAATATCCATATAGTGCTTCACAAAAAAGTGCTAATATTCTTAAGTGCCATGGTGCCATTGGGAAATCATTGAGGCGAGCAGAAACAGACAAGACTGTATGGCAGCACTCCACCTCTCCTCCCTTGTCTTCGCTACTGTCACATTCAATAACAGCCACTTTGAAAAGAAAGGATGTGAAAACACACACATGCACACACAATGCACATACACATAAATGTGTGAGTCCACAGGAGAGCCTGAACAGCCCGAGAGGTTCACGTAACCTCTCTGACAAAAGGCTCTTCCCATCTTACTAAGGAATGAGCTGTTCAAAACACCAGTAGTAAAATTCAGTTGTTCAACAGAATTAGGATTCCGTTGGTGAGACGCTTTACCTGGGACTGAGAAAACCACTGGTTCATATCTGGTAGCGTCAGAATTTTCCCGTGTTTCAGTTGGTAGGTGCTTCAGCATAAGACATCCTGGCTTCCAGCTGATGATGACAACAGTGAGTGGAGGTTAATTGCTGTGGGTTAACTAATACATTAACTTTCTCTGGAGCAGAGGCTTTGCAACTTGCCTGTACAGTGGAATGGCTGTGGAGCTGTTAAAAAGTTTTGATGCCAGGTCTCACCCCCAGAGATTCTGCCTTAATTGGGCTGGGATGCAGCCTGGGTTATGGATTTTTTTTTTTTTTAAGCTGCCCAAGTGATTCTAACTAGCAGCTAAGGTAAAGAACTCTTGCCCTAAAGCCTGCCTATGCTCCAACTTAACTCACAGGGGAGTCCCCAGCTATATTGTGTAAAGCAGATGGTGCCTGCACACACACACACATACACACACACACACACACACACACACACACACACACACACACACACACACACACTCTGAAGCCACCTGCTGTCCTTGCAACCTCACTGAGAAACCACAAAGTTCGTGATTGGTCAGCAGGGAGGTGGAGTTCAAGGCTGAGCATTTCTAGTTCATTGTTTAGCACTCAGGAGCAGAGCTCAAGGCATTATCATTCTCAGGTTTTACTCTTGAGCTATAATTACAAAAGGGCCATGAGCAACTGCAGCTGCTCTCAGCATGTGAAAAGCCATCAGAGTCTCTTCACAGCCTATGGTGAAGACAGGTCATATGGATTTTGAGGTTCAGGTTAGCGGCAAGAGCTAGATAGAGGCGGTGTGTGTTTGCTTAGGCCATCAGTGGGAGGCATCTTGCTTTGCTTAGAGCTGGTCACAGTTCTTTCTACAGTTTGCGAAGGGGAGATGCTGATCCTCATTGGGGTAGATGATTGCTAGAGTAGAGAGTTCAGAAAATTGTGAATGCAGGAATCTCTTGGGAGATTCGTTAGAATCCAGATTCCTGCACCTCGTTCCCTCTTCCCATTCTGATTCTTTAGCTCTGGGACAAGGTCAGAGAGTCTGTATTATAACAGATGCAGTAAGTGGTTTTTATGTACATGGCCCAGGATTCATTGATGTTGGAAGACCCTAAGCAAATCAGTTGTCAATTATATTTAACACATTGAAAAATACGAAGTTGCTTTTGAGAAGCATACAGTCCAATTGCTGTTAGAGGGTCTGTGTGTATGGGTATAAGAAACAAGGACCTCAGAACAGGAGCTAGGGTATGATGACACCACACAGAGATGCAAACCAAGTGGATAAGCAGTGATAAGACAGTTGTCACATTTGACTGAGAGGATCAGCAAATATTTCATGAAGGAGGCAGTACTGAATTGGGCTTGGAAGTAAGAGGAGGGATTCTACAGGTGGCAATGGGATAGAGCAGGGAAGAATGTCAGTCATTTTCTGCCCACCCACAGTCCTTTCTAAGAGAATCTGGTCCACCCACAGCCCCAGCTACCGGGCAGTGGATCCTGTGATTGCACCTCTGATTGGAGATGGTTGGACACAAATGTTCACTCAACTTGGCCAGCTCACTTACAGGTTTGCCAGCTCTCTGTCCCTGATGTGGCCTGGCTCACAAAAGTGTGCTCTTCTCTTGGGGACAGGGAATTAGAAAACTGAGAGGCTGAGTCACTTAAAAGTAAGATCATGTCAAGGTGAATTATGCGGAGTTACTGAGAATTATTTTGGGACATAAAAATATTTTTTGAGGACTTTAAAATTATTATTCAGAATATTAAAGTTATGCAAATTTATTAATCACATCTGATTAATGACAAAGTGAAATGGAAGCTAGATTGATGATGGGAAGACAACTGGAATGCCACCGTGACTGTCTATGGAAGAATTAATAACAGCTAGCACTTGTTTAGCATTTGTTAGATTCCAGGCATAGTATTTGACAAGTGTGATTTCATTTAATCCCAACAACAGCCCTATTGGATAAGCACTGTTATTATTACTCCCATTTGAAATGGGAAATGAGCCTCAGGCCAGTTAAACAATTTGCCCAAGGTTACAGCTTAAAAGTAGTGGAGACAGAACCAGAGTCTGAACCCAACATGCCTAATTCTGGAACCTGTGCTTGGAGCCACCACTTGATGCTCCCCAGATTGCAAAGTGAGGCCTCACCACAAGGGTGACAAAGAACATGGGAAGAATGACAGCAGAGGCAGTATCCACTGTAGCACTGGCATCTGTACAACCGCGGAATGTTAGAGTGGAAACAGATGTTACAATTCATTTAGTACCACGGCCTCTCTCTGGACAAGGCTATAAGACCTTGAAAGGAGAATATTTCTTCTCCCATGAGTTCATCAGGCGGCAAGAAAAGTCTTAATATGAACGCGAATGTGGGGAGGGGTGAGGGAGAAGGAAGAATCGACAATACTTCTGAGGTTTGGCATCTGATGCCTGAGAGAACAGAGGCCAGGACAGACAGTGATGTTGAGTTTGAGGTCCTGACAGAACGTAAAGGTGATGTCCCATGGATCATAGGCTAAGTTTAGAGATTCACTGGAGTCAGAGGAGAGTGTGAGATCACTGGAGACACCTTAGAGAAATAAAAGAGTCGGGACAGGATGAGGGAGAATGATGGAGAAGGAGCAGTAAAAGACTATGGTGGACATCCTGAGAGTACACAGTCACTAAGACAACGTAAGGGACGTTTCAGTAAGGAGAGGACTCAGTTTCAAAAGCTGCAAAGAGCTAAGGAAGGATGCAACTGGGAAAGGCCTTTGCATGGTGATGAGGACAGGGTTCTTGGTGGCAAACAGAACAAACCAACTCCAGCTGACTTCAGCAGAAAAGGCTGTATTGGAAGAAAACTGGAAACTCACCGTCTAGTGAAGAGTCGCACTAGCTCCCCCAATCTGAGCTACTCGCTGCATTCAAATGGAAACTGCACCCTCACCCCTGCTACGATGAATAATCCCTAGCTGACCTTGTATTCTTGCTTCATGTTCTCCAAAATCAAAGTTCCTTCTGTATTTTCTACCAATCTTAAAGGCCAAACCTAGATCATGTACTTGCATTATTATAGGGAGAAAGACAAATCTGATCCTCTTAAACTTTCATAAAAGGCCAATGAAGTCTGCATCTGCCAATCCTCATGAATGGGAGAGTTCTCACATATAAAAAGGCTTTCTGTGCTGAATATCCCCGAATGGCCATCATATCACTTGGGATGTTTGAAACATGGTTTCAGAAAAGGCTCTAGTGGCAAAGCTTGGTTAAAGAGTGAATGGATGCTAATGAAGTTTTTATAAAGTATGAAGTATGGTATAAACTATTCCCCTAAAAGGGAGAACATTGTTGAAGGAAGAAATTCTTTAGAATGGGGAAAGCCTGAGACAGTTTGTATGGAAGGGAGAAGGTAGTCACTGAGAGAAAGAAGCCATGTAGGTCTCATTTGTCACTGGATTTTCAGTACCTAGAGTAGGAAGAAGAAGGAAGGAAGGAGAAGGAGCAAGAAGTAGAGAAACAAAAAGAAGGACCCAAGAAAACAAAAACATACAGATTTATGAAGCCTGCTGGGGAGGAGGGAAGATCCAGGTGATGTCAGGCATTTATTTGTTGAGTTCCTGTCAATTGAATTTGTGACTTTCTTCATCAGCCACCCCTCAACACCGTCAGGAATGATCAATCTGGGGGATTTTAAATATCCGCTTCCTGATTCAGCACATTTTCTGTTTTTTTCCTTCTCCTGTTGATTTTACAATAGGCACCACAGCCTGATTCTCCGCCCAGTCCAGCTCAGCCTGCAGTCCGTGAACTGAACATAACACATGCTAATTCGCTCTGACCTTATGCTGCTACCTTCTGAGTGGGGCCAATAGATCTGCCCAGGTGCCATCCACGTGGTACTGGTTGGGCTTCTCCCAATCTCCAGTTCTCATTTATTAAGTCTGGCAAGGTTTAAAGGTACAGTGGGCACTGGGGAAGAAAATGCAGCTAAGTGGCCCAGGAAGAAATTATGCCCAAGGCTTTGATCTCTCTATGCAGTGTTCAGCACAAGGGCAAAGGGCAGTCATTGGTCTCAGTAATTCTGTCCCGGTTTCTCTCATGTGGTCCAAGATAATCAAGCCCAAAAAAGTGCACTTTTCTCCCTAACTCATTTTCACCAAAACAATCATGAAGAAGATTTAATTATATGACAATGAACACCAAGCACATAGAGCCTCACTCCTTTGTTGTGGTGGGTCTTCTCATATAGATTTCTCATGTGCCAATATCATGATGTCTGATGCTCCTAGAAAGATTTCTTTAAAATCTAAAGAATAAAGGATGCCCCACATTTGAGAATCTATGAGTGCCCTATTAACCTAACAAATGTTCTACCAGTCATGAAATGGAATAAAGAACAATAGGGCACGTTTTAAAATGACTCCGGATAAAAGCTGACCACCACCAAAAGACATGGCAAAGGATATAAACAAGAACCCGAGATATAAAACTACGTAGTAAAATTTAGTGATCTGTCTCAGCAAATCTTTCTTAGGAAATTAATACTTTGGGAGAAATTAGTTCAAGGATAATGTATAATCAGAAGAAAGTTTAACGACCTAAATGTCCATCAGCTGGGTTTGTTGAATAAATTATAGTACAGCAAATATAGTAGAATACTTTGGAACCATTGATCAAAATGATGGCGTGCTACACTGACTGACATGAAGAGGTGTCCACAATATTATGTTAAGTAAAAATACTGATGGCAAAACAGTGTGGTACCATTTTGAAAAATCTGAAAGAGACACAACTACAGTGTGGTAGAGTGAAAGGAGAATCTCACTTTCTTCTTTTCTTTCTTTTTTTTTTTTTAATAAGCATTCATAGAATCAGCAGAACCATTAAAATTGTTCCACTCACAACTCCCATAAAGCAAAAAGAAATAAAAAGTGTCTATGTGGGCCACTAAGCATTTACATCAAAGGTGAGCTATTAACCCTCCCCCCAGCCACGTCCTTCTCCCCTGGTATTGGAATTCAAGGTCAGCATCCCTGTGGCAGTGATAAATGGGGCAAGGGTTGGGAGAGACATAATTTTTCCGGGAACTTTGTTGAAGAAATTCATAGGTCTGAGGGTCTGAGGAAAGTCTAAAAAACTGTCTCCTTTTATGGTGCTGTGTGTGTATATTTGCATGCCCTTAGACATAGCTTCTCATGCATCTTTTCCAATGAACCTCAGAGCCTCTGGGTGAATGTCAAGGGTGCGGACTCTTTTCACATTCCCTCCCTCCCTCCAGATCCCCAGAGGATGTCCTCCTTTTAGAAAGCTCAGCTGCACGGGGCACCAGTCCTGGGAAAACCTCAAGTAGAGGAGGCCCTCCTCACGTCCCCTCACAGGACCCTCTGCCTCCTCTCAGCCTCCTCTCTCACCACCCTCTGTCACCTGAGGCTATGCTCCAACTGCCTCCTTTTGTCAACTGTGCTCTCCCACACCCTGTACCTTCCTCTTAGATCCTCTTCTCGCCAGGCTCCAGCAGAGCATGGCCTTCTATTCCCTGTTGGACCACAACGCCTCCTATCACGTTAGGACTAGTTTCTTGGTTAGGAGCAAGTAAAATTACACCACAGTATAGACACTAAATGCCCTACGAGTATTATATCGCTAGCACTAGTTACACCTTAGAAAGAGAGTTAACCTGAAGCAAGGAATCTGTAATAGTGGAATGTTAGCCAGAGTTACAGACTAATTAGGAAAGCACTTCGGATGAGGGGGAAGCTAGTTAGCAACAAAATGGACTAGAATCCCTGTTTCCCTGTTACCCAGTCCAGACCCATCTGGTAATAGTTTGCTGCCCCTTGTTTGCTCCTTTGTTGGGATTCAGCACTGTTAGCAATATTTTACAATTTAAAGAAAATTCCATCTTTCATCACTTTAAAGGGAAAAGTCACATGACTATAGAACATGCATACGAAGCTGATTTGAACAGTGTTTCTAGTCATTGTATATCTCAAAGGCTTATCACATTATACTAACTTCCAGTTTAGAGCAAAAAATCAAGATAATATTAATCTCTGTTAAACTGGCAGATAGTGAGCTCCAGAGCGAGACTGCCTGGATTTTGTATCACATACAGCAGCTGGCTGAGCCACATGCTGGCTTTGTGACCTTGGGCAAGTTCACTTTACCTCTCTGTGCTTCTTTTCTCTTCCATAAAACAGAGTAAAAGTACCCACCTGATAGGGTCACTGCTAGCATTGAATGAGTTGATGCATATAGGAACACTTAGAACAGTGCCTGGCACAAAGCACTCAGTAGACGTTCCCTATTATAATTAGCCATTGAAGAAATCTAAGTATAGATTATATCTACATATACATTTAGTCAGATGCTCATAAGCAAAAAAACCTGTCAAATATATTGGTGAATATATCTGACATATAAATGGGGAGCACAGAAGAAAAACTTGTAAAAGAATATTAATAAAATGAAATCTTGCATTCCAGACAATATATAATATATATAGCTATATATTACAATATATAAATGCAATCCATCAAGACAATTAGTAAAACAAAGTGAAACTATTGCTTCATTAAACAGAACAATGGAACAGAATAGAAATCTTCTAAAGTAATTCCAAAACACACTTTAGTAATTGACAAAATTAACATCTAAAATTTGTAAAGAAAAGTTTAGCCACACCCAAAGTAGTGGCGAGACAAATGATAAACAATTAAGAAAAGTTGTTAGGTCTTTTTTTTTTTTATAGTTTACACCAAAACCTGAGGGGATTAAAGAGTTAAATGTAAAAACAAAATGAAAATATAAAATGTGAAAAATAAATATAGATGATAAAGATAATTATTAATTAGCCATCAGGGTGAGAAAGGACTTAACGAGCTTGAAATTAAAGGAAGAAGCCACAAGGAAAAAGAGCTTAATTTCAATACAAAAAATGTACTTGTACATTAAAATGTTTTAATTAAAATAAAGATTTGGAAAAAATGTTGCATATGGGGTTAAAAGTCTTAATATATAAAGCTCATTTACAAATCAGTAAGAATATACAATACCCAATGAGACAAAATATGGGTTAAGGACATGGGAGGTCAATTACCCCCCAAAAAACTCTAATGGCTAGTAAATAAAAAATTTTTGATTGGACTAATATTTAAAGGAATACAAAATTTAAAAATGTGATACTATATTTCTCTTACCACCTTTTATCAAAAATGATCAACTTGTAATAAATTATAGTCCTCACTATTGTGAAGGTTTGAGGAATAAATATTTTCCTTTACTGTTAATAGGAGTGTATTTTGCTACAACCTTTCTTCAGAGCATTTAAGTGATAAGGGTCAAAGGTCTTAAAAATTCTTATACCCTTTGAAGAGTAATTTCACTTCTTAAAATTTATCTGAGGAAAATAATCAGAGATGTGGCCAAAGATTTATCTGCAAAGATAATCATTGAACATTTCTCGTAATAGAAAAAAGAAAAAGAACAAAACAAGGGAATGAGTAAATAGATTGTTTTTCCCTATATGAAGGGACAATATGCATTCATTTAAAATAATGTTTTAGGAAACTACTTAATGATATGGAAAACTGTTTGCAGCATACTAAGTGAAAACACTAGCTTTTAAAAAGTTCAGTACTAGCATTTTTAATATAAATTTTTTTAAAGCTAGAAGGATATACTTTAAAGATTTAGTTTATTTTTAAGCAATGAAATTGAGGATTATTTTATTTTTTATACTTTTTACTTACTTCCCATATTTTTTACAAAGAACATGTGTTATTATTTTAGCTGAATTGTTAGTTGAGGTAACTGTACACTCACATGCAGTTATCACCACCAGGATATCAACACTGATACAATCCAGGGATCCCTTGCAGATCTCTTATTTCATTGTACTCATTTGTGTGTGTGTGTATGTGTGTGTGTGTTTAGCTCTCTACAGCTATATCACACCTGTAGGTTTGTGTATTCACCATCACAAGCAAGATACAGAGCAGTTTCTTTATGTAAGAAGCATCCGTCCTGTTTCCTTTTATACCCACACTTACCTCCCTCTTCTCCCATCCACCCTCCTGATCCCTTACCCTGAAAACCACTCATCTGTTCTCCATTTCTAAAATGTTCTATTAAATAAGTTAAATAAATACTTAGATTTGTTAAATAATATAAAACACGAAATGTTAAAGAAACAGACTGCTAAATATTCAAAATGTTAAAATACATGTAGTACATATTGGGATGTGAAATGTTAACATTTAAATGTTAAATAAATAGAACCATACTGTATGTAACCTTTAAGGACTGACTTTTTCTTTTTTCCACTCAGCATAACTCCCTAGAGACAGTAGTTTCTCTCTTTCTCTCTCTCTCTTTTTTTTTTTTTTTTTTTTTTTTGCGCTGAATAGTACTTCATGGTATGACTATGTCACAGTTTGTTGGACCATCCAACCACTGAAGGATCTCTGGACCATTTCCAGTTAGGGGCTACTATGAATAAAGCTGCTATGAACATTTGTGTACAGGTTTTCATTTAGACACAAGTTTTCATTTCTCTAGGACAAATGCCCAAGACTGCAGTTGCTACATCTTATGGTATTTGTGTGTTTAGTTTTCTGAGAAACTACCAAACTGTTTTCCAGAGTGGCTGTACCATTTTTACACTCTCACCAGCAATGCAAGTGTGATTCAGTTTCTCTGCATTCCTCGCCAGTGTTTAGTGCTGTCACTAATTTTTATTTTCACCATTCTGATAGGTGTATAGTGATAGCTCATTGTAGTTTTAATCTGAATTTCCCTGATAGCTAATGATGGTAAACATCTTTTCATGTTCATATTTACCATCATCAGTGAAATATTTCTTCATGACCTATATCCATTTTCTAATCTGATTATTTGGGGGATTTTTTTTTATACTGTTGAGTTTTTATTTTTTGTATATTCTAGCTATCAGTCTTTTGTTGGATATATGGTTTGCAAATATTTTCTCTCAGTCTGTAGCTTGTCTAACCTATTTACATGATCTATCACAGAGCAAAGACCTTTCTTGCTTTCTTTTTTCTTTCTTTCTTTCTCCTACAAATTTCCAATTCATTAAAAAACCTGTCCAATGAGAAAGTAGGTATTTTTGACAGTACTAGTATAAGACTGCTGAGTTATATACAAAACTAGTTAATGTCCAAAGGGCTACACTATAACCTTCAGGGTTATCTATTTCACCAGACAGAAGTCATTTGCTCCTCTACCCAGATAAGAACTTATAAATTCACCTACACTTCTACAGAGTTGTAAATAGCCCAAACAATAGAAAGTCAAGCTCAGCATTACATTGCAAGAGTACTGAGTCATCTTTTTCCTTCTTTCCAAGTTTAATAATGTGCCAGGAACACGAAACTAAACTAATGTCAATGAGACTCTTCAGCTCATGAGTTTTAAAGGATGATTTCAAATGCACAGCTAATTGATACAAACCTCCGGGCCTTGGTAGAATATTTCATTTTGGGCAGGCCATCCAGTTGATGCAGACCAGTCAACTGAGCAAATTGCTGGGTATTTGCTTTCCAAGTCAGTGTGAGGAAGGCTCAATAGGCTTCACTTAAATCTTCTAGGGCAGCGTTTATAACCAGGACAATGAGTCAGGTGGCTTCACTGGCCACGGCAAAGTGTGGTGACAACCTTATAGGCGTCACTGCTCTGTCATTCTAGATACTATTTTAAATTGTTGGAGACCTGTCTCCAGGCTAACAGTCCTTGAAATGCTTTCCTGCTTCATCTCAGAGCACTTTCATGGCCCACCAGGCCCTGTGGGGCTGCTCAGTTAACACACATGCCTGCGTTCATGACTCTTCATGGCAGTGATGGACAACCCTAATTTGGATCCAGAAGCTGTAGCCACGACTTCTCTGATGCCTGGAGAAGGCGGCAGCATGAACTGAAAGGACTCCTTCTCCCAGGGCACCAGCCTCCAGGACCTGCAAGGACCTCTTATTTCTACTGCCCAGAGCCTTTCACAATTCCTGGTTCTCTAACCACCTCGCTTTGAGGAACTCAAAAGATCACATTTATTTACTAAGTAATGCTTCTGAATCATGCTTCTGGATAACCAGATCTTGAAGGTGTCTCTATTTCATTAATCAAGGTCTCAGCTAGCTGCTCTACCATTCAACTTCTACTTCAATGACCCAAAAGTGGTTTCTGTTTCTAGAAAAGGTGATTTCTCTAACTCTTCACTCCTGACACACAGACTGTTTTGTTAGAGTCTCCTCTCTTTCTTATTTCAAAACATTAACAATCACATACAGTAATGTACCACTGTTTAATGTGAATTACGAGGTGAAAATCTGCAAAACACCATCTAATCAAGGAAGAACGTTGCCAGGCCGGAAGCACTAGCGTGCCCCTTTCCAAACCCAACTCCTTCCCTCTCCAGAGGTAACCACTATCTTGACTTTTGAATTAATCATATCCTTACTTTACATCATAGTTTTACCAATTTTGTATGCATCCTTAAATAGCATGGTTTAATTTTGCCCACTTTTAAACTTTTCATGAATGGAGTCATACCATATATCTTGCTTCTTTCATTCATCATTATTTGATGCTTCATTCATTTTGCTGAATCTAAATGTAGTTTGTACACATTCATTGTTATATAGTATTATGTGATGACAACATATATTTACCTATTTTTTAATCCATTCTACTGTTGATGAACACCGATGTTGCTTTCAGTTTTTGGTGAATAGGAATATAAATTATAAACATTCTTGTACCTATTTACTGGTGCAAATGTGCCAATTATTTCTCCAGAGTAAATAACAGTAGTGGAATTTCTGGGTCACAGTGTATCCGACTTCAGTAGATAATGCTGAAGAGGTTTGCCAATTTACTCTTGTCCCCACTGCTCCGTGTGAGCAGGTATATTTTTAGAGTTCTGGTGGAGAGGCTTATGTGGCTGGTGATATCACAGAGTTATGCCTTTTTCCTTGGCTTCTCTGTGGATCCATGGATGTTAAAAATAGCCAAGTTACCTGGAACCCAGATTGAGTCTAACTCTGCCGAAAGACAATAGGTGTCAAAGTCATCCTTACTGGGCAGGTGGCCATGTTGTCATAATATCACAAATATTGCCAAAGAAAAGATATAATTTTGTAAAGCATAAAAATATTTGTTGCATTAAATGATGTTAGCAGAAAACAAGAACAAAATATTCATTGACAATTCTGTCACTCAACAAATCATACTGTTTTTCTGTTTCCTTCCAGACCTGGCTCAATTTACTATTTCAATTTTTACATAATCGCAGTCACAACATAGATAAAATGTTGTGTTTTGCTTTATTCCCTTAACAAGATATCATGAGCATTTTTTCCCTACTCTGCTACATAAGTTTCCTAATAACTGTAATTCACTGTGCAATATTCTGCCAATAGTGGCATCTCTGGAGGAGACAGTTCGGTCAGGTTTTATTCCCCCCTAATCTCGTTCTTCATTCCCCATAAGCAGCCTCAAATAAAAAAATATTCCAACTAAGGAAAAAAAAAAGCATGCACTCGAAATGTAGCTTTAAGCCTCTGGCCTCCCTTCAACAAAATGTGTATCCCACATCCCTACCATGTACAAACGCTGGGGTTCTACTAACTAGCAAGGGTATACCATAGCTGACTTAATTGTTCTCCTGTTGGTGGGCCTTCAGATTGTTTCTAATCTTTCAGAGTTTTAAATCATGCTCATTCATACCATTGTCTTCCTTCCTTTGGATTATTTCCTTAGCATAAATTCTTAGAAGAGGGTTAATGAGTCAGAGACGAAATTTTTTTCTGGATCTTGATATATAATACTGAAGCAATTTACAAAAGTGGCATTCCAATTTATATTTTCATGAAGGATGTATGAATGTACATACTATATTCATCACGGTCATTAGTTGCAAACTAAGGAATTTATTGGCCCTTCCAGAGGTCCAGAAAGTATATCTTGGAGGCTCCGCATCCTTAAGGATGCCTAAACCACACTACAGGACTATTCTAAGAAGATTCTGCTGTTGTCATCAGGAGACATCACTGCAGCTCACTTGCTGAGTCTGGCTGCTGGTTGATGACAGAAACTCTACTGCCCCCAAAGCTGGACACCTCTGCTGTCATCCCCACCAGAAAATGAATTCTGGGCATTGCCTGCTTCCTCCTGTTTCCCTCTTCTACTCAAACTCTTAATTGGATGTATTTGTAGAGTACATGTCTACATCCTTGGTGCAAAGGAGCCTGGGAAAATGAGTTCTGTGTTTTTCCTTAAGAGGTAGGACTTATAATTTGACAACTTCCCCAGATATAAAAAGGTTGTTCAAAAGATGCTCGTGACCACAGACGCAGTATGTGTCTGCCTCACCTTCCACAAATACCAGTGTTAGATAATTAAATTGCTTTTGCGAATCAGTTATAAAATAGTTCTTTTTTTGTTTATCTGATTACTAATTAAATTTTAAGTTTCTAAGTACTAATTTTATATCCACTCACATAAATTATCAGTCCACATTCTTCATCTATTAAAAACACCTGTGAATGTATTTATTAATCTATTTCTCATAAGTGTATAGGAACTTTTATATACAGTAGAGGTTAACCTTAGTTGCCAATGTTTTCATCTTTCAACATCTAAATGTCACATCATTTCTATGCAGGGCAAAGCTCAGGTAGGCTCAGCTTGTTTCGTCTTCGTGCCCCTTTATGTCCACAATATCATTTATTCTAAGAAGCAGCAAGTCTCCTCATATATGCTCAGAGAATTCCAAGTGACTCTAAAAAGAGAAGAAAAAAAGAATAGAAAACCACAGGTATTTGTCTTAAGCCTTTGCGCATTTCATGGATCTAGTTATTCTAGGAAGCATGAGAACCTTATGCCTGCAAGAGGCTAAGATGGATGGATCCTCATCATGTCTCAAGTGGTATTTTTTGAACAAGAAAGACAGACTTGACCTTGACATTTTTCTCCCTTCTTCATCATGGATTGATGAAACAGGTAAAGGAAATAATACTTGTTCTTTATGTCTAATCTTTCGTCCAAAGGATCATTAGTTTACAAACAGTGACCTAGAACTGAACCCAAGCCCTAATTCTGCACTCCACAAATGGCCATTTTACCTATGGGGGAAAAGCAGCTAGCTTGTTTTATTAAGGTTATAGATCATTTACCAGCAGAGTCAGGAATCGTGTATTTCTCAATTTGGTTCCTTGTTAGCACCTCCTGTGCCCTTTAGACAGAACTGTACAACTGCCAAATCACATTCTCAAGAGCCAGGGAATTAGGCAGCACTCTTTGGGGGCACCAGGCCATGGTCTTTTCTCCTCTGCCAATCAAAGTACAAAAGGTGCAGGTTAGCTCATAGACCACTGGACAAATGCCTAAATCTTTGCGGAACGATCTGCCCATCTTTTCTGAAACATATGGATTTGCCCTTGGTAATGCTGCCCATGATTGGGAATGTCTATGGAAGGACTTTTAACAGATGAATGGCACTTTCCACTCCTTGGTGAACTGTATACTCCCATGGATAATAAGAATAAATCCAATCAACATGATTGCACTTCAGAAAGGAGTGGCAGACGAGGGAGCAACCAATCAAAAGTATCTAAAGCAATGAATTATGCCCCAGAGGAGTCATCTTGCATATCCTTGGTTCTGTTTCCATGGTAGTAAAGATTGCTTGGGATATTCAAAGGCAATTTAAATGCATTTAGGCCACAGCTTACAAGGGGATCATCTTAGGAAAATCAGAAGTGAGTAAACATTAACAGCTAGTAAAATAAGCAGTATTAAAAACCACACTCCATCTCGCTTGCTTTTTTATTTAGTGAAAAATAAAATTTTTTTTTGACATCTGGAAACTTATGTCTGTTTCTAACTTGGGCTTAGGATGACTCATTTCAAGACTGTGCTACAATTGCCATATGCTAGAATACAGAAATCTGAGGCTGCTTATTTTTTAAATTTAATTTTTAAGCTCAAAAGTATTCACTTACATTACCATTCTTGCCAAGACCAGCCTCAGGAGTGTGCAGACCAGGTAGGGAAGCATTTCCCCACCTGAAAACACAACCCCTCACTGATGTGTCTGTCAGTGTTGGAGACTCATTTCTTTAAGCTCTAGTGACTTTTCAGCCTTTCAGAGTCTCTGGGGGAATTCAAAGGCCCCTCTGAGAAGAAAGCTTAGACTAGCACCTTAAAGCACCACCAGCTGTGATCTGCTAATACCCTGGTAGGAACCTGGAAAGGGGTCTCAAGATGAACATAGAAGAAAGAAGAGATTGAAAGAAGCAAGTGCAGGTAGGAAAGACAAAAAGCCTGTTTCTTAATATTTCCCTGAGGGCATTGCTTGATTTCAATAATTGGACCAAAGCCTCAAGTGGCTTTATTAACTTTATAATTTTGTTTAACAAATACTTTCACAGCACTTACTAGATGTTAGACACTACACTATGTACTTTACAAGTACTAGTTCATTTATTTCTCAGAACCACTAGGCACTTTTATTATCTCCAGTGGATCTCCATTATCTCTGAGTGCCAGATGAGGAAACATGCACACAGAGGTCGAGGGAAGGGTACCAAGGATCCTCCTGAGCCAGTAGGTGGCAGGGCTGAGATTCTGGATCCAGGTCTGGAACTGGCTCCAGAGTCCTCACTCTTAACCATTCCACTGTGCTCATATACAAACTGTGAATGCTTTCCACTCTCTTTGAAAGCTTTGGTGTTAGGGAAGGCGGATGAGGAGAGAGATCAGTTTAATGGTAACAGCTAGCTCCCAGAATGCAGCTTTCAAGTAGAGAATACATAATACTGTCTGCAGAAGACTCAGGGGACAAGAGTCCTGGAATTTGACTCCTTCCTCTGCTTTGTGTAACCTTTAGAGAGCTACAGCAACTCACTGCCTGCGTATTCATCTTTGAATGGAGATTTTGATGTTGACCAGATAAGAATTTTAATTTTCATCTGAAAGAGAGGTTGAACTCTCCCGGGGGGGGGGGGGGGCAGTTGGGCATTAGCTTGATGGCCTGTGAAGGAAACTTCAGTTTTTGCTCCTTTGAAAGCAGAGAATAGTGGTATACAAGAAAAAAGTATTTTGGGGAATCTGAAACTCTTCTCTGTGACTTAGCATCATGGGAATTTTCTTGGCCTGGGCAGTGAAGGTAGCATGACCCTCTCTCTATGAGGGATATGAGTTATTCACTATTTCCAACCATACAATTGCTTCGTTATGTCCACACCCACATTTTTCTGTTTACAGCCAAAGAAAAGGCCCATTGTTGATACCAAATCAGCACCTGAAAACAAGTGTATCATAATTCATCTAAAATATCTTAAACTATTCTGGGGAACAGTATATTTTATTTTATTCTGGAAAGCAATTTTTACTCATCTCTTATTTAAGAAAATGGTGTTAAATCTTTCTTGGGTATTAAAAATGTCTAGATACTTAAAGGTATTAAGTCTTTAAAGGTATTGCGATAATTCTTCACAACTCTCAAAACTGCATTTTCCTTTTTAAAATTTTATGTGTTTTTGCATATTAATAGTTTATCCACAGGAGCCTGGGTTTCTGGCCTTGGAGAGTTACAGAGGACTGAAGTAGTTGTTAGTCATTGTTCAGAGACCACTGCATTCCAAAGACTCAATGGACATTAAGTGATTTTGGTCCCTCAGGGGACATTTCCTTGGCTGTAAACAGAAAACTGGTAGTGGGATGTTGTTAGGGGTATTTAGTGGTTGAGACCAGAGATGCTGGTAAATACCGTACAATCCACCAGACAGTTCCCTACAACAGAGGATTATCTGGCCCAAAATGCTGATTGTGCTGGGATGGAGAAACCCTGCAATAGAGATGTTCAAAACATTATTTGTAGGACTTTTTACAGACTCTTAATTTTATGCTGTTTACCTTATAAACCTTCTTGATGCATAACTAGTCAGTCCATCTTGGGGTTTACCAGCTCGAGAGGGTGCCCAGTAGGACTCTATGTTCAGAGGATCAGAGAAACTTATTTCAGGGCTTCAAGTTCCAAACCACACTAAAAACACTTTCATGAGCTAGCTTAAGAACCTAACCTTCATTTATAACTTTGAAAAACTATTTGCTAAGTTCTAGTCTTAGAACAAACTTTTGGAATGTATCTATTTGAAAAAGAGGTGCTGCCTTGGTGGCGTTTCTCAGTTCACCTCATTGGGAAAATAGTGGTGTTTGCATTGTTCAATGTCATGCTGTTTGCTCTCGGAACTACTAAAGAATAAGTCACCGCTAGGATGATCTCTGTTGCAAGAGTACAGAATATCATGGGTGAGGGTAAGATGATGGGCTTTGGAGTCAGTGTCACCTGTTTTTGATGTGTGGTCTTTCTGGCGCTAATCCTCAGTATAGTCATCTGAAGATACCGATTTTGATGGACTTGTTTGAATGATATGAAGTGATTTCTCCAAATCATGTGCACCAGTGCCTGGCACACAGTAGATGTTCAATTAATGCTAATTCTCTCCTCTCCACCTATTTTTCTTACAGAAAACTCTTCCCTTCTTCTCTTAGCTCATAAAAAATGAAATGTTCACCCTTTTGGAAGCATTGACAAGGGAGTTTTCATCCTTCCTTCCAGCTGTTATGTTCTCTTCCAAGGAAGGGGAAAAGACTCATCTGACTGGCGAGATTTGAGGAAAGTACATTTAGGAGAGCCCCATGAGTTCACATGGAAGTTTTGTACAAATGAGACAAAGGTCCCCCTCCAGGTGGACACAGTCCTCTAAACACAAGGCTTGATGAGCAGATGATATCTCTTTTCAACACAGGCACAATGCAGTGTGCCAGCTCAGTTAACAGAGAGTGAGCTGGATTTCAGCCCCCTCCTGCCCCTCAGCTGGCACCCTGTGCAGGGAACAACTTGCACTTATATGAGCATTCTCATTTTTAGAAATGCCCTGCCTGCAAAAAGCATGCATTTTCCTCTGCCCCTGGTTCTGTGGGTCAGCACATCTGGGTCAAGGCCCAAGGACCGACTTCCAGAGGCAGGTCTCTCTTGACTCTGTACGTGATAGGAATGAGACAGGAGGCCACTTCCCCTGTGGGACAATGGCTGCTCAGCAAATCTTGCTTGACTTCCAGGGACTAGACATCTAAACTTGGGGAAAGGAATAGGAAGCCTGATGGTGGCTTGTGGGTTCTGGTGGCATTCCCCATGTGACCCTTAACTCTATCGATCCATAGAGGAAAGGGGTGAGATCACCATTTCAGAAACTCCAAGAACATATTCATTAATCCATACATCTATTCATTTATTCCACAGATGTTTCTCAGCATCCTCATGTGGCAAGTACAATGTTAGAACTTGGGAGTAAAACTTTGAATGAAACAAAATCTCTGCTCTAAAAGAACTCACAGCCCAGTGCGAAAGAGAAGCAAGTCACAACATGGTATAACCAGTTCTCTGATAGACACATCTGTGGGGACCAGATCAAGAACTTAACTCAGTCTGAGAGGACCAGAGAAATCCAGGATTTTCCCAGGAAGGGTAAGATCTACTTAGCCTTGAAGGTAGAGGAGTTTTTTATACCCACGTGGAGGTGAGCAGGAGGATGGCACCTGGCGTGATGTTCAGGTGTCTGGCTTGGACAACTAGGTGAATAAGGGTGGCAGTAATTGGGAAAGAGGATGCAGAAGGAGAAGAGTTCTAGACATGCTGCTTTGAGTTGATGGCCTGTGTGTCATCTGGAGTTGTCTAGTAACCAGGTAGTTACAAGAATTTTGAGGGGAAAAAAGAAGACCATTGTTCTACTGGAAACCTAATATATGCCAGATACTGTTAAATGATTTACATGCTTTACTTCATTTAATTTTCCTCAGACTTTGTGAATTATGTATTATTATCTCCACTTTGCAGGTAAGGAAGAAAAGGGCTTTCTGAAAGCCACACAATGGCAGAGCAGGAATTTGTATTTGAATCCAGGTTTTCTATGCCAAAGCCCATGACCCTCCCAGGATCTAAGAATTCTTCTGGGAGAGATGTTGGAGGTCAGGGTTGGAGAATCTAGTTTGGGATCTTTAACCCAGAAATGATGGCTTATTCTGCATTTGCATTTGTCTTATTAAGGCTGCATCAAGGTGTTCTTGTTGGGATAATTTTTGGCATAGTGTTTAATTTACATTAGATTTTCCTTTTTTTCTTTTTCTTTTTAAGAACTATTCATGTAGTGTTATCTTTTAATTACTGTTTTATTTTAAATTTTATTAAGTCAGACTTTGGGCTGGATATCTCTTGGTTTTAATGCTGTCACTATGCTGGGTACTGCCAGTCAGTTGGCCCGGTGACTCCCAACCAAACACAATTCAATCTGCTTTTATACAGATTGAATTTTCATAGCAGGAGAACCGATCATTATACTTGACCAAGATTACAGCTTAAATTTTGTCTCAAGAAGATAAAAAGTTTATCTCATGTGCTAGAATTAACATACACATTGTAAGAACTGCAGCTGGGGATGTCACAAAGGAAGCATTTACTTGAGTTTATTTTTGAGGTTGCCAGAGTAGGAAACCAGTCCCTGTTTACTCCGATGAGAATTGACTCTCATTCTCTGGCTTTTTCTCTCTGTATTCCTGTCTCTTTTTCTCTCTCCCTCTTCTCTAATGATCTATTTTTCTGTCTCTTTGACTCTTGCTGTTTGTTGTTAATGTATTGGAATTCATTTTTTAAACTTGCAATTCTTAAAATCAGAAAAAAAAGGCCTTATTTTTGAGGAACATTTTATTTGACCACATAAATAGGCATAGAGGAATATCCAGACAGCTTGGATCTCCTAGTTTCCAAGCAGCTTTCATTGAAATTCAGAAAAAATATCAAAAATTCTGTTTAAATCACCTTGGACACAATTGAGGAATAAACACAGATCACCCAGTAGAGGGCAGTGCTGACTTATTCATGGATGCCTTCAACAGCCGATGCAAAATTTAGTAATGAAAAGCCTTTTTCTTTTTTCTTTAAAGGAAGCCTCTGATAGATAATACATAGCTTTACCTGAGAATATTTTTGAATTCAGCAAAAATGCCTTTTTATAAAGCAGAAGTGCAGTCATCAGCTTTGCTCTCTGAACACCTAAGAGCGTTCTGTGCTAGCTCAGCTCAGGTACTGATGAAGAGATTCTGACTGCTGCCTAGACTAAGGCAGTGCAGACACCACGTCCCAGCCTTCCAGTCCCAGTCCCCAGTGTCCCTTCAGAGACTTTGTTGGGGGCTTGCAGTGGGGAAGATGATTCAAGGCATCAGTGGTGCTTGCTGTCTTTAACTGGTCCTCAAGACTGGTTTGTGGCTCTTATGGAGAGAAGGGTTTGCGGCTGATCAGATCTGGTAGATATTACATTAGCTTTGTGAGACTGAGCACAAGGAACAGTACATAAGACATGAAGGAGGGAAAAGACGCTTCCCTTCCTTGTTCAGGAAACCAGGGACAGTCTTGCATCCAGACTAGAAACCTTGGAAACAGAAGCCTGTACAATGGTGAGTGGAAGCAGTGAGGTTTCCACAACTCATTCTACAGGAATCACTTAAGGACAAGTGGGAGTAGAGGCAGAAGATTAGGGCAGAGGAGTTGTGATTGTGGTTTTGATTTGCATTTCTCTGATGATTAGTGATTTTGAGTACTTTTTCATATACCTGTTGTCCATTTGTATGTCTTCTTTTGAGAAATGTCTATTCAGGTCCTTTGCCCATTTTTCAATTGAGTTATTTTTATTTTTGCTATTGAGATGTATGAGATCCTTATATATTTTTGGTATTAATCTCTCATCAGAGATATAGTTTGCAAATATTTACTCCCATTCCGTAGGTTGCCTTTTATTTATTTATTTTGATGGTTTCCTTTGCTGTGCAGAAGTTTTTTTAGTTTAATGCCATCTCATTTGTCTATTTTTGCATTTTTGGCTTGTGTTTTTGGTGTCATATAAATAAAAGCCATTGCCTAGTCCATCCATTTACTTTTAATCTATTGTATATTTAAAGTGAGTTTCTTATAGACAACATATAACTGGGTCTTGTTTTTTGATCTACTCTGACAATCTGTGTCTTTTAATTTGTGCTTTTAGACTACTGACATTCAAAGTGGTTCTTGACATAACTGGATTAATACCCACCATATTTGTTACTACTGTTTTCTATTTATTGCCCTTGTTCTTTGTTCCTAATTTTGTTTCCAGCATTTTTAATGCCTTTTGTGCTTTTAACTGAGCATTTAATATGATTCTATTTTCTCCACATGATGGTTAATCTTATGTGTTAACCTGACTGGGCTAAAGGGATGCTCAGATAGCTGATAAAACATGTGTCTGTAAGTGTGTTTCTGAGAGATATTGCATTTGAATCAGTATACTGAGTAAAGATCACTCTCACCAATATACTTGAGGTCTAAATGGAACAAAAAGCAAAGGAAGGGTGACTTTGCTCTCTGCTTGAGCCAGACTTTCATCTTTGCCTGCCTCTGGCATCAGCGCTCTTGAGCATTTGGACTTGGATGGGGACTTACACCACTGGTTTCTCTGGTTTTTCAGGCCTTTGGACTCAGACTGAATTACACCACTGGCTTTCCTGGTTCTCCAGTTTGCAGACAAAAAATCATGCGACTTGTCACTCTCCATAATTACATGAGGCGATTCCCATAATAAACTTTCTTTTAAACATACATACTCTCACACACATATCTTATTGGTTCTGTTTCTCTACACTCTCCTTTACTAACATATTAATTATATTTCTGTTCCTTTTTTAAAACTTCCTAAAGTAGTTGCCCTAGAATTGCAATATACATTTACAAGTAATCCAAGTCTACTTTCAAATGACATTGTACTATAGTGCAGGAACCTTATAATAACAAAATATTCCTACTTTACTATAAAATGACCATAGAGCCACAGGAAGTTGCAGAAATGAAACAAGAGAGGTTCTGGGTATGCTTCACCCGGTTTTTCCCACTGGTAACAGTTTACATAATTTCAGAACAGTCAAGAGCCAGCAAATTGATACTGGCACAATCCACAGACCTTACTCAGATTTCATCAGTTTTATGTGTGCCCATTTCTCCATCTGTGTGAGTGTGCGCACGATCTTATGCAATTTTATCACCTGTAAATTTGAGTAACCACCACCATTGACTAAATAATTTACTGAGATACATAAAAAGAAGTCTGAAATAAGGCATTCATTGAGAAAGAGAGAAAGGGAGAGAGAGATACACAGTGAACTTTCCAAGTTTAAGAGATTCAGGATAACATGGAAATTAGCTAATCTAAAGAAGAAATCTAAATCTAAAGAAGCAATCAGTGCAACGATATGCAGACCAACATGGGGCCAGGAGCACAGTGAAATGTTCCTATTGAGAAATTCCATGAAGTTGCTAAAGAAAAGGAAACAACTATATAAGAGGCGCAAGGCTCTTTGGGTAAGGTTTTGTCTAAGCTTGTCTGTCTGCAGAATATCAGGATACTAAACAGTAACCTGACTGCTTGTGCATGAAGTGTGGCCCAGCAGATGCAGAGGTGCGGAAGACTCCCTCCCTTAAGCAGGGAGCAGACCGTGAAGCTTCCGTCCACCATGGCCAGGCTGCAGTATTTCTAGACAAGTGCTGTGGGCATCTGGGGCCAGACAGTTCTCGGTTGGGTATGTCTTTACATGCTGTTGGGATCTTTAGCATACTTGGCTCTTGGTCACCAGGCACTACAAAAACAAAGCACACCCAACAACTTTCCAAAAGTACCCAGAGGTTGTAATCATTGTCCCCAGTCAAAAGCCACAATCCCCCATCTTGCTCTTGAGGGAGAATATTCTGTCCCCAGGCTTCCTCAGTCTCTGTTTCCACTCATTGGGTCTTTCTCTCCCTGCCCCGCCCCCCACCCCGCTGCCAGAGACTGCCAGTCTTGGAGGATCTAGATTTTCTAAGTTGTTTTTATACATGCATTTATTATGGAAGGTGAGAATTTTCTTACACACAACTGCTTACATCTTGGCTGATGTACCCTGATGGGGCCTGAGCCCATACTATCAAAACTGAAAGGAGGGAAGGTGAGATATCATTCTGTCACAGCTGGAATTAAAAACTAGGGTTACTGATTATACAAAAGGCTTTGATTGGGACTTTGTTCAAAGCATTTTAACGACATTCAGAGAAGTTTGATTACCAACTTGAGAACTAAAGGAGGTTTAACTTTCCAGGAAAGGAGAATTTAATTCAACTTGGGCTTATTGTTATATTTACACTAAGCTAAGTTCTGTAGTCTCTTCAAAAGAAACATCAGCTTTGCTACCTTATCTCAAGGGGCTTAAAGTTTCATTGGGGCAATAATACATTAATCCTGAAAGTAATTAGAGATATCATAGTTCCCATCAGAGGCAACTGTAAAAAGAGGTGAGACCAGGGAGGAGGTGATATGGCTCCAAATAGCCAGAAAAAAACCTTCCGGAGAAGGATGAGAATGGGGCAGGGGTGGTGGTGGAGGGATTGCAATGGGACTGGAAAGAGAGAAGGAAGAGCTGCTGAAGGAAATTTAATTATCGCAAGCAACATTCTTCAAAATGTTTCAGGACGAAAGAAAAGGAAGTTTGGTAAGCAAGACAAAGAAATAAAACATTGAGGAGGGAAGCCACTATCTCACTTTCTTAACTGTATAAAGTTACGCTGCGCTTCTGCCAAAGAGCAGCCTTTGAGATCAGAGCATACAAGGTACTACAGGAGTTAGAGGGGATGAAGTTCTGCAGCATCAATGCCTAGAACATTCTCCATTTGACTGTCTGTTGTTATCAGCTATGACCCCGTTTCTAGGCACTCTCACTTGGTCCTCACGAGGCTCGTGGATTGAGGCTCTTGCTTTTAAATGCTTAAGAATAAGAAAGTTGCTGCTCTTGATGTTTATCTAACACAAGTAGGTGTCTAGAAGGAAGTGATTAAATGTTTTGAAGCATATTTCTAGTGCAAATTAACCAAGAACAGCATCTTAATATTTAGTGAGTTAGACTGTGGTGTTTGATGACTTTCTGTTTTCATTGCATTGTGTAGTTTAGGATGTGAATCATGGCTTGGGTAGGAGATGTAAGACCAAATAAAGGATTTATTTGCCAAAGCAGATACTTTTGCAGAGAGTAAGTTTGTGTGTATTCAGAATCATGTTGTAAGGTACTAAAATACAGTATTAAGTTTTAGTTTTTTTCTCTGTGAAAGCACCCTGTCCTAACTGAGGGTCCTTTGCCTTGGCTTGTGGGGACTTGCATGATGGCCACTCTCTCCAGCACTGTCCTGGCCTCATAAAAAGATCCTGAGACCTGAGTAGAGGAGTAGCCACAGCTCTTTTCAGATGAGAATGGAGAAGTGGGGCTGAAGTGACAGTGATCCTCTCCTTGTCTCTTGGCAGTTGTTTAAGTTTCCCCTACCCTGAGGAAATAATGTAGCTTATGTTTGATCAAGTTTTTAAAAAAATTACTGGAATGTTATATTTAAATGGTTCAGAATTAGTCAGCTCATGAGTGGACTGATTCAGGAGAGGCTGGGGTTCCCCTGCTCTGCCTGTTACCCCTCACCCATCTCAGAAGATTTCCTTCATTTGTTGATCTTATTTGCTTTGAGCATTTTGGCTTCAAGTTTTGAGGTAAATTCTGTACAAAATGGGAAGAGGCAACCCAGATGGACACTATTTGTGAAAAGAACTTGCTGAGTATTTTCCCCAGAGGCAGCAGATTCTGAAGCTGGATTTTTCTTACCGGTGAATAGAACAGTGAGGACCTTTTGCACTGCAAAGATATTAGTTATGATAGTTATTTTCCTGATGATAGTAATTGATTCTTTAGACTTATACTGGAACTGCAAAATGAATTATGCCTCTGTTGAAGTAAAATAAAATTTCTGATGTTGAAATTTGTGTATTAATTTGCTGTTTTCACTTTTCAATGCGAGAACTGCTGGTGAGGTGAAATGACTGTGTGGTTTTGTAACTGAGCAGGACCCTACGGGGCCTTCTGGGAAGAGACTGCCCCCAAACCCCCCATGTCCTCTGCCTGCCTCTCGTCTGTAGAAAAACTTCAGTCTCCCAGGCTTCCCCAAGTTCCAAAGAATACAATTAATCAGAGAAATGAGAAAATACAGAAAGAAAGGAAAATAGTCAAGCAAGACAAAATAATTATAGTTTACCCATTAAAAAAAGTCAAGGACCTTTAGTTCCTCCTCAAGGGCTATAGACAGTATTCTGAGCCATGTCCTTTGAGCTGTTTTGCAGATACTGAAACTCCCACCAGGTGGGAGAAGTATGTTGCCCACAAGCACGTAGACCCCAGACAGGTTGGAACCAGAAGGTTGATGGTGTTGCCTGCCAATTACCTCACCACCAACCAGTCAGAAGAATGTCCATGAGCTGATCACACACCACACAACCCCCCTCCCTCACCCTAACTGTAACTCAGGACAGTGAGGTCTTTTAAGCACAACTACCTGGACTTCTTGCTTAGCACCCTGCAATAAATGCTGCAATTTCCTTCATCACAACCTGGTGTCAGTAGATTGGCTTTGCTGCACCAGGCAAGCAGATGCAAGTTTGGTTCAGTAAGTTTTTTATAGCTTGTGAATTAGTCAGGGTTTTCCATAGAAACAGAACCAATAGGAGATACACACATGCATACACACACACACACACACACACACACACACACACACACACACTTATTTTAAGGAATTGACTCAGAATTGTGGGCACCAATAAGTCTGAAATTTGCAGGGCCACTGGGCAGGCTGCAGACCCAGGGAAGAGTTGATGTTGCATCTGGAGTCCAAAGGCAGTCTGGAGTCAGAATTCCCTCTTCTTCACAGGATCTCAGTCTTTTTTCACTTAAGTCCTTTAACTGATCGGCTGAGATCCACCTGCATTATGGAGGCTAATCGGATTTACTCAAAGTCTACTGATTTAAATGTTAATTACATCTAAAAAATACCTTCAGAGCCACATCTAGACTAGTGTTTGACCAAAAACTGGGCACCATGGCCTAGCCAAGTCAACAAATAAAATTAACCATCACAGCTTGTAAATTAATAAATGTACATAAGTTTACAACAAGTACATACCCTGGAATGAATGAGACAGTTATACTGGACCAAATCATCAGATTAAAAGACAAAGGCAGATTTTTGAGACTTGGATGTGTTCAGAGCTCATGTAAACCTCTTACCTTCCAGGGCTGACAGATCAGAAATCGTATTCTTTGGGCCAGTTTTTCCCAGCCCTCGACCTGCTGTCCCATATCCCACTCCCATAATTGCCACTTGCAGATCTGTCCCCTTTCACCCTTGCCCCCTCCTCCCCTGCAAACACAGCTGGAGTTTGTGATGGAGAATTCAGTGTACCCATCCATGGTGTGGTCTTGTTGGATACAAAGTATAACTCAATCCATTCAGTTTACAGAAGAGAAAAAAGGCTCAGAGGAAACTCTTGAATAGAATTTGTTCACTGTAGTGAGACTCAGTATAGTATTGAAACCAAGCATGACCCTGAATAGCCCTCCCAGGTACAAAAACTCAATGTACCCTGTCTCTTGTTTGTAGAAAAACTGTAGTCTCCTAGGCCTCCCCTGAGTCACAAAAGAGCAGGCTCAAGCAATTATTGATTGGGACAATAGGGTCACAGAATCTTTAGTTCCTCCTTGAAGGACATAGAAAACAGTGTCTGATGCACATTCCTGAGTTGTTTTGCAGATACTAAAACTGCCACCAAATGGAAGATGCTAACTGCATGATGACCAGACTGTAGACATAACATACATAAGCTGCTCCATTTTGCACAATTCCAAGAACTGGCTTCAACAAAATGGTAACAAATCGACCCTAGAACTGAAGATTAACTGCATTTAAAACAATCAAGACAGTGCTGACCAGACCACCACATAACCAGTTTCAAGGTGATTTTTGGAGCTGACTGTGCTGTTCTGCACATAGCCCAGGCCTGCACACCCCTGAAACTTCCTGATATCTTCTTATAAAACCCTTTTCCCTCTAACTGACAAGTGGGAGATGGTTTTTGGGGAGCTAGTGCACCATGTCCCCAGGTTGCCAGCTTCCTGAATAAACCATCTTTTTTGTTTTTTTGGCCCCCACCAACCTTTGTCTCTTGGAACGTTGACTTGAGAAATGAGGAGAGGAACCTGAGCTCAGGTCCAGCTATAACGGTAACAGTATTTTTAAGCACCTTATTTGAAAAGTCATTTTTCATAAGGAAAATAAAACCCATATTGCAAAGGTGACAATATTATTCCAAGTTGTAATTGGGGGAAATCACCAGTCAGGGTCAAGTTTTACCTAGGGCACATCTTTCTCCAGGAACCCAGAATATCACAACATTCCGATTCATCACAATGTAAACACTCTTATTGCTTTCAGGTGCAAGGAACTCTAAAGGTGAGAATATAGAAGTTTATAAACAAAGTCCCTGCCTTTCTGGTTGGAGTCTAAGAAATGATAATTACAATAGAAACAATAAATAATAATTAATAATGATAATTCTAATAACTACGAAAGAAAGAATGAATATAATTATTGCATATGAGCCACTGTGCCCTTCACAGGCATTGTCTCATTTAAGTCTCCCTACATATTCTTTCCGGGTACAGTTTAGGAGATAATTTACTCAAAGTCCCGGAGGGCTCAGCTACTGAACTCCATTTGAGATGGCTCCTAGCACTTCACTCAACATCCGTGTGAATCTGCACTTACTCACTCAGCAGTGAGGCAAGGGTCACCAGCAAAGTGTTTTCCAAATGTGGGTGGACAATCCCACTCAGCCATTGGGTTAAATCGGTGGGGGAGGGGGGTGGAAAACAAATGGATGGTTTGTTGGGTTCATTTAGCTAAAGAAGGAAAGATAAGAAGGGGGAGGAGGAGGAGGAGGCCGAATTCATAGGTTGGAATATTTGCTCTTTCTCTTGACACAAGAGCTTTGAAGGCTCTATGTCCTCAAGACAACTGTTAAAGAATCGTTCTTGATGTCACAAATGCTGTGACTACTGTACCAACAGAAGCATCGCCAAGTACTTGGCATCTATGCCGTCTGTTCTTACTGCAATCCTTTACTGGGCGCCCAAGCAGATGAGACCTGGGCAGCGATCCCGGGGCTCGCCGCTGGGCCGGCATTCCCCACGCCCTATGGGCAGAGCGCTGCCCGGGGGCGGCTACCGGCCGGGTGGTGCGGGTCCGGCCGCGCCAGGCCGCTCCTCCTCCCACGAGCCTGCTCTCGGGGCGGGCCCGGGCGCGGCCGGGCGGGGCAGCGGCGCTGATGCACGAGCTCTGCCGCGGGGCTGAGAGGCGGTCAGTCGGCCGGTGGGTCCGTAAGTCTTTCGCGGAGCCCGGCGCGCGTGGCCGCTATGAGCTGGGAGTTGCTGCTATGGCTGCTGGCGCTGGGCACGCTGCTCGCGCTCGTGGTGCAGCTGCTGCGCTTCCTGCGGGCCGACGGCGACCTCACCCTGCTGTGGGCCGAGTGGCAGGGGCGACGCCCAGGTGAGGACCCGCAGCCGCCTCTCCGGAGTGGGAGGCCGGGCTCCGTGCGGTCCGATTTCCGCTGCTTCCGCGGCTCTCCGAGTGGCGCGGAGCTTCCGGGCGGCGCTTTCCCGGGGGTGGGGGCGCTGTGGATGCGGGAGGAAAGGGCCGGGGCCAGGCGGGGCGAGTCTGCCTCTTGTCTTCTGCCCTCGTCCAAATGGACTCGCGGGGTTGCCAAACTAGGAGAGCGCTGGAATCGGCGGGGGCGCCCTCAGGTTTCCGAATCCCGTTCCCAGGGATTCTGATGGAGGGTCGGTGGACAATGCTTTGAGAAACAGCGCATTTGTAAAGGAGCTTCCTTTTGAAGACTAGAGCTCGGTTTTTCTACTTCCTGTTGTTATTTATCGTCCACTTCACACTGTACTCAGAGTTGTAAAATCCGAGATAATCCAGTCACCCACATACCTGCCTTCTCACTGGGCTGAAAGTATAACCCTAGATAGAACTGGGTTGGCGTTCTGCCTGGAGCAAGATTATTGGTATAATAAAGGGCGTTCTGCCTATCTCACTTTTCTGTGTGCTCTATTTAATATTTAATGGTCTTTTACTAAACGCATTCTATGTGCTAAGCAGTGTGCTCGGCTCTTTTCACACATGAACCCTTAACAATGATTCTTGTAAAGCAGGCATTATTAATGTTATTCTCCAGACAGGGAAACTAATGTTCAGAGAAATTCAGTGGCCTACCCAGCGCTAGGCTTTGGATTCACAAGGGCTGGGGGGAAGTGGGGTTTCCCTGGGCCTGGTTTCCTGTGTGAAAATATGCAAGTCATGTGAGGAGGTTTGCTTGGAAGCGATAGCTAATATGCTTTAAAAATGGGGCCCGGGAAGTAAGGGGGGGACCATATTGCTTCCATGGGGGTGAAAATTCATTCTTGGGGACCGGAAAAAACCTTAGATAGTACATTGTTTTCTGCCCCTCCAAAGCTCAACTCTACCTGACAAAATGTTATTCGTTAGTATTTCATTTTTCTTCCTCGGGTTTTTGGGGTATAGTGTGTGCAGCGCTGATGTTGAGTTCATAGAAAGTATATTACACATATACAAAGTCAACACCGCAAAACTATGGCAAATGGAGGGCAGTGACTGCCAGACTTTTCTCTCGGTCCTTTGCTCCATCGCAGCAGGTGGAGTGCATATGCCTGTTGGCTGCTTTGTGGATGTTTGTGGTTGATCCTCAGTGCTTTTGTGTTAACTTGGACTGTGAGAATTGTATACAAATAGTTTATAATTTATTAGTCTAGAAAACTTATTTCACCCATTACATCAAGTGCTGGAAAGGAAAAATGTTGACAATATCTAGCAGCTAGTTAAATTAAAAGTCATTTTTACATATCAAGCAAAAGTTACAAGTTAAGATAATTTTTAAGAACTTTAATTTTTTCAATTTTACTTTCACTGGAAAAATAAAATTTTTGAAGGTTTTTTTTAATATGTTTGATTACTTTGCCATTATTAGTATGTAGTTATATAATTTGCTAATTTATATCTGTAATATGATATATTACAGATTAAGTAAATACAAGTTATTCAGCAAATACAGGTACAAAGTTAAATGTTAATAGCTTTTACATTTTACTTTAACTTTTAACTTATTTTTTAAATTTCACCATTCTTAAAACCTGCATTGAGTGAAGAGTAAACCTAATAGAACTTCTTTTATGTATAAAGCACAGATAGATACATGTAAATACAAAAACAGATACACAGTGTATCTGTGGAATTGAAATTTCATGGGGGAGTTATTAGGGAAAAAAAATGACTCAAAAGACTCCTAGGGACTGAGGGGTGAGGGTGATAATAAAAAAAAATTAAAGGAACATGAAGACAGACTCAAGTTTCCAAAAGAGCTCAGACTGGAAAGATGGGCAGACTCTGTCAAGGTTAGAAAAAAATTATCCTCCTTTTCTTCTCTATAGGTTTGTTATTTTTTTGTCACTTGAAAAAATGGACAATATACTCACATAAGGCAAATTTTAAAAATACAAAAGGCTATACTGTGACAAGTAAAGCTCTTTCCCACCCTTGTCCCCCTACCACCCAGTATGCCTCTTTGGAGACAACCACCATTTCCTCCTGCCTTTTATGTATCGTCCTGGAGAAATTCTCTGCCTTTCCAAGCACGTATCTCACATGGTGAAATTTAAGAGTGACTAATTTTAGGTATTGCATGTAGATCCAGAAAAAATCCATGGCACCAGTCCAGAGTAGGAAAAGTCTTAACAGCCGCACATGTGAGGAAAACTCAGATTTTAGTTGACAGTCACCTCAATATGAGTCAACTGTGTAGTGAGGTGCCAGAAAAGATGAGGCAAGCCTGGGAGACGTGTAGGGTCTGATGGCACAAACTGCAAACAACAACAGATGTCTTGAATACCTGCTTGTTCATGCTGGCCTCTGTGCTGGGCACTGGGGAACATCAGTGACCGACCCAGCCACTCTCTGAGTCCTCACGGAGCCCCCCTTCTGGGGGACAAGGGAGCTGATAAGTCATGTCAGCCACTCTGAACTGTCCGGACCCCATGGGAATCCTGTGTCCTGCTCTGGCCAGCTCCCTTCACTAGGAACATTGACCAACTGGAGCTTGTGCAGAGGGTGTGAGCAGAAGAGTGAGGAAACTGGATGCCATGTCATCTGAGGGAAGGTAGCAGACACTGGAGGTGTTTACTTAGCCTTAAAGAAGCAAGAGATGAATGGACTTAGGGAGGACATAACAGTTGTTGTCAAGTAGATGAGGGACTGTCTTGTGCAAGACAAGCTTGACTTATTCATCCTGATACTACCGCAAGGCAGAAACAGCTGCTGGTCCGTGGAAGTTAAAGGTATAGCACATTAGTATAAGAAAGAATCGTTGAAGCCCTTGAGTGATTAGACTTGTCCAAAGAAGGAGCAGGGGCCTCAAAGATAAGCAGCTTCCTCTTGCTGTGAGGAAATTAAGCAGAGACTAGGCAACAGCTTGAGGGGAGAATTTTCAAACTAGGTTGGAGATTGAACTGCAAATTTCCTTCCAACTCAGAATCTGCTTTCAGAGGACTTTGGTTAGGGGAGGGGGGCGTTATGTACTCCAGATTCTGTAGACTTGGTGAACAAAAGCTGGAGCTAGGTAAAAAAGTTTTCTTCTCCATCGTGGGAAGAAGGGTGGCAGAACTGCAGGGGTACTAAAGTAAAAGTGAGCCTGGGGCTTTCATTGTTGTATTTAAATAATACTTGCATATTGGTGTACAAATGAAGAAATCTTTGTTCTATGCTGGTTAGTAAATAGTTACAAATTAATATTCACCATGGAGCCTGCGTTTTGAAGAACTTTGGAATAATGAGTGGTTAGTGAATGGCTGAATATACATTCTGCTATTGCTAGTAAAGTCCTTCAGGAAAGTTGTTCAGTACACAGAAGTACCAAAGATGGTAGGAAAGCATTGTAGCCTGGACACAGAATTTGGGATGTTTCTGTCCTTAGTTCAGATGTTTACATGAAACCTTCTTCCTGAGGACACATTGCTTTTTCTAGAGTGGCTAAGAAACAGTTGGGTTTTAAAATATTGATCATATTAAAATGTGGGCACGATAAAGCTAGTGTTCAGAGTGTGGGCTTTGGAGCCTCACGTCCCTGCTCTGCCAGGGTTCCTGGGTGTTTATTTACCGTGATTTATGGAGTCCTTTCTCTATTCCAGTTTCTGTACGAGGCTCTGTGGACACAGTAATGAACAAGGAAAACAGAGGGAATTTACAGGCTAGTTATGTAAATGAATCTCTGTGAACCTCAGTTTCCTTTTTTATAAAGTTGAGGTAATTCCTGTTTCACCGGGTTCTTGTGAGTTTTAATAAGGTAATGCCTTTAAGCTCATAGGAAGCATTGAACAAATGTTAAACCATTATAGTTAGTAACCCCATTGTCTCTGGCTGGAGAAATTAGAACACACGTTATTGACTGAATGTTTTTTGCTGGCAAAAAGTCCGTTTGTTTAACAAGCTTAGCAACAGTTACAGTTGACATTTTATTAGGTGTGTGTCAGACACTGCTCTGAGTGCTTTACATGTTTTGGGTCATTTTTCTCAACAGTCCTATGAAGGAGCTGTGGAAAATGAAGGCACTGAGTTCTCACATGGGAGCATTTCACTGCTGTCTGTGACACAGCTGAGATCTGAACCCTGGCAGTTCCAGTGCTTGTGCTGTTAACCCAACAGTCAGGTTTTAGAATTGTTTGACTAAAACAGCAACTTGGTTTCCTGACTTTAACTTTTATGATCTAAAATCAGTGTGTTAAATAATACCTTGTTTGTTATTTTTGATAAATAACACACATTTCAATAATTCAGGCACACTGGAACGTTGTACCACAGTGACTTTCTATGAATTCACATGGACACTGGCTAGCATGTCCTGCGGTGCAAATACGTTTTTCATTGGAGAATAAACCACCCATCATTGCTTTATTACTGTAACATTTTTATAGTCTTTAACAAGAACATACTTGGGCAAGCAGAGTACAACATTTCATCTCTCTGTCATATGCATTTCATCTTTCCTCAGATGAAAGCTCAGGCATTTGGGGAGCACTTTTACAAAATGACCTTTCATTGATAGGTATCAGATATGATTGATAAATGAAGAAAACATGACTTTAAAAATCCGAGATGATTCCTCCATACCCCAGAGGAGAATTTGGCATATTCAGATACATCATCAATACCTCCATTGCAAGAAGTTGGAGCAGTACAGCTGAAAACTAGATGAGAATTTTAGTGGTCATCTTGTCTGAATCCTTCATTTATGGATAAGGAAAGTGAGACAGTGAGTCCAGATTCTTAGCCTTACTTTCCTCCATCAAAAAAATAGATAATCAGAGCTTTAGAGTCAGGCCATGGAGTTATAAAGCTTACCTTGAAGTAAAGTCTAGAAAACTCACTAAGCGTCTAGAATATACAAAATAATGTGTTGATCACTGTTATCAATATAATTTGTATTCATGCTTTTTTTTTTTACCTAGGTAGAACGTGTTTTCCCAGGGTATTTAATTGAAAAAAATTTTATATCACTTTATTGAGGTATGATTGTCATATAAGAACACCTGTCCATATTTAATGTATACAACTGGACGAGTCTGGGAATAAGTATACACCTGTGAGACCATCACTACAATCAAGGCTGTAAACATAGGATATTTACATTTTTAAGCTCCACACATTATGTCTTCATATTCAGTGATTTTGTTTAAAACTTTTTTTTTCGGTTAATCTTTGATTTACAGATGTAACCCACAGTTTATTTTCTCCTCTCAATCCCCGCCCCTTTTCCAACAGAATGGGAGCTGACTGATGTGGTGGTATGGGTGACTGGCGCATCAAGTGGCATTGGTGAGGAGCTGGCTTACCAGCTGTCTAAACTAGGAGTTTCTCTTGTGCTCTCAGCCAGAAGAGCACACGAGCTGGAAAGGGTGAAAAGAAGATGCCTTGGTAAGTAAATCTAAAATAGCAGCAGGGATTCCTACAAGTACATCAGAATCCAAAGTCCAAAATCTGAGAATTTTAGGGGGGGGATTCTTCTGGGAAGTACACTTGGGTTCCAAATGCTCCAAGTGCTTTGACCCAAATCCTCTTCCTTTTGTCGTCTCTTAGCTTCCCTGGCCTTTGCCTTCTCTTTTTCTGCCCCTTTCTACTGTTTTTGGTACTGGTTCTTGCCATTAAGGAGTGGCCATCAATTCTCTCAAATGCTGGTGGATTTTTAGTGACCAAATAAATGTCTTATATTTTCATCTTAGAGGAAGAACAGTGTGGTTCTTACGTATGACATACGTGTAACCACAGAAATTTAATTAGAAAAGATCCTTACTCATTTTGCTAAAATGTCAGATACTAAAGTCCTATGGGATGGTATAAGATTTTTGTTATAAACGATGAAAGAACAGGAATGGAATTAAGTTTGGAATAAAACTTGAGATCATACTTTTTCATATATATAGGACAACAGGGTTTTTGTCTGTCTCTTTGGATTTTGGTGTAGTTATGTTCACATTGAAAGTAGCCCCAAGTAGTTATTCCCCATGGGACATTTAGTATCTAAGCTGAAATAATTTTGAGTTTTCCAGCAGACTTTTTTTTTTTTTTTTTTTGGTCATCTACCTGTCATTCTTTAAATATCTTTTTTTCACTTTGCTGATGGAACTAACCACCCAGAAATAGAGAGTTAGTTGCCACATTGCCTCCTTCACGGTATTGCTTTCAAAAGCCCCTTGTGTTTTTGCACTGGGCCACTTCTTATGGCAGTTGCTCATCCACTGTTGAGACTTGCGCTGGCAGAAATGAACCATAACAGCTTTCTTAGCTGGAAGAAGGCTGCTTTCCTTTTATCTGTCAGATCATTGGTGCAAACTATGCTATTTCTTTTAAAACAGTTCATGTTTCACAATTTACTCCTTTGCCTATAAAGCCTTTACACCACGTATGTTTTTCTCTACTTGCTTGTTTCTCTTATTGAAACACAACCTTGTTGTATTTCAAGGTTAGAATCCAAAAAGATTATTTTCTATTCTTTGGATGAATAGAAATAGAAAAGGGGCATTACAGTCCAACATATTTCTTGGTTGGGAATTTCAGGATTATGTCCTTTTCCGTCTTTGCCTCCTGGAATCCTTAGCCTCTGGAAGGAAGCTTCTAGGTGTCATGCAGCTGGAGGACTCTGAACTTCTTACTGATTTTCAGCATAAATTGTTTCTGTTTTTTAGTGTGTTATGTAAAAAAGCAACTAATTTGTGAACCTGTCATGAAGCAGATATACCTCTATACTTCTAAAGAAATTGCTCTAAAATTTCTGCTTTTTTTTTTTTTTTAGCTTGGAGTATGATACTGATTTCTTCTAGAGTCTGTTCTGTTAGACTGTATCGTTCAAGGTGAAGAGAGCCCTTCTACTTCCCATGTACCCAGCTAGCTCGCTGTCTGATAAGATGTTGCCATATCACCACCCATTTTCCTCTTGGTTAGTGAGAGAACCTCATCCACAGAGCCACCCAGAATTGAGTCCATTGCCAAATCTGGTTGTAGGGTGGGTGTTAGACTCAATGTAAGTAGTAAGGAGCTTAAGTGAACTATCATGTGACTTCCACATTAATTTTTAAGTGTCTTTATTCAGAGAATGGCAATTTGAAAGGAAAAGATATACTTGTTTTGCCCCTTGACCTGGCTGACAGAAGTTCCCATGAAGAGGCTACCAAAACGGTTCTCCAGGAGTTTGGGAAAGTAAGTAACATTTTGACTGGGTAAATCTTGCTCTGAAGTAGCTACAAAAGAGATTCCCATCTGTGGTGCTACCATTAAAAGGGCTTTAGGTAAATGGGTTCATGCAGTGAGATCAAGGCCAATGAGTTGGGCCTCAATCTCCGAGTCTGTGGCTTTATGTAATTAGTACTTAACAAATACTAACGCCTCCTCTGTGTAGTAAAAAGAAGCTAAAAATTCACTGTGCCTTCTATTTTTGTGACACTTACTACTTTCCATATAAAGTCACTTAAGATAGGATTTAATTCACAGGTGAATTCTAGCTTCCATTTTATCTTTTTTATTGCTGACTTCTGGAAATATACCAGTCTGTTCCATTGATTCATCACATTAACAACATAACCAACTATTCCTAGGAATTCCATCAATCTATCTATAGGTCATCCCTAAAGTGCCCCTTTTCTGATTTTCTTTAACTAGATCGACATTCTGGTCAACAATGGTGGAGTATCCCAGCGTTCTTTGTTTATGGACACCAACGTGGATGTCTACAAGGAGCTAATAGAGATTAACTACTTAGGGACCGTGTCCTTGACAAAGTGTGTTCTGCCTCACATGATTGAGAGGAAGCAAGGAAAGATTGTTATTGTCAATAGCCTCCTGGGTATTATATCTGTGCCCCTTTCTGGTGGATATTGTGCCAGCAAACATGCTCTTCGGGTAAGGCTGCCAAAACTCAACTCTGATAGAACTGACCTGAATGTGTATATGGGGGATTTGGCCATGACTGAAAGAGGTCATTGGAACTGGGTAGGGATGTAGGGAGACAGAAAGACCCAAGGAGACCTTGGATAGAAGATGTCCCCGGAAGATGCTGAAAAAAGACTTGAGCCTCACATGCCTCTTCTTAATTGAACAGACATGTATTGAGCACCTACATTGTTGTACTGCAACAGATCCTGGGGATGTAAAGATGATAAGATATGGTCCCTGCCCTCAAGAAGCATATAGGCTAGTTGGCATGTCACCCTTTACCTTATCCTCATTTCTGCCACACCTTCATGGCAAATTTGGGGTCTACCCCTTGTTTCTTCTACAAACACTTGTCCTCCCCATTTCTGTGATTTTTTTCCTTCCCCATTATTGTTGTTTATTTTACCTGAATTTCTAAATATACATGCATGTCAGAGGTAGGAATTGCCCACTGGATGATTAGTCCTCAGCTTCATATCCCTCCTGGGTCTAGCCTGGACTCTATTTACCCTGGTTTCATTGTAAGAAGAAAATCTAGTTAAGGCAGAGGCTAGGAGAAAGCTTGATTGGGTTGCATAACTGATGAGATGTAAATATTAGAAATGAACGAATTTTTAATGTTGGCTTATGAATGGATATGAAGAAATGTTACTATACTGGTATGGAACAAATTAAATCATAAGGCCAATAGGAGGAGAATAGTGAAAGACACAAGATTTATAATTAATGCTGTCGAAGGTCACTTTAAGTAGAATGTTTCACGGTTGGCATAATGAGATGCAATAGCTGAATGGTCATCACAGTTTCATGAAACTTTGAAGCTTTGGTTCCTTAGGGTCCTCTTTCCTCTGTGAAGAGCAGACAGTTGCAGAGAGTGGTGAAATGAAATGCTGCACGGATGATTTCCTCATATTTGGTAATGAGGTATCAGTCGCTTCCTGCAGAGCAGTTGGGCAAGTCTTAGGCAGGCAGATGACAGAAGGTGGCCACCCCATCTCTTTGGCACCAAGTATCTCATAAGACCTGCAGGATGCTTTCAGTCAAACACCATATGAGTTGTCTGGCCTGCCCTCCCAGGACTCAGTTTTATTACTGGATTTGATTATGTGATACCATGTGGCAGGTTGAGACTCTAGTTATATCAGTAGTTGAACACTGAAACCAGGAGTTTCTTTTTGAAGAGCACATTTCCTTTCTTGATGCCCAGCAAGCTAGGGAGTGAACTTGTCATTGAAAAGTTTACAGACTATGCTACATGTGATTTCAGACAAGGAGAGGTTTTAGCGTCTGCTGTATTGGCTTTCATGGGGTCCTCTCCCCTCTTTTGCTATAGAGGAGCAGAGGGTTAAGGGTACAGGAGTGCATTCATTTATGAAGCCTTTTTCTCTGTCCATCTGAGTCAGGCACAGTATTACTCTCTGACAGCATGAACCCTCACAGGCCCTGTGTTTATTTGCACTAAGGGCTGGTAACTGTTTAAAGTTATTGGATCATAAATGAATGTACCCTGGGTTAGCTATTTGGGCTTTTGAAAGTTAACTCAGCTTACAACAATGTAGTCTTGAAATGTTTCCTGATTTAGGAGAAGAGATGAGGGGAAGCAGATGTTCACTCCCTATTTGGTTTAGAAATGGCCAGTATCTTTAAAGTCTAGGAGGTCTAGCTTGTTTTTACAAAAGTTATTGAGTAAGCAATCATATTACATTTTTAAATAGCTATGTACTCTCTTACTACCCCTAAAAGATAAATCTTTGCTGAAACTAATGGTCTGTTAAAACAGTAACTAAAAAAGTTGAACTCTATCCTCTATGATAGTTTCTGTTAAGTACTTATCTCCTCTGTCTCCCCCATCTGCACTTTAGGACACTTTGAGGGATGAAAAAAAAAAAAAAAAACCCAGCCTCAGTGATGCTCAGTGGAGAGCATGCAGCCTTTTTGCAATGGGGAGCAAGGGACTGGGTGAGAGGGTGCATCAGAATCTCCAGGGGTAGTCTCTCGCTTATCCAGTGCTTGCCTACCATAAAAATGACTGATGGCACAAGCCACCACTGCCAACAGGGGCGAACCATTCATACCAGGAAAGAGCTGAGAAGGCCTGTTCTAGATTGCCTCCAGTATTACAGTTAAAAATGCCTCATCTTGCATAATTACATTTCCTGTCCTTTACTCAAGCATTTCAGAACATATTTTGATAATGTGCTGCCATTGTCCTTCATAAAAAGTTGAAGTTGAAGTAATTTCATGCTAATAGTAAACATGAGATTTGTGTCTGTATTGAATTTTATTTGCCCTTTTTTTGGTTTTTGCCTGTTAGGGTTTTTTTAGTACCCTCCAAATGGAGCTTGACGCCTACCCAGGTGTAACAGTTTCTAACATTTGCCCAGGACCTGTGATATCAAATATTGTGAAGAATTCTCTAACTGGAGAAGTCACAAAGGTAAACATTTCTAGTTGGAGAATAATTTGAATGCTTTAGTAATTACATACTGGTGTTATCACTATGCCTCAGAGTTTTCATGTTAGAATTGCTTATGAATTACTTACAAAACTTAACTCATAGCATTAGGAAATGTCTTGATGTTAGCTGATAGTGCTTTGGCATCCAGTTTTAATAAAAGCTAAAGTTACTGAGATACTGCTTATAGGTAATCCACTATTATGGGGGCTATCTATATTTTAAAAGCCAAGTTTCTATCAATTAACAAATTATAGCAAAACTTAAAGGTTCGGTGTGGCTGAATTTTGGTACGTTAAATCTTACTGGGATTTTAAAGCTGGAATATGAAGGAGCTTAGAAGAAGCCTTGTCAAACTGTGGTAATTTTAGGTTAGCCTCACCCAGTGCTTCTCTCAGCTCTCAGATTACATATAAGTGATCTATCAAATGAATAGTAAATGTCTCATGAAGAATCTAGTATCACTCAACAATATAAAATCCCTCTAAAGATCATGAAATTTTCCTTCTTCTCCATTAATACCTATTTATACTGAGACATACATCTGCATATGCTTCTATGTAAATGTTTACAGAAAATTTACATTTTCACATTTTCTGTGGAGGTGCTATGGTAAAACAGAATAAGAACTCTATTATAGCAATCAAGGAACTTGGAATATAGATTTGGTTACCACTAAGTGATCTGTGTGAGCACAGATAAGTCACTGCCTTTCTGGGCCTTCATTTATTTATTTGTAGAATGGAAGTAGATTAACTAGAATGGCAGTACCAGATTTGTTCAATACCAAGAAACCACATTTATCTTCTTCCTCCATTTCATCCACCACGGACTCCATGTTTTATAGAATTTCCTTTGCTAAATGTATTAATAATTTGTTTAAAATTTTTTATTATTAAAGTGACATAGTTATCATTCAGATGGTATAATTCTAACTAAAAGCAAAGAACCTTTATATTTTAGTTAGCCTGCACAGTCTTATCTGGTTAAGTCTGTGAATTCCCTCATGCTTTTTGAAATACTACAAACAGCTTATAGACAGCCATTCGAACCTATGGGGACTCCTAAGGGGCATGAGGCTGCATTAAGGGGGTCACTCAACTAGATGTCCTCTGGGTCCTTTCTAGCTTAAAAGTTCTGTGAAATGCCTTGGATAAATAGTCACCACTCACTAATTTTTAAAAATTTTCTTAGACTCTGGGCAGTGAGGCAGACCAGTCCCACAAGATGGCAACCAGTCGCTGTGTACGGCTCATGTTAATATGCATGGCCAATGACTTGAAAGAAGTTTGGATCGCAGAGCAGCCTTTTCTGTTAATGGCATATTTGTGGCAATATATGCCAACCTGGGCCTGGTGGCTAACCAACAAATTAGGGAAGAAAAGGATTGAGAACTTTAAGAGTGGTGTGGTAAGACCAATTTATACATTTTAAAAAAACCTATCAATCGTGTAGGAAAGTATGAAATTTTCTAGTGCTTAAACACTTTTCTTACTAACCCCTCACCAACCTCATGGTATGAATACAAAAGGTATAAAAAGGTTTCCATCCCCCAAGCATAACTGTTGGTTTACTATAAATTGCTACTGGTTTTGGGAAAAGTTTTCTACAAGGTAAAATCAAACCAAAGATTGCTATTTTTTTCTTCTACACTTACTGTTTGGCCAGTGTTTGTGCCAAAATGCACTTTCTCCACCATTTCTCCCCACTAACTCCTATGCATCCTACAAGTCTCAGCATCTTACAAGTGTCACCTCCTTGGGTTGATACCTGGCCTCCCCTCTCCTTTCTCCCCAACTGGGTGAACCTCAGCCTTCTGCTTACTTCTGTCAAAGCACTTGCCACACTATTAAAAGAGATGTACTCTCATGTGTAGTACTGGTTCAACCTTTTCCCAGAAGTACTTTGCACATCTGAGGTGCCTATGTCCATGTCTAAGAAGATATGCTGATCATTCTTTCAACACTCATTCTCACCGAAAAGTGAGGAATGTTATAAACTCTGAGAAAACTGTGGCCATCAAAAGAGTTTAATGAATAAACAGCACAGGAAACATAAGTTAAGCCAAAAATTATAAACATGATTATGTGAAGAAAGGTTATTTCTGTGGCTGGTTTTTACTGTTAAAGTATTTCTTTCAATGATCACTAACTTTCTTTAGAAATGTTAGTAGGGACTGTATATAAAGAAAATTATAAAATAGGATCATACCATTTGTATCATTTTATAACCTACCACTATTTAAGCAATCACAAATTGTTAGATGTTAAATATGTTCCAACTTTTTGTAGGACAGTGAAAATGAATTAGTCAAAAAAGCAAAAAACAAAACAAAATGCTTCAAGAGATTAAAGGTTATAAAACTCTCATGATGCACTCATGTGTCTAGAGCTTGAAAAATCAAAGGGGATAATTCTTTTTCAACCAACTTATAATAAGGACCAGTTTGCTTTGGTAATGTTGGGACTTGGTACTGTGGGATGGTTCTAAAGGTAGGGCTTCATCAAATATTACATCTGTGTTTGAAATTTGAAGGATAGCAGATATAGTGGCACTGTGCCTAGTGATGGGTAAGAGTTGAGAGGGAAAGGCCACTTTACTAGGGAAGTGACCCAGCATCCTGGTAAAGAGCATGCAGCCTAGTGCCAGGCTACACCAGCTCTACCCCATACTTGTCCCATGCAAGTTAATTCTTGTAAGTCAATCTCCCCATCTACAAAATAGAGATTAACAATGTTAATAGCGTCTAGTCATAGGATTGTTATGGGGATTAAATGAGTTAGTATGTGGAAAGCTCTTGAAACATACCATGCAGTGTTATGCTTATTAAGGTAGTAGCTGTTAATGCTTTTGTTTTGATGGCAGCAGGATATTCAGTGAACAGATAGCAAAGGTCAAAGAGTTAAATTATATGGCAGAGAGAGAATACATGATAGAATTAATTGTTTCAGAAGGGAAGGAAGAACCAGGGGCTAGAGTTTCAGTCCCACTGTAGAAGTTGTTGTTCTTTCGGGAATGTCCATAAGGTTATTTTGTTTTGTTTACAAAATACCTACCTCTAAAATATAAACATCACTCAGTAAAAGGCATTTGATTCTATCTAACATTTGCTAAAAATGATGACCTCTCTCTCCCTACCAATATCTTTAAAATGTTGCTTATTACATAGTCTTACTGCTTTATCACTCTAGGATAAACTGGGCATCCTTTTATTTCTCAGAACTATTTCTGAGATATACCTCATTCTTTACACAAAACTCTAGAAACTTCTAAAAGTTTTTCCTCACTTCTTTAAATTCAGTTCTCTCCTCCCTGCTTCTTTCCTCGCCACTGTTATTTTCTATTGTACATATCCATCTTCTTAGATTTGTTTATAAGCATCTAAGTTAAGAGAATGCCAGTATTAACCCAAATTAAATGTACTTGTTGATAATACTTGAATTTGTTTCTGTCTTTTAGGCTAGGAACAGTATGTCTGGAACTTTGTTTTGATGAATTTTTATTAATTTTAGGGATCAAGAACAATAGCTGCATTGAACTTCGTGTTATAATTTATTGCCTTATCTAGTGCAAATTCTTGCAAGTGGTAAATGCATATCTTCCCACATGAAATGTCACCTCTTCGGGATTATTGAGTTGCCTTGTTTTACTCTTGAAGCAATATACTAAAAGTTCACAAGTCATTTTAGAGTTATCTGTCAAATATTTCAATTCTAAATACTCTGACTTATTCTTTGTATTTATTAAGGCAAGTCGGTGTGGGTATGACATGCTGATCCAGAAGAGAAATGATAGATTTCAGCATTTATGAACTAGCATAAGCAGATGCTAACCAACGATGGAGGAAACAGTGATGCTAACTAAGCCCATTAGAAAAATTTTTGTGTAGATGTAGAATTTTGGCTGATTTTTATTCTTATTTAAGCTCTTGACCAGGTTTTATAAGGATTCTCAACAGTGAATCATAATGATAGAGCTCCTCAAAGCAGAAGGAATCAATCATCAGGACTGGAGGAGAGGGACTGACTCATGTTTCTGCCACTCTGTTACAGGATGCGGATTCTTCTTATTTTAAAATATGGAAGCCAAAACATGACTGAAGGAGTATTTGCATTTTTTAAGCCACTGGAGAGAAATGGAAAACATGATAACAGTGATCTTCTTATACACTGAAAACTAACTTGTGATTTTTACTTCTTAATAGACACAACTTTCAATATGTAGTAAATAACAAAAGATTGCCATGAGTCTTGCAATAAAGATATAAGCAGATATGATATTCTTGGATAAAAGAGCATTTTTAACATACTCTAGCATATACGCCTAAAACCTAGGCTAGGAGAATGCTAACCAAAGAATTACAGTAATCCATTTAACATAAATGCATGGACTATTACAGGAAGCAGAGTGCTGGGTAATGGGCAGATACAAAGAAGTATCTGAAATGGTCCTGCCTCCAAGGTGCTTACAGTCTCTCAGAAGAGTACAGATACAAATGACTATAATTCGAAGCAGTTGGTAGGACTCATAGCAGTCATAATTTATTAAAAACCTATTGTATGTCATTTGCTGTACTGAGGTGCTTATTGCTCCTAACAGCCCTCTAAGGTAGGTGGTATTATCCACCTTTATACGTGAATAAAGAAATGCCCAAAGTAAATTAAGTGTAACTTTCCAAAGGTCACAGAGCTAGTAGAAGGTAAAGCCTGAGTTAAACTCAGTTCAGGAAGACTCCATTGGCAACTCCTTACTTTCGTTATTATAATTAATTTTACTTTAATCTTTAGCACCTTACAGGAGAAAACATGCATAGGCCACAAAAGAAAATCAAATATTCCTTGACTGTTTACTGTCAAGGGAGGTATAAGAGGGGAAGAAAAACATGGTTCTTATTTATAAGCAGTTCACTGTTTAGCTATGGGCAAAGTAACACCCATAAAATAACTGTGGAATAGTTTTTGGAGAAGTTGGAGGCCACCCTGGTGGCTGTACTTTGGTGGAGGAGGTTGGGAAGGTGGTACATGGTGGGGTTATACCATGGGACACAGCAAGTAAAAGCCATGGAATAAATGCACACATGGCAACATGGATATATCCTAAAGCATGGTGATGAGTGAAAAAAGTAAATGATGAACTATAACACAATCCTGTTTACATACACTTAAATTTATGTGCATAGAGGATAGTGGTCATTTTGCCCACAGTGGGTCCAGATAATGGAGTTATTAAACATAAGCTTGAAAATTATGTTTAGTACTTTTAAAGATATAAAACGCAAGATTGAGAAATTTAGCAGCAACCTAAATGTCCACTGATGAATGGATAAAGCTGTGGCATATGTACACAATGCAATATTGCTCAGCCATAAAAATAATCTTGCCACTTGAGACATGGATGGATCTAGAGGGTAATATGCTAAGTGAAATAAGTCAAAGTCAAATACCACATGATCTCATTTATACATGGAGTTTAAAAAACAAAACAGAATAAAAAGCATGCATAGATACAGAGAACAAATGGCTGGGTGTGGTGGGGAGGGTTGGGGGCAAAACAGGTGAAAGGGATTAAGAGGTATAAACTTCTAGTTATAAACCCCTATGGGTTTCTTCCTATTGTCTATTGTTTCTCTTGGATTTTGATCATGTTGTCTTATCTCCTCAGGTGCTTTTAGATTGTCTAACATAAATATGAAAAATTATAAAAATAACTTAAAAGGTCCAGAGAAGATTGACATTTGCTCTGATTAGTAGCTAGGTACATTACAAATCCAGGGTCACCTTAATTCAGTTTTAGGGACTGAAAAGATTCAAACTGCATCTATTCTTTTGTTCACCCTTACAATGAGGATGTAGTCTTTGAGGTCCCAATCCACTGTGTGCTCAGTTACTAGGGTCCCTTCTTCCTTGGAGAGCTCTGAACTCCAATTTTTAACCCTCTAACTTAGTAGCTAGGATGCCAAAAATGTTAGTTATCTTCTCAGCCACCTCTTCCTGAATTGGCAAATGCTCCTAGAAGAAAAGCAGCTCAAAAGCTGAGCTCAGGTCTCTAAGTTTCATTTCTACCTTGGATCTTGGTGATGTAATTCTTCACTGTCTTCTTGGTTCTCTGATATCTTAAGCAGATTTAAAAATATAATTTTGCCCAGCCAGTTCTCTATGAGATGCCTGATGTGAATTACCGATGAACTACTAAGAGTGAAAGTCAAAAAAGCTGGTTTTAGAGAAAATTTGGTGGAGATGGAGATAAGTTACACATACAGGTTTGATGCTAAGAGAAGCTGAGCTAGGTACCTGTGTTTGAACAGCATCAAATTATTGCTGATATTTTAGATCTTGGGAGTGAATGAGGTTGTCCACTGTGAATGTAGAATAAGAAGAGGGGGCCTGAACCAGTTGTTAAGAAATTCCAAAATTTAGAGTTAAGGTAGAAAAGGAAAAGCAGCCAAGGTGGTTGAGAAGGAGTAGTCAGGGATATGAGACGAAAATGAAGATAATGGAAAGGAAAAAAAAAAAAAAAAAAGAAAAAAAGAAAAAAGGATAAGTAAGATGAGAATATAAAAGTAACTACAATTTAAACTTGAACAGCACTGGGGTTAATCTACATATAGTATTCATGGATTGAACCAACTGCAGACCGGGTAGTACCTTAGTATTTACTAATGAAAAATATCCATATGCAAGTGGACATACACAGTTCAAACCTGCATTGTTCAAGGGTCAACTGTAGTTGGTTTGACAATATGAAGGTAAATAATGACCTTAATAAAAACCTTCTTTATTTGGGGGGATAGTAGAGATGGAATCCAGACTGGAATGGTCTGACAAGTGAATGAAGATGAGGAAACTTGGCCAGGAATGAAATGGAGAGACATGGGAGCAGTTTGAGAAGAATAAAAGGTAAAGGGAAAGCATGGCTTGGCATTATTATAATAGTGAAAATCTTTAAACAACTTAAAATGCCCAGTATTGGGGGGATAGTCTAATAAACTGTTGTATCTGTCAATGTTAGCCAATCATTAAAACTGATAGTGTTTTTAATGATATGAGAACATCTTCTATGTGACATATATATATATATATACACACACACATATAATTTTCTAGCTAGTAAATCACAGTTATGTAAATCATAAGCCTGAGATCTAAACTCAGATGTAATACCATCTTAATAACTATACTATATTGCTTTCCCCCAAATGACTAACACACAAATCTCATGAATTCATTAATTGAAATCAGTTCAAAAGTTGTTATCCTTTAACATTGCTGTATTGAACTGTTCCACATAACAAATAAATGGAATAATAGTAATAAAAACCTAATTGGTACATTTCAAATCATTTCAATAATTTCTAAAAGAATATACTACTGTACTACCAACCTAGGAGGCTACTATAGATTAAATAAGGTGGAAATAAAGTAAGGGGTAGAGGAAATTCATGTCTCAAATGACACAGATTCATTGCTCATCCCCCTTAGGAGGAACATGCAAAAAGTTCCTAAGCAGCAAGAGGATGAAAATAAAATAGTGATCACATTAAGAAAAAATTTCTCTCATGTCTTTCTGCCTTGAGTTTAGATACCTTAAGACGCTTGTAACTGGTAGTCCTATTAGATAAGGACTGAAGCAGTATATTCAGTTGAAAAGAAACGCAGAAGGACCCAGATTGAAAGAATGGCTTCTATAGTCACAAGCAGATTGCCCTAATGTTGCTAATCCTGTGAGTATTCACATGATGAATGGGATGAACTCTTTTCCTTTCACATGTATCAAAAGGACACTTGGAAGAAAAAAGATTTTTTTTAAAGAGATTTGACTAAAATTTTTGAAGATTTTTGAATTGAAGTAAAGAAAAGAAAATACATAGATTATGTGAAAACATTCAGACCATGTTAAATGTTATAACAGTACAAAGTTTGAAAATACTATAAAATTTAATTATATTTGAAATAAATATATATACATTATGTAACCTTCAATAGGATCCATTAGCATCTTAAAAACAATATGTGTATCTTTTAAGTATGTAAAAATTACATAGCTGTTGACACCTCTAAGGCAAGTCACTTATCATCACACATTTAAGAAAGCATTAAAAAACTATCTAATCTTATACAAATGCTTTACATTTACCAAAGCCTACCACAATCTATAGGGCACAAATATTGGCCAACTAGTTCTAACTTTTATGTTAGACATAAAGTTGTTGTTGTTTTAAACCATTGAGATATCTAAGAGAATCAACTTTACAGAGCTTAGCTTTTCTCAGGCATGTGACTTGTGGAAGGAGAGAGGGAAGTCCAGTGAAGTTATGAGGAATCACACTGTTACTTTTCTAGAGTGAAAAAATAAAAACATCTCATTTGATGATAATACATTTACAAGTCAAAATGGGCTCTAAAACAAACGTATATGGAGAGGTTTTGAAGAATAAATTGGATATCCCAGGGGAGGATCAGCCGCTTGTACTGTAAGGTTTCTTAAGAGAAGTGGATGAGCTTGTATACTGTAACGCTCCTCATCATCATTTGTGGCATAAAGCAATTCCCATGAAAGATTGGCCCACTGACCTCTAACAGCTTCAGTGTTTAACTTCCCGATTTGGATCAGTAATTCTTGAAGGGTAAGTACTCTCCCAGTGTAAACTCCCTGCAAAGAATAAAGGAGGTGGGAGGGAGTGAAAAATAAGAGAGATAACATTCAGGCCTTTATATTTTATACAAACTTAGAGAAAAATTCTATTGTAGTTAGGCAAACAGAAAGTGGTGTTATCAAAATGTACACACAAGTTACTTGTCTTCAGAATCAAGAATCACTTCTATTCGGTAGTTCTCTGAGTAAGTATGAGAAAGAAAGTTCCCTGACAGACACTGCACTCATTTCTCTCTCCTTTCCTCTCTATTCCCTCACCCCATCCGGCCTCAGCAATGCATAAGTCATAACTACTAGTCAGTGAACAGTCATCCAATAGACTCTTTTTAAAAAATAGCTTTACTGAGATAAAATTCACATCCCATATAATTTACGGATGTAAAATGTACAATTCAATGGCTTTTTAGTATATTCAGATATGTACAGCTATCTCCACAGTCAATTTTAGAACATTTCCATGACCTCAAAAAGAAACCCTGTGCTCTTTAGCTATTAGCCTATACCTTAATGCCCCCAGTCCTAAACAAAAAAATTTTTTTTAAGATTCCACATATGAGATTATATGGTACTTATCTTTTTCTGTCTGACTTACTTCACTTAACATAAAACCTCTAAGGAGGTTTATCCATGCTGTCACAAATAGCAAGATTTCTTTTTTTTTATCGTTGAGTAATAGTGTGTGTGTGTGTGTGTGTGTGTGTGTGTGTGCGTGTGTTTTCTTTATCCATTCATCCATAAGTGACACTTCGGTTGTATCCATGTCTTGGCTATTATAAATAATGCTGCAATGAACATGGGGGTACAGGTATCTTTTTGAGTTAGTGTTTTCATTTCCTTTGAATAAGCACTTAAAAGTGAACTTGCTGGATCATATATATGGTAGTTCTATTTTTAATTTTTTGAGGAATGTCCATATTGTTTTCCATAGTGACTGCATTAACTTATATTCCCACCAAAGGTACACAAGGATTCCCGTTTCTCCACATCCTAGCCAACATTTGTTATTTCTTGTCTTTTTGTTAAGAACCATTCTAACAGGTATGAGGTGACAGTGGCTTTGATTTTCATTTCCCTGATGATAGTGATGTTGAAAATCTTTTCATATACCTGTTGGCAATCTATATATCTTCTTTGGAAAAATGCAGATTCAGTCTATTCAGATCCCTTGACCATTTAAAGATCAGACTGATTTTCTGCTAAAGTATATAAGTTTTTTATATACTGGGTATTAATCCCTTATTAGATATATGTTTTGCAAATATTTCTCCCACTTTGTAGGTTGTCTTTTCAATTTGTTGATGATTTTCTTTGCTATGCTGAAGCTTTTTAGTTTGAAGTAGGCGCACATGTTTATTTTTGCTTTTCTTGTCAAATTCAAAAAAAAATCATCACCAAGACTGATGTTAAGGCTTTGCTTACCTATGTTTACACAGTCGTTACCATCCATGTTTTCTTCTAGGAGGAGTTTATGGTTTCAGGTCTTATGTTTAAGTCTTTAATCCATTTTGAGTTAACTTTTTTGTATGGTATAAGACAGTGGTCCAATTTCACTCCTTTGCAAATGTGGCTGTCTAGTTTTCCAAACACCATTTATTGAAGACACTGTCCTTTGCCCACTGCATATCCTTTGTTGTAAATTGACCATATATGTGTGGACTCTCTATTCTGTTTTACTGACCTATGTGTCTGTTTTTATGCCAATACCACACTGTTTTAATCACTATGGCTCTGTAATAAAGTTTGAAATGAGGAAGCATAATGCCTTCAGCTTTGTTCTTTCACAAGATTGCTTCGGGTAATTGGGATCTTCTGTGGTTTCATACAAATTTTAGGATTGTTTGTTCTATTTCTGTAAAAAAGGCCATTGGATTTTGACAGGGATGGCAATGAATCTGTAGATCACTTTGGGTAGTATGAACGTTTTAACAATGTTAATTCTTCCAATCCATGAGCATGGAATATCTTTCCATTTATTTGTGTCTTCTCTCATCACGCCGTATAGTTTTTATTATCTTTCACATCCTTTAAAAAATTTATTCCTTGGTTTCCATAATTTCTCTTTCTCATAGTTCTTTGTTAGTGTATAGAAATGCAACAGATTTATATATATTAATTTTGTATGCTGCAAATTTACCAAATTCATTGATGAGTTCCAGTAATTTTTTGGTGGTGCCTTTAGGATTTTCTATGTATATGATCATCTCATCTGCAAACAGTCACAGCTTCATTTCTTCCTTTGCAACTTGGATTCCTCTTATTTCTTTTTCTTATCTGACTGCTGTGGCTAGGACTTCTAATACTATGTTGAATAAAAGTGGCAAGAGTGGGAATACTTGTTATGTTCCTGATCTTACAGGAAATATTTTCACCATTGAGTATGATATTAGCTGTGGGCCTCTCATATATGGCCTTTGTTATGTTGAGGTATGTTCCCTTTATACCTACTTTGTTAAGAATTTTTATCATAAATGAATGTTGAATTTTGTCAAAAGCTTTTTCTGCATCTATTGAGATGGTCATACGATTTTTATTCTTTAATTTGTTTATGTGGTGTATCACATTGATTGATTTACAGATATTGAACCATCCTTGGATCCTTGGGTAAATCCCACTTGATCATGGTGTATGATTCTTTTAATGCATTGTAGAATTCAGTTAGCTAATATTTTGTTGAGGATTTTTGCATTTTTGTTCATCAGTGATATTGGCCTATAATTTTCTTTTTTTCTTTTTTCTTCTTCTTCTTCTTTTTTTTTTTTTTTTTTGGTGATATCCTTGTCTAGTTTTGGTATCAGGGTGACGGTGACCTCATAGAATGAGTTTGGAAGCACTCGCTCCTTTGCAATTTTTGGAATAATTTAAGAAGGACAGATGTTAACTCTTCTCGAAATGTTTGGTAGAATTCACCTGTGAATTCATCTAGTCTTGGACTTCTATTTATTGGGAGTTTCTTTATTACTGATTCAATTTCATTACTGGTAATTATTCTATTCATATTTTCTATTTCTTCCTGGTTCAGTCTTGGGTGATTGTACATTTATAGGATTTGTCCATTTCTTCCAGGCTGTCCATTTTATTGGCATATAGTCATGTGCAGTAATCTCTTATGATCCTTTGTATTTATGTGTTGTCAGTTATAACATCTCCCTTTTCATTTCTGACTATTGATTTTAGCCCCTTCTCTTTTTCTTAAAGAGTCTGGCTAAAGCTTTATTAATTTTGTTTATCTTTTCAAAGAACCAGCCCTAAGTTTCATTGAGCTTTTCTATTATTTTTTTAAGTCTCTATGTCATTTATTTCTGCTCTGATTTTCCTTCCTCCCTCCCTTTCTTCTAACTTTGCAGTTTGTTTGCTCTTCTTTTTCTAGTTCTTTTAGGCATAAGGCTCATTGTTTATGTGAGATTTTTCTTCTTCCCTGAAGTAGGCTTGTGTCACTATAAATTTCTCTCTTAGAACTGCTTTTACTGCATCACACAGATTTTGGATCATTGTGTTTTTGTTTTCATCTGTTTCCAGGTTTTTTTTTTTTTTTTTTTCCTCTTTGATTTCTTCAGTGATCCACTGTCTTTTCAGTAGTATACAGTTTAGCCTCCAGGTGTTTGTGGGTTTTTTTTTTTTGGTAGCTTTTTTTTCTTGTAGTTAATTTCTAGTCTTCTAGTGTCATGGTTGGAAAAGAAGCCTAATATGATTTTGATTTTCTTAAATGTACTGAGATTTGTTTCATGGCTAGCATGTGATATACCCTAGAGAATGTTTCATGTGCACTTGAAGAGAATGTGTATTCTGCTGCTTTTGCATGGAATGTTCTATATATATATCTATTAAGCCAATTTGGTTTAATGGGTTATTTAAGACCAGTGGTTCCCACTGATCTTCTGTCTGGATGATCTGTCCATTGATGTAAGTGGGGTATTAAAGTCCCTTACTCTTATTGTGTTACTGTCAATTTCTCACTTTATGTCTGTTAGTATTTGCTTTAAGTATTTAGGTGCATCTATGTTGGGTGCATAATATTTACAATTGTTATACTGTCTTGTTGGATTGATCTGTTGATCATTATGTAATGTCCTTCTGTCTCTTGTTACAGTCTTTGATTTAAAGTCTTTTTTGTCTGATATAAAGCATTGCCACCCCAGATTTCTTTGGGGAAAATAACCCCATTTACAATTGCATCAAAAAGAATAAAATATCTAGGAATAAATCTAACTAAGGAGGTAAAAGACCTGTACTCATAAAACTGTAAGACAATGATGAAAGAAACAGAAGATGACACAAACAGATGGAAAGAGATACCATGTTCATGGTTTGAAACAATTAATATTGTTAAAATGACCATATTACTCAAGACAATCTACTGATTCAATCCTTATCAAAATACCAATGGCATTCTTCACATAACAAGAAGAAATAATTCCCAAGTTTGTACAGAAACACAAAAGACCCTGAATAGTGAAAACAATCTTGAGAAAGAAAAATAAAGCTAGAGGTATCATGTTCCCTGAATTCAAAATATATACTAAAGCTACAGTAATCAAAAGTATGGTATTGGCACAAAAATGACACACAGATCAATGGAACAGAACAGAGAGCCCAGAAAGGAACCCACACTTATGTGGGCAATTAATCTATGATAAAGGAAGCAAAAATATACAGTAGGAAAAAGACAGCCTCTTCAATAAATGGTGTTGGGAAAACTGGACAACTACATGCAAATGAATGAAACTAGACCACTCTCTCACACCATGTACAAAAGTAAATTCAAAATAAATGAAAGACTTAATCAGAAGACCTGAAATCATAAAAATTCTAGATGAAAACATAGGCAGTCAGCTCTATGACATTGGTCTTAGTAATGTTTTTTTTTTTTTTTTTGAATATGTCTCCTTACACAAGAGAAACAAACACAAAAGTGAACAACTAGGACTACATCAAACTAAAAAAGCTTTTGAACAGCAAAGGAAACTCACAAAATGCAAAGGCCACCTACTGAATGGCAGAAGATATTTGCAAGTAATATGTCTGATAAGGTGTTAATGTCCAAAATATACACAGAACTCATACAACTCAACATCAATTTAAAAATGAGCAGAGGACATGAATAGATGTTTTTCCAAAGAAGACATACAGATAACCTACAGGTACATGAAAAGATACTCAACACTGCTGATCATCAGAGAAATGCAAATCAAAACCACAATGAGATATCCTCTCACACCTGTCAGAATGGCTATTATCAAAAAGACAATAAATAACAAGTGTTGGTGAGGATGTGGAGAAAAGGAAACCCTTGTACACTGTTTGTGAGAATGTAAATTGGTGCAACCATTATGGAAAATAGTATGAAGGTCCCTCAAAAAATTCAAAATAGATCTACATATGACCCAACAATTCCATTCCTGGGTATTTATCTAATTAGAAAAAAATATATATATGCATCCTTATGTTCACTGCAGCATTATTTATAATAGCCAAGCTACGGAAGCAACCTAAGTGCCTATCAACAGATGACTGGATAAGGAAGACATGGTATATATACACGATGGAATATTAATCAGCCATAAAAAAGAATAAAATCTTTCCATCCAACAACATGGATGAACCTAGAGGCTATTATACTAAGTGCAATGTCAGACAAAGACAAATACTGTACAATTTTGCTTGTATGTGGAATCTAAAAAACAAAACAGAAAAAGAGTTATAGACATAGGAAATGAACAAGTGCTTCCCAAAGGAAAGGGAGGAGAGGAAGGGGATAGAAGGAGGAAAGAAATAGGTGAGGGAGACTGAGGTACAAACTTACCAAAAAAAAAAAAATTTATTCCTAGGTATTTTATTCTTTCTGATGCAATTATATATGGACTGTATTCTTTTGTTTTGTTTTGTTTTGTTTTAACATTTTTTATTGATTTATAATCATTTTACAATGTTGTGTCAAATTCCAGTGTTCAGCACAATTTTTCAGTCATTCATGGACATATACACACTCATTGTCACATTTTTTTCTCTGTGAGTTATCATAACATTTTGTGTATATTTCCCTGTGCTATACAGTGTAATCTTGTTTATCTATTCTACAATTTTGAAATCCCAGTCTATCCCTTCCCACCCTCCACAACCCTGGCAACCACAAGTCTGTATTCTCTGTCTGTGAGTCTATTTCTGTCCTGTATTTACACTTTGTTTTTGTTTGTTTGTTTTTGTTTTTGTTTTTTAGATTCCACATATGAGTGATCTCATATGGTATTTTTCTTTCTCTTTCTGGCTTACTTCACTTAGAATGACATTCTCCAGGAGCATCCATGTTGCTGCAAATGGCATTATGTTGTTGGTTTTTATGGCTGAGTAGTATTCCATTGTATAAATATACCACCTCTTCTTTATCCAGTCACCTGTTGATGGACATTTAGGCTGTTTCCATGTTTTGGCTATTGTAAATAGTGCTGCTATGAACATTGGGGTGCAGGTGTCATCCTGAAGTAGGGTTACTTCTGGATACAAGCCCAGGAGTGGGATTCCTGGGTCATATGGTAAGTCTAGTCCTAGTCTTTTGAGGAATCTCCACACTGTTTTCCATAGTGGCTGCACCATACTGCATTCCCACCAGCAGTGTAGGAGGGTTCCCCTTTCTCCACAGCCTCTCCAGCATTTGTCATTTGTGGATTTTTGAATGACGGCCATTCTGACTGGTGTGAGGTGATACCTCATTGTAGTTTTGATTTGCATTTCTCTGATAATTAGTGATATTGAGCATTTTTTCATGTGCCTTTTGTATGGACTGTATTCTTGATTTCTCTTTCTGATCATTTGTGATTAGTGTGTAAGATTTTCTATATATAATATCACATCTTCCGCAAATAGTGACAGTTTTACTTCTTCCTCTCTAATCTGGATGCTTTTGTTTCTTTTTCTTGCCTTAAGTGCTCTGGCTAGGACTTCCAAAACTATGCTGAATAAAAGGGATGGGAGTGGGTATTCTTGTCTTGTCCCTGATCTTAGAGGAAAAGCTTTCAGCTTCTCACTGACAAGTATTATGTTACCTGTGGGCTGTCACATATGGTCTTTATTATGTTGAGGTTGATTCCCTCTATATTCACTGTGTTTCCCACTTTGTTTAGTTCTTTAATCAGGATTTCCTTCAGTCCTTTGAACATACGTATAATGGTTACTTTGAAATCTTTGTTCAATCTGACATTTGGTCACTCTCACAGGCCATTTCCGTCACCTGTCCCACCCCACCTCACTTCCCCTGTGTATGTGTCAGACTTTCCTGTGTCTTTCCCCATGTCTCATAATTTTTGTTGAAAATTGAACATTTTAGATAACACTCTAGCAATTCTGGGTACTGACCTATCCCAGGCCTTGTTATTGTTATTTGCATATTTACTTGGTGAATGGCTGGATGACTTTAGTGAAGTTAATCCCTATCTCCCCCCAAATGAGAAAGTCTCTGATACTGTTTCTCAGGGAGTGCAGCCTTGTGAATGCCCACAGTTACAATGAGACGGCAGTGATTTTGGCAGAGTTCTCCTTTTTTAAATAGTCACACCTAGCTGGTGGCTCTACATTTTCTACAATGACCTGCGACCTAAATTGCTCCAAAAGCTGATCCAATTAAATTTGGGCTCCTCTGAAAGAATAGTTTTGGAGGTCAATGTTTGAAGTTTGTTTTGACCCCTGGAGGGCTCTTCTCTGCTATTTCTTTCCCTGGTTCTCTCTGTTAATCTCTCTAGCCTACAGTTTAACTTGGATCTCAAGTGATTTTACCAATTGCCTCTAACCACTTTTTACCACAACAGCCACTATTTTTGAGAACATCTTAAGCTTCGGTGGGTCCACACTATGTGCAAATGTCACTTCCTCTGGAAAGAGATCTGGAGCTTTTCTTTTTTTTTCTTCAAATGGTTTGCTTCTTCTAGTGGGCAAAATCTCTGAGCCAGAGCTCTGTAACTGGGGGGTAAGACAATGGCTTACTTCTCTCTGAGTGACACCTGTGCTTTAGGACTTACGTGTTTGGTAGAAGAGGAGCAGTAAACTCAGGTCTTCTTGGCTTGCCTCTCCCAGTGTGCAACCTTCACCTTACAGGTAGGCAAGGGGCATCAGAGCCCCACTATTCTCACTGGAACCATGCCCAGTTAAAGCCTCCATCCAACAAGTTGGGGTGGCCAGAAGGGAGTTCCCACCTCTTGACTACACATGTTTAGAAACAAGTCTCACAATAGGCAGGTAGGAGTAAGATGAGAAGTTCTGATGTCCTTCCTCTTTTAGGTAAATAGTCCTCCAACTGGGAATTGAGGGGAGAGGGAGCCCTGTGTTCTTGGCAATACCATTCTGAGTGGAGTTTCTGCCTTGCTGAGCTGGGAGGGCATAAGTGTTGTTCAATAATACAGTCTCTAACTGTTCTTCCTAGGTTTTAGTAGATTTTCTTGAATAAATGTTTTTTCACTTGCTATATGCCTTTAGGACCATTTCCAAGACTGCAAATTGTTATCTTTTAAAAATAACTTTCATCATTTTCATTGGGAAGAGCATTTGCAGTAATACCAGACACAGAACCCACAATAAGCCTGTAACACTGAATCTTTCATATTGCATACACTCAATGACATTTTAAATGCAACGAGAATAGTACTTAATCTTTAAAAAGTCATTCCTTATTTAGAGTCTTCCTATATTTTCACAAGTCAGATCTGCTTCAAAGCATGAATGTCAGCAAGAGAAATACTTTGCCACTTATAAATTAATTTTTCTTCTAGGAGTCAAACCCAAATTGATAATTCATACACTTTATACTGTCATAACTATAATCCATCTAGTCAAATATGCTATATAGCAGATTACATTTACTTGACTATCTTATAGCTTAGTTATTGCACAATGGCTATACAGCATTCTTAATTGGCACTTATTAGGTTTGCAAAGTAAATAATCAGTCATTCTAGGACTGGGTTATGTTGACCATAAAGTCTTGATTACAAATGCCTTAATATTATAATTACTATATCCATAAGTAGAATATTATATCTCTATAACTTAGATCAAATACCTTATAAATGATTTCTGTTCTTTAAGGTTAATATATAAAAATCATTCAAAAACACATTTTTAACCTTACCATATGAGGATCATACCCCAGAGAAAACAAGTAAGGTTTTTCTTGTAAAACTGCTTCTTTCCACTTTTCATCAGATACCAAACCAATATACCAGTCACTTTCATATTCTTCAAGGCAGTTAGTCAGCTCTTTAAAGTCTTCTACTGGACCTAAACTTGCTTTATCAATCATGAGTTTCAGAGTATACCTAAATAATGGAGAAACAGAGAATTTTAGAATTCTAAAAATCAACCTTATAGATGAATAGATTTTGTTCAATCAGTATTTTTATAAGACACTGAAGTAAAATCATACACATTTCAGAAAAAAAGATCAGAGAGAAATGGTAGAGTTAAAGGGAAGAAATCTAGTAAGCAATATGAAAAATAGGTTCTCCACATAAAAAAAAAAGGAAGTTCAAAACAAAGTGTACTTCTTACACAAAACATATTTTACATTTTTAGGAAAGTGATTTTAAAATTAGAAATGAAGGAGTATCCCCTAGGTTATAAAAAAAAAAATCAACATTTTCCAGCCAATATTTCAACTTGCATGTAATCAAAAAGAATTACCTGAAAGCTTTCAGTGCTAGTTGGAACAATTCTGGCTTTTCTGTGAGCCAATCCAAGGCAACAGACCAAGGCAAAACACCGTTGTAAACTCTCAATATATGACCAGGACTAGGAATCATATTGTCTACTCCAAATAAACTAAAATAACAAGTCATTACTGCATGAACATAAAAGTCTTTTAAAACTCTGTCCTTTGCAATTTCTTCCACGACAACTGAGGCATTTTCTTCTGAATGGAAACATTCCAACTGCTTTAAAACAAACTGGTACCAGTCTTCCGGAAATAATGAGCTCATCTCCTTCACTTTGGAATTAGGCAAACAGTTAGACATCCACTCTTCAGGTAAGCTTAACAAGTGGGAATGAGAACAACTGAACTCCATGAGAGGGATGTATGCCATGTCTTCTTGTTTTCCTTTGTCAATAGCAGGGTATCCCAATACAATTGCTTTATAAAGACTATTTTCAGTAACTGTGCCTGTAGAATGATTACCAACCCTCTGTGATTCTACTGATCCTGGAATAGGCAAATTTATACCTGGCAAAATTTTCAACTGATCTTTTTCTCTTCCTTTTTTGATAGTTGGCTCTTCACCAAAAACATCATCAGACCAGTCATCCAAAGTTTCTGAATTTAAACTGTCTGTGTCTTCTGGGGATTCAGTTTGCGGTGGAGTATTCAAAGCAGGCAGAACTATTAGAGATGCTTTCCTTTTATTTTCAATTTTGTGAACATTCTCCTGCATGCTGGACCTTCTGGAACAGTACTGAACAAGTATCCACACAAGTACTTTAACAAGGTCACCTTTAAATTCTCTTAAGTTATCATGAGAATCAATTATGCCAGACAAGACATTCCTGGCATCAGAATACAGTTTCACTGGCAAAGCAGTACAGGGTGTCAAGACATTTCCAAAGTGTTCATTTATGGAACATACTCTTGCATATTCTTCTTGCTCAAAGGCACTTTCAAAAACTTCATCAACTCTTCGAGCTTCAGCAGTATGACAGGAAGTCTCTTGCAATTCTAACCCCTAAAGAGGAAATAAGTACTTAAGCTTATGATCCCTTACTACACAGAGAAAACTAACTAGTTTTGTAAATGCTCATGGATTGGATTCTCATAATAAAAATATATATAATGGAAAAAAATTCTTTAACACAAGAGCTACACCTTAATTCAAACTTAATGGCACTTAATACATTTGATGTTGGTTACAGAGATGAAGAATAATATAAAAACTCTACTAGAAATTGATAAAACAATTTTAATGCATGATGATAATTATAAGACTATATCTATAGTCAAGGTTGAATCACACTTTTAAAAATTTTTTTAAATTGTAAAAAATTGGAGGGGGAAGCAAAATTGGAGTTACACAATAGGCACAGGTTTGTATCCTTTCCATCCTGCATTATATGAGAGCATTATTCTATGGTATGGATATGCCATAATTTATTTAACCATTTCTCTCTTCTGGTCTTTAAAAAAAAAATAAAGGTTTATGTATTTGGTTATTGTCAATCTCCTCCAACTACATAAACAGCTCTCTTTTGATTACTACTATATCCTCTGTACCTAAACCAGTACCTGGCACACAGTGAAGTATGGAACAAATGTATGTTGAAAGAATGAATATTATGAATAAGTTCTTATATAAATTTTAAACACATTTTGATTTCTTCCCTAGAATGAATCACTTGAAGAGGATATGCCAGGTCACTGTTTACTATTATTATTATAATTATTGTTTATTTATTTATACATTTTTATAAAACTACCAGTGTCTTTAATAAAAGACAAGGCTTTTAGGTTGTATTATGATCCAGGGAAAGAACATGGAATGTGATATCAGAACCTGCTTTTAAACCATGGCTCTACCAGATTCTAGTACACAATCTTGAGTAGATCACTTATCCTCTAACATTCCTTTTGCTTCTTTTTCAAAGAAAAGTAATCCTAGTACATAGGGTTATGAAGATAGTAATTAAAGTCCTCTGTAAATTTTAAAGTATTATATAAATGTTAGTAGTAGCTAAGCAAGCCTATGTCCAAAAAAGTAAAAAAAAAAAAAAAGACTGCCACCATTTGTGTTCATACAACAAATGTCACAGAGCACAAAAGATCAATAAAGGTCTCACATTACTAGGTATTATAAAACTATACCATTTAAAAAACAGAACTAAATTAAGCAATGAAAACATCCTCTAAATTTTTCAGGATTTTTTGTTTTGCCTTCTCCTACTTAAGCATGTTAGACTAGAACAGTAGTTCTCAAGCTTTAGGTGAGTCAGAATTACCAGAAGGCTTGTTAAAACACAGATTGCTGGACACTCCCCCAGAGTTTCCGATTCAGTACATCCAGGGTGAGGCCTAAGAATTTCCATTTCTAACAAGTTCCCAGGAGATGTCAATATTACTAATCTGGGAGACTGCATTTGGAGAATCACGGGACTAAAGGAAAAGCTTTTTAGTTACCAGCAATTTTATCCAATCTGTGCTAAGACAAAAAAATTCATTCATTCACTGTTCACTCAACAAATATTTATTAAGGGCCTATTATGTGCTAGGCACTGTTCCAGGGGCTTAGGATACATCCTCCAAAAAGAGAGAGAGATCCCTGCTCTTGTGACATTTACATTAGAGAGTGGAGGGACACAGGCAATCAGTAATAAAATTAATAAGTAAATTACATAGTTTTTTAGAAGGTGTAAGTGCTAAGGAAATAGACAGAAAGTAAAGCAAGCAAGGAGGACTGGAAGTGTAAGCAGGTATGGGAGTGCGTATGCAATTTTAAATAGGATGGGCATAGTAGACCTCATTGATAAGGTGACATCTGAGCAAAACCTTGAAGGTGGTTAGGGAGTTAACTGTTGTGGTTATCTGAAGGAAGAGTGTTCCAGGCAGAAGGAACAGCTAATATATTGGATTACAGTAAGAAAGTTCAAGTAGTAGATGAGACCAAAGAGGGAACAGGGAGTCTCACCATTTAGGGCCTTGGCTTTCACTCTGAATGAAAGAAGAGATCAACTGTAGAATTTTGAGTAGGAAAGTAACATGATCTTACTAAGATTTTAAAGATCACTCTGATTGATAATAGGCTGTAGGGTGGCAGAAGTAGAAGCAGGGAGTCCAATTAGGAAGCACTGCAGTTACCCAGGAAAGGGACTAAGGTGGTGGAGAGCAGGGTGGTGAGAAACAGTGGGACACAGGCTACGACCTAAAGACAGAGTAAACAGGATTTCTTATTGGATTGGATGTGGGGTACAGAAGTAAACAAGGAGTCAAATATCACTGGACTAAAGCCCAAATGTTTTTGAGTTGAGCAACCAGAAGGATGGAATTGTCAGCAAGGATTGGGGCACTCTGATTTAAGAGGTCAAGGAAAAGAGAATGAACTATCAAAGGAGACTGACAAGGATTAACCGGTGAAACAAGTGAAGAGATCAGTTGTGTCAAATGCTGCTGACAAGTCAAGTAAGGTCAGGTCTGTGAACTGACCACTGGATTTAGCAATGTGACAGCCATTGCAGACTTTGTCAACAGTGGTTTTTAGTGAAGTAATAGGTAACAGGGTCAAAAACCTAGAGTAAGTTAAAGACAGAATGGGAGAAATGAAATTGGAGATATAAGCAACTCAAATGCTCTGATAGGAAGGAGAAAAACTGAGTGTTAGCAGGTAAGGGCAATGGGGTCAAAAGAAGGTTTTTATAAAGTTGAGAGTGCTTAAATGATATAGGAGTGAGGAAAATATTACTACTGAGTCCCATTTTTGAGACACTCAACTAGACAGGGATAAAAATAATACAACTGGACGAAAAGGGGGCAAGTGTACTTTGTTACTATGCTCTATTATACAATCAATACTAGTCTGCCTTTCAGTATGTGCATGTTGAAATATACTTTAAAAATCCCTAGGTGTTTTCACAGGTAATTAAAAGATACTTTTTGAAAGTGAGCTACTAAGTGATGTGTGCATAACAAACAAAATTTTTAAACATGTACTAGAGAGGTTTCAAATGCACATTGACCTTAATGTTAATACAGCAATAAGTATAGCCACATTCTAGAATCATTATCCATATTAAACGATCCTGAAAACGGCCCAAGTAATGAGACCCAGGTAAGAGGAGACCTAAAACAAATTAGAAAAAAAAAGTTAAGTAATTGTTCAAGTTTGTCTTATTTTGCCATGTGAATCTTCAAAATCAATAACTCACTGGGAACTAATTCATAACTCTTTCTACCTTCTTTTTATGTTAAGAATAAAAACAACTATTCATTGCATATAAGGAGGCATTAAATTAAGCTCTTTACAGGAACAGTTGGAAGAAAAAAATCTATAGGTGACTATATATAAGAATTCAAGGATATATTTTCCAAAAAACAACAATTTAGAACCTGCTATATAAAATCCTAAATACATGTTAAATATATTAGGAAAACATATTAAATATATATAAGCCAACTTCATATTAATGACTTAAAACATTTTGGATATTTTTATATACAAGCATATACAAATGTTTTATGGTGTTAAAAATTTACATAAAATGTTATCTACCACACTGTACAAATACTCTTAAAACTTAGTTTTTTTCTCAACATTATGTCTCTGAGACATTATGTCAACGACAAACAGCTCAGTCATTCATTGTAACTGCACTGAGAATTCACTGTCTGAATATAGCTGAATTTAAATATTCATTCTCTAACTTAAACATTTCAGATGTTTCATTTTTCACTGTTATAAATAATGATGTATAAATTATCTTTGTGCAAGTCTGCTTGTACAACATATTATGCAAAAAAGAGTTAACACAGCAGAACTGATTGCTGTCCTTTGAAAGGCCTGCTTACAAAGTTGGCTCTTGGCTGGCAACTTGAAACTTGAATTTCAAGACCGTTCACACCACCCTAACTGATAAACAATCTCTCATTGTGCCTAAACTGTTTCTGCAAAGAATATAGTTCATACTGAATACTTGCTTTCTTTTTGGGATTCTGGAATTTTGGTATGTGGCAGGCAGAGGGTGCCTACTGATCAACTCCTCAATACAAACAAGCCTTAGGCAGTGAGTCTCAAATAAGTTTCCCTGGTAGTCAACGTATTCACACATACTGTTACAATCAGTTGCTGGGGCATTAAGCATGCTGTATGTGACTCCACTGGGAGAGGACACCTGGAAGTTTTCAGCCAGTCTCTCATCCCATGTGACTTCTCCTTTGCTGTATTTGCTCTGCATCCTTTTGCCCTAATAAATCTTAGCTATGAGTACAACTATATGCTGAGTCTTGTGTGTCCTCCTAGAAAATCATCAAAATGGAAATGGTTTGGGGGCCCTCCAAAAACACATGTGTAAGAGTTTCTCTAGAACTGGAATCACTGCATCACGGAATCTAAAACTAGAATCCCTAGGCTATGGGATATGTACATCTTTACTACAGACTATTAAGTTTACTTTTCTCTGTGGCTGTATGAGTTTACACATTACCTTCTTGCAGGGTTTGAGAGTTCCTGTTCCCCATTCCCGTACCAATACTTGTTAATGTCAGTCTTTTTTGCCAATCACATGTGTGTGAAATGTTACCTCACTTTTTTTCCCCCCAGGAAATACTTTATAACACACTTCTTGATTGAATATAATTGATTGGATAATAAAGTATAATTTCTACCTCATTACTAAGATATTTATTATTTCAGATGTGAGTTAAAACTTACAGATATTTTAAAAAGTAGCATTGCACTATATAATAAAAATTAACTAGAGCTGGATAAAAGTATTAGAAGTGTAGAATATTTCCTTTAAGAAAGGGAAATGATTATTTATAAAAATTTATACTACAAAAATAAAAGTTTTTCCTAAATTATCTCATATAATAGATAATTAGAAAAGTTCAACCCCAATAAATATTTCATTAAAATTCTAATTTTAAATTGCTACTCTGCCAGGAATAAGTTTGCCAGGAAGACACTGGACATAATTAAACAAGTTTCAGGGGCTAAGGCACATGGTGGGAGACAACACACTATTGTCATCAGCTTGTACCTTATCTAAAACCAATCTTGGGAAGTACAATATAAATTTACAGTTAGTATATGATGAAATTATAAGATTATCACAAAATTATAATTACCATAAAATAAATTCATTCTCATCAAAAATGTTGTTAATATTCGCACAGCCCTTCATTTGGGAGGCTACTGATCATTGACCAAAGCTTTTATGTTACCTGCCCTCTGATCTTATCAGACTGCTTAAGTTGCTGGACAGTAACTAATAAGATACAAGCAAATTACCTTAAGCATTTCAGTGATATTATATAATGCTTGTTTTCACTCTCAGTGGGTCTAAGCTATTCCATCTACTTGGCATGAGCTCATTACAAATTCATGGAAATTTGGGGAGATAAAGGGTTTTCATGTTTCATAGTGGGACTATCACCTGATTTTATTCAAGAAAATGTTTTTTAAAATTTGTTAAATCACCCTAATGAAATTTTCCCTTAGTATTTTTATTTTATAACTTTATTTACCTCAAAATAAGGAGTAGGAGATTATACTTCTACTTTATATTTAGTCCTTCTGCCTACACATCAAAAGTATTAGAATCTGTATAATAGGTGGATCAAGACTGTTCTTTTGTGTGTTCATCCTTTTGTATTTTAAATACATTAATGAGGATTTCTTAAGCACGGCTCATTTACTTACCTAAACTTCCAGCCGCCATTGCAGACTGTAGTGCAGTGGTCAAACTAGGGACCATCTGGTAGTAGTACACTGTATCTGCACACACACAGGCTGTTGTGCCCACTACTCCTGGCCAACTCTGAACAGGTCGAGGAAACCCCACCAAGAACAAAGGAAGGGTGAACAGAGGGAGTAAGGGAGATGAGAGTAGTGTAGAAAAAACTATCAAGACCAACACGAATGGAGAGAAGACAATATTGAGTATACATAAAGTGGTGGTTGATTTTCTACGTTTTTTCTCTGTCCATGATGCCAAAAGCACAGTCACAGCAAACTGCAATTTAGAGATGAACTGAATCAGACGATCACGCATGATACCAACCTGTAGAGACATAAAAATGTCTTTTTTATTCTTAAAGACTTTTCATGAATTTTCAAGATCATATAAGAACAACTGTATAATTTTATTATTGTGCTAATATTTTTGATAAAATAGCCCTTATTTGAGATTCTTTGTTATAATTTTCTCCAATCTCACAATTAATAAATGAAACTACATTTTTTAAAGTTTGGGCTCTTCAAAAAAAAAAAGTAGTACAAAAGAGAACTGACAGAGTGCTATGTTTATCTTAAGGTTGATTAAGCTTGGCATTACATGCTAATTAAGTCATGAGACCCAGAAATAGTAAACAGTTAAGAGACTATCCTCAATTTATCCTTATTTTAGAGAGTATTTTACTGATTAAGAAATAGATATTGTGTCATATGACAAACCTCAACAGACTGAAGTCATGCTAAGTATATTTATACAAATCATGTAAAGTACGTTCTTCAATCAAAACCGAATTAAATCAACAACAGAAATAAATCTGGAAATTAAAAGACACATTCCTAAATAACCAACGGGACAAAGAAGAAATCACAAGATAAATAAGAAAATATTTTGAGATTAATGAAATACATACCAAAACCTATGATATAGCTAAAGCAGTGCTCAGAGGGAAATTTATAGCTATAAATGCCAATATTAAAGGAGCAGAAAGATCTTAAACCAGTAACTTAATCTTCCACTTTAGGAAACTAGAAAAACTACAAAACAAAAACTACAAAACTAAATCTCAAGTAAGCAGAGGTAAGGAAATAATAAAGATTAGAGCAAAAATTAATAAAATAGAGAATTTAAAAAATAGAGAAAATCAATGAGATCAACAAAAGTGACAAACCTTTAGCTAGAGTGACCAAGAAAAATACACAGAAAACTCAAATGACTAAAATCAGGAATGAAAGAGGTAACATTACCACCAATCTTAAGGAAAAATTAAAAAGGATTATAAGAGAATACCACAAACAACAGTATGCCAATAAATTAGATCACTTAGAAGAAACTGACAACTTCCTAGAAAGACATGAATTATCAAAACCGACTCAAAAAGAAATAGAAAATCTGAATAAACCTATAACAAGTAGAGAAACTGAATTAGTACTTTAAAAGCTACCCAAAGAGAAAAGCTGAGGCCCAGATGGCTTCCATACTACAAAATACCTATACTATAAGATATTTATGATATATACTAAATACCACAAACATTTAAGAATTGATATAAAATTCCCAACTCATTCTATGAGGCTAGTGCTATTTTGATATCTAAATCAAAGATATAAAAAGAAAAGAAAGCTACAGATATATATACCACACAAGAATTCTCAACAGAACACTAACCAACTGAATCCTACAACATATAAACAAGACTACAACAAGACTGAGTGAGATCTATTCCAGGAATACAACATGGGTTTAAGAACTGAAAATCAATGTATTACACCATGTTAATAGACTAAAGAACCAAAACTACATGACCATTTCAATAGACACAGAAAAGGCATTTGACAAAACCCAACACCTGTCATGATAAAAAGACTCAATGAGGAACAGAAGGGAACTTCCTCCTTGAGAAAGAGCATCTACAAAAAGCCCAGAGCTGATATCACATTTAATGGTAAAAGACTGGCATCAACTTAATGGAGAAAGACTAAATGCTTTCCTCATAAGATGTCCACTCTTACCCTTTTATTCAATGTTACACTGGAGGTTCTAGCCAGGGCAATTATGTAAGAAAAAGAAATGAAAGACATCCAGGTTGGAAAGGAAAAAGCAAAACTTATCTTTTCTATATCTAATTTGTAGATGACATGACTTATATACAGAACATCTGAAGAAATCCACTAAAAACCTATTAGAAACAATAAAATACTTCAGTGAGGTTTCAGGATATAAGATTAACATTAAAAAAATCAATCCCTCTATACTTGAGCAATAAACAACCCAAAAAATGAGTTAAGAAAGCAATCCATTAATAATATCATCAAATAAGAAAAAAATACTTAGGGCTAATATTTAATAATGTGTGAAGTGAAAACTATAAAACACTGGTGAAATAAATTAAAGAAGGTATAATTAAATGTGAAGACATGTCACTTAGATGAATGGGAAGAATTAACATTTTTAAAATAGTAATACTCCCCAAATTGATCTACAGATTCAAGTCAATCCCTATCAAAGTCTTAGATATCTTTTTGGGAAACGTGAGAAGCCAAAATCAATATTTCTATGGTAATGTAAGGGTACCAGAATAGTCAAAACCATCTTGAAAAAGAACAACAAACTCGTAAGACTCACAGTTTTAAAAACTACTTCCCAATTTTAAAACCTACTACAAAACTACAATCAAGACAGTATAGTACTGGCATAAGGATACACATATAGATGAATGAAAAAAAAAAAAAACAAGAGAGTCCAGAAATAAACCCTTACATTTGTTCTTTGATTTTTGACAAGGGTGACAAAAAAAGTCATTGAGGGAAGAATTTTTTTTTTTTCAATAAATGGTGCTGGAACAATCGAAAATCCAGATACAAAAGAATGGATTTGGAACCTGACCTCACATTATATACAAATACTAACTCCAAGTAGATCATAAACCCAAATCTAAGAGCTAAAACTGTAAAACTCTTAGAAGAAAACATAGTAAATCTTTATGATCTTGGAAAAGGCAATGTTTATTGGATATGAAACCAAAAATACAAGCAACAACAACAAAAAAAGATAAACCGAACTTCATCAAAATTATTTGTATTCATAGGGACAGGTAATTGGGTTTTTTCATTGATGTCTGCTTGGAGGAGATATCGGGGATTAAACCTGGGACCTCTTGCATGCTGAGCATGTGCTCTACCAATTGAGCTATACCTTTCAGCCAGAACTTCATCAAAATCAAAACTCTTTTGCTTCAAAGGACATTATCAAAAAAGCTAAAGATAACCTAAGAATGGCAGAAAATTTTTGCTTATCACATATCTGTCAAGGAACTTCGATCCAGGATATACAAAGAACTCTTAAACTTAACAATAAAAAGATATATAACCCAAGTAAAAATGGACAAAGAATTTGAATACACATTCCCCACCCAAATATACACAAATGGCCCGTAAACATATGTAAATATGCATCATAAGCACTCAGAGAAATGCAAATCAAAATTATGAAGATTGCAGCTCACACCCATAAAAATGCTATGATGAAAAAGTCAGACAACAACTCTTGGTGAGAATGCAGAGACATTAGAATCCTCATATATTGCTGGTGAGATGTAAAATGGTGCAATCACTTTGGAAAAATATTTGGCAATACCCTGAAAATATTAAAACATAAAATTCATAAATAACTGATATTCCAGACCTAGGTAAACATATTTGAGAGAAATCACATGTCCATATAAAAACTTGTACATGAATGTTCATAGCAGTATTATTCATAATAGTCAAAAAGTAGAAATATTACCTAATGAGTGAATTAATTAAATGTGATATATCCACATAATGGAACATTAGTCAGCAATAAAAAAGAATAAAATACTGATACATGCTACGACACAGATGAAACGTGAACACGTTAAGTGAAGGAAGCCAGATGCAAAAGACTATATAGTATATAATTTCATTCATGTGAAATGTCCAGAATAGGCGAATCCTTAAAGATAGAAAGTACATTAATGGTTTCTGGGGCTGGAGTGAGGGGTGGGTAGATTGGAGAGTGGGAATGGGGAATGACTATGAATGTGTATGAGGTTTCTTTTTGGGATGTTGAAAATGTTCTAAAATTAGATTGTGGTGATGGCTGCAAAGTTCTGAATATATATCACAGAACTTTATACTTTTTAAGTGACTGATTTTATGGTGTATGAAATACATCTCATTAAAGCTGTTAAAAAACATATTTACCAGTAAGAGTCTGATTCCTGTATCCAGGCTTCTGTTCCACCATATATCTGTACTAGAGATCAACAAATGCACTGCTGATACAATGACTGTCTCCAATAAAGCATTTTCTGTATTCTGCCATACCTGCAGTACACAAATTTACTTTATTAGGCAGAATTTTATAATCTAAGTAAACTGTGAGAGTAAATAAAATTATAATTAAATTTGAAAATAGGAAAATACTACTAAACGCATATTAGGATTACCATTCTAAAAGCTCTTGTGAATCCAATGGAGACAGACACAGAGTGAAGCCCTTGCAAGGAACTGTCCAATGAAAGAAATGCTATCATAGCAAAAGGTGACACTAAGACAAACAAACAAAAAAACAAATTTAATGAAGGCAAAATAACACCTTCCACCATATTTTATTTTGGTCAGTATGAGTATTTTTATGAGCACATTTAAGCAACTAACCAAAAAAAAAAAAATAATACCCAAAACATGAAAGAATAAACACTTGTATGTAGTATAATATTATACAAATACAGGAATTCCATAATATTTTTCACTTCCCAGATATAATACAAGTTTATTAGATTTTATCTTCCTACCTAGATTTAGCAAAATCCGTCTGACAACACCAATCTTCGCGAGCCTTGTTTGCTTCTCTAGGAATAAAGTCACAGTCTGCACATCCTTTGGATAGAAGGGGTTCCGGAAAATTCCAAAGATATAGACATTTTGAATTTCCTTAAGTATCCATAGTATTATAAATAATACCATCAAAATATAGCCAAGAATAGCCTGGGGACTGTTTTTGGCAATCTGTGAGAAACCAGCAAAATGATGCAACAAACCAGTTTCTAAGAGAGCCAAGACTAACACAATGATGTAGAAAAGGTATTCCTTCCAAGTAAACTGTTTTTCTGAACAATTGGGTAAAGTCTTAGATTTGGTTCCAACTCTGTGTCTGATCACGTTGAGTTTGAAGACAAAACCTATCTTACTTAGATTAAGACTCAGTAAGAACCCAAGTCCAGTCATGAAAAGAACCACACCAACAGTGCTGGGAATGAAATACGATGTTACAGCTGTTCCAGCAGAAATGAAGAACATTATTAATAACCTGCAGAGGAAAAAAAAAAAGATTTGCTTGAAAAGAAAAAATGTTCTTTAAGAATGAGTTACATATAACTTCAATATTTAAAATAATTACCATAGGTGGGTTGACACAGATGAGCCTCCAAGGCCAAACTCTAAAACCTGCTCCATTGCCCATAAGAAAAGCGCATCAGGTGGGGGCAGAGTCCCGAGCGCCCACAGAAAGGGTAAAAATATAAACAAGATGTGTAAAAGTTGATTCAATTGTTGTAGAACTGGTACATTTACCATAAACCTACAATAAAAAAAATTTAAATCATACAAAGCAATATATGGAAGATCTTTCCAGGAAAAAACAAAACAACACATACATCTACCTCCACACCCCACTCCCACCCGAAACAAATTACAGCCCCAAATTACAAAAGATCAACAAATATAAATTGTGATCATGGTCCTTTCCCTATACCAGCAACTATTCAATTTTGTACAAGTATAGTACTTAGAGAATATGTATATTCAAATGTGAAAAGAAGAAAGAAGTAATTAGAAGTAATACTGAATAAAATTTAATTTAGGGATTTGTAAAACTGAACTGAGTCCAAGGCAAAAATATCTCTCCCTTAAATGTCTAAACCACATTGGCTGAAATTCTACCAATGATTCTTTAGAGTTTAATATTTTTAAATTTAAAATTTTAAGCAACTCTGGGAAAGTGAAAGCATTTCCACTGTTCACACATTAGTAGCTAGCAAAGAAAGAAAGCTCTTCTCTTTCTCCTACTCTCTCCTGTACTGCTCCCAGGTGCTAGAATTTTAAGTCAGTATAGTTAATATCAGAGGTCAGCAACATTAGGTTATGAATGTATCTCAGTTGGTTAGCCTGGGAACTTAACAGGCACATAATATTGTTCCTATTTTGTATAATAACGGTATGGGTTTGAGAACACAAACTTGTGAAATACAATCTCATAAATTAGTGAAGGCTTCTAAAGTGGATAAACTGGTTTTTGGTACTGCCCTTACGTTAAACATAACATCATTAAATTGTTTCAAATAATGTAATAAGAACTTGAAAGCACATAAGAATTAACATTATCAGTATGTTACTAAGATTTTGGAATAAGGCTGACCAAACACCTTGCCTGGAAACCAACACTTGCTGTAGTACTTATGGAGTTCCAAAGACAACTTACAAAAGAGAAAACTAAATCTCAAAACTTATCATTGTTCTTCAATACCTGAGCTGCTAGGAATCAAAGTCAAGGAGAAAGGCAACTTCTAGAATAATTATATACTTAATTTTATGTTAATAGCCCAGAAGCAAATGCACAGCAACTACGATTATAATAATGGCATAATGTGGTTGCTCACACAGATATCAGGACTAGGCTAGCTAATGTATTTTGCCTCATAATGTATGTCCTTCAAATTTTTATAAGCCGAGAGAATGAATGACTACAAGGTTAACAATGTGATGCTAAACTAGAGGGCACTACATTCTCTAAAGTAGTTTTAAAATAAAATTCATTTCATTCTGAGAAGAAAACACCCAAGTAGCAAAAAAGAAAATCGAACCACACACAATAAGCAATAGGAAGGTCAAAGAAAACATGTAGATTTGTCGAGTTTTTTTTTTTTCCTTAAAGACAACACTTCTCTTGCCGACATATTCAAGGAAAGGATAATTTATGTAAAAATCAAGTATAAGCAGGAAGTATTTCAGTCAAGTTCTATTTCACCCACCCAATCTTTTTGTTCTTAAACAACAACCAATAGTATGGAAAAGTATTTATACACAAGTATAAGGATATCATAAATAAATACAAGAATACATAATTGAAGTAACCAAACATTGTGATTACTTTCCTGTGTGTATGACTCAGCCCCAAATAGATGATTACTATGGTTCTTTTAAATGGAAAAATGTTTAAATTCTAACATTTGATAATGTAACAGGAATTTGCTAGGGAAAAAAAAAAAAAAAAAAAAACCTAAACTAAATCCGTAAGAAAAAAACTTTGTTTTTCTAACAACCATGAAAATATTTCAAATTCTGTACACTCTCTAAGATCCACATGCCCAGAAAAAAGATGTTCCTCATAATGGTTAAGATGATATAAACAAGCACCATTCAAACAATTCCTGTAAGTCTATGAGCAAGCATGGTAGGTTTAACCCTGGTGTTTGTTAAAAATGCATAGAAAAAGTCACTTAAAATTAGTAATATACAACTGTACTGGTTAGAATAAAGAATGAGAAAAGAGAAAAGATTATTACACTCTCGGGCTTATCTCTTCAACTTTTACATTCTCTGAAAGAAAATTAAGATACAACTTGAAATATCTGACAACTCACCAAATTTGAATAGTCACACATTTCAGATAGTACTTATCTGCAGTATCACACCAACTGTATAAAGAATACCTTGATCCTTTATTATTTTATTAATCAGAAGCTAAGATTATTCTAAAACTGTAATTTTTCTGCACAATCTTCATTTTTCCCTTCAAAAATAGATTTGAGGATTGCCTTTGTCCTTTCTTCTAGCTATAGTTGAAAAAAACCTATTTGTAACTATTAAAATGTAAACATTAAAACTGTATATTAAATCCAACTTGAATGTAGTAAAAAAACATTTTATTCTCTTTCACTTAGAAATAAGTAACACAGGAAGTCAAGAAAACCAAATATAAATTAACTGAGATTTTTAAAACATTTAAAGAACCTAGAGCATCATTTAAACATAAAGATGCATTATAGCAGGTATATAATTTCTGATATCAGAAATGGCAGTGAGATAGTAACTCAATAGTCTGTATTTTGAAAATAATAAACTTACAAACTTAAATCTTTCAAAAGGGGTCATATAGACATACATTTAAACTCAATTTTATTGCTAACTTTTCAAAATGAAGCATTTAACTGTAATATATTTTATAGTTAGTAAATGGTAGTGGTACTAAAAAACCAATTATAAATGAACTTCCCACAAATTAATTCTCCCCTTACATATTTGATTAAGTGAAGAATTACAAGGGTATTAAAGAGTGTCCTCTGACCCATAAATGCAGCACAATTAGAAGAGATTAAGAGTTAAGGAATAGCAGACAGACCACCTAAGAACTGGTCAGTTTCAGTACACAAACTAGCTAAATACTTTTAAATGCCATGTTTTATTTTGGGCTACCGTAACAAAATACCATAGACTAGGTGACTCAAACAATAGAAATTTATTTCTTACAGTTCTGGAGGTAGGAAGTCTGAGATCTGAGTGCCATTTTGGTTGATTCAAGTGAGAACTCTCTTCCTGGCTTGCAGCCAGCCAACTTCTCACTGTATCCTCACATGGTGGAGAGCAAATTCTCTGGTATCTCCTCTTATAAGGGCACTAATTTCATCAGGGACCTAGTTACCTCCCAAAGACCCTTTCAAAGTATCACTACATTGGGAGGTTAGGGCTTCAATATATGAATTTTGAAGGGACATACACATTCAGTCCCTAACATTCCACCCTGGTATCCCAAATTCGTGGTTACAAATTACATGCAAAACACATTGATTCCTTCCCAACAGCCACAAAAATCTTAACTCATTCCAGCATCAACACTAAAGCCCAAAGTTACATTTAAATATCACCTAAATCATATACAGGTGAGACTTGAGGAAAGATCCATCCTGAGGCAAAATCTTCCCCAGTTATGAACCTGTGACAAGCTATGTGCTTCCATAATGCAATGGCAGGACACAGGATGGACATTCTCATTTCAAAAGGGAGAAACAAGAATGAAAGATGCGGTGATAGGTCCCAAAGAAATCCAATATTTAGCATGGCTAATTCCATTAGATTTTAAGTTTGAAGAATAATCCTCTTTGGCTACATACTCTGCCCTCCAGGTCCCCAGTGTGGTAATGTCACTCAAATAGCGCTAGGTGGGGAGCCACACCCCCACAGGGTTTCAGGGCATTACCAGCCCCAAGCCTTCCAGCAGAGTCCTAGTTTTTTGACATGTGATAATCTCTGAATCATTTTGGGGTAATTTTCCTCTCAAAGTATAGTGCATGTTCGCAGCCAAATAGCTCTATTATCCCCAACCTGTCAAATCTAAGAAGTTGACAGCCTTCATTCATTACATCTTAAGTTCAAACTGGAAGTGCTTCTGCTCATTAATCCCACAAACTATTTATTAAGTGATAGTCTAGCCACATCCTTGATGTCCCCTCTAGAACATGCTTTCTTATCTTTTGTAATATGGATAGACTGAAAATTTCCTAAATCTTCAAGTTCTAGTTCCCTTTTGCTTAACAATTCCTTCTTCAATACATCTCTCTCTCTTTATATTTTACTACAAGCAGCCAGGAGAAATCAAGCTATTCATTTAACCCTGTGCTTAGAAATCTCCTCAGCTATATATTTAACTTCATCACTCTCAAGTTCTACCTTCCACAACATTAAAAAATAGTTCAGCTAAGTCCCTTGTCACTTTACAAGGATCGCCCTTTCTTCCAATTTCCAATAACATGTTCTCGTTTCTGTCTTGAGACCTCACCAGAATTACCTTTAACGTTCACATTTCTAGCATGCATTTCAAAACTCCTCCAACCTCTACCCATTACCCAGTTCCAAAGCTGCTTCTACAGTTTTAGGTATTTGTTATGGGAGCACCCACCTTTTTCATATCAAAATCTGTCTTGGCCAGTTGAGGCTGCCAAAATGAAGTATCATGGACTGGGTGGCTTTAACAACAGAAATTTATTTCTCACAGATCTGGAGGCTGGAAGTCTGAGACCAGTGTGCCATCATGATCAGAGTATGGTTAAAACTCTTGTTCTGGCTTGCAGACAGCTGCCTTCTCACTTTATCCTTACATGTTGGAAGAAGAAATCAAGCTCCCTGGTCTCTCTTCATATAAGGGCACTACTTCCATCAGACCAGGGCATCACCCTCATTATCCCAATTAGCTCCCCAAGACCCCACCTCCAAATAGCACCACACTAAGGGATTTAACATATGAATTTGAAACAGGGATGGGGCAGGGCACAAACATTCAGCCCATAACATGCCTATACATTTCTATCTGGACACTAACCTGTGAAAGAGAAAGCTACAATCCAAAGAAACAGAGAAAAGTCAGATTTAGAAAAGGCAAGCAAAAGGAGTTATCAAACAATTTTGTTTAAAATTGCTATTTTCTATTTCTTTATATTTTAAAAAATCAAGATTCCTTCTATATAGTTACTATAACAAAATGAAGTAAGTTATTCTATTCATCTTAAATCCACTCCAACTATGCATAATATTTATTTGTATAAACTTTAAATTCTTCATTTTCCCCTAACAGGAGACTTTCATCTTTTTTCACAGGTTTCAGTCAGGCAATCTTATAGATTCATAGCTCTTTATTTAAAGTAAAACACAGGATTGGAATTTTGCTTATTTATCTTATCATACAAAAAGGTTTTTTTTTCATTCTTCAATAAGATTAAATTATTGCTTTAGGATGTGTGTTTAACAGAGATTAGTCCTAAGAGATTAATCATCAAAACAATCTATCACCCAATGGTTTGGTGACCTTCAATTCACAGATTCTTTTTTTTTTTTTTTAATACTAAGGAGAGTGCTTTAACTATGTATGCTTAAAAACAAAGCAAGTTTAAAATATTTGATAGCTTATTACCTGTGTGCAAGATCTACTGAAAAGAAGAAAAAAATATAAAGAGGCCTCATAAGAGGAGTGATTTCGTAAGTATCCTGGGTTTGGAAAGTCGCAGTCTCTGTAGCTGTGTTTACAATTAATGAATATTCTCCAATACATAACGTCATCCATCCAAAGACAAACAGTAGAACAGTGCCTCCTACACTGCCATACAACAAGGTTATTCTGTTCGGGAGCAAATACCATGTTCCAAGACCACACAATAACCCAGCAAGAGCAGAATGAAAAACTGTATTGGCTATATATTTTTTGCCAGGAATTAGAAATTTGATGGTCTCAGCACCAGCACAACTTGTAAATTCATGCTCATCTTCTTCTGCTAAGATATCTGTTGTCAGCATTCTTTCTACTGTTACCGATTTGTTTCTGGCGTGTAAACTTGTGAACTGGATGACAAACGCAGTGAAAAGCATTAGTCCACCTGAAAGTATTGCTGTATAATAGTCTTCCAGGATGCCTAATTGGTACAAAAGTGTTCCTATTCCACCTAAAACCCATGGCATCAAAAAAAGGATAATCTGATTAAGATATATGTAAGGAGGGGCACAATAGCCTAATTTGAGTCGAGGGCCTCCAAGAACAGTCTGTGGAAAGCGCTTCAGAAAGAAGTCCTGTTTGTAATCATTCAGCAGAGGGACATCTGGACTCATCCTTCTCACTCAGGATTATTCTGAAAGTCACATCCTTTTCTGTAACACAGCAGTCTCTAAGAAAAAGAAAAAAGTCACTGTTTGAAACTGGCATACTTGAGACATGGGGGAGAAAAATTCCACATTTCTATTAGTTCCTTCAAGGACAAGATTTGTAACTTCACTTCTCTAGTTCTTTCCCATTGTCTTACACACACTTGGCACAAAACAAATAGTTGCTAAGTTGTTTTTATTTATTAAAAAGAAACGTTTCACTATTAATTTATCTAGAACTTAGATAAATTTGGAATTTCTTAAGTAACTCACATTGTCAGATTTTAAGATCAAAGGAAAGTTCAAAAAGCCAGTTTAACTCTGCTGGTGGTTTAACCGATTGTTTCCCTGAGTGCTTCTGTTGTTTGTTTTTGAACTTTTTCCTTTATTACAAGAGTGAGCAAAGTTTCTATAAAGGGCCAAAGAGTAAATATTTCAGGCTTTGTGGACCATACGGTCTGTGTTACAATGACTCAACTCAGCTGTTGTTGCAGAAAAGCAGCCACAGATAATACATACATTAGTGGATATTAGTAGTTGTGTTCCAGTATAACTTTACACTATTTACCCAAAAAGGCTGGGGGCCAGATTTAGCCTGTGGGCCAAGGTCTGCCCACCCCTGCTCTATAAAATTGGATATTCTCTATAATGCTGTTGAATTGAAATGGAAATAGAAGTGGAAAATAGAAATACTCAGTGTGTAGTCACATCACTTACAATTATAGTAAACTTAGGATTTTCTGATAATTTAAAAAGTCAAATCTTGCTAAAATAGTAGCATTTCAATAAAAAGGTACTGGCAGCTCAACATGTAGTAGGAAGAACAGTGAACTGGAAACCAAAAGACTCCACAAGTCAGATTAAATGCTTATTTTTAACTACATTACCACATGCAAACCACTTCATGATTCAATTTTTAGTCTCTCTTTCTGTTGTCAATTACCAAAATCTATCAGAACTAGGAAAAGCTGAAATAATAATAGGACTCATACATGCTTTAGCCTAGATTATTTTCATTTAACAGACATAAAAGCCTAAGATCAAATAATATGAATTCTCTTGTCAAACTTCTCTTTTCTTGGGATATACTCAGTAGCTTATTCTGAAAAAAAAAAAAAAAGTTGTCTGCCACAAGATCAGTTAGGAAAGCATTACCTTAGGAGTCATATGTTGTTAGAAAAGAAAAATTAAGTTTAAAGCCATCTTCCTAAATACAGACATATAGACCAATGGAAAAGAATAGAGAGTACAGAAATAAACTCTCACATATACAGTCAAATATTTGACAAGAGTGCCAAGACCATTCAATGAGTAAAGAACAATCTTTGCAACAAATGGTACTGGGAAAACTGGTAAACCACATGTAAAAAGATGATGTTTGATCCTTACCCAATACCATACACAAAAATTAACTCAAAATGGATCAAGTACTGAAGACCTAAAACAATAAAACTCTTAGTAGAAAACATAGGACAAAACTTCTGACACTGGATTTGGCAGTGACTTCTTGGGTATGATACCAATGTACAGGTAACAGAAGAAAAAATAGACAAAATGGACTACATGAAAATTAAAACACTACGTGCATCAAAAGACACTATCAACAGAGTGAAAAGGCAACCCACAGAATGGGAGGAAATATTTGCAAATCATACTTCTGATAAGATGTGAATATATAAAGAACTTCTAAAACTCAACAAAAACACAAACTGATTAAAAAATTGTCAAAGATCCTGAATGGACGTTTTTCAAAAAAAGATATAAACAGCAAAAATCACATGAAAAGATGCTCAACATCACTAATCTTAGGGAAATGCAAATCAAAAATATAATGAGATACCATCCCACATTCATCTGACTAGCCACTACCAAAAAAACAACCACAAAAAATAAGTACTGGCAAGGATGTTAAAAATTTGGAACCCTTGTGCACTGTTGGTGGGAAGGTAAAATGGTACAACTGCTGTGGAAAACAAGTAGTTACTCAAAAAATTAAAAATCAAATAACCATATAATCTAGGAATTCCACTTCAGGATATATACCCAAAGGACTGAAAGCAGGGTCTTAAAGAGATAATTTGTATACTCACGTTCACAGCAGCATTATTCACAATAATTAAAATGTGGAAGCAACCCAAGTGACCATTGAAGAGTGGATGGATAAGTAAACTATGTTAAAATACTTTCAACGGAATATAATTTACCCTTAAAAAGGAAGGAAATCCTGCAATATGCTATGTCATGGATGAACCTTTAGGACATTATGTGAGGTAAAATAAGCCAGTCACAGTAAGACAAATACTGCATGATTTCACTTATACAAGGTACTTAGTGTAGTCAAAATCATAGACAGAAGAATGGTAGTTGCCATGGGCTGGTGGGGTGACAAGAATGGGTAGCTATTGTTTAATGGCTATAGAGTTCTATAAGATCACAAGTCATGGGGATAGACGGCAATGACGTTTTTACAACAGTGTGAACGTATTGAATACCACTGACCTGCACACTTAAAAATGGTTAGGACAGTAAATTTTATGTTGTATGCATTTTACCACACACACAAAATTTACAGCCATCTTAAAGTAACCTTTCTTCCAATGAGTTTAACTTAGTCTTTCCTCAAGTCACTTCTACCCAACCAGTATCAGCCCTGGAGAGAGGTTCTGGCCATCACAGAAGGTTTTTTGGTCACCATTAAGAATTACTGCCTTACAGCACCTCTTGTTATACTGTTGGGAAGTCTTTTATACTGCAAACACTTATCATCTCATATTCCCCAGCTACTGGTCTTACTTCTGCACAGAAAGTCATAGCTTTTACTCATGACAGTCCTGAAAGTACTTAAAAAATTACAGAACCAGTGGGCCAAATGGAGCCTTAGTGGTTGATGGTTCAATCTTGGAATGAGAAGATTGCCTTCCTCCCCTCTGAATGAGAATATTTCCTGTATGGATGTCAGGCTCAGTGTACTACATTCTGATATGATTGTTCAGTAGAAGCCATAGGTAAGTAAGGGCATGCTCCTGTGAGCATGTGTAAACATTCTTATTTCAGTTAGTTATGGAAGAGGCTATCAGAGAGGAAAATGAGCTTGGATAGCTGGCCTGGGCATTTTGAAAAAATCTAGATGTGCCTTAAAGTTCTCCAGGAAGTTAGGTAAAAGCTGGCCCCTTCTCTACTGAGGCAAGTCAGGAACAAAGTGATGTGACTCACTGGGAAAGGAAGCCAAAAACTGAAGATAAACTTATAAACTAGATTATCTAGCTGCATGTTACTAACCATATTCATTTACCTTTTAGTACTTCTGAGTCTTTCGTAAGTTTAGTTTACAGAAGACCTAAATAGACATCGCTCCAAAGAAGACATACAGATGGCCATTTGGTATGTGAAAAGATACTTAATATCATTAATTATCAGAGAAATGCAAGTCAAAACTACAATGAGGTATCACCTCAAACCAGTCAGAATTGCCATCATTAAAAAGCCCCAAAACGATAAATGCTGGAGAGGGAGTGGGAAAAGGGAACCTTCCTACACTGTTGGTGGGAATATAATTTGGTGCAGTCACTTTGGAAAACCATATGGAGATTCCTTAAAAAACTAAAAATAGAGTTACCAGTATGATCCAGCAATCTCACTCCTAGGCATATATCTGGAGAATATTCTAATTCAAAAAGATACACGCACCCCAATGTTCATAGCTGCATTATTTACAATAGCAAGACATGGAAGCAACCTAGATGTCCACTGACAGATAACTGGATGAAGAAGTTGTGGTATACAAATATTCACACACACACACACACACACACACACACACACACACACAAATGGAATACTACTCAGCCATACAAAGAATGAAACATGCCATTTGCAGCAACATGGATGGACCTAGAGATTATCATACTAAGTGAAGTGAATCAGACAGAGACCGATTTAATATCATATAAATATCACTTGTATGTAGAATCTAAAAAAAATGACACAAATAAACTTATTTACAAAACAGTTACAGATTCACAGACATAGAAAACAAACTTACCATTACCAAAAGGGAAGGGGTGGGAGAGGGATAAATTAGGAGTTTGGGATTAGCAGATACAAAGTACTATATATAAAATAGATTAACAACAAGGTCCTAGTATACAGCACAGAGAACTACGTTCAGTAGAATATGAAATATAAATAAAATAAAATATATATATATGAAAAAAAACTGAATCACTATGCTGAACACCAGAAACTAACACAACATTGTAAATCAACTATACTCCAATTTAAATTAGTTTAAATGTTCTTACCTATTCGATGGAATACTCTGTGATTATATTCTAAACAGTGGAATATTCTGAAGAAGATTTACTGTTGATGTGGAATAATGGAAAGATGCCCACAATATATTGAAAAGTAAAATAAACATACTGATATCCCACTTGTATATACAAAAAGAGTACACACACATGTATACATGGTTGTTCAGTGTATATAAGTGTAAAAAATTTCAGAAGTCATACACACTAGGCTATGTTTGTGTGTGTATTTTAAACATAACATTTTGACACCTCTTCAAATTACCAAATATCCTCTAGAACTCTCAGCCGATCCCCTGCAAACACATTCCATGCTTATCCTTCTGGGTGCCTCTGCTCATGACCCCCTTCTTTGCCCAGGATGTCTTCTTCTTCCTTTCATAATTAGTAATTTTAGTCAACTTTAAAAATTCAGTCTAACCCTTTCTGAAAATTTTGCAGGGCACTTAGACCAAATGTGCCTCTCCTCTCTCTGTATATCAAAACATTTTGCTTCAAATGGCAAAATTTTGTTCTTTTTTATGACTGAGTAGTATTCTGCTGTGTGTGTATATATATATATACACACACACACTACATCTTCATTATCCATCCGTTGATGGACACTTAGGTTGCTTTCATATCTTGGCAACTGTAAACAATGACGCTATTAACACTGGGGTGCATGTAATTTTTCAAATTAGTAATTTTTTTTTTTTGGATATATATCCAGGAATGGAATTGCTGGGTCATATGATAGTTCTACTTTTAGTTTTTTGAGAAATCTCCAGACTGTTTTCCACAGTGGCTGTGGAATTTACATTCCCACCAACAGTGTATGATGGTTCTTTTTTCTCCATATCCTCACCAACATTTGTTGTTTCTGTTCTTTTTGATGACAGCCATTCTGACAGGTGTGAGGTGATACCTCACTGCAGTTCTGACTTTCATTTCGCTGATGGTTAGTGATACTGAGCATCTTTTCATATGCCTGTTGGTCATTCTGCATTTCCTCTTTGGAAAAATGCCTATTCAGTTCTTCTGTTCATTTTTTACTTGAGTTTTTTTTTTCTTTTGAGTTGAATAAAATGTTTATAAATGTTGGATATTAACCCCTTACAGGTCTATCACTTGCAAATACTTTCTCCCATTCAGTAGGTTGTCTTTTTGTTTTGCTGATGGTTTCCTTCGGCGTGCAAAATCTTTCAAGTTTAATTAGGTTCCATTTGCTTATTTTTGCTTTTATTTTCTTTAGGAGACAAATCAAAAAAAAATTGCTGCAATTTATGTCAAAGAATGTTCTGCCTATGTCTTCCTCTAGGAGTTTTGGTCTTACATTTAGGTTTGTAATCCATTTGAGTTTATTTTTGTATATAGTGTTAGAGAATGTTATAGAATCCTATTATTATTTCATGAATATAGTCTGTCTCTCAGGGAATATTCATTACACATATGTGTATGTGTGTGTGTAGATAAATGCTATGTTTTTGTACACTATCTTATGTCCTTTGACTCTTTTCTACTGAAGTGTTCACTTTTCTTATTAACTTGAAAGAACTTTTTATATATGAAGGATATTAACTCTGACATGTTACAGTCCCTTTTCCCCCTCTATGTTAACTTTCTCTTGAAAAGCACTGTTAAAGAAGATTTTGGCAAGGATTAAAGACTACATTTTGATAGTCTTTAAAATAGACTAAATGAGTTATCCTTCTCACAGGAAACAGCTAAATGATAAATTAGTACTTTTCACAATTGTAAACTTCTGTATAACTTCTGAATACCTACAATGTGTTAGGTGATGGTACTAAGACTGCTCTCTGACCCAAAGGAGTTTACAGTCCAGTAGGGTAGAGATCATTTTCCTCTCAAATAATTGTTACTGTTAAAAGCAACTGTGGAATTATTTTAATTTTCATTATTAAGAGAATAAATAAGGAATAGAAAGTTAGTATATAAATAACCTAAAATTATTTTAAATATTAAACTTGTTAAGAAAAGTAATTCCTGCTGATGTTTAAAAATGCCTACACAATCTTTGTCAGTAGAGTAATGAATAGAATGCACTCATCCATGTTCCTAAAAAGTGTTTTTTAAAATTTGAAAGGAAATACACTAAAGTTCTACTTTTCCATCATCACCTTTACTAATTTGGAAAACAAAAAACATTATGTTTGGAAAAAAAGCAAAATGGTCTACACCTAACTACTCAAAAAGCAAAATATGAAACAGCTTAATTTTCATTTGCTCTAGAGAAAAATCATCTGACACTACCAGAACAGCTCTAAAAAGTACAGATATGTAGACTTTTTTGATAGTCATGTACTAACTGTTGAGGGTCCTAGTAGGAATCTAGAGATGCAAAGACAGCTACCCCTATAATTATGAAAATACTCTGTGGGATCTTAACCAAATGCTATGCCATGGACAAACAGCTAAATTCTTGAAGATTCTTTTGAAAAACACTTGGTGCTGAAACATGAAAAATACATTTCATGTTATAGTTTATCAGTTATGTAGTAAGCACTCTCTTCCTCCCAGCAACAAAACAAAAATCTACCCAAACACCTAAAAAGAAAAGAACAAGAACATTAACATCTCTTTGGATATATTAAATAGTTATTCAAATTCCAGATTTTGAAGGGTCTTTGAATCTAAGAGTTTTTTGTAAATTCACAGGAACTCATTTGTAGGGAAAACTATGACTGGGTGGGAAGGGTGATTAGATAGCTAAAATGATCTATTTACTGCAGAATATGTATTGGCAATGCTTTACAGGTGGAATGATGAGATGTTGGATCTGTGATTCACACTTTCCAAATGTAGAACATTAAAATATGAATCGACAGCATTCCGTTATTTACGGAAAACTAAGATGGTAGGAAATACCCAAAGGTCACATCAGAGCATCATAAGTGTGCAGCACAGTCTGCAATACTTCTGCTCCTATCCCAGTCTACCCTTCTCACACCTTACTTATTTTACCCATTATAAATTCAAATGGATTAACAAGTTCTCTTTCAAAATCAAGTATCAGGTAAATGAAATCTACCACTCATATGAATTACCAGAAATAAATCCATCCATTTTATAGAAAATAAAATTGAGAACCAGTGATATTAAGTGACTCAATCAATACCCAATGTCAGTTGGAGGAAGATTGGGTTTTTCAGTCACACCAAGCTACTGCCATATGAAAGGGAATTTCCTTTTGAGGATTCAGATATAGAAGGATAAATTGGGAGAATGGGTGTTCAAAGAAAGGTTAGCTTTAGAGGAATCTACACACGTCAGAATAGGAAGATTTTGTTAGCTACACACGTAAGAATAGGAAGATCTTGTTTGGCAATGGCAGGTAGGACTGCTTGATAAGACATAAAGAAACACAAGTGGGGAAAGTATCTGAAAGAAAAGGGTCTCACCAACAAGAAGAGAAAACAACTGACAGAATGGGAGAAAATTTTTCCAAATCATATATATGAAAGGGACTCACATCTAGAATATAGAAAAAATTCTTACAACTTAATAATGAAAAAACAAGTAATTTTAAAAAGGGCAAAGAATCTGAATAGACATTTCTCAAAAGATAAAATACAAATGCCAATATAGGCACAAAAGATGATGTTTGACATTACTTATTGGGAAAATGCAAACCAAAATCACAATGAGATGTCACTTCAAATCCACCTGACTGGCTATAAAAAAGACAGACAATAACAAGTATTGACAAGGTTATGGAGAAATTATCTCAAGTAGTAAAATGGTGCAGTTGCTTTGGAAACAGTCTGACAGTTTCTCAAAAAGGCTAAACATAGAGTTACCATATTATCTAGCAGCTTCACTCCTAGGTATTTACCCAAGAGAAATAAAAACGTTTAAGTCTACACAGAAATCTGTACACGCATAGCAGAAATATTATTCATAGCCAAAAACTGGAAACGACACAAACGTCCATCAACAGATGAAATAAAATGTGGTATACCCATACAATGGAATACTACACTATAAACAAGAACGAAGCACTACTGCATGCTACAACATGAATGAACCTTGAAAACAGAATGCTAAGTGGAAGAAACCAATCATAAAAGGCCACATATTGTATAGTTCCATTTATATGAAAAGTCCAGGATAAACAAATCTATAAAGACAGAAAAGAGGTAAGTGTCTGCCTAGGGCTGGTGGGGACAGTGAGAACTGGGGGGCTGAGGGACTGATTGTTAAAGGCTACAGGGTTTCTTTTTGGGGTGATGAAAATGTTCCAAAATTGAATGGTATGCAATGTGAAAACAATAAAGTTCTTACAAAAGAAAAAGAAACAGAAACAGAAAAAGTTCCCTACCTGGTATTTTCTATGGCAGTTTGTAACTAGTAGGCAGCTCCTTTAAGTAGGAAATTTAAAAGTAGCGGACAGGTGCCCAGTTAAATTACTAAAGCAGCTATATCTGAACTTGGAGTCTGGCTTTGGATGCTATGACAAAGGTTTGGCATGGGTGGCAGTGGATACGTAGTAACATAAAGGATGGCCTTTGCCCTAACTGCAGGTATGAGTAAACGAGGAAAAAAAATCCACCTAATATTACACAGCTGAATAAGAGAGAAATGACTGGTATACAGCAGCAAATCAATTCAAAGCCCTGATAAGGAACTTCAGAGGAGCAAACTTCACTTAAGTAAATGCTGGTCCTTGAGAGACAGAGTGTTGTGCAGAACAGTGAGGAAGGAATTACTCAAATTCGGGGGCCCATGATATTCAGGGGCCATGATACGACTAATCTGGGGCAAAAGTGGAGATAAAAGAGAGAATGAATACAGTACTAAGGGCAGAGTCTGTAAACATCATTGGGATAACAAAGCCATCCCGAAATCTAGAATGAAAGGTCCATTTTCCATTTGGCAATAATCAAACTTAAAAGATTTCATAACGAAGAACAAAAATATCTATGGCAATTAAAACTGTAAGAACAACGTGGCTCTGCACAGGCTTTGAAAATTAAGGGCGACCAAGAAGCTCCCAGGTGGGCGTCGGGGATCGAACGTACCTCGAGTCACCCAAGAGAAGAGGCGATGCGAAGGCATCCCGGGGACTGCATTTTTGCAGGCAGACCCGGGTTGGGCGCTCCCGCTGAGAGACTGCTTGCGGTCCGAACGCGGAGGCGGAGAAGCTGTAGCAGCCGGGCTACCAGTTCACCACGGTGGCGTCGGGGCCCGCTCCGCGTTTCCATGGCTAACGTCAACTCCGGCTGGTGCCGCCCGGCGCGGAACCCAGGGCGCAGTCGGGGGCGGGCCGGGCGCCCGGCTCGCCCCGCCCCCCGGCCTGCGTTCGCGTCCAAGCGTCCTGCTTCCAACTGGCCCCGCGAGGCGGAGTGCGGGGAGATACGCGCTTCGTTCGCTGCAGGCCTGGGCCCAGGCTCGCCTGGCCGGGGACCGTGGATGTCGCTTGGACTCTGTCCTCGCCCTGGCCCAGAGACGGCGGCTGGGGTCGCAGCGCCAGCCCTGAACTTTCACCCGGGTCGCGCCCCTACGCAAGAGCGTCGTTGCCCTGGTGACGTGACGTCCTCCGCCGGGTAGTGCTCTCCCGCGGAAAGAGGAGCGGCCGCCATTTTGAGAATGTGTGGTACCCTGTGGTCTGACTGACGAGTCAGGATGGTAGTGCGACTCCAACCGCTGGGGGTCCTTCGACCTACATTAACCACATCCGTAGTTTGGCTGTCACCAGCAACACACAGCGACGGTAATAAATGCTTTTAAGTGATACTTCATACATATACGTGCTCGCTACTGCCCCTTTTGTTGCATTCCCCACCATGAGTGAATTTGTGTCTGCATTTTGTTAACGCAAGGAACCAAAATAAGTGAAACATACCACTAAGGTATCGCTTTCTTAATAAGGCAAAGTTACTGTGTTTCACCTGAAGAAAAAAAAGCTGTGGCGAACTTATTCGTGACGTTCACTGAAGATATGGGAATCTTTACAGGGTAGCCTCAAAATCCCTGGTTTTGTTGGTTTAAAAGTTAAACATATGCCCATCACCCACCGCTTCCATTTTCCACGAAGTTTGATTTCTTCCCCATGTTGGGACACCTTCCAAGTTTGCTGGTTGGAAGTCCGCAAGACGGCCCCTGAGCTCTTTAAATTGGTCTCAAACGATTTAGAGGCTCCTGTAACGGAATTCTGAAGCCAGTTTGTCGGGATCAAGGTACCAGAGTTTTCCCCCAAGTGAGTGATAACCTGGCAGTTCTGCGTTCGTGAGACTCCTAATTGGCTCGAGGACTGTCTCGTTTGGATCTCTGATCTCAAAACTGTAAATGAGCCTTTTTTCTTTTGCGGTTTTACTGAAAATGATGGCTTAGTTGTTAAGCTTTTAGGTTTTCAGGCCACAATGGGAAAGACCTTTTGGTGTTAATTGAAAGAAAGCCATGGCTTATTAAACAAACAAACAAACAAAAAACAGATATAACTCTATCTAGAGGAAAAGTGTAGTTTATTGAAAGCATGTGGAAAAAAACCCTGTGCATTCGCAAAGTACACATACCTTCAAGGGTACCGTTTGCAGATAGAACTTGTCAGTTTGGTGTGGAAAGTGTGCTCCTGGTCCATCCGTGATGGTTTCCAGTCTGGGGGAAGACATAACATCAGTCATCATGCGTCAGGGTACCACATTAAGCATCTTTGAAGCATCAGCTATTGCTAGGAAGTCAGTATAGTGTGTTTAAGAGTAGGGGCTCTGGGTTTCAGAAGTCTGAGTTGGAAGTGTTGGGGCCCAGGGCAGGCCACCCCAAAATATGATTATTGATTATTTTGATTATTTTGAATTAAAGTTACTTGAGGAATGGCTGATGCAAGAGTGACACTTTGACCCTCTTGTGTCCCTGAAACCAGGAAATAAATCTCCTACGTGAATAGGATGCTCCCTGTACTAGGAAGTAGGAAGATACCCTTACCATCAGAGATAGGCAAAGTCTATATAAACAGAGCTTGTCATTTGTTTAATTTACTACCCCAAACCCAAATTCTGTTTAGGTTCTTCACTGATTAAGCACCTGAAGCCTGAGTTTCTTTCGCCTGACAATTCCTCACAAGTTTGTTTCTGTGTCTAAAAAGTATAAAAGCTGCCTGGTTTGCCGCTTCTTAGCCCTCATTTCTATGGGACATCCATATACATAAATTAACATTTGTTTCTTTTTCTCTTGCTAATCTGCCTTTTGTCAATTTTATTATTAGTCCAACCATAAGAACTCGAGTGAGGGTAGAGGGGGAAATTTCCCCATCCTGGACAGAACCCAGACACCTCACTACTTGTGTGATCTTGAGGTTACCTAATCTCTCTAGTGCTCAGTTTCCACATCTTGTAAAATTGGGCTAATAATAGATACAGAAGTTGCCCTACACGGAGTTGCGTAAACTGGATTAAATCAAATAACTTTAAATTACTTAGTAAGGTAACTGGCACAGCTCAAGTCCTTAGTGAGGATGAGTGATTATGTGTATGTAGAGAGGCTGTATTTGTAATGCCTATTTTTGTCACTCTGAATTATGTATGACCCAGTCAGAATGAACATTTTGTTGAAATACTTGCTATAGCTATTTGGTGGTTAAAATTAATTTCTTCCAGTATGTTTGTACTTTGCACTTTATTAGAATAAAATTAGTAAAGCTTATGGTACAAGGCCTTTGGTTACTCGTGTATTAAGTATTCATTCAACATATATTGAAATAGTGGAGGCTATGTGCCAGGAACACATTGATTTCTGCAGATACAAATTCAAATAGAAATTATCCTTATCGTCAAGAAATTTATCAGAATATAATAACTTGGGAAACCAATAGGGCATTAGTAATTGTAGAGTGTGTGATAAGCAGATAGGCATCTGAGCTAAAGAAACATAAAAGTGGGACACAGAAATCATTCTGAGGAAATCCAGATAAATGCAATTGAGTTTTAAAAGACAAGTAGAAATTAGGTAGATGAAGCTGTGGGAGAGGAGTGTTCAGAGTAGGGGTATTTTCAGTCATTCATTCAGTTAAATATTTATATCATGTATAGAGTCAGGTACATATGTACTTTATTTAATCTTAATGTTATGAGGTAGTTTATTATTCTCATTTCAAATAAGGAATCTGAGCTTCAGAAGAGTAAAATATGGTAAGATCTGGAATTGAGCACATACCTGTATGTCTCCAAGATCCATATTTTTTCTGTTACCCTGCTGATTCACATAAACTGAAACATTACCAAAACTCTGGATCTGCTTCTTCAGCCAGAGAAAATATTTGTCCAGGGATTATCATGGCATACATGTTTTTGTGTAATTTATGCCCATTTTCAGTTCATACCCATGTCATTCCTCTTGCCAAAAAGTAGGAGGAAAAAAACCACCACTCATAAAACCCTCACTTTGCCCCCATGACCCAGAGCCTTTTAACCACAGGGCTCTGAAAATAACCATGCAGAGCTACAGCACAGAGTAGGATGGCTTAAAGAGAAGGTGAAATGTCTCAGGGAATTAGAAAGCTGAACTTCCAAGGCAAGGGAATAGAATTGCTAAAATTTTGTAAAGGTTGGTTTGGGGTAGGAGTGGGGTTCAAACCAAAGAAACCAAAGAAAAAAGAGGATAAGCCCAACCTTGGAATGAGGTGACCACAAAATTTGAGGTATATTAAAATAAGCACAGAGAAAGGTTAGGTTTAGAAAGAAATATAATCCACTTTGAGACAGTTTGAGAGGCTTGTGGGATATGTGTAGTTAGATATATAGGATTGGATTTGGGAGAAAGGTCAAGACGTAAAGATTTGGGAGTATACATTAAAAAAAAGTTGAAATCACAAGATTGAAAGAGAATGGACAAAGTTTGACATTAGTGGCTGCAAAGAAAACCATCAGGAGAGAAGAAAGGGACTATAAAATAAGATGATTGATTTCTTTTTTTAAATTTGTTTTATTGAGTTATAGTCAGTTTACAATGTTATGTCAATTTCCAGTGTATAGCACAATTTCTAAGTTATACACAAACATACATATATTCTTTGTCACATTCTTTTTCACCGTGAGCTACCACAGGATCTCGTATATATTTCCCTGTGCTATACAGTATAATCTTGTTTATCTATTCTATATAGATACCTGTCAGTATCTACAAATTTTGAACTCCCACTCTGTCCTTTCCCACCCCCCACCCCCGGCAACCACAAGTTTGTAGTCTATGTCTATGAGTCTGTTTCTGTTTTGTATTTATGTTCATTTGTCTTTTTCTTTTCTTTTTTAGATTCCACATATGAGTGATCTCATATGGTATTTTCTCTTTCTGGCTTTCTTCACTTGGAATGACATTATCCAGGGACATCCATGTTGCTGCAAATGACGTTATGTTGTCTTTTTAATGGCTGAATAGTATTCCATTGTATAAATATACAACATCTTCTTTATCCAGTCATCTGCTGATGGACATTTAGGCTGTTTCCATGCCTTGGCTATTGTAAATAGTGCTGCTATGAACACTGGGGTACAGGTGACTTTTTGAATTAGGGTTCCGTCTGAATATACACCCAGGAGTGGGATTACTGGGTCACATGGTAAGTCTATTCCTAGTTTTTTCAGGAATCTCCATACTGTTTTCCATAGTGGCTGCACCAAACTGCATTCCCACCAGCAGCATAGGAGGGTTCCCTTTTCTAGACAGCCTCTCCAGCATTTAACATTTGTGGACTTTTGAATGATGGCCATTCTGACTGGTGTGAGGTGATACCTCTTTGTAATTTTGATTTGCATATCTCTGATAATTAGTGATATTAAGCATTTTTTCATGTGTCTATTGATCATTTGTATGTCTTCCTTGGAGAATTGCTTATTTAGGTCTTCTGCCCATTTTTGGATTGGGTTGTTTGTTTTTTTATTAAGTCATATGAGCTGCTTATACATTCTGGAGATCAAGCCTTTGTCAGTTTCATAAGATGATTGAGTTCTTACATGGCTTATTGAAATTCATCTCCTTGCTCTATATCACAGATCATAACATGCATGTAAATGTATACAAAGTCCAAATGAATGGGCACATGATGGGTGGAAATTTTAGCATGTCCCAGCATATTCACAGGTATGCGGATTGGGTGACATTGAGTTATGTGGATATTAAAGACAGGGAGTGACCAACTGTTAATTGCAAAGTTTCATATTAAAACTTCCTTTATTATAGAAAAAGTTTCATACTGCATAAACATTCATAAATAGGACTATCATATAATATATAATGTAGTCATAGCTTTGCCATTAATTGGTTTTAAGATTTGTTATAAAACACAATGTATTTTAAATTACAATTCTGAAAATCTTACAGTAATTGCTGATGAGAAGTGTAGGGTGAAAGGATAGAGTTTTTCAGGTTTTGATTTTGAATTTTCCTGTGTAGCTTTTAAATGTAATTATTCCACATCAATATCTTCATAGATTAGATTTTTAATTTTAGGAGTGTTTCAGTTAATATTATTTTGTAAAGTTACCACCACTGGTACTTATTTTACATAGTCATTTAGAAATGGAACACAGTTGAATTATTGGTAGACTGAAAATCACTAAATTGGAGTGTTTAAAAGGCTAGAGTTTCATTTTTAAAATTATGTTACATTTTGTAAAAGTTTATGAATATAACTTCATTGAAAGATCAAATTTTAAGAGTAACCAAACTGTGTGTATATCCACGAGCATATTTACAATTTGACTCTTCACAAAGATTAAGTTATATGTAGATTTGAATTAATTACAATTCGCCTTTGTTTTGGTACATATAATTAAGAGTTGACTATGCAGAATTCAGTTTTTATCCCCAGTGTCCTATATTAAATTTGGAACATCAATTAACCTCTTCTGTTGACAGTGTTACGAAGAATATTATGTGTTATTATTAGTAATGTTAATCTCTAAAGCTAGAACTGAAGTTAGTAACCTCAAATAGGTGTTCTTTTCCTGGCATTTGCCTGCTAACTTCTTGGTTTGTAGGTGTACCAACTGTTTAGAATCACATGAACATCATCTTCACTTTCCTATAGAATGAATGTAAAAGGAAATGCAATGAACAAATTGCCTGATAAAATTTCTGTTTGAAATTGTAATTAAATAAGAATATGGAGGAGAGTTAGGTGTAATTTGTCTAAAGGTAGAAGGAAGTTTATAATCTAATAATCTCTTCAGACTCATGATTACATCTTGCATTGTGATGCCCTCTTCAGGTTAATATATTTAAAGACATGAAAACTTGAGGTTACTTGAAGATAAATAATTTAGGGGAAATGAAACCACATTTAGCAAATAAAATTATCCATAAACTATAAATAACAACAACAGTATCAACAGTAACCAGCTTTGATGGGATGGCAGTTTAGAGGTGCATTTTGAAACTTTGTTTGGCTCTAACAAAATTTAAAATGCAATTCTCTTTGACAGAGAAATTTTATCTCTAGAAATATACCTTACAGATATCTCCTTTTACAGATATCTCACATAAGTATGCAGCAATAGTTGTACAAAGATGTACTTAGGACATTTGTAATAGCAAAACACAAACATCTTCAATAGGAACAGGTTTAAATAAATCAGGTTTAAAAAGATGGACATCTATATGTACTGCTATGCAAACATGTCCAACTTGCATTAAGTAAAATTTTTTAAAATTTAGATTGTATAGTATGATTTTATGTAAAAACTATTTGTATGCATGAGCGCGCTTTGTTTATACCTATTTTTAAAGGATACCTAAGAAACTATGATATAATTCAACCTCTGAAGAGGCTAACTGGGATTTGATAGGAAGGGGAACTTCTACTTTTTACCTTTATTCTTTAATGCTGGTAATATATTTTAAACAATCAATATTGCTTTTATAATCTTTAAATAATAAAAAAGCCAACAAACAAAAATAAATTGACAATCAAGCACCCCCTCTACCCCTCCAAAAAAACCTACCAAGCTGCTATACAACCAAAAAAATGGCATAGTGGATTTTTGTTTTTGTAATACTATCTTTATCCAGAAAATAATTTGAAACATATAGTTGCTAGTTTCTGTGAATAAATGATTACCATATTGATGCTTTTGAAGAAAACTACTATGTTATTTTTAGTGTTACATTACAATTAAAAGTTTAATAAAATACTTGATATGCTGGGAAATTTTGAGCTCTGGTAATCAAAGACTGCTTAGAATCTTGACCACTTCAGTGTTATATCAATAGAAATCCTTAAAGTTAGTTCATTTTATACTAAATTGAGAGCATTTAATGAATTCTCAAGATTATTAGGATTTATTTCTAATGTTGGATATAAAATCCTAATTTTTGTATATATTTAAATATACATAGATTAATGTATTCATAAAGATATACGCATAAAATACTTGTGTATGTAGAAAGTATATGTTATATATAACATGTAGAACAAAATACATGGGAATCCTATTTTATTGAACCAGCAATGACTAAGTATTAATGGAAGAAATTTTCATATGTGGCTTGTCTTTAGAAACATAATTTTAAAGCACAACAATTTTTAATAAAATATATGAAGTAATAAAAAAGTTTACCAGATCTACTCTTTAGGCTCTTAGTTTAAATGAAAACCAATATACAGAAATGAATATCAGAATGATGATTAATCCTACTGAGTTAAAAAAAAGTCTGTTTAGAAATTTCAAGTCAAATATCGAATTCATATTTTCACATAAAAATGTTCCTCCTAGAAGATTTTGTAATTAGTGGAAAATGTACATACCAGTAAAGAGAAGCATGCAAGAAAGATATATTTACTCATAGAAGTAACAGTTTATTAAGAAACAAACAGTGAATCATCTTTATTTGTGGATTTTATATAAACCTAGCTTATGGATTTTTTTTCCCCTCTGAATTTTTTCCCTTACAACTTTTTCACCTGGCAACAATAATGAATAAAATTTTAGTGGCAAGCTTTCTTTTAAGAGCATATATGCCTTGCCTAACACACGTGATAAAACCAAATAAATACTTATACTGTACTGAGAAAAATCAAATGAAAACATTTTTTTCTCCAATATACTAATTAGTGTAGAGGCCATACACTCTGAATTCCACAGTCCAGTATCCCTGGATAACTTGTTCCTGTATCATTCGTAAGCTTGAATGTATTCTGGGCTGGCACACTGGGCTCTGAAAACTTAAAAGTTACGCTTACTCTGTAAAAAGACTTACTTTGTTCATCTGTCTCCTTTCCCCAAAATGCATTTTCTTTAAAATTATAGTACATCTTAAAAAATACTAACCTGAATGTGATGTGGATTCTTCTGGAAAGAATTTTTATTCCTTTTCTTCCTGATGCACATAGTGAATAATGTTTGCCTTATTAGACAATAAACAATCTTTAAGAACAACAAGGAAGGCCCTGAGCCAATTTTTCCCTTCTTTCAATTATGGCACCAATATCCTATACATTACAGCCTCCTCCCAAAGAAAATGACTCATTCATTCGGAAACAAAAACAGTCTTACCTGACAACATTCTGAAATATTTTGCCCTCTCTTCATAACCTCTATTTACTAGACCAAGTTTTTCCTCACTCTGTATCAAAATAGCAACTCAGTAACTGATTTCTTCTTCCTTGTTGGATAAATGGATGTGGGAACTTCACTCCAGATTAAAATAGTGAAAATTTAAGAAGACAGTGCTCTTAGTGTGAAGGGCAAAGCCAGTGATTTTCATAGAACTATAGAAATCATATTTAATCAGAAATAATGAGATCCAAGATATAATTCACTCTCTGCAAGAATCCACATAATCTGGCATTTAACAAGTCACTTAAACTCTCCAGACTTCACTTTCTTCCTTTAAGTGATGGGGCTACATCTTTAAATTTCCATTTAATTCTTTATTTCTGCTTTTGTATTATTTTTGTGTTAAATGTATCATGGTATGGGTAGAAATAAAGACAGGCTATAACAGTTTTTGTGTGCAAAGTTTTTAAGGTGTATCAGTGTTCTAAGTAACAATACTTTAAACATAAGAGTGAGCTTTATTTATTGTTAAACAGACCTAAACAAAACATGGTGATCATTGGAAAACTTAATTCTGCTCACTTCAGTTTTGACCACTTTTCCTGGGACAGTGATTTCTTTTCATTGTTAACCATTGGGTAATGTGTCACCTTAATCACAATTCACTAAGTGCCAAAAGTTTACTTTCTGAGGGATCTCTCTTTAAGGTCAATTAAATAAAAATGTCAAAGCCAGTACTGCTATGATTGTTGCTACATAATAGTCAAATTATGTTTAGCCTCTTTGATTATAAGCAGTGGTCAAAAGTTGTTGAAACCCTTCAAGGTGATTTTGAAGATGGAGAACTGCTGGAGCTACCCAGGCAGCAATCAGAAACAATTAGGGAAAATGTACCAAATGCTTCATTCTTTCTCTAGACTACATTGCAAATTACATTTAATATTTCAGGCTTGTTGCATTTTAAAATAAAGCCTCCAACTAAGCAATTTTCAAGACAGTCAAAAGATATTGCTTAAAATTTTTTTATTGCTATAGAAATGAAAAGAGTGATTGTCTATGTTGATTAGCTTGAAGATTGCTTTGGGAAGAATTTGACAGTTCTGGTAACATTCCCATTATAATTTACAACCTATGAAGAAGAATTGAATACTACATTGAACATCAGTATAGTTTAAAGCTTCCTTTTTATCTGATAATTTTATTCTACTAGTTTAACATAAAGAGGGGATCCTTGTAATGTGTATTTTAATGCATATATAATTTATTTTTATCATGATTCTTTAAAATTATTCTCAATTAGATCAAACATAAATACATAGTATAATAAATATATAAAAATATTTACTGATGCCTACTATATGCACATTTTTCTTGTGCTAGTCAGTTTGGTAGATACAAAGATGAAAAGAAACATCATTTAATGTCAAAGGACTGAACAGTTTAGTAGAAAATTCACAAGAAAAAAGAACAAAGAAAACTTAGAGCCAATGACTCTTTCATTATGATAAGTGTGGCTAGTACTATTTCATTTGCTTGTACATAAATGCTAACTAGAGGCTCTGTATACCTAATACCGTAAACTACAGCAAGTTAGGAAAGTGGTCCCACACAATATTTTACGTTTAGAAAGAAGGGTTGTAATTGAAATTACATTACACTTGGAAATGTATAGGAACACACTTACATATCAAGAAGAATTCCATATTGGCAAGAAGACTCATTTTTTATGTAGCAAAAAAATTTTTTTTGATTTGAAGGCCAAAATTTTAATTACTTTAAAATAAATGGTTTAAATCAGTCTAAAATTCACTGGCTGTCAAATTATCCAACAAAATAAGATTCAGTGGTAGTTAGGATTCAGTTAAAAGACATCCTCATTTACTCATTCATGAATTCAGTTAAATATGTATTATATGTTTACTAGGTGGTAAGCAATTTGTTGAAGTATTAATGATACATAGAAGGATAACTGTACCTGCCACCACAGCTCCTTCTGGTGAGAGTGCTGGGGTAATACAAATCTATATATGACTTCTTTGTGAAAAAAAATCTAGTCTATTTATCAACAACTCTATAAAAAAGTGCATACCTTTTAACTGGTTAATACCTTCCTATGGTATTAATATATTTCCCTTTAGTTGAATATAATTCAAACTTTAAAATGAGAACTGTGTTGGGTTTGTAGTATGGAAAATGCTTAGATTTATAATGTGGAAAAAACAAAAAAATTAAAGTATAATTCTGTAAAACTATACAAATGAGAAAAACATTCAGATTTTAGAAAATGATAGTTGTATTAGCATGGTGGTGTTTTAGAGGATCATTTCAATGTTTTTGAAGAATTGTATACTATTTAAAAATAATTAATAAAATATCTTAATGTATAAAAGTAGTCCCAAGTTGGAACCCTTGTGCATTGCTGATGGGAATATTAAATGGAGCAGCTGCTGTGAAAAATTATATAGTAGTTCCTCAAAAGTTAAATTTGGAATTACCATATGATCCAGAAATTCTGCTTCTGGATAATACTCAAAATAATTGAAAACAGAGACTTGAGCAGGTATTTTTACACCAGTGTTCATAGCAGCATTATTCGTAATAGCCAAAAGGTGGAAACAAAACAAGTGTCCATCGATAGATGAACAGGTAAGCAAAATGTGGTATATACTTACAGTGGAATATTATTCAGCCTTGGAAGGCAATTCTGATAAAGACTACAACATGGATGAACCTTAAAGATATAATGCTAAGTGAAATAAACCAATCACAAAAAGACAATACTGTATGACTCTATTTATATGAGGTACCTAAAGTAGTCAAATTCATAGAGACAGAAAGTGAAATGGTGGTTGCCAGGGTCTTGGAGGAGGGGGAGTGGGGAGTTGTTATTTACTGGGTTCGAGAGTATAAGTTCTCCAAGGTCTAGAGATGGTAGCACAGCAATGTAAGTGTACTTAATGCCACTCAACTGTGCAGTTAAACATAGTTCAGCTGGTAAATTTTATGTGTAATTCAGCACAATTAAAAAAATTTAAAAGGTTAAAATGGTGCATTTTATGTTCTGTATATTTTATTAAAATAAATGTGTTTTTTAAGTGGTTCCCAAATTATGGATGGATTTCTAGTTATGTATCAGAAGTTCAAAAAAGGGTTAGATTTAAGAGTACAGGACAATGAAAAAATGAAATGCATAAAGCAGTTGGAAAAGTAATTTTTTAAATGGTTATCACGAAATTCTATTTTGTGTTATGCTCAAATTAATGACTTGAAATCTGTTCTACTTATTTTTCATGCTTTTCTCTTCTAAGCGCATGTATGTTGGTTAGTAGCAGAAAATGTAATTGTGAGACCAAAATGAGCTTTTAATGCTTAGTCACAATTTTAGAAGTGAAAGGAGATACTTCTTTTAGAGTTGAGAAACCAGAGGTCCAGAGAAGTTAAGATAATCTAAGTAGGTAATGATAGATATAACTAAAACGGACCCCTTGACTTTTTTTATGATGTTGTTTAAGATTTATACCATGTAAAGCAGGGCAGAGTCTAATCTTTTTTTAAAAAATGGATCTTATGAAACATTCAATTATTTATTTTCAATTAGGAAGTTCTTATGTCAAACATGAATTTCCTATGCTATAGCTCAAATCTATCTTTTACTTCTGCTTTTGACGTTTTTAAGCAGTTGTTAACTTCACAACTTTTCTCTTCCAAAGCCATAGTTCCTCTGATGGTAAGAGAAGATGCATTTTCTTTTACTTTTATGAACGTGACGGCCAGATATCCTTTCTACCCTTACTGTAAGAAATAGGGGAACTGTATTTTTTTTAATTACTCTTTAATTGTAGGACTCAAAATAGAAACAATATCTCCTAGATTTTATACACTGCACTTAGAACACTTTGGTTGCAAGTGACAGAAATTGAAGCCCCCCAAAGAATTTATTGGCTAATGTAATTGAGAAGTCCAAGGGTAGATCTTAAGGAAATACTGCATCCAAGGACTCAAATACCATTGTCAGGACTTTCTCTATCTTTTGGTTTGCATTATTTTATGTTTCAAATGGAGTCTCTCCTAGTGACAGGCAAATACTGTCAGAGGCATTAGACTCATGTCCTCCTGGTTAAGCAATTGCAATGGAGGAAATAAAGAATTCTTTCTCAGTGTCCATATCTCAATTTCTGGTCCTATGTGACTAACCCTATGATTTGCAGCCCCAACAGTAACACATGGAGTCAAGGAGGAGTTTCCCAAAGGAATCTAAGAAAGAGGGCAGGAAAATTATCTGGGCAGACTAAAAGAACTACTCGCATAGTCTACTCTACCCACTTTATAGTATGTGAGGCAACTTTTAAAGACGTTTTAGATAAATTAAGTGTCAATGTTCCTGTTCAACTCCATTAAAATATTTTAAATTGTTTAATGTATCGCATATTTGTTTTCTTTTGGCTGTTCAGCATTTGAATTGCATTCATTTTGGAATTTGCTACTGTTGGAGGCTTAGTGGGAAGGCAGGCCACATCTTCCCCCATGGAAGCTGAAAAATAACAAAAGCTTTTAAAAAATTCTCCTGACTAAACTTTTGGCAGGAAACCAAAGATTGGCCATCTTTCTGGAGCTTTCAGTGTAAAACATGGGAAGCAAAGAAGCAAGAGTAGTTAGAGTTCATTTTGATGGCAGCAGGAACATCCAGGGCCCAGCAGCACTCATGTAGCAGCAAAATACTGGCACCTTAATTGAGTTGTTCCTGTGTCACGGCACTGCTATGATTCTGACCACTTAGCTTCCCTTGGTAATTACTCATTCTGTGAGCCTGGTTCTCCAGCCTTCTTGTTGATTGTGTGAGCTATTCAATATCCTACAAATTCCTTTTCTGTTTAGATTAACCAGAATAACTTTCTTTTCCTTGCAACTAAAGCCACTGACTTGTACAATCTGCAAATTTTTAGCCAAATAATTTTGAAGTGGAATTATTTTTCCTTTGGTTCTAAATATTGATGAATTTAAGTATGATCCTCTTCTTTCATCTTCTTGATGTGTTTAACAGCTCCAAATTCTAGAGTTTATTTTTCAATGGCTCCTTTTTTTATACTAATATTAAACAACTTCACAGTGTCCTAATCTGACTCATTTAGAAGTAGTTGCTGCCTTCATTTTTATCCTTCATTTTATACTCTTCCCTAAGATTTACATTTCTTCTTTGCTTTCTTTGTCATTTGTCACTGAGTCATATTTGTCTGCTAAAATTTTAATACAAAAATCCTTTGAATTTCTTTTTTGGTATTGTTCCTATATCAGAATTGGGTTGAGCTTCATGTCATAGAAAAATCACAACAACAATGGTTTAACAAGATATAAATTTATTTCTCTACCATTAATGAGTCTGGATTTAGGTACCAGGGTCAGTATGGCAGTTCCATGGGCTGGTGGACCCATCTGTTTTATTATGTCATCATCCCTAGCATCTTTTCCTTCCCGATCCATCTTGTGCTCCTCCATCATATTTTTGTCCCAAGCCACAAGATGAAGGAAAGGGGAATTGTTTTCCTTTTCCTTTTAAAGGAGATTTCCAGAAAGTGTCTATCCAGTGCTACCACATAGATATCATTGGCCAAAACAAATGACCACACTTAGCTGCAAGGGAAGCACTGCACCTAGTGAATAATCAGAGTTCTTTTACTAAAGGAAAATGACAGAAGACATGCTGGGAGATAACTAGCTGTCTTCTCTTTAATTTCTACTTCTTTTGCCTATGTCACTAAGTAACTTATCACCTCTTTTAGCTAAGACAGTTTATTTTATGTTCTAGGACTACTTTGTATATTTTTATTCAGTTAGTTAGGACAGTAAAAACTTGGAACAAAAAATCAAAATAGTGCTCCTTTTGTAATAAAAATCTTATTTTTTGTAATTATACAGTTTTTATCATATAATTATTCTTATTCCAAATGCCTGCATAGAGTGGTTTGATTTTCTTACCAATAATTGCTATTAAATCAATTATTTTTGAAATATGATGGCTTCATAATGTGTTAATTTCTTATAAAAAGAATGCATATTTAAAAATAAACTATGTTTATCTTTTATTATTTTGTAGATTGTGGTATTAAAATAAAATACAGAGATCCCTAAGACCTTACTGAATCCACAGTCTCATGAATAATGTGTGAAATCCAGTAGTAGTTGGACTTACTACCTATATTAGTTTTGCTCCTACACATAAGCATCAGTAAAATAACAATTTGAATCAGGAACATTGTCAAAAATATACATTTCAAATTCCTTATTCTTTTTTTTAATTCATTTTGAACATACATAAAGTTGCAAAAATAGTGCATTTCCCTTCACCCAGCTCCCCCTAATCTTAACATTTTGCATAACATTTTATACAATAGAACAATGATTGAATCCACACTATCAGCAATTATAAATACTGTTAACTGATCTGTAGTCCTTATCAGATTTCACCAGTTTTCCCACTAACGTCCTTTTTCTGGTTCAAGATCCAATCCAGGATCTCACATATTATATTTAGTTGTCATGTCTCCTTAGTTTCCTCCAATCTATGACAGTTGCTCACTTTTCATCATTTAGTACCCTTGGATTTTTTGAAAAGTTATTGGTCAGTTATATGTAGAATGTACTTCAGATTTTTCTGATATTTTCTCAAGATCAGAGTGTGTATTTTTTACCAAGACTATTACAGAACTGATGTTGTGCCCTTATTAGTGCAGCATATCAGGGTATTAATATATCTTATTGGTGATGTTAACTTTGATCACTTAGTTAAAGTGGTGTTTACCAGGTCTTTCCTCTGTAAAGTTACTATTTTTCTATGTGTAATTAAAAAGTATCTTGTGGGAAATTCTTACAGACTACTCAAATATCCTATTTATACAGCCATCTATTGATTTTAGTATTCATAGATGACTCTTACCTGCAACAGTTATTACTGTGTTGTTGGCCATAGTCATCTTCATTTTTCAACATATTTTCTTTTCACACCACCAAGCAGTTCTCCAGTTCTCAGGGAACAATGGAACAAATTTAACTCAATTCTGACACTATCTATCTGGAGATAGTATTAGATCCCACAGGGTAAGGGCTCAGTCTCACAAGAGTGGCCCCACCTCAGACACCAACTGTAAGTTCAGGTTGTTACCTGTGCTTCTGACCAACTAGCTATAAATTGGAGGTTCCTATGACCTCCTCCTCAGGTTTGATTAAATTGCTAGAGTGGCTAGAGTGGCTCACAGAACTCAGAGAAACATTTATGTCTACTAGTTTATTATAAAAGATATTATAAAGGATACAAATGAACAGGCACATAGTGTAAGGTTGGGAAGGGTCCCAAGCACAGGAGCTTCTGTCCTCATGGACCTATGTTGTGCCACCCTCTCACCACAAGGATGTGTATACTAATCTGGAAACTCATCAAATTCTCATTGTTCAAGAGTTCTTTAGATCTTTCATCTCCACCCCCACCCTACTTCCCCTTCCCAGAAGACAGATTGGGGCCGAAAGTTCCAACACTCTAATCACTTGGTCTTTCTGGTGACCAGCTCCCAGGCCATCATCCTAAATCATCTCATTAGCATAAACTCAGGTGTGCTCTAAAGGGGCTCCTTATGAATGATAAAAGACCCCTGCTATCACTCAGGAAGTTCCAAGGGTTTTAGGTGCTTTATGCTAGGAAGCAGGGACAAAGACCAAATATATTTCTTATACCACACAATCTATTTGAATGTAGGAGAAAGTTATTTACTCTCGTTAGAAACAAAGATCTGTTAATGTGAGTCTGATTGGAAATTATTTTCATCAGTAGGTTAAAGCAATGGCTGAGATGTTTTGTGAAAGATACAGGAAAACTGTGTGCAAATGCTGAATTATTTGTGGCATTTTCTACTTCAGCTGAGAAAAGCACAGATATATGATCCAGTTATCTCTATGTGTGGGGTCAGTAGGATTCTTGATGGGAGCAAGGAATTTCTGTGTTGACTCTTAGTTCTAATCCTGCTTTTCTCTTTGTGCAGAATAAACCTTGGCCCATAGCAAAGGATGGGGAAAGCAATGTAAGTAACAAGGAGTTAGGACTCCCTAAATCTCCAACCAGCTCATATATATATATATATACACACACACACATACACACACACACGTATACATACTGTAATTAATATATATTTCATATCTTGGCTATTATAAATAATGCATATTGGGGTGCAAGTATCTTTTCAAATTAATGTTTTCATTTTCTTCTGATATATACTCAGCAGTGGAATTGCTTGGTCATATGGTAGTTCTATTTTTAGTTTTTTGAGGAACCTCCAGACTGTTTTCCATACTGGCTACCCCAATTTACAATCCCACCAACAGTGTACTAGGGCTCCTTTTCTCCACATCCTCACCAATATTTGTTATTTTGATTATGACTATTTTGCCAGGTGTGATGTAATATCTCATTGTGGTTGTTATTTGCATTTCTCTGATGATTAACAATGTTGATCATTTTTTTCATGTGGCTTTTGGCCATTTATATATCTTTGGAAAAATGTCTATCAAGGTCTTCTGTCCATTTTTAAATTATGTTGTTTTTTTGATGTTAAGATGTATGAGCTGTTTATATATTTTGGATATTAACCCTTTATTGGTCATATCATTTGCAAATACTTTCTCTCATTCTATAGGTTGTCTTTTTGTTTTACCAATGGTTTCCTTTGCTGTGCAAAAGCTTTTAAGCTTAATTAGGTCCCATTTGTTTATTTTTGCCTTTATTTCTTTTGCCTTAGGAGACAGATCCAAAAAAAAATTGCTCTGATTTATGTCAGAGTGTTCTGCCTATGTTCTCTTCTAGGAGTTTTATGTTTTCAGGTCTTACATTTAGGTCTGTAATCCATTTTGAGTTTATTTTTTTCTAGGGTATGAGGAAATGTTTTAATTTCATTGTTTTACATGTAGCTGTCCACTTTTCTCAGACCACTTATTGAAAAGACTGTCTTTTCTCCATTGTATATTCTTGCCTCCTCTGTTGTAGATTATATGACCACAGATGTGTGGGTTTTCTGAACTCTAATCTGTTCCATTGATCTATGTGTTTTTGTGCCGGTACCATGCTGTTTTGATTACTGTAGCTTAGAAGCACAGTCTGATCAATTGAAGATTTGATAAGAGAGTCTTTGTAACTGATTTTTTGGTTTTCAAGATGGTGAGGTGTAACTCTTTTATAAATGTGAAAGAACAGTAAAAGTATGATGCATTGAAATAGAAGTGATCTAGTATATAGTAGGATGGCTTTTTGATTTATACCATTCTTTTTGTTAATTGTGTATTCTCTATGCTCTGCTATAACATTTTTTATGTGTTTACTTTAATACACAGACCATTTAGTTGCAATAAGCTCGATCACATATCCAAATGTATAAGTGGATTTATAGCATCAATTTTTTAAACTTATAGTTCATAAGTTTTTAATATTTTTACACAATCTTATACCTTCATTTAAATTAGTGAGTAGATTTTATTTTATTATTTATTAAAAATCATTTTTATTCTTTCTTCTACAAACATTATGGAAAAACTCATAAACATAATGAATAAAATTTACAAAATTCAGTGGGAAACAAAACAGCATGTAATTATCAATAATTGATCTCAAGGCAAAATAACTTAAACAGTTATGATCCAGTAAGGGAATTCAAGCTTCTTTATAGCCAAATATCAAGAAAATTACTCTGGATACCAATAGTCTGCTTTGTTTTCATTTGATTTTTCCCCATCTAGGATCACAATAGTATTCTTTATTGATTTTTGAATATAATTGAAAATAGCTGATAAAAATATGCAGGACCTAATATTAGAAACAAATATCTCACTTTTTAAAGTTATTTTTGAATTACAAGAGAAAAGTGGTTTCTAGCCAAAAACTAATTCCTTTCATTTTTGTTTCTCCCATGAAAATAATGCTCTTTAAAAAGTAACTTTGGTTTTTATTATCTTTAATAGCTGTTTATGATGATTTCTCTTCTAAATATTGAAGTGACTGAAATATTCATGTTATAGGTATATATCTCTCCCTACTCTTACTTTCTTACAATGCATTGAAAAAAAAAAACCCTGGAAATAGCATTACATTAAAACAGTTCATGATACTAGGAAACTGTCTGAAGTCTATTGTAGCTGTCATTTAAATTCTTGATAATGTCAATAGTATATAGTTAATACTAAATCTTAAAAAGAATAAGTAGGTATAAAACTTTTAATAGCAGAACAATTAAAGGATGACATTATGTGGCTGACATTTTCATAGTTATTCTTTTGGGGAGGTAACAATGGCCCAAATTGTTAACATTAACAAATATTTGGGCTTTAGTTTTATTTAGTTTCTATCTATAGAAGTTTTAGATCTGTTTCGATAAATATACTCATGCCTTCACTCAAAATGATATAACAATATAGTAATGCTTCAGTTTACTATACATGAAAATATTATATCTTCACCTAACTTGAAAAATTATTTTAGCATCTTAGTAAGTGAAGCAACACACACAAAATGCAAGCTGAAAACAAAAGCACAAATCAGGAATTTTGGCCATAAGTAACTTTCAAGGTTATATCCTCAATTCAGGACATGGTCTACAGAATTTTCTTCAGCTACACTTCTCTAAAATTGTAAATCATGTACAATTATTACCTGAGATACTATAAATCATTGAAAATAAAATTTTAAAAATTTATTCTACTTACTAAAGCAGGAAAGTATGTCAATATATATATTATAGGTTTTCCCAAAATGTAGAAAACAAATCTTCTGATTGAGTTCTAGCTAATTAAAAAAATTAAGCCACTTGATTATTCCAAAATACCCTATTCTATGAGTTGCATGTGATTACTAGATTAGCTTTTTCAAGTTTTTTTGTAATTGTATACTTACACTTTTTCCACTAACCCTAAATTAGGCCTTTTTTCATTTTTGAAGGATAGAAAGTTTGACATAAATAGTGTACTGATTGCTACAGACCATAATATTAACTTGTTACAATTATATGAGACCTATATGTTGTATTTTTATTTGAATGTGTATGTGTATGTGGTATTGGGGCCACCCCAAAATATGCCTAATGGCATATTGAACATTTTGAATTAAAGTTACTTAAAATATGGCCTATGCAAGAGGGGCACATTGACCCCCTCCTAATTGTCTCCCTGAAGGCAGGAAATAAATTTCCCTTGTGAAAGGTGCCCTCATTGTACCTGGAGGAAGAAAGACACAGGGCATTCAGGGCCCGGAAGATTGTATAAGCAACCCTTGTTACTTCCTTACTAATTTACTACCCAATCCCAAACTTTTCTTAAGTTCCTTACTAATTAAGCACCCAAACCTGAGTTTCTTTGTCCTGTCAAGTCCTCACAAATTTGTTTATGTAAAAAGATATAATAAAAGCTGCCTGCTTTTGGTCACTCTGTGAGCATCATTTTATGATCTCCCATGTGCACAAAATAATTTGGTTTTTCTATTGTTAATCTGTCTTGTGTAAATTTTTTTATTAGTCCAGCCACAAGAACTCAGGACACATAGGGGGGAAATTTCATCCCCTGTCCTAGACAGTGGTATGTATACATTAAATTCATGGATGTACACTATGTTGTTGCTTAAAAACTCCAATGATGGCAATTTAAAGACTATTTTGTTGCTAATAATGGCTTAATACCTAAAATGGAACAGAGTTGGTCACAAGGCAAATTAACCAGGGAAATATGCCAATTTTGACTTCATTTCCATCCTATTGAATGACTGCATTTATTCTCTTTAGATTTAAAGCTCTTCGTTCTACTGTTCCTCAACACTCTTTATAGAATTCCAGCTTGCTTTTCACCTATCTTTTAACAGTTTAACATAGATGGCTGGATCAAGTCCATTGTTCCAATTGTATGTAGCTTAAAAAGCTCTGCAGTATTTTACTCTTTCCATTGTATCTGGCTTCCCTGAGTGCTCTGCTCACTGCATTTTACTTCTATTCTCTCTGTTTTCTAAACCCATTTATGCCTATTCTTTCTGAAGACAGTTCTTCATCTGGGTGCTCAAATTGAATTCTCATTCTATTTTCTTAACTAAAAACGTACCATTAAGGTTGATTGAAGTCATTTAAAGAACTTCATAAAAAAAAAAAAAAATGAAAGGCCATAAGAAAGTAGGCTACCAGTGTTTATAAATACTTGTTTTCAGCCAAATGGATAGGAAGAAATAAGAAATAATTGGAAATGTAAAAATGTTATTGATATATTTTTTACAGATTAGTCTTTTTTGGTTGTTCTTTGAGAAACACACATAAAACATCTGGGCGCAGGGAGGGAAGGGGAGCATTATGTTATAATTAACGATGAAACAAATAAGGAAATAGTAGAGCCAAACTACTAAAATTATCTAAACCATTTTCTAGAAAAATAATGTTTTATAATAAGATGTAAAACATACACATCTGTGGTTAAAATCTACAGCTTTTAAACCACATGACCTAAATTTTTTTCTATTTAAAATATAGATAATATTATTTGAAAATAATGGTTTATAAAACCATAAACTACAAGTGATTTATTTAAGATCATCACTGACCTTTTTTATCCTATTTGTAATGTTTAAAAATGGAACTCTACTGGCATGAAATACTTTTAAACATTTGGAAGTTCATTAGATTATAAAGCTAAAAACCAGAAGAAAACCTAGAATACTATTTGTGAAAAATATTTCATATCCATTTTAATTTTATTGTTTGATCACAGTATAATTAAATTTTAAAAGTTACCAAAATATGTTATCCCAGTGGATTTTTATTCAGAGCATATGGAAATACTTTATTTTAAATGATACAATATAAGGAAAAAATTCTAATTTTAAAATTAGTATTTCAGAATTACCAGTATTTTACATGGAAAATGATGTTAATGAATTTACTTTTGGAGTTTCCTAAAAGAGCATATAGTTAAGGTAAGGCCTAATAGATTACACATAAATAATAATTTGATTTCAGGAAATTAACAGTTTCAAAGCTACTTCTAAGTTCCTTTGAATATACTATTCTATTTTTAGGTTACAGCATTTCATGCTTCTGCTATAATTTATTTTATTTTAATTATAAGGAAAAATCATCACCAAAACAAAATTTTAAGATTAAAAAATACACATATTGGGTGTGAGAAATGTCTTTTTTGTAGTTTAAAAACAATTTTACTCATAAATTAAAGAAAAAGTAATAATATAGTTCATATTTGTATAAGATAAAGACAGACATAAAACATTAGTGATAAAGTAACTGCTTTTTGCTGACTTAGTTCTAAAAGGCAATTGCAAACTAAAATTGCAATTTGGTATAGGTTTTTCTTTTAAAATACTTCAATAATGTGGATGGGTCTAAAGAGTATTATGCTAAATGAAATAAGTCAGACAGAGAAAGATAAATACCACATAATCACTTATATGTGGAATCTAAAAAACAAAACAAATGAAACAAAATGGAAACAGATTTCTAGATCAAGGAATGGGTGGTTGCCAGAAGGGAGGCTTGTAGGGGTGGGGGATGAAATATGTGAGGGAGATTAAGAGGTACAAACCTCCAGTTATAAAATAAATAAGCCATGGGGATGTAATACACAGCATAAGGAATATGGTCAATAATATTGTAATAACTGTGTATTGGGACAGCTGGTTATGAGACTTTCTATGGTGATCATTTCATAATGTATGTAAATGTCAAATCACTATGTAGTACACCTGAAACTAATGTAATATTGTACATCAACTATATTTCCATTTAAAAAAAAGAAAGCAAAAAAAATTTCAACAATGGAGGAAAGTACAGAGAGATGAGCAAGAAAAGTAGTCAAGCACTTGGAGGTCATCCAGAAGCTCTAAGTTTTATAGCAAAGGAATGAAAAAAGCCCAGCCAGTTTCTATCCCAAAACAAACCAATATGATTAAATTCACTGAATAACCAACAGAACTCAGCCATAAGTGTTTGCTTCTACTCTTATAAAACTATAAATAATTTACTTCTTTTTATGTAAGTAACACTTAATTGAAGCTGAGAGCCCACAGCATGATTAACACTAGGAACTAATGTTTTAAAACATTAAACACCTCTCATAATATGATAGCTTATGAATAAACAGTGAAATGACATGTTAAATATAAGGATTATTTTAAAACTAGTTACGAGTGCCTACAAACACACACAGAGCCATACTAAATATTCTAGGCAAAAATATGTTCACAACCATAGTTAATTTTGTGTCAATAGTAGATAAATCAAGTAAATAATAAAGAATTAACTCTAGTCAGTCTTCATAAATAGAAATCAGAAGATCACTTTGACATCATCTGTATGCAGTTCAGCATTATAGGCACTTTGTCTGTAGCTAAAGTGCCCTAATTTTTAGCTTTCCAGGTTGTTTATAGACATGTCCTTTAATTTAAAACAAGTCATATAATCATGCATATAACTGCACGCAAAATAAATCTTTCAAGACATTTGCTGGGGGCAAAGAACTAATTTTACTGTAGAAATTATATATTTCCTTAAGCGAAGTACACTGAAAGAGAATGAATAAATAGTTTACAGGTTTTACACACATTAGAGCTCTACAGAGGCTGATTAAATAGCACATTAGGAAAAATTAAATGTCAATTCACTTGCAGTAATCAAAAAAACAATGAATTAAAAAATCTAGGATTTGGTGTGTTATCTTTCCCTTCTAAAATCAGTTTCTTTATCTATAATTGGAGACAGTATATGTCATATCTACTTCCTAGGGTTGTAATTAGGATAAACCAAGTAAACTGTGGACTAGTGGACTAAATTTATAAATTTAAAGCACTACCTGTTTGTTTTGTTACAATCAATTGTGAAGTATGTTACAAATAATTTAAAATTTCACAGTTTGTGAATTATTTACTTAAAAAATATTTTAGAGCAGATCTGGTCACGCCTGTAAAAACATCTCTCATATTCAATTACATTCTCGTTTGTTTTGTTGAATAGGAAGGGGATGAAGTTACAACTATTGTTTTAAGAACTGCACATAACCAATGGCTTAACCTAGCAAGGCATTCCCAGGGGAGTATGTTGCACATCATGTCAGTATCATCTGCTATCATGGCAGAAAAAACTTGAGAAATACTGAGCCAAATCACCTTAATAATCATCCCGCTCATTGCTTTTATATGAAATTGTTTATTGTATATTTACATTAAAATATTCTTAAGGTTAGATCAGTGGCTTTTTTCTGTATAGCAACTAGCAAGCTTAAATTCATGTTTACTGTTATTCTTAGTGTTACTATTTTTTTTAATATATATATTTGGGGAGGTAATTAGGCTTATTTATTTATTTGTTTTATATGGAGGTACTGGTGATTGAACTCAGGACCTTGTGCATGCTAAGCATGCGCTCTACCACTTGAGCTATGCACTCTACCAATTGAGCTATACCCTCCCCCACTTCGTGTTACTGTTAAATTATGAATTATAAATTAACTTACTTTCCAAAAGAAATTCAGATTTAATTAAAATTTATAATAAAAAAATCTCAAAATGTAACAACATGTACATAAAAATCAAATGATCTCAAATATATTACAAATGTGTAGGAAAAACTTCTCAAAGAAAGAATGTCAGATGTTAAGTGGATTCTGGATAATAAGTTATGTTTTTCCTGCTTTATAACTACTTTATATTTTTCTATTCTTGTAGATTTTTCTCCAGTGAAAACCTGTTACTTTATTTTTCCTACCTAGTTTATTATTTACAAAGACACTTTATTATAAAAGTAGGATATATTGAGTATTTATTTATACATAATTATAAGATAAAGAAAAAGCAGATGATGCCAGGTTAGTTGCAGATAGTTAAGAGCAGACATCACAACACTGTAATGAAAGCAGTTGTCAAAACTAAAGGGCGATAAAGACATCTTCTGGACATCTCAAGAACTGCATAGTTGCTTTTTAAACAAAGGACCATATTTCTACCTGAGTAATAGTTGTTTAAAAACGACACACTAAGAAGGGTAAAATGAATCTGTATTCCGTTTGAAGTTTTAAATATCACATAATTAAATTACAAACATACAGCATTTAAAGAAGAAAAGATACAAAATTGTTGTATACACATTGGAATTCATTTCTAAAATATCCTTAACACTATTTCCAGATAGATTATAAAATACAAGTATTTTAGTAAAAATAATTTATTTTCATGTAAGGAACACATAAAACATGAAAATTGCATGTGGTGTTAAACCACTACTTGAAAAATTAAAATGGAATACTTCATGAATCATGGAGCTCAAAATATGATCGCCAATTTAATCATTAATTTAAAGAAATGTACTTAATAAACAAATTCAAAACCATATTTGATTGATTTGTGATATGTCCTAGTACTATGGAGTATAATTGCTTTAGAAAAATTATTTCCAGTGAAATATAATTATTGAGTCCAAACTTTAAATGTGTCCACTCAGTTTGAACATGTGTTTATTTAGTTTAAAACCCACTTGTAAAATTATATCACTATGGGCCCATTTAACAAATTTTGTATGTGAAGTAAGTACTCTTTTATTCTTAGAGCATGAAAGGCTGGTTGCACCCATAGTTAGCCACCTTCAGGAAGTACTGTTGATACCTCTGATTCACATCTCTAAATAATTCTTAGAGCAGACCGTGTTTGAAGGTGTTCTTTTCAAAGTACAATCCTAAAAAACTTATCTGTAGTTTAACTAGCAAAACTCAACTTGCTCGAGTAATAGTGGTGTTTTGTAAGAAATATATGCTTTAGCTTTAAGAAAGCTCAGATGAACAAATATTCTACAAATGAAAATATGCTTATTTCCTAAAATTACTTTTCTTAGTATCTTTATATGACAGGCTAAAATGAGATTTTGTAACTAAATTCTTCCAGTACCATGACTAATTATTTGATTCTCTGGACTTTGTTTTATATCGCTTGTATCTTTTCAAATTGTTCTATGAGATAATTATTTCATGATTTTTCTAACATAGAAATTCAAATGAATAATTAAGATAACTGAAAAAAAGTTAAGAGAGGTGATTTTTAAAAAAATTCACCTAGATTGTTAGAGATTATCTTCATGTGGAACCAAAGTGCTTCAGTTAAATAAGTAATGTGATTATATATTTTTTCACTGGCACTGTCTGCTAGTTTTTTCACAACTTCTAAACAGAAATAGATTACTTGGTGTATATACATTTCCCTTTAGGCAATTACATTCGATTTGATCTTGGAAAGTGGATGCCAGGAATTCTGTCAGAAATAAAATATTTATGAGTCAAATAATGATGACAATTTCTTAATGAATCAACTAACTTAATTCTGCAGTAAATAATTTCTATAATTTATATGTGTATAATTTCAAAAAGATAATACAAAAGAGAAAAATATCTTGTTTTGCTATCTATAAGTCAGATCATCATGAGGATAACCCATTGATGTCAAAATATCATATCAATATATTACACTCAATACATACATACTCAGTAGGACACAACTGATTATAAGCAGGGAAATCAGTGTGGCAGGAGTCAGGCCTAAGCTAGACCTGCTGGTCACTATAACAGATGCTGCAGAGCTTGGCTACAAAGAAGCTGGAGGACAAGCAATAACTGGAAATGTAGGTGGACAGGTGTTGAGCAGCAGAGTGGATTCTTACTGAGAAATAGCACATTCTTAGGCCATGAGCAGGCCTCTAGAGCTAGGGTCCAAACTGGAGGAAGGGCAAGTGGGATTATAAGGAGAGGTTTGAAGAATTTACATAATTCTCAGCCTTTGTGAATTCAGAGTTGAACTTACTTGTTGTTCAAAATTATGTGAACTGATTTGCATATCCAGTGAGTAGACATGACTTAAGAGAGAATACAATTAAAAGTAGTTCCCATAATTATTTCAGTGCTCCCTCTCATAAGTGCTAGGTGAGCACTATTGTACCTTGATAGCCATTTCTAAACCTTTTTGAATTATTATGTATAAATACTGGACTTTGAGAAAGGTTTGATGAATGTGAGAAAAGAAGCCTTATGCTACTTGACAGTTTTTTCCCCAGCTCTCAGAGGAAATATATTATACTATATAATAATATTTCCTATCTTCATACATGACTAGCAAATTTGGGAGGTTTTTTTAATGATGAGAAATGATATTAAAACAGAATAGCTCTACCTTCCCTCATCTTGGTTGCTCTGGTACATTTGTGCAGTTGGAGATGCCATATCCTGTTGTGATAAAAGAGATGGAGAAAGATTTATCCCTCTGAGTTGCCGAAAAGCTATTTCTGCATGGATGCTCCGAGGATTATTTGTCAGAATTCCTGCATTCTTGTTTTTTTGGTCTGAAATTAGGATTATGAAACAATGAAAACCATTAATAAATTAAGTAATTACATTTGGTTATCCTTCAGCTGAATGTATGCTATATATATTTCATAAAATGAATTAAATATTTTAAATAAAAATATAGAATTGGAATATATTTCCAACACTTAATGCTGCTTAAATTTCTCTGAGCTAGTGAATCAATTTGATACTTTCTTGGTAATTTTAAAAACTATAAATATCCAGAGCTGTGTGCTATAATAAATGTACAGATAAAGTGACCATACTTTTCAAAATAGAAATTGGGGCAATAGTCAGAAAATAAGAAAGAAATAGACTTTTCTAGAATCCTAAAAAGTAGTTGCACAATTAATCTTAAAGAAAGATATAGGAGAAGAAAGTTATGGAGATGAATTTAGGGTTGAACAAATGCCAAAAAAAAAAAAAAGATATTGAAGACATTCCTAAAGATGATAGTGATGACATTGTACTATCAAGGAGGCTAATAACAATTTGGCATGTGCAGCTTTATTGATAGTTATATCTACTGGACAAACCATAAAAATTCTCATTATGATTAATGCCTTTAAAGCCGTAAGTATGTAGAAGTATGAAAAATAAATTAAACAAGCAAACAAAAAAAATCTTAACAGAGTAAATTATGTTGGGTTTCCTTTAACTGAGTTTTCTTTAAAACTAATTGCATAGAGAGATCTACTAGTCTTAGCAGGCTCTTAGATCATTTTATCATTATTGTGATGTTCAGTTTTATTGTCTAACTGTGGTTTGAAACAAAGTGGGATGTTAAAAAGAATGGAAGAAGTGAGCTCTCAAAAAAGAAGCTACCCCCAATTTCACCAAAATGATAGGCAGTGAAGATCTGGAGTTAAGAGAAAAGTCTTGCTCTAAGCCTGAATTAAAATATATATATAATAGAATGAATCATTTCCATACCCTGTCTTTTTATTTTTAAAATTAAAAATTTTTTTTTCTTTTTCTTTTTTCCTTTTTATATTTTTTTATTGATGTATAGTCGGTTACAATGTTGTGTCAATTTCTGGTGTACAGCATAAGGCTTAAGTCATACAGGAACATACATTTATTTGTTTTCATATGCGTTTTCACTGGTTACTACAAGACATTGAATATAGTTCCCTGTGCTATAAAATATGAACTTGTTGTTTATCTATTTTATATATATTAGTTAGTATATGCAAATCTCAAACTCCCAATTTATTCTTTCCCCTCTGGTAATCATAAGTTTGTTTTCTATGTGAGTCTCTGTCTTGTAAATAAGTTCATTTGTCTTTTTTTTTTTAAGATTCCACATATAAATGATATCATTTTTCTTTTTATTTCTTGCTTACTTCACTTAGTATGTCAGTCTCCAGGTCCATCCATATTGCTGCAAATGTCATTATTTTGTTATTTTTTATGGCCAAGTAGTATTCCATTGTATAAATATACTGCAACTTCTTTATCCAGTCATGTGTCGATTGATATTTAGGTTGTTTCCATGTCTTGGCTAGTGTATATAGTGCTGCTACCATGCCCTGTCTTTTTAATATACTCCCTCCTTTGGAGATCTACCTCTTAAAATTCTTCCCTACTAATAGCTTCATGAATATTTTACTTGTGGTTTCAAGGATAAAGTTTAATCTCTTTGTAAGATACCTTTTGTACCCCAAGAGTCTGTTGTTACCAATATTTTTAAACCTCAGATTTCTACTTCTAGCAGCATGTATTAATGAACTGGTTTTAAAAGTCATTTGCTATTAAATACACAAAATGAAATAACAGCTTTGAAAAGAAATGTCAAGAAATAATTATGCATATATCACAAAGTTCAAATTGTAAGCAGATGTTTAGTTACAACCTGCTAGTAGTTGATCAGAACCAAAAAATACAATAGATTATTTGAAATGAGAATGGTCACATGAAACTTGAACAAATATTCACTTTTAGGAAATGTACGTTTAAAATATGCAATTTTAAGTAGTATTAGAAATCAAATAGATTTTTATTTCATATGAAGTGGGTTTTTTGTTTTGTTTTGTTTTGTTTTTGTTTTCATTCACTCAGCAACTGTCAAAATACCTTCAACTTCAGGAGTTAAAGTGAAGTCAGATTCCAAGTAATGGCTAAATCCACCAGGCAGAATTATATTTGTTATCTTTATGGGAGGAGCTTTCACTTGGCCAAATGATCCACCATCCACAGGAGAGTTGGTAACAGGAATAAACTATATAATAAAATAAAAGTTAAGAACACCTTACATCCAAAACTCAGATCAATAGTTTTAGTCCTTACCACAAGCCCCACTTGATAATCAAATTACATTTTTTTTAGATCAGAAGTTGTATGCTTGTCTAAATTCTACAGTTTGTATGGAGCAAAAACTGAAAGTTTTTTGGTCCCCTGAGCTCCCTCAGAACCTTATGTTTTTTTCAGACTGCATTGTACTCATCACTAGAATCTAGTGTGATGGTATCTTCCCCTTTCCAAGGGTATTAGCAAGGCTAAGTGTAGAATTAAGAAAATGAGAATTAAGCCTTTCCCCTTTGTAATGCTGCTTCTTTTTTCTGAATAGGACTTTCTAGATGGTAAGAGTTATATCTTCTGCATCTTGGTTTTCCTCACATTACCTCATCAGGTGCCTTGCAGTTAGTTTTTTTAAAAAAAATAAGTAAATAAAATGGGTACTAAGAAAAGCATCTTGTAAAAATCACTTGTAAGAATGTGCATGGTAAAAAAAAAAGAATGTGCATGCTAACTTTCTAAATAGTGTTTACATTTTAAGTTAGTTGAGGATTAAGAGGCTTTTAAAAGAATTTCAGGAATCAGCAAATGGAAGAAAGAAGTATTTTAGGCGGGAGATTGTTGGTTTCCCTAGAAATTTATGCCTGCTCTGCTTCAGTAAGACTGACCTTGCTTATACTTTAAAAAACATAAATTCTCAATATATGATTCAGTTTATTTAGAGATACAGGCTTTTGCCATTTGTGTAAAATTACCAATTTTCTTCATATTTCAGTAAGTATAACCAAAATGCAGCTTTCTATGAGCACTAAGGTATCAGACCTTTTACTAAAGCTGGTCCTAAATTCCCTAATTCCTTTGTGGGAGTTTCTTCCCATCACTAATCTAGAATGTTGTCAAATTTTCTTCTGAAACCAAAGCACCAAAATGTCCTGGTTTAAAAGACAATTTTATTTATTTAATTTATTTATTTGGTGGAGGGAGATAATTAAGTTTATTTATTTATTTTTTAATGGAGGTACTGAGGATTGAACCCAGGACCTCATGTATGCTAGGCGTGCACTCTACTACTGAGCTATGCTCTTTCCTTTAAAGGACAACTTTAGATTTCATTTATTCCCTTTTTGTCTGCTGTTAAATAAAGGAAGAACATTAGCAACTAAAACAAAGGAAAATACACTAGACTGAACTGATAAACTTGTAAAGTATTTTGTTCTTGTGTCTTCAGAACAGCTCAATGAAATAATAGCTCAGTTTTGTTCTAGCGAAGAAAATAAAAATTATTATTGCATCTTAAAATAGATTTCTCTGAAATAAAGACTTCAAATACCCCCTTTATTTTACTAACCATGTACAGATGAATAAAAAGCCAATTTTTAAATAAAATGTTTACATATAGAATAAATGGAAAGATAATTAAATTCTTATGTATGGCACTGATTCAAATGGCAAGAATATGTATCTAGAATCACTCAAAGTAATGTCATAGTATAGTAATGCAAAGAACCTTATTAGTTCACTATATGAGAAATAGAAAATAGCCAAAAGCAAAACTTTTAGTGAAATACTCATCAGTTACTAAAATTTGAGTTTATGGGTTTTTTTTTTTTTGCTTTATTAATTAAACCAATTAAAATATATGGAAATTGTGATCTTTAAAGTTGCTCTAAGTGATTTCTTTATATGTAATTTAGTGAATATTTATGACATTTACATGGAATTTTTCAAATGTAGCCAACATTACCATAAAACAGAATTCATAGATTTTAATGGGACAATTTGTATAGGCCTCTCACTGGAGACCTCACAGATGTGGAACTGTAGACAGAATAATGTCCCCTTCAAAGATGTCCACATCCTAATCTCCAAAATCTGTGAATGTTTTACATGGCAGAAGAGACTATGCAGGCATAATTAAGGATTTTAAGGTGGGGAGATTATCCTGCATTATCTAGAGGGCCCAATACAATAACAAGGGTCCTTATAAGAGGGAGGTAGGGGGGTCAGAGTGAGAGAAGATGCAGTGATGGAAGCAGAGGTCGAAGTGATGCCTTTGCTGGAAGAGGTTCCAGGAACGAAGGAATGCAGATAGCCTCGAGAGGTTGAAAAGGCAAAGAACAAATTCTCTCCTAGAACTTCCAGAGGGTATGCAGCCCTGCAGGTACTTTTGATTTTAGCCCAAAAAACTGATTTTCAGACTCCTGACCTCCAGAATTATAAGATAGTAAATTTGTGTTGTTTCAGGTCATTAAATTTGAGCTAATTTGTTACAACAACAATAGGAAACTAAAGTTTCCTTTAGTTTTCCACTTCTGGAAGCAAGAAGTGACTTGCTCATGGAATACAAAACAGGGAAAAGGAAAGGAGGCTTAGATCATTGAATTAAATTTTATTTATTTGTTCTCTTTTTAAAGGCAAGAGCCTGTGACAGTAATTTTAGTAGATGGCATTAGATGGTGCTCTCAGTTATATCATACAGATGAGTAGCTAAGATTTTTTTCTACAAAGCATCGTTTTTAGAAAAACATTTGTAGCTATAACTCACAAATGAACCAATTTCCTTTGCCTAATCTAGATAATCTTTATTAACATTATAGAACTTTAAGTCCCCAGGTCTCAGTAGCTATTTTGACCTATAATAGAATCCTCTTGGTTAATAAAAAAGTCAAGGTTAATTTTTAAAAGTCAGGGAATAAGAAGAATTATATGTATAATTCTTTTTATAACTCTTAAAAAAATTAAAAACATAAAAGTACATGCACTCACCCATCTTCTGATGAAGGGCCAAGGCCTTTACTGCAAGGAAGAATCTCTTGACTAGAATTTTATCTGACTGATAAATCCACCCTTCAGGTTTTGCCTACAATTTCCAGTTTTGGTTTCTTTCTTTTTTTTTTTTTTTAATTTCTTTTTTATCTAGATATAGTCAGTTTACAATGTTGTGTCAATTTCTGGTGTACAGCACAACTCTTCAGTCATACATGAATATACATATATTCATTTTTATATTCTTTTTCACTATGAGCCACTACAAGATATTGAATGTATTTCCCTGTGCTATACAGTATAATCTTGTTTATCTATTTTATATATATCAGTCAGTTTTGGTTTCTTTAAAGTAGCAAGAATTTAATGATGTGGAGAAAATTTGTATACAAGACTCTCTCTAGATTAAAAAAAATAATTTTCCCATATATTTTATCTGAATTTTTATAATTTTCTCTTTATTCTTCAGGGTTTTTTTCTTCCAACCTAATTTGACATTGTTTGTGTATGTGTGTAATTGATTTTTATCCAGACTTTGCAAAGAATCCCATTTGGCTTTCATAGAAGCCTAGAAATACTAATTTAAAATTTGTACTTCTATATCTATTTATTTAAAATAAAAGACTGACATAACACATTTTTGAAAAAACACAGACAACTCTTAATAAATATGTGATGTGAATCTATTGCTGTAGATGGAAGTGAACTAGAGAGGAGCCTATTAGTATCAAATGTTCAGTGTGCTCTGGGAGTCAGTTAGTTTGTTTACAGAGGGAATAGAGAGTAGTGGGTAGTCCAGTGAGTTAAGTGAAAGCAACTACAGTAGTCTTGTCTCTTTCCTCTTCAATATAACTTTTAAAAGTAATCTTTGTTCACTGACTAATGCCTTTGCTCTCTGGCTTTCACTTACATCAGTAGTTCATTTACATTTCACCTGTCCAGGTCTTCATGATCTCTCTCTTGGATTATTCTAAAAGCCTTTTTTAACTGGTTACCCTGCCTCCAGCCTCTTCTTCCTCAAACATTGCAAAGGCACGGTTCTAATAATGTTACTTTTTTGTTCAAAAGTCATAGCTTTGGTGTGTTAAATTTAGTCTTTTGAAGATGGTTGTGAAGAATCTTGGTGGTCAATGACATAATTTCCTAAAGATATACTTTTATGGCTTCTTCTCTCTCTAACCTCTTCCCTGTCATGGTCAGATACCTTATTAGGGTACTTGGGCAAAAGGCCCAATTATTCTGCCAATGTACAAGAGAAGAGGCATGCACCTCCCTTGTTAGATGAACTACACAGTCCAGAAAGTTTGAGAGCAGTATTCCTTCCTTCTCTTTCTATCTGCTAAGTGGAAAGAGTTCTATTGTTAGCTTTTGTTTATAAGGGTGATAGTGTTACAGTTTCTTACCTTCTAGCATTATCTGACATATGGAGGAAGAGGTACAGAGCTTTAAATAATTTGCTCTATGTCAAAGCATGTTATTTGAATAAGGAGCTTCCCTAGCTTCCCTTTGACAATAATCATTAAATAGGTACTAAAATAATCTACAAAAACATCATAGCCCAGGTTTAAACATTAACTAAAAATGCACAAGACAAAATATAATGTTAATTTACTAATAACTTACACATTTTAAAAGGAAAAGTGTAATATAATTATTACCGAATTTTTCTTTACTTGTAGTTCAGAAAAGTGAAATTCAGCTTTTGCCCTATCATCTGAATTCACAAGGATTCCATCTAACATCTGTAAGTTAGGCAGTCGAAATATAAGCATGTGGCGATGCAGCATTTTTCTACAAATCTGAATAAAGTTAAAAATAACAATTCATTTTTAAAAAAAACTTTTTGTTTCTAAGATTAACCTTTATAGAGAAGGAAATTTAGCATAGACAGCAAAGATGACAGGTAACTGCTAATTTGTAGTATTATATGAAACAACTATGAGCTCCCTTTTTGAAAGATTTCTCAATTTCCTGTTATGCTAAATGAAGGTAAGAATTTTTTTTTTAACCAAGGCTACTATTTGGAGGTTTAGTCTCTTTTTAGAATATATAATATTGTTCATTAATATGAGTTCATCCCAACTCATGAACAGAATTATATTATAAAAGTTCACTTATAAGTAATTAGTTTGAAACTTATATGGTAATTTCCCATAGGCACTATGCAATTTAATTCAATACACATCTATTGAACTGTATGATCCATCACTTCATAGTGTTAACCTACTCTAAAAATATTTGCATTTGTGCATAACAAAGTGTACAGAAAGAGTTTAATAGAGTAGGCCTAAGACTGTTATCTTTAGAAGGATCTGCTTGCAAGGATAGCCCTTGACAGGTATTTGGTACTTAGATTTTGGAAGCTTTCCCACTAATCCTAAACTGATAAGGGTAGTTCACTGTGCCTAGATTACTTATACAAACAATATGATTTTATGCTTACCCTGCTTTCCTTCTGGGAGTCTGGAATTTTGGTATTATAGGCATAAGGTACCTATGTGACCAACCTCCAAAACAGTTCTTAAATGCTAATAAGTCTAATGGGGGGATTTCCTGGGTAGAAATATAACACACTTGTTGATGTATTTTTGTTGCTGGGTGGAGGGTACACTGTGTGATCCCTCATATGAGGGAAAGAGCATAAGGAAGCCTGCACATGGATCCCTCCAAACTCTGTCTGTGTCTGTTTCCTTCATCACCTGGCTATATATCCTCATTAAGTCACTGCAGTAAATCAGCCATGAGTACAACTATATGCTAAGTCCCATGACTTTTATAAATCTTCCAGCAAATCTCTAAATGTGGGGTGATCTGGGAGACTGACCGCACAGAAAAAGTATTCAGTACTGTTTGTGATAGCAAAAGAAAGAGAAAAAAGGGAAGAAAGTAAGCTAGAAAGAAAAAGAGAAAGAGAGAGAGAAAGGAACTACAGTTAAAAAGGAATGAATAAACAATCTATTTTTAAGTGCAGTAGATACATAAAAATTAATGGAGAGACATATTAAACTGAGTGAAAAATCAAGTTAAAAAAGTGAGCACATTCTAGGCTACAAAGCAAGTTTCATAAATACCAAAGAATGTATAAATAGATTATCTCTTCTTATTAAAATGTAATAATACTAGAAATAAATAACAAAAAACTAACTAAAAATATCTTTTAAGTTTGAAATTAACACAGACCTCAGTAACTCATGGATTAAAGAAGACATCTTTTGTAAAGTAGATTCTAAGAAATAAATAATAGAAAAAAACACTACATACAAAACTTTTATGATGTTGCTAAAGCAGTGTTTTGTCACCTAAAATTTGTTCATTTAGAAGAAATATTAAAAATTAACAAGTTTCAGAATTTTTTAAAATTAATTCCAAGAAAATAACAAAGTGTAAAAATTAATGAAGTAAACAATATTACACTTGATAAAACCAAAATAATGGTTCTTTGAAGAGAGTGATATGATAGACCAAACTTTAGCAAGGCTCATCAAGAATAAAAGAGAAAAAGCAGAAAAAAAAATCAAATTTAGGTAGAAAAAGGTGACAAAACAGATACAGTAGAGATTTTAAAAATGCATGAAAGTACTGTGGTAGGAGTACATTTAAAAGGTAAATGAAAAGGACAATTTTATTGAAAAATAAAACTTCTCAATATTGACTTTTGAATAAATAGAAAATGACTAGATTTATATCCATTAAAGAATTTGAGTAAGTAGTTTACAATCTAACTTCAAGAAAACTAAGTCCAGATAGTTTGAAAGATAAGATCTAATTATCCTTCAAGGAACACAAGAATCTTCTCTTATATAAATTAATTCATAGACTAGAAAAAGCGGGAGAACTCCCCAATTAAGTTCATCAGGCAAGAGCAGCCTTGATGAACTTGAATAGTATAAGAACATAAAGTTGCAGAATAATTTTACTTATTTCCATAGAGACAAATATGCTACATGAAATTTTAGGAAATTAAATCCAATAAAGTATAAAACATGACCAAGTATTATTCATCCCAGGAATTTAAGGATGGTTTAACATCAGAGTCTATTAATGTCATTTGCATATTAACAGATTAAAGAGAAAAAGTGTATTACCAATTAATTAAAATCCAGTGTCCACTCATGATAAAAACAAGTAATAAACTGGAATTAGAAAGGCACTTTCTTAAAATATTTAAGGTTATCCACTCATAACCTACAGCGAACATCATATTTAATAGTGACAATTTAGAAGCATTTTTTTTAAGTCAGTAACTAACTACCAGTGCATCTATTCAACACTGTACTAGAGGTTCTAGTCAGCACACTGAGAGAAGTAAAGGAAATAAAAACCACAAGGATTGGAAAGAAAGGATACAGAGATTGCAGATATACTATGATAGTCTAGACAGAAAATCCAACAAAATTTACTAACCATTAGAATTAAAAAGAGAGGAGAGCAAAGTTCCTGGATAAAGAATAATATGCACAAATCAGAATTTCTATACTCTAGCAACAAACAACTAAAAAAATGTAAAAAGACATTCTTTAAAACAGCTATTAAAACAGCAGAATAAATCTAACCAAAGATGATTAAAACCTTTAGGAGAAAATTACAAACCTTTATTGAAGGACATGAAATAAATAAAGGTATATTCATGTTTATGAATGAGAAGACTGAATGTTATAAATATTAGGAGAGACTGCTTACTGTATTTCTTTCTTGGTAGAAACAGCTCTGTGATATGGCACTAGTGGGCTCTCTCATCCCTTCACTCCTCAACTAGTGGAAATGGGGTGACTTAACTGATAAATCTGGTAAAATTAAACTGGGCATGTTTGGCTCCTATCTTTCTTTCCTCTTGAGAAGGAGCTTATTGCTGGGAGAATGCCTTCTGCTCTCCTCCCATGTAGAAAGGCCTCAGCCAAGTATTTCCTGTTACCGGGTGATCATGATTACTTCATCTGTTAGCAGGCCCATTTGCCTTTCTCACTAAGCTAAGCAAAATATTCTCACCTCTTCATCTGTCGCTGCCATATTTCTCAACTTATTCTGATGTTAGGTGAATAAGGGTGCTACTTATTTGATCCCTTTAAAGACTCCCAATAGGAAAGGTGGCCAGTTTTCCCCCAAATTAATTTATGAATTCAATGCAATTTCAGTTAAAATATCAGCAAGATTCCCATATAACTTGAGAAGCTATTTCCTAAAACTCACAGGAAGTGTAAAGCGCCAAGAATAGCCAAGACAACGAAGAAAAAAAAGAGGAGAAGCTGGAAGAAAAGGAAAATTAAAGGTGCTTACTCTACCAGTCATCAAGAGCTAATATAAAGCTTTAGTAATTAACATGGTGTAATATTGGTATAGGGACTGACAGGCCAATGAATACAAAGTAGAATGCAAAAACAGACCTTCTTCTACATGACAGTGGCAGCTTATATTATAATCAGTTGGAAGAAGACACTAGACAATAAATTGTCCTTGCATAGCTGTCTATGTAAATGGAAACAGGTAAAATTAAATCTTTTCTCACATTATATAAAAATAAATATAAATATACAACTGTAAATTTTATTTGAAGTAAATTAACTAATAAATTAGAAAACTGACATACTCACTGGATTGCCATAAACTGTAAGCTCTCTGAGGGAAGAGATACCATCAAGTTTTTCCAGTTCTGCCATATCCTATTCAAAAGTTAAGCAATAAGTTATTATTTGGTTTGACCCAATATCTTCAAATATTTGCTGCTTTGCAGTAATTATACATAAGTGTTGGACTGGAGTGAGTTCACAATTGAATCTTCGGAAGTGAGCATGAGTGACAATATTCAGTATTGTTGATTAAAGACAGATCTGTGTATTATTGATTCCAAGTGCGTGACTGGCAAAGATGGCATGCTAACACGGGAAACAGGCTATACAGCAGGATTTGCAAGGAAAGACCATATTTGTTTCAAAAGAGTTATGATCTACTAAAACTCAGATTATGTTTAGTTAATTCCCAAGAAGATTGACCCAGAAGTGTGGAAAAGGAGGTGAATCCAGCCTAAACAATTTCAAAGGTACATGTCAAACACAACCTTAACCATAAAAAGAGATGTCATATTGAGTGGACGGCATCCTGATATATTTGCTGGGTAAGGTATATATATATAAAACAATTTGTCTAGAAATGGCTTGCCTTTGCTACTGGGTGGGATTACTTATTATCATCTATTTAACATTGGTGAAAGTTTACAAATACATTTTAGTTCCTGCAAGATTATTTCTAAAATACTATTTCTGACAAAATTTAGGCAATAAGCTCAGCTTAGGGTTGTTGCTTGTTCAAGTAATAAAACAAAGTTATTGCTATGCTCTTATTTTTATTTGGAATGACAAGTGGGCTTTGCCAATTCATCTAGTAACTATACAAAATTTTAGATCATTTGGAAATAGAATTTGGGAACATTCATACCCAGGAATGTCCCAGACCCTGTGTATCCTTGAAATTATTAGTAAAGCTTGATACTGGGTAAGGTCTCTGACTCATATAAGTCTGATTTGACAGATCCTTTGTGTTAGCTCAGCTGCTATAACTGGAAAGAATTCCCACAGAATAGCAATTTTCCTAATTTAGATTCCTTCTGGCTAAAGCTTTGGAAGCACCATTGCCACTTCTGGCAGCCTTTTTCTCAGATGTTGTTTGAACATTGCTTGCATTAGTTGTATGTCATTTTCTCTACATATGTGTTTCCTAGTTGCTATGTAGAAAGGAGCACTGCTCGTGATTTCCTTGTAGCCTTGAACAGGCTTTTATATCACTCCAGAACAGGTTTCCTGAACTTAAGCAAGTAAAGCCACAAATACTGATTGTATATCTACTCTGTACCAGGCACTATGCTATAAACGGATACAAATGTGGGCAAGAAAGACTTGGTCTCTGCCCTTGGGGTAGTCCACAGTTCAATTTATCTTCAAGGTTGTCTTAGAGGTGTGGACAGAAATAGAAAAATTGGTAAAAGGAGGGCTAACAGATCATCACAAAAAGAGTAAGAGAAACATTAGGGCTATATAAGGTTATTTGTATACCTTTGACCCTCTTATCTGCATACTGTCTCAGGAGAGAGTTTGGGCAGTCTCAGTTGGGGCAGTGGCCTGATGGAAATAGGTTGAATTTCCGTTAGTAGCTGAAACAAAGGCAGGTTGCTAGCTAAGAAAGCCTTAAGTGGGAAGAGATGGAATATTAAAGCCAAGTCAAAGCCCATCATTAGGAGTTGATTCAAATGTCAGGTAGACCAAGTGTGTATGTTAAGTTTAAAGAGCCAGAGGCAGTCTGGGATTGAGATGCAAGATAGCTTGGACCAAGAACAGTCAGGAATGAAAGAGATTTAGAGGATCTGCAGGTGGATGCATGTGAGTTGGTCAAGTTATATAAGTCTAGAAGCAGGGTGAGCATTTTTGCATCCCAGAGTATTTACATGGCATTTTATAAATGATAAGTAACATACTAGCAAAATTTTCAGTGGTGTGTTTGGAAGCTTTATGCTCAAAGGATATAAGTCTTATAAATCTCATAACAAAAACAAAATAATATTACCTGAATTTTATTATATCCTAAGAAGAGTTTCTCTAGTTTTACCAAAGGTTGTAATTTGCTTAGCTCTCGTAGTCTGTTTTCCTCCAGGTGAAGTGCCAACAGAGAGCTTGGTTTGGCAAAGGCACTGTCATTAAATGCTCTGATGCGGTTATGGTCCACTACCAATTCCTGAAGGACTTCTAGGTTGTCAAGCCCTTCAACTTGACTGATTTCATTCCCTGAAAAGAGGTAACTTATGATATGTCAAGTGAACCCAAACTTCCTGAATAAAAGTTATCTGTCATCATTTAAATTTTTTATCAAATGATTTTTTAAAAAGTAAAATTTTTAAAAATATATTTCCAGGGAGAAATAGAAATGTAATTTACAGGAAGGTTGCATCATCATCAAATAATATTTAGTAAAATTTCTCCTTTATGTGAAAGATCAAGATGTCATGTCCACAATGTACTGAACTGACCCAACCTGTCTGTTCAGTAATGAAGTGTTAAAATAGTTGATTAGTTGATACTGACCAAAGTGGGTATATAAAAGTGCTGCAAAAGATACGTGTTTTGAGTATACTGGATTATTCTAATAGGTATTCAAATAGGTATATCTAATTAAAATAAACGAATTTGTTGTATTAAGTTAGAAGGATATACCTTGATTATGCTGTTATCTCTTTCTCCACTTATTTTTACACTGTAACTACATTAAAAAATTAAGACTTCATTACATCACTTAAAACCTCAATTCTTTCATTGTAACATGATTTCTTTCTACTGTAGCAATCTATAGCTTTATAAGTATGAATGATAACTTATATAAGAGGAGGAGCCCTGAGTTGACTAAATGCTTTTATATGTGATTTCTATTAGAGTCTCAAAATAGGACAGGGAAAACATTATCATTTTTTAATGATCAGAAAACTGAGGGTCAGAAAAATTGGATGACTTGCTCAAAGATGTAAAAGTACACCACCAGGCTTAACCTAGACCTTTTACAATGCTGCTTCTACTATGCCATTCTATGTTTCATTCACTATTTATCCACTTGTTTGTTATGGACTGAATTTTGTCCCCTACAAATCCGTATATTGAAGTCCTAACCTCTAGTCCTTCAGAATGTGACTGTATTTGGGTCTTTAAAGAGGTAACTAATGTTAAATGAGGTCATTGGGTGGGCCCTAATCCAATATCACTGGTGTCCTTACATAAAGAGATTAGGACACAGACAGACACAGAGAGAAGACCATGTGAAGATACAGGTACAATTACACGCCCAGAAGAGAGGCCCTCAGAAATGAACAACCCTGCTCACATCTTGATCTTGGAATTTGGGCCTCCAGAACTGTGAGGAAATAAATTTTTGTTGTTTAAGCCACTGTTTGTGGTATTTTCTTACGGTAGTCCTAGGAATCTAGCATGTTTTTGAACATGTAATCCCATTTTCTTATAATTCTTCTCTTTGAAATTTAACATATTTTATTAAATTTAAAACACCAACAATTGTTAAGTTATGTCAGTATTTTATGTACACTAAGAAAGAAAAATAACTCATCTAGGTAAACTATGAGATGCCATCACTTCAGATACAACCTGATTTAAGACATGTTAAAATATAAAAAGTGAGTGTATCAGAATTAATGAAATCTGGTAAATTTATTTTGTTTTATCCTGTAGAGAAACTGATAACATCATAACTTTCAATAAAATTGCTCACAGAACTAAATCACAAACTTTGAAACATTACAGTGCCTTGCTTATAAATGAAAAAAAAATTCAAGTCATATTGAGAAAAATGACTCAGTCGTGTTAATATATTACTTTCATGAAATTTGAATTTGGACTATCACTTTCAATATTTTAAGTCCAATGGTATAAAAATCACTTGGGTATTAAACAATGTCTGCAGTAGCATATTTTTGATCATTATTCATTTTAGAATGCTCATTAAACATATTTAAGAAAGAAAATTCCAAAACCATATTAAATGTGATTCCAGGGATCTTACATTTCTGTAACCAGCAGCATTTGCCACTGTTTGAAAACCCCCATTTATTTAACTAGATAGTTACATTTTAGAAAATCTGATCCTTAATCCTTAAAATTCTAAGGATTTACTTCCCTACAGCCCCACCCTGCCCTTCCCCCAAAGACTTCACCTTCCCCACCATCTTGCAAATTTAACACAACAGCTAAAATGCAGGTTCATAAACTCTCCTGTGGACAGACCCTGGCATGGCCTCATCTTATCACTGCCTACATTTATGTACTCCCCTAGAGCTTTTGTACTCTTCCCCCTTTAGACTGATCTCAGAGTTATCTCCTCTAGTTCAGTGTCTTTAACCTATATAGTCTTTAACCTAAATATAGTCAGTTACAATGTGTCAATTCCTAGGTACAGCATAATGTCCCAGTCATGCATATATATACATATATTCATTTTCATATTCTTTTTCATTAAAGGTTATTATTACAAGATATTGAATATAGTTCCCTGTGGTATAAATAAGAAATTTGTTTTTTATCTATAAAGTTTCCATTTTTATGCCTCAAAGTTGTCACAACACAATCTTGTCCTAGCTTTAGTACCTCCTTTTGCCCAATCTCCTAATGAAAGCATGAAAATACTTTGAACTATTGTTCTCTTCTTGTATATCTAATTGTTCATTAGGTACTAATATTTAAACTGCTTTTGGACTCATCTCTTACTTACACTTCTCACTGATACCACTCCAGCCTAGGCCCTTATTAAGTCATTCATGCTGGATAGAAAATGCATGTGCTTGGGAGTCAGAGCTGTGTTTGACTCCGTGCTATACCACTCACTGGTCCAAACTTAGGCAAATTATTTAGCCCCACTGAGATTCAATTGCTTTTTTAGTAAAATGCACATAAAATTTCTTACCATGTGCTGCTGTGAAGGTTGAATGAGATAATCTATGTAGACAAACACCGTGCCCAGTGACTTAATAAATGGCAGCCATTATTGTCAAAGTAAACTGCCTCATTCCTTGCATAAGACTGCCCCACTGTGATTTGTCATGCTAGATATGGTAACAGAACACACTCCCCATTTACATTATTAGATTAAAATAGACCTTCCAGGGTTAGGTTCTCTGCTTTTTGGTATGCAATGTATCTTTTAAAAAATCTCTCATTGCTGTGCTCAATTTCTTGTTCTTTTAAGGCTAAGTCTCCATGTCATTGAGCCAACTCATATGCACCTTTGATAGGGAAAAAGATGCATTAATACTTTTAAAATATACCCTAGAAAATCCTGTCTTTCAGAAAGAAGTTATTATACCCAGATCAACTATATGGATATCTCCTAACACGTTTCACTGATGGTCTCACAACCTTTCTTCTATGTCATTAAATATGTCTACTGTTTCAACCTTGTGTTTTTCTCATGCTACTTTTCTAAAAATTTACAATGCCTACCTATTTTCAAATGTGAAATGAGTGTTTTCTATCAAATTGATCATGTTTAGAGGCTTTATAATTCTGTCAGCGAACTGTATACTCTTTGTTTTTAAGTGCTGGCTCATAGACACCACAATTATGCCCTTGTGATCCTTCTCCTCCTCCCCCTACTTGCAAAGTTCTCTGTCATGGTCACCTTCAACTTAAATTCCATCAGTCTTTCAAAGAATCCTAGGTATGTAGAGGAGTTAATGTTTCAGTTTCTCTTTTCTCTAAACTTCTCCTGCACTTAAGGTAGTAACACATAGAACTTAATTCATCTTTGCTTCAGTATATATCCACAGGTAAATAGGAAACTACTTTAGAGCAAGGATCTCAATTATATGTAATTCCAATAATACAGTGTTTCTGTATCTTTCTTAGTACTTAGCACAGTTCTGGATTTAATAAGTACTTGTGAATTATTGGTCGCTATTTATTTTTTTAATTGAATATGATATAAAAGTAAATTATGATATAATACTATATAAAATCCTACAAGATTGCATTTTCTATAGCTATAGAAAATTGTCCTAGAATACAATATTTTATAGCCCTAGAATATTGCATTTACATTATTGACATAAATAACCCAAGATAAACCTGTCTGTGATTACTAAAATATTTTTGTCAATGGACTTGTTTTAATACTGATGCTTATATTTGCTTTCAAAAGAGGATGATAATCAATTTAACTTTCAGTAATAAAGACTTACACACAATAGTGTTTCTACTCACCCTGAAGGAAAAGGAATTTTAAATTTCTTAGTCTGTTAAGTTGTAGCTGAATTAAATTACAAATTCCATTGTAGCCCAAATGAAGAACTTCTAAACTGTGCATTATTGGAGGCAAATTTTCACTGCTCATTGTATCTCTGAAACACACATGTAAGTTTGAGCCCATAAACTTAATTTCAAGCCATCTATTTGAATAAACATAAAAAAGACAATTTGATGTGTACTCACTGTAAATTGAAGTTTAAAAAAAAGAAAAAGAATGAATTTACTAGTAAATCAAAATTAAACTATAATATCCTATCTTTATATTTTAAATAATAATCACATCTTCTTCCTTAAAAACATTTTTATATGGTAAAGAAAAAAGAAGTACAGAAAGAGTTATTACTTGAAATAAAAAGCAAGAGCCAGTTTAATCAGGCAAAAGAAGGAAAAAACAAATGTATCCTGACTGGAAAGGAATTAGTAAAACCATCTTTATTCTTAGAGTACATGATCTTGTATTTTAAAAATCCTAAGGAACCTACAAAAAACTATTATTGCATCAATAAATGAGTTTAGCAAGATCACAGGGTAAAAGATTAATGTACAAAAATCAATTGAATTTCTATATATCAGCAATGAAAAGAATGAAATTAAGAATTCTATTGAAAATAGTATAAAAAGGATAAAATATTTCAGAAAGAATTAACAAAAGGAGTGCCAAATGTACACACAGAAGACTACAAAACATTACTGAGATAAAGATCAAAATAAATGGAGAAACATTCCATGTTCACAGAAGAATTCCCTATTACTACTAAGATGGTAGACCTCCCAAAATTAATCAATAGATTTAATACAATCTCTAACAAAAGTGCAGCAGGCTTTCTTTTTTTTCCCTCCTGGGTATAACCATCTCATCCTACCATTTATAAGGAAATGCAAAGAACCCAGAATATCCAAAACAGTCTTTAAAAAGAACAAAGTTGGAGGGCCTACAATTCCTGATTTCAAAACTTATTATAAAGCTGCAGTAATCAAACTAGTCCAAACTGGCAAAAGGAAAGACACATAGATCAATGGAATAGAAGATTTCAGAAAAAAGCTTTTATATTTATGGTCAATTGATTTTCAACAAAGATACCAAGTCAATTCAACGGAGGAAGGGTAGTATATTATTAAACAAAAGGTGCTAGGACAAATGAATATTCACATGCAAAAAGATGAACTCAGTCCTCACATTTTACCTCACAACGTATACAAAAACACAACATTAACTCAAAATGGATCACAATCATAAATGTAAGAGACAAAATTTTTTTGAAAAAGATGAGAAAAATCTTTGTGACCTTAGGTTAGGCAAAGAGTTCTTAGGTACAACAATAATATCACAATCTGTAAGAGAAAAAGTTGATAAATTGGAGTTCATCAAAATTAAAATTCTTTTTAAAAGACACCATTTAAGAAAATAAAAAGACAAACCACACATTGAGAGAAGAAAATACTTGTAAATTATTTGATAAAGGGCTTGTATGCAGAATATTTTTAAAAACTCAGTAAAAAGCCAAATAATATAATTTAAAAATAAACAAAAGATTTAAACAGTTCATCAAAGAAGATATAATTATGGCTAATATGTTTTGAAAAGCTGCTCAACAACATTAGTCATGAGGGAAATGTAAAATTAAAACCACAATGAGATATTTCTTCAACTCCACTAAAATGGCTATAATCAAAACACAGACAACAAGAAGTGTTGGTGAGGATGTGGGGAAATAAGAACCCTCAAAACTTCTTTTGGTAATGTAAAATGGTGCAACCACTTTGGAAAATGGTATAGCAGTTTCTTAAAAAGTTAAATATTAAATTACCACGTGAGTCAGAAATTTCTACCCAAGAGAAATGTGAACATAAGCCCATAAAGATACTTATACACAAATATTTATAGCAGCATTATTCATACCAACCCCAAAGTGGAAACATCCAAATGTCTATCAACTGATGAATAGATAAACATAATGTGGCATATATCCATACAATAGAACACCCAACATATTCAGCAATAAAAAGTAATGAACTACTAATAGATGCTATAACATGGATGAATCTCAAAAACATTATGCTAAGTATAAGAAGTCGAATACAAAAGACCATGTATTTTATGATTCCATTCATGTAAAATGTCTAGAAAATACAACTCTATAGAAAGTGGATTAGTGGTTTCCTGGAGCTAGAAGTGGGAAAGGGAATTAACTGCAAATAGACATGAAGGATCTTTCTGGTGTGTGATGGAAAGTTCTAAAACTATTGCAGTAGGTTGCACAACTCTATAAATTTAGTAAAAAATATACACTTAAAATGAGTCACTATGGTATGTAAACTGTGTTTCAATAAAGCTGTTAAAAAACAAATATGAATAGTCCCCAATATAAAGGATGTATATAAATAAAATTTTCATAGCAGCCTTAATCAGAATAGCTTCAAACTGGAAACAACCCAAATGTTCATCAATGACAAATGGATAAACAACTTGTCATATAATTTATATAATGGAATACTACTCAGCAATAAAATGAAATGTATTACTGACACTTGCAACAACATAGATGAATCTCAAAAGAATTATGCTAAGTGAAAGAAGCCAGACACAAAAGACTACTTACTACATGATTCTAATCAGATGATGTTCTAGAAAAGGACAAAATGATAGCAAAAGAAAGCAGACCAATGCTTGTTACCAGGGTGTGGTGGGAGGGAACTGCAAAGAGATATAAAGGAAGTTTTGGGGATGGGAATAGTTTGTGCCTTGATGTGGTAATGGTTATATGACTAAATACATTTGTCAAAACTCATTAAATCGTACAGTTAAATTGGTGAGTTTTATTATATGTAAATTATACTTCAATAAAGGTGACAAAAACTCAAGGAATGCTTTTCATTGTGAAAACTGGAATGAAAGTATTTTGACTGGAGTTATATATTTTCCTACCAAAAATATGTAGGAAGGTGGCAGGTTATGTCCTCATCTTTTTTAAAAAGTATCTTTTCTGTTTATGTTGGGGCATTAAGTAACCATATAAATAATTTAGAAACAAAACCAAAACAAAGGTTGAAAGAAACCTATGTCCACGCTACTGAGTAAGGGGTTCTTTTGTGGGTGATAATGTTTTGGGATTAGATGGTAGGGATAGTTGCCCAACTTTGTAAATATACTAAAATAATCAATGAATTATACATAAAGGGTAAGAGTTATTGCATGTGAACTGTATCTCAATTAAAAAAAAGGTCATTAAAATACAATTTTTTTCTTTTTTTCATTTTTTACTATATGGACCTGAGATAGAGGAAGGAGGGAAAAAACAATGACAAAGGAGTATTTTTTTTAATCTATGAAGTTCATTTTGGACATGTAGCTATCAAATAAGTACTGAAATAAGCTAACTGTATGCTACTGCTATCATTAATGTGACTAACTGCCTTTTAAATTCCCAATTAAAATTATTTATAGTTGTAAAAAAGAGAATAATACCTGTTTATTTTTGAAGTTCCTTGCTGCCCATAGCCACTTGAAGGCACTTTCTGGTAGAGCAGTTGTCTATTTGTCAAGTGAGTCTGAGGCTTTAGTTGGGGCACGATTGATTCAATATGATTATAGTTGAGGCATAAGACCTGCAGAAAGAATCCTTTATTAATCAAACATTAAAATATGAATGCTACTGTATTTATGTCTTTGGTTTGAGATTATCACCATCCTAAAAACTATTAAAACAGTATGGATAAAACTTGGACTATACAACATAATTTATTATATATCAGTGTTAAAAATGACATAAATTTTTATATTCCAAATTGTCTGGATTTGGCTTTGAATGTGTTTTTTTTTTGTTATCTGACATGCTAGGAAATGACAACATTTCAAACAAAATAATGGAGACCCTAGAAAGTTCCTCAACTTTCTCAATCTGCACTCCTGACTTCTCCAAGCCTTATTTAGATGAAATAACTCTTTGGTTGGAGAGATCGTTATTTCCCTAAGTTTAAAAGGCCTGATTAGATGGCTCAAAGCTATAAGACAGGAGGTAATGAGGCTGCTTTGAGAACCGCTGTGTCCTCCAAATTCACTCCATACCCATTTACTACAGAGGCAGCCCTTCCATCCCATCTCCTACTGCTGTAGATAGAGGAAGATTCACAGCTCATAAGACAATCACATAAAATTGAAGTCAGCCAAAATAACTTTAGGGAGTAATTCCTTTTTTTGCTTGGTGAAAAAAAATACTTTAGGAATAATTTCTCTTCTTTAATAACATGAATAACATTTCAATCCAAAGTAAAGAAGATTACAACTTGCACTGAAAACCTCGAAAGAAAAAAGAAAATTTGTGAGTGACTCACCTTCACATTAGGCAGATAGATTAATCCACTGAATGAAGTAAGATTATTGTTCTGTAGATTTACATTAGACACATTTCTAAATTGGTCAACTGGAACCAAATCCACAGTTCTGAATTTAGATAGAGTAAAATGCAGTTATAATTTTAATAGGAAAATTATATAGGTGAATCCCTCACATATAACCCCAAAGCCATTTTAAAAATCTCATTTAACAAATTCTATTAAAAATAATTGCTTTAATGTAAAATATATGGGTTAAATGATCCGGTAAATATGCCTTTTTGTTGGGTACGTGTGTAAGAAAATGACATACAATTTCATTGACTTCCAAAAAGTCTATTACCACAGAAACAAAGCACTATCATAAAAGAAACTTTAAAAATAAACGTCTACAATTTCTTTATAAATTCACATGAAATTATAGTGAAATTGATATGGTAAACTATAAGATTTTCAGGTTGTAAGCTACAGAGGATATATATGAAATAGGTTGTTTTTTTTTTTTCTGGGAAAGAAAAGGAGAAAGTAGGTAAGGTATTTGAAAACAGAGTTTTCTGTGGGATCTCCTGAAAACTTTTACAGCATTCCACCTTGTAAGGATGTCTAGGTAATTAGTCAGAATGCTTGATTCCTAGTCCATGGCTTTAAAACTGTTTTACTTTCCTTTGAGCTGTGAGGCAGAGGAGCATAAAGCTAAATCATCTTGTCCTAACCACTTCATTTTTTTTAAATGTGCCAATTTATTTAATTTATTTTTTTACTGAGGTTGAGGTGATGCACAGTATTACATAAGTTTCATACTGATTCATAAGTTTTAAAGATTAGATTCCATTTATAGTTATAAAATATTGGCTATATTCCCTATGTTGTACAATATATCCTTGTAGCTTATTTATTTCCTACATAGTAGTTTGTACCTCTTACTCCCCTACCCCTCTCTTGCCCCTCCTCCCTTCCCTCTTCCCCAGTGGTAACTACTAGTTTGTTTTCTATACGTCTGTTTCTTTTTTTGTTATATTCACTAATTTGTTTTATTTTTTAGATTCTACATATAAGAATATCATACAGCATGTGTCTTTCTCTGTATGACTTATTTCACCTGGCATAATACCCTCCAAATCCACCCATGTTGTTGGCAAATGGCAAATTCTCATTCTTTTTTATAACTGAGTACTATTCTATTTTGTGTATGTATATATATATACACCACATCTTCTTTATCCATTCATCTGCTGATGGACACTGAGGTTGCTTCCATAGCTTGGCAATTATAAATAATGCTGCTCTAAATATTGGGGTGTATGTATCTTTTCAAATTAGTATCTTTCTTTTTTCAGATAAATACCCAGGAGTGGAATTGCTGGGTCATATGGTAGTTCTAGTTTTAGTTTTTTGACATATCTCCATACTGTTTTCCACAGTGGCTGCACCATTTTACATTTCCACTAATAGTGTATGAGGGGTCCCTTTTCTCCACATCCTGGCCAACATTTGTTATTTGTTTTTTAATGATATCCATTTGTTTTTTTAATGATATCCATTTGTTTTTAATGATATCATTTTTTAATGATATCCATTCTGACAGGTGTGAGGTGATATCTCATTGTGGTTTTAATTTGTATTTCTCTGATGATAATGATGTTGAGCATTTTTTCATGTGCCTGTTGGCCATTTGTGTGTCTTCTTTGGAAAATGTTTATTTAGATCTTTTTCCCACTTTTTAATCAGGTTGTTTGTTTTTCTGATATTGAGATATATGAGTTTATATATTTTGGATATTACCACCTTGTCGGTCATATAAACTTGCAGATATTTTCTCCCATTCAGTTGGTTGTCTTTTCATTTTGTTGATGGTTTCCTTTGCTGTGCAAAAGCCTGACCACATCTTTAAATAAATCCTCAACCCTGAAGTTACAATTACAACATACTTTATCCATTAATAAGTCATTCATTCATTCAACATGTTTTAATTAGTATTTCCTAAGTGCAGACAACATATTTGGAAAGGCTACAACAAATATGAAAGACACTGTCTCTGTCCTCAAGAAATGGAATCGAGGAAAACTATAATAAAAAAAGGAAAATTGCTGTAATACATTTAGGTGTAATGGCATTTTAGGGAAAGAAAAACCTATTTGGGGAAGTCAGGAACGACATCACAGGAGAGAAGGAACTTAAACTGAGACTTAGAGACCTTTTGACATTTGTCAGGCAAATTAGAAAAAAAGAGTTCTAGGCAGTGGAACAACCACAAGCAAAGGCAGAAACATGAAATGGAATTTTGTGATTGAGATTAACGAACTAGAATATTTTAGAATTTCTGTACTATAAAGAGTTACGGGGCAGTAAAGATAAGCATTATAAGAGATAATAATAGGTAATTAAAGGGTCTTCTATGTCATAGAGATTTTAAGTTTTATTCTGTAGACAGTGGAAAGCAACTGAACAATGTTGAGAAGGGAAGTGATCTGATAAATTTTGCATCTTAGAAAGCAGTATGGATAATAGATGGATTTGCAGGTAAAGTTAAATAAGACAAAAAACAAAAAGAGTTTCTAAAATAGTTAATTCCCTGACCTAGGACAGTGGCAATGACTGTGGAAAGAAGAGGGGAATTATGACACATACTTAAGACACAGACTCTGTACAATGTGGTGGTTAATTAAAAATGGAGGACAAAGGAGAGAGAGAAATGGACCCTAGATTTTTGGTTTGGGCAACCACAGGTGAATGTTGTCTCCTAGATGGTATCTAGAGAGAATGCTCAAATAAGGAGACTAGGTTTGGGCGAAATTAGGGAGTCATCATCATAAATTAAAACTATGGCTAAAGATGTCTGCCAGTGAAGAGTGCAAAATAGAAAAAGAGAGGAGAGAAAAGGATTTATTAACCAAGAGGACAACGATAACATTCATGAGAGCGGCATCAGAGGAATGGTGGCAGTGAAAGCCAAGATACCACTGAATTAGAGTGATACAGTGTGAGGAGCAAACCCAGCATGCTCTAATTTTAAAAGTTTGAAGGGAGGGTATAGCTCAGTGGTAGAGTACATGCTTAGCATGCATTAGGTCCTGAGTTCAATCCCTGGTACCTCTAGCAAAAACAAACAAACAAATAAACCTAATTACCCTGCCAAAAGTAAACAAAATTTTAAAAATACATAAAAGCTTGTTTATAAAAGAAGAGAGAAATATAAGGTCTTAGAAATGGGTTGATGACATTTTTAACCATAGTGTGTGATAATAAAAATTATTAATGCATTTCAAAGATGATAGAGTTAGCATGAGATTTTGAAGTAAGGTAGATGATTTTCAGAATTATTGGTTATATTTGGATAAGATATATAAATTATAAACCTGAGAAAAATAATAACTAAGTATTTAATTATAATATCAAATAGCATATAATAAAATGTACCTGATGGATGATGAAGTCCAATTTAATTCTTGCATTTGAGTAAAATCTGAATGTCCTTGTCGTTCTGCAATCATGTCAGAAGTAAGTCTGCCACCAAACAAATCTTTTGCACACTCAGTCTCTGGTGGTTCCTATATATGAGGATATTTAGAAAGTGATGTCTTCTCTTACAGATGACTAAATGACATTAATTCTTTGGTTTCAGGTCAAAATGGAGAAGACTCATTTCTCCCTATTCGTCCTCCTAAGTACAGCTAACTCCCCTGGATATTATGTGTGAAATAAACATAGGAGTCTGAAAAGTGCAGAGAGGAAGGCAGACCAACTAGGGACCTTGGAACTGAGGAATGACACCATGGTGAGTTACTGTGATAATAAGAAACATTCATCCACTGTTCATGGCCTGGCCATATGGTCAGGCAGGAGGGCAGTGGAAACCTGACCTATTAAAAGGATGCCCATATGGGCACAGCCCTATGGAAATTTGAGGGGTACATAAAGTGGGACACGTTTGATGCCCATCAGGAGTCCCTTCCAGGTTTGGGAGACGATTGGAATCGACAAGCAGATATCCCCATATGCTCACTTAAGGTGGCCACCTGGGTCTGTAAGATAGGTGGACACTGGGGGTCCACAACAGTGCAGAGATGGGCTGAATCTAGACATACTCCTCTTGTACCCTCTGAGGCACAAAATGCCAATTAGAACCATTCTGTCTGCCAGCAAAAGAGACAGAGACTGCAGATGGCTATGTGGCAGATCTCCCTGTGGGAAGGCCCTGAATATAGCTGGCAAGTCAGACTGAGGCTGGTAGCCCTGGGGGGCTACAAATGGGTCTTGACAGGAATAGATACTGACTCTGGAATGGGTCTTGCTTACTCGGTATAAATGCAAATGTTCAGAATGCTGTAAAAGAACTAGAACTGAAGATACTGCACCAATTTGGACAGCTGACTATTATTTCTTCAGACCAAGGAACACACTTAACAGCCCATAATCTACAACAATGGGTAAAAAGATATCTTCCTCAGGGTTGTAGTTTGGTAGAGAATTGGAACGGGCAATTAAAACATTTGTTGTCTAAAATGCAGGAGATAAAAGCATGAAGGGCTGGCTCACACGCCTTCGTGAGAGTGCTCACACTCCCTGGGAACATGAGTGGGGCTAAAGGACTGTCTCCACTGGATAGATTGCTGTTTTTCTGATGGATCTGGGGGTGAGGGGCAAGGCTGCTGGTATGACTATGCAATTCTTGCTAAGGAAGGATGATGCTGGTATAACCACTATACCTTTTGTTCCCCTTCCTCCCCATGTCACCTCAACTGTTTTTCCCTACCTGATACAGTGGTTACAGGACCGCAACTGCAACTGTAAGTGCTGGAAACAGGGAAAATTCCTAAGCAAGAAACTGTAACTATGTTTTTAAACCTTGCATCAGAATTCCTAAGGGCCTGATGGAGACAGGTTATGCCTTCACCCTATCTGGCAAATTGGAGTTAACAGCGAATGTAGCTGTATTTCCTGGTGGCAAAAAATAGCCCACAAGTTTTGCACCTGTATAACCTTGCTGTATCTGAATGGGAGTGGACTGAGGGGAAGTATTTGCTAGTCTAGCATTGCTGTCTGCAAGCTAGACCAGCACAGTGGCTGAACCTAATGTCCCTTCCAAAGGTGGAAAAGTATGGGTGTAAATGGAGAGAAACGGGAAGAGCAGTTATGGGTAAAGGAATTAATAAATAGGTTATGTAATGAGGAAATTCTAATATTACATTACCTCAGAAGAGGCTCAGAGCAAGAGATGATATTGTCTCAGTTCAATTATATCAGATACCTGAAAGGGTGTAGCTGTGTTTTCCAAGACCACTCCTGCTTTTGGAACCTGACAAGGTCTCCAAATAGAAGGTTACAAATGTGAGTGGCCTCATCCTGGGAGACATTTCCATATCATTATGGACTGGATAATGACTGAATGGGATTATAGTAATATGCCAATATCTTTTGAATTTTATAATCATTTTGCTGTAAAGGATCTGTGTTCAAAGACCAGGGCATGGACTGTGATAATGTGATTTATAATAAGAAATATATATATTTGGTTTTTGTCTACTGATCCTGGCACAAAGATTCTAAAACCCTTGAAATTTTCTACGTAAGAGTCATAGCAGCATCTTTTGTTACTATATTTGGGTTTTTTGTGTTCAGTTCCTGAAATGGCACCAGAGCCATAAAAGTGAAAGGAGTGTCTTGTTATTCATAACAAGTCCCTTTCAACCACACCTGAGTTTATGTTAACAAGGTGACTTTTGGAAAGTCCCTGAGAATGAGGGCAGGTTGCCAGAGGAATCAACATTGATTAGAGAGTTGTAACTTTCAGTACCACTCCCTTACTTCCCAGGAAGGGGAAAAGGACTAGAGGTTGAATCAGTTGCCGATGGTCAATGATTTAATCAATAATGCCTCTGTAGTGGAGCCTCCATAAAATCCTAAAAGGAACGGGTTCAGAGAGCTTCTAGGTTGGTGAGTACATATAAGTGCTGGGAGAGAGGCGTGCTCAGAGAAAGAGTGGAAGTTCTGTGCCTTTTCCTATAACTTACTCTATGCAGCTCTTCTGTCTGGCTGTTCCTGAGTCACATCTTTTTATAATAAACCAGTAATCTGTTAAGTAAATGTTTTCCTGAGTTCTGTGAGTTGCTCTGGCAAATTAATCAACCCAAGCAGGGGGTCATGGAAACTTCCTATATAGGGTTAGTCAGAGGCACAAGTGACATCCTGGACTTATGACAGATATCCAAAGTGGGGGCAAGGGCAGTATTGTGAGACTAAGCCCTTGGCGTGTGGCAATTTGATGGTATCTCCGGGTAGATAATGTCAGAACTGAATTGAATTCTCAGACCTCTGACTTTTGCTGGAGAATTACTTGATGTAAAGTTTTGTGAGTATGGTAGTAGTGTGAGAGTTAAGGAACACTTGGAGTGAGTTTTTCCTTTAGACCTGGGTTTTCTTTTTGTCTCATATATGCTGGACTAGGTGCTGGAGAAGCCAGAAGTCTAGAAATGCCTACAGGAGAAAACAAACAAACAAACAAAGTCTCTGAGAAAGCCTGCTCTCTCTAGTCAAGAAAGGAAAAGGGGCAGCCTTAGTAAGACAGAAAACTTTTAGGCAATAACAGGTCTACTGCAGCCAAATAGCATGGGATAAATTGCAGCCCCATTTCCACTAGGAATAGCAGAATGGGAGCATAGACTTCCACCCTTGCCTAGCTGTAACAAAGCACTCCTCCATCCCTGCTAAATGGAGAGCCAGGACCTTCTTCCTATCCCAGCAGTAATGTACCCAGACACACAAGTGTTACTAGAGACATATGGAGAGCCTGTCCACTTCCACCCAGTAGTAATGATGTGTCTGAGCGGCATTAATGAAGCACTTATGTCTTACTTAGTCAGAATAAGTCAGTGGAAGTCTGTGGGGAGTGTGAGCTCCTACTCTAGCCTAGCAGTTAATGAGGAACACTCCTCCAGCTTGTCAACAGAGGCCAAGTAAGGTTTCTACCTTACACCTGGCAGCAACAAAGTGCTGTCCCATCTCCTTACTGGTACAGTGTCAAGGGAAGCTTGCTAAAATAGAAGATTTAAATAAGATCCACAGTCTGTGACATAATACCCCAAATGTGCACAATATAATAGGAAAATTTAGCATACTAAAAATCAGGAAAACTTCACTTTCAATGTGACAAGACAATCAACAAACACCAATACTGAAATGACACAGGTTATAATTATCTGACAAAGATTTCAAAGCAGCCATCATAAAAATGCTTCACTATCCTATTATGAACATCCTTGAACCAAATGAAAAGATAGAAACTCTCAGCAGAGAAATAAAAAGTATCAACAAAGAAAGAGAAGATATAAAGAAGAATGGAAACTTTAGAATTGAAAAATACCATAACCAAATAAACACAATGGATAGACTCAATAGCAAAATAGAGAGAACAGAGAAAAGAATCAGTGAACTTGAATATAGAATAGAAATTATCCAATATAAACAAAAGAGATAAAAACAGAATTCAAAAAAAAAATGAGCCTTACCTTACTGAGACAGACTATATTCTAGACATGTGGGACCACAAAAAAGATTTAACATTAGTATCACCATATTTCTAGAATGAGAGGAGAAATAGAGTGGGGCTGAAAAAGTATTGGAAGAAATAATGGCTGAAAATTTCCCAAATTTGGTGAAAGACATAAATCTACAGATTCAAGAAGCTGAGCAAACCCCAAAAGAAGAAAACTCCCCCTAAATCCATGTCAAAACACATAATCATAATCTTAATCAAATTTATGAAAACTAAAGGCAGAAAAAATCTTGAAAGAAGCAAGAGAGAAATGAAATCTTACTTATAAGAGAAAAACAATTTGAATTATAGTAGATTTTCCATCAAAAATCATGGAAACCAGAGAATATTGTGGTTCTTATTCAGAAAATGTGCTACATTCTTCTAGTGTCCATGGTTTCTGATGAAAAATCATGGAAGAAAGTTGTCAACCCAGAAACCTACATCCAGAGAAATTATCATTCAGCCATGAAGGGGAAATTAAGACATTCTCAGATGAAGGAAAATCAAATGATTTGTCAATAGCAGCCTTACTCTAAAAGAATGGATAAAGGAAGTTCTTGAAATAGAAAAAAAAAAAGAAAAAAAGAACCTTGGAATACCAGGAAAGAAAAAAGCACACTGGAAATATATCAACATAGTAACTTTCCTTCTCCTCTTGACTTTTCTAAATTATATTTGATCAACTGAAGTAAAAAGTATGATATTGTTTGATGTGTTTCTCAATATACATGGAGGAAATATTTAAGACAATTATAAACAGGAGAGGAGAAACAGACTTAAAAGTAAATAAGTCTTTAATACTTCACCCAAACTAGTAAAAATGTCAACACTAGCATACTATAATATATATATGTAATACATATTAGGCTCAACTTATGTCTTTTGCCTAGAGAAACCACTAAAACCACGAGGAGATAAACTAAAAAACACTATAGACAAATCAAAATACAATTCTATAAAATGTTCAGGTAGTTCACAGGAAGCTTTCTCTTTTTTGGAAAAGAATAAGGAAGAAAGATTAATAGAGAAAACAGAAAACAAAAAATAAAATGGCAGACTTAAACACTAACATGTCAATAATTACCTTAAATGAGAATGGTCAACAATTATTTAAAATATAGATATCGGTAGTGGACAAAAAAATATGATGCAACTGTGTGCTGTCAACAAGAAACTCATTTCAAATATAATGATATATGTAGGTTGAAAGTAAACGGATGTCAAAAGGTATACCACACAAACAGTCAAAAGAAAGCAGGAGTGGCTATATTAATATCTGATAAAATAGACTTCAACACAAAGGAAATTACCAGGGATGGAGAGGATATTACATACTGATGAAAGGGTCAATCTACCAAGAAGACATAACAATCCTAAAGGTGTATGCACCAACCAAACAACAGAGATGGAAAGTAAGTGAAACTACCGTCTCCAGTTATTCTATCAAACATTAATGTAGGTGTTGCTGTGAAGGTATTTTGCAGATACAACTAAAGCTCCTAATTCATGACTTTCAATAGGCAGATCATCTTGGATAAACTGAGTGGGCTTAATTCAAGTAACTGAAAGACCTTAAAAGTAGAGCTGAGACTTTCCTGAAAGACAAGAAATCCACCTACTGACAGCAGTTTTGGTCCGTGACTGTGAGTTCTAGCCTGCCCATTGGATCTGAAACTTAGGCAGCCTTCACAACTGTTAAGCATTCCTTTAATAAATCTCTTAATATACATATACAGGTACAAATATAGATACACACACACACACACACACAATACATGTATCTCCTACTAGTTATGTTTTTCTGGTTGTACCTTTAATGATGATACAATCTCAAAATAAGTTTAAACAATATATTAATACAGCTTTAGGCATACCACTGCTTTTGCATTTTTCATAATCATAAAAATAACATTTGATTAATGGCCTTCTAAATCAGGGATTGGCGACCTTTTTCTGTACTTTTTCTGTAAAAATAATGTTTAAAAAACAGAAGTTTGTGGAAAGAGGGGAAAAAATGAAAATACAATTACCAAGACTGCTCCTTGGTTCTCCACAGTGTATGTCCTCCTTTAGTTTTCACTCCCACTCCAAAGAAGGCAGTGACTATCTATCTATCCATGGAGCCCTGGGCACAGAGTGAGGCTCAGCTGTCCACGCTTTACCATTCAAGAGTCATGTCACTTGGAATAAGTCATTTAAATCAGTTCTTTGTGCTCATCCATAAAATAACGGATTTGGACCATGTCATTTCTAAAGCCCAATGTCCAATTACATCTCAAACACTCTAGGATTATACTGCTCTTCTACCTCCCCCTGCATCTACTTCTTGTGTCTTCTTTTCATTTCCTAAATGGAAGTATGAAAGCCTCACTTAGGTTTGTTTATTTTCTCTACTCTCTTTCCTTAGACAATCTTACATATGTTTTTGGTTTTAACTATCAGCTTTCTACAAATAACTTCTAAATCTAAACAAATGTAAATTAAAAGTCTGTATCTAAATTTAGGCCTGTGTTTTCAACTGCCTGCTTGCCATCTCCAGTCAGATGATCCACTATCATATAAAATTTAGTGTGTCCAACACTAATCATCTTATTCCTGAAACTGCTTTTCTTCCTATAATCATATTTATGTTATGATATCTCTTCTCACATAGACTCAAGCCTTGTAGACATCGTTTATTCTTCCCTTTCCTTGTCCTTCAAATTTAATCGGTTGCCAAGCTCTGTCAGTTTTTCCTAGTATTTCTCATACTTTTCAGCTCTCCATTTTTAAAGTCACTTCCCTGTCATTCATTTCAGTTTCTCATTACCGCACATGTAGACTATCTTAATAGTCTCCTATTGGTCTTTCATCTTTCATCACTGTAAACACTGATGTTAAATTTCCTAATGTATAGTTTTGAATTTATTATCCCCCTACTTAAAAATCTTCAGTGCCTTCCCATTACCTCTCAATTAAAGTCTAAACTATTCAGTCTAATTCATGTCCCATTATTAATTCATACATTTATATTCTACCTCATTCTACCAAGAATTTGTGGCAGCTTACAGGAAGCACATATAATCAAATAGGAAAATGCAAATAATAAATAGTGAAGATCAAGACCAAGAATGATATAAGTTATATAGATCAAAACGGGTTAGGGACAGATAGATGAAAAGTCCTGCAGGGTTTCTGATATTGAACCATAAATTTAGCCCTGAGCCTTTAGGCAGTCAAAGTTAAAAGGAAAATACTTAAATTCTACTCATTGTCAGTAAGGAGAGCATAACTTTTCCTTAGGGGAAAAATGTTTTCCTACAATTACTTCTAAGAGCACTTTCTCACGTGGGCCTTCAAATGAGGGCACAGAGAAACAGGAAGGGTGAGATCCTCAACAACGTCCTTAGAGCAAATGCAGTTCTAGTTTCATAAGACTATTTTTAAAACATCCCTCAGTGAAAGCCAACACCTAAATAAAACCCAGTATACAAGATTCATGAAGTAAACAGTTCATGTTGGGGGGAGAATTTTTGATTCTTCATTCTGAAGAGGGCCCTGAAGAAGCAGGGCTAGAATTAGTCATTTTCTCAGAGCACCTCAAAATTCCACATAATCATGAACTATCTCTCAATTTTCTAGAAATTTGATGAGTTGTATTGTCTGACAGGGACTAGGCAATGATACACAGGGAACCTTTTTATTATGCACGCATTTGTCATGCACTTAACCTGTTACATGGAATCAAGAGCCCTTTATGAACCTGCCTGTTATAGAATCCAAGTTTCCAAATATTGCTTGTACACTCAGACCTATGTTCTGTGTTATTTTTCACACAGTATAAAATGTTATTTTTTTTACTAGTATAGTTTACTAGTTATGTTGACATACCAATTGTTGGTTCAAATGTATTTTTCTTAAATATTAACAACTATATTTTTTCAGGAATAGGAAGCTGTTTCTAGGCCCAAGAGGATGGTAAGGCTCCAGAGCAGTTTTTCCTATCCTGTCCCATAAAACTGTGCTCTTTATTTGTTAGGCATTGAATTCAGTAGGTGCAAATGTAGGCAGCATCTTCTCTCCCCTGTCACCTCAACTTAGACAATTAAAAATTGGCCGGAGGAGAAAATTTTAAAACCCAAAGCTAAAATATGCTTTGAAGAACTAGATTTTAATAAGCATAGTAAGTTTGGGTAACATACTAGTGTTAAAGCAACATTCAAAATGATTATGGCTATGAATATGTTAATATGAAGCTTGGATCAAATGTCATGAGTCCTAAAATGACTTACAATTGAGATTCCATCCAAGGCCTTCAGTTCTGGAAGATGAAATATTACAAACAACCGGTAGTTTTCTTGATTCCATACAATAATGTTTCCATTCATGTCTAGAATGACCAGGTTACTTAAACCCTAGGTAATAAAAATACATTTAAGGTGAGATATACATCACTCTAACAAGTTTTTTTCCCCTTAAGAGTTTAATCATCCTTGAATTTTAATATTTAAATTACTCTATCACTTCATAGTGATTTGAGTGCTTTTAAGTGTACTTTTTAGTGCCAGGGTTACCCTTTCAGACCATTAAGATCTAATTTTGTGCAATATTTCAGTGGTCTACATTATATGATTAGAATCCATTTTCAGATGCTGGTACTAAATGTATTACCACTGATAAAGACTTGTAGAGAACTTAGCAAAGTTTAAACAATATGCTTTGTTTATGGAATAGTGGCCTATTTCATTGTGTGTATGTACATATTAAATAGTATATATGTATACAGATATAACAGTGAAATGAAACGATGAAAAACATAGCCTTCTGATGAAGGATAAAGCTGAAGTGCGTCTGCCTTGTAAGAGAAGAGCAGAATTCATCTTAAGGGAAAATATGCTTCCTTAGTAGACAAGATATTTTGATGTGCATTTGTTATGAAGGAAGGGCCCTGAGTAGGTATGGATGGGAGAGGTTAAGACAAGAGGGAGTAAAACTACTCTGTGTCTATAATGTAAAATGGTTTATTTTCTTGCTATTGTTGATTAGGTTGACTCTGAAGCTCTAGAAGTCGTTATATTGGGGAGTACAGTGAGGATAAGGCTACATGTAAGAAAGGACAGGAAATGGACATAATTTTTTGGTAGGGAGATAACGTCCTAGCAATATGTATCAGCAAAAGAAAAGAGGCCATTGTGAGAGTCCCAGTGGTAGGAAACAGCCACTGAACTTTAGAAACAGTGAAGTCCTACATTACATTTGAAGAAAATTCTTTATTCTGTGCTGTAGTAAACTTCTATTTTATTCAAACCTTCAGTAAAGCCTTGCTGTACAGCAGCCTTGAATTCGTGACTTCTTAGGGATAATCAAAGAAAGCAAAGCTGGGCCAGATTGACCAGAAAGAGCTGAAACCACCAGTTAAGAACCAGTACGTAAGTGAAAGATAATCAAGAATTTCTCTCAGAACGTGAAACGTTAAAGAATCTTACTTCCCAATCAGGTTGGGGAATCCTTGGAAATACTGAGGAAGGCAGGAGTTAGAAGGGATGGGACTTGGGTTATTTTATTGGAGAACTAAAAAAATTTACCCCAGATGGTTATCAAGTTGGGCACATTATGGTTTCACATACGTATGTTTGCTTGTATACATAAACTGAATGCAAATATATTTTAATAAACCTTGTTAGTCTTGATTTTCATTTTCTTCTTTACACTCTTCTGTATTTTTCAAATTATGTATAATGAAGATGCATTACTTTCATAGTATAAGGAAACAAAAAATATTTAGAAAAATAAAAACATTAGTACCCCAGATAGTCACCTTTAAATTGTAGATCTCCTGATTGAGCGCAATATAGTTATTGCTTATGTATAATTCAACCAGAGTAAAAGCTTTTTGTAAACCACTCAAAGAAGTGATTCTGTTGTTTTCAAGAGAAAGGGAATGAAGATGAAGCATGTTATCAAAGGTATGCTTTTCCATACCAGTGAGAAGATTATTGTTTATGCTGAGGCGGGTTAATTTAGTCAGCTTGGAAATGCCTAGAAAAATAAGCAAATTAAAGAAAACATTTAGATAGCACTGAAAGGTTAATTAAAAAATAACTGGCTGGTCCTTTTACTGTTGTTCTTTTTCTAAATTCAAGTGGCTTTGTGGAATTTATAGTATTAATCATCATTGTTTTTCCTTTTGTTTAAGAAGAATATAATGTTTATTAAGTCCCAGCTAATATATTAAATTCCAATTTTGGATTTATAAGAAGACTTGTTCTTCTTAGGTGATAAGGGAAGGTTAATTCAGTAGGAAATACTGAATTAAGCATTCAAATAACCTTTGAACGATATAATTAAGATTGTCACCATCACAGCAACACAAAGCTCTACACAAAGCTCAAAATAATCACCAGCCCCCATTTTAAGACATTAAGGGTAACAAACTAGAACGAAACATTCTGGAAAAGTATTCCTTACTGTGGCATCATTTGTATTAAAAAGAAACATTTTGGCTAATTCTACCTTTGTATGTTTAAACGTACTCTAAGACAGAACTTTAGAAAACGTGACCTTTCACCACGATCTAACCCTTATATATGTTATATACCATAGACACTTTATAACTGTAGGTAGGATGGTGCAGTTGAAAGAATTTTGGAGTTGGAGTGGGTTTCAAATGTACCACTACTAGATCTGGGACTATAGGTAAATTATATAAAATTATGTAACCTCTGAGCCTCATTTTCCTCATCCATGAAACAGTTATACTGAAATCTAAGGGGTTATGGAATTAAATGGAATGACATTTGAAAAGTATCAATGATAACTTTTGGCAAATAAATAATTGGTCCTCCATAAATTTTATCCATGCTCCCCTTCCACACCAGCCACTATTATGGGACTATGCAATGCTGAAAGTAAATAGATCTAGGGCAGTTTAGATGTACCATCAAAGCAAAAATCCTTAAATAGATATTAAATATACCTATGTCTGGAAAAAAAGAAGTATCTGTTAAAGTTTAGTGGGATAGCTATCTTTGAAAAGTGGTATAGAGAAGATATAAGTTGAAGAATTCTTCTTTTCAATGGTCTTATAGGGGGGAATAAAAAGGAAATAGGGTACCCAATTGCATACACAACACAAAACTAATACCCTGTTGTATGAGAATGGAAGACTAGTGATGAGAGTGATGAGGTTCTAAACACAGATGCCTGAGCTACCCCCAGGTTTACTCAGCTGAAATCTACAGAGGAGAGGCCCATGAATCTATATATTCAATAAACATCCTAACTGATTCTTATGACCAAGCAAGTTTTAGAAACTGTTGTTAACAGCCATTAAAATAAAGTATAACAAATGTTATACATGCTGTTTCTTAAAAGATGTTTAATACTTGCTTTTGCATATGTAATTTTTTAAATAAAGTTTTCTATTTATGAAAAAGGTAGTACACACACATGCTAATAATAAAACAATTCAAAAGTGAATAAAGTATAAATTAAGTCTCTTTCCCAGGCACAATTTTGAATTCTAACCTTCTCTCCTTAACAAGGACAACCCTGTTACCAAAATATTCTATACCTAGATGAGTATGCATGTGTGTGTGTGTGTGTGTGCGCGCACTTACCCAGACATTAGTAAAGCTGCTTAATTATACTTGTATGTGCATCCAAAAAAAAAAAAAAGGCTATCTAGTAGTTATATAGTACATTTGATTGTCAACTTCTAGAGAATAAAATGTTCATTTTGTTAAAAGTCCTCAAATGTAACCTTAATTCTATATTCTGAAAAATGAACTGGGCTGCTTTATCTTTTTCAAAAGCACACCTCATTCATTCTGATTTCTGCCTAGTTTGTAATGTGCTAGGTTTGGTAACAGATGGTAACACTGGTACAGAGAGGAGAGGGAAGGCAGAGGAGGTGAGAGTCAGCTAGTTTGGCTCATTCTATATAGCAGCCAGTCACAGATCCCACTAATAGGTGTTTAGAATACTCCAAACCTTCTTGAAACTTCTCTGGAGATCTTCCTCTTCAGAAATGCCATCCTAAGTGTTATTCATTTTTTGCTCGTTAAATTAGATATTCATATTTTAAGACTTTCAAATTCTCGAATACCTTACCTTCTATTTTTGAGATGCAGTTTCCATCTAATGTGAGCTCTTCCAAGTTAACACAGGATTCCAAGCCTTCCATTTTAGTGAGATTATTGTTGCTGAATGATGCCCATTTCAAATTTTCCAATTTCTCTAAATTTGTGATTTCAAAGAGATGTTGCCCATCTAAATTTAAGGCAGTTATCTATAGAATAATTCACATTATTTGTTACTTCTTAAATCACATCAGTATATTAAATGTTATAAGATAAAAAGGCTAATGAAATAATTCATATGTGGTAAGTAACATCAAAAAATTCCTTTAGGAACTAAAGATACTGTGAAGCTCTTAGTTTACAGGAAAGTAAGATTTGACAAGATTAAAATCCAAAGAGGGACTTATATGGTGTTACAGACACTGATCTGTGCCAATCAGATTCCCAGCAGTGAGGGACTTGTCCCAGCTGCTGGGAGTGCTGTTGGCAGAAAGCCTTCCACTGTCAGTTCCTTCAGGGACAGCATCAGCTGCAGAGAGCTGCCTTGCTCAAGGTCATGCTCCTTCCCAGATTGGCCCATGTCCAATGACAGAGGGAAAGAAAGGCCTGGCCATCTTAGCCCAACCTGGGACAGATTTAAAAGGTCATTCTAATTCCAGAAGTCCCTGTGGAGCCAGCCAGGTCTGCTACTGGGCCTGCATCACAGCTAAATATCTATGTCTATTCTGTAATAAGAATAACGCCACTAATATCTTCCATTTTCAGGGAGCAGATTCTCTTAACACGGTTTTGATACCTGGCAGGAGGTGTAAGGGTGCTTATGAAGCAAGGAGCTGCTGGTGCTTTATTACCTTTCCCTTATTCTTGGCTGAATTCTGACCAGTGCCTCTACTCCTTTGCCAGGATTCTTGGCTCCTTTCACCTTGCCACCCAAACTTTTGACTTGATCCCTGGCTCTGAGCTTTAAAGTTTCCTTGCTTATTTTGACATATCATCAGAACGTATCCTTTGGATTTGTAGTGTACCTTTATCCTAAATTTCCAACTCTGTGGTGACCACTGTTGAGGCCTAGCCCTTGTGACATAACTACTCACAACCTGACTTCCCTTTTAATTTTAATTTAGCTCTTCCAATTTTCTGCCCATGACCTATTTGTGCCCTCTTTATGATACACAGACAAAAGCTGACAGAAAATCAATTGAAATTAAGCTTTTATATTAGATTTAATAGAATTAACCTTTACCTTTAAGAACCAGTTTCCACTCAGATGTGAATGTGGTCCTAACTTTGAAATCTGTGTCAGAATTTTGGCAGAAGGCCATACACTAAGTATCCGTGGTCTCTCCTCTTTACTACTAGAATGCCGTAAAAGAGATAACTAATAAAATAAAAAACACATGATAAATTAAGGAAATAGCATAAGAGGTCCAATTATATATATATAGTTAAAAGTATTGTTTCCTAGATGAGTGGTCCAATGAATAAGTTTTTAAAATGACATTTTCTTTGCCTTAAAATGTTTTCAGTATCTAGATATACTTCATACATTTCACTAATTTTTAAGCAGATTACAAAATAATATTTGTAAAACTGAAAGGATTATTGTAATACAAACACCATATAATCCACCCATAAAACCAGTTTAAGAGCTAGAATATTCCTACTACACCAAAAGCTCCCTGTGTGCCCCATCCTAATCTTTTTCCTCTTTTCCTCGGAAGCTATCACTTGTCTCAAGTGAATCAATCAATCCCTAAGAAGCAATCAAATGATCTCAAATTTTTTATCTACCATTTACTGGCTGCTCTATATATTTATGTTTGTATCCATATATAAGATATTATTTAGTCTTGCACATATTTGGACTTTATGTAAACTGAATAATATGCATGTATACTTCTGTGAGTTGTGTTTTTTGCTCAACTATATTCATAAGATTCATCTATGCTGCTACCTGTAGCGGTAGTTCATTCATATGTCATTGCTATATAGCATTTCCTTATCAGTTCTCCTCTTAATGAACATTGGGGCTGATTTCAGTTTTTTTTGCTATTATAAACATTGCTGTTGTGAATATTCTTTTATATGACTCCTGGTGCACACATCCAAAAGTTTCTTTAGAGTATATAACTTTCTGGGTTTAAGGCATGTACATAATCAGCTTTATTAGATAATGACAATTTGTTTTCCAAAATGGTTGTACCACTTGTAACGTTTACTTCAAATTTTTGATAAAACTTGATTATTTAAAAAAATATATTTTTCCGATTGGTGGCTGTAAATTGGTAGATCATTGCAGTTTAATGTTTATTTTCTTGAATACTAATGTGGTGGACATATTTTCCTAAGTTGTTTGGCTGTTCCGATTTCCTCTCCAGTGAAGTGTCTGTTTAAATCTTTTGCTCATTTTTCTGTTTGATTGACTGTCTTTTTCCTAATATACTCTGAATATATAAAAAATATTTTTGTTAGTTAGATATGTTGCAGATTTCTTTTCCCAGTATGTAGCTTGTCATTTCACTTTCTTTATGGCATGCCCTTTGAGGAATAGATGTATTAATTTTAACAGAGACAAATCTAGTATTTTATAATTTATGTTCTTTGTTTCTTGCATAATAAATTCTTCCCTAATTCAAGGTCAAATGATAATCTCTGATCTTTTCTTCTAAAAACATTTTTGGTTTTGCCTTTTGTAAGGAAGTCCTCAGTGCACTTGTTCCAGGGCCTTTTATTGACTAGCCTCCTGATTTGTGCAGACAGCTCTGCTATTTATTGAGCTACCATGTATTGTGGGTCTTTATATTATGTTCTATTGGTCTATTTGTTTAACTCTGCCAATTCTGTATTGTTTTACAGAATCTTAGTAAGTTCTGATTTCTGGTATGGTAAATCCCCACCTCTCCTTCAGGAGTTAATTCTATTTTGACCAATAAAAATTTTCTTTTCTTCATTTTGAATAGATCCAAAATTAAATATTACATTGTTTAAAGAATTAATATTTAAATACTCCACAAAAAGTAAATAGGTAGATAACTAGAGTGGAGATTTTTTAGGATGTTGAAGCTACTTTGGCTAAAGTAGCATTCTTAATCTAGATAATTTACCCTCCCTCAAGTTAACAGGTTTTGGTTTTTTTTTTCAGCCAGACACATATAATATCATCATTAGGTAAACAATTCACCAAATGCTTTCTCAAGGCCTCTAAGCTTACCTTATCCATGGAAAATTGCTTATTTTCATGTAGGCTCTAGAAAGGACTCTGGTGAGTTCAGGTTGACTAGGAAAAAAGCAGTTACTCTACCGGTATTTTTGGAGTAGTGTGCAAGGATGAGAATCCATATAACAAGTTGGTATTTAAATGGGATACATTTAAACAGAAAAAAAATTCAAGTGATATGACTTATGGATTGATTTTTTTATTACCACACTAAAAGGAGAATACAAAATCTCAAAACAAGAGTATAGGAACTACTATTTGTATATTCTGAATAGAACAAGAAATATTAAATAGTAAAATCCAACCTGAGTGATCTTTGTTCCAGTAATAAATTTCACAGCTGCTGTTGCTTCTTCTTCAGTAATGAGGACTCCATCTAAATGAGTAAGAGCCTTTAATCTGCCAATAACACTCAGCCTTAATGTGGCTGGCTTGGGAAAAATAACAAAAGTTAATTTTTACAAAATATTACATATGTTGTGGCATGGAAAGAAGTGCTTCTTCATCCCTTCCCATCTGTGCGTCTCCTACTTCATCATATATGTCTAAAAAGAGGCTTACATAAGAGTTAAAATTAAATTATATTCAAGAATTAATCTGTTTTATTTTGAAGGTGGCTGGTGCTACTCTGGTGAAGGGAGGAAATGTGGTAAGCTGTTAAAAAGTGACTGTGGTGAAAAGTATTCAAAGAACAACTGCACTGCCTCCTGTTTATCTGGATCAGCACTTAGCTAGTCAGCTCCAAGCAGGATTCCATATAGATTTTTAGCCCTTGACATTTAATTTGGCAAGAAGGCTATAGCTGTACTGTGATCATTCAGGAAGCCTGATTTGGCAAAAGAAAAAAATCCTTCAATTTTACTGAGTGAAAAAGGAGAAATACAACAATATAAACGTAGTAATATGGCCAGTTTAATAGAACCAATCATGCTCTAGTCCCTTTTAAAAATGTTGAACACAGTCTTATATATATTTTGAAAGTAGGGAAAGGAGGATTCTTGACATAAACTTGGGGCTTATTTTAAATACTTGGAGATAGTCTTAAATATAATCATTGAATACTGAAATTTCTTAGCATGAGTCTACCTATTTTTGTGATGAAAAAATAGTGTTCAATCAAATTGTCTTTTATAACAGAACATAAGACTTTATAATTCAGGTTTATAAGGGGAGGTGACAAATTAGGTCCCCCTTTAATAGTGTTTCTCTCACTGTATTCTATTACTCTTGATTCCTGTGCCTCATTACCGTAGGGTTTCAGTGCACTGAGCAATAAAAATTCTCTGCAGGTTTGCAACTGGCAATGACATCTAACACTAGTAAAGCCATAATAGTCTCAAACTATTAGTGGTTGCAAAAAAATCTGATATGAAATTATAGACTTTTCTTAAAGTAACATTCAATTTCATTTGATCACTACAATAAATTCAACTTATGAAATACCCAAAGGAATTGTAGTGAAACAAAAATAGTTTGCCTGTTTCTGGCTACTATTGAATAGTAGTGAGAAATGGCTTTGAAATAAAAATGATTGTTTGCTTTTTAATAAACACGTCTGTGCCATACCTTTTGCCATGGATTATGTCGAATATCAAGAGTGAGAAGGCTTGTGGTGTGTTTGTATAACGTATTTATTTCATCACCAGATTTTTTCAGTTGATTCCAGCTCAAGTCTAAGTGCTTAAGTTTCATCAGACCTCTAAATCCCTCAAGGGTTATCACATGGTTATGGCTTGCATCCAAATATTCAAGGTTATACTGCAACACATACAAATGGAAGTGATGCTAGAAAGATCATCTCTCTGATTCTCTTAGTGCTTTACATGCTTTCTGATAATCCTCACAGAAAACCTAGACAGTAGTTATGCTGCAATAATAGTATCAATGTACGTATTCTCCTAAAGAGCTATAGGTATGTTATTCTAGTCATTTTCTCTTAATTCCTACTTCACCCTTGATACATGGAGTGCTGATGTTTGTTTTCATGAAAGAAAAGGCAAAGAAAAACTGGCATGATAATCTGTCCCCAACAGACAAGGAATTAGGCTTCTGGTTTATACCACTGAACCCACAGCCTGGTTAAAAAGGGTTCCTCTTCAGAGATAGACACTAAACCTATTCCATTCTATAATTTCCTTTTTTAAAAGTACAGTTTTTAATAACATTTTAAAAAATCATTAAAGTAACACATGTTCTTTCTGGAGATCTGAAAAATGTAGTAAATAAATAAAAAGAAAAATAGAAAGCATATATAATTCTGTTGCTCAGAAGGAACCACTGAAAACATTGTTTTTTAAATTATATGCTCATGTATTTGTCTTATATAAAATAGATTATATTATATAGAATTTTGTATCCTTCTAACATGGTCACACATTATTAAATATTCTCCAAGTGATTTTTCATTATTCTAGTATTCTAATATGTGAATTGTTAGGATTGTTTAAAACATTTTACTATGGACATTTATGTGGCTTCTAATTGTTGGCAACACTGCAACAAATGTTCACACACACATACTACTCAGTGTATGGAATACTCAGCCATAAAAAGATGAAATCTTGCCATTTGTAACAATATGGATAGACTTGGAGGGTACTATGCTAAGTGGAATAAGTCAGACAGAGAAAGACAAATTCTGTATAATATCACTTGTATGTGGAATAAAACATCCAAAATAAATGGACAAACCAAACCAAACAAAAACAAACACACAGATACAAGGATCAGAGTAGTGGTTTTCAGAGGGGAAGTAGGGTAGATGGAGGGCAAAATGGGTAAAGGGGATCAACTGTGTGGTGATGGATGGAAACTAAACTTTAGTGGTGAGCACGCTGTAGTGTATACAAAAGTCAAAATATAATATTGTAGACATGAAATTTATATAATATTATAAGCCAATGTTACCTCAGTTTGGAAAAAAAAGGACTTTGGCTTACCAAAAGAAACACAGAAAGGGGTTTAATACTAAAGCCAATAAGCAAAGTAACAAGTCCCACCCCAGTGGTAGAAGCAGCATTGCAAGGGCCTTGACATGCTTGCAAAGAGGTAGAGTAGAGAATGAGCAAGAGCTGAGAATGATAATATATTCTGGAAAGGTATGTCAGTGACCTGGGACCTGTGGAAATGGGATGCTGGGTTGGAGTTCTGAAACCCATATGTAGTTATTTTTGTTGTATTATATATAACAAGGAAAACAAAAGCCAGGTAAGAGCCATACCTATGTGTACATGTGTATTACTGCATTTGTCCTGTGATTTATAAGGCAAACACAAGTCAAAAAAGACCTAAGTGTGTAATGTTCAGGTAGAAAGGACAAGGCCAAGAGAAAGAAATAATCATACAGATGATGAACAGATGGGAAGGACTGACGACATTAGCTGTCAAGCGGTAAGCTAGAAAGTGAAGAGGAAATAAGGACTCACAAGAAGGAGAAAAACAAAGAGTGGGAAAACGAGCAGAAGAAATTGGAAATGGTATTTTATAAATGACATTTTAAAAGCAAGTCTGGAGTAGTTCTACATTTATTTTAAAGTAGATAGAAAACAGATATGACCGCAGGTGTATATTTGGTTTGTAAACAGGATCTAAATCTAAGATCTATTTTAGGGAAAGTAACATACAATAGTGTATGTTTTGCTCCTAATTTGGGCTGTGTAATATTGAATATGATATATATGAGGTCATAATTACAAAAATAATTTATTCATTAAATTAATAATTTTATTTTACTTAATTTCAAAAGGACAGTTCTTACCAGGTGGTATACATCATCTAGACAAGTAAATTCATTAAAGCTGATATTAAGTTTTCGAAGTCCTGTTAACTTGGAGAGATCTCTCAATTTACTCAAGCTGTTTCCATGTAGATTCAGACTCTGAAGTAAAATAAAATATACATTTAAAAAAGACAGATTATATTCTAATCCTAGTTATTTAAATAACATTGAGAGAACCAATGAGAAAAAAATCTAATTTTAAAAGCATAGTCTAATTTTATAATCTGATTTTAAAAGGTATAGTTTATAATAGCAACTGTATTAATACAGTTGACCACAGTATTCCCAACAAACAGGTATTATGATAAAATCAGGTGTCTACCTTCCAACCCCCTTCACTCACCACCACTGTCTCACACCCTGTTATACTGTGGACATATAAAATTATATGTCACTCTGGGTTTTTTTTAATTTACATTATTTTATTTATTTTTATGGATGTCCTTGTAAAACTCAATCTAGTGGGGAAGACTGAAAGTAAAATAAGAGGTCTGTACCTTGAATTTCTCTTACAGCAATGGCACAAAGAAAGGAAAACAAAGGGTGTGATGTCTAAACATTCTTCTTCTAATATCTAGTAAAAGTTTGCTGGCTTTTAAGCAATATAGGCAAATTTAAGATGAAAAAGCCTTTCATCTTTATGTTATGGGTGTTGACCAAATTAATAGTCCAGTGGAGGTCACAAGCTGGCCAAGATATTCTTAAGTCTTACGCTCCTCTCTGGTTTTTATCTTACAAACCAAAGATAATAAAAAAGACCTACCTTCCAGTGCTGGGGTATTTTTTTTAAGTTTTTTTTTTTTAATTTAATTCCTTTACGTTGTATACATGTTGTGGAAGCTCAATCCAATCAGAACATTCATTTATTAAACTTTTCATTACTGAGACTTTATTACCAAGAACTTATTACTCAAAAGAAATCTTGACATTATAGTTCAGAAACAATTCCTTCAAGCTGTCAGCTGGAAGATTGATCCTGCGATGATAACTACACTGCACTTTTATGATAAAGATAGTGATAAGCCATCATGTTATGAAGCGTTCCTTCTCTAATAAGACCTCTCTAAGGTAAAGATAGTCTCCTAGACCTAAAGATTTGGTGGATGGTACTAAAACAGTTTTACCAAAGCAATCCCATAAACTTCCTGAAAAAGATGATTTTTGAATATTTTCAGAAGCAGACTTAAAACTAGTGATGTCACTTACTATCTTAAAAGCTATTCTTGCATTCTCTTTCTGTTTCACATAACCACCTGAGAAAAAACTGTCATCATAAACAATGCATTTAGAACTGCCACAATGGAGCTATGTAATTGACTTTCAAGATAAAAATCATCTCTGAATTTTTATCTGTATCTCAGCTTTCAGTGCATACATAGAAAGATAGTGTCATGCAAGAATAACTTGCCTTCTCAAGTATTCTTATCAATTTGTCAATTAAATATCAATTTGTCTACTACTGCAGGTTCAAGCAAACAACCCAGTTTTTCTGTAAGAACCACTCGCTGTTTGAAAAGATATTGTAACTAATGAGTATCTCACATGTGTTAGGCATTGTGCTAGATAATGGCAAAGTTGATGCTAGTCACATAGTGTTTATGAGTAAATTAGAAAAAAAGCATCATTTCCTCAAGATTCCTTTATTTCCAGCTTTTAGAAAATTGTAACAATAGGTTGATTTTGTTTATAAGAAATTTTAACAACAGTTGTCAGAAAATTATTGTAGTAAATATCTTACTCTCTATATAAAAGTTGTCCCTTAGATGTGGCCCTTTTGTGCAATGCACACTGCACTACCTTATATAGTTGCCCTAGTGCTAGGGATATACATGACTAAGAACAGCCATAGCCTCTGCCCCTGTAGAATTTACAGTCTAGGAGGGATACAGGCATAGACAAAGGAATCTTACCTAGACTCAGAGGTAAGAGAAGGCTTTAATGCTTAAGTATAGATCTAAAATATATGTGGGTTAACTAAGGAGAACAGGGTCAGGGGAGAGCATTCCATGCAGAAGCAGTAGCAAGTGCAGAGACTCTGTGTGGCTGCAAACAGGGTAAACAGAAACAGAAAAGAAACTGAACACAGAGAAACAGGAAAGAGGCTGAACACAGAGAGCTACAGGGAAGGTACTACAAGAAGAGTCCGGAAAGGTAGGCCAGGGACCGGATCATATAAAATCTTATAGGCCATATTAAGGACTCTGGTTTTATTTTTAAAACAATGGAAAATCATTTGAGGATTTTAAGTAGGAATGGTAAAGAGTGTCACATCAGATTTGCATTTTGAAATGACTATTCTATCTTCAACATGGAGAATGGGTTGGGGGCTCAAAGTGGAAGCAGGACAGGACCTCTGTTGCATAGCTCTAGGAAGCACGCACCCTCCCTCCTTCCAGCCCAACGCACACACACTTGCATCAGTAATACAGTGAATGGTGTCCAAAGAGCACATTAACAGTACATAATGTGCATGGTGCCTCCTGGAGTTGTGTAATGTTGTGATTGAGGAGGGAGACCTCTGGAAATAGTCTAGGTCAGAGATAGAGAGAGTTTGGATAGAATGGTAGCAGATTTGAAATGGACAGATTGGGAGTCAAGATACAGAAGTAGGCTTAATATCTTAATAGAATTTCTTCAGTGTAAAGTTAAGTTGCTTCAGTAAGTCACCCAAATTCTATTGATTAATTTTGTAAAGATAAAGCTCCTATAGTTTGTGTTGCTTAATCCTGGAAACTGTTTTGAAACCTATCTGTCTTCATCTTAATCAGCTGAAGAGAGTTTGTTTTTCAGGAGTAAAGTTCCTTGCAAATTAGACAGCTACCTCTAGAGCTACCTGGTAGCCAGTAGCCACACGTGGCCCTTAGCACTTGAACTGTGGCTAGTCTGAATTGAGATGTGCTGTAAGTGTAAAATATACTCCAGATTTCAAAGATTTAGCATGAAACCATCTGATTAGTGAATCTTCATATTGACTGCATGTTGATATGATAATATTTGGATATACTGAGTTAACTATATTATTAAAATTAATCTTAACTTTTATTTTTTAAAAAAAATTTTAAAATGTGCCTAATAGAAAATGAAAAATTATATATGTAGTTCATATCATATACTACTGGACAACACTGATCTGTAGAAGAAAAGGGCTAGACACTTTTTTAAGCATGCCCAGCATGGATGGCATGATGCCTGGCATCATTAGATAGGTGCTTTAGTATCTTTAGATTTCATGTGATAGATTCTGACCAAATTTTATTCTTCCTAATACTCACCACAATATGACTGTAAATGCTAGTCTTGGTAAGGGAAAGTATTGTTTTGTCATCCAAACTAATAAGTTTTGGTCTGGGCTTGATCCTGGGATCCATTTTTATAACTTCATCGTCAAATTTCAAATCCTGGGACAACATTGATCCTTCTGAATTTTTTTTGCTTTCTTCTAGAATAACATTGTTGAATGAAGAAAATAAAGAGTGAGCCTTGACCTAAAAAATTTATTAAAAACATTGAAAATTTGGTTGCTGTATTTATCATTTTGATAAAGAAGTAGGCTATGTAGGAAAGATGAATTAACTTTTTTCAGTTATATAGTAGTATCTATGGTGACCAGTATGACATTAGGAAATCTATGAGAGTAGATTAAATTGTGAGCTAAGAATGGGTGTGTTCATCCCCTCCCACTGAAATTCCTTAAAACTGGCAAAAGATAATTTAAAAATATTTTGTAACAATGAAGAGGGCACTGACAGAAGACTAGAAATTATGAGACATAAATCAGAAGGAGCTGAATTGACAGACAAATATGAACAGAAATATAACCTGCAGTCAAAACATATGCAGGAGATAACCATTTCAAAGAGAAGATCCTGAGAAACTTGATATTCAATGTGAATAACTAGGTAATTATCAGGTAATTAAGTAAATACGGTAAGAATTGTGGATGAATGAACATTTTTCTAGAAGTGGCTCTAGGAAAAATCAAAATGGTTCAGAAGAGAATTTTTTTAATTGTAGGAGAACAAAGCATCTGTAAAATAGATTGCTGTAGAAAAGAATAGGGTAAATGCTTCAAAGTCAAAATAAAAACAATAAAATAGAAAAAAAATTCAATAAATGCTCTGAGAAACCAAATGGATATGGCAGCAGGTCAAATTAGCATTGTGGAGGCCAATATTGAGGAAATCTTTCAGAACACAGAATTGAAAAATGGAAATATAAAATATGAGGGAAAAAAATTAAAAGACATGGAGGATCAATTCAGAATGTGCAATGTTTAACAAAAAGAAGTTCGAGAGAGCTTAACAGAGAATGGGAGAGAAGAAATGATCAAGGAATTAAGAGAAGAAAACTTGCCAGAAGTGAAGAACTGAACTTTCAGATCTGAAGAGCTTATGAAGTGGCAGCAGCAGGATGATGGAGCTGTTCATGGAACAGTCAGTCACAACAGCCAGGGACTTGGCCTCTCCTCTTATGATTTGAGTTATTCTGTTTTCTGTTTGTCTAGGTTTCTGTGTCTTTTGTTGAAAGCATACTTGACTGACACAACCCCATTCATAACAATGTAAAATATAAATGCTCAGAACTATACTTAACAAGAAATGTTTAGGACCTATTTAAAGAAAAATGTGGGAGAGGACTTGAGTAAATGGAATGACTTAATGTTCCTGGATGAGAAGCCCAATACTGCAGAACAGAATAGAAGAATCTATAAATAGACACCTTACATATGAAATTAATTTTAATGATAAAGATAATATTTCAACACAGAGTTAAAAAGATGATGCTTGATCAAGTAGCTATCCATTTTTTAAGAAAAAAATTATTTGATCATCCCACCTTACACAATATAAAACAATTACTAGATGGAATTAAAAAGCTAAAAGTTTTAAAACAACCTATATAAGTATTAGAAGAAAATAAAGGAGAATATTTATATAAGCCTTCTGAAATGAGATGTAAAATTCAGAATCCATAATGGAAAAGATAAAGAGATCTGACCTCTTAAAAATTAACTTGTAAATTACAAATTAAAATGAAAAATACTTTTTTTTTCTACAAATAAGTTAAAATAAATGTGACAGAAAACACTTGGAACGTGTATAAAAGATAAAGGATTAATATCTAGAATGCATATAAGGATTTTTATAAACAATATGAAAAAGATAGAGTCCAACAGAAAATGGTCAAAAGATATAACAGGTGATTCATGAAACGATAAATAATCCATACAAGCACATAAAAGAATAAAATATCCTTTTTTTGCCCGTAAGAGTGAAAACAAAAAGACTGCTAACACCTTGTGTTAGTAAAGACATATAAGAAACAAGTACTATTATATACTGTTGGAAATTTGTAAAATGGTCCAACCTTTGTAAAGAGTACTGGCAAAATCTATCAAAATTAAAACACATATCCATATATCCTTTGACTAGCCAATTCTTCTACAAATCTATGCTGCAGAAAACCTTCCATACTTGTATAAAGGTGCACCTGCAGTGATGATCAGTGAAATATTATTTTAAACAGAAATAAAAATGGAAACATGTTTCATCAGTAGTCAAATAACTATTGAATAGTATGTAGCCACTGAAAGGATGAAGTATAGACCTATAAGTGCTGAAGTAGAAATATGTCCAAAACATATTGTTAAAGGCAGAAAAATTCACAGAATACTTAGAACTTGATTCTACATGTAAAAGGGTATGTATTGTTATATATGTAAATGCACACACATATGCACACACACACAAACGATTGAAAGCAAGCCCACAAAGCTGTTAACAGTGGATGACTTTATGATAGGGAGTGGTGGTGGGATTGGAGTGAAAGCAGATTTTCATGTTTATCCTACATTCTTCAATACAATTTGAATCTTTTCCAGCGAGACTATAGCCATATATTACTCATGTAATATATTTGCATAATAAAAATGTTTAGGTGTCACAATGATTTGTTTTGAAAATTAGGTCCTAAACAGAATAACCATTTTATATTTATATATAGGCAAACCTTGTTTTATTGCACTTTGCTTAATTGCATGTTTTATGAATTGAAGGCATCAAGCAAGTCTAGTGGTGCTATTTTCCCAACACCATTTGCTCATTTCGTGGCTCTGTATCACATTTGGTAATCCTCGGAATATTTCAAACTTTTTTGTTATTATTATATTTGCAATGGTGATCTGCGATCAGTGATCTCTGACGTTACTAATGTAATTATTTTGGGGTGACAAAATTGTGCTATTATAAGCTGATAAACTTAATAAATGTTGTGTGTGTTCTGACTACTCCACTAACCAACCATTCCCCTGTCTCTCTCACTCTGCTCGGGCCTCCCTATTCCGTGAGACGCGACAGTTTTAAAATTAGGCCAGTTAATAATCTTACAACAGCCTCTGAGTGTTAAAGTGAAAGAAAGAGTCACACCTCTCACTTTCAATCAAAAGTTAGAAATGATTAAGCTTAGTGAAGAAGGCATGTCAAAAACTGAGACAGGCTGAAAGCTAGGCCTCTTGCTCCAAATAATTCGCCAAGTTATGAATGCAAAGGAAAAGTTCTTGAAGAAAACTAAAAGTGCTATTCCAGTGAACACAAGAATGATAAGGAGCAAAACAATCTTATTATTGATATGGAGAAAGATTCAGTGATTTGGATAGAAGATCAAGCCACCCACAACATTCCCTTAAGACAAAGCCTAATCCAGAGTAAGATCCTAACTCTCTTCAATTCTGTGATGGCTGAGAGAGGTGAGGAAGCTGCACAAGAAAAGCTTGAAGCTAAAAGAGGTTGGTTCATGAGGTTTAAGGAAAGAAGCCTTCTCCAAAACATAGAAGTGCGAGGTGAAGCAGCAAGTGGTGGTGCTTCAAGAAGCTGCAGCAAGTTATTCAGAAGACCTAAGATCATTAATGAAGGTGACGACACTAAACGACAGATTTTCAATGTAGACAAAACAGCCTTATATTAGAAGATGCCAACTAGGACTTTCATAGCTAGAGAGGAGAAGTCAATGTCTGGCTTTAGAGCTTTAAAGGACAGGCTGACTGTCTTGTTAGAGGCTCTTTTAGTTGATGCCAATGTTCAACTACCATTTTGAAAATCCTAGGGCCCTTAAGAATTATGCCAAATTTACTCTTCATGTGCTCTACAAATGGAAAAATAAAGCCTGGATGATAGCACATCTGTTCACAGCATGGTTTACTGAATATTTTAAGCCCACTGTTGAAACCCACTGCTCAGAAAAAAGGCTTCCTTTTAAAATACTACTGCTCATTGACAGTGCACCTGGTCACCCAGAGCTCTGATGGAGATGGACAATGAGATAAATGTTGTTTTCATGCTTGCTAATGTAACATCTACTCTGCACCCCTTGAATCAAGGAGTAGTTTTGACTTTCAAGTCTTATTATTTAAGAAATACATTCCGTAAGGCAATAGCTGCCATAGTTAGTGATTATTCTGAGGGATCTGGACAAAGGAAATTGAAAACTTTTTGGAAAGGATTCTTCATTCTAGATGCTGTTAAGAACATTCACGATTCATGGAAAGAGGTCAAAATATCAGTGTTAACAAGAGTTTGGAAGAAGTTGATTACAACCTTCATGGATGACTCTTCGGGGTTTAAAACTTCAGTGAAGGAAGTATGTGCAGATATGATGGAAAGAGAAAGAGAATTAGAATTAGAAATGGATCCTGAAAATGTAACTGAACTGCTGCAATCTCATGATAAAACTTTAATGGGTGAGGAGTTACGTCTTATGGGTGAGTGAAGAAGTGTCTTCTTGAGATGGAAACTACTCGTGGTGAAGATGCTGTGAAGATTGCTGAAATGACTGCAAAGGATTTAGGATATTACATAAACGTAGCTGATAAAGCAGTGGCAGGGTTTGAGAGGACCAATTCCAATTCTGAAAGAAGTCCTGTGGGTAAAATGCTATCAAACAGCACTGCATGCTACACAGAAATGGTTCATGAAAGGAAGACTCAACTGATGTAGCAACTTCATTGTTGTCTTATTTTAAGACATTGACACAGCCACCCCAACCTTCAGCAACCACCACCCTGATCAGTTAGCAGCCATCAACCTGGAGGCAAAACTTTCTACCAGCGAAAAGATTATGACTTACTGAAGGCTCAGATGATGATTAGCATTTTTTAGCAATAAAGTATTTTAAAAATTAAGATATATGTATTATTTTTAGACATAATGCTATTTCACCCATAATAGACTACAGTATAGTGTAAAAATAACTTTTAAATGCACTGGGATACCCAAATATTTGTGTGACTAACTTTATAGCAATATTCACTTTATTGCAGTGGTCTGGAACTAAACCTGCAATATCTCTGAAGTATGTCTCTCTCTATATTATAAATTTGACATAATATTATTAGACTTCAAATTATTGTTCTGTTCTCATTTAACGAATTTCAGTTTTAAAAATGATTTCATACCGCTGTAATATACTCAAATTCTATGATGTATTCAGGCAAAACAAGGTCATGATCAAAGACAAACCACTTGCACTGCCGACTGCTGCAATCACAGTCTCGTTGTCCCATGATAGAATCTAGGGTAAAATCAAAAACAAAAACAAGCAAAACAAACACTCTTGAAAATGAAACACCTTAATACACTTTTTTCATTCTTATATAGATTAAGAAACAACAAACTCAGTAAGTTTCAAATCTTATGTTATTGAGGTTTTTTCTCATATCTTCCCACCACCATAGACAATTTTTTAAATTCTGTAAGTACTTATTAGTCACCCTTTCACTACACAGACTAGTAAGGTTTAATTCCGTTAATATCCTTTTCCTTTTTGTACTTTTTTATTCAGTGTTTTGCCATATAGTTTTGACAAATGTATTACTCTAAAACCTTTGTTGTTAAAAGTTGGGTGGGTTCTATCTTTTGAAATATATATTATATATGCATAATATATGTATCACATATGATATATATATCTGTATGTAAAACATAAAATTTTACAAAATAAAATACATATACACATGTATATAAATGTCATTGAAATAGGGGGGAAAATAGAAGCTCATTAGTAGCTAGGAACAATTTTTTGTAGAAAAGTTCATAAGGATTGTTAGATAGAGGTTAAACTGTAAGCATCTGTATTAAATTGTAACAATTTGTATTCAGAAAGATGAAAACAGATTTCTCTTCATAGAAGACATACTTAGTAAATATTTTCGAGGAATGAACACTGAATTAACCATTGGGTAGTTGGCTTGACTGATGGAGTCCTGATCATGAGCCTGAACACTCTGGCCAAGGAAAACCTTTGTAATGAGGAGGATGCCTAGTACGAAAAACAAAACATTTTAAACACTAATTCATTTTATTAATTTTCCAATATCACCTTCTTTATTGGCCCCAGACTTGACTGTGTGTTCTGTAAAGGTAGAGATCCTGGCTATCTTGCTTGCCACTGATAGCACATAGCACACTGATCCAAAATAGGAGCTCAACAAATATTTGTTGAATAAATAAAATAGCTATAAAAGATAATTCCTGTGATTTCATCAAACAAAGCTTTACAGAAAAGGAAGAAGGAAATAACACAATAATTTAGTAACATTTTAATTAAGTAATTTAAGATAAGAATTTTGTTGTTCTTATTAACTGGGTAAAAATTCATCTCTGTACTATCAGCACCCAGTACATAGCTTAGATCATAACAGGCACTTAATATATGCCTACTGAATGGATGGACATTTGTTTTTTAGATCTTAAAGAAACTTGAAATTAACTAAATCCTATGGATCTCTAGGAGTCACTGAATCCTATGAAGCAACTTATAATTATTATGCATACAGTATTCAGATGACTTTTAAAACTATGTACAAGTTATGAAATGTAAATTGGGAGAACATAAGTATTTTGGAAAGGACATTCCAGCAGGATCAGGAAAAATATCATGAGGTATTTCTTAAGTGGAATGGAGAAGAATGAGAAAAAAAGAAGCAGTTTTTTTTCAAATAGGGAGTTCTTTCCAGGTTCAATACTCTGCTTAATTTTCTGATTATTATTAAATGAATGAAAGACTGCAAAACACACATAGTTTAGTTCAGCACAGATCATCTTAGCAGAGCTATAGTCTGGAATCTAGAATATCGCTCTTAGAGAAGTTAACCAAATTTTTGATTACCCAATCTTCAGAAGGTTGGATAGTTGAGACCAAAGAAAAGGTGTCCTCACTCCCTGACCTAATCAGTTCTCTTTATTTTACATTCTTTGGTACTATGCATTAATACTTCATCTTTGTGGCTTTTACTATAATTATAATTTTACATTTATTTGGATGATTAGTAATTTTTGTAAGCACCATAAAGGAAAAACTATGTCTAGTCTGTGTTGACTATATCTCTATCACCTACCAAGTGCCTAATACACAGTAAGCATTCAATAAATACTGATAGAACTGAAGAATGAACAGTGGAAGAGGGTGAGGCAAGAGAAGACATGATGCACTGGTCTCTGTCCCCAATCTGTGGGTACCAGGGAACCTCTCCCAGACGTGTCCTACAAACTGGCTCATGTACTTTTATTTACACACATACAAGATGCAAGTAGAGTGCTAAAGTACTAATAACTGTACACAAATTAAAATACCAAAAGTTTATTCTTTAAGGAAATTTAAAGCAATCCGTACACTTCACAGTTTGTCTTTAGCCAATTTTAGATTTATAACCAGGTTTTCTTATCATCTTATACTTTGATGATTGAGGATAAATAAGGGCTCCCTTCCTGAGTGCTTTATACGATGATTATCACATAAGTGAACTGAGTTCTCTTTTCTCTTCCCTATGAATTTGGGGTTTGTGTAGGGTGTATGTTCATATAACATATATATGTTAAGTCTGTTTTTAGGACACAACTTAATAAACAAAAGCAGACTATGAAAAATGTCTATTTCATGTAAGTTGGATTAGCTATGAGTAACAAATGAGTGTCATTAATGCTGCTGATAATAAGCGCTCAGTAAATATATTTGTTGACAACTGGACCAAAGTAATAGATTAGGAAGTCATGTATCACCACACTGGTAACTACTAAGTAAAATGGGTTTCAGAAAACCTCCCAGGTGGATAAAACCAAGTATCAAAAATGTTAGGAAAATAATTTATGAATTTTAAGACTTAAAATTAAGAACTTAAAAGTTCAGAAGTACTGTATATTTGTGTTACCATGCCTGAAGAACTCATTCTCAAGAGAATTTTTCTTCTCATCCTTGTACTTTTGCTGTAGAAATTCAATTCTGGGACACTCACACATACTTAGGCTGTTAGCAAGAATAACAGCATCTTTTCTGAGAGGAAGCTATAAAGACAAAACAAGAGCCTGAATATTTTTACAAAATTGACCATACTTCAGCTTTAATGTGGGTGGTTTATTATTTTGTTTCTGGGCAAAGAAAATGCAGGTCAGACTCACTGAAAAGCAGAAGATAACTTTCAGGTGCAACTTCATTCTGTAAAACTATTTACATAATACATTTTATATTTATATGTAAATAGATTTATGAAAAGTAACAAAGAACAATTTTTGCTCCTGTAAAATCAGCCAAAGTTGAAACTGACAACTCTGTGTAGTGCGGGAGCTACAGTTTTGCACATTTTCAATGATATTCCACCAGCAATTGTGCAGATTCCAAAAAGAAAATTCTGCGGGAATTACATATTACATTGAAGATTCTCGTTTAAATAAATAAATAGTCTAATAATATATTGGGCCTAATAATATACATTATTTTCCTGATAAATCTGATTGTGCTAATGAATGGAAATCTTAAGTTTGCATTGTGGCAATTAATTTCTTTAAAACTGTTTTATTAGAAATATTCATATTACTTGCTCTGAAGCAGCTCAAAACAACAAAGAAAAGTCTCTGTTTTTAGCAGTAAAAAAAAAACTAGAACTAAGAGAGATTATGTGATCTACCGAAGGACTCATGTAGAAATTGGCAAGGTCATGATTTGAACTCAGGTCTACTCCTCCTTGTCAGTAACTCGGAGTTTTGAAATTATTACCAGTTAAATGTTAGTAGCCAAATTATCTAGAAATACATCTTTTCTACAAATGCTGAGTTGCCTATTTTCTTATTGAAACCAGTTATGCAAAGAGATTTTAAAAAATACTAAAATGTGGCTCATCTGACCACAAATTCCACATCCCAGTAAGTATAATCTCAGATTTTTAATGAATACCACTAACTATCCTTTAGACAGAAGCAATGTGCATGACCCTCTGCCTCAGCCAGATACTGCCAAACTAAGCCAAATCCTTCTTCTAAACTGCTTACACACCTCATCCTTTTAATCAGATCCCAACTCTTAAATAATGCAGAACATGAATATCAATCTTTACTCATTGTGTGCACATCACAGCATAGAAATTTAGCTTATCTGATCTGTGTGCTACACAGAGATAAAGCAATGTCAGTATGAGGGTGGGGAAAATGAAGTAGAGAATAAAGAAATGGTGGCAAGTCGAGAGAAAAATAGGATGATAGCTAGAAAGCACAGCAGTGTCAAGTGAATGAATTTTTTACAGGATAGAGAAGACTTTAGAGAGTTTAAAATAGATTAAAGAAGTAGATTTCGAGATTATCTACAAAAGGAACAGAATATAAAAAATAAGATGCCTAGAAATATTAAATAGATAATCAGGAAGATAAAGTAATTCAGGATTCAACCAACCATGGATTGAAAATACTTGAAAAAAAATTGTAGGAAGTTACAAAAAAGCAAAACTTGAATTTGCCCTGCTCCTGCATCTATTTACACAGACTTTACATTGCATTTACAACTATTTACATAGCATTTACATTGTATTAGGTATTACAAGTAATCTAGAGATGATTAAAGTATACAGGAAGATGTGCATAGGTTATATGCCAGTAGTATGCTATTTCATATAAGGGACTTGCGCATCCTTGAATCTAGGTATTTGTGGGGGGTTCTGAACCGATACCCTTTGGATATCAAAGGATTGTGCTTTCCATGATAGCTCTAAGCTTTCTGTGAAACAGCAGAAGTTTGCTATAATTTGAATGAAAGGACTGAGAATCAAACCATGCTTAATCAGTAGCAGAGCCTTATTCATTAGGAAGAAAGCATTATTCTGAATGACATTTTATGCTACCTTGTTTGTTTCACTGTCTTTGAATCCTTTTTCAAGTATTTGTAGCAAATGCTTTTTCTTCACTGTAACTTCAGGATCAAAAACATAAAAAAGGCATTCCAGCATCTTTCGATAGCTCCTTAAGAATAATTGAGACAAAAAAAGTTTTAGAATTGATTTTAAAAAAGCTTAGCCATAGATAAGACGACCATATGCCCTGTCCAGGATGTTTCCCATTTACGTTGGATGTTCCAGAGTCACTATTAAACTTCCACTCTCCCTAAGGCTCAAAAAGAGTTCCAGTGTGGTTAAACTATGAGGTCATCCTTGTCAAGGAAGATGCATGAAAAGGAACTATTTACTAACAAGGATATTTTCAATATTGTAAACTTCTAAAACAGACAGACTTTTTTACAAACTAAAATCAGACTGTTGTAAAAATGTTCCTTATCGAAGTTAACATCTTACTCTGAATCATGCATATCTTCATTGTCCAAAAACTTTTGGAATTTCTCTTCAAATTTTAGTCTCAGAATACGGTTGTTAACTTTGATGACACGTTTTACTTTTACTCCTGTAATGCCGTATGTTCTGAAGTCCCATGTACAAAAACGTGATAGAATTAATTCATAGCAGGAGTTAAACCTATGTGGGAACACATATACATAGAAATATACATAGAATATATACAAAGAAAATAAGATTTTCCTTAAAATGTTGAGAACACAAAGTTACATATGAAAAAAGTAATAGCTCGTATTTTATGTTTTTCACTAAAGATACACTGTCATACAGTATAACTCTACTTTGATTTTTATTCAGTCAATGAAAGAGAAGCTAAAGTTTGAAATATAAAAATAATAGTTCATTTATTAATTATTATATATTTATTCTGACTAAAAGACATGGAGCAATCCTCCTTTATTGAAACACATTCTTTTTTTGGCTTCCACAAAACTATATGCTTCTGGCTTTTATCTTATTGGCTGCTCCTTCATGGTTTTCTTTGCTGCTTCTTTTTCCTCTGACAGACTTCTAAATGTTGGACTGCCCCAGGAATCAGTCTTTGCCTGTCTCTCCTCTTGTTTTCATAAACTCTATCCCTAGGTGATTACACTAATAAATTCCAACATTTTATTTTCAGGCTTTATCTTTACCCTACTTAGCTGGATATACACACACTTGAATAGCCAACTACCTGCTTGATACATTCACTTGCATATGTAATAGGCCTCTCAAACTTAACTCATCCAACACACCTGCTCCTAAACCTGCTCCTCCTGAGTGTCTTCCACCTCAGTATACGGTACCACCATCTAAATGGTAGCTTAGGTTAAACTCCCAGGAATAAAACTTGCCTTCTCTCTTCCTCACCAATATCCAGTTCTTTAGCAAGCATGTTTGGCTCTACATCTAAAATACATCCTGAATATGACCCTATTTCATTAATCACCACTGCTATTACTCCAGGCAAAATCACCATCATCTCTCAGTTGGTCTGTTGCAATAACTTCACAACTAGGGATACAGAAGTGAAAGAGGCAGGGTCCCTGCTCTCATGGACCCTATATTCCGAGGGAGTTGGATAAAAAATAAACAAGACGTAAATAAAATCTAAACTGATAAGTGCTCTGAAGAAAGAGAGGCCTGGGGTATGGAATGGAGTGGGGACTGCTTAAGATAAGTCTTGGTAAGACCTTTCAAAGAAGGTATTTGAGCTAAGAACTGAAGGTTGATGTAGGCATCTACTATGTGAAGAGCTCAAGAGAATGTTCTTAAGTGCTTATTTGCTCTCTGCTGCCCTCGCCTGGCCATGTTCACAATAACTCTCGTCCTGTCTTACAGTAGCACAGAATTTAGATTAATGTGAGATTTAAGGGTGGTGGGGTCAACTGTATGGTGGCAGATGGAAAGTAAATGGTGAGCAAGCTGTGGTGTATACAAAAGTAGAAATAAAATGTACACATGAAACATATAGTGTTATAAACCAATGTTACCTCAATGAAAAAATAAGTAAAAAAATAAAAATAAATTTGAAAAAAATGGATCAATTTGAAAAGGAAGTAAAGTGCTCCTATATGGGATACATCTGCCTTTAAATGAGATGACTGGTCCTAACTGGGATAATCTACCAGGGCCTGAGCATAGGTGTGGGCTAAGATCACAGAGGTGAGCTTCCTGATGAAGACTAACATCTGAACTCCTAATGTAGAGCATTTGCCTTTCTCACTAGCAAAGACTCAACCAGGATACTAAGAGCTGCCCAGTTACTACTCCTCCCCTAGAACTGAAAAGTGAACTGCCAAAACCAAACTAAGCCCAGGAGCTCACAGTCAGTAGAAGAGACAGATAGAGATAGTGTTGCAATGCAGGATAGTGTTGCTAACTAGTTGAGGTTCGCTGAACAACCAGATCATCACATGGAGTGGGAAACCTACAGTCTCACATATAGAGGGACCATCCTCTGAGCCTAAATCAGTCCAGGTCACCCCTAAATAACATCCTGGAACCACTGAAGCTCTCATTATTACTTGCACTCTAATTATTGTTGTTATTCTTGCACTCTGATAGAAACTAGTTCCGTAGGCATTTTATGTAGATAAGGTTCTGCTATATAATAACAAAGAAGTATCAAGAACTGCCCTTGAGGGTAATCAAGAATACACATGGTAATCAAGAACAGATGCAAGAGATGAAATGGACAATTCCTAGCTTCTCGCCTGGTCTCCCAGGAGGGGCACAGGAAACTCCAAGTAGTGTGATCCTTCATAGAGCTCTTCTTTGTCTGGGATTTGCTTTATCTTTCCTTCTCTGCTCTAGATTCAGAATCTAGGGCTATATCCAGCCCAGAAACAAACAGTATAAACACACATAAAATTAATACTTGACCATAAACTTCTAAATTATATTCTGCTCTTGGGCTAAGGGCAATATGGTAAAGAGCAAAGAAAATACTATCAGGATGTTTTCAAGGTTAGCTTATGGCAATGGTGTAAACAGAAATGTACAGGTGGCAAAAGTAGGTAACTGCCAGTTTTCAGTGGGTGAATATTCTATATGGAAAGTGTTTTGAAAATAAGACATTTTAAGATTTTTTAAGTTGATATTTGGTTGATAAACCCAAGCACTTAAAATTAGTTTAAACTAATTTTAACTATAACTAAATTTCAAACAGATTTACCAGTCATCAGATCGAGTGCCTTCTTCAAAGTGGATATTTCCCACAGTCTCCAACTCAATTAACAAAAGTGGGATCAATAAACCATGACTTTTCTTTTTTTGCTTTGCTTCAGTACGATAAGTTGCTTCAATTCTATTTCAAAAAAGAAATAAAGCTATTAAAATGATCTAAAAACCATAACATTAAAATTTATGATAATTTTCTCAAGCTGATGTTAAAAAATAAGGTTTTTGTCACTGGATAAAGAATGCTTCGTGCTAACAGTTAAACCAGGTGAAAGACATTCTAATTTTGGCAATTAAAATCACCTCAAATTTTGTTAACCTCAGAGTAAGTGAAGGTTAGAAGACTCTCCTGGCTTAATGGCTTCACCATTTATGGCTCTCAGATCTTAGACGTCATAACATTTTTATGCTGTAGTTTCTCAGTAAAATGGCAATATTGATAGTACCTATACCTGAATAGGTTTTTCTGAGGATCATATGCAAAATATTTGTAAAGCTCTTAGCATAGAGTTTGGCACAGAGTAAGAATTCAATAAATGTTAGTTATTATTTAGCTAGTATTATTATAGGACAAACTAACTTATCCACTTAATGCCCTAGTATACATATATGAAAATTCACAGTACTTACTAAGTCTTCTTGCTTTATATTTCTAGTTGATACTCAGCCTTAGTTTGTTTCTACATGATTCCAGACAACTGTCGTATGTGCTTTGTCCAGTCTCATCTATATCATGAGTGTCTGCACCAGTAGCAGTTAATGTTAAAAAAACTAATGGTTTTAGTTTGCAGACACTAGAGTAATGATGTGACACAGCCACTCAGGGGAAATTCATTGTTCCTAGTTAAGTACTGCCTCTGAAAAAAACTGTATACTATCTTTGAACCAATAATGCTAATCTCTACAAAAAACTAGACTGGAAACACATTTCATGTTTTACTTCATACTATAATTCTTTCCATTCCTGAAGAAGGGAACTGAGCCAATTAAAAGCCCAGAACATTCTATTCCCTCATGTTTCAAATTTGAACAACTAGACAGATAATTCATTAAACATACTCATCTAGTTTTTTGTTCCAGAATGTTATCCTTTCATTCAAGGCATTTAATTTGGTCGCTATCTTCTGTTGAAGGCTTGGTTCTTCTGTGGCAGTTTCATAGTTCCTTGATTTTTCAAGCTCAGTTACTTTATTGTTATTGGATCTATCATTCTGCCCTTTGCCAGATCCTTTGAGTTCAGTTAGTTCCCGTTCCAGCTGTTGAAATCAGTGTTCCAGAGAGCAAAATCTTTTAGTGAAGTCTATTAAATATTTAGTTAATTTTAATTAACAAAGTAGAAGTACAGATAATAAATAAGCCAAACTTCATAAAAAAAACATTGCAAGCATGTTATTATAATTTAGGTACAAGTTCGGTCAGCCAATTTCTCTTGATCAAGTGAAAGACAATATTAAATACTTCAAACACGGCAGTTCTCTTAATTGAAAATGAGAAAAGCAAAGAAAGAAATTTTTAAATATTATTGATGAGTTTGCTTCTACTAAAGTCAAAGTAAAATGAGTAGAATGCTGGTTTTGGTATAGAGAAAATATTTAAACTTGAAACAATCTGAATTCTATTCCTCCTACTTTTCAATTTTCCAGTATTTTTTCAGCTACTTTGGTATTCTGGAAGAAAGTTAACATAAAAATACACAAAAACATGGGTATGGGGCTGCACATTTTTCCTTTTGCCTCAGTCTTCTATATAGCTCAGCACAGCAATGTCTTTATTTAAAATTTTAGTATTTTGGGGGGTGAGTTTGGCTTATAATGGACTCTTTTTTGCATTCATTTGTATTTTTAAGAAGTATTTGTTAAATATATGATTTATCTTGATTATGGAGGTTTGGGGCCCTCTCTTAGATTTTGGGCCCAGGTGAGTCCCTCATTTGCCCCACCCTAGTCCCAGGCTTGTAGGATTTCAAGATAAATTGTACTGTACACAGAATTGTATATAAATAGAAATTTGCTAGGTATCTGTACTCCCTTCTCTATAATGGCTAATTCTAGCTGTTAAAAAACTAAGTAAGCATATTTTATAAAATGTCTATAGTTTGTATAATCTATAGCTATTACTTTTCACATTAACCTATAGCTATTATTTTTCATACATTAATATATCCATTTGCCAGTGAAAATGGCAGATACAAGATGATTTCACATACTGGCTCTCCTGTGATTTTTATTCAAATACATAATTTAAGTTGGGTTAATATTTTAATTTTAATATCTTTCTGATTATGATATGAATTTAAACTCTGTTCATTTTAGAAAGAGTATTAAATATATTTAAAAGGTGAGTTTTAATGAATAATTCTTCCTCTCTTCTTAAACATTTAGGTAGTTTCCAACTTTTTGTTGTTATTAAAGTGCAGTGATGAATATCCTTATAAATATTTACCCAAATCTTTAGAATAGAGTGCTAGAAGTAGATTTACTGGGTCAGAGGCTTTGAGCATTTTTTGACTGTTTGATAATACACATCACCCAAACTACACCTCCATCCCTGGTGCAATAGTGACACACCCATCTTCACCAGGCAGAGGACCATCATGTGTCGTGCTTGACAAATTTATAGGTGAAAATGTTTGCTTGTTGTCTTATTTCATATTCTGAAATTAATTATGAGATTGAGGTCTTCTTTCAAATGTTTATTAGTCAGTTTTTATTTTTTCTTTTGTAAAATGACAGTTTATTTTTTCCTCAGTTTTTCTATTTGGATATTTTCCTTTTGTCTTGTTTTATTTATGAGTACCTTTATACTAAAGATATCGTGGTTGTCCATCATGTTTGTTGAAAACAATTTTTTAGATTGTCACTTATTGTTTAATTAATAATACTTTTTAGTACAGAAGCATTTTACTTTTTTTCAATCAAATCTAAATTCTGTTCTTTGTTATTTCTAGTATTTATTTTTATTTGGCAGACTGAGACCAGTTAAATATATTAACCTATATATTCTTCAACTTTTTTATGTTTTCATTTTTGCATTTAATTCTTTTTTCCCTGCTGTATTTACTTTGGTAAAGTATAAACTAAGGATCCAATCCCCTACTACCAAGTAGTTTGACAATTTTTGGAACATCATTTTTTGAATAACCCATTATTTTCTCATAATTTTTTTTAATACAGTAAGTTCTTATATTTGCAAAGTTCTGTTTTGAGGTAATTAATCCTTCATTTTTCAGAGTCTACTTTTAGTAAGGGAAATCCACTTTATTCTAAATAAAAAAGCATATATAATATAACTACTAAAGTATAGCTTGTTATAAAGTTCCCATTTTTTTATACCTTAATAGTATTAGTAAGGGAATTTTTAGCACTTTAGACAAGAAAATGAATTTTGAGCACAGCCTGCTGGTATCTAATTGAAATGCAGTGAAATAAGTCTAACAGATCTCTGTAACTCTCCGAATCATTTTGAAATACACAGCATTTTAAATATTTTACAAATTAATTAAAATCCTATACCTTTTTTAAACTGCAGATTTCTTAGCACAGAATGAAGCTTAGTTAAGCACTTAGAATCAAAACATCTTCAGGGCAAATTTACTTGAAACTTAGTGTTAATAAAAATGTACATATAATATGTATGCATATATACATATATAAAATGTAAAAGATAATGGTATTTTATCTGCCAGTTTTCTTAAGATATGGCCATTGAAATTTTACAGTATTAAATCTTACATTTTTTTTCAAAAAGCTGAATAATTTTATTCGTTCTTCTGGCAACTTCTGTAATTTACATTTTCTCTCATTCAGTTTTTCAAGGTCTTCATTAAGATGCCTCTGAACAGTTTTTATACGCATATTGTAATACATTATTTTCTTCATTGCTGTGGTCTAAAAGTGAGGAAAAAACCAAAAGATTAGCTGAAACAAAAAAAAATTATAAGTGATTATTAGTGGTTCTATATGAGTGTGATATGTTCTATGTAACCATTTAAAATTTTGCATGCTTGGTTACTAATAATGATCGTAGTTGAAATGATAATAGCTACACAGAATTCTCTATTTAAATTTAATAAGCAAAATATAAAGTTTCAAAGATTTTCTTTGTGGATAATATTTTAAGTGTGAGGCATATTTACATTTACTTTCAGGATGCCAATATCGAGAGACTATAGACAGAATTCAATTTACAGAATAGAGTCATTTAGCTAATGCAGCAGTACTACTAAGACAAATATATTATTCTTATTTGATTAATTTAGGGGAAAATAAATTTAAGAGAATTAAAAGCAAATGTAACATTATTCAATTCATTTTTTTAAAAGCATGGCTAAGAAATAGGATTTCACGGTTTGGTTTTTTTTCAAATCTATGAAAGGATGCTCTAAATGAACTTGTAAATTGAGCAAATTACTAAACTATAATCTAATTGAGTTATATTGAATTCCTTAATATCAAGGGATCATGCAGTTATTAATGTTTATCATGATAAATTGATTAAATCCATCATCAAGAAATACCCCAGGTAAATGGTGCTCAGGAGCTACATTAGTCAAAAAGAACTAGCTGAGAAGATAATAAACAAATCAGATGCATATTAAAATGTGACCTAGTTTTAACTGTTTACTTGAAATAATGAAGGCATTTCTTTTTACCAGGAAATTTGTACCTCAAATAAGTTGGAAGGCTTGTACATTCTTATGTGATTTATTTAGTAGAGAGTGGATAAGTCATGATCCCAACAGAATTATTTGGCATAAAAGATGGAGTGGAAACAAATATATGGCATGATGAACAGGCAAAAGAAATTTCCTTTCCCACACATATTATGAAATTCTGAAACTGAAATCACTAAACTCTTCTGCAAAAAATAAGACATTCATAACATAGAACAGTTAGGGGAAAAAAGCTGTTTTAGGGTGATGATTAATGGATAAAAACTACTGATCAGGAAGAGATTATTTCTGAGGTGCAACTGAGAAGAAAAAACTGTAAAAAGGAAATGGCAAATGGTGTTTCTTGATTTTTTTTTTTTTTTTTTTTTTTTTTTGCCTAAAGTAGCAAGTAAAATCAGGGCCTATGTACCCAAGGGACATACTTCCACATCCACACCATTCCCCTGGTGATTCATCCAGTCTTTGGCTTGGTATCATTCTTCTGCTTTCAATTCCCATATTTACATTTCCAACCCAGGCAACTCTCTTAAACAGCAGACTCATATATCCAACTTAAATGTTCAAAAGACTGTTCAAACTTTTTATGCTTAAATTAAACTGTGATTCTTCCTTCTAAACATACTCCCATTCTATTCCTCATCTCATCAAATAGCAACTCCTTCCCTTGTTTAGTTGCTTGGGCCAATAACTTGGAATTAATCTTTACTTTTTCCCTCTGCACTTCAAATCCAGTCTATCAACAAATCCAGATGGGTTCCACCTTTTAACTACTACCAGAATCTGATTACTTTTTACTTCCTTTATAAAATCCTGTATCAAACATCAACATCTCTCATCCAAGTTATTGGGATCTAACTGGTCTCTTTGCTTTCACCTTTTCCCTTTAATCCTCTATTCCTAATCCACTCTCCAAAAGGATCCCCTTAAAACATGTCATCTTATCCTTCCTCCACTCAGAATTGTCCAGTGGCCTCATATCACTCAACGTAAAAGACAAAATTCTTACAACATTCTGCAGTCTCACACGACCTGCCCCACCACCACCCCCGGTCTTCATCTCTACTTTCTCTCCCCTTCACTTACTCAGCTTGCTCAGCTCTGGCCACACTAGCCTCCTCGTTGTTCTTCACATATGAGAGGCATGCTCCTGCTCAAGGTCTTTGTACTTGCAGATCCCTGAAAAGCTTGCTCCCTTAACTCCTTCAGGTCCCTGCTCAAATATTGCCTTAGTAAATCCTTTCCCAACAATTCTATATAGAAGAGCCAACAGCCCTTCCTCTGCCCCTACCAACAATCTTGTTTCCTTCACCTTTGTTTTATTTGTCTCCATTGCATTTATCACTGACATACTAGTTGTTTACATAATTTAGTTGCTTATTATCTGTCTTCTCCCACTAGAATGTAAACTCCAAGGAAGCAGGGGTTTTATCTGTTTTGGTCACTCTATTTCCAGTGCCTTGAACTGTGTACCTGGAATGTAACAAGCATTAAGTATTCGTTAGGTAAATTAATCAACCAAGTTATTTAGGGAAGCACATTCACCCTGCTCACCTTTTCAGAAAGTGCCTGATGAAAAACTACAGAGATGATAATGGAAATTTCAAAACTATAGTTGTCACAGCAAAGTTTTGCTGTTATTTTTGACTTACATTGTTAGGAAAGACATCCCTCCCCGACCCTCAGTGACTCTGAACATCTGCTAGTAGATACGAACTCCAGCCCTTTGCTCAATACTGCAAGACAGTTCACTTCTTAGATTGGGGTGGGAGAGGGGATAATCTCAGTTTGAAAAAAAGAGAGAGAATGGAACTTGAGAATAAATCTTCAGGCTAGCAAGAAAAAAGAAATAAGATAGATAGATGAAGACATCCTTTATCTAGGTTGAAATGATGAATGAGCCACAAGGAAAGGACACTTACTGAATGGAGAGATAGAAATACAATGTGGAAAGAATATTAATAAACATAGTGAATTCCTATGCATTCTATTCCCAAATTATAAAGCCTTTGATACCATGTCAAAGTAGGCCCCTTACTGGGAGGTTTACCATCAGTGGCAGCCCAGAAATAGCTCTCTTTAAAATTTCGAAGATCTTCAAGATCTTGGCAGTGTGGTACCACTTATACTTACAGAAAACCCCAAACCATCTTTAGTTAGATTAAAATCTACTGTATCCTGGCATACAACCATCAACCATGCATTTTTTCTAATTTTGATAAATAATATTCTAAATGAGAGGAGGTTACTTGTTTCACTTCTACTCTACTTAGGCTTTTTAAATTTTTGTATATATAGCACTAATTTATTCTTAACAGTGATGATAATTTTTCAGATTTCCTTCTTTAAGTTTTATGTAAATTATAAATAATGTTTCTCTATGATTTCCCCTTCCAGTAGTCATCAAAATTGAGATTCTAGCACCAATGTTATTATTTTGTATGTATTTATATGAAATATCCAGCTCACTGGGGCAAAAGGAGAATTGGTGACAAGACCGACAAGATAATACTACCTCCCATATGTTGACATAGCCAGAAAGAAGCGGTTAATTAAACTTAAGTCACAGATAATTGATTATAGATGCACTTACATCTGCCAGTTCCTTGATTTGCTTTGCTGACACATCAAACGTGTCAAGTCTTTGAAGGCAAGGCAAATGATATAATACATGTGTGGAATAATTACACAGCAGGCAAACTGGATTGGTTTTATACTGAGGATCATTGAGACATAAATCCTTTAAGTGACGCAGCCTGGTTAAGTTAGTGAGGTCCTAAAACAACAGCAACAATAACGGTCAATTAACTAAATGTAACTGTCCATTTCTCAAGGAGGCATTTGCACTCTTAAGATCACCCATAATTTAATGCAGTGCTTTTGAATTATGTGCTTTAATACGTTAAAGTGATTTAGATGCATAAAATGTTATTCCCTAGTGAAAAAAGATGCTAAGTACATAAAAAAAATGGATCAACAATAATTAAACAGCAGACTCTATGTAACTATGCATTTTAAATATAAAAGGCCAAAGAATATTTACTAAGTCAGGTATTCCACATGAAACCTTGGAGCCCATTTACTCGTTAAGACACCACTTCCTCCCTGCCCAGCGCCTTTGCCAACACGTGCCCCTCTAGGCCTCCCACATCCTTCACCACCATTCCCACCATTCCCCACGCTGACCACCTAGGAACTCTGCTCACTGTTTACCTCAGCCTCCAGACCTGGTCTTCTCACCAAACGCTATGAGACCTCTGTTCTATTATAATTACCACTGAACTCCTGATTTTTAAGTTTTTTGCTTGAGTTTGCTTTTTTCTGTAAATGCCCTTTCTTCCTATTAAGGGCACCTGAAACCTAGCTTTCTCCTGAGAGCCTTATTTTCCTCACAGCCTCTAGAGGGGTAGGGGTTGATAATGTACTTCCAGGCCTATGTTCCTCCTTAACATCTTCTATCTTGAAGTTTAAGTCACTGTCTCTACCTTCCTTTATTTGGCATCTTGCCCTTACTTAACTCTTCAGTCTTGTCTCTTCTATTTAAACCCTGACATTTTATGTTTTAGCCATACTGAACAACTTGAAGTTTCAGAATGTGCCAGACCCTATTTATCTTTAGACCTTCACTCATGCTGCTGCCTTTGAGTGTATTGAACTTCAACCCAGTTTTACGTCTTAATTTGTCAAGGCTGAACCTACGTATCATCTTCTCTTGAGAGCCTTGTTTCATCCCCCAAACTTGGGGTAGATGCTCCTCCTATGGAACACTCTTAGCCAATAGGCTTAACTTTGTTACAGACTTTATCACATCCTATTGTCAGTTATCCACAAGTCTATAAGCCAAGGATCTATAAAGGCTTTGGCCCTGAGTCTACAAGCGAAGAATGGTGGTTGCATTTTTAAAGTGTTGGAAAAAATAAATACATTAGAAGGTACAACAAAGGCCATACATATCCCACAAAGCCTAAAATATTTTCTATTGGACCTTTTATAGAAAACATCTGCCAATTCCTGAGATAAACTCTTTGAGAGCAGGGTGTGTGTCCTGTTTAACATTGTATTCCCAGCACTCAGCATTTAGAACACAGCAGGCACTAAATAAATAATGTAAATTGAATTGAATGTTTATTATTTTCTACCAACCTTAAAGACATGCTCACATCTTTCTCAATAATAGTATTACTAGGGTGGTACATGGGGTAAGAGGGTTTTACGGTGGAGTTGGGCCTAAATGAATGCAATGCCAGTTAGGAGACTCAAAATTAGAATTAAGGGAAATCCAAAGCAAGAACCAGGAGGCATTAGTTCTGAAGATAAAGTACAAACAGAATGGGGAAGCAAGTAGCAAAGTCAGGCTGCTAGAGTCAAGAGTAGGACAAGGTCAGGTGGATAATGTGTGTCCAAACTCTCTCTGGACAAGTGAGAACTTAGCTCACTGGCTGGACCTGAGGTGAGGGCTGGGCCCATGGCGGAAATGGAACTAAAGCAGAGTTGCTCTGAAAAGGAGATTTCCGGATAGAGTTGTGCGGAGAATTATTTGGTCCAATTCTGCAGAGCAAGGAAGATAATCCTGTTCTGAAGAGTAAAGATACTGTTTGATTTCTGGGTGACTGTGTTACATTGGACCATCAGTCTGGGCTATGGTGGGAGTGAACTTTGAAGTCTTACATAGGAATCCTTCACCTGTACTCAAAAGTCAGGTGATGTTGGAATCTATGAAAGTACAACATCTCACTGAAAGTTAGTTGGTGGTACCTAGGTTGTAAAGAAAGTGGCATAGAGGTTTTTTGGGTTTTTTTTTTTTATCACCACCAGGATAGTATCTTTTTAGGATGACTATACAGGTTAGATATAAAAATTCAGAATAATAATGTTTCAGGAACATTCCTAATATGAGAATAGTAAAAGCTGCTGTAAACCATGTTCAAGGTTTTTATGATAAGTAAGCATCATTATTAGAGCCTTTGTAATTTTATGCTGTACAATGAATCTTCAAAATAGTCCTATTTTTAAACCTATTTTTTAAAATAAGAGGACTGAAATAGTTTAACATAATTAAAGTGACAGTAGTAATAATAAAATAGCATATCTACTGAGTACTTATTGTGTGTTAGTCATTAATCTAAGAGATTTATATTATACTTTCACTTCAACTTCACGTTACCATTGTATTATGCTGCCTCTGGTTTGTGGCAGGGCTAGAAGTGACAGGTCTTCCTGCCTGTGCAGCCTCTGCTCTTGACCACCACAAGGCTGCCATGGCTGGCCAGGACGACATAAACTTCTGTAAGGCTTCTAGGAAGGCTGATACCTTATCCTCCCAGCACTCTGCACTTAGCCTCTTCAGCCTCAACTCATGATTCTTTTCCTCACACTGTTCCAGCGACAGAGGATTTCTAGTTTTGTTTTTTAACTTGCCATGCTCTTTCCACCACTTAGGTCCTTCACACCTTTGGTGGAATTTTCTTTCCCTAGGCAACGCCTGCTCATGTCTCACATGTTACCTTAAATATTACTTCCCACAACATTTCGAATTTAATCTTTCATAGCTCCCTATGAGCTCTTCTGCTGATGTTATTCAGATAAACCCCTTGATTTCTTACCTCCATGCCTTTGTGCATATTGTTCTTCTCAAGTTGGAATGCATACTTCCCACTGCATTGCAGAAGATCCTCCCTACAATGCCTGTTGAAATTCTGTCAACCCTTCATTATTCACATCAAATATTTCCTTTTGAATTTGACCAATAAAATTAAATTTTGTTTAAATTTCTTTTTAAGGTGCTTATAACAACATTCTGCCTCATTCTGTAGCTTTTTAATGTCATATTCCTCTCTGAGTAAAAGAATGCCTATTTTAATATTGATCAATTCAAAATTATTTCTATAGTAAATTTACTCACCTTTCTTCAGTATTGTCTAAAGCAAGTGTTTGAATAGGCACCTTCAGTCTGATACTGTTAAAATTATGACTGTTATATGTTTCCACTCACATTATATGCCATAAACATTAAGTCTTCTTATTTGTTTTTTCCTCTCTCATTTATGTGCTTGACAAATGTTTATTGAGATTTATTACAAGTCAAGTACTGCTTTGAGCATTGTGGATATAGCAGAGAACAAAACAGGCCAAAAAATTCCTATCCTCATGGAGCTTGTACTCTAGTAAGAGTTGCGGATAAGTGCCAAGAGTAAACATACAACAGGGGAAGAGTGATGGGAATGCTTCAGGTTGGGGAGGGTAGTAGGGGTTGTTGCTGTTTTAGCTAAGTCAGGCAGAAAGGCATCACTAAGAACATATAATTTGAATAAAGTCCTTAAAGAAATGAGATGACCGATGAAGATAAATGGAGGAGGAATATTCCAGAAAGGGTCCTAAGGTGAGTGTGCTAGATATATTCAAGGAACAGTGAGGAGACCAGAGGGCTGGAATGAAGCAAACAAAGGGAAGGGTGGTAGAAGCTGTGGCCAGAGATACAGTGGGGAGACTAGATTATATAGAGTCTAGTGGGCCATTATAAGAATTGGCTTTTACTCTGAAGGAGATGAGAAGCCAAGGTAGGGTTTTGAACAGAAGAGTGATTTTGGACGTATTTTTAAAGGAGTGGGCTGCTATGTGGAGAACAGACTGAGGGTAGTAAGAGGGTAAACACAGGGAGAACTGTTAGGAGGCACCCCCCCCCCCAGTAATGCAGATAAGAGACGATGGTGTCTTGAACCGCTGGTAGTGATGCATGTGGCAAAAACTGGTCAGACTGGACATATTCTGAAGGTAGAACCAATAGAATTTGATGACAGATTGTATATGGAATATGAATAAATAAGGGGAGTTGAAAATGACTAAGGATTTTGGCTCAAGTTATTAGAACAGATATGCCATTTAGAGAGGTGGAGAAGGATACAGGAGGTGGAGGTTCAGTGGAGGGGAAAGTCTGAGTTAGGACAGGAGATGTCTATGGTTCTGGGTATTTGTTAGGGAAAGCAGAGAACCTTTAGGAGTAATAGTGGGTAAAAGGTAATTAAAGTTATAAGACAATGAGATTAGAGAATGAATGCAGATAGAAATGAGAAGAGATCTCAGACTAACTTGGGGCAATCCATGTTTTAGATGCTAGGAGAGGGTGAAAAAAACAGAAAACTAAAGAGGTGTAGCAGAAGGATTGGAGAAAAACTAAGAGACAGTGGTGTCCTAAAAGCCAAGTAAATAGTTATTTGCTTTTTAATTAATTGAAGTATTGTCAGTTAATTGTGTCTATTTCTGGTATACAGGATAATGTCCCAGTCATGCATGTACATACATATATTCATTTTCATTAAAAGTTATTAAAAGATATGGAATATAGTTCCCTGTGCTATGCAGAAGAAACTCATTTTTTCATCTATTTTTGTATATAGTGGTTAACATTTTGCAAATCTCATTGGTTTTAATAGTGTCAGATCATTAGAGCCAATTTAGTCAGCTGACTCTAAAATTTCCAGGAGTACTGAGTAGTCCAAAACAATTAAATTATTCTTTAAATGGGAACTGTTTAGTTCAATTTGGTAATAAGATGATTCATGATCCAGGTAGGTAAATAAAAATGAATTATTCCACTTAAACATACCTTGAAAGAACATATTTGGTTACCAGAAAGGTTTAATCTTTCCAGTTGTTCATTGGGATCAAGACATCGACCTTTAATTTAAAAAAACAAGATGAGAAAAAAATTAAATTTCTTGTTTTACCTCCTGTTCATATCCTGTCATATTCCTGAGTTGTATATGGCCATCTTTTCTTGCACATAAAGAAGACTAACAGTAACATTGTATAGTTAGTAACTACTGAATAATGGATAATATTTTATATACTATAATTAGAAATGCTTTGAAAGATATCATACAAAAAGTCTTAAAGAAATCTAAGGCTGTACTTTTCAAACTGACAAAGAATTACCATAGCATTATCTCCTATCCCAAATGAAATTGTACATACCAATGCTGTTTATTTGATTTCCAGCAAGGTTGAGATCACGTAGATTCTTCAAAGTTTGCAAGCCCTAAAAATTTAGACAATATAATTTAGAAGAAATCATCAAAATCTATATTTATAAATAATATGAGGAATCTGGTTAGTTTTCTGGGTGTTCCGAGCACATGGTGCTGTGTACTTCACAAGCATAGTTGTAAGGGGTTGCCTCAATGAAGCCGTTTTTGTTTCTCTGGAACCTGGAGAGAATTATTGAAGGAGAGAACAGAGAGGGGAGCATAGAGGAAAAGAGGAGGAGGAGTAAGAATGCATCACACAGAGTGTGTTTATAGTCTTAGGCAAGGTACATACAAAACTTCCCCAAACCTCTTTTTTTTTTTTTAAACTTCAAGGAAGAAATAACACCTTACCTCTCAGACTTGGTGGGAAGAGAAAAGCAAATGATGTTACAAAGTTTTCTACACATTAAAATATGCTACATCTGCATTAGTTCTTCTTAACAATAATTAAACTAGTCATGAATATTTCTTAGCCATTGTGGTCAAACTCCACAGGAGTAACTGACTTTACATATAAATCATTGAAATTATCTCACCTTAATATTTTTAAATTATTATTTTAAAAATATTTTATTGAGATACAGTTGATTTACAATATTATATTAGTTTCAGGTATACAACATAGTGATTCAAAAATTTTATAGATTACTGTGCATTTATAGTTATAATAAAGTACTGGCTATATTCCCTGTGCTGTAAAATATATCCTTATAGCTTATTTTATACTTAGTAGTTTGCACCTCTTTTTTTTTTTAATTGAAATATAACTGAATTACAATACTGTTAGCAAAATGTTTCCTTACCTCAATATTTTCAATTGTATTATGGTTCAGCCAAAGAACCTCCAATCTGAATAATTTCTCTAAATTTTCTATTTTGGAAATTTTATTATAATATAGATACAATTTTTCTAAATTTCTGCATTCTTGAAGACCTCCAATTTTCTGCAAAAAAAAAAAGAGGAGACTAAATAGTATTAACTTATGTTCTGCCATTATTTTTTCAATAAAGTAGATTTTAAGTACATTTTATTTTAAAAATCATATTTTCGGAGTAGATTGCAAAATCAAGACCCAGTATAATGAACTAAAATTCTTTAAAGAAAAAAACATATAATCCTTCCACCTGAGTATAAAATTTTTCAATTTTCATATTTTCTTTAAATTTTAATCAATTCTATACTTATTTTTATATGGTTATAATACTAATAGTTGTATAATTTTGTGAGATTTTTTAAACATAAGGCCATCTAAAATGTTTTCATAATCTTTCAAATTGTGATATTAAATAATCACAAAATATTTCATGAAGTTTATAATAATTTTCTTCAAAATAACCCTATGTGTAACATATTTATATTTCAAATTTTTGACTACTATAAGTAATAGTGCAACAAATAACTTTTTGCATAAAGTTGTTTTCTGCTATTGAATTACCTCTCTAGGATAAAATCTTAGACTAGAGATTTCTGAGTCAAAAGGGATGTATCTTTTTTTGGCTTTTGATACATTTTGCAATATTTTTTTCAATACAGATGTTATAATTTTCACATAACCAATACTGTCAAAGTGAAGCAGTTTCACTACTAAGTAATACTGGGTATTATTTGATCTGATTTGATTACTAAATAGTAGAATGTGTCTATGTTTTGGTTTCTTATTTCTATTTTATCCTTTGTATAAATCTGTTTTTATATTTTGTCCATTTGTCTGCTTTGCTTTTCTTTTACTGGGTAAAAGTTTTTTTGCAGTTCATCATGTATGAATTCATCTGTTTTGATCCATGCCTCATGCATATATTTCAATGAATTATTTTTCCAAAGCCAAAGAATTCAGTGTAAATACTTCAAGTAAAGTTATGTTTAGACTTACCTCTATACAGCATTCAGCAATCCAGAGTTCTTTAAGCCGTAAACAAGTTTCTAGTCCTGAAATTTCTTTTATGTCTTGAGCAACAATTGTGAGACTTGTTAAATTAGGAAATAGTGATAATCCAACTATACGAGGATACCCTGAGAAAAACATTTCCAGTTTTGAAGTATCTGATCCTTCTTGTCCAACCATCTCATAAGATAAACCATTGCATAAACACTGTTTTCAAAAAAGAAACTGGGTTATTATCTATTTAAAATAATCAGAAGTTATTTTTGCCATTAGAAATTACAAACTCTCAGTTGCACTGAGAACATTTTTGACTCTCACAAGAAGAAAAGTTGTGCCATATATAAGATTTTTCTCTATTTCCAAAGGTCATGGGTAGAAAAAAATCTAGGAAAGCTCCAGAAAGAAGTGTAAAAATGTTCCATTTAATATTCGTACAAATGTAGTTGAAAGAAATTTGGCTTTGACTCACCAGTTCTTTAATTATTTCTTCTTGGTTTAGGTTTTCACATTCAATCATCTTTCATTAAAAATAAAGGTTACAATAATATATCTGTTAAGGAAAATGAAAAGTTGAAATAAAGTAAATACTAGAATTATGCCTTGTCATTGAAAGGGACCTAAAAGCTACTTAGGTGGAACCACTCACTTGTGGCTTAAAATTTTCCAACAGTACATTACCAAGTATATTTGGACCTGAAGACAGACATACTATTCCATCTCTGAAGGTTTCTGCTGGAAAGTTATTTTTCTTCTGAATTTAATTCTGTCTCTCCATAACTCCTCCCGCTTCATTGTCATTCTACTTCTTGGGTTCAAATAAAACAAGTATAATTTTTCTTCTACACTATAAGCTTTTAATACTTGAAGAATATAATCATCTGTCTACCCCTTTACCTTGCTCCCAGTTCATGTCTTTTAATTCTCTCACTAGAGATCCCTGTTTCCATCCCTTGAACCGGCTCCAGGTTATTCTTCCTGTTACACTGTGGTGTCCAAAACTGAACACAGTTCTCTGCATGTAGTTAGTAGAGAAAAGAATTCTCAGGGCTTATGGACATACAGGCATGGTAATAAATGTTTATTAAAATGCATTAGCCAAATTATTCATTTTAGATATGAACTACTTAATACTTAAATTACTTCAATAAAATTTAACCTGATTTTTCGTAATTTTTAATGTATCAATATATTATTCCATACACACACTATTTAAAAAATACAGGAATCTTGCTTTAATATGAGGACATGACAAAGCAAGATGGAGAAATTGTGTATGTTTGTTTATTGTGATCCCACTTTTTAGAATAACAACTCCCTCACAGATATGTGTGTGCATATGTGTGTGTATAGATATAGATAAAGACATTGATATGTGAATGTGTGTATGACTATGTACATATAAGGAGAAAATATGTTAGGATACATACTAAGTTGTTAACATGAGTTACCTTGGATACAGGTGAAAACTTGTGATTATGATAGGCATGAGAGATTGGATGGGGATGGATCTGGGAAAAATGGGGAAAACAAACCCTATACTTAAAAAATGCTTAGTATTGTAAAATATGAATATATAACCATTTACTTATTCATTCTACTGCTCTAAGTAGACATTTGGACTGTCTCCAGTTTGGAGCCAAACAGTGGTCCCCTGGTTATTTTTATCATGCAGGACATAAGTACACATTTCTTTTGGGTTTATACCTACGAGTGGAATAAGAAAGAAATGATTGTTGTATACAATGTGGATGATTCTCACAAACACAAGGTTGCTCAAAGGAAAACACACACACAATGAATACATACTGCATGACTCCATTCATATAAAGTTTGAAAACTAATCTATGGTATTAAAAGTCAGGATAGTGATTACCTTTCAGGGCTAAGTGACTAGGAGGAGACAAAAGAGGGATTCGGGAGTGCTGATGAAGATATATTTTTTGATCTAGTTGCTTGTTAAAGTAATGCATTCACCTTGCAAGATAAAATTAGATATCTAAGATTTGTGTGATTTCTATAAATATGTTATACTTAAATGAAAATTTACTTAATGTTTTAAAAATACTTATATGCTCACTTTTATTCATTTATGCAAAATCATATACATGTGCAGGTGTACATATTAATTAACATTTTAAGGAAAAAAGATGGTGACTTGAGTCCATGTATTTATCTACCTTCTCTCCCCAAACATCACTAGAATGACTAGGGAACTATGAAAATAAGAAAGGGATGTGTAGCTGTGCTAGGGAAGGAGCGCAGATGGCCAGAGATGTTGAGAGACGTCTTTTGAATGAAGATGAAGCAGGTGGCATCAGACAGAGAAAAGCCCATCACTAGTACAAACCAGCCCAAAATTCAAGGTACCAGAGGAAGAAGTTTCACAAAACTCTCCTTAAAAAACTCCCAACCTCAGAGCAGCAGTGATTGGGAAGAAAGTGGCTGTGGGCCATCCACAGGGACCAAGTGAAAGGATTTTGAGATTTATATCAGGGTACTGCACACAGCCTGTACTTGTACTCAGGCTTTGTAAACTGGGGACATTGCCCACTCTGCTGAGGAAGGACCTCCGGCTAGCATCACAAAGAAAAATACAGCCAGAAAATTATCGTAATACACTGGAATCTCTGTTCATTACACTCATTCATTCATTTATGCATTGAGGGCCTAACATCCCCAGTTAAAGAATGACAGGTAGGGGAGAAAAGAGAAGACCTCTCTGATAAAGTGGCCTCTGGGCAAAGAACTGCAGGAAATGATGGAGTATGAGCTATGGGGAATCTGAGAGGAAAGCATCCAAGCAGGGGGAAGAGCAAATGCAAAAAAAAGAAAAATGTGTGAAAGTATACTTGGCATGTTTGTAGAATACCAAGGAAAATGAAGTATCTGGAGCACAGTGGAGGAAATGGAGAATAATAGGATGTGAGGTCAGAGAGGTACTGTGGGGTCGGATCACGTGCTAGCTTGTAGGCTCTTAGGAGGATTTTGGATTTCATTATGAGTAAGATGGAAAGCCATATGAGGATTTTTGAATGGGAGAGTAACAAGAGCTGTCTTAGGTTTTGAAAAGGATTGCCCTACCTACTCTGTTGAAAATAAACTGTAGGGGTTGGGAGCAGAAGCATGGAGATCAGTCAAGCGGCAGTTGTAATAACATGAGAGAGGGTTGTGGTTGGAGTGAGGATGGTGGGAAGTGGTTAGATGACGGATGTCTACTAAAGGTAGTACTGATTATTCCTTCCCTGCTTCCAATTGGCAACCATCTCTTTACCCCATTCTTGGACAATTTCCAGATATTACAGCATAGGAGTGGCCAGGAAAGGGAGCATTTAGTAAAGAACAACCTGAAGGAATTTAGGTACTCCATGGGGGCCTGTACAGAGAAGCAGGTTTCCCTCCTTTGGTTTACTCAGATGGCACCCCAGGTAAAGGAGGGCTGTGTAGCACCTCTTCTCATGAGAAGAGAAGCCCTTGCATTCTGGTTTAATGTCTGTGAGCATCAAAGGAAAGCCTGCCCACCACCACACAAGGGACCAAGCCTGACTTCAGCACCCTCAAAGTCACCAAAAGGCTATCCAAGCTTTCTAGTCTATGTCCAAGATATCTATTTCAGAAGACATTAACTGCTCCCTTCATCATTCACTAAATTATCATATATACTTGAGACTAATTTCAGATTTTCTAATCTGTGCTTTCTTTTAGCTTTATCTTTCCCTATGGTACTATCCTGTATTAATTACTGTGATTTATATTGTAAATTCCCACCTCATTTTCTTTTTTGGAAATTTCCTGGTATTCTTTCACATTTATTTTCTAAATAAGATGTAATTATTTTGCATTTGGTTTTTAAATTAATTTGGGATTTTGACTGAGATTTGATTGTAAAGATTAATTTGGGGAGAATTTCATCTTTACAGTATTGAGTCTTCCTCAAGAACAAGATATAGCTGTCCATTTATTCAAGAAGACTACTTTTTCTTGATAGAGAAATATGCATATTTGGGATGCTAACCTTTCTCTCACTTCACCTTATCTTCCCTTCACCAATGCCCTCAGTTAGGAAAAAACTTGTAATTCAGGAGTTTATTAGCAAAACAAAGTGTAACTTAAAACTCCTAAATTCTATAATTTGCATAACTATACCTGAATTATGAGGTTGTGCATAACTGCATCTGAATTATGGACCTTCCTGGTACTTGCAAGCCTTGGTATGCTTTCTCTACTCATAAGTGGACCCTCCCAGCATAAGCTCCTGATTCCATCAAGAGATGAGAGTCCTGATGCCCAGCTTGTACCCACTCCTGTGCACTTTGGGAAAGCTCTTTTCAGGGCCTTCCCATCTAAGAGAGTGCAGGTCTTCTCTAGTTCCTCCAGGAAACCAGTACAGGATATAAATGTGGGAGTCACAGCATCAGGACTATTCTAAACTTCCACCAATCTTTTCAAGTTCTCTCTCTCTCTCTCTCTCTCCTCTGTCTCCCCCCTTCCCTCTCTCTTTCTCTCTCAGCAGATGATCTTGCCCCCATCTTCACAGAGAACAGTGATGCCATCAGATACTCCTTAAATTCCCTTACCTTTTAAAATATACAGTTGACCCTTGAACAACATGGGTTTAAACTGCACAGTTTCACTTATATGCGGATATTTTTCAATAGTAAATACTACACTACTGCAGGGTCCGTGACTGGTTGAATCTGAAGATGCAGAACAACCAAGGGTAGGAGGACTGACTATAAGTTTTAGCCCCTTGTTGCTCAAGGGTTAACTGTATTTCTTTCCCTTCCTGACTCCTGTCATAGTAAAAGTATTCTTTCTCTTGTCCAAAATGAAGCCTCTTCAGTGTCTGTTAGAACATGGGTCTGTCAAATTTTTCTCCTTTTATTTATTCGAATCTTTCCTTCTCTAGGGTCTCTTTTCTCTCCATTATATGAATGCTAGGGTGCTACTATCTTAAAAAAAATGTTACCCTATCCTCCTGTATTCTATAAATAGCTGATTTTAGATCCCTTTACAGAAGAACTTCTAGACAGAATTCATTAGCACCATATTAGCACTAGTAAACATTAGCAAAGATAGGTAGTCATCAGCAACACTTCAATACTTCTACTCAATTCTTAACTCACTGCAATCTCAGCGGGGACACCTCAGGCCACTGCAGTTTCTTTTTTCAGGTCAACAATAATCTAATTGCCAAAGACACTGGACACATTTCAGCTCTCAACTTAAGTTGACCTTGACATGGAATTTGACAATGCTGGTGACTCTTTTAAGTTTTCTTCCTTGGTTTGACTTTTTCTCCTTGGCTTCTCTCTACTTGTTATTTCAAACCTACTTTTCTGATCAACAGTTTCCTTCTTGGTGAAGAATTACTAGTTTTCTCTTCCTCTTTTCTGTGCAACAATACAACTACCCACATAGAAAGCTCCATCTGAAGTGCCTCAAAGTCAGTATGTTAAAAACTGAATTCATTATATCTTCCAGCCAGCCTGCTTCTCCTAATGCATGTTTTCTCTTGGTAAATGACACCATCCTTGATCATCCAAGTAAGAAACTTAGGACTTAGGCTCAACCACTCTTCTACCCTTTCTCTCACTTTCACTCACTTATTAATCTTTCTGTGTATAACTCTTACATGTCTATCAACTTTTTCCCCTCCCCTCCATTCCAGTCACCTCTGCCTTGGTTCAGGCTCTCATGACTTCAACTTAACAGATACCTCCCCTATAGTCCCATTTCCTGCCAATTGATCCTCTACACTACTGTGACAGCCATCTCCTGAAAAGTAAATCCACACTCACTACTCCCCATGGAAGGTATTCATGGTCTCCAGACTCTAACTCTTGCCTACCTCTCAAGCTCATCAACCACAAACTTCCAAAAGCACCCCTGGCACTGGCCAAACTATAGTTCTCTGAATGGCATAGGATGTTTCTGTACTTTGGCATATGCTGTTTCCCCTCCCTAGCTTCCCCTTTATGTCATACTCCATACACCCTTAAAATCTTAAATCAAAGGTCTTCTGTGTGAAGACTTTTACTCTCTCTGGTAGTAGTATAATTATTCTTTTCCTTATGACTCTAATTAAGGCCTGCATATGCCCTATGTACAGCACCTGTCCCACTGCATTGTGATGCTTCTAGTTCTTTCTCCCTTACCAGGTTACATGTTCACTGAAGGGAGGGACAACGAATCCATTATAGCACCTGGCACATGCTTGTTATTGGGTAAAAGTTTATTGAATTGTTTGAATTAATTGTTATGCCACATGGTCCCATATGGTATAACTGGAAATACTTTCTGTAGATGACCAATTAGTCAGAGCATAACAACAATTAGCGTATAAATGACCATGTTTCTGTCTGCCATGAGAGCTGGGGAAGATGTCATTGTGCGAAAATTAAATTTGTTCTCCACAAACTAGAAGCCTTGTATGGTTAAATCGCTTCCTCCCTCGGGTTATAAAGAGATCAGAATCCATCGATTATTACTGATGGGCCAAAAAAAACGCCCTTCCAGCTCTAGGTGAGTAGTATCAAGGTTTTCCAAGGAGCACTTGGTCTCAGTAAAGGCTGCGCAGGCGGCTGTGAGCCACCCTCCCTCTCCTCCTCAGCTTTGCTCTGGTAGCCCTGACGGCCTCATATAAAGCCACGTCACTGCCTCTCATTATTATCATCATCTCCACTGCACAATTACGGGGGTCTTCGGACCTCAACGTGCTTCTCTATTGTCTTCCTCCCACAAAGGGAGGAGAGGGAAGCAAAGGTTCGCAGGGCCTGCCTACAAGTACGCCCGAAGGCCGCCAGGTGACAGACACTCACCTTACCCCAGAGAGAGGGTGGATTCCAGGGCAGTCCGAGGCAGAGCGGAGTCCACTCCCACCTCTCAATTCCCGTTTTGCAGCAGCAGGCACAACACCCTCTCTATCCTGGGGCTTGGTGTGTACACACTACGCGCTGCGGTTGCCTAGGAAACCGCTCTCCGCCTCCCACGACCTCCGGGTGGGGAGGGGGTAAAGGGGGCGGGGAAAAGGATGATCGACCCGTTTCTGGATCACGTGGCGGCAACCTCCGACCAATCAGCAGAGGTGGGGGGGTCTACCCGGAAGACCTCGCTGGTGCTCCTGGAAAATGGTGGGGAGCGTCCCTCTCGCGAGTCTCTCGGTCCCTAAGCGCATCTTTTCATCTGTCTTCGCCGGATCAGAGGACGAGATGGAACCTACTCATTGCCTCTTCCAGTCCCGGCTCTTTCCCATTGAAAATCTTTGACCTTCGGGGTCTGGAACCCCGGAGCCTAGCTGGTCTTGAACCCCAAAGGCACGGCGCTGTGATGTCACAAGGCGGCCAGACCGCCGGGCAAGCTCTCATCCTCCGGCGTGCTCTCCCTCTGGTGGCCCACGACCTCCGCCCTCCAGGCATGTAGCTCACCGCCGCCCGAGCCTCTGAGCGCCAAGCGAGCCAAATGGAAGGACCGCACAGGCAAACGTAACGCCCTGGTGCCCTCTAGAGGAGGCATGGACCCTCCAAAGGTCTTCGTGTTGATCACGGGCAGAGCTTTGAGAACCGTTTGAATATTCCAAAATGTACAGGAGGGGAAAAAAAAACAAACTTTACAAAGTAAAGTAGCATTTAAAGAGGGAAAGGGAGAAACTTTAAAAAAAAAAAAAAGTGGGCAGAGGGGCTGAGAAATGAATGAACTTAGGCTAATCAAAGTAACTGTAGCTGTCACTTCTTTGGATCTGCGCTGTCCAACATGGAAGACACTAGCCACAGCCACGTGTGGTGATTGAACCCTTGAAATGTAGCTAGTCATAGTGAGATGTGCTATGAAATATACATCGTATTTTGAAGACCTTGTATGGAAAAAATAAACTATTTTTGTATTGATTACATGTTGAAATGATAATGTTTTTGATATAATGGGTTAAATAAAAATGTATTATAAAAACGATTGTTTCCCTTTACTTTGTAAAAGCGGAGATTAGAAAATTTTAAATTACATGTGTGACTTCTATCATGTTTATGTTGGACAGAGCTACTACAGTTTTTGAGTTTTCAGTTGATCTGCATAGAACATGTATGACATTCACTTCGTGCAAAACAGGGTCTGTAGTGCCCTTTTCTGTCACTAGATGGCCGCCTCATTCAGTAGTCTATAGTTTAAAACTTTTCTCAGGAAAAATATAGAACTGAAGATTTTAAATATATTTTCATTTCAAATAGTTTTTCAGTAATACCGATTGTTTGTAAACATACATAAATATATAGAAAAATGTAATTTTCCCCCTACAATTTTTATTTCACAGAGATTTCAGTTTCTGTCATTAATTAATTAAAAATTAATTACAATATTTATGGTTTAGGGCTTTAAAAATAATACCAGAGAAATCTGGTTCATATTTGTACTTTTATTATTATTTTCTCTGATAATCTAGTTGAACAAGATGACCTGTCTGGGTAAATTTTCATCTTACACCAGATAATGATAGTTTAGAAATCAAAACTTTTAGATTAAGAAAATGGGTCAGAAATTAATTAGGTGAATTATCTACATTAAGCTTCTCATTTTGGAGGATGCAGCTCTTTTGGATAAAAGATCTACTTTGATATTGTTAGAAATCTGTTGACTTTCCTAATCAGTAAAAGACTGGGTGAGAGCTAATACATAGTTTTCTTTGTATTATATAAACAAATCATTTTAAGAACGTTATTTCTAGGAAAAGCTCAAGGCCTTGGTCAGTAACTGAGTCAGAGTTCTTGTATAGCTCTTGACTGATAACCATTGGTGAGTTACTAAACTAAAACCTTTGTCCTGAGTCATTCTTAAAGGAAGAATTGCCTGTTGTTAGCATATTCCAGGTGTTATTTGGAGCAGAAGCTGATTATAGTTAAAACCAAAGGAAAAATACAGAATCAGTGACCATTCTTGTTAATCTCCTTTTCTCATTTTAAAGCTTCTTTGTGATACGGTTTTATGTGTCTATACAAGAAACAATAGAAATTAAAGCCACTAAAAGTCAAGCAAAGTAAATAAACATTCTAAGTGAATGAGACCTTATTTCATTCATGTCTCTTTTCATACTCCTAGACAAAGACGGGTGCAGTGCAGACTGGTGCCTGTGAGGCCCTGCAGCCTCCAAACTTCCAGCCCTCAGGCATCTGCCTGCTCCTTTTTGGAAGATAAACTCCTGATGGGTGTTTGCCTTAGCAGAATTAACAGCTCTGGAAAATGACTAGCCTCACCGTAGCTCAGGCTGATTTGTCTCAGCCCATGTCTCCTCCTTATCGGAATCATAAATTCCACTACCTTGCTTATGTCAGCCCATGTCTCTATTTTACTGGAGTCATAAATCCACTATCCTCCTGTATACCAAAGCTTCTTACCTCACTTATAGCCAATCAGAAATCTGTTCCCCTATCCCTTTGTGTTCACAGCCCCTTCCTGAATAAAAGACCCTGCACATTCACACTCGGTGGACACACAGGCACTTCTTGCCTTTGTGGCTCACTGTTGCCCATAGCAGCATAACTAAAAGTTTTCCTTTGTTTTTCATGCCAGAGGGCACACAGGGACCTCTCATCTGTGTGGCCCACTGTTGCCTGTAGCAGCGAACCTATTAAACTTTCCTTTGTTCTTAAACTTTTCCTTGCCTTTACTAAAATTCTTTTTACCAACCTGCATCACCAGCCCACTGCCAAGTGTCCCCCAACAGTATATAAACATATACATTTAAATCTACTTATTTATGGGTAAAGGTATCTTGAATCTGAAAATAACTGGGAATGTTACAAATGCAAGTTTGTGTGCTCCACACACAGGGAGGCCAAACAAATCAAAATGTTGGAGTTTGGAGCAGAGAAAGCTTTATTGCAGGGCTAAGTAGGGAGAATGGGTGGCTCATACTCCAAAAAAAAAACCCTGAACCCCACAAAGGGTTTCAACAAAGCATTTTTTAAGGCCAGGTGAGGGAGAGGTGGGGGTCACAGGGTATGTGATCAGCTTGTGCACAATTCTCTTATTGGCTGATGCTGCAGTAACAAGGTGGTTAACATTATCAATCCTTAAGCACCAGTATGTCTTGAGGTTCATGATCAAGTAATTAATTATTACATTTGTGGTGGTTTTGGCCTCTATAAAACAACTCAGGAAGCGCACATCAGATACTGTTATCTAGGTACTTAGGAGCTACAGCAGAGGATATGGGGGAGGGGTGTGTCCTGGGAAGGCCTCTTAGGGTCCTACTTGGTTACAGAAAGATATATTACCACTAATTATGGCAAACTTACTATGTCACCACCTGAATTAAAGAAGTATCATTTAAACAAAACAGAGCTGACTTTATAGATCTAAATAAGAAATCTTGAGTTGTACGATAATTTGTTAATTAAAACCTTTTGTTGGTGATTAAATTTATTTTCCCCCAAACCCTATTCTTATTGATAGAGAATGGTGGAGACATCTAGTTATAATTTGGCTTTGTAATGCCTTCAGGTTTAATTCCCCAGAGAACCAAAAGTCTGGAGATTTCAAATGCCAATTTAATTTTTGTATTCTTTTTGACATTTGATTCTTGTGCAAATGAGTACTTTCCAGTTAGTGATTTTATTTGATTATCTGTGAAAACTCGCTGTCACATGTTTGAATTTGATATATCATAAAAATATGAAGGCGGTAGAAGAGATAATTATGTGGCACTTAGAAAGTCATCAGCAGGGACCTCTTATTACTAATGTCTTGGAGTGAATATATGTTATTCAATTAAAAGTTAGGAGTTGTCCTGAAATAAAGTTTTAATTAGACCAACAGAATGCTATTTCTAATAAGTCTACCTAAAAAACTTAAATAATCTTTGTCTATGACTTGTTGACATGTAATTAATGCAAAAGCTTTTCTTAAAAGACAGCCAGAATGGAATTGTAAGAAGGCTCTTACTCTGTCTCAGACAACATAACCTCTTCATTTTACCATCCCTGTTCTATTTGTATTTAGCTCTTAAGGTAGTAAATTGAAGGACAGTGAATTTAAGCAGGGATAGTAGTCTTAATTCATCAGAGAGCTGACCAGTTCTTTGTGTGGGAGAATTCTTTCCTCTACCTCCTTCCTTTTGTGTCTTTTATTTATGCCTCAGGCTCAGAAAGTTAATTGTATTCCTCAGGCACATTATCAACGTTGTTTGTACAGGGCCCTTGTTTTATTTTATATCAGTCCCACCCCCATCCCAACAATAAGCACAAATCTGATGTTTCTAATAAAACTCAAGTTGTGCATTTGTCTTTGAAAAATAAGTAGTACTATTTTGTGTGTCTGAATTTTTTATTTATATAAAGGTTACTGTGCTATAAATTGCATTCTAATTCTTTTTCATTCAGTGCTATTTTAGGATTGATCTTTATTTCTGTGTGTTCATGTAGTTCATTATTTCTGTATTCTGCACAGTATTCCATAATAAACCTTCCATGTTTTACCTTTTATTTGTTTCCCTAGTGATGGGCACCTAGGTTGACTACAATGAACAATACTGTATTGAACAGCCTTATAATTGTTTTCTTAAGGACAGTTTCTCTGGAATATATGCCAGGAGTAGAATTATTGGGCAAAAGGCAAACACACTTACATATTTCGCTAAATACCATCTGGTAACTTTCCAGAATGGCTGACCCAGATTTTCCTCCCACCAACAGTGCTTGAGAATTCTCATTCCCCTTGTTGGGGAAATATAATTAGAACCAAAATCTCCCAGCAACCCAGAAAACCTCTGCACACAGGTAGAAGGAAAAGAAAACAGTTTTATTAATAAATAAGCATTTTATCAACTGGCAGTTGGGATGACCATCTGTATCAGCCATTGGCTTTATCCAAAGGGAAAATAAACTCATATCTTTATGGCAGAAGGTAGTTTTGGAGCAGAGCATCCACCAAAGTTAACTCTTACCCTCCCACAGAAACTGGGAGATAGGGGTGCTACTGAGAAATATGAGCTCTTTAACCAAACTTTAGTTAAGTTTCCCTGAGTCCTTTTTGACTAGGCCTCACCCTTGAGCTCTGTTCTTGGCCCTATAAGACCAGTTTTAGCAAGAATCCTTCTGGTTCATCCTAGTGGAAAATCTCTCAACCTTGATTACCTAAATGACTCCTCCTCGCCCACCCTCAGTATCATACCATTCTGGCCCTCCTTCCTCCACAATCCTATCAAGTCCACTTGTCCAGAAACCCCCTAATCCTTGATGTTTCTTCTGAGCAGTTTTTTATCCAGTGACCCCCCTCTCACCCTGCTGCTTGGCTGTAAGTCCCCACTTGTCCTTATTGTATTCAGAATAGAGCTCTATACTCAGTTTTCTCTTCCTCTATTGCAGTAGTTCCTGAATAAAATTTGTCTTCACCATTTTAACTTCTGCCCAGCCCTGGTTTTCTTTGACTCTATCTTCCTTGATGATTCCATTTCAAAAAGATGGCTCCCAGGTCCTTGAGAAAGACATTCCTGGGTAATAAAGCTGGCAAGTGGCTTAGATTTTAAAAGGGACAAAGAAAGACTTGTAATTATAAGTATTCTAAAGTAATGCTCTGAAAGAAAAGGAGAAAAAGACACGCAGTGCCAACTGGTGCCTGCTGAGGCCCTGCGATACCCCCAGACTTCTAGCCTTTAGGCGTCCTCCTGCTCCTCTTTAGAAGATGGAACCCCTGACGGGTGTTTGCCTTAGCAAAACTAATGGCCTTGGGAAATGACTAACTTCATTGTAGCTCAGGCTAACTTGTCTCAGCCCATATTTCCTCCTATCAGAGTCGTAAACTCCACTATCCTCCCATATACCAAAGCCCCTTACCTCACTCATAGCCAATCAAAACTCTGTTCCCCTATCCTTTTGTGTTCACAGTCCCTTCCTCAATAAAACACCCTGCATGTTCACACTTGAGGCTCACAGAGGCACCCCTTGTCTGTGTGGCCAGCTGTTGCCTATAGCAGCGTACCTATTAAAGTCTTTTTTTTTTGTTGTTCTTAAACTTCTCTTGGTTTTCGGTGAATTCTTTTTACCAACCTGCATCACCAGCCTGCCATGTGTCCCCCAAAGAAGAGTCTCTTTACCTTTTTACACCAGGAGAAAAAATTTTTTTACCTTTTGGATTTATATTTACCATTACACCCATATCTTTGCAAAATTTAGCGTATGTTCCCACCACTAGACTTTGAATTCTGTGAAGGCAGAATCACTTCTCTCTCATTTCCCATTGTGTTGACAGTTTAGTGGCTGTCACACAGCGAGTACTCAAGACAGCTTTGTGGAATGTATGAATACCAAGTTCTGTGCTAAGTGCTGCAATAAACAATCTCATGTTTTTATCAGTTTGGTGTATTAGACCTCTAGGATGCCCATAGCATCCCATCCCTTCTTCATTTTCTTTGGGAAAGCAAGAAGTTAGCAAATAATTTTTTTGTCTACAAACTCACAGGAAATTTTAAGTTTCCTCCACTTTAAGCAAACTAATACTATATGAAGATTGAAGTTCATAAAACTCAAATTGATAATGATGGTTTACTCTAAATGTCCAGCTCTTTATCTGGAAGATAGTTTCTCTCCAAAATTCGAGTATGTGTGGACACTCACAATATGATCTTACTTGGATTCAGGATCTTTACAGATGTAATTAATTAAGATGAGGTCATACTGAATTAGAGGAGCCCCTAATTCCAATGACTGGTGTCCTTATAAGAGTGCCATGTGAAGACACAGACACAGAAAGAAGAAGATCATGTGAAGACAGAAGCAGAGATTAGAGTGATGGAGTTGCAAGCTAAGGAATGCCAAGGATTGCTGGCAAAGACCAGAATCAAGGAAGAGGCAAAGAAGGATTCTTCCTGAGAGCCTTCAGAGGGAGCATGACCCTGTCCACTCCTTGATTTCAGGCTTCTAGTCTTCAGAGCTGTGGGAGAATAAATTTCTGCTTTAAGACACCCAGTTGTTGGTGATTTGTTACAGCAGCCCTAGCAAATATTTGCAGGTGCTGTTGGGGCTTACCCAAAGTTATACATACAAGAAGGGATCCAGACTAGAACTTAACCAAAGAGCCAGAAAGAAGATTAAAGTTGAGAGGCAGAGCCAAATCTGAGTCAGGCAGAGACAGGAAGAGTATAGCCTAACTTTCCTGCCCACTTCTGACATGAGGCAGGTTAAATCATACTAACATCCCTATACACACCATGACCATCCTGTTGTCTTTTCTAATCCATACCCCGGCTGGTCCAGCTCATTAACATCTCTCTCTTTCTACTACTACTGCCTTAGTTCAGGTGCATGATTTCTTTTTTACTGACAGCCTCTAATCTCTGCCACTGATCTATCTACCTCATTACCTCCAGGGCTCTGGTTCTAAAAAACAGATCTGATAAAGCCATGCTTTAAGAGACCCCCCTCACATCATCCTTTACATGTCTGTTCATTTGTGCATTCCTTCATTCAACAAATGTTTATTGAACTTCTGCTGTGTGCCAGCATTCTTCTAGACAATAAGGATACAGTTAGTGAACAAAATCTGTAAGAATGCCTGCCTTTACTGTAACTTGCATTCTAATGGAGAAAAGACAATAAGTAAGTAAAATGTATAGCAGATTAGCTAGAGGTAAGTGCTAAAAAGAAAAGTAAAGCAGAGAAGGGAGATAGGAAATGTGTGTGTGCACGCACACACATGTGCGTTCAATTTCAAATTGGATATTCATGGAAGGCCACTATCAGTAAATGATGTTTGAGTGATGACTGGAAGGAGGTGAGGCATCATGACGATGTCTGGGAAGAGCATACAGGATTGGATGTGGGATGTGAAAGAAGGAGAGGATGATTCAAGGCTTTGATCTGAGCAATTAGAGAAAGGGGTTGGCATTTTCTGAAATGGTAAAGCTGCAAATGAAACAGGTTTTAGGGGGTGAGAAGATATTAGAGCATAGTCTTGGATATTTTAAATTTGAGATACCTATTAGAAATGCAAATAGGGAAGCTAAGTAAGAAGTTGGACTTATGAGTTTGGAGTTCAGTAGAGAGGTCCAGGCTAGAAATATAACTTTGCATGTTATCGGCCTAAAGATAGTATTTAAAGTCATTAGATAGGATGAGATTTCCAAAAGAGTGGGTGTGAGTAGAAAGGAGAAGAGATTGAAAGATTAAGTTCTGGGACACTTGAATATTTAAGTTAAGATTGATGAGAAAGAACCAACAATGACTAAGAGTCTCTGCCATAAAGGTGGGAGGAAAACCAGGAATGTATGGCGTTCTAGTGCCAAATGAAGAAAACTGAGTGATGATAGGTCAGGGAAGGGAATTTAGGTGACTGATACTACTTAAAAGGACAGATTCTATAGAGTGAGTTCAAGAGAATGGAAGGAGAGATATTGGAGACCATGAGTATTACAGAAAACTGCTTCAGGGAGTTTTGCTATAAAAGGAAGAAGGGAAATGAGGCAGAAGCTGGAGGAGAAGTAGGGTTAATGAGGATATTTTTCAAGATGAGAGAATAATAGCATGCTTTTATGCTAAGGAGAGCGATCCAATGGGGACCAAAAAGTATCCAGGAGACAGAAGGAGAATTGTTGCAGCAGTATCCTTGAGGAGTTGACAGAAGTATGCACAGGTCACAGGGTTAGCCCTAGCTAACAGCTTTGACAGGAGAGAAAAGAGAGTGGTTGGGCACAGAAGCAGGTAGGTTGGTGTATGTGGTAGTGGAGGTATGGGGAAACCCTCTTCTCATGGTTTCAGTTTTCTCAGTGAAGTAGAAAGGAGGTCACCTGAGAATAAGAATTTGGGAAGATGCTGAGGTTCATTAAAAGAGGAAAATGTATGATTCAGCGATCCAGGTGCAACAGAGTATGATTGCCTAACAGCGTTACATTTTTTTTTATGGTATGATTCCTTTCTCATTTTTTTAACATTTTTTATTGAGTTATAATCATTTTACAATGTTATGTCAAATTCCAGTGTACAGCACAAATTTCAGTTATACATGAACATGCATATATTCATTGTCACATTTTTTTTCTCTGTGAGCTACCACAAGATCTTGTATATATTTCCCTGTGCTATACCGTATAATCTTGTTTATTTATCTATTCTATATATGCCTGTCAGTATCTACAAATTTTGAACTCCCAGTCTATCCATTCCCACCCCCACCACCTTGGCAACCACAAGTTTGTATTCTATGTCTATGAGTCTATTTCTGTTTTGTATTTCTGTTCTTTTTTTTTTTTTTTTTCAGATTCCACATATGAGCGATTTCCTATGGTATTTTTCTTTCTCTTTCTGGCTTACTTCACTTAGAATGACAACAGTGTTACTTTCTTATGAGTTTAGTGTTCAGGAATATAAGTGACCCTTGTCAGTATGGTTGTGATTTTTCTCCAGCTACATTCAGCTGTGTGTGTGCTGGCACGGAAGATAGGAAGAGTTGAATTTAACTAAATGTATGCACCAAAGTAAAAGGCTGCAGATAGTTTGAGAATATATTCACAGGAGGGTTAATAGTGATTGACTGGGTGTGGAAGTGACTCCATGAGGAAGGTAAGGAGATAAGGGTGTAGGATCTATAGATTGTGTATACCAGTGGGGTCACACAAGAACATCACAAATTCTTAGTACATCATAAAATCCAAAACCAAATTACCTCTTGCTTCCTCATCCCCACACCCCACTTTGCAGCAATTCCTCTGTCCACACCGAATGTATCATTTCCAGAGCATTGTAAGGCCTTGTAACACACTACTCTTTTGTATCCACTAGTCCCTAGGCCTTAAATGCTCTTTTCAACACCTTCACTCAATACCCCAGCAGACTAAGCTGTTTTCTCTTTCCAACCTGCACCCAGATCTTGGTTCATGCTTCCATTAAAGATGTAACACATTTACCTATGGTGAGTCTCTTCAACCAGACTGTGATATTTATGAGTTAGGGTTACATCTCATTTATCCTTGCATTCCTGTGGACTGTAACAAAGTAGAAACTTAAAAATAATACCTGAATGAATGAATGAGTGAATGAATGCCACCAGGGTAAAGAACCACCACCTCACTCTAGACCACAATAGAATCCAAACCTATTGATTGTTTGCAAACCTATCTGGTAATTAGAATCACTTGTAGAACGTTTTTAAGATTCTAGGGACATATCCCAGAGAATGCCAGGTAGTAGATATAGAATGAGGCTCACAAATTTACATTTTAAAAAGTTCTCCAGATGCTGTTAGTTATCAGTCATGATGGGATTCCCTGGCTAATAATGAAACTCTAACCAGAAACTGATTCAATGAGGAGGAAATTGGCTTCTTTATCCCTTCATTTTCCCTAGAAAAAAATACAAGCATCCTTGATAAAAATGTCCTTTTCCCACTGTCCCTTCCTCCAAAAGCTGGTAAATAAATTAACACTAAGATGATAGCTAACATTAAAAATGGATAGTATAGTACTTCTCCCAGAATGCTCCTCTAATGGCACAATTTTAGGTTTCTGGAAAAAAATTTTTTTGACAAGAGAGTTTATTAACCTGAAATCATCTTGATGTTAAGTGAATAAAATCCAGTTCAAAGAAGTTTAATAAATTTTTTAAAAAATTCATTGACTTTCACAAGCAACAGGTCAAATGTCCAGGGGTAGAATAAGCCTTAGAAAAAATTACACATCCAGGATTCATTCAAATGGTAATATCTGGACTCAGAATTCCTCCATCTCTCTGATCTACTTTCATCAGTTTCATTTTCAGAGAGGAGCATCTCCATATGGTGCCAGGCTATCAATACGCCAGCTTAAGGACCCTAATGGAAGGAGGGTGCCCTTTTCCCAGCAGTTTCAACACAAGCTCCAACATTCAGGTGGATTGGTCTAGCTTGGATCAATGTTCAATGTGAATGCTCAATCTGCCTGTAAAGATTTATCCTAATTTCTTTTCTATCTGTAGTATTTTGCAATAAAATATTTGAGAGGTTAATAGAGCAAAGGTGAGAACACCCTCCCCCACTCCCACCCCTATTAGCTCAAATTTCTTGACTTGGTAAAGCCAATTTACTACAGGGGATTTGCTCCTGTTTTCATCTGTTGTGCCCCAGACTAGTGGGAGGCATCAATTTTGCCTAAGTCAATCTCCCACATAGACCCAGAGTTTCCCTCAGGTGATTCTTGCAAGATCTAGTGGGAATAGGAAATGTTAGTGAGTTCTTTTCTCTACAGATATACAGTCATTTTCCCAATGGCTTTTCCGGTGTTAAATCTGACATTTTAATCTCCAATTATCTGTCTCATGTTTATTTCCCAGTTAGTTTCAAGCTTGGGAAGGAAAGAAAGGGGTATTATTTATTTGCTTTTTAAAGCCTAATTCTGTAGTTTGGGTTAAATGTATTTGTGTATAATCCAAATGTTTGAAATTTAAAATGTATATTGACACTGAGGAAACCAGAATATTCAGTTAGAATAAGAAACTCTCTTCATTTTGGGAACGTGAAAGTTTGCTATACTATTACTGCAGACCTACCACTTAGCCACATGTACGGGAAGATGACAGAATCTGTAGAAATTAGAGCTGGGCTACATAGAAATACTTGATTTGCTTTATAAACCATGGCTAATGTGCACATCTGTGCACTTGACAAGAGGTCTTGGGAAAGAGATGTAGCACTGTTAGTAAATACGGAGAAATCTGAGGCAATTACTAGCTGTGGACAGCATCATTTTGCTTGCTATACCAGAATGATCATTGCATGTGCCAACCTGCAAACTCAACACCTGAATAGAAGCAGAATTTTAATTGTGTAAATATAAGATGAACACCAAGCAGAACATTAGATTGTAATTAACTTTAAATGACCCTCTTAAATCAGATCCAAGACTTCAAATTTGAGAAAGCCATTCACACCCTTGAAAACATTAGCAACATACAGTAAAAGCTAATACATACATAATGTTATTATCTCCCATGTGCTTTTATTTGTGTATATGTATTTATACATAGAAGGATTTAACCTAAGATAGTGGGTTTTGTATGAGAGTTGCCAGAGTTTTAAAGAGCTTGTGCTCCAAAGATCTTGAAAATTTAATTCACATTTTGTCTTAAAACAGAATCACATTTAAAATCATTCTAGGTAATCTTTCTTTAAAAGATATATTAGCAATCTTCCATTCTCATTTAAAAAAATCCCTTTTAGCAGAATGTCTATCCCCTGCCTGACCTAAATCTGAAATTCTATAGACTCCAATTTCGTCATCTTTTTTTGATCTTCTGTGAAGATAGCTACTGATCCCGATATTAAAAAGTTCATATTCTAGATCGGTGTTATTCAATAGAAATACATGTGAACCATATATGTAATTTTATTTATGTATTTATTTATTGAAGTACAGTTGGTATATAGTACTATATTAGTTATAGGTGTACAACGTAGTAAGTCAATATTTTTATAAATTATACTCCATTTAAAGTAATTACAGGTAGAGTATATAGCTCAAGTCGTAAGAGCCCATGCTTAGCATGCACAAGGTACTAGGTTCAATCCCCAGCACCTTCTCCAAAAAAATTAAAAAATAATAGCTATAATTCCTTGTGCTGTACAATATATCCTTGTTGCTTATCTATTTTATACATAGTAGTCTGTTTCTTAATACCATCCCCAAATGTGTAATTTTAAATGTGTAATTTTAAATGTTCTATTAGCCATAGTAAAAAAGTAGAAGTAGGTGAAATTAATTTTTTAACAATATTTTAAAAATCACATTTATTATCATTGAAGTCTTTTAAATTACAGTGTAAAGTATAACTGACATACATTATATTAGTTTCACGTATATGACATAATGATTTGGTATTTGTGTGTATTGGGAAATGATCACCACAGTAAGTCTCGTTGGCATCCATTGCCATATATAGTTACAGAATTTTTTTCTTTTGATGGGGAACTTTTAAGATTTACTCTCTTAGCAACTTTTAAGTATGCAATACTATGTTACTAGCTATAGTTGCCATGCTATGCATTACATCCCCATGACATTTATTTTATAATGAGAAGTTTGTAACTCTTGACTCTGTTTACCCTTTTACCCACCCCTCAGCCACCAATCTGTTCTCTGTATTTATTAGCTTGGTTTTCTTTTGAGGTGGGGGAGGGTTGATTCCACACGTGAGATCATACAGTATTTGTCTTATTTTGTCTGACTTATTTCACTTAGCATAATATCTTCAAGGTCCATACATGTTACAAAAGGCAAGATTTCATTCTTTTTTTATGACTGAATAATATTCATATGTATAATCATGTATATCAACCACATTTTCTATCCATTCATCTATTGATGGACACATAGATTGTTTTCATATCTTGGCTATTGTAAATAATGCTGCAGTGAATCTGGAGGTCCATATATCTTTTTGAGTTAGTGTTTTTCTTCTCTTCAGATAAATACCTGGAAGTTTAATTGCTGGATAATATGGTAGTTCTATTTTTAATTTTTTGAAGAACCTCTGTACTGTTTTCCGTAGTGACTATATCAATTTGTATTCTCAACCACCAGTGCACGAGGGCTCCTTTTTGCCACATCCTCAACAACACTTACTTGTCTTTTGGATGATAACTATCCTGACAGGTGTTAGGTGGTATATCATATGGTTTTGATGTGCATTTCCCTGCTGCCCAGTGATGTTAAGCATCTTTTCATGTGTCTGTTGGCCATCTCTATATCTTCTTTGGAAAAATGTCTGTTTAGATCCTCTGTCCATATTTTAATTGGATTATTTGTAGGGTTTTTTGGTTTGTTTTTTTGTTGTTTTTTTTGTTTTTGTTTTTGTTTTGCTATTCAGTTGTATGAGACTGAGGTTTGACTTCAGGGAAAGAAAACACAAAATAACCTTTGGCTTTGTAAAGATAGACATTTATTTATCTCTCATACAAAGTTGAGAGAGAGTGATCTGGGGTTAGTAAGGTGTCAGAGACTCAGCTTTTTTACCTTGTTGCTCTGCTGGGTATGGCCTCTATTAAGAGGGTCACCTCATGGTCTAAGATACCTGCAGCCTAGAGGAAGAAAGAAAAGGAGGAAGTTTCATTTTATAATCATACAGCGTCAGCCAGAACTTAGTCACAAGTCCACAGATAGCTGCAATAGAGGCTGGAAAATTTAGTGTTAATTTAAGGAAGCCCTACGTCCAACTGAAAATTGGAGGTTTTACTACTATAGAAAAAAGGGAAATGGATAATGAAGGGGAAACTAGTAGTCTTTATTTCAAGAGGGTCTTTTATAAACACAATAGATTTTTGATGCGATTGTCTTAAATACACCCATCACTGTTTGGAAGTGAAACAAGATATCTTTAGGGTTATATCTACTTTAACAGAATTAACCTAGAGATTTGTTAATTTACTGGCAAATCTACTGACTTTTAACATTTCAGTAGACAGAGATTCCAGTGGGTTGTTGACCTTAGAACGACAGCAGTACAAGAACTGGGGCTATGCTTACGGAATGTTCTGAGAGGTTTCTGCCACAGAAGAAGGTCCCCTCAATCTTGGCTTATAACCAGATCATTTGACATGACTTTTCTTATTCCAGCTTCCCAATCTTGTGTTCACACATGCATGTATACAAATGCCTAGTTATTAAATTTGAGTTGTCATGTATTTAACAAATGTATTAAATCAAGAGTTTCTCTAAATGTGGACTGTTTTCTGGAGAAATGGATTAGCTGGAGAATAGACTCCATTTCCTCTTTTTAGCAGGTTTGCTTTTTTTTAATTACTGTTTAATCATTTTGTTAGGTATCTTTTTATTCTTCCTAAATATCTATAAATATCCAGAAGTTATGGACCTAGATTTTATTGCTTCTATGTTTCCCAGACACAAGTTTAGAACTAGAGTATTTGAATAAACAGATGTTTGCTATTTCTAATTAAAATGCACCGCTACTTTAAAATTATGTGTGAAATCGAGGTTAAATATTCAAGAGTTAGAGTTACGGATAATTCCAAAAACTCAAAGCCACACTCTTCCTGATTTTCTTCAAAGACAGTTTGCCTATTTTCTCAGGCTATATCCCAACAGTTGAAATCAAATTACTCTCATTCTGTCTCCCTCAATCAGTATTCTTAACTTCTGGTCCAACAAAAAAATCACTGTTTCTAGAAAATTATTTAAGTTGTGTGGAGACTTGAAACCATGTGATAAATAAATGGGTTTCTAGCTAAGGTTTTATGGCATCTTCAAGTGACTTCAATAATCTAAGCAGGTACAAGAAGATTCTTAAAATGAATTCACTTTTATTTAATTTAGTAAATAAATACATTAGTTTAGGTTTGTCTGAGAAATGGAGGGAGAGAGGAACCAAAGAGGGGAAATAAAATGTCATACAATCAGATAAATGGGAAGGATTCACCATGTCAGTTTGAGCCTCACTGTAATTTTCTCCACTAGATTGGGCAGCTCTCAAGGGACAGGGTCCCTCTCAGTCTTCTCTTGCCTTTAGGTCTCAGGGGTGCACTCGACAAGTAGTGGCTACTTAACATGTGTGTGTTGTGAAGTGACAGAACAATTAAGATTCCTTCTCATTAAGTGACCCCAGGAAGCAGCCTGTGAAATGTTGCCATAATATCCTTTTACTAACCAAAGCTGGTTGAAGTCAAATGATACTTGAATAAAAATGATGACTTTCAATAAATCACAGTTGCCTTTTCCACATCAGACTCTTTTTAGTAAGTTTAATTATGGTTGCAATTCTCATTTAGAACTATTTCAGTAGTCCCTTTGATCAGGTTCAAAGAGAAAATAAATGAGAAAAGATTTAAGCCTTTTCGAAAGTGGTAGATCCGAGAGTGGAGAAGAGAGAGAAGATGAAGTGATTATTTAATTCATCTGCAAACCTTGTTTTGAATGCCTCGATTCTTTAAGTTGCCAATAAGAATTTTCCAACTGGATATTCCATTCAAAGAAAAAACAACCCATTTTTTCAAGGTTTTTTAAACTGTTCTTAGATTTTGTCACCAACTTTCTTCCCTTAGGTTTTATTCCTAAAATTAAATTTAAATGAGTTGCTAAGCACTAGGAATGTTATTTGACCTTTAAATACAATGACTCAAATGAGAGCTACACTAGACATTGCTGAGCATTTGTAATGAGTGACAGACAGGTAGTATTTCAAATTTCAGGCACAATTTTGTTGTGTTTTTTGGGTAATAATAATACACTCTATTAATTTGTAGACTATCCTCATCTTTCTCAATTTTCTAGACTGTCCAAGCATACTTACTAGAGAGAGCTTGTCATTTAGAATTTCACCACAAAAATCCCTTAATTAGAACAGCTCTTTTCAAATTTTTTGGTGTCCTTTATACTCTTAAAAATTATTGAGGACCCCAAAAAACTTTTGATTATGTGAATTAGAGCAGTTGATATTTACCATGTTCAAAATTTAAACTCAGAAATTTAAAACACATTTATTAATTTATTTTAAAAAACACATTTAAAATTAACATAAATAACATGTTTATGGAAAAACCTGTATTTTCTGAAAGAAAACTTTAGTAAGAAAGCATTGTTTTACATGTTTTTAAAAATTCTTTAGTGTCTTCTATGAGGGACACTTTTCATGTCTGCTTTTCCAGTCAATCTGTTACAAAATCTCACATCATGTAGCCTCGTGCACTCATGAGAAAATGAGAGTGAAAGGCACATAACATCTTAATATTGTTATGAAATCAGCTTTGACCTCACAAACCTTGAGAGTCTTGGCCACACATTAAGAACTATTGGTTTAGAATAATATTTGATCCATGAAGAAAAAAGGTGTAATATTCATAATTGAAAGTAAGTAAATTTAGAATTCCAAGCCTAGATGCTACTCCATTAGTTATTGGGAAATAATTTTAAAATACATTTTAAAAGAATTTCTTTATTATTTAAGTTGTAGAGGTAGAGATTAGTTTTAAAATTCTGAAAAATTCCACATGTATTTAACATTGTTGCATGCCAATAATATAAGGATAGATATACACATTGAACAGAATTTTAAAAAGTAGTCTTCAGAAGTTGTCATTTGTGAGAAATAAAAGCAAGAATAAACAAATGGGACCTAATGAAACTTACAAGCTTCTGCACAGCAAAGGAAACCAGAAATAAAACAAGAAGAAAACCTACGGAATGGGAGAAAATTTTTGCAAGTGAAACCGACAAAGGCTTGATCTCCAGAATATATAAGCAGCTCATACGACTCAATAAGAAAAAAATAAACAACCCAATCCAAAAATGGGCAGAAGACCTAAACAAGCAATTCTCCAAGGAAGACATACAAATGATCAAAAAGCACATGAAAAAATGCTCAATATCACTAATTATCAGAGAAATGCAAATCAAAACTACAATGAGGTATCACCTCACACCAGTCAGAATGGCCGTCATTCAAAAATCCACAAATGACAAATGCTGGAGAGGCTGTGGAGAAAGGGGAACCCTCCTACACTGCTGGTGGGAATGCAGTTTGGTGCAGCCACTATGGAAAACAGTGTGGAGATTCCTCAAAAGACTAGGAATAGACTTACCATATGACCCAGGAATCCCACTCCTGGGCTTGTATCCAGAAGGAAATCTACTTCAGGATGACACCTGCACCCCAATGTTCATAGCAGCACTATTTACAATAGCCAAAACATGGAAACAGCCTAAATGTCCATCAACAGGTGACTGGATAAAGAAGCTGTGGTATATTTATACAATGGAATACTACTCAGCCATAAAAACCAACAACATAATGCCATTTGCAGCAACATGGATGCTCCTGGAGAATGTCATTCTAAGTGAAGTAAGCCAGAAAGAGAAAGAAAAATACCATATGAGATCGCTCATATGTGGAATCTAAAAAACAAAAACAAAAACAAACAAACACACATAAACAAATCATAAATAAAGGACAGAAATAGACTCACAGACAGAGAATACAGACTTGTGGTTACCAGGGGGGTGGAGGGTGGGAAGGGATAGACTGGGATTTCAAAATTGTAGAATAGACTACACTGTATAGCACAGGGAAATATACACAAAATGTTATGATAACTCACAGAGAAAAAAAATGTGACAATGAGTGTGTATATGTCCATGAATAACTGAAAAATTGTGCTGAACACTGGAATTTGACACAACATTGTAAAATGATTATAAATCAATAAAAAAATGTTAAAAAAAAGAAGTTGTCATTTGTGATCTTACTATTGTAACTAGTTACCAACATCATGTTGCCTAATAGAGTCAGCGCTGTACAGCAGAAATGGCTCAAGGTTTTGAATTCTAACTTCAGAATTGACTGGCTTTGTGAATTTGGGCCAATTACTTCACTCTTCTAAGCCTTGATTTCTTCATTTGTGAAATGGAAATAAAAGTGCCAGCACTGCACAGTGTAAGGATCAGAGGGTGTGTGTGTATGTGTGTGTGTGTGTGTCAAGTCAGAGAGCTAACAGCTGTGATTGTAAGGATTAAGCCCCCACCTCACGATTTAGCATGGATTTTGATGGACAGCCACATTGAATTCCACCTGGGAACAGGTGGGGGCAGTGGTGAACTGCATGAGTGGGGAGGCTTTGGCAAATTTTAGCTGCAGATGGACTGCAAAGACCCTACTGAAAGAACCTCAGGCCAAATCCAAGCAAGATGCAGTAGTGGCATCAGAGGAGAGTGCAGATCGGAGTTACTACCAGGTACAGAAACACAAAAGCCAGAAACCAAGATGAACTAAAGAGCAAGGTGTCCTATCACCAGAGAGGAGACTTAGATCAAGGCCAGGAACTAGGAGCAAGTAAGGGCCTGGAGAGGGTGCAAAGAGTATCTTGAGAGAGAAATGTTAGGTCCTGGTTGAGGTTAGTGAGGTATGAAACCCTTTGAGATAGTGGCCTAGCCAGTCACACTGGCCCAGCCTGATCTGAAAGATAACCTGCCCAGTGTTGCCATTGAAAAGGGCACAGGTGGAAGACTTTTACCCTGCTTCTGCCCAGGCATCAGACGGATCTGGCCTTGGTGAAGTGAATATTCCCCCTACTTCAGTCGCTTTCCCCTCTTCCTTTTATAACAGAAGTGCTCTTTCCTGGGGAGAACTCATTCTATATAGAAAAAGTAAAGCTGACCCCTCTTAGGGTGACCAGTTTTCCAGATTTGCATGGAACTGAGGGGATTCCCTAGGACATAGATTTTCAGCTCTAAAACTGGAAGAATTCCAAGCAAACTTGTACAAGTTGGTCACCCTGCCCTACATTATATCCAACCCTCATTCTAAAGGACCTCACATGTCACCCCTAGTAGGGCTGATAGAAGTCCTCCTTGGGGCATTCTCAGAGCTATCAGCAAAGTCAGTTCCATTGCTCCTGGCTGGACTCAGTTGGTAGGATGGATGTTATGATCCGCCAATGGTCATTTCACCCACTTCAGGGAGAATTTCTGTCTGAGAGAGAAAGATGAATCCTGATACCTGATGATCATCTCAATCCAGCTGAGCCTAAAGCAAGTCTAGCCTGGGACCTTTCAGCAATGTGAGCTTGTTAATTCTCTTTTGCATAAATTTGGATTTGGCTTTTGGCCTGACCTATATATATAGTGGGTACCTTGAATAGAAGGCAGCTATAAATCATGGCATATACTTAGCTACCAGAAGCCTTTCTCACTTTGTGAGAAATGAGAGTTGACTGGGCTAAAAGCTATAAGACAGGACTGTCTAAACTATAAATTTCTCTGTTTTGACCAATGTCATATGATTGCCTGTCTTATATTGTCTTGATGTGTCTGTTAACATGAATTAGCCTGTTCCTTGAATACTTCTGCTGGGTGTTATCTGTGCCCTTTTCTTGCTATAACTTCCCTCAATATCTCCTCACCCTCCTCTGTCTTAGCTTCTCTAATACTATACCTGGCCTTAAATATCCAACCACATTTCCTCTAGTGACCTGCTAGTATTAGATGCTCCCAGCATCACCAGTCTTTCTGGGTTTCTGGCTACAAACATCACTCGCTGACCTACTGGGCTCTACCTTGCCCATGGCTAGCTGCTCTCTGTTGTCCCTACTTGGCCTGGCCTGCCTAATCTTGGTACCAGGAGAGACTTAAAACCAATAAATGGACCTTTGGCTTAATCTTTGGACAATTGGATGCTGTTCTCAGTTGCAGCAACCTGTTTTTGTCATTATTAGAAATGGCCCTATTCTAAATAAGGCTTTCAGGCTTTCTATGCTTTAGTGGTTAAAAACTTCCTCTCTCATATCATAAAACTGCAACTGTGTGGTTGGATGGGGTGGGGGATGGGGAGTGGTACATTTGTGGAATAGGTTTGTGAAAATGCTGAATCTGGCTGTTAGGAAGGATGCTGCTACCACTATAATTTTCAAATTTTAGTGAATATAAGATTAGCTTGAGGTGCTTATTTAAACTGCGTATTCCTGAGCCTATCTCCAGTGACTCTGACTCAGTAGGTCTGGGGTGGGGCCCAAGAATAAGTATGTTATGCAGGAATGTCAAGTGATTCTGGTGTAGTTGGTCTCTAGACCACACTTTGAGAAATATTCCTCCATAGTACATTAGAACATTATGCTTAGGGGAGAAAAGACCCTGACAGTCTGGTGTACCAGAAGAGATGCAGGGTAGAGCACTTTGTGGTTTTCAAATGCCTTTTGGGCCTTTAATCGTGTTTGGCTTGTTTTCCTTAAGCAGTTTGATAAGCTAAGATGTCAGGCTGAAGAAGTATGGCAGGAGTCATACATATATATCTACATCCCCCTCACATCTACCCCATAATATTCCACAAACCTCAAAAGTACTAGAGATTTTAGAGCTTGGTGGCCTGCCCCAAACATGCATATCATGGAATGTCTTGAGGGGAAGGTGATTCCAGAAAACTGACCTTTATAGTCCCACATTTGAATTGAATTAGCTCATCAAAGAGCTAGTATTGCTAGCAGCAATTCAGGGTCATATGAGAGAATGGGCCAGAAATCTCTGGAGCTGTGGAACAGTTATCCTGAATATGATTGCACCTCAATCCAACATGTACCAAAAGATGGTGTTCCTCAGTTGGGAGGCTGTCACAGACTGGTTGGAAGGAAGTCCAGAGTCCGTGGACCGGTAGTCTTAGAGGGATAAACATACCTCATTAGAAGTGGGGCTTCTAGCACCAGGATGGTAGCTTCCATGATACTATAAGTGTACTGGAAGTGTTGATACTTCCACCATATCTCAGGAATCTCTTTGCTTGGCTGCTGGGTTTTGGACAGAGCCCAGGAAACCATAGGCCTTGTTAGGGGAGCAAAATGCCAACTCTGAGGCCGACCACAAATTATGAGACCTATAGGAAAGAGTGGGATATATACTACACTCAGGATTGCAGTCTTCTAGTGAAACTAAACAGTTATCATGAGTAGCTGGTTCTCAAGGTTGGCCTCTGAAGGTTTCAATTCCAGTGGAACAATAAAGGCTGCTGCAGTGGAATGCATCCCAGGATGCCATTCAAGTAGAATATAATGGACATAGAATTTTAAAAATATGGTAGCATCGGAGGCAATATTGGGTAGAAATAGATGTGATTCTTAGTTATCAGCCGAAGTATGTAGTTCCCGAAGCATCTTATGTTGGTAGAACTTGTTGAGGAACTGTAGGGTTATTGATGTAGCACTGAGGTTGCTCCCTGAGGAGATTCCTTCTTTGCTAGGGGTTTCATTACACCACTGCTAGTTTTTTCCACTCCCTGTCTTCACTGGGGGCTTATAGATGGCATAGTGGCTTGCCTGCCCAAATTCAAAGAGGGAGACAAAGCTGGAGTCAGGTTAGCTAAGGGCATCAGTTTAAGATAGTGCCTAAGAAGGCCACCAAGTTTGAGGAAAATTATAAGGACACATGACCTGGCATTTAAGGGGCATTGAATCAGCATCAATCAGTAGGCAGAGTAATCTGGACAGAATCTCAACTATCCTCTTAGGTAGCCCAAATGGACTGCCTATTCAGACCTTCCTTAAACTCCTTATCTAGAATGGTTTTATTCCAGTCCAAACTGAGTAAGCTCACTAAAGTGAGCAATCAAGCCCAAGATTAAGCTATGGCTTTGCTATTGCCACCAAAGCTTCCAGACCTAGCCATCGCCTCTAGACATCTTCAAAATCTACCCCAATTAAACTGTGGATTCCCTATAATAGCCGAAGAAGGAGAATGTATTTATTATCACTGGAAATTTTACTCCCTTCCTGGAGAGGTGATTTATGAGGAAGCCCAAATTTCAAGACATCTGTGCGAAAGTCTACAGGTCAAAGATTTTAGCTAAAACTAAAGCCATGCTGAGAGGTTGGAGAGAGTCTTCTGTTTCTTTTAAATTTATTTGGAAGGCTGAGGGGGGCAAATTATAGAAGAAACAAGAGAAAAAGGCAATAGACTTCAGTCTTCAAAATATTTAGGAATGCTATGGCCTTCCACATTGCCCTGGGCTGGGGACAGTATTCCTCTATGTGTCTTGGGGGTTAATGGGCAGAGTAGGCAGGGACTGACGGAACCTTAGAGGTTAACTTCAGGGCCTGCAGGTGCCACAGCTGTACAAAGGCCTTATCCCATGGGTGACAGATGTAGAGAACAGAAAGCCAGGGAGTGGGGAGCTAGTGACTCTAATTCATCTAGGAAGTGAGTGGAGACTTGCAAGTTGAAAAGAGGCTGAAGTGAAACTAGGGAAGACCGAGTCCCCAGAAGGGAAGCCATATCTGAGGGAAGGACCAGGACAAGCAGGGATTGGAAGCTGAAGTCTCAGCCACTTCATCTCCAGAAGGAAAATGTGCTCAAACCCAGGACCCAGGATATATAGCATCTGGAGGTGTGTGGTGGAGACCCTGGGCAGATATCTCAGGCTTCCTAGGGAGTAGTGTGCCTTGAAGGAGATGACCCTGCTTCGTCTAAAGGATCCCTAGTATGTCTTCTAATGGGACTCCTAACACTTCATTCATTTATTCAACCATAATGTATTAAGTATCTACTCTGTCCTAGTCACTTCTGTAAAATGTGCATATAAATCAATGAGAAGAAAGCTGTCTCAAGAGCTCAATGATTACTTCTTCAACACAGCATATAGGAAGAAGTTCTTTTTTATAGGACCGGAATAACTCTTAGTCAACATGTAGTCACAGTGCTCTTTCACAGCAGCATTCCTGGCAGCAGGCCCAGCTGGTGGGCCCAGCACTGCTGTTTCTTAGCATTTCGTCACCAAGCAGGGGCATCATTGCCTGTGGCTCTATGTCCTTTGATTTCTATGGCATTTTTTCAGCTTGAAATTATTTCACTTTTTTGTTCATGTCAGAGCAGCTACTTAAAATTTTGCAGCTGTTTGTGCTTTATGTATATCCTGCTCAGTGCATTGTTAAAGGCACCCATATTTCTAGGATAATTTAGTTTTCATAAGCCCAATTTTCTACAGCTGTGTGAAAATGTATTCCATTAATGGCAATTGGAATGCTGGCATTGTCAATTAGGCTTTGGGTAAACCAGTAGTTATTACTGGATCAAAACAGTCTTGAAGAGACTCTAAAAATTTTCCCTTTAGAATAATTTAGGACCATTTATTGAGTGCTGACTATATGTCAGACATTGCGCTGAATGCAAAATAATAGATAGTATTTATTAAGAACTCACTGTACACCAGACACTATGTTACATCCTTTATGTTATCATGTCACTCAATCTTCACAACTGTCCTGTGGAGAAATACTATTATTCCAATTTTGCAGACAAGGAAGCTGAGGCACAGAGAGTAGGTTGCTTAAGGTCTCACAGCTTGAACACAGCCCAGCCAGTATCCAAATTCAAGCAGCATGACTAGAGCTCATGCTCTTAACCCTAAACGTATGACCCACCTCCTGTAACTCTCACAGTAGTCCTATGAGGTCTACATTATGACCTCACTTTTATAGGTTGTTATTATTATTACAGATATTAGAAACTGAGGCTTCGGGGGAGTTCAGTTATTTCCCTGAGTTGAGTAGGTCAGATAGTCACAATTTGGACCCAGAAAGTCTGATGCTGTAATACCCTTCTGCTCTTTCTTGCTATACCATACTGCTAGTAAGCAATGCAATCGATATTCAAATCCTGCCTGACTTCAGAATCCCTAACTAGTCCACTACTATCTGTCTGGAAAATCTGTCTCACATGGTTTTTGTTTGTTTATTTGTCTGTTTTGGTTAATGATTTGTACTAAGTAAGGTAACTATTGTGGCCATTTAACATTCAGCTCCACTGGAGTTATTTAAGAACTTTTAGAACTAAAATATCATATAATGCTTTGATGAAAGTTCAAGTTGATTATTTATTTGCCAATATTGCCTTCTAGAGAAAGATGATAATAGAATGTCTTTGATAAAGAGTTGTCAGAAAGCTCTTTGATAATATTGGAATTCTTCATTTGAAGAATTAGAGTCTAGCAGATCCGAGAAAAAAATGTATTATAAAATTATTATAGAAGTCAATTGGGAAAAGCTTACATGCAGTCTTTCTTCTTCTGAAACACTGGTGTTAACACCTTCATGCTTTGCAGATGACTCTACCCTACCCTTAACTGTCTGACATCAACCTTCCTCATCTCCAGTGCAAATTTTTTCTCAATCTTTATCTCCTTGTATTCTCTTTTCTTTCTATATCTGAAAAACAATTAATTTTTCTATATTCTAAATTTAATCCTTGCCCTCAAGGGCCTGTACCAGGTGTGGGGTCCTATGGAGAGACTAGATTGGGTAGGGTTTTTTCCTCAATTGAATGGGAGCTGGCAAAACTCTAAGGGTGAGTGTAAGTGGTAGACCAAGAAGGAGGCTAATATGTATCAGAGTTAAGTATCAAGCATCCACTGCAAGGAGAGTCTTCAAGTCTCCCGGGAAGCGGTCAGGATCCAACAAAGGCAGGGCAGACCGGAAAGTGATGCTCTGGTGTGTCCGGGTGAAAATAGTTTAGCACATAGGCAAGGACGGAGATGGGGAGTAGGTAGTTGCTTCTGTAGGGCCGATGGGTATAGTAGGTGAGGAGAACCAGGTTCTGATTCCATCTTAATCCCCTGGCTCCATCAGTTATTTCCTTTCTTTCTTGAATCTACAGTTGTTCCCTCTCTGTTTTAACCTCCCCCTTAGCCTATGTATTTTTCCTAAAAACCCACACTTTCCTTTAATCCCTTTACTTCTTTAAGCAAATATCACCGTTCTTCTTCCTCCCTCCCAGTGGCCAAATTCAATGGCCAATTCAGTCATCATCATCAGACTCCCAGTGGGATTAAACATTGTTGAAGGCACCTACACTTGAAACTCCTCCCTTGGCTGCGCTCCCTCCATTTCCCTGGATATTCTTTCTTCCTTTCTCTCTCTCTTTCTCTCTCTCTTTCTCTCTCTCTTTCTCTCTCTCTTCTCTTTCTCCCTTTCTTTCTCCCTTTCTTTCTCTCTCTCTTTCTTTCTTTCTTTCTTTCTTTCTTTCTTTCTTTCTTTCTTTCTTTCTTTCTTTCTTTCTTTCTTTCTTTCTTTCTTCTTTGAACTCTAAAATAAATATGTATTTCTTAAGGATATGCTCTTGGCCAGCTTCTCAGCTCTCTACTTACTCTCTCCCCTGGCAGACTCATCCCACCTTATGACTTGGATTATTCTCTCTACCTGGGTAAATTCTGAATCCCAGTCACCAGCTTTGACCTTGACCTCCTTTTCATATTTCTAGTAGCCAGCTGGATACCTTCCCCTACGTATCTCATCTGCACATTAAATTCTGCATGGCCAGACATTACCTAGTTATTCTACAACTAGCTTCTCTTCCTGTGTCTTTAAAATTTCTATTAATGACATTTATGAATTTTCTGTCCCCCAAATTCCAGAGCTTTGGGTCAATCTTTACTCTTCCTATATTCAGTTGGGTACCAAATTCAGTTGATTAAAATATTTCTAATAATTGTCCCCCCATTTATATTATTATTTTCTCTTTCTCAGTGTTCTTCATTGAAACAACTACAGTAGTCTGCTAGCTACCCGCCTTACCATTTATTTTCTTCCCCTCAAATCCATTTTAATTGATGCCAGATAATATCTATTATATGTCTCATTACAACTGTCATCTGCAAAAAAATCCAAACATTCTAACCTAGCATTCCAGGTGCTTCAAAATCTGAGCCCAACCAATTTTTCCATTTTTATTTTCCACTTTGCCCACCCTTTGCTCTAGAAAAATGGACTTACTCTTTTCTATGAGTGCCCTATAATTTTTCTCTTCAGGGCCCTTGCTGTTCCTTAGACTAGAGTGATCTCTATTCATCACCTCCTCATGTACAAACCCTACAACTTCCAAAGCCTAGCTCAAATACTTCTCTTCTCATAGAGCTTTCCTTGATATCTTCAGATGGCAGTAATTTTTGTATCTTCTGATTTGCCATAACACTTTATCTGAGCCCTTTTCCTAGTGATTATCGCCTTCTATTTTGTATTTTGATTATTCACAGGGATATTTCATTATCTCCGTGGTTTGATTAAAAATATCCTGAAAAGTTGATTCATCTTTTTATTCCCAAAGTGCCATGTACGAATATTTGAACAACTCATCAAATATTCCATGTACTTCTTTATATTTCTGAGTATCTTTTGCCATTAGACTTGGGGCATATGACTAGTTCTGATCAATATTCTATAAGAAGTGATATGTGACACTTTCACTAGGAGGTATTTTGGAACAGATGAGAATTCTACACTCTTTATCCCCTTTTCGTCTTCTGTGATAATTTACAAGGCAGTGTGTTTCAAATGGTCTAGTGGCAAGTTGATAGAGTTTCTATAAGCCGAAGTCCCTGATTGATTAGGTAAATCAGAGCTCCTTCTGAACTGTACTAGATGTAGATCTAAGTAAGAGTTCTCTGGTGTTAAGCCATTGAAATTTCAGAGTTAATATGTTACTATAGTGTAGCCTATCCCAACCTGACAAACAGAGGAAGTATTCAGTAAATTTATGAATGAACAAATGGAGAGGATATCTACCGAATAAATTGTGTTGCTGGAACTATTCAAGAAGCTTGATCCATAATCTGTAGGATGTCCCAGTTGTGTGATTGTCTGCACAAAAAGGACAATATAATCAAATTGCAAGCAGTCCACCATCTGATTATATTCCTCCTACTAATATCTTAAAAACCCATTACCTTAAAAATTCATTTGGTGCTTTACTATGTATGTAGTTTCTTTTTTCTTCTTCTTCTTTTTTTTTTTTTTTTGAGTAATAGAATTTGAAGTAAGGCATTAGAGCTGCATTGCTCATTAAAGGGTATATGTGGGGTCTTCTTTTTTTTTCTTTTTCTTTTTTTTTAATTTTTTATTTATTTATAATAATTTTACAATGTTGTGTCAAATTCCAGTGTAGAGCCCAATTTTTCAATTATACATGAACATATACATATATTCATTGTCACATTTTTTTCTCTGTGAGCTACCATAAGATCTTGTGTGTATTTCCTTGTGCTATACAGTATAAACTTGTTTATCTATTCTACAATTTTGAAATCTATGTGGGGTTTTCTTGATGCAGTCAAATCCTCATCTTCCTCTGGCTTACTGACAGCCTGTAGTGCTCCTTACATGAGTTGATCCTTGATGCTTAAGATAACCTCACATGTATAATGTATAAGCAAAATTTAGTAGTGTCTAAAGGATTCTGGCTGATTACCTTAGAGATCTTTAACATAACTTCTTTTTTTCTTAGAGAATGCAGAAAACATGAAACTATTTAAGGAAGAGAAACATTTTCATAATCATAGAGATAACTTTTGTTACAATATTGTAATCTGCAAGGATTGTTGAGCATGCTCATAATTTGCTAAAATGTATGCAGCCCTGGGGAAGTTAAGCATCATCTGACTCTTAAGGGCTTGCAATTGCAGTCCTGCAGGCTGTCCTCCCTGGGCAGTGTGAATTGCTGGCTTTAGTCTCTTCCTCTTATCAAAATCTAGTCTCAGCTTAGTAAAGCTGTCTGATAATTTACAATAAGATATTAATACTCTGAATAATGAGTTACATTTTGGGGGGGATACTACCATTTACAGCAACACTGACCAGCTAAATTTACAAAGTCAAAATGTTGAATTTCCAACAGTAATGACAGGCTAGAGTAGGAGCAACATTTGGCAGGAATATCTTTCTAAGTCTTCAAAGTGAGGTTGCAAAGGAAGTCATGATTCTGTTGAAGAATAACATTATTCCAGAGTATCATCTAGATGTTTCTGCAGAGGAGTTATTCCTCTACATAAGATAGTTGGTATATTGGTTTTAAAACAGAAAGCTAACCCCTTGACTGATGTTCTACAATGCTAATGAAGCCTGCTCCCAAGAGACAAAGTCCAACTTTCTCTTTTTTTACTTATTTCTTCAAGTGAAGTAAAGCAGACCCAAAGTGTTTCTGTCTCTTTACCGACTATGTATAGGTATCCTGGACCATCTTCATACTTAAGACTTTTGTTTGGAAATTTCTACTATCATTAGGACCTTCACTTAGGTTTTTATTCCCCCAGTTATGATAGGCTTATCTTGATTTATCACTGTCTCCCTATAACCAAATAGGCTCACTGGGGTAGATGACCATTGACTTAAGACAGTTCATAAGTGCATACAAGCCATAGCGCTTGTGTGGCCCTATTTATGACACCAGTGGTCAAACTTGTATTATGATGTATATGGAATTATAAACATACCCTGGCTCTGAGTCCTTCTACTTCAATATATCTCTTAACTCCCTTGACAATCTAATGTAAACTTAAGCTTCTGCCAAGTACTGTTTCAGGTCCCCACTTACAACGGAGTTCTGCCTCTTCCCTAAATGTGATGGAAAGGCAGCTTTATGGATAAAGAGCTCTGAGGAAGGAGAGAAAGAAGACAATTTCTCCTGAGACCAGCCTAACCCCAAAGAAACCCAGGGACATGGGATTTCCTAATGTATTTGTCAGGCCCAAAGATGAGGCCATGTCACCTCACAAGACTACAGACTCTTGGAAGATGATATGACCCTCTTTCCCAAGAGAGGTTGGAGCCATAGAATAAGGCCAGAGCCCCTTCAATTGGAACTAACCCCATAAAATATGAGTCAACCCCTAATTTGGGGTCACAGTGATTGCAGCCTAAAGTTAAAACTGATTCTTGGTTAATGCTCATATTGAGCTGTCCAGGGTTCTGACTTTGGCATGGGACATCAGTACCTTACCAATCTTTGGTCTTGATGTGGTGATTTTGCTTTAAATTCTGAATACTTTGGATGTAGGTTGTGATCACTCATCTTGACTATTTTTGTAGTTTACTTTGAGCTCTGTTGGTCTAGGGTCTTGTTAATGACATACAGTGTACAAACTGAAAAATTGATTGTACTGTGTCTGGACTTTTTTTTTTTACATTTTTTTATTGAGTTGTAGTCATTTTACAATGTTGTGTCAAATTCTAGTGTTTAGCACATTTTTTTTTTTTTTTTGCTGTGAGCTACCACAAGATCTTGTATATATTTCCCTGTGCTATACAGTATAATCTTGTTTATCTATTCTGCATATGCCTGTCAGTATCTACAAATTTTGAAATCCTGGTCTGTCCCTTCCCACCCCTCCACCCCCTTGGCAACCACAAGTTTGTATTCTATGTCTATGAGTCTGTTTCTGTTTTGTATTTATGTTCTTTTTTTGGTTTTGTTTTTGTTTTTAGATTCCACATATGAGCGATCTCATATGGTATTTTTCTTTCTCTTTCTGGCTTACTTCACTTAGAATGACATTCTCCAGGGACACCCATGTTGCTGCAAATGGCGTTATATTGTCATTTTTATGGCTGAATAGTATTCCATTGTATAAATATACCACATCTTCTTTATCCAGTCATCTGTTGATGGACATTTAGGCTGTTTCCATGTCTTGGCTACTGTAAATAGTGCTTCTATGAACATTAGGGTGCAGGTGTCTTTTTGAAGTAGGGTTCCTTCTGGATATATGCCCAGGAGTGGGATTACTGAGTTATATGGTAAGTCTATTCCTAGTCCTTTGAGGAATCTCCATACTGTTTTCCACACTGGCTGCACCAAACTGCATTCCCACCAGCAGTGTAGGAGGGTTCCCTTTTCTCACATCCTCTCCAGCATTTATTGTTTGTGGACTTTTGAATGATAGCCATTCTGACTGGTGTGATACCTCATTGCAGTTTTGATTTGCATTTCTCTGATAATTAGTGATATTGAGATTTTTTTCATGTGCCTATTGGCCATTTGTATGTCTTCATTGGAGAATTGCTTATTTAAGTCTTCTGGACATTTTTGGATTGCATTGTTTGTTTTTTTTGTTGTTGTTGTTATTAAGTTGTATGAGCTGTTTATATGTTCTAGAAATTAAACCTTTGTCAGTCTCATCATTTGCAAATATTTTCTAGGTTGTAATTTTGTTTTGCTTATGGTTTCTTTTGCTGTGCAAAAAGTTCTAAGTTTAACTATGTCCCATTTGTTTATTTTTGCTTTTATTTCTATTGCCTGGGGAGACTGCCCTAGGAGAACATGCTAAGATTTATGTCAGAAAATGTGTTGCCTATGTTTTCTTTTACGAGGTTTACAGTGTCTTGTCTTATACTTAAGTCTTAAAGCCATTTTCAGTTTATTTTTGTGTAAAGTGTGAAGGAGTGTTCTAACTAGCCATGTGATTTTGAAGAAGTCTCTGAAGATTTTTCAGAACCTTGGTTTTCTCATAATCCCTGAATAATAAAACTTGAGAAGAAAAAAAAACCCTGCAACATAAATGACAAAAATATGATACAAAGAGCATTCTAAAATATTTGAAAAAAATTATGAGATTGGAAAAGTAAACATGGGACACAAAAGGCAATTCACAAAATAAAGAAGATAAATTACTCACATGATATATAAAAATTGACTGAAAATGGACCAAAGACCTAAATACAAGACCTGAAACTATAAAACTCTTAGAAGAAAACATAGCTGTAAATCTGTTCACCTTGGATTAGGCAATGATTTCTTAGGTATGACACCAAAATCACAAGCAACAAAAGATAAAACAGATGAATTGAACATCATAAAAATTAAACAATTTTGTCCTGCAAAGGACACCACCAAGAAAGTGAAAAGACAATCCACAGAATGGGAGAAAAATATTTGCAAATCATGTATTTGATAGAAGACTTGTATCTAGAATATATAAAGAACTTTTACATCTCAATATTAAAAGAAAAATAACCCAATTTAAAAATGGGCATAGCATCAGAATAGACATTTCTCCAAAGAAGATACACAAATAGCATATCTCATAATTTTTTTCACCTGAAAAGATGAAAGCACTGAACACCATCAATTATCAGGGAAATGCAAATCAAAACCACAATGTGATACTACTTCACAGCCATTAGAATGGCCATAATGAAAAAGACAGATAACTAGTGTTGGCAATGATGTGAAGAAATTGAAACCCTCATACACTACTGGTGAGATTTTTTTAATGCGGCAGTTGATTTGGAAAACAGTATGACAGTTCCTCATATAATTAAACACAGTCCACATATGGCCCAGCAATTCTAATCCTAGGTATATACTCATACCCAAGATAAAAGAAACCATCCTACAAAAAACTTATACACAAACATTTATACTAGCATTATTGATTTACTTAATATTTTATTTATTTATTATTGTATTATTTAATTATTTTGGCCAGGGGTCAGGGAGGTAGTTACCTTTATTTGTTTTTAGAGGAGGTACTGGGAATTGAACCCAGGACCTCAGGCATGTTAAGCACATGCTCTACCACTTGAGCTATACCCTCCCTTATAATAGTACTATTTATAATAACCCAAAGTAGAAACAACCTAAATGTCTAACAACACATGAATGGATGAACAAATTGTGGTATATGCACACAATGCAGTATTATTCAATCCAATAAAAGGAATGGAGTACTGATATATGTTATAACATGGATGAACCTTGAAAGTCTTATGATAAGGGAAAGAAGGGCACAGTCACAAAAGGGCACATATGGTTTGAGTCCATTCATATGAAGTGTCCAGAATAGGCAAATTTATGGAGTAAGAAAGTACATTAGTGATTGCCAAGGACTGGATGTGAGGTTGTGGGGGTAGAGAGTGACTGCTAATGGGGTTTCTTTTTGAAGTGATGAAAATGTTTTAAAATTGATTGTGGTGATGATTGCCCAACCATGTGAATACACTTAAAACCATTGAAATATAAACTTTAAATAGTACTGTATGAAAGTATATCTCAATAAAGCTGTTATTTTAAAAAGAAATACAAATTATCAAGAAGCACATGAAAAAACTCCAAATTCATTGATCATCAAATAAGTAAAAAATCTAAAATTACTATGATACCATATCTCTTATCAATTTTTGGAAATTAAAAGCCAGTGTGTGTGTGTGTGTGTGTGTGTGTGTGTGTGTTTATTAAATGAGATCTGTTTGTAAACTGCAAAGAACTATTCAAAGATAATACACCTTTATCATGTAAACATTTCAGTTTGCTTTTCAAGCTCAGAATTCTTAAAAGATGTTTTGTGAGTTCAAAGCATGGAGAATTCACATTATATAGGTCTCCTAATTCATGTTTTTGCCCAAAGGAATTTAAAAAAAAATCTCTGTAATTTTACTCAAATGTGCAAATTAAGTAAGAAAAACAGAACTGGGTTCAATGAAAAGCGATCAACTGTCTTCTTCCCACCCCTACTGGAGCACATTTAGAAGCATCTATGTTTTATTCCCTGGGTTGGCAGATAAGTAACAGCAGCCATTCCCTATGGAGAGAAGGAGCCTGGTGTGTTCCAAATGTGCTGTGCAATGTTTGTGAATGCTGTAGTGGTCTCCTGGAGAAAACACAGCTGTCTCGGGCACGAGCCTGTAACCTCTATAAATTAGTCTCAATCTAAACATCCTTTCACTGCAGTAGGAATTGGAGAACTCTTCCATATCAAATTCAAGAGCTTCTACATATTGTGGAAGAATGAAAACCATGTTACAAAATGAGCTGGATGCTCCACAAATTAAGCCTTGAACCAATCCCACACACATTGATTTCAGAGAAATTTGAGGCTCCAGTGTGAGTCTCATCTTGAGCCAAACTCTTATCTTACTGTTGGTGGAGTGTTTTCACACTTGCATTCTCTCCTGAAAAGGTTCAAAAGTAGGGTCGTGGCTTGGTGCTGTAAGCTTTTAAATAAACCAGAGAGGGCAGATACTTGGCATGTGCTGCCACGCCCCTTTCACTTGCCTGAATGTAGCTATTGCTTATCTTTCTAGACTACTGTTTCCCTGAATCTGAATGTGATCTAAGACTGTTTCTCAACAGAATGCCCCAGGCATTCAGTACTAATTTTATCAATGAGCTCTATTTGCTATTCCTGACATATGAAATATGTGTGTGTGCCTACATGTGTGTTCTACCCAACTACATACAAGAACCTTTGAAGTATATTTATCTTTATGTGAGGTTTGTTTTTCAGAATATAGGAACTACTAATAGAAAGGTCAATAGTCACTCAGTATAGGGAATCATTCCTTCTCTAATTTGTTTTGAATGCCTGAAGTGGTTACTGTTGACTCTTGGGTCTTAACAAATATAAATACCCAGGCAGAGCTCCTACTCTTATCAGCCATTTTCTGGAAAAATTTGCCATGTGCTATTATATCTTAATTAATAATATGCATTGCCTATGTCAACTTATTTAGTATTCCCCCAAATCCTTTGCAGAAAGTACTATTAAAATATCCAGATAACATTTGAGGAAACTGAGGCACAGAATGGTTAAGGAACTTTCATACTGAGGCTGAAAAAGATTTCACCTTGATTAAAGTGTTACTTGTGGGGATCTTTCTACATGTCCCCACACTCCTTTGCCCATAATATAAGGTTTGGTCTAAGTTAAGAAGCTAGTGTTAAATAAATGCTCCTCACCAGATTCCTTCTTTTGAAAAAAATGAACAAAACTTCTTTTCCAAGAAACAATAGCTTAAGACAAAACCTGACAGTTTCTTTGTCTCAACTCTTCTTGCTATGAATCCTTTAAAAGTGCCAACCCCGTTTTTCTTTGTCTCAGAAGCATTTTAGAGCAACTTATAACTTAAAGCAACAATGCAAGCCCTGGAATTCCATTGCTGACTCTGTGTTATGCCCATACATCTCAAATTAGTCAGGCCTTGTCAGTTCACAGGGGCGCAAATGTAAAATAAATAATACTGATAGACATTGGCAATTTTAAAGCATAGCATAAAACCTGAAAGTTTCTTCACCCAAATAGATAATTATTTGTCCACGTCCAGTGATAGAACCTAATGAATAAATACAGTTTTAAAAACTGCTAAAACTAAACAGTGTGAACACCTCTTTTCAAGAGAGTAAATTAGAATCATTTATCAAAATGGAATTTCAATTAAATGGGAAATGAAAATGAAAATTTTCAATCAAAATGGAAAATTTCAATCTTCTCTAACAAGTCCAAATATCCTTAACTGGCTATTTCTTCCAGACATTCTTAATTAGAATATTGATCAGTATCTGATGAAATATGAAAAAGAATTGGAATCATATCCCCAAACTCCTTATCAATCTAGGCATATGGAAGCTGTGAGGCTTGCATAGTTACTCCGTTTTTTTTTAAATGACTTTCATTAGTGTTTCTCAGAGAAACAAAATAACGTTCACCATATTATTCTGTATGTAATTCTCTTACCATAACAATTCTCAAATGTTCATTACCCATCAATAGCCACTTAAAGTTATATCATTAGTTTTCTATGTTCTTGGCATGTTATCAATAATGAAACTGAGAAATTTCCATCTGATATTTCTGATGCTTCAGGGTGTTCTAAACAATAGCTTTGAAAAAAACTGACAAATGCCCTCTGATTATATGAAAGGATTAACCTCTGTGGAAAGACAGCCCATGTATTGGCTTTTCACCTTAAAGTTTTCTCTAATAGGTTCACTTTTTTCCCATGGAAAGATTCTGAAAACCATGATGATTCACAATAGCCAATTTTTTTTTTTTTTTGCTATTGTTGAAAAGGATAACTTTTAAAAATAGCTTTACTGAGGTATAATTGACATACCCTAAATTGCACATATTTACAATAAACAATTTGGTGAATTTAGACATATGTATATACTTGTGAAGCTATCACCACAATCAAGCTTAATGAACATATCCATCATAATTTTTGAAGGTATTAATAATGTAAAACTTTGGTAATTATCAGATCGCCAGGGGTATCTGGCACTAGTAGGCATATTTATTGTCTGTTGAGTGAATACATTTTCTCTAAATTATTGTCAATGAACAGAACAAAGGACTGGGCAGAATTTAGGCTTTTGAGTTTCATCATTTTTAAGGAGCATCTGCATGGTGCTGAAGTTGGCTTTTGAATATATAAATCGACAGGTATGAACTCCTCAGTATGTCTATGGTGGCTTAGCAGTCCCATAAAGCCTCACAGCTGCTTACCCGATGCCCCACCTTTTCTAGAGAAGGAACAGTGGATGGACTTATTCCTCCACCTTGTGTTATTTTTTTCTCCAACCACATCATTTTATAGACAAATTAAGAATCGATAAAGCATAAGTCTTGTTTGAAAAGATGTATCTAGATACAGGAATAATACATTATAAGCCAAGACACTTCCCTCCTCTGAGTTTCGCTTTATCTGTCAATATCTTCCATCTTATCAAAGAGAGCTGCAAGTGAAAGGGAGGGGAAAAACCTAGCAGCAGCGGTAGGAAACTTCCTGGAATGTCCAAGTTCTAAAATAAAATAGACTGCACAGACAGCTTATAATTTGTATGGCTTTGGCTCAGGGTTTTTGAAAGAAAACATAGGTGGTTTTTGTCCTCCCTACTGATATTCTATTTGCCCTCAATGCTGGTAGGAATGAAGTCTGGGAAGCTTTTTTGGGGGGAAGGAACTTGATAGCTCTTTTCTGTACTTTCACTATTATCAGCTCTGTTTTAGAAACATCAGTTTAAGGATGCAGCCTTTAACCTAGGGTTGTGGAGTCCCTCATCTCCACCTGGCACTGTCAACACCCATCTCCTCAAAGAGCCAGTCCCCTCCACAGATGATACTGATCACCCTGAAAACTGAGGCCTTGAGGTCTCCACCTTCCTTTCTTTGCCTCGGGTCACAGGACACCAGTCCGGGTTTAACTTTATGAGTTGGGAGGGCAGCTTGCCTAATTAGTAACGCTTCAGCTGGGGGCTGCTTCTACCTGCTCATCCTCTCTGATTCCTCTCCAAAGAGATGAAGATTTAAGTGGATTTGGCACATCCCCTAATCTGGGCCTGCCATTAGCAGGCCGGGAGCTGGCGTGTGTCAAGGAAGACTCGGACCAAGCAGGCCTTTTTCACCTGCGTAATAACAGGCTGGGGAGTAGCGAAGCAGCCGCGGCGGCGGCGCCGGGAGTAGGAGGAGGAGCGCAGGCAGCCGCCGCGGCTGGGCCGAGAGGAAGAGGAGGGGGAGGAGGAGGAGCTGAAGCGCGGAGAGCAGCAGGCAGTAGCTCGGCCGGAGTTGCAGCAGCGGCCGCAGCGGCACTGACACCGCAACCAACCCAAGCCCCGAGTCCCGGTGTGGACAGCAGCAGGGAGCGCCCGTCTGCCCGCCCAGCCGCCGCACCTCGGCCCAGACAAGCCGCCGTCGCCGCGCCCCGGGGACCGCCAGCCATGGCTGCGCCGCCCGATCCCCAAGACGAGCTGCTGCCACTGGCCGGCTCCGGGTCCCAGTGGCTCGGGGACCGGGGGGAGAGGGAAGACGAAGCGGTGACGCCGAAAGGGACCAAGCCGGCGCCGCAGGCGAGGGAGCCCGGCCCAGGGTTGGGCGCCGGGGCGGTGGAAACAGGCGCCGCGGGAACTGGGCTCCAGCCCCGCCCGGCCGCCGCCCGTTGCCATGGAAACTGCATCCACAGGTAAGGCGGGCGGTCGCCACTGCCCAGCAAATGGCGTCGGGGACCCGAGTCCCCCAGCTGGTCCCCTTCTCTGCAGCTCGCCTGTGCACCTACCTCGCGCTCTCTACCTTGAGCACCAACCTTACCTCCCCCACCCCACCTCCCTTCGCCACCAGAGACTGTAAATATTGGCGGACTGGTAGAAGACGAAATGTTTATTTATCCAAAGGCTCGAAAGAAAACAAAATACTATTGATCCTTTTATTTCATTATCATTATATATATTTTTTTCAGCTTTCACAATTGTCCTCAGAGGCTAGCCGCAGCATCCTGGCTGCTGGCGCGCCCGTGTACAAGTTTCTTCTTTCTGTCAAGGAGCTAGGGGTTGTAGGGCCCGCTTGGCCAGTTGCGATGATTTTGGGGGAGCGTGTTTGTGCGCAAGGCGCGTGCCAGCGACAGGGGACGCAGACAACAATGCGACCGACAGGCCCACTGTCCCTAGACCCGTATCGGTCCAAGGCAGAGATGCAGCTTTAACTCTCCCTTACCCCTTCTCTCCACGAATCGCCACACCCTACTTCCTCCCTTTTTCCCTCCTACTCTCTATCTCTCTTTTCCATTAAGGAAAACAGAAATCCCAAGGTGAGTTTAATTCAGGAGAGACAGCATTTGCAAGAGGATTGGGAGTTGTAGCGTCCCCGCCCAGAACCTTTTTTTCCCAGCTGCTCCGGTTTCCCCATCTCGCAGGAGCTTTGGAACTTGGAACCCTTCAGAGCGCTCAGCCTGGCTGCGGTGTTAGAGGGCTTGAGTGGCAGTGAGTGGACGAGGCACAGTTTACCAGCTGTTTGGGCCCACCCGGACATTTGGAAATTGCCTCGGGTTCGTCCACCCTCCGCCAGACTTCTCCCTCTGAACTGGAGCACACGGGTGCCCAGCAGGAACCAGGGGTCCTGGAGCATCTGGTCCAAAGGATGCCTGAGGGGAGCTTTGAGGAGGGGCTACATAGAGGGGTAGCTCTGTTTCCAGGGAGTAAAGAGAGGGTGCTGTGTTGTGTTGTTCCTCAAAAAGGCTTTGCTGTGGTGAAATGAGAGTTGTGTAGTTTTAGTAATGCAGCTTTTGAAGTCTTAGAGTGCTGGGTGCTTCCGCAGGAGGGGCAGTGGGTGGGACTGGCATGCTTGTTCTTGGCATCTGATTTAGGGGAGACCTTTCTTAAGCCACCGCCTCTATTGAGGGTCATGTGGAGAGCCTGAGGTAGTCTTAACTGCTCTAGTACAAAAGGTTTGAGCAGAGGAAAGGAGGTTTAGGAAATGTGTTGACTAAAACATGTCAACATTCTGAAGGGAAGAGAAAAAGTGGGGACCATATACAAGCAGAAAAAAAGAAAGAAAGGGAGAAGGAGAGAGAAAAGACTCAAAGCAGAAAACTCCATTTGCTATATATTAGTTTTTATATGGGGGAGGGGAGGATTTGAGGCTAAGAATGGCTGCCTAACCTCTCTTTCAGCTTCTTCATCTAAATGAAGAAAAAACAAAACTCTTTATAATTGCAAAAGAAGATAGCAAAAGCTAATAGACAAAGGAATGTTCTTTTGTTGTTGTTGGTTTGCCAGTACCATTCCTTGTTGACAGTAACTCATAGTACAGAACCTTTATCTACTGTCATTGAAGTAAACCCTTACTTTATAAACATTGCCCCCCTCCCACTGGTGTCACCAAGGTTAGGTGAACTAGGGAAACAAAGCTAAACAGTCCTCTGTTCAGTAACATACTATTCACTAAAATGAGTTGCTATATGTAAAATGCTTAGAACAACTGTAACGAAGTAGTCAGTTTGCAAATTTTAACATTATTATTACTATTATTATAGAAATATTCTACTTTGTTGAATATATTAGGGATTTTCTATCCTAGGCAATGAAGACACTAATATGTTTGATTAAACATAATGCTAAGTTTGGATGGGAGGACAATAAAGGGAGGGGGAAAGAGCACGTTTTGCACATTTGCATAGAAATTACTAAGTTAATTGTTGCTGCTTGAAGGAATTTCTCATATAGTTGTTGATTCTTTAATGTTTTAAGTTTGTATGTTTCTTATTTAGTAGACTGGATGGGCTGTTATGAGGTCCAAATGCCAGAAATGATATCTTAATAAATAAGTAGATCTTGAAAAATCCAAATAAAATCCAGGCCAGCTTCCTTGTTTGTTATTTTGGCAGTTCTGTTGCAATAAGCAGAGTCAGCAGGTGCATCTTCAACTTAATCAGAGACAAAATCCAGAAGAAGCCTATGAAGTACACAGCTTTACTTCTTAAAAAAAAGAATGGTGCTCTTGGGGACTCAACTCAAACTAAGAAGTACCTTAGACTTTGAATGTGATGCGCTGTAAACAGGTTTTGTTTCTTTTTCAAATGGAATTATAAAATGTAAGACAGATATTGGTTTTAAAAACTTCTTTTTTTCTGAAAAACACCATCAATCATGCCATCTGGCAGAAATTCTGTTATTTATTTTTATACATTGATGGCAATTAAAGTTCTTAAATATTTCCAAAAATAATTCTTAGTAATATCCTGGAATTAATATATGTTTAAACATCGTTAAAGCTTATACTAGGAAATGCCATCAGTACTGTTATTTTCAGGTATTCTCGTTGCCTCTGTCCTTTCTGTGGAAAGGAAATAGTCTTAACAAAAAGTAGCACTTTATTCTAAAGCTACAATTTTTCATGTCTAAAATTGATAATGGGCATGTGATATGATGTCTGTTGCCACAGGGAACATTTCATACACCATGTGTAGGTTACAACAATGTTAGAGTTGTTAATCATGAATCCGTGCCATCATCTAATAACTTTATACAAAAGATGTTAAGAGCAACTGTTTTGTTTTTTCACAATCAGTTATATTATTCCTGGAAACTGTTCAAAAGGAGCACGCAATAACAAGGGTAGAAGAATAGCTCTTTGTTTAAAGGAAGAATTTAAAATAGAACATTTGAACAAAATGCCATAGTAAGAAGTTAACTCATTGGCCAATTTGGAAATTAACTCATTGACTGATTCATCCATGGCAGGCAAAGTGAATAACAGAATGGAGAAAGGTCTGGAAAAAATCTGTCCAGGATGATTTGCTTCAGTAATATTGACTTATAGATAATTTGACTTAAATTTCTAGGTGATTGCCAAGAGAGATTTTTCCGAATTTACTTGATCCACAGTGCTCATAAACTTACATATTTCAAATGTTGAATGTGATACTCTGTTGGAAAAACTATTCGTAGTCTATCATGATTTAAATACCTTTCAGAATGTTTATTTATATCCTATGTTTATTCTGTTTATCTTAATAAATTGTATCATACATATTATTAACCATCTTCTAAAATCCATGTAGAGACTGGATTGACTGTCTTCACTTGTGGATGTGTTTGATAGATGTGTACAATTTTTTATTTGGAGACATTCCCAGTAATCCCTTTCAGAAGGTGTAAATTTCAATCTTCTGTTTTCCTTCATCTTTTGAGAAAGCCACAGTTCTATTGAATGGGAAGGACCACTATTATTGCTTTTACAATATTTTACAGAACATATGAGAAAAATAGGATAGTTCCTAATGCAATTTATTCCTCTGGACATAGCCTTTGAATGTAATCAATAACATTCCTGGCAGCAAGTGTGGTATTATGTCCTTTCATATACAGAAGTCAAATTAAGTTAAATTAAAATTTAGAAACACAACATTGACGTACCCTAAAAATACATTAATAAATAAATTTTATCAAGGCTTTCAGCATAACTTCCACTTCATGAACTCGCTGCTCCAGGAAACCCATCCTCTGTCCCTCAGGTACACCATAGGGCTTCCTGCTCCTATCTCTTTTCTAGGCTGTTCATCTGCTACTGACTCTGAGTGTTTGGAAATGAAGTGTGGATTATCTTACTCATTATACTCTCTTGGATAGCCTGGATTGTGGAAAGTTTTTATTATATGTAAAGTGAGAAACCATTGCAGTTCGACTCAATTTAGTAAACATTTATTGAATGCCTCCTTTGTGTAAAGATCTATGCTAAACACAGGCTGTGGTTTCCTAGAACATGGGCACCTTTCTGTTTCACATTAGTATTTAGTTTAGTTCCTGTTGTGTTATTTTCATTTTCTTCATTCCCAAGTCATTGCTGGAAGCTTGATTAGAAGGGTATTATAACAATCTAACCACATGGGCACAAGGGCATGAGTTAGTTTTCTGAAGTTAACACAGGATAAATAAATACCAGTGTAGCTTGCTCAGACTGCATAGCTAGGGGAAAATAAAATCTATCTATCTATCTATCTATCTATCTATCTATCTATCTATCTATCTATCTAATTCTATCTACTTCATAGAAATAACTGTGGTTGAATAGTACTCGAAGATCCTTGGGCTAATTAGTTGTGCTTTCATTTTTAAAGTTAAAGGAAATTATTTCAGTGGTGACTAAGGGAGATTTGAAACAGGCACTTTAAAATATAGATGGCATATTTCAAGAGCCTAATGTGTCCACACAGGAATGCTCTCCATGAAAGTCATTGTAAAGAATATGGTCAAAAGAAAAAAGACAAACAACTAGTTTTATTTGTTTAAATAATTTTCAAGGGTAAAAAGAACAATGAAAGGGGTGTGAACTGGAGAGGCTCACTGCTTGTGGAAGATGCTGTAGTGAGAGTAATGAACAAAGAGAAGGAAGAGCTTCTCAATTCATACTGAACCTGTATTATTTAAAATGGTGATTGAAATGTATAGAAATATCAAATCACTATGTTGTGAAACAAGATGTAACAATAATGTAGGTCAATTATACTTCAAAAACAAACACACACATAGACAAAGAGAGCAGATTTGTGGTTACCAGACGTCGTGTGGGGAATGGGGAAGTGGATGAAAGCAGTCAAAAGGCACAAACTTCCAAATGAGATAAATAAGTATTGAGGATGTAATGTACAACATGATACAATAATTAACACTACTATATGTTATTTAAGAAAGTTGTTAAGAGAGTAAATCCTGAGAGTTCTCATTACAAGGAAAACCGTTTTTTTCTATTTCTTTAATTTTGTGTCTATACAAAATAATGGAAGTTCACTAAACTTATTGTGGTAATCATTTAAAAATAGATATTTAAAATGGACAGTGATTCTTAGGTTGGAAAATGTAAAACACACAGAAAGAGAGACTGGAAGCCCTGATTAAGGAAACAGCAGGTAACATCCCGTGTCACTTCTCTGATAAGAATATCTCTTTGGAGCCAACTACTTTATATCTCATGGTATTGAATGAGTGTGTTGAGCAGTTTTAATATCATTCTCAGTATCTTTTAAGAATAAGACTAATTCTAGAAAAGTTGAAATGGGAAGTGATTTTCAAAAAAAGGAAAATGATGAATTTTTTTAATTTTACAAGCCAACATATTTGTAGCTAAGTGCTGGTAGAATCCAAGAATACATTATTATGCCAAATATTATAAACCCTCAGAAAAGAAGATATATGTTTATCACTAACAATTCCCATTGGTTCACTAAAAAAATAAAATCCATAAAACATAATTTCTTTTTTCTCATATTCTGAAACACTAACATACGTACATCACTTACTATGCTCAAAAATTCTAGAAAGCACTCAACCTACATAAAGACATGGAAAGCAAGCATGCTCTTTAATTTTGCAAATGGCACAAAGTTTCAAAAGATGGTTGATATGATAGAGGGTAGCACTATTACTTAAAAATACTTATTTTAATGTTAACCTGCAAACAAACTCTTTTCATTAAAGTCATTTTTTGCCCTAATTTAAAAAATTCCTCCTTGAGGGAAGGGAATACATGTATGCTATATTAAATTTTAAAAGGTACAAAAAATAATACAGAGCAAAGAAAGTTTTCTTCACACTCAGTCTTCCAACCAACCATTGTCCCTCTTCAGAAGCAACCATTATTATCAAATTCAGCAAGAGAGTATTATTTAATTCATTCATAATTATACTATTATTTATTCAGACCCCTGCTATATGCCAGGGATTGTTCTAAGCACTAAGGATACAGGACAGAAAAGGATAGATGACAGTCTGTCTCCTATAAAATATATATCCGTGTGTGTGTGTGTGTGTGTGTGTGTTTAGAAAGGGAAGGAGAGAAGAGGGACGGGAGACCAGGAACAAAAAATATACTCAAGGTATAACAAGTCCTATAAGAGAAAGTTAAAACAGAGTAGTGGAGTGAAAGGGATAGTAAAAAAAAAAGGCCTCTTTGATAAAGTTAAAGCAGAAACTTGAAGAAAATGACAGTAAGTTATGCAGATGCCTGGGAGAAGATCATTTTAGGCAGAAAGAACAGTCTGCAAAGGCCCTGGGTGAGAGTACTCTCTGGAATGGTAGGGATGTCAATGAAGAGTAAGCAAGGGGAGAATGGTAGGAGATGGGCTCAGAATGCAGGGTGAGGGTTGATGGGCAGATTAGGTCCTACAGGCCATTGTAAAAGTTTTAGATACTACTCTGAGTGTGATGGGAGTGACTGGAGCATTTACAGTAGGGGAGGAGCATGTTTAGAGTTAGTTTTATATTAAGTTTAGTGGATCACTCTGCACTGTGTTGAGAATCTAAAATGGGGGAAGTGGAGAGGGATGCGGAGCAAGATTGACCAACTTGGAGTCTATTCTAATAATCCAAGCAAGAGATGATAGTGGCTTGCACTGGGTTGATAGCATTGGAGGAGGTGAAAGTGGTTGGATTCTAGATATACTGAGTGTAAAGCTAACCCTGGATCCTAATGGGTTGTATATGGCATGTGAGAGAAAGGAGTCAAGGATGACACCATTTTTGGTTTCAGCACATGCAAGAATGGAGTTGCTATTAGCTGGAATTGGGAGGGGCAGGTTTTAGGGAAAAAGAAACATTGGTTTTGCAAATGTTAATTCTGAAATGCCCATTAGATATCCAAATGTAGAAGTGCAAGTAGGAAGTGTAGAGGTCGGGGATGGGGAGTGGTCTGGTTTGGGCATATAAATTTGGGAGTTGCTGGCATAGAGATGAGATTGCCAAGAGAGAGTGGGTTTTCATAGTGAAGAGGTCAAGGAGTCCTGGGATACTCAAATATTCAGAGTTTTAGTAAAGGAAACCAAGTAAAAGTGGCTTAGTGATGTAGAGGGAGAACTGAAAAAATGGGATTCCAGAAGGCAGAGAAATGTATGTTAAGAAGGATAGAATGATCAGCTCTGTCAAATGCTGCTTATAGTTTGGATAAGATGAAGACTGAGAATCAGTCATTAGATTTGACAATGAAGTAGTCATGAATTTGATGAAACTGTTTTATTGTGAAGTTTTAGGGGAAAACTTTGGATGGAATGGGTTTTAGTGAAGATAGAAAAGGAGAAAATAATAGACAGTATCTGTAGGCATAACTCTTTTGAGGAAGGAAACTAGAAAAATAGGAAGGAACTGTCTGGGGTATTGGGATCAAGAGAAAGGGAGTTTTATATATTTATCTATCATTTTACTATGGGAGATATTAAAACATATTGGTAAGATGATACAGATGATTCAATAGGGATGGAAAGATCGATGGTGCACAAGAGAGGAGGCATTTCCTGCAAGTATGTCCCTGAGTAGGCGAGGGGAAATGGATCGGTACACAGTGGAGGGTTGATGTTAAATAGACCTAAGGACAGTTCATGGATATAACTGGAGGAAAAGAAGGGGGCACAGGTGCATGGGTGGGGCTGAGGACACGTGGAAGTTCGATGAAATAGGAAGCAAGGTCAATAGCAGAGAGAAGGCAGGAGTGGAGTTGGAACTTTGAGAGAAAGGGAGAAGTTATAGAGTTTTTGTGTAGGAGATTAGGAGGGTGAAAGGTCTAGGGGAAATTGTAGGAATTCTGAGCATCCCTAAGGCTCACTTGGGGTTGATGGTCATGAGCCTTAAAGTGAGACCAGTTATTATAAATGTTATCTTTTTTTTTCCCATTAGTGTTGCTTTGGAGTAGATGAACAGTTGGATTGGTTTTTGTTTTTGTTTTTGGTGAGCATGACAAGAAGAGATGGGCAATGGATTTGAGGATGTGTGCAAAGCAATGCAAATACAGATGGGTCAGGGAGTCTGGGGAAGAGGGAAGGAGGACAGAGGAGGGTGAAGCAGAGTGAAAAGATGATATAAACAGTGTGTTGAAACTGGATGGATCACTGGAGTCTGGGGAGGAGGGAAGGAGGACAGAGTGGGGTGAAGCACAGTGAAAAGATGATATAAACATGTGGGTTGTACATGCTAGCATGGTTGAAGAACAGCTGGAGCCAGGGTACTAGAGTAAGGGATCTGGAAAGGATAAGATTTGAGGGGGGATGTTTGAGATAGAGATTAAGGAGTGGGTACAGTTGTTGGGGGAAGTAGGAGACTGAGATGGAGTGAAAGACAAGATCATCAGGAATGGCATCCAGAAGAATGGCAAGGCTGGGAGTGAAATAATCACCTATATGATTACTGAAATTGCAAAGAACTGTGGCAGAAATTGGAGAGTACGGTGAATCAGGTGCTGATATCTTTAGGAAAGGACATAGTGACCTGGGCTTCAAAGCTAGGGGATTTTAGAGGGGAGGGAAAGAAGAGTAGCCTGTAAAATTATGAATAGTTTATTATAGATTATAGGTCTGTAGAATTCTGCAAATTCTGTTTAATATGTTCAGAACACCTCAAAATAGTTCATTGTGGGGGATGAACTTTGAGGGTCATAATTAACTAAATAAGAGCTAGTGGTATGGTGAAATTACTAAATAACTTATGTAATCTTAAGTCATACTACTAGAAACTCTTAGGTGTACATTGTATGAGGTAATATATGAGTTCCTCTAGATTCTGTCCTAGGCAGACCAAATTAGGAGTCTTGTACTAAAGGATGGGTGCCACACTTTGAGAGACACTACAGCATGGTGAGAGAAAGGTGACTAGATAGGCGTAGCTTCTAGAAAAAAATTATGTTTGAGAAATTAAGAATTTTTAGCCAGAAAAAGAGAATTAAAGGAGATCTGAAAGTTAAATTTAAATACTAGAAGAAGTCTTATGAAGCAAAGAAAGAAGATTTGACCGCTTGATTTCACAGGGCAAAATTGGGACTGGTGGGTAAATCAGAGAAATAGATTTCTACTTAAGGAAGGAGAAAGTTCTAATAGTTAGAATTGCCCAGAAAAAAGACAGATTGTCTCCCAGTTACTGATATTTAAGCAATAGTGAGGTTGCTGTTTATTGGGAGAAACTTAGAAAGGAAAGTGTTAGTTATACCAAAATCTTCATTACTTCGTAAAAGAGAACAATACTCCTTACCTTACCTGTGGTGGTTAAAGTGGGCGTATTTCTCAAAAGTGAACAGCACACAAATGAAACCAGCAATAGTGCTCATCACAAAAATCACAGTTAACTTCAAATTGGCTTCCTAAGAAAATGCACTCTCCACAAAATTGTGGCCTTCTTTAAATTCTTTTCTAGTTCTCCATTGTTGAGAAACAAGCCATACTGTAACATTCCCACTTCTTAAGGAACTGTATCATTTTATCCAATTTGTGGTTATTAACCTAAATGTGAAACATGATATCTGTAGTCACCTCTTTTGTTTGTTCTTTTCTCCTGATCTTTTTAAATGTTTACTGTAGAATCTAATTCCATAAATATTCAGTATATTCTAAAATGTTTGGGGAATTCATTAACTAATTCTGTAATGCTAAAAGCATCATATACTTCTGTCCTTAGTCCTCTGCCTCTTCATCTGTATATTTATGTCAAATTATTCACTGGAAAACCATGTTGGCTGAAACAGTTCTGCATTCTAACTTCCATGTTCAATCCCCAAATGGATTTTCTAATTCATCTACTGCATAAGATTGTTATAAAAACCAAATTCTTGCTTCCTGAACGTGGGCAACTTCTTGAATATCTCACACCTTTTAAAGTACCTAGGATCTTGTTTTATGCATAGTTAAATCTTTATTTTTTAAAAACAACTCCTATACAACAGAAAATTGTATGTATCCACATTATTGCTGATCTGATTTATGAGCATAAGAATAAAAAACAATGTCATATCTACCTTTGGCATGAGTTTTTCAACAGATCCTGAAAAATCAAGGTTTCTCAAAATGTGGTTTGTAGACTACTTGCTTCAAGATCACATTACATGGTCCACAGGACCTCAACCCAGGGAAATAAGCCTGCTAAATGCATATTAAAACTTCAGGAAGTGCTGATGTATTGACTCTCCTCCTCACGTTCAGCATTTTGCTGGGAGCTGTGGGGAATGGAGGAGCAGGAGCTATGTCCCCTTTCTCCATTCCTCCAGGCTTACTGTCTAGATGAGAGATGTGACTAACCAACATAAAATGATGAGACTTGAGAATTCAGAGGAACCTCAGCTGAAAAAAAAGTTACATTTAAAAGTGGAACTTTGACAGGGATAATTGTAAAATCTTGCAGTAAGATCCTCAGACTAACTGTATGAACAAAATGGGAAAGTCATGGTGAAACTGCAACACAATTAAGAAAAAAAAATAGAGAAAATTTATTGGACATTAACTCTCATAAGTTAACTCTTAGTCAGTGAGGTGAGCCAGCTGCCCCGAGATGGTGAACTATTGGTCTCATTAACTGAGGATGCCCAGAACCAGGTGAGGGTTGACTCAGGGAGGGTTGACAACACGTGGGGCTGCACAGAGTCCTGAGTGTACTGAGGGGAGAGATGGTAGCAGAAATCTTGACTCTAGTGGAAAGAACTGAGGATTTATGACCTACACAAGAGAAGATAGAACGGGTTATGACAGCCATCTAAAAATACATAAAGAGCCGTCAAGTGGCATAAGGACTGGATATGTTCTGTGTGACTCTGGAGGAAGGAAGTGTAGTCAATCAGAAGTTAAGCTGTGAATATGAAAATAGCCTGAACTGCCTCATATGGTGGTGAGTTTCTTGTCACAGGATGTATGTAAGCATACTTGGGCTGGTCATTTATATGACAGAGAAAGTATAATAGACGAGGATACATTAGGTTAGTAATTTTTTATCTTTTCAGAATCACAGACCCTCCATTGGAGAATCTGATGAAAGCTTTGGAATCTCTGCTCAGAAAAATGCACTTACAAATTCCATTTTGCACACAGATTCTGCGATTTTTCAAAGATCTTTTATGAATGGAGGACTTAAAAAGCTTTCTAACTCTCAGAAATCAATAATTCCAGATACTCTCGTATAGATCACTGTTCACACAGCAGCAATAGTTTCACAGTTTAATAAAATCTCACTGAATCATCCACTTGTTTATTCAACAAACCTTTATTAGGCACTTACTGTGTGTGTGTATGCTTACACACACACACACACAATGTATGTAGTTGAGTAGGTGATACTTAAATACATAACTAGAATGTAAACATAAATACAGTAAAATAACAACATAGTCTATGAGGAAGAGTCTTATAAACGCTTTCATTAGTTTCAAGAATGTGCTGTAACAATTTGTGGCTCTCAAAGGGTTACTGAACCATGCTTTTTCCACACTGGCTCTGGTGAAGTGAGAGAAAGAGTGTGGACTTGGAGACGCCATGCTGGATTCCCACCTTAGCTCTTCGAATGGCCAGTAGCTTGTCTCAACCTCTGTGGGAAGGGCTAAATGGTGGGTCTGTGTGAATCTGCAGTGTCCAAATAACTGATGTATCTATTTGTCTCTTCACTGTTTCTATGTACACTGTACACTTCTGTGTACACTTTAGTCATTGCTAAAGTTTTTGGAACCAGTTGTTCCTTTAGACAACATTCCTTCTCTGATCACCAGGCGATGGCTGAGGTTGGGGTACGGGAAGATGTTAATTCTCCCTCTAATAATCCCCATCAGCCATCTAAAGTCAAAACAAACAAACAAACAAACATCCTCAGATGTGAACGATTAACGTTCTCTCAATTTTATGTAAAGTGTGCATACAAAAGTTTTAAAAATCCGTACTACTCTTACTATTTATTTATGCATAGACACATCATCAGAGTAAAAATAGGGTGCTTCCTGTGCAAATGCAGCTTCAAAATACTAAGTCAACTGGCTTCTATTCCATTCAGACTGTAGCCCCTAATCACCATCACATATAGAAATTTTGGAGTTACTACTGCTGATCATACTATTAATTTGTTTAGCAAGCCTTTATTATAGATAATACAAGGGTAAATTGCAGCCTAGCATGTTAGCATTACCAGAATTGAACTTGTGTGATTTTTTTTTTAATTGAATCCATGGCATTTGAGAAGTGTTCCTATTTTATTTTACCAGAAGTATGAGAAAGAATAAACACCTAGTATTGTTTCCTAGAAACTGTATACTCTTTTAAAGATCAAGCAGTTCCTGTTTATAATTTGGATGTTTGCGTATCAGAAGTCTCAGAAGTAAAATAGGTTTCATTTCTATGAATAATATGGAGGAATTAAAAAAATATTTTGTTTGACTGAAACATTATGCTGTACGCCAGAAATTGACACACTGTAACTGACTGTACTTCAATAAAGAAAAAATTTTGTTTCAAGAGAGGAAATGTACTTTCTAGAGAAGTGAGTCCCAGAAGTATCCTACCTGGAAAGTAAAGATGTATTAGGAGTAGGGACGATTTGCAGTGGGCTGTCAAGGCCATTTCTGTTACTTCTTTTTTGAAGTGTAATGATCGTCTCTGCGCTCAATAGTTATTTGACCATTATAATAACTCCCAGGAATGTTGTTCCCAAAAGGAATCTTTATCAATCTGTTAAAAAAACAAAAAAGCTTTGCCATTCTGCCAGATAGGGGACATCAAAATTAACTTTTAGTTGTATCACAACCTTTAACCCTTAATGCACAATGACTATGTTTACACTGTGATAGTTTATGTGAAGGTGTCCTTTGAATGTTGAGTTGATGTTTTATGCTCCACTGTAGAATCAGATTATTATGAATCTTGTGAAATATAATTTTCAGTTCATAAAAGGTAGGGTTGGTACATCAGTTGATCACAAGGGCCTAGAACTTTTTTTTTTTTTTTTTTTTTTTGCCTATGAAGGATCCTGTCCTGCAAGGAAAAAAAAATCAGCAAATAAAATAAATGACTGTGTATAAGTAAAATGGGACTTAGTTTAGTTGCTTTTCAAAGTGAAGTAGAAATTTTAACTCCACAGCCTTGTTTTAAAGTTGTAAAAACAATAATAAAAGAAATGTTTGCAAGAGAAAAAATTTACTCATGATCTCACTCTTTCTCTCTCTTGTTTTTTGTTTTTTCGGGTTTTTTTTTTTTTTTTTTTTTTTTTTGGAGAGGGAGGGGGAGGCAATTAGGTTTACTTATTTATTTATTTTAATGGAGGTAGTGGGGATTGAACCCAGGACCTTGTGCATGCTAAGCACTCGATCTGCTACTAAGCTTTACCTTCCCCCTCTCTTGTTTTAAAGTCTCACCCTTTCTGCACAACATTTAGTGTCAACCTTTTATAGTGGTTTGAGGATTCAATGAGCTAATTTGTAGTTCTTGACACATAGTAAGGACTATATAAATGTTTGCTATTCTTCTTATTATTATTAATTCCCTATCAATTTTATTTATTTGCATAATAATCACTAACCTTCCTTAAGAAGGTTTAGAATGGATGAGACACTGATATCCTTTATGGAGTGATTCTCATTTTACAAATGTGGCTTCTGAGCAAAGCCAAAGCTACACCTCTGACTCCCAAGCCTCCTGCTCTCCCTGTTGTACCACACTGCCTTTCTGCCTTGGAAATATAGCATAAGGAAAAATAAAACTGTCTTTAAAGACAACAAAGCCTGGGCATGGAATTCAGCTTTATCTTGCAGGGATAGAAGGAAATAGTAGAAGGAGTCTCAGCTGGAGAGACTGGAGAAGAGACACAGGAGGAGAGGTAAAGATGGAGGGGAGAGGGATTGTGCTGGAGGGAGAAAGCTTGACCTCTGGAATGGACACAGACAAAATGGTAGGGGAGTGGAGAAGACATGGAAGAGGGAGAGAGAAGTACATAGTGGGAGGGAGGCCCTTTGAGGAAGCAAGAAATACATCTGTATTTCTATTTCTATCCCTATCTCTATATAAAGGAATGGATTTGTGAAAAAGGAAAAGAGAAGTAGGTAAGAAAGCTTTCGTAAATTCTAGAATCTTGGCTAGATTCAGAGTTCTTGGCTTTACTTCCCTCTGAAATTGTAATTTGAATCTTTACAATTGGTTAGATCCTTAAACTGGAGTGACTTTTCTAAATGAGGTGACCCCAGCAGGCCCCTGGGGCTCAGCAGTAAGAGCTGTTGTCGGGGTGTTTCTGTACAGGGCTGCCCAGAGCTTTCTCACCTCGAGGCTGGATGAAATCAGGCAGTGGGCTGAATCAGGCCTGTGGGCCAAATGTTCCTTCCTCTATCTGGAGATTTTCCAAAGGACTCACATTAACTTTATCTAAATGGAGAAGAATTTAGCTCAGGGTTTTCCCTTAGATACAAGAGATAATTTGTAAACTTTTCCTTTATGCATAACTAGCACTGAGATTTGCAAATGCAGTGGTCTGGACAGTTGTATCAAGGAGTTAGCTGGTTTTCTTTTACCATGCTCAAGTGTAACAATGTACTCTGTACCTTGATTGGAGAATGGAAGTAGTTAAGGAAAAGAGAAGAAATAGGTAAAAGTGAAGGAAGTTAACATTTATTTAGCACCTAGCGCTAGGCAGGCAGGCAATGTGACAAACACTTTATATACTTTCTTAGTTTAGGATCCAGTGGCCTCTTGAGTAGGTAGCAGAGGACTGCACTATCGTTTAGTTAATCTAAGTAGTGATGACCACTAATTTGTATAAGTCTCTTTATTTCCTTCCAGCCAAGACCAAAAACCAGACATAGCCAAGGAGTCTTCTAGTGAAATCCTGCTAGGTTGATCAAGATCAGGGACCAGATGATGGGGTTCAAGTCATAGCTAGTAACACATGGAATATTTATTTATGCCACATTCTTCCTAGGGGCCTATTGAAATAGTAAACTAAGGATTTGGGGTCCTTCCTAGCCTTTCATTAATGATGATCATACACATACTTGTTTGTATTGTATCAAGTGCATGAATGTTTCTTCCTCCTTGTCTAGCTGCAAGTGCCTTGAGGTAGCTGTTATGTCTCTGATAATATCTACAGTCACTAGCAGAGGATCAAGTATTTCAGTGTCAGAATTTCATCATTTGATGATTTATTTTACTTTTCTGTTTGATTACATAAAATGGTCTCAGTACCATACTGAAATAAGAGCACATTTTCATAGGCTTTCAAAATTCACAGCATCAATGACTATTCACAGAGATTAGAAGTAGGAGTTGAATCTTTTGTGTATAACTCATGTGACCAATATTAAATCAATTATGCTGTATATTCTTGCTCCTATTTCTATGAGTTATAAGAATAATCAGTAAAAAATTTTCCTATGTCATGCCACTTAGAATTTCTTTTAAAAACTCTTGAGTGCTAACTTAAAAAATAAAAACAATTCTTGACAGTTATGATTAAAACTGTCTGATGATAAATGAATTCTGTTAATTTTAAAAAATTAATTGGATGGATGTCCTTGATAAGGCATTCAATTATCCTGAGAATTTACATAATAAAATGCAGTGGTTTGCCCTGAGATTAGTTTGACACAGTTGCCATGAACAGCTCCTCTTTTTTAGCACCTGGCAGTTCACCTGGCAGCTCTGCCCCCAAAACTGGGTTGCTGCATTGAGGTGCAGACCATTACAAGTTGGATCTTCATTTTCTATTAGTAATGGGAATAATAGCAGTGAATTAAATTTTCATTAGTCTGTGGAGGACAAGACATTACATTCTTTCCAATTCAATTCTAACCTTTTAAAGTCTGAGCAGTTACTTAAGATGAAAGAGGCTCCAATGAAATGGAACTTAAAAGCAAGTTTGGGCCTGGTGAAAAATGTATTTCGGGTGCTCCCAGCAAAGATGGCCTGGCTGAAACTCTTCATATGGGTTTTGTAATTGAATTCAGGTGCTGGGCCCACTTCCTGACTGCTGGGCTGGTAATCTGTGCCAGCTTCTGCCATTTCTGCTCGGCCTTGCCTGTGTATATTGCTGTTTCTTCACATGGCAGGAAAAATCTGTGGGTTCAGGAACTAGAGCTGCTCACGAAGAGCTGAAGCATGAAGTAGGGTGTTCTCCGACCCTGGAAGGGTTCAAGGAGAGACTGCATGATCACTTACCAGAGATGTTTAAAAGTAGGCTTATTTGTTAAATGAGAAGTTGAATTAGAGTACTTCCAATAGTCTTTATATTCCTTTTGTTTCAGGATTCTATGATTTTACAATGAACTCAGGAAATTGTTTTGCACTAAGTCCTGTGAATGACTTTGTAAGGACTTTGTGTTGGAGATTTACACCTTTAGCTAAGACTTGTATGAATTCATATGAGCAAAGCAAAACACAAACAGTCTAAAGTAGTAAGTGATTTTAACACAAAAAACATTTTCTGCTTATTATTTTTACGGCATGCTCAGGTAAAATGTCATTGACTAATAAAATGGAAACATTGATTGATCATTATGTTCTGTAAAATACTTTTAGCAGACAAAAATATTTTATAATGTAGGGCTCACGGGGGACAATAGTAAAGAGAAAGGAACTAATTCTTTATTATTATACACTTACATGTCAGGTGTTATGCTAAGTGCTATGGATAGAGCATTAAAAAAAACCCTCTTTCCTCAAGAAACTTATAGTCTAATGAAAGAGCTAAATAAAGCAATAATTATATTTTATTGTGAAATATGATGGAGGGATGTACATGATGCTATGTCAAGTATCTGAACAGAAAGAAAGATTAGAGAAAGATTTTTGCTGGAAGTGGTTCTGGAACTGAGTTTTAAAGTATAAGAAATTAGGAAGATAAGGCATGGGGAAGACTATTCAGAAAGAACAGTCCTACTTAAAACCATATTCCCCCTTCTTGCTTTTTCAAAGAGGAATCCTTTATTTTTTTACCTCCCAGATTCTAGGTTTCTAGAACAATGAAGGGGTACAGAGCTGTTTTGTCTTTTAGCCTATAGATGATTCTTTTTTTTTCATTGAGTTATAGTCAGTTTACAATGTTGTGTCAATTTTTAGCGTAGAGCATAGATGATTCTTGATTCATAAGCAAAATCAGCCTCCGCGAAGTGGCTGCTTCTCTGAGAGTGCATATGGCTTTCAGAATTGGACAGACTGTGCATCTCAAACAGGTATGCAGACACTTGGCTAAGGATCAAGGGCACTCAGAGTCAGACTAGACCAAGTCAATTTTCTCCAGTAGGAAGCCTTTTAAAACACTATTTTTTTATTACAAAATAAATGGATGCATTGAAGAGTAAATTCACGTGTAGTTTTCAAAATTGAGACTTTAAATATACTTACTCCATCACATACCTTGGCTTCATCTGCAGACCCTTGGAATACACACTTCCTTTTCTTTTTCTTTTATGCTTACTTAAGTAGTTGGAAAATATTTGAGAAATACTAGGCAGAAAGGTGTCTGGGTAGGTGCTCTGGGATGAATACTGAGAACCTTAGGAACACGGCAGCAGATGAGTATTATGTGTGTGCATGTGCGTGTGCACTGTGTGTGTGTGAGTATATATATGCATGCACTGAGTCATCAATACGAGATGAGAAGAATGCTGTGAAAAAGATTGCTGGGATTGGTGAGTGATGTCTGCTGTGGGTGAAAAATGAGAAGGAAGAGAAGTAGAGTTGGACCAGGATTATGCTTTAGATCATCCTGTTTCTCCTTCCGCACAAAAGCAGTCAGTGAACCTTAGCCAGGAGGGTTAGGGGAGATGTCATGGTTCTGGTCCCGGTTCTTTCCTTCCACCATCCTTGTTCTGCAATATCACTGACCTTCTCTTATATCCCAGCCTGATTCACAGCCCATAGTGACCCACCCCTGGCTAATTGCTTACTGACATCAGGGCTATTATTATAGAGAGTTCTTGATTTGAGGGCAATTGTTTCAAGTTCAGATTTTTAAATATTTAGCCTTCGTTAATGGTATGTTTGTAATTCCAACTGCTGTTTCTAATCTACTATAGTGCAAGTATGTATGATGCTGGAACTTAGGGGATTTTTTTTCCTCTCCTCTTCCATGTCCTCTTTAGAACTGTCCATAGCAGCTGCTCTGACTAGTCTCTTTTTCTGGGTCTTGAAGGATGTCACATGCTGGAAAATTGTGCAGGAGGACCTCCTAGGGAGAGGGTTCAGGGAGTACAAATGAATAGAACCGTAAAGCTGGCATGATGGGATAATGACAATGGTTCCAGGTGTGCCTGGGCCCTCCTGGGGAAAGGGAAGGGAGAATGGAATGGTAGATTGAACTGCACTGTGAGAAACTTAAAGCTATTGGATGGCACACTGAGAACTATAGATTTTATTCTCTTGACAGTAGGGAGTCGCTTGAGGTTTTTTTCAGTGAGATAAGAGCTCTCTCAGATTGGTGTTAAGAAAGCACTCTGGCAATGTGGAAGGTGGAATGGGAACAGGCCAGGGGTTGGAAGTGAGTTGAGAGGCTTCCACAGCAGTCTTGTGAGACGTGGAGGGGCAGACACTGTGGCCCTGGAGAGCAAGAGGGATTGGGATGGAGAGATTTTTTTATGAAGTACAGATAGAACTTGGAGGTGAAAAAGACTTAAGAATTATGTCTGTTTCTGGCTTGGGCATGAGAATGCATATGACGCTCTTAACTGAAATCTGGATACAGGAAGAGAGAGTCAGTGTGAAGCACTTTCAAGGATAATAGCACTCCAGTGCAAATGTAATGTATTGATATTAAAAATCATGTTATCACTGAACTTAGATTTAAGGTAATGGTTATCCACCGTATTGATTATACGGATGTAGAGAAACCATTAGGAAACACAAAGCAAGTGCTTTTATAAATACTACAAAGAATGCAAACAATAAGCCCCTTTAATTTTTAATTTTTAATTGATGCTGGGAATCTACAAGTCAAGTTCACGTATAAGGTGATTACATTTTACTTTGGTTATAGATTTTACTTTATTAGTGCTTTATGATGTGGAGAAACATTGACTAGTTCTGCTGATTAAGTATAACTAGATTCACAGTTGCAGTCTTATAATCTCATTACCTAGCCTCCACAAAAAAGTAACTGAAATTTTAAGTCTTAATTAGAGGACAAATTCAAGTTTGATGAGTTCTAGTAAGATGCAAAAGAAAGATCCTTGATTATACATTAATCCATTTGATAATTTATTAAATAAAACATCAGGAAGATTCATTATTTATTTAATTTCACCCTGTGATTATCTTTCTTAAAATATTATTTCTAACTGCGTTGAAATGCACATAATATTTATCATTGTAACCATTTTTAAGTGTATAGTTCAGTGGTATTAAGTACATTCATATTATTGTGCAACCATCACTACCATCTATCTCCAGAGTTCATTCTACCCATTAAACACTAGCTCCCTGTTCTTTCCTCCACATAGTCCTTGGCAACCACCATTCTACTTTCTGCCTCTAGAAATTTTACCACTCTAGGAGAACTCATTAGTTTTTGAACGAGAGAAAATAATACAGTTTTTCTATAACCCATTATTGGTTCTCTGGGTTGGCTCACATGTAACTGACTCATGATCAGAATAAGCATTGAAAGATTTCAGAGCAGCACAGTACATTAGGCTTGAAAAGAAAGTAGAGCATTGGTGATCTTTGGACAAATCCTTCAGATTCCGGCCAGTCCTGATCAGGAGCTAAGGAAGAATCAGCAGTCTCCTGACAGGCAGTAGTCTGAGAGCGTAGTATCTGGAGTAGCTTTGCCCAAGTTTGAATCCTGGTCTACCATCTTCTAATTGTGTGATGTTGGTCAAGTTGATTGAACTCTGAGACTCTAGGTTTCTTCATCTATAAATCAGTAGAACCTGCCTTCCAGTGTTGTTATGAGGCTTCAGTGAGTTGTTATACGTAAAAGCATTTAGAACAGAGCCTGGTATACCATAAGCATTTAATAAATGTTAACTACTATTATTTCTCAGGTGAGCTATTACTCCCAATACCTTATATTGTCAGTCTGAGTAGACCAGGGAGCAAGACTGAACCATGATCATGGACTATTTTAAGACCATGCCATGGTGTTTTAAAAATCAGCTAGAACTGGAATGTAAAATATAGTCACAGTTAGTAAAGTTTCTGGGGTTCTACCTTGGGTTCAATATGTTCCTCCAGTTCTGATAATGGAAATATGAAGTGTGAAACATCTTGTGGCCTTACTATGGTGACTCACAACACTGAATATACTGTGCACTATTCAGAAAGACTGTATCAAAGCATCACATACTAGAAGGATTGCTCAGTTTCCTCCATATCACAACAGAAACCGGGCATGGGATAGACTGTGGCCTCGTGTGAGGATTTTCATCCTTCATTAGCTGGAACTTTGCTCCTCTTCCCCCAGAGCTTAAGTGGAAGAAACTGTAGTTGAAAAATCAAGAGGTCCTCCCACCCTTACCCAACTCTGTTCTCTTTCCCATTGCACATTCACAGACTAAAACAGTGTTGTTCTTTCTCCAAGAACAGAGGTTTTTGACCTTTACTCCCAATATTTTCTGACTGATATGGTGACGCAAGCAAAGATTGTGTCAACAACTCTGTATTCAGAAACCTGGGGGTAACAACTCACTTGTGAATACATGATTCACTTTTTATGTTGGGAAACTTTATGTTCCCTGAAGTCTCACTTTATATCTCCACAGCTTAGATCAATGCTTGGCGTATAAGAGTGTTCAAAACATGTATATTGAATGAACAAATGAATGAATGAATGGCTAGCTTTCTTTGGTGGAGTCCTGGGGAGATTACACGGAGACACTTAGAAGTGAAAAATTCTAAGCTCTAAAATTTCCAGGGACTCCACTTAGTTCTTTCCCGTTCAGAAGGTGTTGTCAGCTTCTTCACTGTACCTTGCCTATTTTACTTACATATTTTTCCTTTTTAAAATATATTTTCTACATAATAATCACAAGCTCTTCTTTTTCTTCTCATATGAATACCAAGGCCACTTTTACAATCTGGTTTTATTCCCTTTCCACCCCTGAAGTTGCGTTTATGAGCCCTGCGTAATTGTGCCTGTGAGAACGCCCACAAGCTTTTCTTGTCCTTTTGCCCAGACAGGACTTACTCCTCCATTGCTGAACCAGCCTGTATTCTTGCAGAGGCAGGGAATAAGGGTGTCCCAGGAGGATGCTGAGATTCTCAAAGCAGCTTTTTTCATGGTAGCAAATTAAGGACAAACACAAATCATTTTGGGATTTCGACCTAAATCTTAACCCATTTATTTTCTTAAAATAAATCTCTTTTTTTTTTCTAGTACCTTTAAAATGTTTGTTTAAAAAAGAAAAGCACTATGCTGTAATTGTTGCTTTTGAATTGAAGATGTTGAAAACAAATGACACTAGTGGCAAAACTCCAATGGCTATGTAATTTATGAACATTTTATGAAGTTTATCTAACCATTTATAGGACATAGGTTCTGTAAGTTTGTATTTCTTTCAGTCTTACTTCAGTGAAGTTGCACGCAAAATTTCCCTTCTCAGATTACACATGCTTTCCTTTTTCAATTTGTTTTAGCTTATCTTTCTAAGAGTGTGCAGTTACACTTGCTTAGCAGATATTACTGACAGATATTTAAATTAGAATAACAATAATAGCTACAGTTTATTAAACATCATCCTCAAGTCAGGCTGATTGTGTGATTTAACTGAATTATACCATTTAGTCTTTTAAACACACTGAGATGTAATTTGCATGCAGAAAAGTGGACAAATGTTATTTGTACAGTTTGGTGTGTACACACCCATGTAACCATCACCCAGATCAAGAAGGAATACTTCCATCATTCAGGAAGGCTCTTTCATGCCACTTCTCCCAGTCAATCCCCTCTTCTCAGAGGCAACCATTACTCTGGCTTCTATCGCCACAGAGTAGTTTTGCCTGTCTTTGAACATATATGAAGGGAATAAATCTGTGTCTGTCTTTTTTTGCTTAGTAAGATGCTTTGGAGATTCATCCATGTTATTATCTGTATAGAGAGTTTGCTATTTTTTTGTATTACAGTATAATAGCCTACAATATGAATATATCACAATTTCTTCATTCACTTGTTGATAGACATTGGGTTCTACCCTTATTTTTTGGTTATTAGGAATAAAGCTGCTATGAATATTCTTGAAACATCATTTTGTGGATCTGTGGAAACATTTCTCCTGAGTATGTAACAGAAGTACATACTTCCAGGCATAGGGTAGGCTTATATGCCTATATTTAATTTTATAAGAAATTCCTAAACAGTTTTCCAAGGTAGTTGCATCATTTTGCACACCTATAAGCAATACATGGAAGCTTTGGTTGTTCCACACCCTCATCAGCACTTGTTATTGTCAGGTTCTTTAATTTCAGACATTCTAGTGAATGTGAGGTATAATTTCATTATGATTTTTTCTCACTGAGATATATCAAGATATAATTTACATATAATAAAATGCACTCATTTAAAGTATACAGTTTGATGAGTATTTGAAAAAGTTTAAAACCACGTGACCACCATCACAGTCCATTATTAGGTGTAAATGGTCTGTGATTACCAATTAGGTCAAGTTAATAGATAATATATTTCATATTATCTGTATCAACCCTTTGTAACTGGGATTCTGCAGATAACTAAGCCCTAATGCCTTAAGGTATTCATTGCTTGGATTTGGAATGGTGCTGGTTATGTTCCATCTTTGAAAAAATTGAGAAAAAATTTGTCATTCAAATAATTTTTTAAGTGCTTAAATTTCTTGCACAGCTCTAATTCAAGAAGGCTGTTCTATATCCTTATTGGGTTTTGTCTATTTATTTTAACCATTCCTGAAAGAGGGATTTTAAAGTTTCCAATTATGATTGTAAATTTTTGTATTTATCCCTTCAGTTTTCTCAGATTTTGCTTCATATAATTAAAGCTCTGTTTTAGACACATACACATTTATGAATGTTCTGTCTTTCTGATAAATTGACCCTTGCATGATTATAAAACTATGCTAATACTCCTTATTTTGAAGCATACCTCGTCTACTTGCTTTCTAATGCTTACTGTTTGCTTGTACATCTTTGTCTACTCCTCAACTTTCCATTTATCTACATCTTTATAAAGCATGTCTCTTATGGACAGCATACCATTGAATCTTACTGTTTTATCCAGTTTGACAATCTTTCATTTTTAGCTGAAATGTTTAGGCACTTACATTTATGTTATTATTGATATGGTTGGGCTTAAGTCTGCCGTATTTTTTGTTTGTTTTTTATTGGTCTCATCTGCTTTTTATTCTCTGTTATTTTGTTTCTGCCTTAGTTTGAGTTAATAAAAATTTATTAATATCTATTTTATTTCTTCTGTTGTCTTTTTAGTTATTATTTTAAATGGTTGCTGTATAGCTAACATCCTTAACGTATCAAATTCTACTTAGAATTGAAATTTAGCATTGTTAACCATTTAATCTTCTCATCTGCTCTCTGAAGTATACATTGTTACCCAGAATTTTTAGATAGATGAGGAAACAGGCCCCAAAAGAATAATTATTAACTTGCTTAAGATCACATGTGGGAAGAGTTGGATCAAAGACACTATCTAAATAATGCTAGATATAGTACTTAAATGGCCCTGATGATAGTCAGTTCAATGGGTCTCTCCATATAGCCATTGCTTATGCATATTATATTTATGAATTGCATGAAACGAATGTTTGTGCTAAGAACTTTGTTCCATGTGATTTATCATGAGATGCTTCTAATGAAAGAGATTGGCATCTAGTGGCTGTAAGATTGGCTGCTTACTCATTGAAAAATTTCTTTAACCATGTGCAAATATTATTAAGTTTCCCCTAAAGAACAAATCCATGAAGAGGAATTACAGAGGAAAAATACGTTTTGAAGGCTAGACGTGAAGAATATTTTAATTTTGGATTTATTATACCAGTGAAGGGATGGAATGATATAAAAATTATTTGTACTAGCTGCTTTTCAAATATTATCACATTTTTTTCTTTCTTTTTATTACTTTATACCCATTACTTTGAACTTCTCCTCATTTCTCATGCCCCTAGCCCCTGGTAACCACTTTTCTACCCTCTGTGTCTCTGAGTTTGACATTTTTAGATTCCACATATAAGTGAAATCATGTAGTATTTGTCTGTCTGTGTTTGGCTTATTTCATGTCCTCTGGATTCATTCATGTTGTCACAAATGGCAGGATTTCCTTTTTTCAGGCTGAATAATATTCCTCTGTGTGTGTGTGTGTGTGTGTGTGTGTGTGTGTGTGTGTGTGTATGCCACATTTTCTGTATCCATATATCTTAAAGGACACTTAGGTTGTTTCCATATCTTGGCTACTGTGAATAATGCTGCAATGAACATGGGAGTGCATGAGATAGTGATCTTATTTTCTTTGTATATGAACCCAGTTGTGGGATTGCTGGATCCAAGTATTATCACATTTAATCCTTACAACTATACATGGTAGGTAGTTTTTGATCTTTAATTTGCAGATGAGAAAATTGAGGCACAGAGAGGATAAGATATGCCCAAGATCACACAGCTGGAAAAAGACAGAGCTGGCTTGAAAGTCTGTGTTCTTAACCACTATGCAAATTAAAAGTAGAGAGGAGAGAGTGGTTTTCAGTTTACAGCTCTTCTGGGCTCTATTTTATGTAAGCCTCACAACAATTTTCTTAAGTCAATAAATGCAGTTATTATTTTAATGATGGGGAAATGGAGACAGTGTTTAGGTGAGCTCACCAACATGCAACATTGCTGTCAATAAAGATCTGCCGACTCCAAGTCTCCTCCCAGTGATGAGGATGGACCTATCCTGGAGGGGAGTAGAGTCAGAAGAAACAGAACCATATCAAATGAAGTATGGAGCAGGCAGTGGGTTCCAAAGGCTGGAAGTGGAAGAGTTTAGAAATGATTCAGGATAAATATTTTGAACAGTTTGAGAGAATAAAAAAATGGAAAGAAAGATTAATTATAGAATACTAAGAGTTAAGATAATATTAGTCCAAAGAGGAAAGGTTACACTTACAAGGCTGAAAAAAACCAATTAATTTTTTTCTGCATGTTTAATACCAAAAAGATTCTCAATTATTCTTTGTATGAATGAGAATTCTACAAAGGAAATTCATTGTCTAAAAGAGAAAGAAAGAAAGAAAAAAGCTGAGTTTTCCCTATGGGTCAAAGTGAATTTGTTAAATTTTTAGTCTTAATTTATGGAAAAAAATTTCTATGTCAGAATTGGAATCAGTAAAGGTTGAATCACTTTGGATATATTTCCATTGATTTTCTTATAAGCATGTAGATTGACACTTTGCAAAACCACAAAACATTTTGCTAATGGTCTGAACTTTTGCTTTTCTGAAGCCTATAAATCCAGAGTAAAACAAGTGTTTTAAAAGGTGCCAAAGGATAACAGCCAGTTAATCTTTGTTCCTCACAAAGAGTGGGATTTGGATGGAGGGAGGAAGATGATCAAGTCTTTCTTTATATCTCTCTGAGCTGTTTGACAGGTTACAATAAGCAGGCATTACTTTGAAATAGCAGTAATCATAGTAAGAATGAAAGGAAATCATAATGTATTTTATGAGCTGAAGCTAAAGACGAACTAATGTGTATTTTAAACATTCTTAGAGGAAAAACGGGGTTCCTGTAATCATAGTATATTTGGAGTAATAGATACATAGAACATTGGTTTCTAGTGTAAACCTAGTTACATCTGCATGTATTGGTTAGGAGCGTGAGAAAATGGTAGAAAGGAAAAAAAAAACCCCTAAACATTATCTATTCAAATGAATTCACTTGGTAATCTAATTCTATTGATCATTTTCAGTCTTTCTTTTTGATTCATAATGAGGAATTTCAATGAGAAGTCTGGAAGATTTTGCCAGTAAAATAGTCTGGAGAAAGCTCTTTATTTTTATTGGATGCTCTTTCCTTATTAAACTTTAGTAATATGTACTACACTACAAAGTTGGTGGAAAGGGCTAAATAAACAAAACCATTCCCTCTGGACCATTCTAGAGGGAAATGGCAATATTTGAGACAAGCAGAGGCAGATTCAAAGGAAATTTCTATGTCAGAAGCACAACTGTATTTCAGTCGTCTTAATATCCCCATTCATATATGTCTATAATGGCCAAAATACTACATGTAACTTTTCTTGCACCCTCACAATTTTCACACAGAATTAAATCTTATTATTGTGGTGCCCAGTTATGTGTCCTGGAAAAATTCAGTGGATGAAGTAAATCAGTATTTTGCTATATACACACACATAAACACACATAACAAAAACATTTGCGATCATCTCCTCCATACTTTATATTGACTTTTTTTTCCACTTTACTGGATACTTTTTACATGTCCTAATATCACTAATTGTTCTTCATCCACATAGTTTTAAAGTCTGCCTACTATTCCGTCCTATTCATGTCCTGCAAGTATCAAGTTCTCAATCATTGAATCTTAGGTTTTTTTCCATTTTTTTCCATACTAAAATACTCCTTGATTTTGAACATCCTTGTATTTAAATATTTGTGCACTTTTTTGGTAATTTCCTTTGGATGAATTCTTGGAAGTGAAATTTCTGAGTCAAAAGATATAAATATTCTTAAGGCTTTTGACACAAATTGTCCAATTTCCTTTCAGAAAGTTTGAACTAATATATATTTCCAACAGTGCTATATGAGATTGTCTGTTTATCCTTAAAAATTGGGGATTATCATTAAAAATAATTTTTTATCACTTTTGTAGGTAAAGTACAATTATTTAATTTTTAAATTACTAACGAAGCCAGATTTCTTTAATGTTTGTTGCCATTTGCAGTTACTTATGAATTCTTAGTTCAGATCTTTTACTTGGATTTCTCCTGAAGTGTTTCTCTTGATAGAAAATCTTTATGTGCTACAGACATTAACCTTTTATGTTACATATATTTTATTAATATTTCACAGCTTTTTATTTGATGTTTTTATAGGTGTTTCTGAGATAAATAAGTATTATTCTGTGTGTGTGATCACATCGATCATTGATTTATTTTCTATTTCTTCCTTTACTTTAATACTTAAAAAGAGTTCCTACACCTTGAGATAAAAAATATTCAAAATTTTTCTATTTATTTTAATGCTTTATTTTTTACATTTTATATTTAATCACTTTTTAATTTGTTTTGGTTAAGAAAACAAATGGATGTAGAAACCCACTGTTATTTCCAAGGTAACCAGTCATCTCAGCATCATTTATTGTTCATTATCATCCTCTGATTTGAATTATTACCTTTACAATCTGCTGAATATTTGTTTTTACTTAGATATCTGTTTTTAAGCTTTGTGTTCTGTTATACTGATCTGCTTAGTAGTACGTTAGTTCTACACTATTTTAATTATTGTAGCTTGGTAATGTATTTTAAGGTGGCTTGACTTCCTCCTCATTTTTGCTTTCTTTAACATATACCCAGTCACTTCCCTCCCTTATTCTTCTACATGAACCTTGGCACTTTATTCTTAGACTGCAGGTCTTCCTCGGTTTACAATGGTGCTACACTCCAGTAAACCCATCATAAGTTGAAAATATCATGTCGAGGAGGCATTTAATACTCTTAACCTACCAAATATCATAGCTTAGCCTAGCCCACATTAAACATGCTCAGAACACTCACATCAGCCTACAACTTGGCAAATTCATCTAACACAAAGCCTATTTCATAATAAAGTGTTGACTGTCTCATGTAATTTATGACTACTGTTCTGAAAGTGAAGAATGATTGTATGCGTCCAGAATGGTTTTAAGAGTTTCGATTGTTTACCCTCTTGATCACATTGCTGCCTGGGAGCTGTGGCTCCCTGCCCTGCCCGGCATCACCCAGCAGTATCCTTCTGCACATTGCTAGCCTGGGAAAAGATCAAAATTCAAAATTTTAAATATGGTTTCTGTGGAATGGGTGTCGCTTTTGCATCATGGTAAGGTCAAAAAATCTTAAGTGGAACCATCCTAAGTCAGGTACCACCTGTACAAAAAAAGTCAGTGAAAATTTTCATTGAAATGGGTATGTATTTATCCAAGTATTTTTTTATGGCTTTTCACAAGAATTTGACAGTTTTCCTCCTTCTGCACATTCTTTACATTTGTTTATTTCTCCCTCTTTGCTTTCTTCTTTTCCTTTTAGTACCTTTTGGATTAATTTGCCTAAAGCTCTCCTATGAGTGTGCCATCTCTGGCTTCCTATTGGCTTCTCGACTCTGAGGCTCACCTTTACCTGAGTCCAAATCCTTATCCTCTTCCAACCCAGCTTCCACCCAATTTTTCACCCACTGCTCCCTGTCACACCCCTTTAGATCTGGATATCCTGGACTCCTTGCCTTTCCTCAATGAGGATTTTAACTTTCTTACCCCTACTCCTTTATTCATATAATTTTCTCTGTCATGGATGTCATCCCTCCTGTTTTCATCAGTTTTTCCTAATAGCAACAGACTGTAACACATCCATAGATGAGAACAAGAGAGTAAAACCTCTGGAAATCATGACTTATGAAGTAAAGTTCTAAGAACAGGCAAACGTAGATGTGTTTCTTCCTGGGAGGTTGCTTAATGTCTCTAAACCTCAGAGTCTTCATCTATACAGAACCCGTCTCACAGGAATGTTGGAATGATTAAATGGGATGATGCATGTAAAGTACTTGGCAGCATGCTTGAAACATAGTGGAGGCAGTGAACGCTATGTAAGTGTTACCTGATGTGGGGAGAATAATTCCACCCCCTCAAAATGTCCACGTCCTAATCCAAGCAAACTGCGAATGTTACATGGCAAAAGGGGGGACTTTGCAGATGTGAATAATAAAGACTTTGAGAGGGGGAGATTATCCTGTATTGCTCAGTTGGCCTAGTGTAATCAAAGGGTCTTTAAAAGAGGGAGTTAGCCACTATATATAAAAATAGATTAAAGAAACTCAGATTTCTTCTGTATAGCACAGGGAACTATATTCAATATCTTATAATAACCTTTAAAATGAATGTGAAAACAAATATATGTATGTATATGCATGACTGGGACATTGTGCTGTACACCAGAATTTGACTCATTGTAACTGACTATACTTCAATAAAAAAAAGAGGAGTTAGGAGAGTCAGAGGCAGACGAGATGTGATTACAGAAGCAGAGGTCAGAGTGATAGGATAAAGGAATGGAGGCAAAGAAATGATTCTCCCCTAGAGCCTCCAGAAGGAACACAATCTTGATGACTCTTTGATTTTAGTCCATTGAGACCCATGTGATAATAAATTTGCATTGTTTTAAGCTTGTGGTAATTTGTTACTGCATTAATAGGAAACAAATACAAAGCTATAATTAACTTTCCCATTATCATTATAATAGTTATTAAACCTGGAAAAAAGCCCTAGGACATGATCCAGTCCTAACACAATTAATGAATTTTCTTATGGAAAAGTGATTTTAGGTAGTGGGGGGCAGGGTGCAGAAGCAAGGTCAATGGTTGGAAGTTACAAGGACATTTTGAGCCAATTAAAAAAGAAAACTTCCTGAGGGATAATAAAAATAAATTGCTAATATGTTGGAATAGTTCAAGCAGCCACTGGAAGACCTCTATTGAATTAGTTGTACATGCATTCTGCAAAAGTTTGCATTAAATTTCAGTCTTTGAACTTAGCTTTCATGCCTTCCCTTTCAGTGTGTTTTCCATTATCGTGCCAACAAAAGTAACCACTCATGCACATTCTGTCTGCTTTATTCCCATTATTTTTGGTTGTCCCACTCCAATGGTATTCATCACATATGACCTGTAGCAAATATCTAGCTTCCCAGACTGTTAAGAACCAGGGCAGTGTCTCACACACTTAGTAACTCACACATAGCCTATTTATAATTTCTTGAACTCACCAAAAATATGTTGAAGGAAGGATTAAATTCATCACAGTTCAAGTGTGTAATATATTCAAATTACCATTCATCTTCCTTTGAGTTGGTTCATGGGATTGGAGACTATTTTTGCAATTATTTCCATGTTGATTCAGATTTTAATTTTGATGAAGTTATGAAATCCAGGGTTATGTGGGCAATACCTGTTGAAAGGAATGCCTATTTCTCTGCCTCACCCTGGACTTAGAAAATCATTTGTGTTATTTTAAAGCCCTACGTTTTGGGCTTCCTGTTCCTGAATGCTTCCCATTTAACTTCTGTGTGATTTGCACACAGGCTTTTGAAATCTATGTGGTCTCCTGAAAACCTGAATTCTGTTTCTGATCACTGCCACCCTGAAACCCAGTCCAGAGGGAACCCTGATCTGTATATTGCTCTTAAGGAGGCTCTGTGTATTACAAACAGTGAGACAAACTTTTTTCTTTCCATTTTGTAAAATTTTTTCCCAAGTTCAGAAACCAGTGGAGCAAATGAGAGGACTGCTTCAGCTTTGTGCTCAGGCAAGGATGCAGAGGTAAGAGCAAGAGTCTGAGAAAGGGAAGGAGAAAATGAAAACCTCTGTCCTGGACACAAGAGAGTTCTCCAGGTAGCTGCACTCCTGCCCTGTGTTCTGCTCAGACAATGTGGCTTTGGGAGGCACCTGGAAATGCTGAGTCTGGAACGTGAAGCCTGGAGAAGTCACTTGATCCTGTGAGCCCACTCTGAGTTCAGGGAGACCCGACTTCTACCTAGCCGCTGCATTTTCATGCCCTCTTTCAGGCTTGTGAGGCTTCCCAGGAAGGGCAGCTTGTTGGCCTCTAGCTCTCGGGGCTGGGATAGAATGTGGGCTAGGAAGAAGCACAGCTTGATTTACTGCTTTTGTGTGTTAGCTCTGAACTGTGAGCCTCCATTCGCACTCTTGCCCCAGGCTCAGCAAGTATTAGGCGAAGACCTGCTCCTGACTCTACTGGTTTCTAAACTTTTTTTTTCTAGCCTTAAGCAAATAATTTTATTTATAGAAATTGAGATATTTTTATATAGAGAAGACCACAGAAGGGGTTTTTATCTATAATTGACCACTAAACAATGCAGCAGGTGAGGGGAGCCAATCCTCTGGGCGGTTGAATTTATAATTCGTATAATTTATAAGGGAGTTCCTCTGAATCCTGGATTTCTCCATATCCATGGTTCCTCAGCACTGGATTCAACCAACCTCTGATCCACCTGGTACTGTAGTATTTACTATTGACAAAAATCCGCCTTTAAGTAGACCCTGGTAGTTCAAATCTGTGTTGCTCAGGGGTCAACTCTAGTTTATTCACTATTGTATCTTTTACCTATGATGGTGCCTGGTACAGAGTAGACTATGCTCAATAAATGTTTGTTGAAGAAATGAATAACATTATTTTTTCTTTTTAAAAAGTAATTTTGTTGAGGTATAGTTGGAATATAATAAACTGTACATGTGTAAAGGTATAATGAGTTTGACATATGTATGAACCTGTGTAACCAACACCACAATTGAAGTAATGAACATTCCCACACCCAAAAAGTTTCCTGGGGCCCCTTTGTAATCCATCACTTTTACTCCCACACCTGCTTCTTGTTACTATACTATTTTGTATTCCCTAGAATTTTATATAAATTCAATTGTACAGAATGTACTTTTCTGGAGTCTATCTTACTTCACTCAGGGTAATTATAAAACTCATCCATATGTTGTGTGTATCAATATTTCACTCTTTTTTATTGCTGAGTCCATGTATGGATGTACAATTTGTTTATCAATTTACCTTTTGATAACCACTTGAATTGTTTCCAGCTTTTGGCTACTAAAAATAAAGCTGCTGTGAACATTATGAGCAAGTCTTCATATAGACATAAGTTTTCATTTCTCTTAGGTAAATACCTGAGAGTAGACTGTCTGAATCATAAGGTAGGTAGAGTTTTAAGTTTGTAATAAACTGATGAACTGTTTTTGCAAAGTGATTGTACTATTTTGCACTCCCACCACCCATATACAAGACTTCCAGTTCTTCCACATCCCCAGCAACACTTGGTAGTGTCAGTCTTAAATTTTGGCCATTCTAATAGGTATGTAAGGTATCTCACTGTGCTTTAAACTTGAATTCCCCTAATGATTTATGATGTTGAGCATCTTTTCTGTGCTTATTTGCCATCCTTATATCTTATTTGATGAAGTGTTTGTTCAAATCTTTGCTCATGGTATTATTAGATTTTTCATTATTATTAAGTTTTGAGTGTACTTTATATATTCTGCACACAATTCCTTTATCTGATGTGATTTGCTTCTTTCAGTCTGTGCCTTTCTTTTCATTCTCTTAACAGTCTCTGAAGAACAGAGGTACTTATTTTTAATCAACTCTAATTTACCAATTTGCTTTTTTATGGAACACTGTCCTTTATAGATTTTTGTGTTGCAGCTAGACATCTTTGTTTAACCCAAGGTGACAAAGGTGTTCTTCTGTGTTTTCTTCTGGAAATTTTATAGTTTCAGGTTTTACATATAAGTTTGTGATTGATTTTGAGTTAGTTTTTGTATATGGCTAAAGTATGAAGTCCCTCCCCCTTTTCTGAATGTGAATATCCAATTTTTCTGGCACCATTTATTGAAAAACTCTCCTTTCTCCACTGAACTGCCCCTTATTGGAAGAAAGCTGTTCATGTATGTGTGGAGTCTATGTCTGGACTCTCTATTCTATTCCATTGATCTATCAGTCTATGGTTAAGCCAATGCTACACTCTCTTGATTATTGTACTTCTACAATGGTTTGAAATTCTGTGGTATTTGTCCTCCAACTTAGTTCTTCTTAATGAAATGATTTCTAAATCAAAGGAAAATCTGAAATATTATTTAGAAGAACCTTGCAGTGTTTCAGAACTAGCATTTGCTTTGGGGATAAACATGTCTACATGACCTTTTTAAATTGTCTGTGCTCTGAATAAATGGAAGTTGCCATATTGTTTACCAGCATGCGTGTCGTCTAAAACTAATGTATAAGTCATGTCATTAACCTTTTCACGATTATTTAATGTATTCCTATAATTAAATTTTTTATATTACTGTTTTGGATATCTGTTCATCACCGTGAGACAGTCAATATTTATTATAGTCTTTTTCTTTTTTTCTATTTCCCCTTAGATTTATATCTCCCATATGAATTGATGTGGATATAAATGTCTCATTTTCAGATAAATCTCTGAGTTATGAGCCATTTCTCTAGGTTTGTAGACTCTGCTTCTTGGGAAATATTTGTTCAAGCTTCAGTTTGGTAGTTACCCAGATGTGTCTTATCATTTATTTTCCTCCTGAGGCCCTTTGTCATGTTCTCTTTCAGACATGCTCTGTGTACCTCGGTTACGAAGACACTTCCTGATGTGTGATCTTTTTAGAGTACAGTCCTCATTTGCTCTGTATAGTTCTTTTCTTGACTCCTTCTGCTCTAAGGGGAGAGGGGGGAAAAGTAAGGAAGTGGGTTCAGTGACCATTTATGGGCTCAGAATTCATAGATAAATAAGAAGAAATAAGATAAATAAATTGTCTATACTTTATTACAGATAACTATAAATAGTCATGTTATTCATAATTAAAGAACAAATATTTTTATCTTTATAAACCTATCAATCTTTTTATATTTATAAAAATATGAATTTAATTATATTTATAGGTAAATATAAGGACCCTTTTCAGATCCTTGTAACCCTAACTTCAGGTTGTAATTTTCCCTTTTCTGGTCTTCAGGTGCTTGGCATGTACCACGACTCTCACCAGACCGTGGTCTGGAGTCTTAGTCACATTTACCAGGGCATTCAGAGATCATCAGTGTGAACACTGGGGAAATGTTACCTCTAAAGACCTTGACTAGTGAGAGCATCTTCTGGGCCCCAGAGGGTGAGAGGTGAATAAGGCGGAGTGCTGGCTAGGTTGAGGCAATGTGGCCCTACTTTCAAGTGTAGGGGAAGAGGATTGGATTTTTTTTCTAATGTCAAGAGGCTAGCAAAGTAATAATTTAACACTTTTTCTTTTGATTTATAACCCACCCTTTTATCTTTAAACCCATGCTCATTGGGAAACTGATCTAAAACATACTTGTATCTTTTTTTGTGATTTGGTCCAGGACACAGAACTGAGAGTTCTCAGGGTTGCTTCTGTGTCTTCCATTTTGATTAATAATAGTAATAATGATAATAATAGATAATAGTTATTTAGCCATTACTACAGGCCAGGCCCTGTTCTAAGGGCCTTGTATATATTAATTCATTGATTCATTATAACCTTGCTGTGAGCTAGGTCGTTTACTATCCTCATTTTACAGAAAATTGAGGCACAGAGAAGCTAAGCACTTGCTGAGGTCACACTGCTGGGGACAGAGTTGTTATTCAAACACAGGTGATCTGGCTCTGAATTAGGAAGGGGCTCAGAGATGATCTGGGTGCAATCCTCTGATTTTAAAGACAAAGAAAGGAGACTGGAAGAGAGTAAGTGATTTGCTTGGAGGCACACAATCTCTAGTAGGTAGAGCTGAGGCTTATTCTCAGGCACCTGTCTCCCTGTCCTGGGTTCTTTCCCATGATGCTGGCCCTGCTACCTGACTGTAGTCACTGTGCCCTGGGCTTATCGCTGCCTGAGCCTGAGGAATCCCTGAGCTTCCTTGACTTTAAAGCAGGTCCTAGCATTGCCGACTCCATGAGTGAGAGGGTTGGGCTGGTCTCACTGCTGCTTGCTGTTTGATCATTTCCTTACAGTGTGCACTTGCCGAGTCAGCATGAAACATCATTAATGTTGGCACTGACGATGTTGAGCCACTTTAAAATTCAGACTCAGATCCGGTGTGACTGGGCTTGCTTTCCAGCTGGCATTACCACATTGATCCAGCTTCTCTCTAAAGCTTTCAGGAAGGCATCATAACAGCAGTGTTATGATGTTATAACACACAGAGAGGGCTTCACACTTGCTCGTCCTGTCGCTGACCAGTTTGGGTGGCTGTATTCCAGTTAAAATCATTTCAGAATTTATTCTGTTGTTACAAGAAAATCGCACTCAGGGCTGAACACATGCCAAAAATACCTGTGAGTATTTTTCATAGAAAACGCTTCAAAAACCAATGCCCAATGACAGTTTGTGTCTTGGTATAGTAATGCCACTTGCCGAGTACTTCTGGCTTTCCTCTGGTGACAATCCCTGTCCCCTAGAATTTGGGTATGTCTGTGTGATTTGCTCTGGGCAATGGAACCCGAAAAGAAGTGTGTTCCTCTTCAGAGTGCAAGTTGTAAGAGCCAGGTTTGCTTCATGGTTTGTTTCTCTTGCTTCCTGGAGGCACAGAGGTGGAGCCTCCCTCAGCCTGTTGGTGGGTGAGGACTGCAGAGCACAGCCAACCCGCCTGAACAAGTAGCATGAGCAAGAAATGAAATGTTCTGAACCCCCTCGCTCACCTGTCTCTTTGTTTATTTGTTCTTTTCATATTGCAGTAACTTTAGATTTACAGGAAGTTGCAAAAATAGTACCAAGAAGTTCCTCCTACCCTTCACCCAGTTTCCCCCAATGGTTCTATCTTACATAACCGTAAAGTGCAGCTCTAAGTCACTGAGGTTTGGGGGTTAGTTCAGCATTACCTGTTCTGTTTTCACTGATGGAGATTTTTCTTTCTTTCTTTTTTATAATGGATACTTGACTGTAAGGATATAAAACTATTCCAAACTTTCATCACATTTTGACAGCCTCTCTTTTACCAAATAGAATGTTTTTCCCTGTGTTGTCGTCACTCATGCATATCTTTATTCTCCTTCTGCCAGATCACAAGCTCCCTAAGAGAGCACGTGTGATTGATCTTTGAATCCCTCCCGAGACAGTACTGTGTGTATAGAAGCCGCTTTAAAATGTTTGTTATTAAATGAATGGCGGATTGCTATGCAGGTGCTGGCCTCTTGAGTAGAAAAGATGGGAAATAACAAGCTCATTTGGGCACCTAAAAAGGGCTAAACATCCTAAACTTCATCATTATCCAGCTGCTTCAACATGGAGGTATGAGATCAACCAGAGATACGGTGAAAGCCTGAGAGGCTGAAAAATTTAATATTTGGCGGGAGCGGGGCAGGCAGAGATAAGGCGCTTAGCTATCCAGCTTTACTCCGTTAGGCATAGGATTCCGCCTTGTACCTTTTATAGGCCACTTTGGTTCCTTGTTGCTTATAGATTTTCAAGGCTTTAGAAAATTTGGTTGTGAGCATATGTCTCTTTAGAGTCAAGATTCTCATACTGAAATCATAATACTTCACCCTCCTCTACTGTTAGATTTTTGTAACCATTTACCTGGGCTGTGGGGGTGAGAAATCCCCTGTCAGTTGCAGTCAGCAGTGCATTTATCCCTGTGATGTAGCAGCAAGCAGCAGGGCCAGTTGTTTCAGGATGAGGACGCTTGTGTAGCTGCATCTGTAGTAAGCCATTGCCTGAGACCAAAACTGGGAGATAATTAGACCACTGGCATCTGGTTTTAAGATGGTTTGCAGTTACTCTGCTGCTGGTATGTAAATAGATGTTCTGCAGCCTTCCCTCCAGGCCACATAATACCCGCTCATCCTCACCAATCTCTTCCTTCAGACCTCTGTCATCTTCCTTCCATGCTCCCATCCAGTGCCCTCTACAATCCTCTTAAGGTGGGCTTTGTCCAGTCCAGAAATGAGCACAGCACTCCAGGGAAAGTCAGACTAGTCAGAACGGAATCTCTGCCTTATGTTTAGGTATTACAGCCAGTCTGTCTCTGTCTTTCTCTCTCTCTCTCTTTCTCTCTCTCTTCCCCCCACCCCCCTCTCCCCTAAACATATACTCAACCCAATACTTCAATACTGAGAGAATAATTGGATCTTGGGGTAGACTTGATCATATTTGTTTAATTCTTTACCTCTCCTTTTAGAATAAAAACCAAGGACAAATATTTGAAGGTCTTCAGGAAATGATGGCAAAGATACACAAAATGTCTGTGTCCAGAGAAATGATTCTGAATTATAATTAAATATGTAAGATTGCATTTGCCAAGCTACAATCCAATGTGAGGCAAAGTAAAAAAAAAAAAAAAGAAAGAAAAGGAAACAAGTCTCCCCTGAACTCATTTCCTGGGAGATAAATAGGGTGGTAACTTATTTTGGTCCTACATGGCTCATTAGGCATGGAAGTATCCTGTTCATTTGCTTGCACGGGAGAATTTAAGTTATATACCACAGATAAGTGGAAACAAACCGTACACAGGCTGCAGCTTCTGAAGGTTAAGTCTTACAGAAATATCTGAAATCAAAAGACTTATCTCAAAGGCAAATATATGCAGAAGGAAAGTACAGGGAAGTCTGAGTACGGGCGAGTAAAGTAGAATGCTGCTTGGCATCAGACGGGGCTATTACGGGTCACTCGGCTAGGCTGACCTGAGACTTTTGTTGAAAGCAAGGTAGGAACCGGTTTGAGAAGGCCTGAGTGTATCATTTCTGCAGGGTAGTCAGGGACCAAGAATCCCTGTGGGACAAGGCTGCCTGATTTACTCTCAGTTGCAGCTGAGTAGTCCTTGGAGCTGATGTAAAGAGTTATGAAGCCCATTGTTCTCTCAGTAATGTTTCCATGACTAGTTGCTAGGATGAGGTATGCACAGAGAGTGGGCTGATGAGTGACTGGGTGGGCAAGATCAAATGGTCTGCCCAGGTTGCTATGACAGCCAACAGGAGGGCAGGTCCAGGGAGAAGATGAACTCAAGTCATGCAAAGAAGGAAACTGCAGTCAGAACCACACATGTGCATGTCCTTGTTGGCTGTAGACCCATTTAGTGTCCCCCATACCCTCACTGGGCTGGATGCTTCTTATCAACCAGACACCAGCTGGAACACTACTTCCTCAGAGGGACCCTCCCTGACCACCCACTCTAAATACCATGTACCACCCCCATCACTCCCTATCAGTCAAGTCTGTTTTATTTTCTTCTTTGGAATCATCACTAGCTGATTTTGTGTTTTTCTTATTTGTATATTGTCATTTGAATGTAATAACCATGAAATCAGGGGTCTGTCTGTCCTTCCTCCATGGTATTCTCAGGGCCTGGTATAGACCCCAACATAGAGTAGGGGTTCAAGAAACATTTGTTGTACCAAAGACTGTGAACTGCTTGTGGGGAAATCTTGTATTTTATTCATCTCTGAATTTTGAATTTCTGGCTTAGAGACATTTATTCAGCAAGTGTGGGCCACTGTAAAGCAGAGAGTTTCTCCCTGTGAGTTTTGTCTTGTCACTTGTCACCAGGATCCATTAGCCAATGCAAAGTCTGGAAGGAACTCAGGGGCTTCTAATGAGTGACTCAGAATTATGGTTATATGGCCAGACTGGTATTGTAAACATGGGAGTCTGAATATGGAGGTGAAAAAGACACAGAATTGCTAGAATACAGAGCAGTAATTACTGACAGTTATGAAATGCTTACTGTGTGCCAGCCACTGTGCTGAACACTTTATGTACACTGTCATTTAATCCCATAACCATATAGAGAGGTAAGTTCTATTGTTATGCCCATTTTACAGATGAGAAAGCTGAGGCACAGAGAGTTTAAGTAACTTGCCAAAAATCACCTAGTTGTTCAGTGGTGTGTTTAGTGGTGGAGCCAATATTCAAATGTACATTGTAGGATTGTGTTGAGAAACAACCGAGATTATTAGTTAAAAGTGTTCAGTTTGTGCTCATAAGTTTGTGTCTCTCCTTTCCCTCCACCTTCTCTCCTCTCTTTTTGTTATTGCTTTTCTTATCTCCTGATATTGTGGTTTAACGCTTTTTCATCAACTTCTCTTTTTTATTTTGTTTAGTAGGGAAATGTAAGTATACTATGATGTGTTTAATAGTGCAGAACAGGCAGGTGCAAATAGAAAAACCAGTGCTAAATAATGAAATGTGTGAACTAGGATACTGGTAATGGGTACCATAACTTGCTGGGTGCTTAATTCCACCCAGTCTGGAATGAGTGGCATGTGAAGTGTTACAGGCTTCTGGTCTGAATTCACTTGCTAAGTAGCATTGTGACACTGGGCATGCCATTTAGCCTCTGCAGACCTCTGTTTTACCTTTTCTGTAGAATTGAGGGTAAGATGGGGCACTGAGGCAGGAAAACTCTAAAATTCTTTGTAGCTCTAAGAGCACATGATAACCTTGTTCCACGGCCTGTTGTGCTTTGTGTGCACTCATGCTTTGATGAGCACTCACTGGCTGGCCTCAGAGCAGCAGTGCTGCTGGAGCGCAGAAGGCCCAGATGCGACAAGGCTGTATTCTTCTCACACTGTGCGCTGCAGAGCAGGCAGCTCCCACTCAGGCTGACACAGCTTTGGAAAAGCAGAAAACGCATTTTAACTATTTTATTATTATTTTACAGCAGCTCGCTCTGAGTTAGAGCATTTTACTGGGTACTCCAGGCTTTTGATAGTAGGGAAAGCGAGGAAGAGAACAAGGACAATGCCTAAAATGTATTCGGGCAAGCAAGGGTCGTAGATCAGGTAGCCGGAGGTCAAGTTTAAGACAGTTAACTAACATTCTCAGCAGGGCATGGGGGAACAATTTTCTTCCCAGGGAACATTTGTCAATGTCTGGAGACATATTTGATCAACATGACTCAGGGGTGCTTTGGCATCTAGTGGACAGAGACCAGGGACGTTGCCAAACATTCTATAATACATAGGACGGCCCTTAACAACACAGGATTATCTGGCCCAAAATGTCAGTGGTGCTGAGGTTAAGAAACCCTAAACTGAAGCAGGAGAGCAGACAAAGCGTCACCAAAATCTGAGATCAAAGACCAGGAACCAGGCAAGCAAACAGAACAACAGCAGGACAGGCAGCCCAAGGTAGGAAGCCACAAAGCTTTGGGAACCCAGTTTAGGATTAGGATTTGGGCCAGACATCTGGAAATAGCCCAGGCCACCAGCAGAATGAAACTTCTAATGTGCCATCTGCCTTCTGAAACAGAAACCTCTTTTAATTTTTTAAGGGGCTTCCAGATGCTGACTTCTTGTTTGGGGTCAAATCTGGCATAAAAAAAATAGGCATGCTTCTAGCATCTGCTCCTCACTACAGCTGTTTGAGATAGGCATGGTCAGTATCATTATTCTCATCTCCGTTTTACTACTCTCTGAGGCTGAGAGGGGTCAAGTGACTGCCACGCATTACACAGTAACTGAGTGACAGAGTCTTTACTCTGAGTCTTGCACTTGTTTGACTGAGGAGGGTGGGGGTCAAAGTCGGACCACGTGGCTGGAGCAGAGGAGGTGGAAGGTTAGGCTGTAGGTAGCTCTCCAAAGCCCTTCCCTATCAAAGCTGAAAGACAGGAAGCAAGTGGTCATAGGAAGAGTGCGTGGTATGCTTAGGGCACATAGGATTTTGGGGGAGTTTTGTCACCTTTCCTTGAATAAGTCTTAATGAAATCAGGAATTTTATACATCATGACAATTCTAACAATTGTAGTCTTGAAGTTGAGGATCCAGACTTCTCAGTTGGTGAATAAAAAATTAAAAAATTAAATGCAGTACAGTGGCTTTTTCAGCTAGTTGCTTGCCAAAACTTTTGGTTGCTGCAGTTCCTAAGAGTATATTTTGAAAAAAATCAGCTACTCAGATTAAAGGGAAGGACTTCAGCAAGGGGACAGTCACCACATCTTCCCTCAGGGGTTGCCTGGCCGATGGAAGCAAGGGGAGGATTTCTTGAACAACAAATTTCAAAAGTCACCACAAATATAAACATCTGCACAATAAATGCTCTACAGCATCTTACTTTTCTCAAATTCAGATTTTGGGCAATTTTAGGAAATGATTATGAACCAAGGAGTGAACTCTCTACTCCCACTCCCACCCCCATAAATTTAAACCATCAAAATAAGGTGTCATAGAATCCAGAAAATAAAGCTGCAATAGTAGAAGTCCGTGGACCCTCCCTCAAAATGTATTTTATAAAGACTTCTATACAAAAAGAACAAGCAAAATTAAGATACTAAAGAAAATGGTAGGATGGGAGAAATTACTTTCAATCCTTTTGCCAGGTTGATGTTTATTACCTAAAACATAATATGAGTACTTACAAATCTAAAAGAGCTAAACTGATAATGGATAAATAAACATAATAGTTGACATCTGTTCAATGTTTGCTACATCCCAGATACTGGGTTTGGCATTTTAAGAACATTATTTCATTTAGTTCTTAAACAACACTGCAGAAATGAGTATTGTTATTATGACTGTTAAGCATATGAGGAACATTAAGCATAGGGAAGGTAAATAATCTGTTCAAAATGACATGAAAGAAAAAACCCAGTAAATCAATTTTGAAAACTGTTTAACATCACAGTAAAGAGACAAGATTTAGGCATTAGTTTGTATCTATTCAACTAGCAAAAATGGAGAAGAGGGTAGGAAGGGATAGACTGGGAGTTCAAAATTTGTAGATGCTGACAGGCATATGTAGAATAGATAAACAAGATTATATTGTATAGCACAGGGAAATATATACAAGATCATGTGGTAGCCCACAGCAAAAAAGAATGCGACCATGAATATATGTATGTTCATGTATAGCTGAAAAATTGTGCTCTACACTAGAAATTGACACAATATTGTAAACTGACTATAACTCAGTTAAAAAAGTAAAAGAAAAAAACTATGCACAAACATACAGTATTGAAAAAAAAAATTGAGAAGATGTTGAAATGTGCTGCTGACAAAGCTCTTGCATTGCAAGATCCTGGTCTAGCTGGATGTTCCAGGAGGCATGGAAATACTTACGCTATTAAACCAGCACTCCCAGCCTTTACAAATTTTCTTACAGAAAAACAAATCAAAGAGAGAATAAATGTGTAGATAGATGTTTTAGTGTGTTAGCAATTGCCCATTAATAAGGAAGTGGTTAAGGGCATTGTGGCATATTTATTAAGAAGGTTGCATGATTGTCTTTACAAACAAGAAACATGAGGATCGCCTTCTTCAGGACACCCTCATTGTCAGGCTCATGAAATGTATGACTATTTTGACATAGTCAAAAGAAGAGTATAGGGCAACCTGGGGATTTTTTGAGAAACTGATCCAGTTACATCTTTTTTTCTGCCTTTAAAAAACACCCAATTCCCTGCCACCACCCACCCACCCCAAAGCATCATCTTGGCCAGGTCACCCTGCATATAGCCTTATGACATTTTTTATTTTTCTTTCATGGCTCTTAGCACCATTTGCAATTATATTTTCATTTTCCTTACTACCAGTTTGTTACTATCTGTTTAAGTAGACATTAACTAGAGGTCCCATGAGAACAGGAACTATCACTCTTGTGCTTGGCTGGGTACCTGTCACTTATAGGCACTTAGTAGCAATTTTCAGAATAAGTGAGTGCATATACATTAGGACTTGAGCTCTATGTTTGACCATTGCCTTCAAAACAGAAATATTTGTTATGATGCCCTCTCCTGTTTTTTAGTAAGTTCACCAAGTACAGTTTATCATGCTGAGATCTGCCTTTAAAACACACATGAAACAACCCTTATTAGTACTGAGTAGTTTATAGTTTAATCTTTCACAATATTATTATTGTACAACTTCTCTTCCCCCTCCACCAGATTTTAATTTTACCCTGGATTTTGGTCACAACCTAGTTTGAGTCTTCCATCTCAAAACTGATTTCTATGTGTAATACATATTTATATTAGCCCCTACTCTGTGTCAGGCACTATGTGAGATGCTGGAGGTACAAAGCTAAATTTGATTCCATTCTGATTTCCTAGGAGTACCTTGGGGATAGGGGACGGCAGACGATGAGCTGCATTACCACGTGGTCTAAGAGAAATGGACAAGATGCTAGTGGAGATGGGTGGGGGTGGGTAGCCGCTTCCCACGGAATGGCTGTTGTGTTCTTTACAAGAAGTCTGAATTAGCATTAATTAATCATTTGAGTACCTGTTGGATGTGCTTGTGTGGTTATGTGTGTGTTTGCACCTCTTAGTCTCTAACATTATGCATGTAGCATTAAAGATAATCATAAAAGAAATAGGGACAAGGATCCTACATCAAGCATCAGGGAGAAATTGTGCTTCTCTGTGTTAGGGGAGGTTGGGTGAAATAAATGATATGGGGATTAATCAGGGAGGTACACGGAGGTACTTCATATCTCTGCCTAAGAACAGGTGGCACAAGGGGCACGGTGGTGGGGAGAAGGGGCACTGCTAGCAGAAGTAGTGCCCGAGGAAAGGCATGAAGGTCGGGGTTGGTAAACACACAGAAAGTGTAGAGCAGATTACCTGAGTGGTTGGAGAAGGGTGTAGATAGACAAAGGGCCGGGTGGTGCTGGGGAGGGGGGGCGGGGGGAAGTCTTCCAGGCCTAGGAATCAGTATTAAGGAAAAGAGGAAGAAAGAAGAGAAGTAGGTGTGAAATTGAACAGGCTGACCACAGGATCGGGGCTAGGAAGGGAGGAATGTGAAATGATGGGAGAAGGGCTGAACGATGGAGAACTGGACAAGAACAGAGAGCCACCATGGAGCACCTTTGTGTTCCCACAAGGACACAGAGAAGGTAGGTGTCCATAGATACCTTCTGCAGAAGTGCCAGCCCAGTAAGCACTGGCCGATGGAACAGGAGAGGTGAAGGTGGTGTAGATTACCATCTAAGAATCTTGGTGTGAAGAGAATGGGGTAGAGGGACCTTGGCAACTGCAGTGGTACATAGGGTTCAGGAGGGCATTTTTGAAGTCAGGAGAGAGATTTTAGTGCCAGAGGTCGAGGGGATGAGCAACGCAGTGCCATCTCCAAGGAAGCGGCAGGGAGGGCTCCTGAGGGCTGAGGGGAGATTTGTACTCTGTATTGGGGGGCCCAAACACTCTTCTTTAGTTCTCCCAGAGCTGTCACCCACAGAAGGTAAAATCAAGAGAGAAAATTCTATTTCTGTTTCAAGTTGTAGAATGGAGCTATACACAGTGCAGTGTGCAGCAGGGTAAAGAATAAACATTATTAGGAAGAGAGTCAGTGCCTGCGACAGTGAACTTAAAGAAAAAAGCTCTCTAAGAAGAAATCATTTTTTTCAGAGTAAATATGAGCTGTCTTGCTCTAAGTGGTTGAATCTCTGCAGTAATTTATTACATTCCCTGTTTGGAGTAAATGAATAATGCACAAGACTTTTGAGTCTTGAGCAAAATAAAACAGTCTGGACACACTGTTGCGAGAGATATATAATCTTGGCTTTAAATGTTACCATTTTTGCTGTTCTAACAAAGTAGCAGAGTCTAACTATTGCAGAACAAAAATTTCAAAAATACCGTATACAAGAAAATCAAGCAAAAGACAAATCTGAGTAACTTTTCCTTATCAGCATAAAATTATCCCCAAGATAACTTGGCTGCCATTCTAAACTGTGGGCATTCTATATTTATTTTTTGTTAGGGTTGCCTGTCATTGGCCTAAAAATCGTTAAGTTTGCTTGACATGGGTGAATGAATGAGACCATACAGAGGATAAGCTTTAGCATTTCCAATCAGAGTTTTCCCAGAGAATATTTTGAACTTGGCACCAGTTTGGCTTGCTAAAGCCATAGGTGCTCTGATGTACTATTGTTGCAAAAATGAGTTAATGGTTTAAAAACTATGAGATGGAGTGGGACTTGTGAGAGTTCATTTAACTAGTCCTTTCCATAGACTTTTCTCTGCATTGAGCTGATGACTATTTCCAGAGGAAGTGCTGACTTTATGTCTTGAGAGCCTGTGCTTGCAGATGTAGAGCAGGCCCCAGGCTGCTGTGTGGTGAGGACCCAGTGGCACACCTGCCCTGGCCCCACTCTAGGACAAGGCTTACCTTGGCCCCTCACTGTCAATCCACTATGCGGTCAGCTGGCAAACAGGACTTCTGCTCAGTTCTCTACAGTAGTTCTTATTGACCAACTTTGAGCCTCTGGCTCTGTTGTCTGTCTTGATGTATATACAATACAGTACTTAGTTGACCTCCCTGAATTTTTTTTCTCCCTTGGGTGCCTAGCTCTGGGTTGTCTGTCAAGGCCTTCAGCTAATGTGCATGTTCTGTCTTTTCCCCTTCACCTTTCCCTCATTTTCCTGCCTGGAATGTGGGCATGATGTCTAAGGGTGCAGCAGCCATCTTGTGTGCATGAGGAAGAGACCGTATGTTACACAAGGCCTTGTGGAAAGATAGGAGTCTGGGATTTTCATGAGTCCCAGTCTGACACTGCCCTATACCTAGGCTTCTTTTACTTAAGAAAATTACACCCTCTAAAGTAGGATTTCTCATGACTTGTAGTTGAGTGCAGTCTCAGCTGCCTCATTCTCCCACCAGCTCTAGCAGTGATCTTCAAACACCTTTTTTTCTTTTCAAACAGTTTTTGATCATGATGTCTATCAGAAAAATTTTGAACTTATATTTATATATATTAACTTGTATTTTTTTATTTATAAGCTATCTATATGTACTGATATATTAGACACAGAAAAGGGATACATTAAAGACAAAAAACATATTTTAAAATAATATTTTATGCTTTTATTAATAATACAAAATGTTTTGTTTATTCGTAATACTGAGCAACATGACTGTGATTTAATATGCTTTCAATTTTTTTGAAAATCTAAGCCTAACACTTTCTGATGGAATGATCTGAAGATCTGTCTTCAAGATTAGTTTAGCTCTGTACTTGGTTTTATTGGCTGTCAAGTCTGACAAAGATACCTTACAAAGACACATATTTTCAGAATGAATAAGTAGATCATTAGTTGAACTTACTACACCTAGATACTCATTTTTCAATCCCATCCCTCTATAATGCAAGGGGTTTTTTTTAATTAAGTTTGGCCAGTAAACCTTAATCTTCCATGATGACTTTCCCTGCAGACTAATTGGAAATGATGCTCTTTATATTTTTAACAATTGGTTTCAAAACCACTGACAGAAACTCCTCATTTGGAAGATGTTTAGATGGATTGGAAAATTCAGTTTCCAATTTAATATGTGCAAGTATAAGAGTTTTTATATAAGACACATCATCATTTTCAGCAAAAAATTACCTAATAATGGAATCATTGCCAATTATTCATTTTCAAAATGCTCCTTTCAGAGCTCATCTCTCTTGAAAAACCATTATTTTCCCTCATGGTTAAAATGACACCTTTGTGATGAAGTGAAAGTATATGTGTCTATTTAGTGCCATAACACAGAAGGCATTTGTCATATGAGGAAAGGTCAGCAAATTTAGGTTACTTGACTTTTTTTGTGAAGTAAAAATGGATAACTCAACTCAAAGTTCAATAATTCTTTTATTTTCTTTTCAACAAGATAAGCTACAAACCTTGATGGAATGTAAAAAATTCTCTTGGTCACTGTCCATCTGCAATGCTGTGCAAGTTACTGAAAGATTTTGCTGTATTTCATTGTGTTGTTTTTGTAGTTTTAAGTAGTCAGTTCTGCTGTAAAGCTTATTTGGTAATGTGAGTTCATTCCAATGCAACTGATATATTAGGGAATGCTTTGTGCATAACACAAATTTTGTGTTTGCTTATGCACAATTTCATCCACAAGAAACACTGTATGAACCTGGGTGAATGCAGAAAACAGCTGAATGGAGACCACCCCCCTACATATACACGCCCAAATATCTACCAGCTGCCCCAGTTTAGCACATTGTTATGAGTTATACTTGTTCACATCTGGTGTTACAACTTTCCATCCGATTTCAGATAACCCTCCTTTACCACTTCACAATAACCCACAAACTGCAACACATATTTCTACAAACCTTCAGGCTTTTTTCAAGGGACAGTGCCAAATCTATTATATATTTATGTATGTCTTAGCCATTTAACACTTGTAACACTGTCTCTGTTTTTATTAAATCTTTATCTATTTTTTAAAAAGTCTGGCACTGGCAAAATGTTTAAGTTGTGCTCTTACTCCATTTATTCCATAAGCCCTGTGGTGGTTTTTTTTGTTTTTTGTTTTTTATTTGCTTGTTTGTTTGTTTTTTGCAATTTTGCATGGTGTGGTGCTATGATTTTTAGGAATGCATGTTATGTTAGAGCATAACAGACAGTACATAGATGACCTCCAGTAGCTGTTCATGCAGTCCTGGCTTTAACTTCTTTGTAGCAATGATTGGCTTGAAAATGACTCAGGAATGGATTTCATAGGGAGATGCTATCACTGCTGCAACCTTCCTTTTCTCTTTCCCAACAAAAGAAGTATTTATAGCAGTTCTGATTTAATTGGTCTGGGAAGGGACCTGACTGCGAGCATTTTAAAAAATGTACCCAGTTAATTCTAATGTGCAGTTTGGGTTAAGAATCACTGCTTTAGACATGACTGAAAGTAACTCTTTGTGTATTTTATCCTTAAAACAGTTACTAGCAAATACCATCAGCTGAGGCATGTTGAAACCCCAGTACTTTCATTCAACTGTGCAACAAACCTCCCACAATGTATAATTTATACTAATATACGTCTCTTCAAATATGCAGCAACATTTTTAATGCATCTTCCAACAACATTTTCCAGGTTGAGGTGCATATATAACATTAAGCAGCACTGAAAAAACTGTAACGGTTGCCTCCATGTTTAGGTTGCTCATTTTTTAAATGTCTTGAGAATTCTGGTGATTTGTCATCGACATTAGCTAATATCTCAAGAATTATCAGGCACTTCAATGAGGTTCATCTTTACCAATGGTGGATATAGATCCATATTTCAATTAACAAGGAAACGAATTCTTGTAGTCAGATCTGATTAAACTGTCATTGATTTTAGCTTGTAATGTGGCTGATGAAGAGATGGACTAGAAATGTCAGCCCATTTTCAGGTCATTTGTTTGTATTTGCCTCATTAAGGTTATTGTCAATCTGTGATTTCTTTGTTGGAATCTTTTTAAGCCAGTTGTCCATGTTGTAAGGATTTAAAATGAGGTGAGATAATCTGCACGTATTCTTAACTGAGTACTCATAGACTGTCATGTTACAACATACGAAAGCCCACGAGTGATTGAGGAGCTTAGCACTCTTTTTGGGGGAATCCCCGTATTCTGTGTGACACAGGGTCATCAAAAATACAAATCAAGTATCATTCCATATACTAGATATTAATCAAGTTAAATTATGTCTTCAATAAAATTCATGTATTTATATATTCCAATATATTTTTCCAGTGCCATGGTGAGTTGCCTTGTGTGCCTCTCTTGTGGGACCACTGAGTACAACTAAAATTTAGGCTCCTGTGGAGAAATATGAGGATCTCTATCTTCTGGCCTCTACCTCCCATTCCAGCTGTAGTCTGGGTCAGTCCCAGGTTCACACTCGATGCTCCAGCAACAGTGAATCATTTATTTCTCTGCATACACCATGTTTTGCTGCCTCATCTTTGCTTATGCTTGTCCTCTTCTTTACCTGGCTGACTCCTAGGAGTACCTGAAGATTCTGCTTCAGGTGTGGTCACCTCCCAGAAACCCTTCCTGACTGTCCCTCCCCCCTGATTTTGCAGTGTACCCGTGACACCTGGAGCATATGTCTAATGCTCCATGTACACAGTATTTTAGAAAATGTTTGTCGTTGTTACTTCTCCCAGAGAACACATGCTCCTTGATGTGAGGAACTGAATGTCAAGAACTGTGAGGCGTTGGAGACTTTAGCCTGCTTGTAGGCTAACAAGTTAGCCTGCCACAGGTTCATGGAGGCCGTCAGAGCCCTGGGGAATCCGGGGTCAGGGACAGAGGACTTTTTTCCTCACAGCACTGCAGGCAGCAAGCACTTCATGTTTGCATCAGTTCCCCTGTCCCCAGTTCCCACCAGGGGCAGTGCGCATCAGCCCAGGTAGATGCCTGGATGCCATACAGACCATGGGTTTGTGTCACAGCCCAGGAATCGTGCGCTGAGGAAATCCTCCAGTCTTCTATGGAACCACCAGCAAACCTGCCCCACTTTTGCCCCCTCGAGGGAGATAGCACATCCTGGATGGGAAACACATCTGCCCCTGCCTGGGAGGGAGATGCTCCCTATCTTCCAAGGCTGTTTGCTGTACAAACTTTCTTGAAAGGATTGTTAACAGAACGTCAATACTGCATCTTAAGACATGAGGAAATATGAAGAAACCCATGGAGAAGTGTCTCCCAACATTAATCTTTTTTTCTCTGGCAGCTAGCACAGGGCTGGGAACATCGTGGGTACTCAGTAAATATTTGTTGAAGCATAAGTGAAGGCAGCTGGAAATTTTTTTAAAAATCTTTGAGAGGGAATGAATTTCTATTTCAGGTTTCCCTTCAAAATCTTTTGACAGAGACCACTCTCTTTCAATATTAAAAAAAAAAAAAAAAAAGCATGAAAATCAGCCTGATATGCTCTTACTACATTCTTAGGGGCATCTGGGGGGCTCTGCTGTGCCCTCTGCACTGAGCCAGTCCTCGGCCTTAGTCTAGCTGCTCTGTGGGGTGGGTTCAAGGTAGGGAGATCTTCACAGGAAAACTTCCCGCCAAACTGCCAGGCAGCCATGAAACTGTTCTTTCCTGTCCACTAGATGTGCTAAAGCTAAGTCCTGACTACTGATGCTCACCACAAGGAAAGACAATTAGCAAATTCATTAATTAGGTTCCTGTTTACCCTTGTACCCCAACTAAGCCATTAATTTGCTTAATTATGGTCTTTTGCTTTGGCTCAGTGATATCAGTATAACAAAGTATTTGCCAAATCTGACTCCCTGGTGTAAAATATTGGGAAATTCCAACATGCTTATAGAGATGAAAACACGCTTTTATTTATTAGAAGTAATAATCAGTTAATAAAGAACTTTAGCATATATTGAAGGAGCAGGGCTCAGAGGTTTCAGACAAAAACTTTATTCTTCCCTCCTTACCCCTTTCCAGACTGCTTTGTGGAATTGGCTCTTCCTTGCTTTTTTTTGGATGAATGCTAGAGTGATTCCATAACTTGTCTGGTCACTGGGAAAACAAAATGTCAGCTCCAGGGTAAAAGTGGGGCTGGAGAGAGGAAGGGTCAGGAAAGATTTCATTTGAAGGGCACTGATGTGAAAGCCTGTTGACTTCCTCTGAGTGTGGCAGGTGATTAAACCTTTTATGGGGTGAGGATTCTTTGTAGCTCCCTGAAGATCTGTCAACCACAGTTCCTTTGCATCTCTAGTGGATTTTCACATCCTCAGGGCCAATTCTTGCTTCATTTTGCCAAAGTCTCCTAACGGTTCTAGGCTGACCTCTGGGGCTGAATCCAGGACAACCTGGGTCACCTTTCCTTTGGCCATAGACGATAGAATACATTTACTTCCCAAACTTAACTCTGCACTCTGCAGCCATGTGCCTCCTCACTGACCACCAGCCCACAGTGCTTCAGGCAGTAGAACAGGTACCAACCTGGGATATATTCTCCTGGAAGACCCTCTCATTTGACTGAAAATCACACCTTCATTGGAATACTCCTTTCAGTGGCTAACTCTCTCAGCCTTTCCAATTTTAATATTTTTATCACGTTGAATGAATTACGAAGTTGGTTTTCCCTTTCATTTGGAATATGGGAGTACTAGCCACCTATTTTGTTCTCAGCCTTTTGGGGCCTCAGCCAAATCTGAGATAAATAATCCCATTTAAAAAATTAGTTTTAAAAGGTAAAATATAAAAATACATGCAGGTTATGTTAATTTAATTTTTTCTGCTGGTTATAGTCAGACTTCTAAAAAATAAAATTAGTATCTCCACAGATCAACTTTAAGGAGAGAGATACATGGTAATGAGAAGAGAAAGAAATATAATTTTATGGGCTATGATTTATAATTTTATTAAATCAAACATATAAAATTATTTATGTCTGCCATTCATATCACCCTTAGCAGACATCCTCTGATCTTAATTTTATGAAAGACTCTCAAATAGGATTGAATTCAATCAATGAAATGAAAGGCCTTATGCATTCTTTGTTTTGTGCTGTTTCCTTTCTGGATCTTCTTTGATATCATTTGGGAAAGTACCTGATAATGTAGAATTCATAATATCTCCTTTAATTTAAAAAATCTGGAAGTATCATCTTGGAAACCTAACTGATAAAGAATAAAGACTTTCATGGAAGAAACATTTTGGACAATATTTTTAGGACAAACTTTTGTTTCTGTCATAGTCAAGGTTTATGACAAAGCCTGTGACACTGTGTAAGCCTTCTAAGAAAACACTCATTTATGGGTGTGGTTAGTTTGAACATCAGTGTTTGGTTCTAAGCTGTTATGTGGTCCTAAGGTTTCATCCTTTGCTATAAATCAGGGCCTTATGGGGAGACAGGTGGGCAGCCATGGTTAAGTCCCAATTAGACTGTTTAAGGAGAGACCTGGTCACACATAGCTGGGTTCTTAGGCGCTCCATGCTGGGAACCTCCCTCTCTTCTCCTACCTTGCTTAAGCCTGTGAGCCCATGTGCCAGAAACTATTTTGGAATTTTGAGATAGAGTAGTGAAGAAAGAAAAGTCCTTGCTGTTACGGAGTTTACGTGCTAATGGGGGTGGGGTAGTACATTAAACAGTGTCAGAGTGTGTTAGTATCAAAAAGAAAAATGACCAGAATAGATAGATACCAGGACTTGGGGGTGCTGTTTCAGATGGGGTGGTCAAGGAAGCCCTCCCTGTGGAAAGTAACTTTGAATAGATGACACTACACATGAAGAGAATATAACATAATCTGAAGATAGATTGTGATAATATATCTTAAATATAGATATATAAGTATATCTAATATCTATACTTAGACATTAGGGAAAATCCCACCATTTTCAGTTCTTCTCACACTTTTCTAATGAATGTCTCAGTAATTCATGGATAACACATGAAAAAAAGTATCCCATAATCAAATATATTTGGACTAGACAGTTTTTAGCAAACTCTGGAGGCCCATTAACATGCTATTGTATCTTATGCAGCATTCCCCAGGTGTGTTTGTGTATGGAAACACCTCACAACTCACTTGTGTTCCAAGGAAAGCAATTTGGGAAATGACGTCTGGATGTAGCATATCATGGGCAAATGAAGTTTTTGGAGCAACTGGCAAAGTTACTAATGTTGAATGAAATCTGCAAAAAAAAAAAAAAAAAAGCCACTTTTTCTCCTTGGTTCTATTCATTTACTAATAAAAGATAAAGTCAGGAAAAGTTAGAGGACTGATTAATTAAAACCTTGATAAACAGAATTGTGACTTTTTCAGAGGCAGTGGTTAGAACACTGCTAGTCAAAATGTGGACCATGTTCTAGCAACATTAGCATCTCTTGGGAGACTGTTTGAAATACCAAATTTTGGGCCAAGCCAAAGACCTTCTGAATCGTAATCTGCATGGTGCTAGACAAATTGTGGCCCTAGTCCACAGGAGAATGGAATATGACTTTCTGCATGTCATTTTACATCAGGGCACATGATTTAAATCTATCTGAATTTAAATCTGTCTGAATCTGAGCTGTTAGAGCATCTGAGTTTGCATTTGCTTCAGTGACTGTTAGACAATGCGATCCAAATTCTGGTTGTTAATACACACTCTTTACGTTTAATGTTTATATGTAATTTCAGATGAAACAAGCATTTAGAGTTCAATAATGCATTTAGAATTTATACATTTAGCACTTAAGATTTCCTTTAGTTGCCATTTCCAATATCCAAGCAGCCACAGCAAAGAAGGAGGCTTCTAAATTGTCCAAGAATTTCATCCCTGGGGAAGATTTATAGGTTTTGCCCTCGCAGCATCTGACCATAATCTAAACCAAAATCTCGCTGCCAATATGGCAACTAATTTCAATCCTTTTAAAACAAATCTTTTTTCTTTATCCAGAATGATGTCACCATCTTGCTAAGATAGATCACTTTTACAAAGAGGAGAAATAGAATTGGGAATTTACAGGTGACATTTAATTCTCTCAGCTTTCACTGCTTAAAAAAAGAACCTACACAGTAGCCCACCGTCCCCTTGGTGAAACTGATCAAGATAACATGTCATTTACTCTGGGATAAACACACAGGCCGGGCAGAAAATAGCTGTCTATCTAAGTGAAATCACGAGCACAGGATGCCTGTATTCTCATCTGTCTAAAAACAGCCGAAGAGAGGACACCTGTAATCAGAGTACCCCAGAGCTGTGATTCTGGCAGTGCACCTGCTGCCTGTGGAAGGGAAATGGAGAGTCAGTTCTGTACAAGTCACTGGGCTGTGCATGACCTGTCTCTACTCTCAAGGACTTTCCATGGAGTAAATCACTTTACGAGCTCATAATTCAATCCATAGGTGAAAAGTTTCTAAATCTTTCAGTAAGTTTTCATACTCCAGGAAGAGAATGTGTATCTCAGGGAATGAATGGCCTATTTCCCTCAAAGGCCAGGTCTCCACAGTCAAAGCAAAGAATTAGGGCAACTATCCAGATAAATCAGGCCACCCAAATCTACTCTGGCCTGAAACATTCAAGTTAAAAAGCAGCCTTCTTTGTGGGATCTGGTCCCATATATAATTCAGAGGAATCAAGATCCCATTGCATTTTATGACCTGGGCAACCAGCACCACTAACTGCCTCAGACAAGTGAGAATAGTATTAATGTGACCCATTTATATCTGTCTTCGGCTCTTTCTGCCTGGATACATTATACTTTGCTTTTCATTCTAAACAGCACTCTCCTTTCCTGAGCTGCATGCACTACCTGTGACCTGAGGGTGAAACAGTAGTCAGTAGCACATGGGGCAGTAAGCAGGTAGGTGTTTTGGGCCTCTTGACTTGGAGATTCAGAAATCTGAGGCCCCAGTATTCTGTGCTTTGTTGTCTGTATTTACTTTTACATTGAGGGATTTATGTATTTGTGTATTTATTTACTTATGATTACTTACTTATTTAAACATTATTTTAGGGTAGTTTGGGGTTCACGGAAAAGTCATCTCATAGGCTTCAAATTCCTCTCACCGTGGGCTGCTGTTACCTTGTGCTTACTGTGGTCATTCGTGCCAAAGCGTTTTTCTCAGTTTTCCTGCTTCACTCTCAGCTTGCAGCAGACCCAGCACAACTGCTCCAAAGAGGGAGCCTCTGTCTCTCTCTGCTTTCACTTCTCCCCCACCATTAGACTTCTTTTGCTTATTACTTGGTGTAAGAATTGTGGTAGTGGAGGTAGGAATTCTCCTAGTGCAGCTTTAACTTTAAGCAGGTCCTCTCTGCATAGAGGAACAGAAGGCATTCTCAGTGTTCTTGTCCCTGTCCCCCTCAGGCTGTCAAACTCTGCCTTGTATCTCGGGTAGCTCTTGGAAAGTACAGAATCCTCTCCCTCAGCCACCCCCCACCCCTGCCCATGACAACAGACCTCTGCTTTGTCTTGGTGCAGGATCCTGGTCCCCAAAGATTTTCCTGCCCTTCTCCCAGGGGTAGAGGGCTCTTCTTTCTACCTTTCTCCAAGAAGCAGTAGTTTTTCTGGAGTCCTGGCAGTGGGAAGTTTGCTTATCCCCTTCCCCAGTGGTATAAGGTGGTATAAGTGCTTTGTAGGCGAGAAGAGTGTTGAAGTGGTTGGTATTACATGTCTTCCCCCCACCAACAGCCAGTCACCACCTGCAAATCTGTGCCAGCAAGTGGGACTTTCTTTCATGGTCTCCTGCCCTTTTCAAGTCTTTCTTGTGAGCGCCCTTTGGGGGTCCGTGGAGAAGAATGTTAACTCCCTGCGTGTCTGGGACTCCTAGTTATTCTAAACTTAAATCCTAGCCTACATGCAGCCTCTACAAATTTGTTAAAACTCTAGCCGATTTATTCTTTTATGGTGGCCATCTCTTCCTCCAGTGCCCTGTCAAAGGTGGAAGAGTTTGTGTGTCCTGTATCTCCTTGCAGAAGACTTTTCCCCCTCTGAAATGCAGCTCAATTTATTGACTTATAACCTATGCTCTCAGATGGCCTTGAGGAAATTGATGATTTTGTAGATTATCCACATTCTTCTCAGTGTTAGAATGGGAGCGATGTTCATGCAAAGCTTTCTTAGAAAGAAACAGAATTCCTTTCTTTATGGTTATTATGATGAGTAAAATCTGATGAGTGTGGGTCACCAACTTATTCTCATTCCACAGGCTTTTTTGTTGTTGTTGTTGTTAAATAACTTGCTCAAGTTTAAACGTCTTATAAATATCAGAAACTAATATAACATTGTAAATCAAAAACACTTTTTAAAATAAAAGTGAAACTACAGAAAACATTTTATAATCTGTACAAGACAGGATTTGAATCCAAGTGGTTTGAGTCTGGCAACTAAGCTCTTGACAGAAAGTCAAAACTCTTTCATCCTGTGTGTTTCCCAAAAGACTTGACCAGCTCAGGTGGGCTTGGAGCCCTCATATCCTGCCCTTGTTCCTCCCTCTGTACCTCTGGTCTCATCACTGATGCATGCCAATCCTGCCTGCTGTGTCCAAGAAGGCCGTGGAAGGAAGCTCAAGGACATAAGAAGGTATTTGCTGAGCTTCTGTTCCTTGGGTCTGTCTGGGCATTTTGGTTTTGTCCTTGGCCTCTTCTATGAGGGCCATTTTGAAATAATTTTTAATCTTTTTCTGTCATCTCCAATCATGAGGTAATACCCTAAGTTGTATAAAGCAAATTATATATTTAGAGTCATAGTGTATTTGTTTAAGCAGTCAAGTCATAATTCACTTGACCTCATTGGAAAGAAGTGAATTATTACATTTTCAGAAAATTCAAACACGTCAACTGCCTGAAAGTCTGGGAATTGTTTTTCAAGTGACCCTGGCAAGTCAGTGGCTGTTACTGGGGAGCTAAGAATCCTTTGCTGTTATCATTTTGTTTGATTGACTTTTTAAGTCGTCAGTATTTGAAATTTTTATCTGCAAATTTATTAATTTCAACCCTATTTAAGACAGAATAATGCCCCAACCAAAGTTATCCGTGCCCTAATTCTGGAAACCTGAAATATGGTACTTTGTATGGCAAAAGGCACTTTCAGATGTGATTAAGTTAAGGATATTAAAATGGAGAGATTATCCAGGTGGGCCCAGTGTAATCACAGAGGTCCTGATAAGAGAAAGGCAAGAGGATCAGAGTTAGAGAAGGAGATGTGATGGAAGTGGGGCCATAATCAGAGAGAGAGGTTGGAAGATGCTACACATCTAGCTATGAAGATGGAGTACGGGGCCATGAGCTGAGGAATGTAGGCAACTATGCCTAAAAGGTAAAAAAAGGCAAGGAAACTGATTCTTTCCTAGAACCTCCAGAAAGAACCTGTCCCTGCTGACATCTTAATTTTAGGACTTTAACTTCTGTAACTGTAAGGTGATAAATTTATGTTGTTTAAGCCACTAAGTTTGTGGTAATTTGTTATAGCAGTAAGAAGAAACTAACGTAAACTTTAAAAGGCTAAAATCTGGTTTGCCTTCATAGCATAAGAAAAGGTTTACCCAGTAGATGTGACACATTTTAAAGAACATTCAGTCAAGTGAGCATTTAGTTGGTAATCTTGAAATGGGTCCTTTATGATATCGCTTGAGCTGTTTAATGAATTTTTGTCCTATGATTTTAGCAGATATAAATTAATGATAAATGATCCATCCTAACAGGAGGATGAGTCATGATTTTTAGTGACCTCTTGTCCTGGGAAAGTGGATATTATGCCCTTTATTCCAGAGATTCATTGTGATGCGCTGTTTTATCATGGATAGTAATAGATGACATCCTATCCTTAGAATGGGGAACATATTTCCTTTTTTTTTTTTTTTTGGCTCAATATTTAATGCATCGTCTCTTCACCTGAGATGTGGTGGCCATGACGAGTTAATGCCCCTCTCAAAGCTGAGCCATTATTATTTGTAATAGTAACACTAACAACTGCAGCAGCAAAAACAATAATCATAACGATAATAATAGTACACTTCCATTTACTGTGAGCCATATACTATGTTAGGCTCTTACACAAAATCCTTATTACTTTAGAAGTGGTTTTCTTATCCTTATTTTAAGGTGATTGAATTTCAGAAATCTGATGTGTAACTTGTCCAGTGTCACACAACTGGTCAGCAGAAGAGCTAGATTTGAATTAAGAGATACACACTTCCAAATCTTGTGATCCTCATGGCTATAAAACACCGCTCCTCAGTCATGCTAACAGGGATGGCACTAGGCAAAAGTAATGAAAAGTCAGAATTTTATCTTTAATATGACTCCAGTGCCTCTACTCCGACATAAGGAGGAGGTAGACCTAACGTCTTAAACCAAAGAAATGGCTCTGATAATGGGCGGATAGTTGGCAGCATTTAGACCTTTTGGTGTATCTTTATTATTGTCCCACGTAGGTAGCCACCATTTTTACTATGCTGAAAAACGTCTGTGGGTTATTCTTCTTCCTAAATAGTAGGTTCTGGTTACTGGTTGCACAATGGACTTTTGAACAGCTCAAGAAAGAAAGAAAGGTCTCTCTACAGCCTGACAGGAGAGAAGACTGCCGGATGTTGCACAGACTTTTCTGAATCAGAATCCACTGGTTCCCACTTTAATGCTTTCCAGTGTTCATTTTCAAATGGCACCGTAGTTTGCATTACAGATACAAATAGCCCATTTGAAGTAGGGAACCCACGGTGGTTACTGGGCAGGGGGCTTTCCCCGATAGTTATATATCACTGTCACATGCTCTCACATATATATCACTGCCACATACTTAGAGAAGTTGCTCAGAAAATGATGCAGAGTGGTGGTGATGAAGATTTATTTCATGTTTAGTTATTGGTTGTTACATGGAATAAGAAGTTCAGACTCTTTCTTCTGTGGAAGCCAAAAGCTTGTGTTATTCCAAACAATGATGGGGAGAAATGTTCAGAGAATTCAAATGACTCCCATAGAATGTGAAGGAGTTATTCATGGATTACAATAATTCATATTGAGTTCATTTATGACCTTAACACATCTGATCCTTTATGCATTCACTCAACAAATTTTTATTGAACCTTTATCTTGGACAAGGCATTATTCTAGGCACAGAAGATATGAAGATAGACAGGATAAAATTACTGCCTCCAGGAGCCCACATTCTATTGGGTGCAAGAAGTCAGTAAATTAACTGAAAAAAAATGCAATGAATGCAACCAGAGAACCCCAAAGAATGTTTCTTTGGGGACAATTAGGAATTGCTAATACTATTTGAAGGGATTGGAGAAAACTTTCTTCACAAGGGAGGTAAAACCTGTGCTGAATCTTGAAGAATGAGTAGTTAAACAATGAGACCAGGCTGAGGTAGCAGTTTATGTAAAGGCAGGGAGGTGTGAAACAGTGTAGAATGTTTCTGCAGCAACAAGTGCTAATGTAAGATTAGGCTGTACAGGGACATACCAAATAAATTGGAGCCAGTGCATTACAAAATTTCCATGTACCTTGCCAAGAAATAGAGGTATTTTCCTGTAAGCATTGGAGACATTGAAGGTTTTAAATAACAACAACAAAATGATATGAACAGTGCTTTATTGACTCATAGCATGCCTGTAATACCAGACTGAACACATCACAGAGCATGGTTGTGTTGTCTCATTCTTCTTTATCTGCCCCAGTCCCTCACATAGTATTTGGGAGACAGTTGGCAACTAAGACATAATTTTTGGATTGATGTAGATTATTTTAACAATTATATTTATTTTAAAAGCCCAATTCTGGTCTTTTCTTCCTCCCAAGTGTGTATTACATTCTGAGTAGAGCTTCTCCTGGGGCATTGAGATGAAAGCAAACACATCTTCCATGACATTAATCAGCAACAGTTGCATGAATATACATCTGAATCTCTCAGTCCAGGTAAACTGTGTGCTGCAGATGCACCAAGTGTCAGTGTCATGGTTTGGCCCTTTACCTTTTAGCCAGCACCTCAATGAGATATTTGTTTTAAAACTCTGCAAGTGAATGCAGCTTCCTAGGCGCTAGGGGTTTATTCACAATAAACTATGTAGATGAACACTAACAGATGGAGTTCATTTATTGAAACAAGTTCAGAATTCTGGCCAAGGTTGCCATTGTCCATAACATTTAACATGAATCAAGTTATTTCTAAATGGTTCCAAAAAAAAAAAAAAAACATTTTCTCATTAATTGGCCTTGGAGAGTAAATCCCCACATTTATCATGCAACTACTTAAAAAAAAAACCTTTAATGTCATCAAATGAAAACAATTTAGTCTAACTCCAGTTTGTCCTATCAAAAATTAAAATCAGCTACAGAATATTGAAATTAGCCAGAGTTTGAACTTTAGTTGGTATGCACACAAACATACACACAATATGGAATTATTTTCATGTAGAACTCAGCAGATGGGATTGAGATTCTGCTAAACTGGAGTGGATATTAAATAGGTTTAAAAGAACAAATGGAGATAGTTTATTGTACCCATATGGGTCAGGGTACAGAACTGCTGATTTTCCTCCAACATTTATTCTTTTCTTCTCTCATACTGGAAGACATTTTAGCTGGACATATGGCTGCCCAGATAAAGACTACATATCTCAATCTCTGTTATAGGTAAATTTGGCCACACAACCATTTTCTGGTCAATAGTCTATGACTACAAGTGGTACTTGCTACTGTTACCAACCATCCCTACTTGGTCCCTGACAAGGGTCCTTGTACCCCGTGTCACTCAAGTCTACAGCTCGGTTCAGAAGCAAATGAAAGTTCTATTCTTTGATCAAAGAATGGAGAGATGTGAGCTCATGCTTTAGAGAGCACACTTTCCTTAACAGACACCCAAAGAGGCTGCTTTATTATAGGGATCTTGTCAGTGGGAGAGGGCAGAGTTCTAGGGGGAGGCAGGCAGAGCTGTGCTGCTCAGGCTCCAGCTTGTGGTGCTGGGAGCAGCGTCCCTGCACATGGCCCACTACCACTGTCTTGAATTAAGTGCCACACGCTGCGCTTATGCACACGGCCCCTGAGCTAAGGTGTCAGTGCAGCCATTCCATTCCAGGAACTCTGGTCTGAAGGGCCAGCTGCAAGGTCTCTGCACACAGTTCCCCATGAGCAAGGGACACCAGGCAAAGCACAAAGGGAAAAAAAGGTTAGACTTTATTACCCAGATTCTATTTTTATTTCCTAGGATTTGTTAATGGGCTTTGCCATTAACCTCTGAATTTTGCCTTAACAAAAAAAAGATAGTATGCCCCTTCCTTCCTCTTTTTCCGCTTCTTCATCTTTCATCCAGGAACACGGGCTTGATAATGAGTCACCTTCACCATACAGATGACACCACATCCAAGGTGTGACAGGGCAATAAGATAGAAAGAACCTGGGTACCAACGCCAGCGAGCTGCCATATTGGTCCTGGACTACGTCATTATTATTTTATATCTTTGTTATAACAACCAGAACTGTATTCTAATATGGTTGGGAAGCAGGAGGAATATGTATCAGTCAGGTGCCTTTGTGTTGCAAATGACAAACTCAACCCAGACTGTCAAAACAATAAGGAAATCTACTGGCTGGTGAAGCTGGAAACTGGAGAGAGGCTCTAGGGGAGATTTAATTCAGTAGCTGACAATTCCTTCAGGGCCATGGTATTTTTTGTCCACAATTCTGACCATCTGTCTTCCTATGTAAGTCGGCAAGGTATTGCTAGCAGCTCCTAGGCTATGTGATTTTTTGTTAACATCAAACATGTTAAGGGGTGGGTGGAGGGGTGCAGTGCAGTGGAGTGGGGAGGGCTTCTTGTTCCTTGACCATTGAACAAAGAAACTGAGTTTCATTTTGACTGGAACAATTTTAGGTCACATGTCTATACTTGATTTAGCCGCTATGGTCAAGATGATGCTCTGAGCTTACTGACTTATCTTTGGGTTATCAATAATTATGGTAAAGGGGATATACCATCCTGGATAGCTTAAGTCAGTGAGCATCCCTGGGACTGGAGGAAGGGTCAGTCTAATTCAAGATTCATGGCTGCCAGTCAGTGCCGCTCTAGGGAGGCATCCAGGCAATATCCACAGCTAAATGTTAGCAGATCTAAGGAGAGAGTATGGGGCTTACATGGCTCCGAGTGGAGTACACACACTGTGGTGTAGGGCAATGTGTGTGAGGTTGGGCGGTGCTGCTACAGAAAGTGTTTGAAAGTCATGTTTAGGATTTTGTACAGAACTTGGGTATTTGGGCTAAGGCTAAAGCAGGTCTCAAAGAAGGCGATTTTTGATAAAGGCATGATAGCAAGTGTAAATTAGTATAATGGCCCCTAAGGAATTATAGGGGAATATATGTCTGGGTAGATTTTTGATGTTATTATTCTGTGTGTATGTGTGTGTCTGTGTGTCTGTGTGTCTGTGTGTAGTCCTGAGAAGGTAATGGCATTTTTGTGAATTCCTTGCTAAAAGATCCTGGGCAGAGGAAATGAAGCATGTATGATTAAAAACATAGCCACACATTTACATTTAGTAATCTGTCTCTTACTGGATTTCTATGGTTATGAATTGGGTATTTTGTTGTTGTTGTTGCTCTTGTTTTCAATTTGCCTAAATTGCCCAGACAGTTGGCACAGTCACCTACTTTGCCTTGGCCGAATAGACTAGGAATGGAACCCAGTGCTTCTGTACTTAAAGAAAAAAAGGTTGCATTTATAGTTTCATGTCACCTTTGATCCTAAGAGCAGCTGGAAGTAAGGGTGTGGACATAGTTCACATGCCCTGAATCATCAGCTGTGCCCAGCACAGAGCTCTGCTGTCACTTGGCAGGATGAGTAAAATTGGGAAATAAAGTTCCTGAGGAAAAAAAATCTTAGTTTTTTCTAGAACAAAGTAAAATACTACATATTGGTTTTAAAATGTGTGTTCTATGTTAATTAGTACTTAGCAGCTATGTTAATGGTAAGTTTTGTTTTTCAGTAGAGTTACTATGATGTGTGTTCTTCAAATTTTGCCAGTTTCGGTAATTTCTCCCTAGTGTTGTCATGGTCTGACCTTGGGCCCAGAGTGGATCAATTGCTTCAAACACTATTTTTAGAGCCTTTTAAAAAATAACAAGCTAAGCTTGTCACATGATTTCAGGGAGGTTTTCATTGTCTTATTACTTTGCTGTTGGCACATGAAGTAATATAGATCATTTCAACACAGAGGACACAGAATTAAAAACAAGGGGGCCACAAAAGAAAATCTCCTTTTAACAATTCTCTTCACTCATAGAAATATATTTACCAGAACTCTCAGGAAATCTGGAAAGTATTATTGACCATTTCTTGCTTCCTATGAGTACTTTTTGAAGGATTCTACATTCAAATTCTATCTTTGAGGTGATAATACTCACCATTAAGTGTGATTGTGTTAGAAATATGTTGACTAAACCTTGGCATTTTTGATGAAGTCAGGATGACAAGTAGAAAGGAGGCACAAAGGGAAGGATTTTGATTCCCCTTTCAGAACTGAGCTGTGAAGAGTGCTGTTGGTGCTGTTTAAATTTCCTAACAATACTAAGGCAGTTGTTATCTTGTCACCTTTTTATAAATGCCCGAAGTTACCCAGTTACATATGTCCAGTTTTCTATTTGGCTTTCATGTCTACTTATACATGCACACACATACTTGCATGTATCGCCATCTATCTGTTACCTCAGAGCCTTTTTTCCCTCAGGTTGAATTGACAGTCTTTTATGTTTTCATCGTTGAAGAGTAAACCTTACTTAGAGTTACTTTGGGGAGGAGAGTTCCCTGATACATATAACCTTAACTCCACTTCTAGGAGAGGATGGTGGAGTGAAGCCAAATCTCCCTCTCCCAAAAGCCAATGACATGCCCAAAGATTGAAAACATTAAAAACCAGCAAAAAGTATCCAGGTCGCCATCAGATAAAGGCAGAGTTGAGCTTCCTGCAGTGCGTCAGTCGGGGAACAAGAGAAGCCCAAGACTCCAGGAAACTTCATGGCTCCTAATTTCATTCCTTTATTTCCTGTTCCCCTTGAGGAAATAGAATGTGAATAGACAGAGTCCTGAGAAGTCTCTCCAGTACTCCTCAGTTTAGTTAGAAGCCCCAGGGAAGAATTTGAAAAACCCGTCCTATGCCCTCGGTGTCTCACCAAAGCAATAAAAAACATCATGACTAACCTTTATGAAGCTGACCAGGTGGAAAGAAAGCTGAGAGGGAATGTGGCGTGACTGTAATTACCCTGAGCAAATTATCTCCAGCATTAATAGTGATTTAGCCACCTGGAGGATGAAGGGTAAAGTAAATGGGAAAAGCAGGAGCCCAGTGGAAAAGGTACATGGAGTGTCCAACTGTTAGACCACAGGACACGTTAATGTGGCCAGAATGCTTTTCTTTGGCTTCTGTTGACTCAGAATAGAGTGAGATCTGTTGGGAAAAGGAGGGTGACACAGAGAAAGTAGACCCGGAGTCTGTCTAAATGAAGTGTCCTTGGCTCTGCCTTCTTGAGGAAATTGGGAAAATGAGTATAATGTTTCTTGGCTTAAGGTGAATTAGAAGGTGTGCACCCTGATGCCGGCTCTTTATTTATCAGGAGCAGAGATGTGAGAGCAGCAGGCAGATGTGAGGTCAACTAGCCATAGCTTCCCATAGTCCCAGCTGAACTCACCCCTGAACAGAACCTGAATTTCCTAACTCTCAGACTGAAAATAAAAGGAGAAGATGAAGAGAGGTCAGATAATATGGAGGACAGCCAAGAAGCAATTATTCTGTCTCGACAGAGGGCTGTTCAGGTTCAACATGAGCAGGTGAAAGCAGACACATGGAAAGCAGGCAAGAGGAAAGGAGCAAAAAAGAAAACAAAGGAGAGGAGGATGGAATACCAAGAGGCAGAGTTTGTTCTGGAAGAAAACTAGCTATGAAATGGAAATGTGTGATCTAAATGTTGCTTTTTGTATAAACAACTTTAAAGAGCATGAAGTCAATGAAAAAAAAAAAAAAAACAAAGACAAGATAATAGAGCTACAGAAAGAGATAAACAGGGAAATGCCAGAGTCAAGGAAATCAAGAGCCAAAACACTGTTGTTACCCCTGTGATACGTAACTTAGAAATAGGAGGAAGAGGATAGTTATGGATAAAACCTGCAATAATGACATAGAATAAAGAGTTGAACTAATCAGTAGGTGTAAAAAGAAAAGATATTTAAATCACAGAACAGTCATTGCTCTTAAAATGAGAAGGGGCCTCAAGCATGCATTGGGTCCAGGCCCCTTCTCTCAGGGTCCTGGGGCTGTATGCTGATAACTGGACTGAGGCCCAGGGGGTTAAGTGATTTACCCGTGGTCTACAGCCAGTAAGGCCTGGAGCAAGACCAGATGCACGATACCGTGGTCAGATAACACAGAATTTGGGAAAAGAAATAAAGACTTCTTCAAAGTGCTGTAAAAAAAAAAAAAAGAAGGAAAGAAAGAAAAAGAAAAGATAGAGATTTAAACATTAGAAGATAATAGTTATGAAACTCAAAGATGATATAGCAAAAGGAAAATTGGTATATCTGAGTTAGAAAATACAACAAATGGGACAGAAAAAAACACTGAACTAAATTACCCCTACACACACACACACACACACACACACACACACACACACACACACACACACAAATTCTGAAATAACTGATTCTCTAGATCAAAAGAATATGCTATGTTCCAAGAAAAATTGGTACAGGAACCTCAATGCCAAGACATACATTCTCCGGTTAAAGTTTGAAACTAGAGAATGATTCTACAAGCATCTTCTTCACATATAAAAACAAATCATCCACAAGTAGGAGAAATCAGGCTCATCTCAGAAGTCTCCAAGGCAACACTCAAAACCAAAGGACAATGGAGGAAAGTGCAAAGTTCTGAAGAAAAAGAGTGATTCCAGAATTAATATAATTATTAGCTTAAAAACTAAATATAAACAAGCAAAAAAGAAATTAATCTCTTGTTGCCACTGAGAAAGAACTATTAATGTTTTGTCACATTCCTATTACTTTTTCCTAAGTGTGTATGTGTATCAGACATAATGAAGGAGTACGCTGCTACCATTTAAAAAGTTATACAATTAAGAATAAGTTAAATGTTACAAGATTCACTTAACTCTAAGTTTAGTATGTGTATCATTCCAATCTTCATTTTTAGGAAATTCAGGTTTTATACTTTTGTGATACATACCTATACATACATTTTTGTGTATTTTTTTAATGTACACAAATAGTATCATCCTGTATGCATCATTTTGCAACTTTATTTTTTAACAAAAGTTTTTAGATCTGCCCCCATTAACACTATTAATGTTCCTTGTTCTCTTTGACTTGTTATTTTATTATAGCATATGTAGGTATGTAGATTCTTCCTAATTTTGTTAGTTTTACAAATAAAGTGGTGATGAACATCCTTAGGTGTCTCTTTGTGCACAAACGTGAACATTCCTCTAGGGTAAACATTAGAATTTCTGAGTTGCAGGATTGGTGAATTTTTTATTTTATCCCAAACATGTTATACCCAGCTAAATTACTGTTGAGGTTTAAGGCCAACAGAATATTTTCAAAAATGCAAGATCTCCCACATATAATTCCTAGAGAAACATCCATTTCAACCAGGTTTTCAAACTTACTTTGCATAAAATTTTGCAAAGTATTCTCTTATAATTCATTTTGTTTTTCTTTGTTAAGTTTTCTTAAAGGATAAAAGCCATATGATCATTTTAATAGATGCCAAATATGTACTTGATAAAATACAATTCTTAAAAAAAGGAACAAGTAACTTTTACTAAAATAGGATGAAGAACTATTTTCTATTAACTATTAACATTAAACATTAATTAGAAACATATAATGTAGAAATATGTTAAGTAGAAACATATAAATGTTAAATAATGTTTCTATTTAGCATTAGCTAAAAAACATAAATCATAAAACATTAAAAGTTTTCCTATTAAAATCATGAACAAATGCCATCTATCCTTATTATTTAGTACTTTCCTGTTTTGGGAAATGCATTTAGACCAAAGGGGAAAATAGACAGGGCTAGAAAGGAGGAGGCAAAATACTGTATATCAAGAGAATCTGAGAGAATCAAACTAAAAGACTGCAAATGTTACCATAATATGGTAAGATGACTCATTATATAATCGTTTAAAGACATAAATAAGAAAAATTATGAAAAGAAGCATTCCTATTTATAAAATAACCAAATGATAAAAATATATAGGAAAAATTAACAATATTACATAATATGCAAAAGGCTAGTGTAAAATTAACATTAAAAACCTACCATAGGACGTACAAGACTTATGTAAATTTGTACCTTATTCTTAAATAGGGAAACGCTAAAAGATGCTATTTTTCCCTAAATTAATATCTACCAATTGGAAATCAAGGTATCCAATTTTGAATTTGACAAAATTGCAATCAAGTCCATCTGGAAAAATAAATCTGTAAGAACAGCCAGAAGATTACTGGGAGAAGAGTCAAAATATGAAAATAAATGATGAAGCTCAAATAACCAAAACTGTTTAGAGCTGAAAAAAAGAAATAGATCAATGGAAACTAACACAGATTCTAGAAGTAAACTCAAATTCATATAAACATTTGATATTTAAAATGAAGTATTTGAAATTAATATATAAGAAAATATATAATAAATGGCTGATTTACTTAGCTGACAAAAAGAAAGAAGGAAACTTTTAAAATAGAGAACTGGACAAAGAATATGAACAGGAATTTCATAGGAAAATAAATACAAATGGCAAACAAGCATGAAAAATAAGCAAATGCTGTGGTTATATCCTTCATAATCAAAGAAAAGCCAAATAAAATGACATGCCACTTCTCATGTGTCTAGTGGCATACTTTCAGCATTTGCTAACCCTCAGTGTTGGCCAGAGTGAGCAGAAGAAGGAGCTCTCATGCTGAGAGTAGGTGTGCAAATTAGTGCATAATTTTCTAAGGAAATGTTTGGCAGTATTTCCCAACAGGAAAAAAAATGCACATTATCTTGTAATATAGCAGCCGCATTGCTGGAAATTGACCCTCTGGATAAATTTGCAAAAATATGTAAATTTATGTGTACAAAGATATTTATGGAAGTATTGTTATTATAAAATGCTGAGGAAAAATTAAATGTCCACCAATAAGGGTCAGGTTTAAAACATTAGAGTACATTCATTCAATGGAATACCTCTGAAGCATTACAGAGAACAAGGCAGATCATTAATGGCACGTGTGGAAAGAGGTCTGCAATGATTATTTAATGAAAAAAGAAAGCAGTGGGAAAGATTATATGTAGCATAATCCCTCTGTGTAAATAAAGAGTAAGAGATTTTTGACACAGGTGTAGGGATAGAAAAAGGAGCAGAGATTGATTTAGGTTAAGAGAGGTATATAAGAATTTCCCGAGGGACACACAAGAATATGCAATGATGGGGTATCCGAACGGGAGGAAGCATTTTTCTTTCTAGCTTATGCCTTTGTCCTGTTTGCATTTTAAACCATGGGTTGGGCTTGCATAAGCCAATCCAGTCCTGCCACCAGCCCTGTCCTCTTTCTCCCTGTTAGGGGAGTACATGTCTACCACATTCACGGCTCTTTCTTTAGTTCTGACATCAGTGGCAGGTAAAAGCTGCATAGTTGAAAGATAGAGAAGATCAGGCCTCACTTCTCTTACTAATCCTAGTGGTCACTGACATTTACTGAGTGCTGATTATGCTGAGCACTTCCCAGACACAGTCTCAGTTCCTGCTCATATGGACCCATGAGACTTGTACTATTTTCCTGTCCATTGGACAAAAGAATTCTACCATTTAGGACCACATACATGGACCTGGAAGGCATTATGCTAAGTGAAATAATTCAGTCACGGAAGGACAAATACTGCATGATTCCTCATATATGAGGCGTCTGAAATAGTCAAAGTAGAAGTAGACAATAGAGTGATGGTTACCAGGGGATGGGAGAGGGAGACACAGGCCTAAAGTTGTTCAATGGGCGTAAAGTTACAATTATACAAGAAGAGTAAGTTCCAGAGACTTGCTATATAAAATAGTTAATAGTACAGTATTGCAGGCTTAAAACATTGTTAGAAGGCTGGATTTCATGTTCAGTGTGCTTACCACACAAACAAAACTTAAACAAAAAAAGAAGTGAAAAAGAACACAGAAAACTTGTGGAGGCAATGGATATGTTTATCACCAGGGTTGTGGTGATGATAGCACAAGTGTCCAACCTCACCACATTGTATACAGTAATTATGTGCAGTTTTTTTTTCTTTACCAATTATATATCAATAAAGCTGGAGGTGGGGGAAGCCTAGTACTCTGAAAATTATTGACATGTGCTTACTTGCCCAGACCTCCACCTATCTAATGATTCAAACCCTGATGTATTTAATCCCAGCTAGAGGTTTTGAGGCTATTACACTACCTCTGTTGCACACTTCAGAGGACAGCTCAGCTCTGGGGTGGATCAAACAGTGTTCCCTAGGCCCAGGCAAATCACCATATATGATTTCTCTTTCTCGATGGGGATATGTTTTTCAGGTTTCAAATACTGACTCAGATGGATTTTGGGAAATGCAACTCCTTTATAAGCAGAGGACCATCTGAACTCAATGTTCTTTTCAATACTATACATATAGTGGGAGTTCCTAAAGTCCTTTTCTGCCCCTTTATTGCTTTCCCCGGATAATTTCTGATAGCTCAATTTTATAGTTGTCAGAACTATTTTTGGCACTTCAAAGATGGATTTTTGGAATTACTCATTTTGTTTCAGTTCAGTTACTAAGTTCTGACATCATGATGACGCTCACAGCTAAACACATTCCCAGACAAGTCTCTATTTTTCTCTCTCAATGGCTTTGTTGCTCAGATAGCAAAGGTGAAATAATTGGTCAGTAATTTATGCTGAGAATAGAGTTTTAGCCTACATATTCATCAGACTCTTTGAATGGAAATTAAAGGAGAGTTTTCCATGGGCTACAAATTTTTGCCTTTTTGTGTTCTTTCCTCTTCTTTATCCTACACTCTTACCCTTCTCATAATTCTTTCTGCCCTTCCCTAAAATCTAGAAGCTGAAAGGCACCTTGGCAAGGCCCGTTGTAATCTTCCCTATTAATAGTAATAGTTATGATGATGATGATGATAACAATAATAATAGTAATACCTATTGGGTCCCCTTGATGAGCTGTGCATTGTTGCAAGTACTTCATACTTGGTATCATTTATTTCTGCATAGAAGAAAGATAGAGATGCTCAAGCCTATGCCTCTACTGTTAATATCCTAATTGTAACTGCCATTTACTGAGTGCTGTAAGGTGGTTCTATTCAGTCCATTTTATGGATAAATAAAGGCTCTGAAAAGTTGCATCCAGAGTCACTGGAATTCAAATCTACACTCTCAGCCTGCAGATCCTTTGTTCTTTCAGTGGACTTCTGTTCAAGATAGGGTTTCAACTGAGCCATCCTAGACACACAGGTAGGTTTAATAATATCTAGCAAGATTCTGGCTCCTTTTTCTATTGCCTGTTGTCCTCGCTGGGCCATTGCCTTCTGTGGACTATTGATGGAGCCTTGTACCTTCTAGACAGTGAGGTAAAGAGCTTTTTCTCTACCCTCCTTTTTGCTCATTGGAGGGGAAATTTTGACTTTTATGGCCAATGAGAGAAAGTACAGGGAAGACCTTTGGAAGAAAGAGGAAAGGACTGCTTCCACGGGGAACCCATGCCTGCTGGACCTTAAGAACGCCCTCGTATATATGCTTTCCTAAAAAATACCATTAAGAGCTCTGACCCTGCAGTCCCAGTCACTGACATCCATGGACGAGTGGAAGGGTAGACATGTCATGTATTGGAAAACATAGGGATGTGAAGCTAGACAAGACTAGCTCAAATTTCAGTTACACCACTCGAGAACTGTATGGCTCTAAGCAAGTTACTTAACTTTTTCAGACTTAGTTTTATGATCTGTGCACTAGGGATAATAATAGTTACAGCATAGGGTGTATGATGAGAACTAAATAATAAAGTATGCAAAGTCCCTTCAAATACAGATATTTGTCATTTAATATGGAAGCCAGATAAATTCTGAGAGAAATGTTAATTTATTTAAGTAAGTTTCCAAACAGATGGGAAAGAAACAAATGTACTTAGGTAGAGACAAAGCACCAGATGACAAAATTTATCTTGGCCCTTAAATCTTATGTGTTTTACTTTTGTTAAAATTTTTCATATGGGTTTTAGCAATGTACTTATATCAGTAGGCACTAAAATTAACTCATATAGTGCAAGATGAGACTGTTTTAAGAAGGAAAAATGAAATTAGTGTTATAGGAAGAATTAAGACGAAGCAGCTTGAGCACTGATCAGTTCACTGATTAGATTAACATAACGATTGGAAAACACATTATTTTGTAAATGGAAAAAGTGTTTAAATCAATACCTGCTGCATTAGGGTTGGTAAAAACTCAGCCATCTAGAATATAAGCCAACATATTTACAGTTGTAAGACACAGACATCTCTCTGTTTGAAGTAGTTACTGCAAGATTCATCCAGTGATATGAACTTTGGATCAAGTTTTGCAGTGTTATTGGATTTGTGAAAATAGATAAAACTGGGTGCAAAAAGTGAAAATTGGAAATATATTTAAATCTATTAAGAGATACAAGAAGACTTTCTGTTATTAAAATATATCAATTTTAAAAATGTGACTGTAAGAATTTTACCAGTTCCTACTCCAATTTCTATCCTATTTTTCCTGCATTATATGCCTCAGTAGTTACAAGATCAAAAGTACCATTAATTACTTACTCTTCAGCCACTCAGAATCACTTAACGATCTCAAAAATAAGAATTTGTATATGGTATACAGTTTCTTTCTACCAAAACATTCAAATGAAGAGAGAATAGCATATTTCATAAAAGGTAATTTTCAGTATGAAAAAGAAGCACTGCTAAATTTCCTTTCTTAAAGGCTTTAGGAAAATGTACTCACAAAGTATACCTCAATAATATTTTCCCCACAATACACAAAATCCAAAAGACATAATGGAAAAGTTCACAGATTTGACCACATATAAACTAAAACTTCTGTACAGCCAATGATAATCATAATTAAAGTTGAAAATAGTGATAGTGGAGATTTTTTGAAAGGTACATAAATGTGAGATCAATAATCAAAATATACTGAGTGGCAACAAAGTAATATAAAAAGGACAAATGACTTAATAAAAAATGTACAAGGATATAAAGAGGAAGTGCACAGAGGAAGAAATGACAAGTAGCCAATAAGTATTTGTAAATATTAATACCCTTTCTGAAAACCAGGACAATGCAAATTGAAACCATGAAATACCTTTTTTTTTTTTTTTTGCTACCAAACTGAAACATTTTAAGATTATAAGATTTTTGTTACCTACTTTTTTCCCCCATTTATTTGTCTATACCACACTGTCTTAATTACTAGAGGTTTATAGTGCATATTGCTAGCTGGTGAGGTAAATAAATGCCCCTTCATTTTCTCTTTCCTTGTGTGTTCCCCAAAGAAAGGGACAGTGTCCTTGATGATGGGCCTCAGTGATACCCCAGTGTTATCAGGTGACACTGGCCCCACTCTGTCCTCACTTTTGCTACAGAGAGAGCAGCAAATTTGGTCTGTGATTTTGAGCCTAGAGACTGTTCCTTCAATGCTCTCAAGAATAAATCCCCTGGGCATGTATCCAGGAGGAACCCTACTTCAAAAAGACACCTGCACCCCAACGTTCATAGCAGCACTATTTACAATAGCCAAAACATAGAAACAGCCTAAATGTCCATCAACAGATGACTGGATAAAGAAGATGTGGTATATTTACACAATGAAATACTATTCAGCCATAAACATGATAACATAATGCCATTTGCAGCAACATGGATGTCCCTGGAGAATGTCATTCTAAGTGAAGTAAGCCAGAAAGAGAAAGAAAAATACCATATGAGATTGCTTATATGTGGAATCTAAAAAAAAAAAAAAAAAAAAAAACATAAATACAAAACAGAAACAGACTCATAGACACAGAATACAAACTTGTGGTTGCCAAGGGGGCGGATGGTGGGAAGGGACAGACTGGGAGTTCAAAATTTGTAGATACTGACAGGCATATGCAGAATAGATGAACAAGATTATACTGTATAGCACAGGGAAATATATACAAGATCTTGTGTTAGCTCACAGCAAAAAAAAATGTGACAATCAATATATGTATGTTCATGTATAACTGAAAAACCATGCTCTACACTGGAATTTGACACAACATTGTAAAATGACTATAACTCAATAAAAAAAAAATGTTAAAAAAAAAAGAATAAATCCCAAAACCCAAAGCATTTCTCTGTTTAGTTTCCTTGATGGAGATCAGAAGACTGTGGGGGAGGATGTATATCCCAAATCACCTACTGTTCCTCTCTCCCCAACTCCCACATACCCAGTCATCTCACTATCTACTACTTCCAAAATTCAGGCAGTAGCATTTCACAGTACACACAGCCTCCAAGAGAATGTAATCCAGGCCTTCTCGAACTGCTTCTCCTGTGGGGTGTGGCCCCACAGGGTCACTTTCTTGCCTGATACCGTCTCTACTCCCCACTTCACCCAGAATTTTGGAGAGTGTATTTGTCTCCACTTAGCACACATACAGTGGAAATTTGGAGACGTTTGTGATTGACTGACCAAAAACACACATATAGATAAGCATGTAGGGAAATAACACAGCATAGGCATCAAGAGATTAGGCCTGGATTAGAAACTTAGCCACCATGTGTCCATGAACAACGTTCTTCACTTCTCTGTCTTGCTTTCTTCATCTGTACAATCATATTGACACAGCTTTCCTCATGTGGTTGTTGAGAGGTGTAAATGCAATGATATCTGCAAAGTGTGCCAAGTGCTTAGCACAGCACAGAGGGTGATGGTAATCAGGGCCACTGCAGCCATCACTGCACTGTTACTCAACATAGCCCACAGGGTAGACTTGGAGCTAACCATTTCCACCTCCCCTTTGTGAGTGATGATCAATCATTCTCGGTAAAAAGGGGTAGCTCATGGCTGAGACAGGAAAGAGAAAAATTGCACCGACAAACAACTGTTGTGATTCTACAACATTCCATAGCAGTTACTTGAAAAAGTTGTTGGTGAAGTGCATGCCTCTTCTTGCAGTGAGAGAGCAGCTATAAATCAGAACCTCAACATGAAAAACAAGCCATTATAGCCTCTTAGGAAATCATGATCACATATTATTCTATATTATCCATTTAGTTGCATTTTGTCTCATTACTGGATCTTAATAATTAATTTAGGTAAGAGATTTGGGATAAAAGGCTGACTTAACTTCTTTCCATTTCTACAACTGTGTGCCATGAAGTTGTATTGGTGCTTTAAGATGGTTCTAGCTCTGCTAACCCAGGGGAAAATTGCACTCTCTTAACTGACAGAGTTATTCAATCTTTTCAACTTTAATTATTGCTTCTGGCTACTTTTCATTGTAAAAGAAGAGTCCAAAGCCAGGGATCAAAATGCAAATATACTTTCTCCTTCCCATGCAGAGATTTTGTTGGGTGGAACTGCTGGGTAGCTATCTTCCAAAAACAGTATCTTCATGATCCACTTCTCTGTACTGTGAGTCTTATATACTCTTTTATCATCTCTTTACAAAATGCCTGTCTTTACAGAGATGTTTCAAAAGCTGTTATTTTATTTTTATGTAATTCTTATCTAACCTACTCACTTCAACAATTTTGCAATTTTAATCAAGTCAGGTAGTCAAGGAAATCAATGAAGAAAAGTAAAATTTAAATGAAAGTCACTTTAGAAATTCTTTAAATTAGTAAACACCTAAATGACAATTAATAATGATAGGAATGAGGGGAAAGGGCATATGAAAACTGTCCATGCTTATTTGGAAGGAAACTAAATGGTGGCAAGAATGGAATATTTTATGGCCATTAAAATGACAACTGATGTGAACCATGTCAGAAGATGGGATCAGATTTTGAAATAACATTGAGTAGGAAGAGCAGAGTCTCAAAATTATGTACTGATTACAATTAAGTAAAACATCACCCTATATAGTAGCAACAATTTGATGACTGAAATTCTGAAGATTTTTAATTTCTACCAAGACAATAAAGTCTACAATAGAGTTATTTAGAAAGAAAGAAAATAGTCCAAGAGGTCTGCTCTGATTTTTGCTCTGATCAGCTCTGAACAAGTAGAAAGGAGATGGCTAAGTGATGGAGAGCTTGGACTCTGAAATCAGTGAGACCTGGGTTCAGATCCCAACCCCTGCTCCCCCAACCACTGTCCATATGACCTTGGTCTGAACATTTCCATTTTCTTATCTGCACAGGTGGGATAAGACCCCACTCCACAGGGTTCTTGGGGGACTAAATGAGATGATACAAGTAAAAGGTGTTTTGCATGGCTGCTCATTATTATGATGTATATTATTATTATTATTATTACTATTATTATTATATTAATTCTGCCTTCCATGCAGGGGCCATGCCTTGGAGTAACATCCAGTAATAGTGCTATAAGGAAAAGGAGATGTGAAATCAGAATTTGAGAGGCTCCCACTCTACTTTTAAGGGCAAATGCCTCCACTTCTCACATCCTATCTATTGCTGTTACAAGTTGCAAGTAAAGTGAAGAAATATTTGTGGAACTAATGGTTTTGCAGTACTTCCTGCATTTACCTTGCTCTCTATGATGTAATTGGATTCACTGCTACCAAAATGAGCTTATGTTGTAATAAATCAGTTTCCTCAATCCTTCACTTGTTAGAATCAATGAGAAGAAACAAATAGAAATGGAGTTGCCCTAAAAAGTTAAAAGAGAGGGAGAGAAAAGAGAAGCTAGTGGCATGTACAGGATCTGAGATCTGCAGTAGACCTTGGCTCTCTGCTTTCCAAGGCTTCTTCATTCAGTTAAAATGGTTCCAGTCTAAATTTTCTCTCAAGTTTGATAACCACCAGCTTTGATTACCTCCTGGATGGTTGGCACTGTTAGGTAACACTTGCTTCTATTATGGTTTTTCTTCCCACGAACTTCCTTTCAGTTTCATGACAGTTGGATATAAATCTGAGATAACATTAAGTTTTGTTAATATTGGCCATAGATTCTCTTTAATTTATTGAATTTCTTCTCTTTAATGGTTATGTTTACATGCTAAGAAAGTTAAGTTTCAGTACAAGCATTGCGTCTCCTCTCCAGACCCAAGGGTAGAATTCGGCGACCCCCTCCACCCTCAATGGCACTTGCAAAGACCTCTTTCATAGCATAAATCACAGTGTCTTCTAACTGTCAACTAGTCCAGCTTCCAGTATCCTAGGAGCTCCTTGAGGAGAAGGATCATGTCTTTTCACCTTTTATGCCTTATCCCTAGTACTTAAGCAGCTCCTAGCGCAAGAGTGGTGAATAAAGGACTAAGGCCAGAATGTGCAAGAAATACCAACTAGTGCAGGGTTATTTACAAATTTTTCTTTCAAGTCCTGGTAGAATTTAAGTGTGGGAAGAGAAACTCAACCATTCTGAGTTTAAATTCCTGCCCTGCTCTTAACTGACGATGTAATCCTTGCTGAATCATTTAACATCTTTGCCTTAATGTTCTCCTCTGAGACTGCAGGGTGGAAGTACAGGGAAGAAGAAAAGCAATGAGGTTGTGAGCAATAATTAAAGGACTTAGCAATACATGGGCAATTTAAATGTGTATGCACAGAGCTGGACGGGGTTTTCCGAAACAGGTTAGGCAAATTCTCTGAATCACTAAGCAGCCTGGTAAGAATGTGCCAGAACACCATGAAAATGCCCCCCAAAGGAACATAATATATCAGGAGGAAAGTATGATTTTCCTTATACAGTAGGAATCTTTTTCCATTCTGCATTGTTTAGAATTAAAATGTTGGGAATCATTGTCTCCTTTGCTGGCTCCTTCTCCTCACCAGAAATGTAGGTCTGGTTCCTTGGGATTCCATCTTCCTCTGCAGCCTTCCCCATGGCCTCATTCACAACCATGGCTCCACTTACCAAGGTTTTCTGCATTCATTTTTCTTGCTCAGTGAGCAGCTATACTCATATGTTTCCCAGGCAGTTTCAACTCAATGGATCCCAAATAGGATTTCTTTCCTGTCTTCCCAAACCTCTTTTTGCTTCATGTGTAGGGAAATTATATTACCATCCACCCAACCAATCACACCCTAAACTGAAGGATCACCCCAGATTCCTCCCTCCCTCTCAGCTTGCTCACCCAGTGGGTATCAGATCCTGGACACTTCTCTTCCTTTAATGTCTTCTGTATCTATTCCCTTCCATTCCCACTGCTGCTGGCCTAGTTCTGGTCTTTATTATCACTGTCCTGGACCAGTGCTTTATACTTTACTCTGATCTTTCAGTTTATAGACTCATCTGCTCATAATCTGTCTACGTATCTCCATTTCTAGAGTGACTTTTCTGAAATCTGGTCAGAACTCTCTCACTTAAGACCTCTCAGTGACTCCCTAGAGCAATAGCATAATAGCCAACATCCTCATGGCATACGAGAACCTCTCTGACCTGGCCCTGCCCACTCAGCCCAGCCTCATAACCTATGTTCCTGCCCCTCCACTCTGTTTGCTCTGTCTCAGGGGGCCTCACTCTCATGGTCTTCCATGCCTGTGCTTCCAGGGCTCCCTCCACCCTAACGCCCTTATTACTGGTCTATTTGGGAAGCACTTGCTTGTATTTCAAGACACTGCTCTTCCGATAGACCTGAGCACCCTTTCCTGTGTATGTCTGCTATATGCTAAATAAACATCCTAACCTGGGTAATATTTTATTTGACTTATTTGTTTACAGACCTCTCTTGCTCAAATAGACTAGCAGCTCCTGAAAGAATTGTGACTTTTTGTTATTTTATTCCACTGTTTGACACAGAACAAAACATATAGTACACTCAGTAAATACTGGATGAATGCATGAATAAGTTTGGTCTCAGGCCCTCCTCATTTACTGTAACTTGGACAAATCATTTAGCACAGCCAACAGTGCATCTTTATTTTTTAAAATATTGAGTTTAAAATATCTATAGCACAGGATTTTCTGAGAATTTTTAAAAAGTCACTCATACATTAATTTAATACATGGCTTAAAATACCATGATAAGCAAAAATATATGTGGCCCCTGTTGTCATGGAGCTTACAATCTAGTAGAGAAAATAAAATACTCACAAAATAAATGTAAAATTACAACTGTAATCATTACTTCAAAACAGAGCCACAGGGGACTGGAGAGTCTGTGATAGAAGGACTGACCTGCTCAGAGAAGTCAGGGAAGCCTTCCTGGAGGAAGCAGTGAGTGATCTGAAGAATGAGGAGGAGCTATTAGGTGAAGGGGGAGGACAATTTTCCAAGCAGAGGACATCAGAACACAGCATGTCCGAGGAACTGAAAGGAAACCAATGTGCCTGGGGTGCAGAGAGCAAGAGATGAATGTGGAGCAGGAGACAGAGGCAAGTGGAGGCTGCATCGTGCAGCCCTGACGTGGCACAGGAAAGACATAAAATAGATGTTGGTTTTTCTGGTCTTGACTTTCTGTCATCTTTGATTTCTGAAGACTTAGGGGAAATAGTAGAGGAAAAAACATCATTCTATTTAGCAGAAAATGTAGCATCAATCTTATTAGCCACCCATGCATTTCCCACAAAAGAGAGAACTTTTTTGGTCCTAAGAGTACTTTGGAAAAAGGACAAAAGGTCTGGGATTCAGAGTCCAGAATTAAAACACCCTTCAGCTGAGCAGAAGAAGCCATCTTTGACTTTCATTTTATTCCAGAAAGAGATGGTTTGCAAGAAGTGCCACTGAGTTAATGGCCAAAGGCGAAAAGGAGCCAGTGGTAGGTACCAGTCACAATAGAAGGGCATTTAGATGACAAAGCCTCTTGGTTGTGGGATGTGGTCTCATTCTTGCAGCTTTAGTACGTATAATGTGCTCTATTTTCAACTGATTAGTAACTGTTACTGGAAGAAGAGGAATCATTGAGGGCTAAAAAATCTGTGGCCATGAAGAAAGACAAACAAACAAACTGAAAAAGCAGGCTAACTCCCCAGGATTTTAGGGTATGCCTCTAAACCAAGAGCAGGTAGCTGACCCATCAGGCCCATGACGATGACGTGGAACGTCTGCTCTCCTCTAATAACGTGGACCAGTCAAAGGAGGGTGCAAAGTGAAGAGTCTGCCTGCACCTCTGTGATGTGGGCAGAATTATGTTGCTGAGGATCCTCAGTTGAGGGATGCCGTTTACTTATGCTGACACCTTCAGTTTTAGGTGAGGTGCATGTTGCCCCACAAACACTCGCACATCGTCACCTGTCAGCAATGGCACAGTGGATTATTTTTAGTTTGGAAACCATAACTCAATAAATTATTTAGGATATCTGCGGGAGTTTCAGAGCATCAATTATTCTCACTCCTTCTCCTGAGTTCTGAACCAATCCAGTCAGATTCGAGCCTACATAGTTGTCTTATTTCTAGAAAACCTGGGTTAGAGGGCACAGCCTGGACCTGTGGTAATAAAATGGGCTTCTTACTCCTCCTCCTGAAATCAATGTTCCATCTGGTCCCCAGCAGAGCCTCCTATTGGGTGAAGGAGAGAAGCCTCGTGCAGCTCCAGAGCGGGTGAGAGGCAGGCCTTGGGTGAGCTCCAGATTGAAGGGCCTTAGCTCCTCCCGGCACGAGAAGGCTTAGCCTCTTCTCTTGGGCAGGGCAAATAAGGAGGAGAGAAGAGCTTAAGGGGTTGTGTCTCCCTCTCCCAAACCCCACACTTCCAAGATGAAGGAAGTTCCTGTGTTATGGACATGTTCAGAAAAGAGGCGGGAGGACAAGGCCTTAGCAATGTTCTTCTCACAAGTGCCAGTGTGAAGTATTTATTCTCCAAGGTGCAACAGGCTTTCGACTGCAGAATAAACAGGAAAGTGACAGGAATGAGCTAAGCTCGATTATAATATGGCATCCTATTGAAATAAACTTTATTTAGTTATTTTTTTCTTGTTGGATATTATTTATATTGATTGATCTCTGCAGCCCCCCACTTTAAAACTTCTTGTCCCTGGCTGTGAGAGGAACAGTTCAGGATTCAAATGACTTCTCTTCTTTACTTCAGTTATTAAAGACAAGTTGCTGTTTCACAGAAGTATGGTCTTTGTAATAAACCAGGCTACCAGTCCAGCATTTTTATTCATTCATTACAAGATATTGAATATAGTTCTCTGTGCTATGCAGTAGGACTTTGTTGTTGTTTGTCTGTTTTATATATAGTAGTGTGCATTTGTTAATCCCAAGCTCCTAATTTATCCTTCTACCCATCCCCCTTGGTAACCATAAGTTTGTTTTCTATGTCTATGCATCTGTTTCTGTTTTGTAATAAGTTAATTTGCATCATTTTTTTCAACTGCACATATAGTGATGTCATATAATATCAGTCTTCCTCTGTTTGACTTACTTCATTTAGTATGATAATCTCCCGGTATATCCATGTTGCTGAAAATGGCATTATTTCATTCTTATGACTAATATTCCTCTGTGTATATATATACCACATCTTCTTTATCCATTTATCTGTAGATGGACACTTAGGTTGCTTCCATGTCTGTTGCTGTGTTGTTCTTAATCTCACTGTACCTCAATTTTCTCATCTGTGAAATAGAAATAATAAATAATAGCTACCTCATGGAGCTATTATAAGGATTGAGTGAGTTGATACCTACAGAGGATTTAGAACAGTGTGTGACACATAGTAAGCAGTTCATAAGTGTTAGCTATCATCTTTTAGTGAAAAAACCTCCTAGAGAGATGTATCATGTTTGAAATGTTGTGATAGGATTTTTCTAATTTAGAGTAGGGGTAGCTGCTATATATATATATAGCAGCTATATATATATATATCAAAGCCAAAAATGTACAACTGGTTAAACATAATAGAGGTTTATTTCTCACTCACATGAAGTCTAAAAACGTATGTTCCTAATTAACATGCAGGTGACTCTCAAACCGTGATTCAAGGACCCAGGTTCGTTTCATATTTTGGTTCTATCATCTTTAATATAAGGTCTTCATGGTGATGTGGGGACAGAGACATTCAGCCAATAGAAGAGAGGTGGCTGAGATGCTTCCTTCTTAACCATCTCAGCCTAGAGGTGACACATACCACTTCTGCTCACATCCTATTAGCAAGAACTAGTCATATGGTCCCACACAGGAAGGGAGCCGGGAAATGTAGTCCCTGGCTGGGCAATTACATCCCAGCAACAATGCGGGAAAGTAGCATGAATAGGTGGACAGGCAGCCATTGTTGCCATGGCTTTGAAGGAGGTTTCTGTTTATTATTGCAACATTTCTGCCTGAAATGTTCATTCAGTAAAGTAACCTACAAGTGGTTATGTGGCCATCTTTGCCTCTTCAAGTAATGAGAAAAAGATGGTACTTTGTAATTACTGGGAAGATTTTTTGGAGGAGTGACTTCCAGTCATGCAGTTTCCCTGTGGGGATATTTGAGAATGTTTTGTGAGCTGACTGTTGGCTGACTACCATATCACTCCTCAGACTCAACCATGGTGGTGGTGAAGTATTGTGACCAGATTTATACACACTGATTGCAGTTTATTCAGAAGGGAACACTAAGAATACATATATAAATATTAGATTCCAAATGAAAATTACTTGAATTTCATTGACTTCATATGTTTTTATTTGAGGCCTTTGGGGAAAAAAACAAAATCAAGAATTGGATTACTATGAACTGATTTTGATCAGTGTAGAGAGAGACTGCCAAATAACTTTTTTCTGCAGTCATATTTTTGGCCCGAATTATTTGCCTAATTACTTTAGCTCTCAATTTTTCCCATGTTGACACAGCTAAAACAGTAGGTAACACAACAAAAACTACAGAGGTTAAAAGAAACCAACCCTACAGAGCCAAATTATAATAATCTGTGCAGTGTTTTGTAGGTTATAAATCACTTTCATACACTTTTTATTTGGATTGATTCCACATATTACCAAGTGGGATGCAGAATGCTTTGGGGGGAAATTCAGCAATTTCTAAAGTCAGTTTAGTAAGACATTCACATTGTTTGCCATAGAACAATAAAGAACTCAGCTATCATTAACTCAGCAGTTGCATTATGTTTAAATTTTGCATTAAGGCATTTAAAGCTTCCCTTTCATCTAAGTTTAGCTGGCAGTTCACTACAGATACTCTTTTACCCATAGTGTGGATACTAGCCCAAGATCTATAAATTTGACATTCTATTTAGCAAACATGTATGTAGGTTTATCCCAGTCTTTTAACAATAGAGAAATAACAGTAACTCTCCTTTTTTAACGCAAAAGAAAGAAAGGCATAGTTGGGTAAAACCTTCACATAATCTAAAATCCTTATTTCAGTCACCATATTCCATCATCTTTTTATGTTTGTTTGTTTTTTTGAAAGTATCAAAAAAGAAGTACCAAAGGATGGGCTGAATATTTTTTTCTTGTCCCATCTCTTGTTCTTTTCTTTTGTCTTCTCTTAGGTAAGATAATGAGACGATCATAAACAGGATAGAAGAAGAAAGACATTTAATGAAAAACCATGATAAATCAGCCCCTGAATACCTAAGAAATGACAGTGTTCCCACCTGCTGGTCCTGTTAAATCTGAGACATAGAGGTATAAGGTGGCAACTCAGGTGGGGACACTGCAGAGAGTTCAGGAGATTTTTCACCTGATGGAAAAACTACTTCTGACACTCAACTATAGAAAAAATATCTTTCATGAGATATTTAAAGACAATGCAAAATGAGAATATTTATTATCTGTAAATGAATATTATTATTGGTTTAAAGTGAGTTCTCTTTCTTCTGGTTTATTTGTCATAAATTAGCTTTTAGCATCAAAAGATACATAATAAGTATGTAATAATTCTTCATTTATTGGAACAAAATCACATTATATATTACTGTATTTAGTTTTTTCTTAATTAGGTTTAATGAGATTGTTTATACTATAACAAGAAATCAATGATGAGAATTTTGTTTTCTGGTATAACTAACTAGGTGTGATAACAACTTATAGCTAATGAGATAGAATACCCATATGTTTCATAGATTTACACTTCACTGTCTTTAGGGCTCTTACCTAGGAAGCCACTTAAAATAAAATACTTATGGAAAGGATGATACAATTAAAGCCTAATTTATGAACTACTTTAAGGTAAGGAATTATATCCTTAATTAACAAGTGTAATATTATATTAATTTATAGCACGCCATCTGAAATACATTGCTTTGCAATTTTACTGTAACATTATTCATTAGAGACAGAATGCAATATAAGTCAGGCATAACTTGAGCTGCATCCAAGGGAGTACAATGACTGATTCACCAAAGAGCTCCATTATCAGGCTGGCCCATTACCTGTGGTTCATTCATAGGGATCCCAGAGACAGCCACAGCGTTTCATAAGTAATATATCTTTTCATATTTTTCCCTAAGCTCTCAATTTTCCATCTCTAAAATGGCAAAAAAAAAAAAAACCACTCCCTGTACCTAAAAAGGATATTATTAGTAGGTTTTCCACATTCTTTGAAAACCTGAGACATTAAATAATGAATGACAAGGGCTGTGTATTTGTCTTGTTCATCTTGAAGGATGAGTGTTTTTCAGTCTAGGAGCTCCCTAGAGAAGAAAAGCAGTGACCTAAAAGATGCACTGTCACTGTTGCATGATTTAGCATCGTGTTCACTAAGAAATCAGCCAGTAGTAAAGATTTTCTCTTGGTATATTTTTTCCCCTTAATCTTGGACAAGGAGAGAAAGAAATTAGACTAGTGTCACGGAACTTAATTTGGAAAGGTGTAAATTGTTATTTTGACCTTCTTTGGCTTCTTTGGTAGCACTCAGATTACCTAATATAGTGCTGAGCACACTGAAGGCAGTTGAATGTACTTATTGGTAAGCTGAACAATGAAATTGGAATTTAATGAGCACATTTATAAATGAAAGTGACTAAGGAGTCAAAAAAAAATCTATGAGGATAACAACTCACTCAGATTTAAAATCATCTCGGAACCATTCCAAAAGATGTGGGAATAGCAGGTTGATTCACATGGTTTGTTTTTTTTAAAGTCAGTTACGTAATATAAAAACCAACAGATTTTTTTAAATGTTCTGTAGACAAAGCATTAGTTGATTGACTAAAAATTTTATTTTTCCAGTATTTGGGTGTGTCCTCAGCCTCCAGATATAAATAGCAATTTCGTTGCTGTTGTCTTCAAATGTTCTGTGTTCAGACTTTACAAAAATTTTTAGACTATGTATTCTGAGAAGTAATTACAAAAGGCAATAGCAATAAATAATGAATAGCGTACCCAAGTCTAAGAGAAAATGGTTCTTCGACCATTTAAATGTAGATACTCCTCACTGCGTTTCTTATTGTCCTATAATTTTAAAAAGCACATTGCAAAGTGGCGTGAATCCATACATGACTAATTCTGAGAATGCCTTATTCTCACAAGAAGCATAATTGGAGTTGCATATAAGCCTTTTATTTACTGATAAGGATATTGAGCAAGCACTTCAGTGAAGATTTCACCAAATGGGAGCAGTTACCCCATTCCACTCTTTATTTGAAATTTATGATGAGAATATTCACAGTAAAAGAATAATCTTTATGACCTCCAGCAACTGTTTGGCATTTTTAATGAAGTATTTTTATGGCTGAAGATACAGCATTCTGTTGCTAATCTGCCTTGCATACTGCCGTGTGTATGCAGTATGTAGGCGTTTAATAAATACTATTTGATGATAAGACCTAATTTAGGCGTGACATTTTATGAATGCTTATGATTCATCTACCTCCACGGTGCTCACAGATGCACTTGGGTTTTAATTTTATGAAAGTTAAGGAGCCACTTGACACCTTAAAAAGCAATGCCTGAACTTCTTGCACAATTCAGACTGATGGATTTACCAGCAGCTCTTGCTTGTTACTAGTCCACCTGATTGGTAAGAAGCCTGCTGCAGACCCCTGTACAGACGTGTGGTTTTTTTTGAATTCCATGACTTCAGGTGGTTCCCTGCATCTACCCAACCATTTTGCAAATAATGGACAAAAATACCAGTTTGAGAATGAGAATGAGTCATCACAAGTACATCAGGCTATTAGAGAAACAACTCAAAATAGAGGTCCTGTTAATGATGGGTGACTTCGATAGAGGAAGGAGCTCACATCACTACACAATTCTTAAAGTATTCAAGGCTGCAAGCCTTTGGGGGAATAAACCAGGTTTGAAAATTTAAGTGTTTATTTTTATTTCTGAATACCTGTGATTGAGATAATCACTATTAATTTCCATTAATTCTAGCTTATGAAAATAAGGATATGTATACACATACACACCTACATAAAGCTTGACCATAACATTGAGGCTTTAGATGATAAATTCTGGGAAAGAACCATAGAAATAAATAGAGTTCTGAGACTATTGAACTGGCCTTAATACAAACTTGATACATTTCCAGATCCCAAGCACCTAAATAAAAGGAAATAATGCATTAGTCATTGAAATTCCAAGTTCTATGTTTTTGGCTTTTGGTTTATTTATTTGTTCTATTGTGCTCCCCATATGTGGCATCCACTACACCAGACAGTCTTTCTCTTAAGACTCAGACTTTCCCATGGCTTTGCTTTTTTTGTGCTCTCTGTCTGGGGAGGGTAAGACTTCCATCTCCTCCTGTTGCCATCCTATCCATCCACCCAAACACCAACTCCTCTGGGACATGCCTCCACTTCCCACAAATCAGAAAGGACCACTTTGTCCTCTGCCTTTCCGCAGCATGTTGTCCTTCCTGTACCTTCTGTTCTTTACCTTCCATCACAGCTGTAGCCAGTGTACTGTAGCTCCTGGAGGAGAGCAGACTGTGTCTCCTCTTGATATCTTGAGACTTGCTTATGGATGCAGTGTTCTTTGCAGATGGGATCCCAGTGACCACATGATGAATCAAAGTGGATTTTTTACCCCAAACCAGCTAAGAGGTGCTTAGGCCTTTGATGTTGTCAGGGATTATGTAGACTGTTGTGAGATAAAAGCAAAGAGAAACAATCCTTTTTATTTTAATTCTATTTACGTTTAATCTTAATGCAGAGCAAAACCTTCACGGCTGATCTTATAAGACTGCGTTTCAGCGTTCTGCGTTCCCAGCTTCTTGCACGGTAGGACAGGTTCTGCAAGGAGCAGGGCTTGCCCCCTCAGAGTTCCCAGCACAGTTCTCCTCAATTATTCTGAAATTCTGGAGTCAAACAATCATTGCTGGGGAGTGTCCATGAAAAATTATTTCATTTATAGTGAGGTTAGTGGTGCACCTTTTCACATTCCTGTTCATATTGTAGAGCCTCAGAAACGCTTACTGTGTATTGATACTGACTTTCTTCAGGTGCCAAATCAAAAAGCGTCTTTCTTGAAGTACGTATGTTAATAGCGTTTTGAAAAACACCCTAATGGAGATTGGAGTGCAGAACGACATGACTTCATGCAAAAGACTTTCCGGCTATTACTGTTTCCACTTAACATTGTTAAATACCCCAGAGAGAACTTCCATTCTTTCTAGTAATTGTTTTCATCAGCTTGGACTGCTATAACAAAATACCACAAAATGGGAGGCTTATAAACAACGGAAATTTATTTCTCCCAGTCTGGAGCCTGGAAGTCTAAGGCCAGGATGACAGTTCTGGAGAAGACCCTCTTCCGGATTGGAGACTTCTCGCTGCATCCTCTCATGGTGGAGAGCAGAGAGCTGCAGGCTCTCTTGTGACTCCTATAAGGGCACTAATCCCATCCATGAGGGCTCTACTCTCATGACTTCATATAATCCTAATTGTTTCCGCAAAGCTCCACCCCTTGATGCTATCACATTGAGGGGTAGAATGTGGATTTGGGGGAGACACAAACAGTCTATAACAGTAATGACTACTTGAACAAATAATCAGGTAGGATAACATCATGATTAAGAATAACTGCTTTAGAGTCCAACTACCTACGTTCAAATTCTTCAGCTATTTATAGGGTGACCAACTTGTCTTCGTTTGTCTAAGACACTCTCAATTTTTAGCACTGACAGTCCTATATCTTGGAAATCCCCTTAATCCTGGGCAAAGTAAGATGATTATGACCCTAGAAATGTGATGCCTTGTTCAAGCCATGTACTGTCTCTAATTCTCAGTTTTCCTGTCTATAAAATGGGGATAATAGTAGTACCTGTCTCACAGAATTATTAAAGAGCTTAGATAAGTTAATGTATGTAGCACAGTGTTTAGCACAGAGGAAAGTTAAATAAATCCTTACTTATTGTCATCCTTACTATTATCTAGTATAATTTTTTTAACAGTGAGACACATGGAATTAAGTAAAAGGAGAGGAACATATTAACATGTTAGTGATGAAGCTCAAGACCCCGATACAGTCATTTAATGGATGAAGCTCCCCTGCCTCATCCCTGAGCCATTAATAGAGTAGAAGCTGGAGTCGGGGGTGAGCAGATGAGCAGACATGTGGCTGTCTAAACACAGTGCAGGATCTGTGGCCTATGGACAAATAGACAGAAGCAGACGAGATCAAGAGCCGTGATGCATCTACCATTCTGAGGTAGAGCCACACCTCCGTTACCTCTAGTGATCCAGCCTGTGCAGGGGTAGGGAAGATGATCTAAATCCTGATTTTAGTCAATGGACCATGACCACAGTTTTGGAAAAGCTGTCTTAAAAGAAATAGTTGCTATGAGGTCCCATCTTTGTGCTGCCAAGAAAAGGGGAGTTTTCAAAGATTTGGTGAGTCCTTTGTAAACTTAGTCGTTTAGTAAGAGCCACTGAACTCTTATTATGTGCCAAGTGCTGTGCTAGGGATACAGAGACTGGACCCAAGGACCTGTGTTGCCTTCAAGTACCTCCCAGTTAGTGTGACTGTAGTTAAGGCGGACAGCCATTCAGTAAGGTTTGTCACTGGCTGATTCACTGATTCATGTGGCTTTTCACATAAAAATGACAACCGTGGCACATTCTCTCAATGTATTCTCTTCGAATCTCGGCAGTTCTCTGGTTATCTCGGATCAGGTACTCCAGTAATGGGCCTATCCTAGGGCTTTTATCCAAGTATATGTTACTTGTACCCTGGCTCTTGGGCAGGGTGAGAATAAAGCAGTCTAGAATGAGGAGGAAAAACTGAAGGATTCTATTATGTTTCACCAAAGGAAAACAAAAAAAAGTTGCATATTGCCTCTTCTCATCCTTTAGGTCTCAGCTTAAATGTCACCTCCTTAGAGTGTCCTGAGCATCTTATCTAAAGTAACACATCCCTCCCCACTGATAACCTTTTGTTGTTTTCCTCTTATCCAGTTGTCTGTTTCCTTCAAAGCGCTTATTACAACTGTCAGTTATTGTACTTGTCTGCTGTGTTAGTTAGAGTGTAGACTCAACTTCTATAACAAAGAGGTAAAAAAACAGAGTGGCTCAAACAACTTAGAAGTTTATTTCTCTCTTACTTGACAGTCTTGAAGCAGGTGAACAGTCAGGTGAGGATCTGCCCCGGGGGCTCCTGATGCCCATCATCTCTGTAAGTGTTGCCTTCATCTGCACTGTCAATGCAGCTCAAAGAGACCGTGTTCATGGACCAGATCATTGGGAGAGGAAAGAAAGGAGGGCAACCAGCTTCTTCCTGAAGGACGTGATCCAGAGGCACACACCTCTCTCCCTGTCATGTGTCCATACCTAGTGGGAGGTTGGAAAGTATAGTCTTTGGCTGGGTGGCAGTATGCTAAAATTCCTTGGCGGGGGGGTCTAAAGAGAAGAGGGATGGGACAAACACTGGGGGACAATTAGCAGTCCTTGCCCTGCCTGCATAGTTGTGTTTTTGTTTGTTTCTTGCTTGTTTGTTGCTTGTTTGTTTCTGTCCTCCAAGGGGCCAGGGACTATGTATCTCATTCATATTCTCCCAAAAACTGGGATAAGTGCCTAGCATATAGTAGGCACTCAGTATATATTGGATGAATGAAGTTAAATAACTAAGCCCTGAAAAACATCATTTGTTGTATCATAACTGAGTTTGGCTTGTCTTCACAATTCTTGTGGTATTACTAAATAGCTACTCTAAAGTGTTCATGTGTTTATTGATTGGCATGGAATATCATGGTAACTGGCAGGCATACAGCAAGTATTCAACGAATGCTGTTTCTTCCCATTTCTTTTAGTTAGGAAGAAAAGATTCATGTATAGGATATAAATATATGTTAAGAAATTATATTGAAACAATCTTGACATTCAGAGAAGAAATATGAAACATTCAAGAATTAAACCAAAGAATTTACCTTAAAGGGTGTCATTTTCAAAACATCAGGTCTTTCTGGGGTCACCTGACAAAAAATGACCAACAGCTAACAAGAAATTGGATATCTCTGTTTTAACCATTGGCTTCTTCTCAAAATATAAGTGCATCTTATTGGCATCTGGCTTACCAACTTACAGGTAAATAAAAATACGTTAAATAATATACAAGTTTTCAGCAAAAACAATAAAAACAAAGAACAGAAAGCATATATTGACTCTGGTCTATTCTTACACACTTAGGAAAGGGAAAACTTGTCTATTTTCTTTCCGATTGCTCTTTCCAAGAAACATTTATTTTGAAAACCACTTTATGTTAAGGGACAGATTAAAATTCCAGCTAATTGTTAACCAAATTAAAAAAAAAATACTTAAATGAGACTGACTTCTGTCTGTGGCCTAATTCTGTTACTCTAGTCCTTAGCTGGAACAAAGTACAGTTCTTAGGAGTCATGATTACAGGGCTCCAAACACTAGATGCAGAAGATGATGTCCTGCGGGTTATTTTTAGGAGTTTTTAAAGGAGCATGAAATTTTAATGCTCATATTGAATTATTGACATAGTAAATGGTTGCTAGTTCCTTTTCCAGGACACATTTGGTTTTGGCTTCTGCTCTCATTTTATAAAATCTTATAGAACAAATAAATGCAGTATCCTCTGCAAGTTCTCATTTATTTATGATTTTATCCAGACTGTTTTAACTGTTCACATACTAGCTTGTTTAGGGAGCCTGTTTTTGCCCTCAAACATGACAGATTCATTTCAGACAACTCAAAAAAGATGACTGTGAGGTAGTGTCCAATGTTTAGATGGAATATATAGAAATTCAAATAACTATCTGAATATATTTGATTGAATATCAGAGCATCAAGACTTTTGTCAATTAAAAAAAAAAGCACAACGTAAAGGTTGAGAGTTATGTTTTATTTGGTGGACATTTCTGAGGAAACATGCCTGGATGTGGCCTCTCAGATCGCTCTGAGAGACTGCTCTGAAGAGGGAGGGGAGGGGTCAGGATATATAGGAGTTTTTGCAACAAAGACCACGTAGTGGGAACATCAAAACATTACTATTAATTAAAGAAAAGCAGATATCTCAAGTTAAGGGGTTTAGCACTTTTCTTTATATAGGAAGATACAAGAGTCTGGGCTCATTGAAATCATTCCTTTGATACGCACTTTGGCTACCTAGGGCCAGTATCTGGTGCTTCCCAGCCTGAGCCTCCTCAGGGGGCACCCCTGGGGGTGGCAGCAGAGGCTGAGGACCTGTCTCCATCCTAAGTTCCCTCCAGCTCACCATCGAGGGCAGTGGTAGTGGCTGATGACTGATGGCTGCAGTGTCTTTTGTTTACTGATACGGCAGGGAATAATTTTCATCCATACTTCTGTCCTTGGAAATTCATTACCCACACATTAGCCTACACAAATCCTCCACATCCTTCAAGACTGAGCTCAACATCCCTTCAATTCTATGAAACTTCCCTAACAAGGCACTTCTGTGTTTAAAGGACTTTCTTTTGAACCCACCTCCTCTGGTCTTTTTGAGAGCTGTGTTCTCTGGAGCCTACAACTCCAGGCTATACTGAAATACAAGTCCTGGTGGATGTTCCCTATTTTTTCATGGCATCTGCTAGAACCACTCTTTTTCTTAGCCTTTGTGTACTTCTGTATTTAAAAAAAAAATGGTATAGTGATCATGTAATATTGCTTTTATAATTAAAAAAAATCACGAATTCACTTGACATGACTCTCAACCCTGTATGCTGCCTCTGTGGGAGCTATTATTGGACTAACTGCTCTAAAACAATCACCGGTTCCTCATTTCCAGCCACCTCTGTGAAACCCTCATGCTGGCTCCATAATCCCAGCCACCCTTTCCGACCTGAGTTCCCACTGCTTCCCAAGCTCTCCTTTTGGAGTTGAGATTCTTTCCTCTTCATTACTTCACCTTTGCCCTTGCTATTATTTCTGCTCCCTGAATAACTTCCTCCTGTTTCCCTCTGCCTCTCTAAAATCAGACTCTTTTCAAAGCTCCAATGCAGGTCTTACTTTCCTCACAGTAGCAACTCTTCTCCAAATTCCCAAAAACACAATGCATATTTATTGATCATCATGCAAGTATATTATACTAGAAAAATGCAATATTTTAGTTATCCCCTTCAAATACACAGTTGATTGAAATTTTGCACTGATGTCAAAAGCTGTGTGTTTTAAATTCATTGTTTATTATTTATTGTTCTTTTTTCCCTGGAGATAAAATGGGAAGGAGAGAAAATGGGAAGAAAAATCTTGATGTAGTTTCCTGACTGAGCACTCAATCCACTTGGATCAATATGCCCAAACTCTGGCACATCAACAGCTGAGTTATTGTCTTACTTAAAACATTCAGTTTACCTCGACCCATAGATCAGATAGCTCAGAGGATGAAAATGAATGCTGTTGTTGGTAAAGGACATTAATCTTTCTTGTCTTTCCCCCTGATTAGTACAGCTACCTCTGAGCTCCATTTTCTGTGCAACTTAATGGAATAAATTTTCTACGTATATTTTGATTGTGACTGCATGAGAATGTGTTTGTTGTATGTATGTAGGTATGTTAAAAAATGGTTTGCCTTTAAGTCTACCAAGTAATGTATCCTGAATTCCAGTTTTCTGCAAATTTGTCCCAAGACATCATACATCTGTTGCTATTTTTACAACCTGCATTCCAACAGAGGATTATGTTTAAAATTAGGAATACCCACAACTCCAAATTAAGTTTCAGATATTCCATGACTACATAGGAATCAGATTTTGAAAATTTGAGGAAGAAGGCATACTGTATAAATGCAAAATGGTAGCTAATGATAATCATATTACTGACCCTGTCAACTCAGACCCCAAGAAGGGTCCTCCTGCCCAGTGTCTTTTGAGTCAATAGATCAAGACCAAGTTTGGTTTAAAAGCAAAGGAAAGCTTTATTCTTTCATCAGACAATGGGGAGGTGCAAGCTCCTCCCGTAGGGAAGCTGCTCTTCCTGAGCGGGCGCAGGCGAGCGGGATCTCCTGAGCAGGGAATGGGGCGGGGTTCTCGCAGTGCTGGGCGCGGCCCGCTGCCCATGCTCCCGCGCGGGCAGTGCCGGGCGCAGCCTCCGCCCACAGCCCGCCGCCATCTTGAGCTGAGTGCCCGGTGGGGCACTTCTGCGCTCCACCCGCCGAGCCGAGGTGTCCATGCAGCTGTTTGGCGCCATGAACTCTGGTCTGAACTCCGGCGGCAAGGCCTCTGCACGCGGCCCCCATAAGCAAGGGAAACTAGAGGAAGCACAAAGGAAAAAAAGGTTAGACTTTATTACCCAGATTCTATTTTTATTTCCTGGGAATTGTTAATGGGCTTTGCCGGTGACAAAACCATTTCGTCTCCTTTAATCGTCACAGCAGTTCTGAGAATAATGCTAATAGCATCGGCTTTGGAGTCAGGTTGCCCTAAATCCAAGTTCTGATTCTGTTACGTCTGGCTATGTTCTTCAGGGCCAGTTTCTTAACCTCTCTAAGCTTCGGTTTCCTCATCAATAGTACGGGCGTGGGGGGGGCGGGGGGGAATCTTCATAGACTGTGCCCGTTTAATCTTGAAATGAGATAATCCATTTTTAGCCTGGAGTAAACATGCAATTTAAATGTTAGTTGTTGTTGTTACCTTCCTTTCCTAAGTGAGGAAACCGGTTTCCTGTGGGTTTAATGACAGTTGAAAGGCCAGTACCTTGACGGAGATGGAACTCCAAGTCCTCTGACACCTGTGACGTCTCTGTCACAGAATACCACACGCAAAGCATGCCAGGCCACGACCTGCTGCTGTGGCATGCTGCTTGCTCCATCACCTCAGGCCAGAGCACAGCACAGCACACACCACGGCATCCGAAACATACTTCATAGCATGTCATTACACATCATCTTTCTAGTAGAATTGTCCCTCAGTCGTCATCCTCATTTGTCCTTCCTTCTGTGCCTCCCAAAGCATGTCACTTTACATGACATTGTTTTAGATTCCAGTGACCTGTGTTCCATTCCCAACACTCGCACAAAATCCAAGACTTTCAGCAGAGGATGCATGTCTCAGGCACAGAAAGGACTTTTTTTTTTTTTTTTTGCCAAGACCCAGTATGGGCTGATGGTAGCCCTACAAGTGTGGCCTTATGCTGTATGGACCCAGATTTCTTTTTATAAAACACACTCTAATGAGAAACCCTAACTGTAGCTTCATCTTGATCTTGTGGATTATTCCAGACTGAGGTAAATCCCCTTTCTAGGGTCTTCAGTCTGCTCTAAATGGTAGATGCAGGTCATAGGCAATTATGAAAATTCTTTGCATCTGACTTTAATGTCTTTCAAGCTTATGAAATACACTCATTACTGTGGCTAAAAGTGCAATTTGAAACTACGTGCTTATTTAAAAAAAAAAAACTTACATACTCACATATTTTAGTTGGCCACAAATGAAACATGAGCTAATAGTACAGGGCAGCAAATATAAAGGTTTGTGAATAAAAACAGGAAGTTTAAGTGAAGGGAATCAAAACTGGGAGGGGAAATTGTGTTACTGTCCATCTCTATGCTCCTGAGCTTGTAGTCAGGTCCAGGTCAGATTTTAGAGGGAGAGTGACAAACTATAGTGTATTCCTTGGTTTTAACCATTATGATGAATCTAGAAACATATTCAGTGATTTTTTCCATAAATATTTACCACACAAAACCTATGTGCCAGCAAGTATGCTATTAGCATGAGGGAAACAGTGAGGCGTGACGTACAGTTCACATCTCCTAGAAGCTCACAGTGTGAGGAAAACAAAACGTGAAAGAGAGAATGAAGAAGGCTCTAGCCTGAGCCACAAGAACTTAACAGAGGACACACCTGTCTTCAAATCTTTGAACACCTGTCATGTGGAAGAAGGAAGCTGGGTTGGGGGTTCCCATCATAGCTGTGTAAGACCATTACTTTCATTCCACTTTGTTCTCTTTTTCTTTGTTTTCAAATGAAATTAAAATTTTAGAGAGTAATACATTCATTTGGTTGAAAGAGGAAAATAGTTTTTTTAAAAAGTACATAATGAAAATTCTCCCTTCCACTTCTGTTACTCTCTGTTCTATCCCACCCCCATGGCTAAAAATTAGTTTCTTGTGTATTTTCCCAGTGTTTTTTTATGCAGATGCAAACAAATGCAAATGTATATCCTTATTTCTCCCTTTTTTACATGAGTGAGTATTCTATATATGTTTGTCTATATTTATCTGCATCTATATCTCACACATCTTACTTCTCTTAACATTATTTATCTGAAAATCTTTCCATATCAGTATGTGGAGATTGTCTTCATTCTCAGTACAGCTACTCAGTATTCTATGTATAGGAGTACATAGTTTGTTTAACCAGGCTCTGTTTAACCAGGATATTTGAGCTGATTCCAATTTTTGTTATTTCAAACTATACTGCAATGAATAACTTTGCCCAAGTTCATTTTATACCCGTGCAAATATGTCTATAGAATTATTCCTGTAAGTAAGATTGCTGGTTCAAAGAGTAAATACATTTGTAATTTGAATAGGCACTGCCAAATTGCCCTCCGTGGGGATTATATCATATTCGACTCCTACCAGACCCCTCTCAGTACATGAGTGCCTATTTTCCTTCAGCCCCACCAACCTGATAAGGGAGAAATGTCACTTTGGAATTATTTTAATTTGCATTTTTATGTTCCAGCGTCATTTATATTGCCTTTTCTATGCGAAGTGTTTATTCTTGCCCTTTGTTCATTTTCTGAAAAAAAGGATTGATAGTCTTTTTTCTTTTTGATTTCTAGGAACTCTTTATATTTTAGGGAGGTTAGCACTTTACATGCTGTATTGTTTTCTGATTATCTGAGGTGTCTTTTTCTACTAATAGGCTGTGGAGACAAACGTGGGACTAAAGGCTGGTGGCAACAGTGAGGTATAAAGTTAAATTAAAAAAATAATAATGAGCTGTTAATGTGTATCAAGCATGATTCTTAGTGCTTTGATTCCATTATCTCATTTAGTGTTCACAATAATTCTGTGAGGTGATAATTATTATTAACAAGTGAAATGGAAGCACAAAAGCATTAGGAAATCTGCCTAAGGCCACACAGCTTGTAAATGTTGGGATTGGTATTAAAAGCCATGCATCTGACCCCAGGACCTACACTCTTAATTACAAGCACTTATTAATTGTTTGGTATGCATAGCAAACAGTGAGTGAGATTCTATGAATGGAAATATTCGAACTAAGCTTGGGAGATGGCCAATCCTGAATTTTGTGGATGAGCTCCTGGGATTGGGAAGGGAATTGAATTAGATAAATTCAAAGAACCCTTCCAATTCTTCCTTATTTATTTTTTTCTTCTGGTGATGCCATGCCTGGCAAGAAAAATGAATCAGGAGGTATGACATGCTAGGGCTCCATATGGGACCTATATTCCCCAATTATGATCCTCCAGCAGACACTGCCACCACCCAGCATCACTGCCGCAAACAGCTGGGGGAATCTGAACTTCCAGTTACAAACAATGGCTTAGTAGTGAATTTTTGTGACACTAAGTTACTAAGTCTACATGTGTATAGGAATGTCCTCCACTTTGGTGCTTTACATGTGGTAAGTGTTCAATAAATCTTTTGATTGAATCGATACATAATTAATGGTAAAGCTTATTTTAAAAGCTCTTGAATGTGACTCAATCAGATAGTAATGTGTAGGTAATCAGCCAGCCAGTGATTACTGAGCACATACTATGTACAAAGCACAGTGCTGGGAACTGAAAGATATGAAGAAGTATAAGACATGGTTCTCAACCAGTACACTGAATAAGATAACTGGTGACAAATGCAGAGAAGCCAATGAGCCCCAAACAAATGGTTGTGGCCTTGGAATGAAGATGAGGGAGAAAGCATTGAGGGGGGCCGTGCGGCAGGAGAGGTAGAAGGAGACTTCCTAGAAGAGGTGGGGCATCACCAGAGGTTTTTATTTGGGTTTAGGGAGGCGTGAAGGAGCCTTTCAGTTGAGAGGAAGGGCTTACACAAAGGCACAGAAGTTGAAAAATCTCATGTGTGTGGACTTGAACAGGTGTGTTTCTCGAGCAGACTCAGAAATCAAACTGTAAAGGCAGACAGGGGCCTCACTGATGGTAATCCTGAATTCTAAGCCAAAAGATGGGCAAAGATACTCACCAGAGGCTTTGGAATAGAGAAGTGACATGGTGAGAGTGGTGTTTTAGTGAGAGTAATGTGTGAGCTGTGTGCAAAGTGACACACACAAGAGGCGAGGCTGGAAGCCGTGGAACACCAAGGACACTATCACACTAATTCGCGGAGAAGGTGACAGGAGTCCAACTGGGGAGCTAGATGATTCTGTCGTGGGAGGGAACAAAAGAACCATTGAAGTATAAGCAGAAATTTACAGTACGCATTTTTTTTTTTGTTAATATCAGTGTATGCATAGCATTGAGGAAGTGTGACCAAGAACAACTGGTTTTCTCTTTGGAAATCAGAGAGCAAAATTCTTCAAGAAATGATAAATAGATTTAAGTAACTCTTGTTTTTATTCCAAAGGTTACTCTTTGCATGGTGAAGGTAACTTAGAGCTTTTTATGTATTGAAAACATTAGGAGTGGAATATAAAAGTAGGTGGGTGGGTTGGATACTGGCAATGGTTGTATAATTCTGTGAATATACAAAAACTGCTGAGTTGTATACTTTAAGAGTGAATTTTATGGTCTGTGAATTATAAATCAATAAAGCTTTTATTAAAAAAAAGCAATGGGAAGACTAGGTAGAGTTTTAAGGATACTTTCTTAAGATCTAAAGAAATGATAAATCAATATTTACCTCCCCTCTCCCCCTAAAAAAATTGCCCCCCTAAGTAGGCTGCAGAATCACATTTCTATCTTTGGACACAGGCGAAAAACATCTCACACTTTGAAGCTCATCAAAACTTGCGCCTCCATTCCATCTCAGCGCTCACTAGCTTTATGCTTCCCAAGGCCCTGCTGAGAACCGTCAAAGAAATTTAGTGGTTTGCTGCCAGGCCAGGTTTTTTCCTCTAACAGAATTTTCTGCTAAAGTGAAAACTCCACAGGCAGTGCGAGCCCTGGCTCTTCATAGAGGGAGAAAACCCAAAACTTGCCGAATCATTTTTTTATAAAACATTAATTTTGCAATCCCGACAGCTAAATCTGTTATTCTGGCAGGCGAGCTTTAAATAAGGCAGCGAGCTGGGGACAGAAAGAGTAGTTACACATATTATGAAATCCCCGAGCATGTCCTTGGCATTGGTTTTGAGTCTTTTGCTAGAGAATGGAGGCTCATCTTACCTTTCTCACTCGATTAACTAATCACATAGATATAATTTTAAAGAATGAATGTACTTGAATTTCTCAGCACCCATTTATCATGTTAAATCACAAGGTACTTAATTTTAGAAGGAGAATGTTTTCTAGGTGACATAGAGTCTCCCAGAGCCTCCCTGGCATAGCCATCCCTCATCAATGGCTCTGTTGTCAGATGTGTCACAACCTCCATACTGTGGGCCTGCTGATTTCTTAGTACTCAAAAAAGATGAGTGGAAGTTTCGGGGAAAAAGCTGCACAGCCTAACCTCTGTGCAGCTACTACCATTCATCACATGGGCAGGCTGAGGGCAAGCGATTCTGGGAAAAGTGAATGCAAATTCGCTTCAACTTTTAATTCTTGAATTTTAACATGTATGTCTCATCCCACTCCCACTGTCATTCCAATTTTTTGTATGCTCCCCCCTTTTAAAATATTTTTCAATTTAATGGGACTAATGTCCCTTATACCTGTTAGTGTTGGCTCTATTCAAACAATAATTGGTGTTTTTACTTTTAATTCACAGAAAACCGTTTCAAAAAAAAAAAAAAGAACATAAATACAAAACAGAAACAGACTCACAGACATAGAATAAAAACTTGTGGTTGCCAAGAGGGGGTGAGGGTGGGAAGTGATAGACTGAGAGTTCAAAATTTGAAGATACTGACAGGCATATGTAGAATAGATAAACAAGATTATACTGTATAGCACAGGGAAATACATACAAGATCTTGTGGTAGCTCACAGCAAAAAAAAATGTGACAAAGAATATATATATGTCCATGTATAACTGAAAACTTGTACTCTACATTGGAATTTGACACAACATTGTAAAATGACTATAACTCAATTAAAAAAATGCTTTTTTTTAAAAAAAAAAAGGCACCATCTTAACCACATGTTAACAATAATGAAATGCAGTATTGCAATAAAGGAGAAAGATTAAAGTGGGAAAAAAAAAAAGAAAACCTTTTCTTATAATCAGTCTTTCTTTCTGGCATTCTCTATGTTTTCACTTCAGTGCAGTAAGTAGGTCTTTATTGAGTTACAGGGGTATTATCTTAAACCACAGACCTCTTATCTCCACCCTGAGGAGTCAGAATGGGCTCCATCCACAAGGGAAAAATCTCATCCTCTCATCCGTGGGCACTGAACACTCTTCTTTTTCTGTCTGTTGTCTTGGTAAATTTCAGCTTTTCACACTCAAGTCAGTCATCACCATGTTCATGACAGGATCCATCAGTTGCATCACTAGAAAGTACTTAACACACAACCACCTGCTTGTGGCCTTGCACTCCTGGAACTTCGGCATCTAAGGCAGACCCCTAAGGGAAACATGAATGTGGACTGGCTATGTTTAACTTCTTCTAGCCTAAACAACCCTGATCACATGTCTCTAGGGATGAAGTGCCCAGTGGACAGATAATACACATTGCAAATGCTGGTGTATTCCCTGCAAAATAGAGGTGATTATAAAACCCACAGCTCTCATTTATTGCATGGGTAGAGCTAAGCACATTATCTCATTAATCCCTGTAACAGCCCAATAAGATGGGAACTATTATTGCCCCTATTTTATAACTGGATAAGCTGAGACTCAGAGAGGCTACCTTGCCCAGAGTCCCACAGCTGATAGTAGTAGAGCCAGAATACAAACCTAAGCTGTAGGCCAGCAATTGAATGAGCTCAATCTGGTGAGGATGCGTCAGAGTCGAGAATGACGATGTTAGGATTGAAACTTTCCTTGACAAAAGTCAAACCATCTTCAGCAAGTCATCATTCCTTAGTATTGGCAGAGAATTTTAGAAAATAAAACAATACCCACCGTTTAGGAGATTACTGAGCTGGTCTCGGTCATGATTAGTATTTCTGATCTAGGACATTGGTGGATACAAAAGCCTGATTTTATCAGTACATGTGATTAAATGGCAGTTGTTTAAGCTTATTTTCAGCCTTCCTTTCGCTTAGCTTTTGACTAGACACGATGACTTATGGATCCTTCAGCCTTTATTTTAAGTACTTTTCTGAAAAGTTACTTGTAAAATGAAAATTTGAAAATCAGTTCCATTTTAAATTTACCATGCCCTCCTGTCCAGCCACCTCGTGAGAGGGCACGTGTGAGTCCACATGCTGACTCTCGATGTGCGTCTGCCTCCACACAAATCAAGACTTCTGGCCACGGAAACAGCCAGAGACAATGAGGAAGTCAGATGTTCCGAGGAACCCTGGGTTATGTAAAGAAAGTAGTAATTTCTAGTCTAGACAAGGAAAGCCCTTTTATTTAGTGGATTTGTATCTAACAATGTAACAATATTGGATCCTGCCTAGGGCAACTGGTTTGTGCTCTCTGCCTTAGTCCCAGCAGCTGCCAGCTCCACAGGAAGCACTGACAAGTATTAATTGGCTTTCCTGAGCCTTGAGGCTCAGTTGTGCCTCCCAGTTCCAACATCCCACAGGACCTGCTCTCGCATAATTTACTGTCTAGAAGGACTTTCTGTTTTCAAGAGTACTATCTGATAGCCCCCATGTAATCATGTAACTTCGAACCTTGGGAATCTTTCAGGGTATTTAGCTCAGTTTGAGAAAATGGAACATGACCACATTCAAAGTATTTCGATTATTTGTTGCTTTTACAAGGGTTCTGACATGGTCCCGTTTAAAATACGTGATTTACACAAATGATCCTCTTCCTCTAGTTTGTAGTATTTGTAGAGTATGATGAAGGGGGTCCTTCCAATTTCATGCTGGGTTCTCTGAGCAACACGAAGCTAGTAAGATGACAATTTCAAGGGTAGGAGTTCTTCCCAACTGGTGGTTCTATTTATAGTCTCTCAAATAATGTAGATGTAATCTAGAGTTCATTCCCTCAGTTATTACTAGACATCTGAGAAGCCTCTATTCTCTGTGGCATCACCTCAGAGAAAATTTTATAGATTCTATTGTACAGGTAAGGAAGATATGAGGGAAGTTGTGTCCGACCATGGTGGCAGCCAATCAGTATAAAAATCATAGACAGTTAGAAGGGACTTCTGCTGTTATCCCACCCAGCTTCCCACCAAATGCTGGTTCCTGCCTAGACAGAGGCTGGGCCGGCCTCTATCTGCATGCCCACTGAGATCAGAACATTCTTGTTCCTGAGATGCAGTTCCATCCCATTGTTGGATCACTTGAATTCCAGAGCATTTTTTCATGTAACAGTTTGAAACCATCCTCTTTGTAACTTGCATCAATCAGTCTTCTCAGTAGCTGCATAGAAAAAGTCTACTCATTGACTGACTGATGGTCCATTCATTTATTCATTTTGTATTGGTTATCTCCTATGTACAACACAGCATGCAAGACTTGAGACTCACACTCTGGGAACTGACAGGTTAGCAGAAGACAACATGGACAGATAGAAGGAGACACGCATGGACATACATACGACATAAGCAGTATAATTAAGTGCTCCAGGAAATGGGGGAGAACAATAGAAAGGGGTCAGGTCTTGACAGGTGTGGTCAGCAGATTCATCTAGGAGGAGCTAGCATTTAAAGCTGTTTATCTTTACTGGCTTGAGGTTAAAAGGCAGAGATTTGGATGTGGTGATTTTAAGAATTAAGTGTTGGAGAAGTGATGTGTGGTTTATATTAACCAGAGCTCAGAGTTTAAATTGAAGAGTGAAGGACAGGTAGTAGAATGAGTGTGAGACTGTGAAGGGCTTTGTATACCTGGAGTGGAGGGTCAGTGAGATGAGTAGTGGAGACAGGGCTGTGAAGCCAGGTGGCATTCACATCATCTCAAATGCCAGGCTGCAGAGTTTAAAAATTATCCAGTGAGGCGAGGCAGAGCCCTGGGGCCAGTTACTGAACAGGTGACAGTCGTGTTTAGTGCGATAACTGATGGCAGGGGGCAGTGGGCTGGAGAGCTATGTAACATGCCAGGTATAGGGGATAAGGGCCAGAAGCCCTTTGGTGGCCCCTGCAATAGAAGTGTCACAGTGAGAGTTGAATACAATGACTGTGATACAGCCCGGGAAACCACCTACTGTGTGTTCTCCAGGGGAGCATCCACTCCCCTACTCTCACACCTCTAGACCATCTATATCCAGGGGTGAACCCGTCCTTACTTTCTGGTGAACAGTTACTTATTAACATACGGAAGTGATTCCAGGTAATCGTGGTAGAGAATCCCAGGATCCAAATGTCTGTAGTGAAATATCTTAGCATTGATTTCTCTGCCTCCAGTGATGTGTACATACAGGCTAAGCCCATATGATGAAAGCAGCTTTAAATATCCTTTAGGATAAAGATGTGTGCACAAACATGGATTTAAATTTAATATTTTTTATTTGGTGTTCTATGTATGGTAGGCAAAAAGACCCATCATTGCTACTATTCCTTTTGTTATTGAATTTGTTTTTGTTTTTGTCTAACCTGGAAAGCGGGCTGCCATATACAAGGGAAGGATAATCAGAAGACTAGGTGAAATGTACGGGTTTGAACTACTGCTCACAAACTTAGTCTACTTGCTGAATAAAGTGAATGTCATTAGCAGTTTAGGAGAATCGTCCTTCCTGCCTTCTCATACAGTATTGTTATTTATGCTTTATTCTAAACTTCAAAATTGCCTTCTTTTGTTTTGCAAATATTGAGCACCTACTATATGCCAGTCTCTGTTCTCGGTTTTGGGCTACAATAGTGAAAAAAAATAGTCAAAGATTCCTGCCCTCATGGAGCATACCTAGTGAGGGGGGACAATCAATAAATAAGTAATAAATAAATAAGTTAATTACATGGTATATTAGAAGGAGACAAGTGCTATGGGAGAAAGAACAAGTAGAGAAAAGTAGGAGGGAACAGGGTTGCCATGGAGTGTGGGGCAGGTTGCAGTTTGAGATAGAGTGGTCAGGGTCGCCTTCCTTAAGAAGGTGACCTTTGAGCAAAGACTTGGTAGTAAGGGAGTTAGGTATGCAGGTACCTGGATGAAGAAAATTCTGAGGAGCAAAAACAGCTCCTGCAATGGTGCTGAGGCAGTAGAGTGCTAGAAACAGAGAGGCTCTGTGCTTTTCCATTCCTCTTGGCCTGACAGTGGCTCATGCAGCCAACGAGAAAGCTAGAAAAAGACAATGGCTAAGTTTATTTGTAATAAAACTGATTCAAAATTATTTTTTAAAAAAACTTCACAAACTGATCTAAGGAGGCACAGAGGGCATTAGGGGAGGTTTTCTGACTTCTGGACTGCTTGGGTTTGAATCCTGGCTCTGCCACTTTCTGCCTCTGTGATCTTTGGTGTATCATTTAGCCCCTCTGGTCTCAGTTTCTTCATCTGTAAAATGAGGCTAATGACAGTACCTGTCTTCTAGGATTGTTTTGATGATTAAATAAGTCAATGTTGATTAAAAGCGTGTAACTAGGTCTGACACATAGCAGGCACTCAAATATTAGTTACTAATATTATATTACTATTACTACTTCTATTACTTTTATGAGTTGGTGCCCTAATCTGGCATATTCTTTGAGTGTATCTTAAGGGCTGAGTGTGTGTTTGTGTGTGTGTAATCTCTTGAGAGTGTGGAGCTTGATTTAGAAAATAGTTGTAAGAGTTAGGTAAAATCCCACTGCTTAGCACATGATAAGTCCTCAATAAATGTTCCCTTCTGACATTATTTTATAGCATAGAAAAATAATAGAGAATTTCCCTCTTCTGCTTACTATTAATGATTTTTTGGCTGGTTTGTTAATAAAACGAAGTCCAGATGAAAACATTTTATAGACTCAAACTTGGAAGCTTATTTTGCCCTTAGCACCACCAGTGAAACCAAGAAATTCCCAGTGGGTCATTTTGAATATCACTGGGAGGCAAAGGATGGGCTGAGGTGGGTAAGTGAGGGGAAAACTGAAGAAATAGGGAAGTACTCCTTTCAGGTGATACCACTCTGGGATGATGCTGCCTGAAAACTGGAAGTTTCTTTCTTTGAGGACCTTTGAAAAGAGCAGAGATAGCATCAATCCATGGGCAGCAGGAGTCCCTGAATGAAAGAGCTGGACCAGAGGGTCTCTTGGGGCCTCTTCCAGCTCACTGGGTCTCCAAGAACAGCCCTTCTGCCCAATCGACCATTCTGTTGTGTTCACAAATCGGAATTAGCCTATCTTTCCATCTCTGTTTAAAGGGTCATTAATACTTTAGATACAAAGAGGGCTTCTGTTGAATAATACCAAGTAAGAGCAAGTCACTGCATATTGAGGTAGCAGATGTTGAGAATCAGCTTCCTCGTCCTCTGAGGTCTGTCCCCAACTTCTTTGGGTGTGGCAGCTTATGTGAACCTCCATGGTCTGTTGCCAGGAAGATACCTGGGGGCTATCAGGGAGGCCAGGAAGAGCAGCATGAGTGTGCCCCGAGGGAACTCTGAGGCCTCAAGGAGAAAGGATGCTTCGTCCGCACAGGCCAGGGTGGGTGGTGGGTGAGGCAGGAGAGAGAACGGAAGCCAGGCGCCCACTCACTGCTGCTGCTTCGATTCACAGGTGCGGCAGACGTCTCCAGGGCCATGGATCATACCTACTCAACAGCAGCGAAAGAGGGGGAAGGAGCCTGCTACACATCTCTGATTTCTTCTGTGTGTTACCCACCTCGGGAGGATTCTACATATTTCACTGGAATTCTTCAGAAGGAAAATGGCCACTCCACCGTTTCAGAGAGCGCTGAGGAGTTGCGTACCTCCTTACCAGGCGTGCCTGGGATGGAGCCTCGTGGCTTATTTAGTTCTGATTCTGGAATAGAAATGACTCCTGCAGAGTCTACCGAAGTGAACAAGATCTTAGCAGACCCCCTGGACCAGACGAAAGCAGAAGCCTACAAATACATTGACATAAGTAGGCCAGAGGAGGTGAAATATCAGGAGCAGTGTCATCCCAAGTTGGAAGACAAAGATTTGGACTTTAAGAATAAGGACACTGAAATCCCAACAAAATCTGAAGAGGCCCGTGAAGCAGAGAAACCAGCTCCTGTGGAGGGGAAAATCCTCAAGGACCATTTATTTGAAGAATCAGCATTTGCACCATATATAGATGATATCTCTGAAGAACAGCACAGAGCTCCTCTGATTACTGCCCCTGTCAAAATCACGCTGACTGAGATCGAGCCTTCTGGTGAAACTGCCACCCCAGAGAAGACCCCTGAGAAGCAAGATATCTGCCTGAAACCAAGTCCTGACACAGTCCCCACTGTCACCGTCTCAGAGCCTGAAGATGACAGCCCAGGATCCGTCACTCCTCCGTCTTCTGGAACAGGTAAGGGACTGGGGTTCCTTGCCTTGGGAAAACCCAGCATATGGAATCTGAATCATTAAGGAATGAAAATTTGGATTCAAAATACTTAAATCTCAATTGAACTGATTTAATTGACATATAACTTTCTCAGTCTTATGCCCATTGTACAAAGTTTGCAATCTGGAATTTTTTTAAGAAGTCCTATCAGATTTGCTTTGTAGAATGTTTCTTTCTTCATTTGAGTAGAGAGGTTAGGATGACACACTGGAGACATTAAAATCCTCCTGTGGCTCTACTATTCAGAACAAAGAGGGATGTGCCACTAGCTTCCAGGTTAGCTTTCCTCCCTGACCTCCAGGCATCATGGAGAGAGCACCTTGGCTGTTCTCCCAGACCAGCCGAGCCACCTTGGATGGGGCATTTAACATCCTGACCCCAGCTGCAAGTCTGTACAATGAAGGGAGTGGGGGCAGCGTGGACTTCAGGGCCTTGAAGGGGTGGGGTGGGCAGTGAGAGGAAACCTAAACCAAGGGTACTCCTCCCCTCTCCGTTCAATCTCAACACTGTCATTTTCATCTTTTTAGTTTATTGAAGTTCTGCCTACAATTTTATTTTTCAAACTAAGGAATCTATTTAGTTAGAACAAAAGAACTTCAGAATTCACTAGGCTATGATTTTTTTCAACTTGAACCTTCCACCCTGACTCGAGGCAGGGTGTTGTTAAACCACATCAATACATCCTCTCAAGCGCAACCTAGTGAAAGTTCAGAGTGGTAGCAGGGATTCCTCACCCTTATCTGTGCCACCTCATCCCTGGTGGTGGAAGTGAAGCATTTGTATCTCCACTGCTTCGACTGCTCATGAGGCATCAGGAAGAAGAGGACAATGAGAGGTCCTGCCTCCACTGGCTGGTGCTCTGACCTTACCCAAAAGTGATTTATAAACCTTTCTGATTTACAAAAAGTGATTTTCAGCACTTCAGGAAAAAGAGCTTCCACTGTACTCTTAAAACAGTTCCAAAGCCTTATGATTAGGACTGAATGCTCTATATTCTGATGATACAGTAAGTCCAAGTGTTAGAACAGAGAGAATTTAATGGAAGTCCCTCCTATCCTGTTTCCCTAAAGACTTTAGCATCAATTCCTCCCCTTCCCCAATCTTACCCCAGACTCATTCAACTATAAATTCCAATGGTCTTAAAGATTCACTGTACCAGGTCCTGATTTTCAAATTCGTTCATGCACTCAACACACACTTTCTATGCACTTTCTTCTGGTCAGGCACTCTACTAGGCACTGGCGGCGCTAGAGTTGAAAAGCAAGCAAAACCAGTCCCTGTCTTCCAGTGGGACAGGTGACATGGAAATAGTCACACTCCAGTGTGACTTACCCCAGCTGACAACATGAGGTAGGGTCATGGTTAAGTCTCAAAGCATCCTTGTGGTCTTTCTGGCAGTGCATATAAAACCCTTCTATTATTTCATGACATAAAGATATTGATGCTCTTAAGATGTAAGGTATGTTCAGCTGTGTTTACAGAGTTCCAGGGTTGTCTGCTGGTCAGTTCAGAAGAACTTTAGCCAGTCTTCAGAAGAGTGAAATGCCCCAGCACATTTAGGTCCATTTACATGGCACATGCCTCATGTGAAAATTACAGTTTACAAAGCTGATGATAAAGGCTTGATATGAAGTTCATTAATTATGAGGAAATTTTCTGTATTTTTCTTCAGTAGGGATGGCTCATTTGGGTTCTGCTCGGATTTGGTTCTCATGATCTTGGAATTTTATGATCTCTGGGAGCCCACCTGACAGCATGGGGTTAAGGCAATGCTTTTCTCTGAACTTGCTCCATTCTAAGCATTTATTCAAGAAGGGAGAAAGCCTCCTGTCCCATTATACAGTTATCTCCCATGTTCAGCTCCTCTCTCCACACACACACCACACACACTCTGGAGTCATATGATGACACTAAAGGATAAAATTAACAGGAGAATAGGGTGAATCAGCTTATCATTGAGGCTTTTCTCCTTGTTCTTTTCATCCCAAGAGGTTACCCTCACCCCCTCCCCATCTTGTGAGCCATTGGCATCATGTGTCACTCTACCCATAAACACTGGAGGATCTGGGCTTTATTACATCTGTTGGGTCTATGCCAACAGATAAGACAAACATCAAGAATTACGTACAATCCTACATAGAAACGGAGGAAAAGGAAAGTATCCTAAATGAAAGGAATTCAGTTCATCATTGTTTAATAAACAAGGAAAATATCAAATAACTCTGGGGAATAATTCAAATTATGTGAATTATGAATCAGGAGAAATTCTAATTTAGAATAGTTTTAGCCACAGACCCTAAAGCTTAAGCATGGAGTCTGATATTACTTCCTTCAATTCCAGTAGATTCTTCCATTTTGTGCTTTTCTTCAACATAATATTTTCATCATGTTAAATAATATACCCTGAGGTTCAGAGGCACAAAACTTTTTACAGCTTAAATATTGGAAGTTTTTTCTTAGCAAAGATCAGTCATGAATACAAATGAAGTGTTTTAGGGAAACATAGTAATTGCCCTGATGGACCAGACCATTGACCCATCAACAGCATGTTGTTTCCGACACAAATACCTAGAAGTGTATTATGGTAGCCATGGATGTTCTTTGAGATGTTATCCTCAGAAAGGACAACAATCAAGAGGCCATCATAAAACCATCCCAGCTTCCCTTAAAAAGAAATAAGCAATAAAAAGTAAACCAATTTAAACTCTTCAAAAATTACTGTTGCTGTTCCCTTGTATTGATGAGGTCTATAAGTCTCTTACCCATTTTGAAAATTTATTCTTTTATTCAAAAATACTTACTGACTGACTTCTATGTTAGATTTGTGCTGGGCACCAGAGACATTGCAGTAAACAAGATGTATAAAGTCCCTGCCCTCACGGAGCTTACCTGCTAGTGAGAGAAGACAAAAAAAGTAAATACATAAATAAATAGTGTAATTTCATGTGATGTGAATACTATAAGGAGTGATAGAATGTTGGGTGTGAGATGGTCAAGGATGGCCCTCCAAGGTGACATGTAATCAGAGATCTGAATGAGAAGAAGTCCACAATTCAAAGAGGGGTTACGAGGGGCCCCAGGTACAGAAGATAGCTAATGCTCAGGCCCCAAGACTGTCTTATGTGGGAACTGAAAGATAATGCAAAGAAGCAAGGGAGAAATATGGTATAGAACAGAGACGGAGAGGTAGACAGGGACCAGATCATTCAGGGCTTCACATGCGAGGATAAAGAATTTGAATTTTGTTCCAAATGCAATGGGAAACCATTGGAGGGTTTTAATCTGAGATATGATGGCATTCATTCACTCATCTTTCACTTAACAAATATGTGTTGTATGTGTTGACCATTTTTACTCAGTGCTAGGCATTAGTCCATTACCACTGGGGATACAGTAGTGAAACACAAGATTCCTGCATGCATGGAGTTTGCATTCTAGTTGAGAAGACTTACACACAAATAAATAAACATATAATATAATATCAGTTAGGTATAATAGTTATGAAGAAAAATAAAGCAAGAGAGAGGGTAAGAAAGTGATGGAGGTGGTAGGTGAGAAAAGGCTTTTCCCTGTCCAGGGCTTTTAGCAGAGACCTGAATGGGGTGAGAGAGCAAGCCGTGTGGAGAGGTGCCAGGTTGAGGAAACAGCCAGTGCAGAGGCCTAGAGCTGGAAATGTCCTGTGTGTTCAAGGAGTAGCTGGAAGGTCAGTGTGGCTGGAGTGGGGAGAAGGAAGGGAAGAGTGGCAGAATCAGATTTGTGTTTTCAAATGATCCCTCTGGATGATGAGTGGAAAATGAGCCAGGAGCAAGGGGGAGACCTGAATGGCAGCATCATTCACGGTTGGATTCTGGCCTCTGCAACTTGGTAGACTGGCGCAAGTTCACCTTTCCTTCTATCCTTCTGAATTATATCATAATTATCAGCAGCAGCAAACACATCTATCTTCGTAGGCAGGGTGGTTCTAACCTTCTCAGTTTCTATATTATATTTAATTATTTTCATTGACGTTTTGCTTTCTAGTTTCTAGTTCTGCTGTGTTAGTATCTTAGCTAGAGTCCTATAAGTTTTTAACAAGGGTAGAAAAACTTCTGTTTTGTTGTAAAATTTCCTCTGATTCTGCATAGGACTTTGTTAAACTTTTAGTTCCCATTAAGAATGGAAGGCAATGTCTACAACATCTACTGGGTCCCTTTTGACTCATAAAAAGGATGAATTTTTTTTAAGGTAGTACGTTCACTTGCCCAAGTCATGAGGCCCTTTTCGCCCATACCCCATAGCTGTCTGATACCATCCTTACTCTTGAGTAAAGAAAGCGAGATCCTTGAGCCTTCCTTTTTGAATGCTCTAACATAGTGATTTTCAACTAGAGGTAGGATTGTCAGAGGTATGGAATTCCTGTTCGTTTTATTCACCCAGGCTAACCATTTCTGAGTGATCTTTGATGCCCCATTTTGTTTCACTCACCACGTGAAGCAGACCCCAAGTCTATGATTTCCCTCTATCCACTGTCTCTTGAATTGTCTTCTCTTTTCTGTCTCTGTGGCCACCACAACTCATTAGGTTGTCATAATTCCTCCCCTCAGTGACTGCAGTATCCTCTTAATGGGTCATCCGCTTTCTATTCTTTCTTTCCTAAGTTCATCCCAACCCTTCTAGGATCCACCAATGCCTATCAGATAAATTATCGACTTTTAAACTAGCTTCCAGGGCTTTCCAGTATCAGGGGCTGGCTTAACGTTCCAGTAATACCACTCTGTATCATTCCCTGCAATACTCCAGTTAAACTTTTGAACTCACCATTCTTTGAACACACCCCTTCCTTCTCCAGTTCCATATCTTTGCTCCTGGAGTTCACTCTTCTTGGACCATGTCTTCCTTTAAAGGCTCTATTTGCATTCTAAGATTAATTCAAAAACAACTTCCTCAATACTGACTCCTCCAAGATCCTCTAGAACTTTGTACTTCACATTTGCAGTAGCCCATTCTGTCTTGTTTTCTTGGTGAAACAGGGAAAGTTGTGAGTCATCAGCATAGTGATGGTAATTGAGACCTAGTGATGGTAGAAGTGGATGAAACCACCTTGAATGTGGAGTAAGAAGAGAGCCTTAGGGCAGAGCACTGGGGAAGGCCACATTTAGTAACTGGGAAGAGAATGATGAGGAATTCACAAAGGTGACTGAAATTGGGAGAGCAAGAGGAATATCTGAAGAGGTAGTGTTGTAGAAGCCAAAGGAGGAATAGACAACACACCAAATGCTGTTAAGAAGTCATATAAGATGAGAACTCAAAAGTGATTTAGAAGTTGTTAGTGAATTTAAGCAAGCAGTTAGGATAGAATTCAGCTTGAAATGGTATATTCGCTCAGATTCAGATAAATCCCTAAATCTCAGTGGCTTAATGTAATTAAAGTGACTTCTCATTCATACTACAGTCTAATGCAGGCCTGGTAGTTCTCCTATAAGTGCTGATCAGGGGAAAATCCTCTTTCCATCTCCTTTTTTTAAAAACTGGGAACTATATTCAATACCTTACAGTAACCTATAATGAAAAAGAATATGAAAAGGAATATATGTATGTATATGTATGACTGAAACATTATACCAGAAATGGACACAACATTGTAAACTAACTATACTTCAATAATAAAAAATAAATAAAAATTTTAAAAACCTGCCCTATTGAGATTATACTCTACATACCATACAGTTCACCCATTTAAAGTATATATATTTAATGGCTTTCAGTATAGTCACAGAATTGTGTATCTATCGATATAATAAATTTTAGAGCATTTTAATTACCCCCAGAAAAGCCCTGCACCTCTTTGCCATCATTCCCAAATCTCCCCATTCCCCAAACATTACCCCCAGGCAACCATTCTATCTCTGTAGGTTTCCCTATTCTAGACATTTCATATAAATGGATTCATACAATATGTGGTCTTTTGTGCTGGCTTATTTCATTTAGCATACTGTTCTCATGGTTTAGCCATGTTGTGCCATGTATCAGTATTTCATTCTTTTTTACGGCCAAATAATATTCCATTGTATGGATATATGACATTTTATTTATCTATTCACCAATTAATGAACATTGGGTTATTTCATTTCTTTGGCTGTTACAGATAGTGCTGTTATTAATATTAACATTGTGTGTAAGTTTTTGTATGGATGTAGGTTTTCAGTTCTCTACTTGTGAGTAGAATTCCTGGGTTATGTGGTAACTCTATGTTTAAATAGTTGAGGAATGGTATAGTTCAAAGCAACTATACCGTTTTACATTCCCATCAGCAGTGGATGAGGGGTCAAGATTCTCCACTTCTTTCCAACACTTGTTACTATCTGACTTTTTTATTTTAGCAATCCTAGTGGGTGCGAAGTGGTAACTCATGGTTTTGATTTGCAGTTCTCTGGTGAATATAATGTTGAGCATATTTTTGTATGCTTTTTGGTCATATGTAAATCTTCTTTGGAGAAATATCAATTCAAATCCTTTGCCTATTTTTTAACTAGGTTATTTGTCTTTTTATAATTGAGTTGTAATCATTTTTAATATATTCTAGATATACAAGTCCCTTATATATGATCTGTAAAATTTTCTCCAATTCTGTCAATTGTGCTTCCACTTTCTTGATGGTGTCCTCTAAAGCACAGAAGTGTTTAACTTTGATAAAGTCCAATTTATATATATTTTATTTTTTTACTTATACATTTCATGTCATATATAAGAAGCCATTGTCTATTTTAAGGACACAAATACTCACTTCTGTATTTTCTTCTAAAGTTTCTAGTTTTAGCTCTTATATTTAGGTTGGATCCATGTGGAGTTAATTTTTGTATATGACAGGAGGTGAGGATCCAGCTTCATTCTTCTGCATGTGGTTATCCAGCTTACTTTTCCTCTTCTCATTCTCTAGAATATAATTTGCCCTATCTCAGACCATACCTGCTTTGTGAACAGATGTAGCAAGATATAGTAAAAAACACATGGAACATAAGGACTTGAGTTCAAATTTAAGCCAAGTCATTTCTGTGGCTATATCATTCAGGGTCCTGTCAGGAAACAAAGTGACACACTCAAAAGTTGTAACTAAAGAGAGTTTAAAGAAGAGGCTATTTACAGATGTGTAAAGACGGTTAAGAGAACCAACAAAAAGATGCTTTACAATGCAGTCAAGGAGTGGCAACATGAAGGAACTAAGGTCCAGTGGCCTGGACCCAAAGGAGGATGGGGAGGGAACAGTGTTTCCAAAGCCTGCCAAGATCTGGAGCTTCAGAAGCAGCAAGAGATATAAATACTCACAACATTTCCCTCCTCCCTCCCCTTCAGTGATTCCTATTGGCTGAAAATAACCAGAAACCAGAGGGGAAGGAATTCCAGGTAATGCCTTCTATGTAGGCCAGCCTCTCAGAGCAGAGAACAGGGCAGAAAAAGACAGGAATAAATGCAAGGGGGCAAATGTAGAAAAACCAGTAGAGTGCCTTTGGACAAGTCACTTCACCTATTGCCACTAGACTCTATGCCCCATATATGAAGTGCCTATAACCCAGCAGATGCTCAGCAAGTGGAGCATTGATGACACTGCTACTGATAGTGTTCAGGAGGTACAGACTGTTCTTCCCTTCACCCTCGGCTCTACTCCTTATCTTCTTCCTCTTCCCTCTGGCCTAGCATTGAGAAGTAATGTCGCTTTTACATTTTTAAGCTGTTTGAAATCATATCAAAGAACTATGCAACTTAAGGAACTAACTGCTGTAAAAAACTTGAGATCATGCAATAAATCTTTTTATACATAAATTGTATGAGAGATAATAAGGTGGTTGTTGTTTTAAGTTACTAAAGAAACAACAAAAATCATACCACTTCTCTGCTCAAAACCCTTCAATGTCTTCTCATTTTACTCAAGTCCTATGAGATCCTACATGATACCCTTGCCTTCCATGCATGTATTTAACCTCTTTTCCTAGTATTCTTCCCCTTATGCACGTTGCACCAGACATGGTAGCCTCCTGTGATACCTAGAAATCATTGCAACTCCCACTTCCTGGCCTTTGCACTATCTATCTGTTCCCTCTGATTGGCATATTTTTCCTCTGGATATCTTCATGAATCACTTGCTCGCCTTCTCAAGTGTTGAATATGGGTTACCTTCTCAATAAGGCCTATCTTGACTCCACTATTTAAAATTGCAATTTCATTGCCCCTCCCCCGTCACAGCCTTCCTGATCCCTTCACACTATTCAATTTTTTCCATCGCAATTAACATCTTCTAATATACTATATACTTCATTGCATATATTATTTATGTATTCTGTTCTCCCATTAGAATATAAGCAGCAATTTTGTTAACCTGTTTCATTCACTAATATATCCCAAGTGCCTATAACAGAGCCTAACACATAGTAGGTTCTCAATAAATAATGGATGAATGAATGATACATGGATAAAGGATAAAATCAATTCTGCTTTACAGAGGATTAGACAGTGGATAAAGGATAAAATCAATTCTGCTTTCTAGCGAATTAAACAAATCTAAAATGTTTCATCCATTGGGGTTCTCCCACAACCCTAAAGTGACAAATTACCTAGTGACAAATTACCTAGCCAGAGACAGTCTACTCCTTACTCTCCCTAAATCCCTCCCACTGAGCTCAAAGCTTTGGAGAAATGGCAAGTGGCTTTTGCTTACAAAAGGGCCAGAGACCACTGTCTAGCATATTCTGAAATAGGGCCATGCTCTATGGGCAAGGGGAGAACCAAGCTCCTGAAATCTGTTGTCATGGCCATTCCTGGTAGTTTCATCTAAGTGAGAAATAACAGCAAGATTGCTGGTGAGGTTTTGAGGCCATCTGGACAAACATCAGGCAGAAGGCAGGGACTCACCCAGGGGACTAAGGGTGACTCTCAGGTTTGTTCTTCTCAAGAGGAGGTGAAGAGAGGAAAAAGAATAACAGTGGGCTCCACTATTAGAAGCCCTGTGGGATTGTTCAGTGTAATAATCTTCACCGCCTGCTTGACGAACGAACTTGGCGAAAACTCTTACATTGCTCCACTTTGTTATACTTTTCACTAAAAAAGGGTTAAAGTATTGATTCTTATGGGAAATGTAAAGCCAGAAGTCAAGTATATGAGGATCCAAATTAGCCTTCTTTGTCTTATTGAAGGAGGGGGCATGAACAGAATTGGATAAGGAATAATGGATGATTTCAAATTTGTTGACATTGTGGGCCAAATTAGAGAGTTATATACATCAGATTATCTGATGAAATCTGTGAAATTAGGAAACTTCCCTGAGAGAATGGATTAGAAATTAAAACCATGACTTCTAAAAGCTTTGCCACATTGAAACAGAAAAATCAAAGAGGTGCTATTGCTAAGAAATTGCTGGATCATTTTTAAAAATATCTAGATTAAGATAGATAGGTGTATCAAACACTGATTAATTGTTTAACAATAAGCAGTAATTAGCCTTTTAGTTCAGGTGGCCTGTCTTTCCAGCATAGCCCTGGAAACAGACCATTCTTGTGCTAATGAGGTATGTGTTTTTTAAGCAACTAAAAACAGCTCCCCTAATGGAATTTTGGGTTTTTTCTTCTCTTTTTGTCCATCTGTCTGTCCTTGTGTGTGCCGCTCTGGCTCTTCTTGGCTCTGTGGGACGACAGAACCATCTGCCGCAGAATCCCAGGGGAAATGCAGCATCTCCGAGGATGAGCTGATCACTGCCATTAAGGAAGCAAAGGGGTTATCCTATGAAACAAAAGAGAGCCCGCGGCCATCCGGCCATGTGGCCGAAAGGTCTGAGGGCAAGGCCAGGTCCGGGCTGCCCACCATCCCCAGCCCCCTGGACCACGAGGCCAGCAGCGCGGAGTCCGGGGACTCGGAGATAGAGCTGGTGTCCGAGGACCCCATGGCCGCTGAGGATGCGCTGCCCTCGGGCTACGTGACCTTTGGTCACGTGGGCGGCCCGCCGCCGTCGCCGGCCTCGCCATCCATCCAGTACAGCATCCTGAGGGAGGAGCGCGAGGCCGAGCTGGACAGCGAGCTCATCATCGAGTCGTGCGATGCCTCCTCCGCCTCGGAGGAGAGCCCCAAGCGGGAGCAGGACTCGCCGCCGATGAAGCCGGGCGCCCTGGACGCCATCCGGGAGGAGCCGGGCGCCAGGGCCGAGGAGTGCGCCCCCAGCCGGCGGGGCCTGGCCGAGCCGGGGCCCTTCCTCAAGTTCCCCTCGGCCGCCCCCAAAACCGGCCCGGAGCTGCCCTCTGGAGACGGAGCCCCCATACCCGAGGGGCCCGCGGCGCCGCGGAAATCTGTGGAAGCTACGAGTTCTGACCAAAGCCCCGCAGCCACAAAGGGCCCTGGGCCTCGAGGTCCTGGCGTCGCGCCCCCTCTGCTGTTTCTCAATAAGCAAAAAGGTAAAGTGACGTCTTTCCTGATTAAAGCAGGTTGGCTGCTTCCTGTCCACCCTCTGGGTGCTCTGAGGTACTCAGCAGAGGGGTGGTTCTGGCTCAGCCCAGTGGTCATGTCCTAACTGGTCAAACAGTTAACCAGAGAACAATACGAGGTGGGTGGGGGAGGAGTGAGCGAATTCAGATTCGCAGCTAGGATTTAAGTGGCCAAACTACGTGCTCTCAGCTGCGCTAGCACCCCCCATAATGAGTGGCTCTCTGTATACTCCAAGATATCCTGAGTGATGTGAAAGTGTCCTTTCTTTCGTTCCAAGGCTGGGTTTCCTCGCTTGGGAAGGGATGTGGTTTTTGTTATTGTCCAGGCTTATTTCCAGTTTCCCACCCACTCAGTGATGGGGGGTGGCTGCAGTCCCCTCTAGGTGTTGGAACCCACCATTATCATATCCATTTTGCCAGCCAAATTTGTTTCTTAAATGGGCCAAGAGGATCTCAGCACCATCTTTTCTCATACCAAAAACAAACAAACAAACCAAAAAACAAACAAACAAACAAAACAAAACCCCCAAAAAACTCCACAAAAAAATAGGAACCAAAAAATGGGATTTGGACCTCAGTAAGGTTTTTGTGTCCCAGCTAGTCAGGAAAGACAGGGACCAAAGTAGGTGCCATAGTTTCTGTTGTCCCTAAGCAAGACCTAAGGTGACTAGTTAATTTTTAAAGACACTTACAACTTAGAATGATTTTAATTTGGCCATTATATTTCCCTATGAGAAATCTTGAGTTGAATGAAGTCTTCAAATGCAGGGAAAATGGAAGTAATTATTTTATCTTCCAGACATTGCATGGCATTCTGTCCCCCAAATCATCCCCCACACCTAGTTGCAGTTGTGTTACAGAATTCAAGAAAGGAATTAAAGAATCAAGTGAATAAATTAGGCCCTGAACAGTCTAGTTAATGGACTACATTAAAGATATACAGTCTCTCTCCAGATCCTGGGTAGAACACCCAGGTGGAACTTTAAGCCCTAAAAGCACAACTCTGTTCAAGGTTCCCTCCTATCCATCCCTTCTGCTTTTTGTTTCTTTAGAAGTATTTTGCCTTTTGGAGATAAGTGATCTTGAGGATACACCCTACTTTCTGTTTAAACACTAATTTCAGTGATGTTAATAGCAATTAAAGTGCTCCATATAGGAATAGAGGACAAAATCTTTCTCATTATAGATTGGAGACTAGCTTCTAAATTCTTTAAAATTAACATGTTGGAAGAAGGGAACCTTGAGGAATGTAATAAAATGATAACCCTGCTGCGTGGTTGCTGGTGGCCTAGACACGTGGCATCATGTGAGGACCAATGTAATTGACTCCTGATTTCCTGAGTAACTCGACCCTGAGAGTTTGAAGTGTGTTTAGTGTGTTCAATAGGGAGGATATTCAGTGATGAATGTAGCAGTGGGGATGTTTATTTGTTGGGCAAATATTAAAAATACTGGATTCTTTTGCTACCACTCTGTGGTGGGAAAGGGCCCTACAGCTTTCAAGGAGCCTTGGGAAACAGTATTAGCATGCAAACTTGCAGTTCCTTGTGGTCCTCAAGCAGGAGAGCTTGAGTCATGAGGAATATGGGTTCATATCACTGAACTATCACAGGTATGTGTTTTTATTTTATCCCCTAATCAGTATTCTCATGGTTAAATAGTCACTGTGTGCACAGTGAGGTTCAAGTGTATTTATCCTCAAAAACAAGTAAATCTAATAAAGAGAACTAATAAAGAGAATGGTATTGCACAGTCCCATTTCCCTTCTTAGTAAATTTGAGAGACAAGTCAATGGCTGGGACTGACCAAATGGCCAGACATGTAGTGAAGAGCTAAGGCAATGGAAAACTGCAGCTGTGAATACAAAGGCGTCAGAGCATTTTTCATGGCCATGCTTGTGTCATTTTAATCTCTGTGTAAGTTGCCCCACATGGCTTGGACCCTCTGCTGCCAAGTTTAGACGTTAGAGAGGAGAAAGTGGCAGTCTTTTCAAAGGATTAAGGCAGGCCTGGGTGAATAGCCTCTGCTCTCCTCTGCACTTGAGAGGTCCTTTGAAATCCAGTCTCCCACTGAAACTCAGTGCTCAGCTTCATTAGCGGTGAAGAGAGTCTAAAAGGCCATTCTGGGGCAGGCAAGCAGTGGAGGTTCTGGGAAGATGACTCAGTCCGCCAGCAGGTTATTTGAGCCCTGAGGTTCTTCTGGTCTCACCTGCTCCATATCAGCAGGTGGGCGGATCAGTGCTGGCCAGCTTCCCCTAGGCTGTTCTTAATCACTGTCAGTGGACAGCAGGATTATGCTCAAGTCAAGTGTGACTCCCCTCAGCAATGAGCTAAGGTCAGCTTCTGCGGTTTCCCGCTCTTGTCCACTGAAGCCTCTGGCAGTGTAAATACATTCAGGTTCATGCATTCACAAATGTGTTCATCCTCCTGGCTCTGGAGCCATCCTGCTGATGCTGGGCTAAGTTTTAGAAAGGTCCAGAAATATTTAGAATAAGGTTTGCCAGATATCTGACAGCATCATAGCACTGTCAAGGAGCACCAGGCTTTACTGGTGTGCATGCCCTAACAAAGTCTGTTTTGGCCACTTTATCACCTTTCAGAGACCTCTGCTACTGTAGCATTGGAGGTGAAACGTAGTTCATCATATTCCAGTTTCCCTTCTGTGTGCACCCCTGAGCTCTTGCTACCCTGTCATTCTGCTCCCCTCTACCTTCCAGGATGGCCTATTAGACTCTGACAGGGTAGTTAAGTTTTCACTGTGGCAAGATTAGCCCTGTTAGGAACGTCTGAGTGAAAGCCAATTAAACATCCTCCATGTGACTCATCAGGATGGTTGTGTGGTATTTCCAAACGTATTTGATTGCAGAATCTTTTATTAGGGTGTGTTGTAGTGTTCATCTTCTAGAGAGCATTTTTGGGGAAATACTGGTCTCTGGGCACTCATTTCCATTCCCTGCATTCTGATTACTTTTCCTTGCAACTCGAAAACATAGTGCTTGAATCAGCCATGTGGATGTCATGTGGGAGCCTGTTAGAAATGTCATGCTGCATCCCAGACCTACCTTCTGGATCAGAATCTGCATTTTACTGAGATTCCCTCACAATTCCTGTTCACGTTAAAGCTTGAGAAGCAGTTTTAAACCATGGACGTTAGCTTTCACATTCTGATGTGAAACAATTCTGATGATGGTTGCCAATGGCAACCTTCTTACTCCCCAAAGTGACCTGTGTTAAGTCTCATCTTTCTTATCCTCTTTGGTACTTTAATGTCATACTGCTGAATAGTCCTTAAAAAATTAGTGAGAAAATAAAATGTTCAAAATATTACATTTAAATTATAAGAAGTGGTCAAAATAAAAAGTTAAATTTCCCCTCTTCCAACCTGGCAGTCCTAAGTCTCAGAGATCACCACAAACTTCTGTTTGGCTTTGCTGTTGTTCTTGTTCCTTTCAGAAATTTTCTTTTTATGTTTGGGCATACACAATTTTTTACTGCACAAGTGATATCCCATTGAACAGACTTTTCTAACTTATTTCTTTTAGCAGTAAAACTGGGGACAAATACCCACTCACATGAGACTGTTCTCAAAGCTTTTTCCTCCCTTATCTCCCTGATGTTCCTCCTTCCTGGGTCTCCCCTCAGTCTCTGACCTCTTTGCCAGTCTCTTTTGCTACCTTCCTTCCAGTTCCTCTGTCTGGCCCCTGCGTTCTGTCCCTGTCTTCCTTCAGCCCTCGCTTCCTTGCTCTAACCCACACAGGTTTTTAGTCACTGCCTTATGTGTGGCACCTTCCAGATCTCTGGCTTTGGAAGAAGTCTTCTATTCTGAGCTCCAAGTCCCCCTACCTCCAATTCAATACATCAATGTTCTATGTCAAAAATCTGTTCTTTTCCTTCTTCTGTGTCCTTCCTGAGTGAATGAAGAGATATCATTCAAGCTTCACTTTGGTGTGAATATTCAAATCAGGTCTGGATCTGAGTAAAGGCTCTTTGGTCTGAGACAAAGTTAAAAGTACAACCCGATTGTAAACCTTTAGTGGAAGTCTCGTAGTGTTTGGGTATGAAATTATCATGCAAATAATCCAGGATGTCTTAATATTTGAAAACTCATTAAAAACAAAATACAGAATGTAAAAATTCTCTATGTGGGACTTTCAGCAAAGCATCCAGTGACCCAAGTTTGAGAAATGCTGGTTTAAGCCAGTAGTTCCCCAAACGTTGCCTGGGTACTGGGTACCTCACAGTCTCCTGAAGTGCTGACTAAAAAGTGCAGGTTCCTGCTCTGTCCCTGCCCCAGAACTGAAGAATCAGAATGCGGCAGGGCATAAACCTGCACTCTTAATAAGCATGCTAAAAACATTTTTGGTTGTAGGCAGATGAGCTAAGCAGCCCAGACATGTAGTAAAAAAACACCTTGGTGAGCATGCCCTGGGCATATGGTGTTTTATAATGAGAGAGACCGAGGGCACTCAGCTGTTTCCATCCTTTCCTTTGCCCTACGAGGCAGGCCTCTGCATCTTCTCTCTGTGGACACCAGCTGTAGCAGCCTGAGCTTGCAGGGCTCAACCCTCTGAGGCAGGGAAAAGCTTATCTCCTTAGGGAAGTGATTTGCAAAAAGGTTCGCATATGGAAGTCTTCTCAAATAGACCTAGCATTTATGATGTTTATTATTACTTTTCATTATTATACCAGATATTGCTTCTGTCCTAAAATATTTTGGAGAGAACCTAAATAAGTGTGACCCATTTATTTTCCTGTAGTTCTTTAAAAAAGTTATTGTATTCTAGTCCCATATTTATTTGCTTCCATGAGGCTGGATTCATGAATAAAGGCATTAAGATTCTTGGACAGTCTCTTTCTTTCATAGTGCAGATTTGAGAGTCAGCCTGAGGCCTTATGCCCTTCTGTTGTAGCTGCTTCCCCCAGGCCAGTTTTCAACAAGATGGACCAGTAATTGCTGGATAAAGTCTGACTTCTGTGAGGATGTATGCCATGTAAATAATTTAGATGGATTGAGCCTTCCGTATTAGACCATTCAGAGGAATTAAGCTATACCTTTGTTAGACTTTGCCTAGTGATTGAAGGTACTTTCCTGGTCTAGGCATCCCAGAATAAGGCTGCCAGTAGCCAGTAGACTGCTTTTGCTTCTGAAGCAGTCACAAGGTTAGCATTGTCCTAGGTTGTATATTGGTCTGTTTTTTGAATGGTGGCTTCAGGACACAGGGGACGTTTCCTTCTTAGCTTTGAAGAGAATTGCTCCACATCTTGGTGACCCCAGCACTTACTATTTCTAGGAACAAATATTTTTGACATTTCACCTACAGGATGTGTATTTAGATCCAAAATGGTTGTTGTAATATTTTGATGCCAGTTCTTTTGTACGCAATGAACCCCAACTCCCTAGTAAGTTTTGCCTCAGCACAGAGCAGGGCATAGATTAGCTCCTAAGATGGATTCAAATCAAACTTACCTGTAGAGATAGAGTTCACAAATGGCAGACATTTTGATGCCTCTAAGAAATAGTGATCCTGTTTAGATGGTGATCCTGATTCCTTATCCAGCCCCTTTATCCCGCATGTAAATCATACTTGCTTACTGATGCAGGCAGGGGCTTAGTGGATATAATTCATTATACTTCAATTTCTAAGCACCAAGACTGACTCCAGGGAATTCTCCATCCCTTTTAAATGCTAGCCTCACTTTCCTCAAAAGTCTGGGTGGGATACTCACAGTTAAGGTGTCTGTACTTTTGGAGTGTATCTTTGCAAACCCACGAAATACCCCTTTGATACAGACAACATAAATCTTACCCAAGGTTATGCCAGCTCCACCAAAGCAAGACCCTACCAATTCATTCATTCATCCTTTGATTCAACCAGTATGGCTTGCTGCCTGCCTGACATGAGCAATATTGTGACCAAGGCAGATGTAAGTCTGCCCCTTGCAGGACTTACATTTGGGTGGTGGATGAGGGCCTGACATTAAAAAGAATATCAACAGAGTTATATGTTCTCTTAAGAGAGTACCTGGTGATAGTGGCACTTAGATAAGAAGGTCAGAGAAGGGGGAAACTGAGGAATCAACTGTGCCAAGAGATGATTAAGGAAAGCTCTGGACAACAGAATATGCAAAAGCCACAGGCAGGAAAGTTCTGGGAGCAGTCTAGAAACTGGAAAAAAAAAAAGTCTACGTAGTTAGAATGAGGTAGGCAAAGGGAAAAAAATGGGGTTGGAAGTTTGGCAGTGCCCATTCATGCTCAGACCATGGTGCAGAGTTTGGTCTTTATTCTGATCATTAAAAGAAGTCATTACAATAGTTCAGGCATGAGATGACAGTGACTGGGAGAGAGTGGTAACAATGGAGATGGAGAGGAATTAATGGATTTGAAGTATATTTTGGAGATTGACTTAATTAGATTTCCTGATACATTGGATTGTTGGTGGGGGTGAATTTCTTCCCAATGTCTCTCAAATTATATTTTGGTTTTTGTTACCATAATGATTACAAATAGATACAAAAACATTTACAATGGGAAAAAAATACCCCAAACTTTGATGCTGCTTCACTAGTCATTGAACCCAATTTTGTATGTCTGCTACTGGAAAAACATCCATTTGGATTATGATGACACTGAAATATTCTCTCACAGATTGAGCTCTGTATCTGGTATATTTCCATGGCCACGCATATGGGAATATAATGGTGATCAGTGTGTTTAAGGTGACAGTGATGTTTGAGTTGCTGAGATTGGAACTGGAATGAGGGTCAAATATGGTACCTGTGGAGGTTAAATAAGACATGCAATGAGGTAGGCAGGAATGATAGACATCAAGCTGGTTCTTTAAAAAGAATTAGATATAAGTTTAGTGAGAGCCAGGAACTCAAAAACTTCAGAAAGTCTAAAGTACAGTCCCAAATATGAATCAAAATTATACTATAATAAGGCAAAAAAAAAAAAAAGACAATAGCTTGCCAAAGAGCAGAGGTTAAAGTCAGAGAAAAGGTAAGTTTTAAGGCAGACACTCAAACCCAGATCTGAAGTGGAGACAGGCATACCACTGGGTCTAGTTAGCTCAAGGTTACAGTTGACCATGGTCTTTATCTATGATTACTCAGTGCTTCCTGGGTCAACCCTATCTCTGTAATGGCCCTACTAGGTTTTAAATGACACAGGCCTGAGAAAGTGGTCTTCTTCTGCCAGATAAAACATTGATCCAGGACTCCTCTCTTCTTGTGGAAATTGAGGGCAGGTGGCTGGGAGAGTGGGTTGGGGGCTCAGTGGAATCATTTGTTTTTCACTAGACAGTATTTCTGAAAGTGTGGTTGGTGGGGCCATTTATATCATGAGACGTTTGTTAATGTACAGATTCTTAGGCTTTCCCCAGGATCTCCTAGGAAGGGGCTGAGGAATCTGGTTCATTAAGTGGTTCCCCAGTAAATCCTAGGCGTACCAGAATTCAAGAATTATTTTTCTAGGGATTGTGTTGAGGCTGATCTCTTAAGGCCCTCAGAGTTATCTTTCACAGGTTTTTCCTCTAGTGTCCCAACTTTTTCCGGGGCCTGAGCCAGAATCCTGTAAGTTGGGTTTTCTGATTAAGCTTAGATGTTAGTTAAAATGGTTTACATGTGGGGTTTAGGATGAAATTTATACTGTTACCTCTGAGACTTCTACCACCTCATCTAAGATGTGGAGGAGAGAGAATGTGAGCGTACACTGGCCTTGCCAGCTCACTCCAGAGGATGCTCCTGATATGTCCCCACCCAACAAAGCCTCCAGAACAAAGACCTTAGAAGGGCTGGTAGGGACACAGATAGTTAACCATTTATGTTCCCAGTATTTTGGAGCCTTCTGGATCAGAGGAGCCCTTCAGGTGGCCTCTGTCCATAGCTTAGAAAATTCATGAGAGGGAGAAGGCCTAAGGGTGGGGTTGAACTGTACACTATCAGTTACAAACGGGGAGTAGCAGGCTTAATCTTCTTACATAAGATCAAAATCTTCGCTACCACTAATAAATAACTCAATTCAAAGATGCATATTCTGGTAAATACTGTATTCTGGCTTACCTCTTCCCTTCTGGCTGTTACCTCATTTTCTTGTAACCCTTGGCTGACCATTGAAATATTGGGGGGATTTATCTACACAGAAAGCACTTATAAAAGCAGAATATGTGTTCCAAAACTTTTTTTTTTTTTTTTTACTTTCAAACTCACTTTTGCTTACCTCCTCCTAACATTTCTGGGAGATTTGATGCCATATCTTAAAACAGAGAGGAAATCGAGTAAGGCAGAGGAATGCCTTTCATATTGATTTTTCCCCACTCAGTGTTAATGTCTGTTGCCATCCAGTGGTTGTGATGAAAATATCCAGCCTCTACTTTTTAATCTTATCTCAAACCACCAGGATTTGAAATTTGTAGATCTTCTGAGTTAGGACATAAGAAGATATGTCTTTGAATGATTTTACAATGTCCACATGGCTAGACCATTTATATGGTGATTGATCATTTAAATTATCACCCATATTTTCCTTGGAACAAGCACAGGGACAGAGGTCCAAAAAATATTCCTAAATGGGTAACTTAGTTTTTACCAGAATTAATGCTAAGCTAGGCCATTTGCCCTGTGCCAAATAAAATACAGTATCATATAGGTTTTATGAACCAAAGTTTTGTACTAACTGGAGTTTTTGGATCAACATCCTCATTTTAAATTGAAGTCAGGGATTGAGGTATAGTCAGGTGTTCTAGGTGATACTGCAGGGGCAAAAGAACCAGGATTTGAGATAAGCTCTCCTGACTCTTACCCACTGCCCTTTTCCAACTAAATTGCTTTCCATGTAGTTGGCATTGTTTGTAAGCAAACCTAAATGCTTTTCTATGTCAAGTTGCTTTAGAATTTGGAGATTTAAAATTTAATATCTTAAGCATATATTGCTGTAAATAGCCTATACTTGTACACTAAGCACAGCTAGTTTAAGTGGTAGCATGGTCAGTCAGGTAGAAACTCAGTCCAATCACCAGGAAAAGATTTAACTTTTTTTAAACTTTAGGTTAGCCAACTGACGGTTGAACCATTTTACACAGAGTCATAGTTTTCTCAAATGTTAGGTATAAATCAAATCATAAATAACTTGGTTCTAGATCATTTTGATATAAGTAAAGTGGCCTCATGTCAATTTGTCCCTTTTATTTTCTTTCTCTTCCCTTTGTTGGGGTCCACATTTTTAAGCCCTTTCTTTTTCCTCTGAAAACAGAATCTTGAAATTTTGGATATTTTATATACTCCACAAATTTATGCTCTACTTCTGAAGCCAAAAATCTTGGCTTTGACTTTTATTTCTAAATCCCCTGGTTCCTGTGGAGGCCGCATCTTTCTTTCAGATCCTGTTAGTGTGACTAAAAACATCAGAGGCCATGTTGGTGGAGAAATCCCTACAGACTGATGACAAAGTCCTCTTTGAAGGAGACACCTTTCAGATTTCAGCCTGACTTTATCTAAGCCTGGACTGATTTGCCTCTAAGATGAGATATAAGATCATTCACTTGAACTGTAAGTTTTATCTCTCCCACTGTATATAATATTTGCTCTTGTGATTTATATAATGCCCATTTTGTAACAGGTAAAGATGGGTCACTTTCCACCAGATTGATACTTCCTCTTCCATAGTATAGAGTTGTTGCTGGGCAGTGACTCCTCAGTCATGGACTGCGCTTCCAGTCCTCCTTGCATGTAGATGAAGCTAAAAGCCTGATTGTTATCAGTTGAATGTAATGAAGTGTTGTGGATCACATCTGGGGCAAGGTGGTTAAAATGCAGCTGTGCCTTTTCCTCCTTCAAGGCTGTAAGTGATGACAAAAAGGGAGGAACCTGGGCCCCTGAATGACTGCTTGGAGGAAAGCTGCCTACAAATGAACACTCACATTGATCTATTAAGTTAGTCAAATTTGTTACCATAGCCAGCCTCATTCTGACTAATATGATAACCCATGATGTAATGGTGAGGTTGAAAAAGAAGATCTACAGTTAGAATGTATGTTGGAATATACATCCCATAGTTGCATAATTTTATGTCTTGCCTCTCCTTCTCTATACCTTTCTCCTTTGTACTCTCCTTTGCTGATGCTAATCGGCCCTATGGTTAGAAACACTAGTGGGGTAATCTTGTCTGGATTCCCCTTCTCCAAACTCTGTTATTTTTGACTGCATATCCCTCTCTTTACTGGGGCAAGGAATCATGGGCCAGCTGAGTCTGGATCCTAGCTCCACCACTTTTTACTAGCTGTGCAATTTTGGACAAGTTACCCTGTCTGCACTTCAACTGTTTTCCTCTGTTCAAAGGGGAGAGTAGTACCTACATCACAGAATTCTTGTGACAATTAATTCAGATAACTTAGGTTAAGTAATTAGCCTCTAATTTTATTACTATTTAAATATTTACATTAATAATAATTATACAGTGAGATGGAGTTTTGGAAGAATCTAGTCCAGCTACTCATTTAGTACAAAAATTATTTCATAATACTTCAATAAGTTTACAGGTTTTCTTCATATGTCACAGTTTGGCTGCTTTCCAGTGATTTATATAAAGTTGACTTGATCTCACTGATAAGCTCTTCCCTAAGGATATTGTTGGATAGGTTGCCTCTGGGGAGGCTTCTCAAAGCCAACATTTATCATCTTCTGATGAGTGTTTATTTTCCCAAAAAATATATGCTTAGGCCCCACACTGAGTATACCAGAATAATCTTTGGGTGTAACATCCATCAGTTAGTATTTTTAATATACCCCAGGTGGTTTAAAATGTCCGTCCACTGAGTTAACCCCATTCATGGTGTATGGGACTGTTAGTCCCATATCTTGTCTCTCCCCAGGCTTCAGCATTCCATACTTTTTTGACTTAGTTTAAGTTAGTCCAACCATACTGCAGTGACAACCCCCCCACATCTCAATGGCTTAGCTCAACAAATGTTTATTTCTAGCTCACACAAGATCTGATGCTAGTTGTTGGGGGCTCTTTTTTTACCCAGTTACAAAGGGGTCTAAGCTCCTTCCCTCCTGTGCCACTGAATATCAACATATGGCTTCCCAGGTTGCCACGCCAGGGAAAGAGAGAGCCGGGGGGGCACAATAGCTCTTCAGAGCCTCCTCCTGGAAATGACACATGTCATTTTTACTTATGATCTATTGGCCAGAATTAGTAATATGACTCTCCCTCGATGCATGCGATGCATGCGGCACAGTAGAAATTTAGTGAGCATCAAGTCCTTATCACAGACCTTTTGCACAATTATCTCTTGTTTTAGATCTTTGTAGGGCTTATCATTACCCAGTATGGTAAATATGCATTTGTTTATTTGTTTATTGATTGTCTTTACCAGACAGACTTTAAGCTCTTTGAGATCATGCACTTTCTTTCAGTGTTACATCTCTAGTGCCTACAGTGGTGCCTGATAAGTTTGTAGAGACTTGATAAGCATTTGGTGACTAAACGAATGGTGACTCCAGACATAGATGAAGCCACTGAAGTGTATTATGGGATTTTATTGTATGTCATTGTGTTTTATAGCTTGTGTTCTTTTCCAGGAGCTCATTTAAATGTTACTGAATCCAGCGAAAGGTTAAAGAATAATAGGCCAATTAAGAAGAGAACGTTTTGTGTGGGTCCCCTACTGTTACTCATGAAGAGCATCTACCTCTTGGCTGTGCTCTCCTCGAGTGATCAGCCCAGGAAAGGGCAAGTGGAGTCAGCAGAGAAAGACACTTTCTGAGGTTCAGCTGACATAGCCAATAATAGATATAAGTTGACAGGGCAGAAGATGACATCACTGTAGGCCAGTGTTCAGCCTTTCTTTGCTCAGCCTGTGGAATTTGTACAAGACTAGTCTATTGAAACTTTACAACCCCTATAAAATGGGAATACTTTCTGTAGCAAGTGCTTCTTGTATACATTGAATACAGCAGAACCCAATTAAAAACAAGGCTTGTTATTAAAGTTGGTATAGAGACAGACAGTATTACATAGTGATTAAGGCATGTGCTCTGGAATAAGACAGATTTGGCTTTGAACCTGAATTCACCACTTGTTTGCCTAAAACTTCCCAGGCTTCATCTGTAAAATATGGCTAGTCATTCCTACTCCCTCAAATTGTAATAAGATTTAAATTGGAGCTCAGGTTATACACCTAGTCTATAGTCAGTGATGGTGGTTACCAAGGATATAGGAGAATGTCAGGTAGCAGGGATGGGGTCTCCTTAGTAGATCATCCCCCTGGCCTTCCAAGGCTGGCTATATGGCAGGCCTACCGAGCACAGCTGTGGCAGCCCAGCCACACACACCTGAGCTCCATCAGCTTCTGCCTTCCTTCTATCACTCGGCATTCCTGTTCTCTGAAATGGGGAGGATCTGACTGGGCTGCTAGCTTCATCCCCATCTTGTGCTCTCGTGTCACACCTCACCTCATCAACATTTAGCTCAAGCCCCCAACTCTGGTCCCATCAGGCTAGCAGGATGAATTTCTTCAACAGAGAACAATGACAAGGGTGGTAGCAGCGTAAGCAGAAATAACCATTAGAGCCACTTTCCTTCAGAAGCGACTGAATTCATGGCAAACTTGGAATGTAGCAGGCTCCTCCTCCCCATTTCCCAAAGCATGACCCTACACAAAGAGGAAGATTCATCCCTCTGATTTATTTTTATGAAAGCTGCTTTCTGAATAATCAGATTCTTTAGGAACATTTGAAACAATATTTGGCAACAAGGTTTAGGCACATTATCACAATGATAAACACCCCTATAGAGTGGATAGCCAAATCCTTGAGGGTTTGTATGTTTCTTATATAAAATGCTTCAGAGGACTGCCATTTCTCTCAAAAAGATCTTACATTTTTGTTATATGCCTTGAGTTATCCTAAGTGGGAAGGAAGCTTTGGTGAGCTTCTAGTTTGGGGCAGTCTCTTGTCTGCCTGGCCCCCTACAGGCAGGCATACTGACACGACGCAGGGGACAAGATTTATGCAGTATTTCTACCTCCATCTAGGGAGGTTTCTTGCAATATCTTGCTTGTTTGGTGCACTTTGCTTCATCTTCTTTGTCTACCATTTTCACACTTTCAAAGATAACTGTGCATCAACTCACTCCAAAAATCCTCCCAAGGTATTTCAAAAGCACTGACCAAGACTTGTCATCCATAAAATAGTATATATTTTAATCCTTTAAAGAAGGCAGGGTTAGGGCAGAACCTTCAAATACTTAACTTTTATCTATGATTTGAATGAATACTCATGCTTCTATTTTTTTCAGAATGTTTTAAATAGATTACTATGGGAAGTTTTCATACATGCATTGTAGAGAATAGTATAATGAACTTCCAAATATAGATCTACAAACTTTAACAATCATTACCATTTTTTCACGTTTGTTTCATTTACTTTTGGGGGGAACATTTGGAAATTAAGTCACAGCCATCAAGATATGTCATCCCCTAAACACTTTAGTATATATCTCTAAAAATAGAAACATTTTCTTATGTAAACACAGGAACACTGTTACATCTAATGCTCAGTTCAGATTCCTTTAAGAATCCTCCATATTTTTTTTCAGTTGGTCACTTTTAATTAGCCCCAGTGAGCAAATGTCTCTCTTCTATTTTTCCACTATACTGACTATACTAAGAGCAAGGAAGAGTAGAAAGTTCCCTTGGTTTGTGTGTTATATGATGATTATATATATATTTCCTTTTTTCCCAATATGTTATTATGAAAATTTTCAAGCATACAGAATAGTTGAAAGAATTCTTCAGTGAACACCTATTTACATGGTTCTATTTTAAATTCTTTCCCAGCCTTTTCGGGATGACTGGGATTTGATGGTCTTTATATCTCATATTCAGCGAGAAAGTAAGTGTTCTACAGCTTCTTTTTAGGTGGAAGCCTTAAATAATGTTTGCAAAGCAGATGGATAATATGCTGATTACTTTGCATCATTTATAAATCTTGAGTGTCTTCTCCTCCAACTGGGTAGCCCATGCCAGCCTATAAATATTATTAAGCCTGACTTTCAGTTGACAGTACTTTTCTGAGGCATTGCCTGGAGAGCCAGGTACTGCACTGTGACAGCACCATTATCGTGGGTTAAGTGAGAAAATGATGATCCACCCCGTCTAATGATGAAGCAATTGGAGCAGGCAGTATTGACACCTTATGCAATGTCAATTGTATTTCAACATTATCCAAAAATATCATGCAAAGGTACTTGGAAAAGAGAAAAACAAATCTGATTTTTAAAATGTCTGTCTGAGGGTTGCTGCTGTTGCTATGGAGATCAGAGAAGCAGATTTTCACGGCTTTACCAAACTGAGCTTGTTTTTGAACAGATTCATGTGGGCTTTTTCTTACCTCCTATCTGGGTGGTTTTGTTAGCTATAACCTTGCCTGAATAATATTAACATATCACTTGTGTGACATTAGATGCTAATGCTTGGAGTTGTTTTTAGCAGAATGATTTAACAATACTGGATTCAGTTTTCATCTGCATGTTTTTAAATAGACTGACTCCCCTAATCAGTGTTAACATAGAGCTCAGCTCAGAGCATAAGGAAATGTTAGTTTAATATTTTAGTGCCATCTGCTGTAAGTTTCATGGCATCCTACCCCATCTGGTTTATTTGCAGCTATTCCTCCCCCATCCCCTGCCTTTTTTTAGTCTTAGTAGAAGACAGGATATCTCTTTCTACATCTTTTATACTGATTGGCCCTGTTTCTTCCTGCTGATCACTAGATGAGGCTTTTGTCAGGGGAATATGTTCCATGGCTCTAGGTGTTCATTTCCTGAAGACTTCTGTTTCTGCTTAGTATGGATGTGCACATGTGTGCATGCATATGTGAGTGATAATTAGCAGCAGTAAACACATTCCTAGTCCTCTTTGCCTTATCTCAAATGACAGCCTGACTCTTGGTGAGTGAACATTTGTAAATTCAGCAACATCACTAAATAGGTAATTATTGAAAATCTATTACATGCCAGTCTCTTTCCTAGGCACTGTGGAGGTCAGGGGGAGAGTAGAGAGCAAAGCAGATGCCCTGCTCCCATGGAGTTCAGTTGGTGGGGGAGACTAAAGTATATATATATAAGAAAAAACACATATTACAGTATCACGAAGTAGTAAGTGCTGTGAATTAAAACAATAAAGCAGGGTATGGGGGCTATTTTAAATAGGATGGTCAAAGTCAGATAATAGAATTAAAATATTGGACACCTCTAAAGTTAAGGCTGCTAACAAGGACAACAGATGTGCCCTCAACTCCTGTGCCTTGAGGCTCTTGTTAAAGATAGAATCATCTTATTGTTAATCTGTTATCTTACAACATTAAGCAGAAATATTACACAGATGAAAAACAAGTCTGTCCTTTGAAAGCTCTTAGATGGTTCTGCTATTGCTATGGAACTGCGTGGACCTTGTACTTGCCTCAGGTTAGCAGTTCTGTAATCAGCACATGATTAGAGCACCTGTATATGTCTAGGTTCTTTGCTAGGTTCCATGGGGACACCAGAGGATTTTAAGTCAGAACCTGCTCTCCAGAAGTTGCTTTTAAGTGAATACTCCACCAACTAACAGCCCATCCAGGGGATAGAGTAAATGCAAATAGAAATTTAAATAATAACACCAGGTACCATTATGATTAACTCTCACTACAAATGCCATCAATCTTAAGTGCAATCATATTGGATTTCAAAGGAGGGAGAAGTGCTGAGATGCCCAGTGAATTTCTCTTTACTTAACCTCTTTAAAGATCAGTTTAAGCTGGACATCGAGTTCCATAGAGATTACTAATACTCCTGTCATTAGAAACAAAGTAGATTTTGAATTAGGTAATTAGAACTATGAACAACTCAGGTGGATTCCCGTGTGTTTGTGTGTGTTTGCTCACATGTGTTCACCCACTTACGTGTGCACATGATCATTCATTCATTCATTCATTCAAGAATCAAGTCTGTGGCACCTACTGCATGTGAGTGATGGGGCTGTGTCTGAGGAAGCACAGATGATAAGATACAGTTCTTGCCCACAAGGCATTTGTAAGAACACATATATAAACAAATTAGTGCAAAAAAGTGTTGTAGGAGCAATGAAAGCCATACCTTTCCTAGCTCTGTCTATGTTATTGATTTACATTGCAATGGTTGAGATGTTGTAGGAGTATTCTGACCTTTCTGTGCCAATTTTCCTGTACCTTAAAAAATCTGGGGCAGGGAGAAGTATTAGCAGCATAATGATTCCTATCCTTTTCTTACCTTGAGGAGAAAGACTAAATTGTCCTAAAGTGACGACAATATTTGCTTTGGCTTACGGGGAAATGAGCCACATAAATAGAATCATTGCTTTAATAGCTTAAGTACCATCATCAAATGATGTAGTGATAGTACACCAGTGGGAGATAAGCAAATAATAAAAATGTATTTTCTCCCTGTTTTCCTTTTTATACAATGTACGTGGAGTCACTGGATAACTTCAGAGACTCATTAGCTCTCTGTATAATTAGATATAAATGCTCACCTCATTAGAGGCTGATCACAGGGTGGCTGCAAAGTGAGGGGGGGAGTGGGTACATGCACAGCTCCCCTGCCCCGTGCCTGGGAGCCTGTGGTAGCCTGCATGGAAGCAAAGGCAAAATTGAGTTTGGAAATAGGGGAGGCTGTTGAATGTCTTATTTATCCTCTACTCTCTGGAGTGATTTTAATAAGGTTTTTTCTGGGTACAGAGGAGAGATTTAAGTCTATCACATTACCCTTACTGTATATGACACTTCCATCCAGTTGAGTACCACTTTTCAAAGCCAGGAAAGTATTTGCTGGGCTAACTAGCTTTTGCTGAGTGTTTTATATTGATGATCCAGCTCTCTGATTACCTAATTCTCCTCCCTTATGTTCAGTTTTCATCGAAATGATATTTTTATGGTCTCTAGTGCAGCCTTTGTGAGGGGTGGATTTTCCTCCCGATCATTATGTCAGGGACAATCTGTAGTAGCAGCAGCAGCAAGCCAAACTACAGGACCAAGACTGGCTCTTCCCAGACGCTTTCACTGCATTTCCATATCTTTCCTCCTCTCCTCTCTCTCACTAGCTGGCAGTTTGATTATTTCTACAAATTCCATTATTTCTGTACTGTCTTCACAGGACAATGCTGAATTTAAAAAAGAAAAACCCAGCCATCACTTCATTCTGTTGTAGGGACACCCGGTCGATGGAGACAAGGACTAAGATGTAGATTCTATTGACTCTAGACCACTGGAGCTCTGAAAGCTGACTTTTGGGTGCCCGCAGGCTTTCAAAGCTCTGGCTAGTTCAGTTTCTCCTTCTCCTGTTGGCAGACCATATTATACCCACTGCTCTTTCATTCCATCTTCACAAAGACATAAGGAATGGTTTGCTGAGAAGGAACATTGTTAAATATTGGATGGAATTTCTGAGCAATGTTGCATAATCTTCTCAGTAGATCTTTGAACCTTCCGGAGATTTGACTATTTGGGTCTTGTCCCTAAAGGATTAGAATTCACGGATTTTCAGGATGGGTCTATGATATGGTCTGAATATTTATGTCCCCCTCAAAAAATTCATATGTTGAAATACTAATCCCCAAAGATGATGGTATTAGGAGGTGGGGTCTTTGGGAAGTGCTTAAGAAACCACTGCCTAACCAAGGTCACAAAGATTCACTCCTGTATTTTTCTTCTAAGAGTTTTATAATTTTAGCTGTTACATTTAGGTCTTTGATCCATTTTGAGTTAATTTTTGTATTTAGTGTGAGATAGGAGTTCAGCTTCATTATTTTGTGTGTGAATATCCAGTTGTTTTGGAATCATTTGTTAAAAAGACTGTTTTCCATTGAAGGATCTTGTTATCCTGGTCCAAAAACAATTGACCATAAGGGTTTATTTCTAGGCTGTCAGTTCTATCCCATTGGCTTCTGTTTCTACCCTTATAGCTAGTTCCACACTGTTCTGATTAATGTAAATCTGTAGTAAGTGAAATCCCAAAGTGTAAGTCCTTCAACCGTATTCTCCTTTTTAAATATTGTGTTAGCTATTCTGGGTCCTTTGCACTTCGATATTTCCGTATGAATTTTAGAATTAACTGAAGAACTGAAATTGATAAGGATTGCTTGGACCTTAATAGGTAATGTGTTGAATCTATAGCTTGGAGAATATTGACATCTTAACAATATTAAGTCTTTCAATTCATGAACATGAGATCTCTTTCAATTTAATTATTTAATTTCTTTCAACATTGTTTTGTAGTTATCTTTGCACAAGTCTTGCACTTATTTTATTAATTTATTCCTAGTTATTTTTTGATGCTATCATACAACCACCTTTTTTCAAAATACAAATTTATTGGAATACAGCCACATTCATTCACTTACATATTTTCTTTGGCTTTTGTGCTACAGGGCAGAGCTGAGTAGTTGCAACTGAGACCATGTGGCCCACAAAGCCTAAAATATTTACTTTCTGGCCCTTTACAGAAAAAAAGTTTTATAACCTTTGTTTTAGAATATAATTTATTTTTGAAAAATGTTAATTCTCTTCTTTTTCTCCCTCAGAGATACTGTGTGGTAAGATGGAAGAAAAATCAAGATTATTTTATTTGGTGTTGAGAAATAGAAATTATAATAGATAGGATGAGTTTTGGAGTTAGTGAGACCTAGGTCCAATCCTGAGCCATCAGTTTCTGTTTGATGTCTCTGAAATTCTTTTTCTTCTCCTTGAAATTTTAGTTTCTTTTTCTTTTGAGGGAAGAAAGTGACTTGCTAATGGCATATGTAAGAGCAGATATCCAAGAACTGGGCCCAGAACTCAGAACTTCTTTTTGTTCATTTTCATTTCCACTGCTTAGAAGTTAAATTCTGACCAGGAGATAAAGCTAAAAGTTGCTTTTTCCCTATTTCCCTCACTAAATTCTTAACATCACCTTGCTAGATGTGCCTTTATTACGTATTTATACCATTTGCTTCTTTTTCATAAAAATTTAAGTACAGAAAAAATATGTTGGTTACTCAGTACTAGGTGCTATTGAAACAAGTTTTGTTATGTTTTCCCCTTAAGAAAAATGTTACATCCATTTTGTAGTAATGGTATTCTGGCTTGGTTCATAAACATGTAGGACATTTAATATGAACCATAATGAGATGGAAAACATAGCTGTTTCAGCCACCAAAAGCATGTCTCCTGCAGTATCTATTTTGTTGTTATAGATGACAGTAGGCTTCCAGCTGGAACAGATTCAAATGGCTTTTCTTTTGCTCCATTATTTGAATCTGTTCCAGAAGAATGTTGACTATACCAAAACAGGTCAAAATATTACTAAGCAACTCCAGTTGCACAGGTAAATACAGATTTACACTCACAACTAAAAATGTCAAAATGCTTCAGAAGTGTAACCCTATGATTATCTGGAAACAGATTATCTGAGAAACAAATCTTAAATCTTGTGCTTACAGAAATATAGAGGACTTTCTCAGTCACAGTATTTTTTAGCTTGATTCTTAGTGCTTTACAAAAAGTTAGCTGTTATATTCTGTTAATAAAATGATAGGCAATTATGACTACTCATTCTTTCAGTGGGACATAGTATTAGAAATGATCAGTGTTGAGATGATGCTATCTTTTTCTGGAAGTCAGGGAAACTCCATTTTTTTAAAACTGACTGATCAAAGAGCTCAGAATCAGAGAATTTCTGGGTTAGAAAGGACCGCTACAGAAGACTTTATGAATATTCTCAGTTACAGGGAACTCACTGCCTTCCAAGCTGACTTTCCATCCTTGGTCAATTCTGAAATTTAACTCATATGTTGATGCTACTTCCAGTAATCCTATTGTATCGTGTTGAGCCATAAAATAGAAAGATAACTGTCATACTAAACCTTGAATCTTTACTTTCCAGACCCTAAATTTCCATTGCTGTCAGCCAAGACAGCTTGTTTTCAGGTCTGTGTACCATTTATTGCCTTTTCTATGCAACCCCCTTTTCTGAGTGTTGTACAGAACATCTTTCTGAGTAGTATGTGAGCTGAATAGTGCATTCTGCAGCAAGACCATGGCGTTCCTCCCTGTGGATACTCAGTTTCTACCAGTTCAGCCATGGGCACCTTGTCTCTTTGTCATCCACATCACACTATTGATTTGTGTTGAATTTACATCATTTAATACATCTTTACTTACATGTGTCTGTACTTACATATGCTAGTAAAAAACTGCATTTCCTCTATCTCACATTATTATAGTTGGCACTTTGGGTGGAAGGACTAGCCTTGCATTTTATCACCACTAAATTTGATGTTTAGGTTAAACCTATTTTTCTAGTCTGTCAAATTTGGGAGGATTCTTCTCTGCTAACTTTTGCATCTTTTGCATGTTCACTAGCTTCCTACATACCATGGGTGAAAGGTTTCAGAATCCAAAACTTGTGGTGGGCTATTAAAATCTTCTCTCCAGGTTTGAATTCAATTCCGTAAGCATTTATTCAGCATGTATTTGGTAACGGACAGTTACTAAATTTGAGAATTCAGTGATAAACAAGATAGGATGGTAGTCTCAAGCAAATTATCACTCTGTGTAGAGAGAAAAACATATAAACAAATAATCATAGATTACAGTAATTAGTACAAAAACAAAGATGTGAACAAAGGACACATAGAAGAGGCCAGTAATTACCTGGGGAGGTTAATTATATACACACACACACACACACACACACACACACACACACACACACAGCAAAATAAGATATTTGAGCCAATTTTCAAAGATGAGGAGGTGTTAGTGAGAGGAAAGGAGAAGGAAAGTCTGATTCCTATTCATTAATCAGCAATTTATTTACGATAAAACAAAATGTTGTTTTTCTGAAAATTCTTCCCTTGAGCAAGTAGACCAAAAAATTGAGATTCTACCACAATAAATAATGTTAGCTCACCTAACCTTATCTCAAGAGTATCCAGTGGTTACTGCATAATGTTATAGCAATCAATATTCTTTGAAAATGGGCAGTTCCATTTTAAAACTTTCTAGATTCTGTGTTTTCCTGTTCTTTGCCCCTTGAGGGTGGTTAGGAAGCTCTTACTAATGTACTGTTCCTTAGATTTAGGGTCTAGGAGCCAAGAATAGAAAATCCTGAAAAATTGTTTCTTGATGGCCTATCCTTATTGACCTGAATCTCTGCTTTGTTATAGACTCATCCATCTTGGAGGAGCAAGTCTTGTCCAGATTACATCTTTCGACAGCTAGGTAATAGAAGCTTCCAGCTTCTTCAAACCGTATTTAGGACCCCTGAGAATCACACTGGACTCTATACCTTTGTAGAAATTCAGATATTTGTTGCTGACAATATGGATTTGTCACCAGGCCTTCTAGCCCTGGCCCCAGGATCAGTTCATGCAGCTGTTGTCAATTGCATTTTCCATTTAGTATCTCCACAAGGACAATCAATTCAGCAAGAGGTTTTCTCCTTTAAAAGCTGAAACAAAATTAAAACAACCTCTCTTCTTTCACAGTAAGACCTAAGAATACAAAATAATTTCTCCTTTTATTAAGTTATGCTACTGACCTTTTAAGTGGTGTCTTGGCCCTGGGAATGATGAGTAACTTGGGCAGAAAGCCATCTGAAGATACCAAGGTAATTCTGCTGTGGGCCAAGTCATTCAGTCAGAAGTGACCATGCCATTTAGCAGTGATCCTGCAGCTTTAAAAGCAAAGTCATTCTACCTGCTGCCTCAGCATAAAAGCACATGACCTTGCCCTCTGCCAGGCAGGTAAATGCAGGTATTAAATTGCTGTTGACAGTGAAGAAGTGGAGAAGTGTAAAACTTGGCTAAATTGTTGGAGACTTAGCTGAATGGTTGCTCTAACTTTAACTTCACCTGCTAAATCTGTCTAAATCTCCAGGGAAGCCAAGAATAAAATGAAGGTCCAAAGAAGTAAAATTTTCAAAACCACATTAAATTTCTGGTAGCTTGCTATTCTTTGTTGCTTTCATCATGGTTTCAAATTACAGATTTATCCCTGTATTTATTAGTTAATGATTATGTTCCTGATGGAGTATGAGCTCTAGGAGGGAGGGCATGGACCATGTTTTATTCGTCATTGTTTATATGCTTAATACCTAGCACACTGTCTTCCTTGGCCTGAAGGAACTTAGGGTCCAGTGGAAGAAGTGATGATTACTAGTTGCTTCTTCTACCTCTGCCTCTTGAGCCCATGGTCTGATGTCCTTGTTGGTTCTGCACATATCAGTCTAGAGCTGAAAGTTCTTGGAGAGTAATACCCCTAGTGAAGAGGTTCTTAAAGCAAGGTGAGTGCCAGAGGGGAATCTTCCTTGATGATGCGTTTCCTTCTGGTCAAATCCTATTCAAAGGCAAAGTGGAAGCAGCATTTATAGATGTGTCTAGGATGAGTAATAGTGGGTGTAACTCTCTTGCATTTTCTCTTGACCTCTTCTCTGCCCGTCATTTAAACAATTGATAGGGAATTCCATTTTGCATACATTTATTCTTTCACTCATTCAGTAAGCATCATTACATGCCCATTATTTGCAAGCCCTATGCTAGTACCACATGGAAATAGTGAGTAAATAAAAACATGAAAAACATATCAGCATTTCCTTTTGGGATGGTTCCCTACAAGGCTTGGGAATAGTGTGTTGGTGGATATCAAACCGGAAGGTTGACCAGGGTGACTGGGAGGATTTACCTGCTTTAAGGATGTGTACATGGTGGCAATTGAGAGTACCTCTGGGTTCTGTTTCACCACTAGTCTGCCACCCTTTGGCTCTTTCACATGAAGGCTACTTAAGATTACCACTACCCCCCACCCCCACCCCCAACCTGACCATTCTAATGCATAGTCAATGTATACAAGATTTGGGGCAAAATCAGCATATCATTTGAATGTTTTTCTGTAGACTCATTCTGTAAAGTGCTAGCATTTTTCTGCTATAGGTGGGTAAGTAGATAGATGGATAGATAGATAGTTAACATCTAGATAAATAGAAATTGCACTGAAATAATCAAAGGTAGATTTAGGACTCAATAGTTAAAGTCAGAGAGAAAAATAAAGAATTATTCTTAATTTATATACAGTAAAGTCTTTTGTCACCCACTAAGTCCGTGAATTCTTTAGCTTTTTCTGGTTTATAACAAATGAGCCTCAGATTGCAGTGTCTTACGACAAGAAACAGTTTTTTTCCACACATTACATCAAGGTTTGGCTCTGCTAAACTCTGTTGGGCTTGGCTCCATGTGCTTTTTCATTTTGGAACCCAGGCTAAAGGAGCAGCCCCTTTCTAGGACATGCTGTTCTCCTGGTCCAAGGATGGAGCAAGAGGGCCCCAGCCAAGCCACACAGTCACATGAAGTTTCTGCTCAGATGTGGAAAGTGAATGTTCCCTCACATCCCATTACCCAAAGCATACCACATAGCCAAGCCTGAAGTCAATGGATGGGTAGCAGGATAAAAGAAAGGAGGAGCAAATAATGTGAACAAGTAATTACACAGTCTACCACAGTCAGCATTAAAACTGTAGTCAGACTTCTTGGACTTTCTTGCATTCACTTACATTGCTATAAAAAAAATGATGTTTTGTATGGAAAATGACTTAACTGAAAATAAAAACCTTTTAGTTCAGTGTACGTTGGGAAGATTTGTGAAGCTTAACTTAAATATGGTACTATACTTGAAACCTTAAAGAAACGTTACTGTAATCAGATTCTTTTGATCCACAGAGCAAAACTTGTGGTTGTTTAAATTCTTCTGCCACAATTACTGGATTGATAATTTTGTAACAAAGTAGAGCACTTCTGACTAGCCTTTAGGGAAAAACTAGGATGACCATCTAAGAACCATCCCAAGATGTAATCTGCAATTTAAGTAGACACCCAAGCTGGATAATGTCAGTGTTGCCCAAAATGAGTAAAAATGGAAATTATCCAAGAAATCATTTGTGTTTTGGCATTATTTTAATCACGTCCACATCAGAGTGACTATTGTTGACTCTAGAGTAAAATACTTTCTTGAAATGTATATCTCAGGAATTTAACAAATACATGTTAGCATTAATCAAAGTATCTTTCTGACAATGGTGAATATTATCTAGAAAATGCAGGAAAGTCTCATTTCAAACTAAACATTTATATTACAGAGAAGTCAGCTGTAGGCCATTGCAACAAATGCATCAATAATATAGTCATTCCAAATGAAGTTTAATTCAACTGAGAAAATATATTGCCAGTCAGAGTATTCCATATTATTTAAGACATGTTTTATATTTTTAATATGCTATTGCTTTGTCAGAGTGACCAGTAAGAAGAGATTAATCTGATCGGGTCTTGAGACTTGAGACACTTCCTGATCAACAGTGATAGATGTTGACAGAGCCTGAGGGCTTACAAAGAGCATATAAATGGACTCAATTGTGTCCATGAATGTGAATAAACTGAATCTTCTTTTAATCTGGTAACCTCGGTTTCGGCTTAGGCACATAGATAAAATGATTGGCTGTTGGTATAAGGCAGTAATTTTTATTCATGATGAGTGGAGGGAAGACACCACTCAAATGAAGAGATAGAAGTTAATTATTTGTTGTGAGGCTATGTGTCTTCATCAGGGGAAGACCTCTCTCCTATTTTGTGTTATTTGATTTTACCCCTTTGTTCTGCTTACTCTCCCCCATTCTCCTCTCCTTCTTATCACCAACTCTAATGGGATTGATATACATCCTTGCGTTTATATGTATAAACTAGACATTTGGTGTGTTTTTAATTTTAAAAAGTGATACTGTGCTACAATTCTCATTCTGTTCCTTCCATTTTCTACTTCAACTATGTTACTAAGACAGTGATATATGTGCCCCTAGTTCATTGCTTCTAACTGCTACATAATATTGCAGTGTGTGCATGCATCAGATTTCACATACGCATTCTTTGATCCCTGATGATGGACTCCTAGGTGACTTCCAACCCCCCACTACCATTCCTATACAACACTGTCATAAGTATCCTACATGTATCTTCTTATAAACCTATGGCAGATAGGTTTCTATAGTCCATACGTCATATGACAGGTTTGCTACTTCATCGTTTAGTTAAATTTGCATAATTTAACTAAATACTGCTAGATTTTTCTCCAGATTGCTTGAATTAGTTTGCATTCCTACCAGCCAGGCGTGGAAAGGTTTTATTTCCTCTTCCTCTCCCGCTCTGTTCTTGCTAACATTTGGTAATACTTGAATTTCTAATTCTGATCAATCTGACAAAAAGCTCTCTCTCGTTTTCTTAATTACAAGTATGGCTGAGCATCTCTTTATATATATACTTGTTAGCCGTTCGGGCTGCCTTATATGTGAATCGGCTAGTTATATTTGATTTTCCACCTCTTTGTTGTTTATTCTCTGATCGGTTTAGACCTTCTTTTAGTTTGTCACCCATTTGTTAACTGTTGTGCTGTTTGTTGAACAGAAGTCCTTATTTTGATGTAGTCAAACATGCACAATTTTCACCTTGGGGTTTGTGCTTTTTGGTTCGTGTTTGGGAACAAAAACACATTTTCAAGGCACAAAGTTATTTTCTTGCATTATCTTTTACTATCTTGATTTACCTTTACATTTAATTACTTAATCCATTTGTAGTTTACCTTTGAATATACTATGAGTTAAGAATCCTTTCCTTCATATATAATAAGTAGATTTTCTCAGCAAAATTTATTGAATAATTGATCTTTTCCCCAAAGAACTGTGATACCACCTTTATCTTATATCACGTTTCAGTCTGTGGTTCTGTTTGTGGACTCTTGATTCTCTTCCATTGGTTTAATTTTCTGTTCTTGTGTCAGAACCACATTTGTTTTTACTACTACTATAGTTTAGTTGTCTTAATATTTGCTGGGGTGAGTCTCCTCTCCTTTTTTTTTTTTTCCAAAATTAACTTAGTTTTGCATGGTTTTTTATTCTTCTATGTAAATTTTATAATACATTTTCCAGGTTCTAAAGAAATCATACTGGAATTTTTATTAGAATAATACTGAACTTACATATTTAGAAGAAATATATAATATTATTTATAATAATAATAATATTTATAATAATAATAATATTTATAATATATTAAGTTTTTCATTCATGCACACAGTATATATCTCCACTAACTTGAGTCTTTTATTGTTTATTTATTTATTGGGTCATTCAGTGGAATTTAAAGTTTTTCTGCATAATGATCTTGTACTTTTTTAGGCTAATTCGAGTAGTTTCCATTGCTATTACAAATGCAGCAACATATTTTTGTTGGCTATTGCTGGTATAGAGGATGCTGTCTGTTTGTGTATATGTGTGTACACATATATACATATATATTTTATATCTGACAAGTTTGCCAAACTCATGTATTAGTTCCATGTCATGTGTTGATTCTTTTGGGATTTCTATATAGGTGATCATACTTGTCTTATGCCTAATCATAAAGGGAATGCATTTAAACTTTCTCTATTAAGTGTGATATCTGTAATTTGATTTTGACATATAACCATGATCAAGGAAGTTTCTTTACATTCCTACTTCTCCAATATTTTTTAGTCATAAATAGGAATTTAACTTCAAATGCTTTATCTGCATCTACTAAAGATAATCATGTGATGTTTCTCTTTTGGTCAATTAATGTAGTAAGTTAAACTGCTAGATTTTCTAAAGTTAGGCAATCTCACATTCCTGAAATAAACTCTGGTTTGATTAACTACTGTTTTATATAGCACTTTAATATCTGTGAGTTAGCTAATATTTATTTATAATTTTGATATTCATGTCAGTATTAACAATTACTAACACAGAACATTTATTCCATACCAGACACTGGCCAAGGACTTTACATATATTGACTCATTTAATCTTTACAATTTATGACATATATACTAATATTTGTCATTCTCATTTTACTGATGAGGAAACTGAGGCACAAAGAAGTTAAGAAACATTCCCAAGATCCCATAGCTACTGAGTGGTGAAGCTGCATTTGGCACTCAGAGAGCCTGGCTCTGGAGGCTGTGTTCCTACATACCATGCTTTACTGCCTCTCGTAAATGAATGGAACCTATCATCATTTTTTCTTACATCGTTCTCATCCCATTTTGGAATCAAGATTATACTTGCAACATAAAATGATGTGGATAGCTTTACCTCTTTGTCTGTTTCTGAAACAACTTGCATAAAATAGGCATCATCTAGTCTTTGAAAGTATGGTAGAACTGACATGTAAAACCACTGAGAAGCTATAGGTTTCTTTTGTGGAGGAAGTCTTTGATTACTATTTCAATTTTTTTGAAGATTATTGTTGATGGTAAGATTTTGATTCTTTTTTTGTACTGATGTGTACTATATTTTTCCAAAATGTATCCATTTTATTCTGGTTTTCATATTATTGATATATAGTTGCCCATCATATTATTTTGTAATCTCTGTTGTGTTTATAGTTATTTCTTCTTTGTCAGGTTGCATTTTGTTTATTTGCTTCTTCTTCCTTCTTTTCTTGATCAGTCCAGTCTGTCTTATTAATTCTTTCAAATAAACAGCTTTTGATTTTTCATCTTCCTGTTTTTGTTATTTTCTTCCCTATGTAATTTATTTATTTCCATACTGATATTATCTCCTTCTCACTTCTTTGGATTTTTCTCTGTTGTTCTAACACTTGAGGTGAAAATATAGCTCATTTGCTTTTACTTTCTTATTTTCTGACTAAAATATTTAAAACCCTCACAAATTTTGACATGTGTTTTTCAGTCATTCAGATATAAGTTTTTGTAATTTCCCTTATGATTTTTAATTTTATTACATTTTGGTTAGTTTTGAATGTCTCTGATGCTGATTCTCTGGGATTTATTCAGGTTTTGATTGTGCCCTAGCAAGTAGTTGATTTTTGTGAATGTTTCATGTATGCTTAAAGAAAACAAAATATATTCCCAATTGGATGTAGAGTTATCAATCAGTTTGAGCTAAATAATTATGATATTTAAATCTTATATAACTTTGTTAATTTTTGTGTGCTTGATCTATGAGTTTCTGCGAGGTTTGTTAAACTTTCCAATTTTGATTTTTGATTAATCTACTTCACCCCATAGTTTGATAAGTTATGTTACATATATTTTGAGATTCTAGCTTGGGGGTCTCATGATAAGCCTAGGGAGTGGCAAAGAGAATGTTCCTCAGAATAGAAAGCCTCTGCTGTTATGATCTGGACTTTATGTTTCCTCCTGCCCACCACCTCCACCCCACCACTCAACCATAGCACCACCCGTGACCTTGCCTTTCTGAGAACCTCTCTGTCTCTTCACCCTAGAGGATGAGGGAATGCTCTGGTGCCGCCCTGAGAGTTGGTATTGCTGCTTTTCTGCCTCTGGTGGGCTACCCCAGGGCAGTAAGAGGAGAAGAAAACTAGGAAGCTCCATTCCAGTCTTTCCCCCTGTGGATGCCCCTATCCTCTCACTCTGGGCTTCTGTCTGCTGCACACGCTGGAACCCAGGCACTACTCTCCTTTGAAGGGTTTCCCAGTCTGTATGTCAGTTTCTGAGGTCTGTCAGCATCCTTTTTCTTTCTATGGCATCTCCCGGATTGGGTTTGGGAGAAAGAATAAGTACCTGGTATAAGTTCACAGTCTTATAGGCTACTTTGTATTGTGTAACCAGTAATTTGCATATCTAACTATAAATTGATTCATAATATTGGGAGCTTGGCAGCCAGTTTTGAATATTGTAGAAGATATGAGAATAAAACAAATTTTCTTTTCGCCTGAAGCTTTGAGGTTCTAAGTCACCATATGGCATTTTCTCAGTTTTTAAATTGATGTACTTTAATGTTTTTGCACCATGCAAATCTTCAGAATTATTTTCAGAAGCTTGCAATTAATGTTTCTTGAAAAAGATAGTTAATTATCCTTTGTCATATGAAATATCTTGTGATGCAATTCCGACTCTCAAGAGAAGAGTTCTTTGTATAAGTAAGTACACATGCACTCACATATGTAATTTCTTCCTTCCATTCTTGTGTTTTTCAATCTTTTACACCCACTGAGGGTGATTTTCCCCTCCCTCCCACCTGTCCTGAGCTGTAGCTCTCCTTGTTTCCAGATAGGTAATCTGCTGCATTTAATTGTCATGCTAGCATTACTTTTACTGAGATTTAACTATGATCAATATCTTATTGAAGTAAAAAAAATCCCTGATTTAAAAAACAAAGTAGTGACGGGCCAACTGAAGAATAAGGGCCAAGTAACATAGCACCTGACTGAAGAAGGCAAATGCAATGAAGGCCCTGTGTTGGAAGGTAGTGTTTAGAATGAAAGCAAGGTTTCAGAACCCAAATGGACCATTTGCTTTGAGATGCATCTCCTTTAAGTCAAATCAAGTTGTGGACAAAGATGAAGGGAACCAAAAAGTCAGTCTGGTTCTGAGCATATTTTGAGTTCAGCAGAAATCATCCTTGGATGTGTTGCCATGGAGCAGGCCGACTTCCTTTTTTGGCTGAACTCACCCATCTGTTGTGGTATAGACTAACCTTTGTTTGGATTCTCAGGGATTCCTTTATCACATGCATTTTTCTGTAGTAGCGTTGTCTGAATGCACTATAGGCAAAAGTAAGGCACAGGTAGAAAAACAACTTTGGGCAGCAGCATTCATGTCGAATCGGGCCACTAGAGTTAAAGCATACTTTGTGCAAAGCAGTCAAAACCAGGAGCCATATTCAATTAAATGTGCATAGAAATGTGCATTAATATTCCAGAAAATGCTGCAAAAGGTGAATTATGCAAAAACTGACCTTCAGTGTTGCTCATTATTTCTTTCTGGTTTTCTACTTTGGCTCTTGTCCCCTACAGGCTATTCTCCACATGGCAGCTACAGAAGCGTGTTTCAGAGGATGTCAATGACCAGTTAAAAAACATTCATTCATTGTCTTCCCAATGCTCTCAGAGGAAAATCTGGGCTCCTTACTGTGACTTTAAAAGATCCTGCAAGATCTGATTTCCGCCTCACTCTCTGACCTCACTTCATACCAGTTTCCTTCTCATACACCATTTTCCAGCCTGACGTTCATGTCTCTCTAGCACACCAAGTTTGTTCCTGGCTCCAGGCATTTGCACTAACTGTTCTTTTTGCCCAGCATTTTCTCCTTTCCTGATTTTCCTATGGTTGTTCCTATCTTTTTATTCCTTTCTCAGCCTACATGACACCTCTTCAGAGAGGCCTTCTGTGACCACTAAATCTAAAGTAGCTACTGGGTTAGTTACTTATACATTATCCTATTTTAGTTGTTTCTCTTAAGTACATTAACCAAACCGTGGGGGAGTCAGCACTGTTCTAGTTATATAATACACGTAGGTCCTGCTTTTCTATGTTAAAGAGGTATTAGACATTTTAAGAAGGGCACCCTGATTTTAAGATAGTGGCAGAATCCTATATTAGTAAAGATAATTTTAGAATTATTAAATATTGATGTTGCAAAGAAATTTAGAAAATCCCTATTAGCCTTCTTCAGTTTAAAAATCAGGAAAACCAACACAAAGATGTAAAGTTAGTTTTCTAATAATTACAGTTGACTTATAGCAAAGTCAGTTAACAATATGTATTAATACAACAATGGTTACATATTCAAAGCAAAGTTTGACAACAGAGTTAAGCTTTTACCAGGCTTTAGAAGATATCCAGAATGGTTTGTGGGGCTATCAATTTAAGATGACAAAGCAAGCAGTTGCATCCATCTCTCCTCCATCCCACTTAGTGACAGAAAATATTTTTAAAATAATAAATTTATACAAGCGCTGGAAGTATGAGCTAGAAAAATCAGTAGACAGGAAGTTTGGAAGAATTTCTGAAAAACAGGAAGCATATTGGATTGAACTGGCAAAGGAATTGCAGAGGAAGCCATAGTCCAGACACCAGCTCTTGGTGCAATTCATCCCAAGAAAACCCAGCTTAACAAATACCACAGGCAGAATGGGCTGGGGGACCTCTCTGTATATACAGGTGTAAGTGAGACAACAGGGCTCACTCCCATCCCTAAGTAGGGCTAGTAATGGGGCTCGAGCCCTTTGACTAAAACTAGAGAACACTTTCTAAGGAAAGCACTCCTTCCTGCTAGGGAGGGCACCTTGAAATAGAACTGTGGTCTCAGAGAGACAGAGCAGAGCTAAAGAAACTCCAGACCACCACAACAGATATAGAACGAGGGAAAAAGAGAGGATAGATATTTCCTTCCAGAAACACTAAACACTTCTATTCCCAAACTATAGCCCTCTTGCTCTGGTAATTGGGAGTCCTGAGTCTATGAGCCTGTTTCCTACACACATACCTAATAGCAGTGCTTCTTAAGCAGACTGCACATTAAAATATCAGAGGAGCTTGAAAAAATACTGATACCTAAGCTCTACCCTGATTTAATTGGCCTAAGGCAGGGCCTGGGCATCTGCACCGCTAAAAAATATCCTGATGATGCTAAGATGTACTCAAGATTGAGAATCACCTCCTTACAGGGGAAGCTTTCCTGTTAGAAAAACATGCTTCTCAATAGCATACAAGCTGTCTTATCAGTTATGTCCTTCATTCATAAGTAAGAATCACAATCAATATCACCATATTTTGGTAAATTTAATTTCATGTAAGTTGTACCTCAATAAAGCTGTTTTTAAAAAAGATAAAAAGGAAAAGAAATCACTAGTGATGGTGTTCAGGACACATAACCCTAAAATATGGCACTTTGGCATATTGACTTATTTCAGACTGAAAGGATTTTGAGAAATGGTATGTGCAAGAAGGACTTCCTGGCCTTCCACTTCTGACCTTCCTGTTTCTGACCTGAAGCAGGTCATGAGACCCTCATGTGAGAAATACCCTAACCATACCTGGAGGTGAGGAGCATCCTTGTCTCCAAAGACAGAGGGACACAGAAAGGAACCTGAACGAATAGGCCTTGCTAAGTTTCCCCTAGTTTATACTTACCTCATTTTCTTTGCCCTATCATATCTTTCCCTCACTTTCTACTCTTCATCAAATCTAATATAAAAGTACTCAGGTTTAATCATTTCTTTGGGTCTTCATTTCCTTATGAAGGCTTACTGTGAGATAAAACTTACATTAAATAAGTTTGTATTCTTTTCCCCTATCTTTGTCAGTTTAATTTTCAGACCCAGCCAGAGACTCTAAGAGGGCTGAGGAAATCTTTTTCCTCCCCTACACCAGATTTTGAAGAAAACCAACAATATAAAAGAAAACCAAGATGGGGAAAAAAAACTATTTTAAAAGGACAAATGGATAATTGGCCAAAAGGAAATAGAGATGAATCAAAGAAAATGGGTGGTGGGGGTGGGAAAATCTTTAGAAAGCTATAATTAGTATCATTACAGTGATTAGAGAAATGTATTTCAACCACAAAATGAAAACATGCTGCTATGAATGAAGGACAAAGGAGAATAAGTTCCTAGAACTTCTAAAGAAATATAACATTTTGACTATAAAAAAAAAAAAATCCAGTGGATTAGATTGAATAGTAGAATGACAGTTAAGGCTAAAGACCAAGCTGGTGATCTAAATTTGGTATCAAGGAATTCTCCCTGAAAGGTAAAATGAGAGACTTAATAGAGGAAAATCACCAAAGAAGTAAAAGGCATGGATGGTACAACAGGAGGCCCATCATCTAATCAGATAGTTAGATCCAATCTGATGAAGTTTCAGAACTGTAAGGATAAGAATATTTTTTAATCTTCCAGAATAGGGAGATAGAAGGAAGAATAAAGAATGAAGGAATGAAAATCTGTCAGTTATTATATTTCTTATCAGCAGCACTGTACATAAGAAGACAAGGGAACAATGATTTCAGATTTATGTGGAGAAATGACTTTGAGTCTAGACTTCTGTACTCACCCAAACTTATTATTCATGTAAAAGAGAAAAATCCAAATATTTTCTGATTTGCAAACTTTGAAAGTTTTTCAACTTAAGTACCCCATATGAAAAATAAAATTCTCAAAGAGAAAACCTTAACAAAACAAAAGTAAAGTCAAGGAAGAGGATGAAGTAAAATATAAGAAAGAGTGGTAGGTGATTATGACCTATAAAAGCAAAGAAAGTTGAAAAGTAGTAGAAAATGTATTGAATCTTAATGATTAAGGCTTTCTCCTGTTGAACAGTGGGATGTTTAGTGATATAGTTTATACTGCCCTTTCTTTGAGTCTAAACACATCACTTATTTCTATATAAATAATACTTAAATAGCTATAAAACAATAAATCTATATATACACCACAAACTTTAGAATCACCCCCATGGATAGAGCAAAGAAGTCCTAATTACAGCTCTTGAAAAGAATGTAAATTTTACAAACCTTGGCAATAAAAATAAAGTGAAAAATCTGTAACTGGAAAGGAAATGAGTTGTAGTGAAAGTGCACTAAATTTTTAAATTTTTACGTAACAGGTACTATCTGAAATTAATAAATCAAGAAATAGTTGCAAAATAGATCATTTAAATAAATTATAGTAACCACCATAAGTTAAAATACCAGAAACTAAGTAAGAAGAATGGGTTGGAGTGAGGAAGACTTTAAATTTTTTAAAAAGCCTTATTCTAATCAAAATTCAGTCTTCCTCAGTTGTATAAGTATACATTTGCAAACTAAATATGACATGTATATATTTTATTCAATTAATTACAAAACTTTAAATGCAGAAGCTTTCTGAGCCTGTGAAAGACAATCACTAAAATTATTACTTTTGAGAAACTAACTCAAAGCACAATGCTTGGTAAGAATGACACAAAAACTAGTGAAGGGAGTTGGCTTTGACAAGAATAGAAAACCAAAGAAGAGCAAATTAGGTGGGTCATCAGTTCTCCTTCAAGGCAGACAAAAGCCAAAAACACTTTTCTCACTAATAAGGTCACTACCTGAAACTAAAGAGATTAAGGAAATAAAGAGTAATTAATTCTAAAGCGAGAGAAAGGAGCCCTTCAAGGGACCTGCTATTGAGCTAGAGTATCTAATCTTTCAGGAAATAGAAATGAAGAAACAGATTGGTAACTTGGCTCACCTGGTTTGAGGAACCAAGAAAGTTTTCAGAAGTTGTGGTAAAACTCATCATTTGCAACATTCAATCCTACAGTAAATGGATCTTAGGAAACTATATCGTAAAGTGTTTGATACTGACCAGAGACATACTCTAACCAAGCTTATTTCACTTTTCTAAAAGAAAGTTAAAAAAAAAAGATAGAAATCCTAGTCTTAAACACTTAATAATTGATACATAAAGATTTATATTGAATCTACATCATTTGAAATTTGCAAGATGTATTTTCTATCTCAGCCATATTGTAAATGTGCAGTTTTTCACTTCCCCTATTCCAGGATGATTGGGAAATATTTACATTAAAGAAAATAAGTCATAGTATTAACTCATGAAAATTAATACCATCTTTGTATTTTTAAACTGATTAATGTATTTATTCAGTGAAAAAGCAAAAGGTAGATGCTAATTAGTGATTTCTAATAGGAATAGAACATGAGATTGAGTTTGGGATAAGCCTCAGAATAAAACCCAGAGAATACCTTAGTAAGAGAGAATGAGGTTGACAGATTCATACATCAACCATAGAGTGTCAACAAATATTTTGTGTCATTTGACTTTTTAAGTATTAATCAAGAACCAAAATGTTAATTCTCTAGTTGTAAGTCAAATTTCTACTCCTTTCTCTTGCCTGTATCCTTAAATGCTACATAAACCCACAAATAAGATTTCTATCAGACAAATTAATGCAGCATGGATTAGAAATCAGTTTCTGGAAGTGGACTACAATGGGACTAAGTATTCCCTACTGTCAGTTACTTTAATTATAGGATTATGAACTCAGAAATTATCTACTCATATCTCAAAGCATCTTTAAGGGCTCCTGAACCATGTGTTCTCTGAATACAGTTGGTCTTGTTCCATGGAAACAGAGTTGTGTTTCTCTCTCTTGAAGTATCAAGCACTACTCATTGGAAATTTTGAGTTACTTTTAGAGCTGTAAAATTTCATCATTCAAAACACTGTAGTCAAAACAGTGCAGTTTCAATTGGCTCAACATGCATTTATTAAGTACCTACTTTTGCCAAGTTTTGAGGATACAGAGATGATTATGATCCAGGCTCTGCCCTCTAGCAGTTCAAGGGAGACATAAATGTAAATAAGCAAAGGTAGTAAAAGTTACAGGAATCTCTCTGTGGGGGCAGAAATCTCTATACACCTAGCAGTAAGCACAGTGAATGGCATAATATTGGGTACTTAGTAGATTTTGATTGAATAAATAAAATATCATGAAAATATATACAAGAAATTGTGAGGCCACTGGAGCTAAGTTTTGGAAAATGTATACCCTGCAGAGAGATGGGGTAGATGAAAGACTTCCAGTTGAAAAGAAGGGTATGTGGAAAGTCCCAAAAGGAGGAAATAGCATGTGGTTTCAGAGAATCAGACAAAGCATGCTAAGCAGACCTCCAGCTTCTTAAAGGGGAGTACCATGATCAGATTTACATTTTAGAAAGATTTTTCCATGTGAAGGATAGATTGGCAACCAAGAGGATGGTTAGAAGATCATAACAAAAATCCAGCGAGGGGTGATGAGGGTCTAAACTCTAAACTAAAGCAGGAGCAGATGAGCAGATGAATTGGAGAGATTTGGGAGGTAGAAATCAAGGTGTGAGGGTGAGCACAAAGGGGACAGTGGGAGAGAAAAAAGAATCTGAGGTGATCATTGTGTTCTGATTTGAGAGACTGCGTGAACAAGAGTGCTAGTTAACAGAACACAGTCTGAGGAGAAGGTGATGCAGGAAGGATGAGTTCACGGATGCCTATGAAACATTCAGGAGGATACATTTAGTAAGCAGTGACCTGAGTCTGGAACTCGGAGCAAGATCCAGGCTGGAAATACAGTTGGTGGTAGCCATGAACATGGGTGAGATAGTCCAAGGGGAGATTCTAGAATGAATAACCCAGATTCATTAATTCCTAGTGCCTACTGCAATATATGGTCAACATTTGGGGATAGAACTGATACAATATTCATTGTCGATAATAATCATTGGAGCTAGAAGAAAGAGCTGGAAGAAAGTAGGATGAAGAAAAATTTAGTCTAATCAAATTACCATTTTTCAGATTTAACATTTTTTCTACTGAGGGATTATAACTCATAAGAGGAAAATAAATCTGTCAAGAAAACTGTGTAATTTAAAAGCAAAGTAACTGATTTTTTGCTAGAGAAGATACCTGTTCCTGACAAACTGAGAATTGTTCCTAGCACATAATGCTCAATAAGTATTTGATGGATGGATGCATGTAGAATTCTAAATTGTATTCAATAAATATATGGTTAATAAAATAACTTTTAGTTTTATTTTATGGACGCATAGAATGAAAGGAAAGAGAAGTAGAGAAAAGAAGAATGAGAAAGACAGTGATATACAACTATGTGTCTATTAGATCCCAATACTATTAACTCAGAAGTGTATAAAGGACAAAAATAACCATCATCCACAATGTAACCACCTAGGGATAACCACTGCCAATTTCAACATATTTTTCAGTATTTTTTCTATACATATTTTTATATAGTTTATGTATATCATGGCTGTATATGTAATTTTGTATGCTGCTTTTTAATTTAACATCAAATCATAAACATTTTCCTAAGTTATTAAAAAACTTCATAAACATGGTTTTTATCCTTTAAATCATGTATTTGCTGTGCTAAAGAAAAATGTATTAAATACATCACTATAAAAAATTTTTACAGCAAAGTGATTCAGTTATATATATATATATTTTTCATATTATTTTCCATTATAGAGTATTGTAAGATATTGAATACAGTTCTCTGTGTTATTCAGTAAATCCTTGTTGTTTATTTTATATATAGTAGTTTGTATCTGTTAATTTCATTCTCCTCTAATTTATCTGTCACCCCTCCTTTCCCATTTGGTAACCATAAGTTTGTTTTCTATGTCTTGGAATCTGTTTCTGTTTTGTATATAGATTCATTTGTATTATTTTTTGATTCCACATACAAGTGATATCATGTACTATTTGTCTTTCTCTATCTGACTTACCTCAGTATATTCTCTAGGTCCATCCATTTTGCTGCAAATGGCATTATTTCATTCTTACTATGGCTGAGTAATATTCCATTATATATACCATGTCTTTTTAAACCATTTGTCTGTTGATGAGTGGGTTGTTTCCCTGTCTTGGCTATTGTAAATAGTGCTGCTATGAACATTGGGGTGCATGTATCTTTTCAAATTAGAGTTTTCATCTTTTCTAGATAAATGCTCAGGAGTAGGATTGGTGGACATGGTAGCTCTATTTTTAGTTTTTTAAGAAACTTCTGTACTGTTTTCCATAGTGGTTGCACCAATGTACCCTCCCACCAACAGTGTAGGAGGGTTCCCTTTTCTTCATACCTTCTCCAGCATTTATTTTTGGGGACTTTTTAATGATGGCCATTCTGAATGGTATGAAGTGATATCTCATTGTTGTTTTGATTTGTATTTCTCTAATAATTAGTGATATTGAGCCTCTTTTCATGTGCCTGTTGGTCATCTTTATGTTTTCTTTAGAGAAATGTCTGTTTAGGTCTTGTGCATATTTTTGATTGGGTTGTTTAGTTTTTTTTATATTGAGTTTTATGAGCTATTTGTGTATTTTGGATATTAACCCCTCATCAGTCACATCATTTGCAAATATTTTATCCCACTCCAAAGTCTTTTCCTTTTGTTGATTGTTTCCTTTCCTGTGCAAAAACTTTTTAAGTTTGACTAGGTCCCATTTGTTTATTTTTGCATTTATTTCTTTTGCCTTGAGAAACTGATCTAAGAAAATATCACTACTATTTATGTCCGAGAATGTTTTGCTTATGTTCTCTTCTAGGAGTTTTATGGTATCATGTCTTATATTTAGGTCTTTAAACCATTTTGAGTTTATGTTTGTACATGGTGTTAGGGAGTGTTCTAATTTCACTGATTTACATGTAGCTATCCAACTTTCCCAACACCACTTGCTGAAGAGACTGCGTTTTCTCCATTTTATACTCTTACCTATTTTCTCTAAGATTAATTGACTGTAGGTGTGTGCGTTTATTTGTGGGTTCTCTATTCTGTTCCATTGATCTATATGTCTGTTTTTGTGCCAATACTATGCTGCACAAACATGATTTTTTTAGGCTTTTTTTTTTTTTTTTTACTTTTTAAACACCTTTATTGTGGTATGGTTCCTGTACAGTAAACTACACGTATTTCAAATGTACAATTTGATGAATTTTGATACATATATACACCAATGAAACCACTACCACAATCAAGATAGCTAACATTTCCATCACTCCCCAAGAGATGCAATTTTCGAGTTCCCAATTTATCCCTTCCCAGACCCTCTGCTCCCTAGTAACCATAAGTTTGTTCTCTGTGTCTGCACAAACATGATTTTTAATGACAACACAGAGATGCTCATCACCTTCTAATTATTTGCTTACATATTCTTTATTGTTTAACATTTAGGTTTTTGTTTTTTCTATTTTAAATACTACTTCAGTGAGCATCTTTATTGTAATGCTTTGTCTCTATTTAAAATAATTTTCTTGGGATAGATCCTAGAAATGGAATTATATTAAAAGGTGCTATGGTTTGAATGTTTGTGTCACCTCTAAATTCATATATTGAAATCTTAATGCTGGATGTGATGGTATTATGTGTGTGGAGGGGGTCTTGGGAGGTGCTTAGGTCATGAGGGTAAGGCTCTCAGGAATGGGACTAATGTTCTTAATAAAAGAGACCCCACAGAGATCCCTCACCCCTTTCACCATATGGGGCCACAGGAAAAACGCACCAGCTATGAACTAGGAAGAGGGCCCTCAGCAGACCATGACCATGCTGGCAGACTGGGGAAAATCAATTTCTGTTAGTTATAAGCCACACGGTTTGTGATATTTTGTTATAGATGCCCAAATGGACTAAGATAAGAGGTATGGGCATTTGCAGGCTCCCATTGCCAAAATGCTCTTTAGAAAAATATCAGTTTACACTTCTGTCATCTTTATATGTCAGTGCCACAAAGAAAATTCAAAAGCCTGCGTTTGGGATCATTGGGAATTGGCACTACCCTTGCATTTTATTGATTCAATGAATATACTGATCAGTTCAAATTAGTGTAAAGGTGGCCTTATGTAAACAATCACTACTATCTCTTTACTTTTTTACTTTTATTTTTTATTGAAGTATAGTTTATTTACAATGTTGTATTAGTTTCAGGTGTACAGCAAAGTGATTCAGTTATATATTCTTTCTCAGATTCTTTTCCATTATAGGTTATTACAAGATATTGAATATAGTTTCCTGTGCTATTTAGTAGGTCCTTGTTATTTATCTATTTTATGTATAATAGTGTGTATCTGTTAATCCCTAACTCCTAATTTATCTCTCTTTACTATCTCTTTTCTTAACCTTTATGCAGAAGAACCTTAAAATGTAGTTCAAAGCATAATGCAAACTGTACGTTTTTGCATGGTCATGAAGCTTGGAAATGCTTCTCTAAATGAAAGAAACAAGAAATGTTTCTCTAACTGGTATGGAAGGAAAGAGTGTTTATTATTTTGTTTTAGTGAAATTAAGAAGTATTTAGCAACAGTTGTTTATTTTGGAGGGGTTTTATGGGTTCTTAAAAAGCAACAGAGAGTGCCCCATTTATTTATTCAAGAGCAAAGCTTTTAGGAAGCAGTAGCCAAAGGCTATATTACTAACTTGATTGTTCCAAGAGGAGTGCTGCTCAGCTACCATGGTGATAGGTACCATGGAAATAGACACACTTTGTCAGATGTATTGTAAATGCTTTGGGGTATGAGGGCAGCAGTTGCAGGGAACATTTTATTGTTGTTACATTGTGGAGGTTGTACAACATACCAAGGCTTATTTAGATTCTGTTGATAGATCTGACCTAGATTAAAAAGAAATGTCCTATTTTTTAAAAAAATGAGCTAAAACAAACTATAAACTATTACACCTAAAATGAAATGAGAGCAATTTTCAGGGCTCACAGCCATCTTTTATGAGAATAAGAAGATGTATGTGGAAGCTCCAGTAAATTATATGATATTCCAAAGAGCTATGAACTTTGAAGTGTCTGTGGCAGTAGGTGACAGGCAGCATGTGAATAATTTAAAACCATAAATAACCCTCAGACTCAAGCAGCTCAGCTTCTCCTCACTGGTCATTGCAGTGTTAATCTTTATAGCGATAATGTGGAATTATTAATAGTGATTACTCATATTAACATCTATCTTGTGTCCTGCTTTTTTTTCACTGCTCGGCCCACTTTAACAACCCATCCTGAAGGTACAAACGACTCTTAACATAAGCACATCCATTCCATAATGGGAGAAACTAAGTCATAGAGAAGAAATAAAGACCTCATGGTCTCAGCTGACAGGGGTAGAGTTTGAGTTGAGAAAAGTTAGAGCCCCCACCACCAACCTTATTTACAGACATTAATACAATGGCAGACAAAAACTAAGTCAAAGGGTGTGTGAGTTATCATCATGGCTGTTTAATAGATAATGCAGCTTAGCAGGGAGCACTGTATTGTTTAATTTTGGAGCGTGTACACAACTCTGACACGTGACAGGAAATTCAGGATGCTTCCCCAGTTCATAGCCAAGCCACCGTAACAGTTATACTAACAGATGGTACTTGATACAGTCAAGTGAGGGATTATATTGGCCTATTGGCCTTTTTCTACGAGGTCCCTACCTGTTCCCAGTCCTTGCCAAATACTGTTATCCTTCACAATCCAATCTCTTACTTTCCAAATGCTAGGAAACAAGATCCAGATGCTGTTTCTTGCTTTTTGAATTCACTATTGGACTCAAGGACAAAGTAGACTTAGATATTAAGACTTCACACCTATGATTATGGCTGTTAAACCTACATGTGCAGAAGCATAACCTGGGAGCATGTTAAACATGTAGACTCCCGGCCCCCTATGCTGACTCAAGAGGCCTGGGCTGAGCCCTTGGAGCGCATACTTTAACAAGCTTTTCTGATGCTTCTGAAGCAAGTGGTCTGTGTGTTGCACCTTGAGACTCTGAGAAACAGCTTGTCAGTCTATTAAGCCTTATCCATACCCATGGCCCTAAGCTTAATGGGAGCAATGGGGAATCTAGAGAGTTGGCACTAGTGAGAAGGGAGGCCTAGGCCTGGGAGCCCAGCAAGGAACCTTCTGTCCTTGAGGTCCCAACATGTACTGTGGCCTCAACTGGACCCATCTATGTGTGAAAAAGCAATAAACCTTGGGTCTTCACAGAAAAAGCACGAGGGAGAAAAACAGGCACCACATGCAATCTGAATTCTGAATAATCAGCCCCTGAGCTGGTGAGAGTCGACTGTAATTACTTACCTGCTGAAATCAATTTTCTTCTCCCAGAAAGTGGACAGCAGAAGATACATTAAATAAAGACTAGGTCTCAGCCTTTTAGAGAAATGAAAAGTTGTATAACTTGTTGGTAGCTTCCTTCTTGTCATTAGGAATGCCTGGCCATGTTGCAGAAACTCAGCCTTTGTACCTGATTACCAAACTGAGACTTGAGGACAGAGTTTTAGATGAAGCAGTAAAGAAAGCTTTATTTCTTTGCCATGCAGAGGAGGTCACAGAGAGCTAATGCCTCCAAGACTGTGAGCTTGCTGGGGAAAGAAGGCAGGGTGTTTTATAGTAAAAATTCATGAGTTCAAGGGGCAGTGCTGGTTTCCATAGAGCTTGCATACAGGGTAACAAATTGTTGCGCAGTTGTTCTTGTTTTTGCAGATGCAAGGGTCCTCTTCCTTCAGCTGGGGGTACTGTTTATCTCCAGGCTTGAGAATCTCCTAATATTCTTGTGCCTAAAACAAAGGGTGTTTAGGAAGGGGGTCTGTGGAAAAGTGCTTTAGAGAAAAACTGGAAAAGTTTAAAGCCAGGTTGGTAAATGCTTTCTAGCATTTTAGGCAGGCTGAGGCCTGGGACCTCTTACTATAGTGTTTGCACAGGCTGGGACCTTCACCCCAAACAGCAGAATACAAAGAAACTGTAAGGGACTAAAAATAACTACAGTTGGGGTGAGTTTTGATCAACAAGATGCACAAAACACCCAACTGCAGTTTCTGAGGTGTCAGGATCAAAAGCAAGGCACTGCACATGATTCACACAATAGTACCACTAGGGCTTTGGGCAGGCCACCCAACACCCCCTTTCAGCTCAACCCTGGTTGACAACAACATTAGAAGAGTCATTTAAACTATTATACAATTAAGCAATTACAAATATCAGATGGTCACTGATGACAATATGTCCCCCACTGTTAATTCATTCCTTCTGTGTGGTGGTAAGATTTTAGCATCTGAAAAACGCATAAGATACTATTATCTAGGTGCTTCAGAGAGGAGCTACAGAGGGGATATGGGGGAGGGGTCTGTCCCTGGAAGCACCCATAGGGTCCTGCTCGGTTACAGTCAGAGTAGCCAAAGTAATGGAGCTGGGCCACTTGAGCATTAACATTCAGTCAGTATTTGAATAAAACTTTGGAGAAGAGACCCCTTTTCTCATCCCCCATGCACCCCCACCACAGCCTCTAAGCTTTGGCAGCCCTTCAGATCCTCTCTGAGCCCACAGCAGGACTTGTCCCCTTGGCTTGTTTTCTGAAGCTTATATGACACCCTTATTCCTTTCTTGGCAATTCAAGAGAAGCTCTGTATCTCTGGCCACAGTGGAGGTAGTCATTGTTGTAAATAGCTTGGGCTAACTTATCTTTCTAAAATGCTTAGAATAGCATTTAGATGCCAAAATACTTGGAGTGGGGAAAGAATGTTATTTTGGTAAGAAATACTATTTTAGGGGATTATTCTAATGTTAAACTATAGAAATAGGCCATATGGTTTGTTAAGAAATATCCTTGCAAAGCTAAAATCTGTGTTACTGCCTACGTGAGTGGGTTTGTTAGCCACTTTCCTACTTTCTCTTAAATCAGGTCATGATTCCTGAGTTATGGCTACCTCTCCAAGCTAGAAGGCTGCTTGAGCCTGGCCAAATACTCTGAACTGACTCAAGAGAAAGCAAACACAGGCCTCATTTGTTTCCATCTACCTGTGGAAGGAAGCCAGGTCCATATCTTCCTTTGGCTGAGTAATTATGACCACCTGCATCATCATCTGCCATGGGGCCAGATTGTTTCATAGTATTGTTTTAGTGATTACAAACTTCAGTTTTTATGTCAATCTTTTGTTTCATTTCCTTTTACATCATATTATAGATACTTAGTGCAGTATTTGACCCCTTGAACTACATTTCAAACTATAAATCTCTCCTCATGCCTCCTAAAAAAAGTGGCTTTTTTAGTTTCTTTGTTTCCTGCTTTTATCCCCAAACTATAACCACTGTTACTTCACTGACCAGAGTGATGAGGTACCATAAACCCTGGAAAAAGATGTTCTGAATAACCTACAATGAAGATCAATGGAAAAGAATCTTTGCCTGTTAGAAGCTCAAAATCTGAGAAAAATCAAACTGACACTGCTTTTAAAATTCAGAGATGTGACAACTATGAATACATCAAATCAAGATAACTTAAGTATTGGCACCTATGGGTGTGTTTTTTATAGAAGAACTCAAAAGACTGGGATTCTGGTGGAAGGCTAGAAAGCACGTCAGAAGGAAGAAAGAGCAAGAACTAAAGAGAACCCGGAGGGGGCAGCCAGGCCCTTGCCCTCAGGGAAACATGGATGAGAGCAGTAGAATGGGGCACACATGTATATTGGTGGTAAGATCTGTCTTCTTAAGTAGGGTGTGGTGAATATGATGAATCTGTTCCCATCATCTGCATTCATAATGGCTTTCCAAAACACCTCTTTGGACTGCTCATCTTACTTCTTAGAGAATAAGCATGTCTGAACCTCATCACTTTTCTATGCTGTGGTTATTTATCATGTTTCATGGATTTAAGAACTGGTGGCTCACTATTTTTTCAGTGCCTAAAAATGAGCTGAGAAATGCAAATTCTAAGGTTTCATCCCCAGTGATTCTTATTTGGTTAATCAGGGATGGATCCAGAAATTTTCATTTTTAATGAATACACCAAGTGATTTTAAAGCTGATAGTTAAGTTAACACAGCTACACTGCCGTACCTGTTGCTTCCTTTTACCTCCAACTTTCAAAGTCTTTCTTCCTTTTTGGCATTCTTCCAGCACACGCCATATTTGTGCATGTGTCCTTTGCCCTCAGAAGTCTTTTCCAGTCACCAATTAGCTAGGTACTCACTTAAGTTTTAGTTTCTCTATTGAGCTTTTACAGAATCTCATTACTGTTTCTTGTCTCAAACTCTGACTTATCTCTCAGGCCATAAAACTGGTAATTAATTGAACCTGTTCCTTAATTGCTACCACTGCAATTATAAATGATAATGATATTCTCAAGGTCATATGTATACCAAATAAAATAAACAGCAGCATTTGCTATACACAGAGCCTTCTGAGGACCTGGTATATACAGAAGACATTGACTCATTGATCTGTACAGTCCACATGCAAAAACTAAAGTTACTCCTTTCACTTTCCAGTTGTAGGCAACTGGTCATAAGTGCATATTCCAATGTCTATTTTTTATATTAATCTTGATTTAGAAATTTCATTTAATGGATATTTATAGACTACTTGTGATATGTACTTGTTTTGGAGGTGTTTTGGAAAGCCATTATGAATGCAGATGATGGGAACAGATAACTACTTGTGATAGGCACTATGGTAGGTGCTAATGATACAGTGATGAACCTGCCCTCATGAAGCTTATAATCTAGTTGGGAAGCAGACAAGAAGACAAAGAAGTTATGAGTACACACATGGTGGCACCTAACCCAGTATTGAATGGAAGGGGCAGGGCTATCAAGGAGGCATTTTGGAAGACTGAAGTTTAAGTTGGACTAAAGGTCTGAATGTGTTGACCCTAGATCATGTCCTTGATGGTTGGTTTCATTTAAAATAAAATTCCAGGATTTATTTTCTTGTGGTTTTTAATCTTAATTATAAATTTGCTATAGAAAACAGGTAATAAAAATAACCCAGTTAACTGAAGACCCAGGGTGTTGGAATTGAACTCCTCTGAGTTTAAATCCAAGCTTCACCATTTATATATGGTGTGACTTTGGACAAGTTACCTTTCCAAATCTTAGGCTCCTAATGTGTAAGGCAGAATTAATCATCCCTAAATCATAGGGTTGCTATGAGAATTAAATGAGATGACATATGAAAAACATCTAGAGCAGTGTCTAGAACACAGTAAATTTTAATGTTAATCAATTTTAGTGTTCTCCTCTCTCCAACTGTTGTAGGTCTCAAATAATTAAATTTTTTACTTTAAAATTTGGGAGTCTCTTGACTCCCAAATACACACACACACACACACACACACACACACACACACACACACACACACACACACACACACAATGGAGATTTAAAATGGGAAGTAAGAATCCTCCTCCACAAATCTGGTAAAACTACGTAAAGAAGGATGTTTAAATAGGGAAGAATTTGACACTTGACATTTTCTCCCTTCCTTTTCAAAAGTTTGATTCCTTGACATGTATCTTTGCAAAACAGGTATCTCTTTAAAGACTTAAATAACAACCTTCTCCTCTCCATGTATACTTCCATCAACACCCAAACACAGACTGAGCCAGTGCGTACTTCTGTGGAGTTCACCACTTAGAAAGTGATAGGATGGAGTGATTTGTGCTCATTGTGATAGCAGTGAAGGTGTGCTATTTTCTCTGTGTGGCGACCTAGGTTAGAAAGTCCTTGAGGAATATTGTGCAAGTATAACCTGCTCAGATTGCCTTTACTTTTCATGGGAATTGCTTAGGAAGACTTGGTTAATAAACACATTGATATTATAGGAGCATTCTAAGGAAACCACTTCTTGATTGTAGCAAACACCTTCTGAAATGGCTTAAAATACATATGCAAAAATATGCTAGATATTATTTATGATAATTGGATGTCATTTACCTTCTTTGTGCTTAATATATGAATACTTATTTAGCTTATTCCAGCATGTATATTTTTAAAATCTTCAAGCAAATGAACAGGCTGAAAGAAGGCTGGACTCTTATGGAAGTATTGAAACATATAGTTGAAGAAGATTGGGCAAAGCATGCCAGAGTTCTTTTCACTTCAAGTTTAACATCAGATGTTGGTTTTACTGAATTGTTTTTAAGTCACTGTCTCTACCCTTCAAGACTTTTAAAAACCACCAACACCTAAAATATTAGATTAAAGGAAAAATATGAATATAACTGTAGCACAGCTTTATCATTATTTTATACCAGAAGAGTAAGTCTATGCTAAGAACACTGAAGCTGAATCAAGAAGTGGCCCTGACTCTGTCGTTGAGACTACCAGACCTATGAGCAGACTCATCTGACTAGATCTCCAGTGAACCAAGTTCAAAAGCATTCCTAGAGGGTCACTGGACAGCAACCGAGTCATTCTAAGCTTTTCTTAATACTCATCTCACGTGAGTTTTTAGTCTGGGACTTGTTATAGCCATTATTACAAAAGAAAGACTGTCTTCCTGGTCCCTGAAACTTCTAGACTTCTAACGTCATTTTAAAAAAGAGGTTAAATGATTATTGGTTTAGCTAAGCATGGAGAGGTGTTTATATTCTAGGAAGCATATTGATTCAGCCTTAGTGTTTTTATTCCTTTGAGCTCCTGTGGTTGTATGCTTTAGAATTTTGCTATGGGTTTGTCCTTTGTTGCTTACTCTTTTCCTAACACAAAGGCCTCATCTGAAATTCCAAACCTAAATAGTGAGACTCTGGTTTTGTGACTTCAGGTTGCTTCTTGCTGAGGAAAAAATTGAGTTCTGCTTCAGCAGCTTCCTGGGCTTTTCAGATTAGTATTTTTGTTTTTAATTAATTTTCTTCTAGGTATGTTTGGAGTGGTTTGCAAAATTGCAACTGTTTGCAAAAATTTACTGCTATGCTGTAAATGTTTAATGAGATCATTATTTTTAATCCAGTTTCTGGTCCTTGTTCACTAATGCATGTTCAGCAGAGGAAACTTTTCTCTCTCTCTCTCTTTTTTTTTTTTTGTGACTTTATACTAATGAGGCACTTTTATGAAATTATCAGTATCTCCTTTCTATGATGATTTATTGAGAATGTTTCTTTTACCTTTATTGTATAAGGCACATTTTTGCAATAGCAATCCATTCATTTAGTTATTTTATTTACTGTAGCTTTCTGTCAGAGTGGTCAGTGATGACCTTCAAAAAAAATCTAACTCATTCATGTTAAGAGGAATAAGCAGAAAATGGAAACAGGATGGCACTGTTCGTACAGACTGGGAGAAAATATTTGCGAATGATGTGACCAACAAGGGTTTAATTTCCGAAGTATACAAACAGCTTATACAACTCAATAACAACAACGACAACAAAAAAAACCCCAAACAACTCAATCAAAAAATGTATAGAAGACCTAAATAGACATTTCTCCAAAGACATACAGATGGCTAGCAGGCACATGAAAAGATGCTCAACATAGCTCATTTTTAGAGAAATGCAAATGCATACAAAACTACAATGCAATATCACCTCATCCTGATCAGAATGGCCACCATCAAAAAGTCTATAAATAATAAATGCTGGAGGAGGTGTGGAGAAAAGGGAACCCTCTTACACTGTTGGTGGGAATGTAAATTGGTACAGCCACTGTGGAAAACAGTATGGAGTTTCCCTAAAAACTAAAAATAGACTTACCATATCCAGCATTCCTACTCCTGAACATATATCTGGAAAAGATGGAACTCTCCAATTCAAAAAGATGCACGAACACCAATGTTCATAGGGCACTATTTACAATAGCCAAGACATGGAAGCAACCTAAGTGTCCATCAACAGATGAATGGATTAAAAAGGTGTGGTATATATATACAATGGAATACTACTTAGCCATCAAAAAGAATGAAATAATACCTTTTGCAACAACATGGATGATCTAGAGATTATCATACTAAGTGAAGTAAGTCAGACAAAGACGTATTATATGATATCACTTATATGTGGAATCTAAAAAATAGTACAAATGAACATACTTACAAAACAGAAACAGACTCACAGACATAAAAAACAAACATACATTACCAAAAGAGAAGGGATAAATTGAGAGTATGGGTTTGACAAATGCATGCTACCATATATAAAATAGATAAATAACAAGGATTTACTGCATAGCACAGGTAATTATATTCAAGTCTTGAAATAAACTATAATGGAAAAAATTTTTTAAAAGTACATATATATATATGTGTGTGTGTATGTATATATATATATATATATATATCTGAATCACTTTGCTATACACCTGAAACTAACACAATATTGTAGATCAACTATCCTTCATTTAAAAAATTAAATTAAATTGTAAAAAAAGAAGAAAGTTATGGTGTTCTTCACTGGTACAGGGAATCTGTACAATGAAGAAAGGACCAGGAAAAAGTACAACAATGCTAATTCTGCTACTGAACTTGTCAGTAAGTTTATCCATAGGAATGCTTTTGGCTGCAATGACAAAATCCAGTTAGCATCAGTGTGAACCATAAGGACATTGACTGTTTACTTAATAAGAAGTTTAGAAGTAGGAGATTCCAGAGACATATGTGGCTCAACAGACCCAAAATGTCAGGGCACTAGACTCTACAGTTATTGTGGCCTTCTCCTCATGACTACAAGAAGACTGCAGTAGTTCCAAGCATGTTCTTATAAAAACATGTGGGCAGTCAGAGTCGCAAAAGAGTCTGCCCTGCTTTTCATTAGGAAAAAAATTTTTCACAGACACTCTCCAGCAGACTTTCCTTTGTATCTTATTGGCTACAACTTCACTCCATTGCCATGCCTATGTGCAAGGCACTCTGGAAAAACTGTATATGCCTGTCATATAGCTATATGTTACTATGTGTTTTTTTATAGGCTCCATAGTAGAAGTAGGACATGAGAGAAGAGGATTTAAAATGACTGTGGCGGATACCACAGTGGGCCAACCACATATTAGAGTATTCAGTACCTGCTGTCCTCCCTGTTACCACCTCATCTAGCATGCTTCAGATTTCTTTATCAGACCTTGTCAGTTTCTTTAGAGTAACTTTGGCCATCATTTATTTTCCTGGAAATACCCAAACATTCCTTTACAAAAACAAAAGAAAAATGTTGTTATGTTGTTAGCTTCCCCCCCAGCCCTTTCTTTCCCCCGTATGCAAAATTATCAGTTGATGCCTTAGCACCAGTTTAAATTCAGCATGCCAAAACTAAACCTCAGCACTAACCTACATTGAATTAATCAACAGAAACAAAGACAATAAATTAGAACATTGCTTGTAATGATGGTAGTGAGTAGAAGGAGGTTGTAGAAGATCCTAATTTCAGTGATCAGCAGTTTTATTTAATTTAAAAAGCAATTAATAGGACTTCTGGTCTAGACAAGATAGCATAGACCTGTTTTTCTCCATTCATTTCCACTAAGCACAACTATAAACCCCGGAAATAATGCAAAAGACAACCAAAGGAGAATTCTGAAAGGTGGTAAGAAAGCAAACTAGTTTGGAACCCCAGTACTGGAGGAACAATACAGAGGTAAGCTACTCGACAGAAGGCCACCCATACCTAGTGTTTTCTGACCCTCAGTCTAGCAACAGGAGGAAAGCCAGGCAGGTTCATTTCTCCCTCAGATCCAATGAGAGTCTTTCTGACAACACCAGGCTTGCATGGCAAAGCTGGCAAAGCAAGGTCAATCAGGAACTCTGCCAGTAATAAGCATTTAGGGGAAATATTCTCCTTCCCTTATAGGCCCGAGAGTCCCCTTTTCTACCAAGAGATACTGAGGTAGGCAGGCAGAACCAGCAAGAGGAATGCAGCTACAGCAAGTGGCCCAGTTCTGGAAGCTTCATTGCTCTGTAGGCTTGAGGTTTTCCTCCTTCTGGAAGATACCAAGGCAGCTGGGAGGCACCCATTGGGGGATCCCACCATACCATTCCCCTACTGAGAGACACTTGTTAGCCCAGTCTGGTGAAACCTCCTCTGACTGCCTCTGGCAACACCCCAGGGACAGTGGGAGCCCCAGAAACAGCAGATAAACAAAGCAGACCAAAATACTCTACAAAGATTCTAAACATTAAACTGCCTTTGGAACTATAGTTAACAAAAGTTGGCCAAGACCCACATACTAAACCTAAACAAGAGTGCCTGTCTACTAAAATAAAACATTTAAGTGGGAAACAAAGTCTTCTGACATAGTAGACCAAATGTCTAGGATACAATAGAATATCATCTGTCATACCAAGAACCAAGAAAATCACAATTTAAATGAGAAAAAACAAGCAACTAATGCCAACACCAAGATAAATTATATGTTAAAATTGCCTGGAAAGGGTTCTAAAGCAGCCATAGTATCAACACTCCAAAAATCAATTACAAATTCTCTTGAAACAAAATCTTAGCAAAGAAATAGAAGTTATAAAAAAAAAAAATGAAAGTAATAAAACTAAAAATATAATAACAAATTTTTAAAAATTGCTGGGTAGCTCAGTACTAGAGTGGATATGACCTACAATAGAATCAGTGAACATGAGGAAAGAAAAATAGGGTTTACCTAGCCTGAAGAACAAAAAGAAAATATACTGGAAAAAACTAAATGAACAGAGCCTTGGTGACCAGTTGAGAAATAACAAAAGATCCATGGATTGTATTATCAGAATCCCAGAAGGACAGGCAAGGCAGTGGGGCTAAAAGAATATTTGAAGAAATAATGGTTGAAAACTAACCATACTTGACAAAAGACAAGCCTAGAGATTCAAGAAGCTGAGCAAGCCCCAGAAAGGATACAACTCCCAAATCTAGGCCAAGATACATCGTAATTAAACTTTTGAAAACTAAAGACAAAATCTTGAAAACAATTAGAGAGAAGTAACATATTATCTATAAGGGAGCAGCAATTCAACTGACAGTAAATTTCTCACCTAAAATCATGGAGGCCATAAGGAAGTGGCACAATATTTAAAAGTGCTGAAAAGAGAGAACTGTCAACTATAAATTCTGTATCCAGTGAAATGATCCTTCAAGAATAAAGGAGAAACAAAAAAATCCAGGTGAAGGAGAACGTCCTAAAAATCCTCTGCTCTGCCTATTCATATCCTCTACCCCATCCCCACCAACCACTAATCATTTTATTGTCTCAGTAGTTTTGCCTTTTCCAGAATGTCATATACTTGGAATTGTTCAGAATGTAGCCTTTTCAGATTAGCTTCTTTCACTTAGTAATATGCATTTAAGTTTCCTCCTTGTCTTTTCATGTCTTGATAGATTTTTTAGCACCGAATAATATTCTGTTTTCTGGATGTACCACAGTATATATATATATCCATTCACCTACTGAAGGATGTCTAGGTTGCTTTCAAGTTTTGGCAATTATGAATAAAGCTGCTATAGACATCTGTGTTCACCTTTTTGTGTGGAGATAAGTTTTTAATTCATTTGGATAAATACCAAGAAGTACAATGGCTGGACCGCATGATAAGAACATGTTTCACATCCATGTGCACATTTTTGTGTGGTGATAAGTTTTTAATTCATTTGGATAAATACCAAGAAGCACAATTGTTGGACCGTATGATAAGAACATGTTTCATTTCGTAAGAAACTGCGAAACTGTCTTCCACAGTTGCTGTAGCATTTTGCATTCCTGCCAGGAATGAATAAGAGTTCCTGTTGTTTCACATCCTTTTCAGCATTTGGTGTTGTCAGTGTTCTGGATTTTGGCCACTCTAATAGGTGTGTAGTGATGGCATAAAATTTTAATATTCTGTGTTACTGGTTTCTTAATCAGGTTAATGTCAGCCTCTCAAATGCATTTAATTTCATTGTACTGTGGTTGATTTTGTGACTTTTTGTATGGTGTTTATTATTCACAAACTTCCCTATTTCCAACTACATGTGGATTAGGTATCCTTTTTTAATAGATTTATTTTATTTTATTTTTTGGGGGTATGGGAGGTAATTAGGTTTATTTATTTATTTTAACGGAGGTACTGGGGATTGAACCCAGGGCCTTGTGCATGCTGAGCATGCACTCTACCACTGAGCTATGCCCTCCCCCACATAGGTATCCTTTTTTTGCTGTAAGCATTAAATGTCCTTTGTTGCTTTTGTTTTATATGTGCTTGAGAAAAATAAAATTGGGAATCATGCTAATTCTTGTGAGTCAGCCACTGACTGATGAGTAGCAAGACAAGAAACAGAAAATCTAGAGTCACTCGTGGTTAGAGGGCAGGAACTTTTTAGGCACATAACTTGGATTGGTTTCTGAAGTCTACACATTTCCAGTAAACCCAGGCATGATTGTATTTGTGGGCTTTTTCTTTACTAGGGATTCATTTCCTCAACTGTGCTTTTCAGAGAACAAGGCTGGCCTGGAGGGTGGGCTAAAAATCAGTCCAGGCTATCATGTAAAGTTGTCAGGTTGTGCTCTTTGTAGCAGTGCCTGGCCGCAATGGCAAATGAGGCTTGATTCCCGTCACTCTCTGTCCACCAAACCTCATGCCAAGGTATAGCATTACAGCCACCTGGAGGAATAATCTTACTGTAATTATTTTTTTCTTCCACATTTCTTTTTTTTAATCGAGGTATAATTCACATACGGTAAAATACATCCTTTTCAGGTGTACAATTCGTCATATTCACAAAGTTGTGCAACTGTCACCACTAATTCCAAAACATTTTCATCACCTCAGGAAGAAGCCTTGTACCCATTAGTAGTCACCCTCTACTTCTTTCAGCTCCTAACTGACTTCCTATCTCTATAGATTTGCCTAATCTGAACATTTCATATAAATTGAATCATACAGCATGGGCCTCTATTTCCATCTTTTTTTTTCTTAGCATTTTTTTCAAGAATCATCCATGTTGTGGGTATCAGCTCTTCATTCCTTTTTATGGCTCAATAATATTCCATTGAATGGATATTCTCTGTTTTGTTTTTCCATTCATTAGTTGATATATATTTTATTATTTCCATTTTGAGCTATTACGAGTAATGCTGCTGTGAACATTTATGTACAAATTTTTGTGTGTACATGAGTTTTCAGTCTCCTCAGATATATATACTTAAGGAGTGGGATTGCTGGGTCATATTGTAACTCTGTGTTTAACTCTTTGAGGAACTGCCAAAATGTTTTCCAAAGTGGCTTCACCACTTTACATTACCAACAGCAATGTACAATGGTTTCAGTTTCTCAGTATCCTCACCAACATTTTATTTTCCATCTTTTTGATTAAATGCATTGAGTGGGTTTGAAGTGATATCTTGTTATAGTTTAATTTGCTTTGACCTAATGATAGTCAGCATCTTTTCACGTGATGATTGGTCATTTTTCTTATATGATTTTTTCATGTGATGATTGATTCTATTTTCTTCAGAGAAATGCTTATTCAAATGCATTGCCCATTTTAAAATTGGGTTGTCTTTTAGTTGTTGAGTTGTAAGAGTGCTTTTAATATTTTGGACACATGTTCTTGTCAAATACATGATTTACAAATATTCTCTCCTGTTCTATGGAGTCTTTTTACTTTCTTGGTAGTATCCTTTGATGCACAAACTATTTTTCCTTTTTTTGAAGTTGAAAGAAAAGCTTCACCAAAATTGATGAAGTTCAATTTTACCTATTTTATCTTTTGTCCCTTGTGCTTTTGGTGTCATATCTAAGAAATCTCTGCCTAATCCAAGACCATGAAGATTTGTGCCTGTGTTTTTTTCTAGTTTTCTTATATTTGGTCTTTTTTGAGTTAAATTTTGTATATGCAGTAAGATGGGGGTCCAACTTTGTTATTTTGCATATCCAGTTGTCACAGCATCATTGCTGAACATACTATTCTTTTCCCCATTGAATGGTCTTGACAGCCTTATCAAAAATCAATTGACCATATATATATAAGGGTTTTTTTCTAGACTCTTTAATTCCATTCCTTTGATCTGTATGTCTAGTCTTATACCAGTACCACACTGTCTTGATCACTGTAACTTTGTACTACATTTTGAAATCATGAAGTGTTTTTTTCCAACTTTTTCTTTTTTATCTTGTCTATTCTGGGTCATTTGCATTTCCATATGAATTTTAGGATCAAGTTAATCAATTTCTGGAAACACACACACACAACTACCTGGAGGTGATTTTGACAGGAATTGTGTTGAATCTGTAGATTAATTTAGGAAGTATTGTTATCTTAACAATATTAAGCCATTCAATTTATGAACAAAAATATCTTTCCATTTAATTTCCAGAAGTTTAATTTCCAATAATTAAATTGTTTAATTTCTTTCAACAATGTTTTGTAGTTTTCAGAGTATAATTTTTGCCCTTCTTTTGTCAAATTTGTTCCTAAGTATTTTGTACTTTTTATGTTACTATAAATGGAACTGTTTTCCTAATTTCATTTTTGGATTGTTCACTGCTAGTGTGCAGAAATATAATTGATTTTTGTACTGATCTTATATCCTGCAAACTGCTAGACTTGTTTATTACCTCTAAAAATGTTTTTGATTCCTTAAAGTTCTCTATATACAAGATGATTTTTTTTGCAGAGATAATTTTGCTTCTTCATTTCCAATCTAGATTACCTTTACTTCTTTTTCTTGCTACATTGCCCTTGCTAGAATCTCCAGTACAATATTGAATAGAAGTTGCCTGCGCAAACATCCTTGTCTTGTTCCAGATCTTAAGGGGAAAGCTTTCAAATATTTTACCACTAAGTATCATGTTAGCTGTGTTTTTTGGAGATTCCTTTTATCAGCTTAAAGAAGTTTCCTTCTATTTTTAGTTTGTTGAATTTTTTTTTTTTGTCATGAAAAGGTGTTGGATTTCTCAGATGCTTTTATTCCGCCCTAATTGAGATGGGTTTTGTCCCTTATTGTATTAATATGGTGTATTATGTTGGTTGGTGTATTAAATTACTTGTTTTAACCCTGAGATAAATCCCACTTAATCATGATGTATCCTTTTTATAAATTGCTGATTCAGTTTGTCAGTATTTTGTTGAGGGTTTTGCATCTATAGTCATAAGGGATATTGGTCTGTAGTTCTCTTTTCTCATGATGCTTTGTTTGGTTTGGCATCAGGGTAATATTGACCTCATGGAGTGAGATGGAAATTTTTCCTATACCTTCTTTTTGGAAGAGTTGTGAAGGATTGGTGTTAAGTCTTCTTTAAACATTTGGTAGAATTCACCAGTGAAACCATCTGAACCTGGAATTTTCTTAGTGGGGAATTTTAAAATTACTAATTCAGTGTGTTTTCATTTCAAACGATTAATATTTTCTATTTCTCTTTGAGTCAGCTTTGGTATTTCTGTCTTTCTAAAACTTTGTCCCTTTCATCTAGGTTATCTAATTTGTTCATCTGCAGTTGTTCATAGTATTTCCCCATAATCTTTTCTAATTCTGTAAGGTTGGGAGTAATGTCTCCTCTTTCATTACTGATTTTAGTAATTTGAGAACTCTTCGGGGTTTCTTTTTCTCTTTTCCAGGCAGTTTTTCAATTTTGTTGATTCTTTCAAAGAACCAACTTTTAGTTTCATTGATTTTCTATGGTGTTTTTCTATTTCATTAATTTTTAGTCTAATCTCTATTACTTCTTCCATCTGCTTGCTTTGGGTTTAGATCTTTTTTTTTCTAGTTTCTTAAGGCAGAAGATTAAGTTATTGATACGTTCTTTTTACATATAAAGCAGCTATACATTTCTCTCTATTGCTTTAGCTGTACCCTTAATTTTGGTTTGTTTTTTTTTTTCATTTTGAAGTATTTCATCATTTCCCTTGTGAGTTCTTCTTTGACTCATTGCTTATTTAGAAGAGTATTGATTAAATTCCACATATTTGTGAATTTTCAAATTTCCTTATTGATTTCTAATTTTATTCAACTGTGGTTGGACAACATATTTTGTATGATTTCCATCCTTTTAAAACATATTGAGTCTTGTTTTATGGCCTAATGGTTGTTCTATCTTGGTAAGTGTTCCATGTATACTAGACAAGAATATGTATTTTGTTGTTGTTGTATGGTGTGTTCTGCAGATGTCAGTTAGCTCTAGTTAGTTGATAATGTTCAATTCTTCTTTCCTTGTTGATATTCTATTATAGTTCTATCTATTGTTGAAAGTAGGATGTTGACATTTCCAACTATTACTGTTTAATTGTGTTTGTCTCTCTTCAGTTCTTTTTGTTTTGTTTTATTTTATTTATTTTGGAGTTCTGTTGTTAGGTACATTTATTTTTATAATTTTTGTCTTTTTGATACACTGACATCCATATATTTTATAAACTTAATGATACACTGTTATGATTATTGCTTGACAATCTTATGTCTTTTAAATAAATGAATAGAAAAAAGAGAAAAGATAAACTTATATAGCTTATTATATTCACTCAAATATTAACTCTTTCTGGAACTCTATTTCTTTCTGTGGATCTTAGTTGCTGCCTAAAGGGTAACTTTTTTTTTGTACCTGAAAGACTTTCTTTAGTATTTTTTCTAAGGCAACTCTGCTATAACTGAATTCTCTCTTTCTTCATCTTGGAATATCTTTATTTCATTTTCATTTTCAAAAGATAATTTTGCTAGATATAAAATTCTTGGATGACAGTCTATGTTTCAGCACTTGAATGTCATTCAACTTTCTTGTCTCCGTTGTTTCTGATGAGAAGTCAGGCATGATTAATATTGATACTTTTCTGTATGTGATGAGTCATTTTTCACATGCCATTTCTAGGTTTTCTCCTTCTCTGTCATTGTTTGATAAAGGTATGTTTATATTTAAACTGCTTGAAGTTTGTTGAGCTTCTTAAATCTGTTGGTTAATTAATTTTAAAAATCAAATTTAGGGATTTTCAAGAATTATATCTTAAAATATTTTTCTGTCTCTTTCTCCTCTCTTGAACCCCTGTTATACATATGTTTGTACATTTGATGTTGTAGCATAAGTCTGTGTGGCTTTGTTCATATTTCTTTAAGATTTTTCTGTGTCCTTCAGATTAGATCTTTTCTATTCATCTGTCTTCATGTTCAATACTGTCTTCTGCTATATTACATCTGCTGTTGAGTCTATCTAGTGAATTTTAATTTTTAGTTATTATACTTTTCATCTTTAGAATTTCCAATTGGTTTCTTTTTAGAGTTCCTGTATCTTCATCAGTATTTCCTGTTTGTTAAATCATTTTCATTCTATTTTTTGCAAATTCTTTAATTTCCTTTTATTCTTTGAATATATTATAGTAGCTGCTTTGAATTTTTTGTCTGCTAAATCAGTAACTGTTCCAACTGAGAGTCAATTTTTATTGATTGCTTTTTACTTGAGTATGGGTCACACTTTCCTGTTTCTTACATGTCTAGTAAATTTTTATTGAAAATTGGTCATTTTGATTCTGACTTTATAACTGCGAGTTTGTGCCATTGTTTGGATTTTTTTCTTTTATTTTTGTTTTTACTAATTTTCCTGGACTTACGAGTTTCCTGTCTCCCCCATGATGTGTGGCCATTGATATTTCTGCTCAGTGTTATTTTAATTAAAAAAAAATCCTGGCTTAATAAGAATCCAACTTGTGTCTGCAGAGCTTGACAGCTTAATGATTGGTCAGGGGCTGTGCTTACATATCTCAAGTCATCACTAAAGCTTCAACCTGCAACCAGTGAATCTGCGTATGGGCTGAGGAACACATTCAAAGTTAATGCAATTTTCAAATATTTTACTGAGAACACCTCTGAGTGTGGATTTTTCACCTTCCAGTCCAAATCAAGTCAAAAGAAGCTGTTTGTTTTCACAGAGAGTCCCACCTTGGTAACAGTAGGGTGGGATGGGGATGGAAGGAGTCCCAGTCAAGCACACAAGAAATTCCCACTTTTTACCCAAATATTAGCAGTTTTTCATGTATAAATGCTTCTCAACTTGTCTTTGTTTGGTTCATTTCCAGAGCTGTGAAATGGTTGTCTTTGACAACTTAGTCCAATTTCATAGTTGGTTTGGGGGGATATAATTTAATGGTTTCTTTACTTCACTATTACCAGAAGTTATGCTGTATATATCCTTTTTCAAGTTGCATTTTTTACTTAGCATTCTGTTTTTAGAGTTAGGTTTGCTAATTCATAAACTCTTAGTTCATTTCTTTTAACTGCTATATAGCCTTTCACTATATGAATATAGCACAGTTTATCAGTTCCCCTGCTGAAAGTAGATTATTTGAATAATACTATTAACTAATATGACCTAATTGACATTTATGGAACACTTCCCTTTAAAACTTCAAAATATACATTCAAGTCCACTAGACATACATCAAAGTAGATCATATTCCAGGCTCTAAAGCAAGCCTCAACAAATTTCAGTGGATTAAAATTAAACAAAATTTTTTCTATGACTACAGAATAATTAAACTGAAGATAAATAGTAAGGATAGTCAGAACAATCCTCAAAATTTTACAATTCTGTATAATCAATGGACATTGGGTTCACTGGTTAATTCTTGCAAACATTCCAAAAAGAAATAATATCATCTTACATAAACTCCTTTGGAAAATGTTGGAGGGAGTAACACTTTTCATTCTGTGTGGCCAGTACAACCCTAATGCAAAAACTTAAGAAAGATATTACAAGAAAAGAGAGGAAGAAGGCAATATCTCATGAATACAGATACAGAAGTTCTCACAAAACATTAACAAATTGAATCCACATTGAACACTGATACATAAAAAGAATGTCACATCAGGGCCATATGAAGTTTATTACGTGAATGCATATTTGGTTTAACATAGACTACAATCCATATATATTAACAAAATTAAGAAAGAAACCCATGTGATGATCTCACTAGTGTCAATAAAAGCGTCTGATAAATTTCAGCATCTGTTCATGACAAAAACTCTCAGAAAACTGCTGATGGAGGGAACTTGCCTGATTCTGATAAAGGATAGCTAAAAAATTCACAGCTTGCATCATATTTAATGGTGAAATGTTGAGCACATTTTCCCCATTAATTCAAGAATAAGACAAAGGATAGGTCGTCCCTGTTACCATTACCATTCAGCATTATACTGGAAGTCCTAGCCAGTGCAGTAAGTCAAGGTAAAGAATGAAAGTATAAATAGCCAAGATGTGGAAACAACCTAAATGTCCTACGACAGATGAAAGATAAAGATGTCATGTGTGTGTATATATATAGACATATACATACATACATATATACATATATATATAATGGAGTATCACTCAGCTATAAAAAAGAATGAAATAATGCCATTTGCAGCAACATGGATGGACTTAGAGATTATCATATTAAGTGAAGTAAGTCAGAGAAAGACAAATATTATATGATGTCACTTATATGTGAAATCTTTAAAAAAAAAAAGGTACAAATTTTATTTACAAACCAGAAAAAGACTCATGGACATAGAAAACGAACTGTGGTTACTGGAGGGGAGAGGGATAGTGTAGGAGTTTGGGATTAACAGATATGTATTACTATATATAAAATTGTTAAACAACAAGGACATACTGTATAGCACAGGGAACTATACTCAGTTTCTTCTAATGAGCTGTAATGAAAAGAATCTGAAAAATATATGTATAAATGTATAACTGAATCACTTTGCTGTACACCTGAAACTAACATTGTAAACTGACCATACTTCAATAAAAAATAAGAATTAAAAAATTGAGAAGGGGAGAGGGAGATTTGAGACACACAGAAGAGAAGAAAGTGATGTGACCAGTGGAGGCAGAGATTGGAGTGCTGTGACCACAAAGTGAGGAATGCAGACAGCCATCAGAAGCTAGAAGAGGCAAAGAATGAATTCTCCCTAGAGTCTCCATAGGGAATGCCAGCTGCTGATGCTTGGCTTTGGACAACTGGCCTCCAGAACTGTGAGAGAATAAATTTCTGTTATTTTGAGCAAAAAAAAAAAAAAAAAGTGAAAGTATAAAGATTGGGAGGGAAGAAATAAAGCCATATTTATTCAGAGAAGATAAGCTTATGTACATATAAAATTCAAAAGAACCAACAAACAATTAGAATTAATAAGTAAATATAGCAAGGTCACTATTACAAAAATTTATTAACCTGATATATAGTATTTCCATTTCTACTTACTTTTCTATGTCAATATATTTTAGGGTTTTCTTTTGTTTAATATCCTTTGGCTAGATCTTTTTCATCCAATCTGAAAACTTTCATCTTTTTAGTTGGCATTATTTGAATATATTTAGAAGTATTTGACTACTTTATTGTGTGCTTTCTATTTATTAGTTATTTTCTTTGCTTCTCATTTTCCCTTTTCTTGACTTCTGTTTGATTGAATTAATTACCTTCTTTATACATTTTATTTATTTAGAAGTTTTATGTTATATGTTCTAATTTTCTTTTAATTGTGACCCTTAAATGTTTAACACATAAATCTGACTTTTGCATAGTTTAAATATCTCTATCATCTTCCTGAACACTACTAGGATCTTAGAATGCTTTTACTCTTATTCCTTCTTACCTATGTTCTATTTTGTCTTACGTTTTAGTTTCACCTTTCTTTTATAACCCTCCCCCCAAATTAGCAATTACTGTTGTTTATGTTCAGCATTCTTTCATGCATTTCACTTCTTCCTTTTAACTGAATTTAGGTTCAGTTTTCTTCTTTCTGGAGCACCATCTTTGATAGATTTTTCTGCAAGTTCTGTCATTAGTAAATTCTCTCATTTCTTACATATTTGAAAATGCCTATATTAGTCTTTCTGGATATAGAATTCTAGATGATCCCTCTCTGCTTTGAGGACATTATTTCATTGTCTTCTGGCTTCTGTTAATGAAAAGACTGCTGTTGTTCTAACAGTTTCTCGGAGGTAATATTCTTTTATTTAAGATTTCTCCTTATTTTTGATGCCTTGCAGTTTCACTGTGATGTGGGTCAGGGTATTGATTTCTTACTTATCTTCCTCACGTCTAGAATTTTTGTTTTTTATAATTCTGGAAAATTCTCTGCCAACTTTGAATAAATTATTCAACTTCTCATGTTTCTCCTCTCCTTGAAACCCTGCATTGTCTCCCTCATTTGTTGACAGTATTATACTCAGGCACAGTCTGGCCTCTGCACATTTCTGTAGATAAGTTTCCACATCTGTTTGCCAGGAAAGCTCATCACTCAAACTGGTGATCCTATTTCTTGTTCATAACTCAGCTTAATCATCACCTATTATCTGAAGCCTTTCCTGAAACCTCCTCTTCCCCTAAACCTCTCTGTTTTGTGTATCCATTCTTTCCTGCTCATATAATCCACTGATTGCATTTATCTATTTATGTGTAAATCTCCCAGTAGACTCAAGTTCCCAGTGGGCAGTTCCCTTTGTATTCAGAGACAAGCACTTAATATGGGCTCTATAAACATTTGTAGATTGAATGAATGAATGAATCAAGAAGATGAAGATGAACACTGTCTACCTAATACAGATCTTGTAACAACTAACTATATACTACATGAAAAAGCACCTGGCAAATAACAAGTGCTAATCTGTTATTTGAATTGTAGACAATTCATGCATTATTTTGGTACAGTGGGTTATGTACCAAATTGGTTGTTCCTTTAAATTTCCTTATTCCATATGGCATAAAGCAGAGTTCTTAGATCATAATGTATTTCTTTTTTTTTTTGGTTCTGTCTTTTCTTCCAATTGCTGTACTTCTCAGAGCATAAAAAAAAACCAAGAAGTTCTATGAGAATATTTGATATAACTTACCAGCTATTACATTCTGTCCTGAAAACTCAGTGCATCTGTGAATGCTCATTTTCCATAGATTTTAATGGCTTTCTCCTCTCTCCCATTAGGTGTCTGCTCTAATTTTACCTTACAAGTTAGGCTTTCACTGACTCTACTTATAAAATAACAAACTTCCATCCCACCCTCTTCTCTGTCACCTTTACCTGCTTTATTTTCCCCAGTGCATGTCTCCACAAGTTAAATACGTATATTTACCTCTTTTACTATTTATTATTTGCCCTTCCCATATGCACTAGCGTATAAATTTCTTAAAGGTAGGAACTTTGCTTTATGCTTAGAGCAGTGTGCAGAATACAGTAGGTGCTCAGTCAGTATTTATTAAATAAATGTATCAATGCAGGTGCCATTGGGTCTTATCAGTAATATCCTGATGCTATAGTAGACAAACACAATATAGCCACTCTGGGCATGGTAGCCTTCAACATTCATCTTGATCTGGGATGAAATTACAAAACTTCATTTTGCTTTTCCTTAGAACAGACTGTCTAATGCACGATTTCACCCTGAAAACTAAAGAAATCACTTCCTCTCCTGGCAGCACCTAAACCAAGTTCTGAGCTGGCTGCATACAAAGCCCGTCTGTTCTCTCTTGGTTTAAAGACAGTGGCAGTTCCTGCCTGCTTTTAGCAAGCTTTATTTTGCTTTCTGTTTTCTTTCAGTGCTTAAGGACAATTTACATATCTTTTCTACCCATTTTATTGTTTTAATCTTGCCAAGAGCTTTCAATTAATACTTTGTGGGCATTTGTGCGAAAGAAAGCACCCATTTACAATGTCTATGGAAAATAAATTCTTATTTCTTCTTGAAACAAATATCTAAAGCTATAACTCATTTGTATATTATGAGAGAGATCCAGAGATGATAAATGACTTGCTGAAAGCTATATAACTAAAGTTTGTAACAGGTAGGTCTAACACCTACATCCCCAGTCAAGATCTACTGCATACTCTTCTGCCTGATTTTCCTTTTAATAAGTTCATTTATGTTTCTCCTACCACCTGTGCATTAATCTAAAGCCCCCCCCCAACCCAATTCTTATTTCACTAACATGTGTCTGTGTTTGTGGCATCAGACATCTTATTTCCTCAGTCTTCAACTATCAAACTGTTATATTGATTTGGGGGGGCCATCAAGCTTCTCTCTCCAGATTTAGCATGACTGAAAAGAATGCAGTCTTTCAGCTAAGCTGACATCCCAAGGTCAACTTTGTGGCCAGTGAAAACTCATTGCCCAAGAGTTCTGACATAGCTACCCTCCACCTGTGAGAGGGCTTGCCGCTGCCTACTCTTCCTTGCTAGGTATGTGCTGCTCTTAGCTTGCTGTCCTGCTGCACTTAGCTTAGTACTGTTAGATTAGCAACATACACTGGCTCTAGTAAAGGGGAACTGAATACTCACTACTCAAGATGCCTGAGATACCTTCTGAGGCTGGTGACTGGGACTATCATTGGATAGGCAGTACCTCCTAGTGGCCAAGGCTCCAAAGCTTTCCAATTGAAAAGTGGCCAGGACAGCAGTGGCCAGGACAGCAGTGCCCATCTGGCATCCTTCTGAGTCTTGCCCCCACCTATCTGCAGTTCATCTAGCCCCGTATCATGCAGTGAGAGTTCATCGTCAAGTACCAGGCCTTTCAGTATTTTGCTGAGGGAATTCCCAAATATGACCATGATGATAAAAATTGGGAGGTGAGAGGCGGGGATAGGGAATATAAATACAACAAAGTCACTGACCCTAGAATAGGTCAGTGTGAAAAGTGCTTTGTAATAATGTGGTCACTGTTCTTCCTTCCCATCAGCCCCATGGGAGCTTTGACACCCCCACTCTTGTAGAAGACTTCAGATGCCCAGAAGTGCCAAGTCATCTTCCTGAAGTTATTTTTATTATACTTCCTTAACAATAATTTCAGATGTGTCACAAAGACATGCAGAGAGCATTAGCTGGTTTCTCTGGAAGCTTTTATTCTAAAAAGAACATACATGATCCTAAAGATCATATTTTAAAGTATATATGCTTCCTATAAAATGAAAGATAAATTATGTCCACAAGCATAACCTTGAGATTACTGTCCTTAGGCCCTTGCTGGCACAGGATGTACAAAAGTAGATTTGGGTCTGGGAAGAAACATCTCTGGGAACTGCAGAAGAATTGTGTAGGCTCCACTTCTCTGAGGGAGAAAGAAATTCTGTGTAACAGATAAGGCCATGCTGCAACAAATGAAGTGGGAACTCTTCCTTATATCTACCACTGTGGTCCCCAAAGCATCCTTTGTCTTCCTGCTATGTCTTGTCTCCTTTAAAGTCCCCACCACCAGGACTTTCTTTTCCAAGACAATCCCCAAATTCCAGTCCTTTCTCTGTGCTATTTCTGCCTTTTCCTCATCAAACTGTACCTATTGCCACTCCATTCTCCCAACACCTTAGAATTTAACAAAGTATTTCAAGCTAAAAGTTGAATAGGAGGTCACCATACATTGTTCAGCTCTTCCCACTGACTTCTGCATTGTAACTGGGGGCTCTTGAAGCCCTTGACTCGCGGGGCTTGGAAACCAACTTTATCTCCCAAATTATACACATCACCCTCCATCAACCCCCAGCACTCAATCCCAAATATGATGTTGTTGAGGAAGAAGCCCTTTGCTTCCCTGAGTCCTGTTTGGTTGTCTCCACAACTGACCACTCTGGGAGTGTCATTGCGGTGACCAATAGCTCTGTGTGCCAGAGTCCAGGGGTTTGATCTGGAGCCTACAGGCACCGGTGTTCTGGTATTATTTATTCATTCAGTGCACAAACAGAGCTGGAGAAGAGGGGCAACTGAAGAAAGACAAAAGCCCTCAGAGTTTCTTTACAGTGACTGTGGCTTGCCAACACAAATGTTTTGGATATCTGTGGACTATTCCAAAAGAGGGAGAGAATTTGGCAATTGTTTGGAAGGTGTCAGGCAATTAAAGTGTGGCCAGAATGTAAAGAATTGGGGTGGAGGCATAAGCAGTGAGGACAACTGAGGGGAGGGGCATGCTGCCGAAAGGCTGAGATTTCTACTGCCATCAACTATGTCTTACCCAACAAGTTTCTTAGGTTTCTAAGAAATTTCTAGAATATGCACCATCAGCCTACGTGCTGTACTCTTATCCCCACCCTTGGCCCTTTTTCTTCTCTTCTCCCAAACCTCCCACTCCTGTCTGCTTTTGCGCCTTCCCAGTTAGAACAGGTTTAACTGTCTCCAGGGCAGCATCCGCAGGGCGGCGAACCTGCACTCTCGCGTCCAGGGGACTCCCGCATCCGCGTGCTCGCAGGCAACCCCGGCGCCGCGCCGCGCTGATTCGCTGCCGCGGAGACTGCGGCGCCCGCGACGCGCCCGCCCCTCGCCGCGCGCACTGGCTGGTGCAGCCTCAGTCTGTCTGCAGCCGCGGCCACCGCGAGCAGCGCTGCAGCCGGGGCACCGACGCCTGAGTGCCCGCTCAGCGCCCCCGAGGACAGCACCGGCGAGTCCCCAAAGCCCGCACGATGCAGGCCACTGCCGATTCCACCAAGATGGACTGTGTGTGGAGCAACTGGAAAAGTCAGGGTATTCTCTTTATTTCAGTAGTGCATGCCTGCGGCGCACGGGAACCTCGGGACCCCGACTCGGCCATTGTGCATCATTTCACCTGTGGGACCTATGCATGCTTTATAACCAAGAGCTCCTGTTGGGGGGAGTAAACTTGTTATGTTAAAAATGAAAAGGATGGTGTTTGTTTGGTTTTTTCCCCCTATCTTTTTTTTAATCCCCCACCCCCACCCCATACCCCTTTGTTTTCTTGTTGTAATGCTAATATTTTAAATAATGCATCTTTTGCCTCCTTCTGGAGCTCTTTTGGGAATCGCTCATCATTTGTTTCATCTCTTCTCATTCCCGGAGTTAAAATGCTTACTTACTATTCCATGCATCCCAGTGCATGTAATTTCTGCCGAAAGGTTGAAATCTCCTGGTCGAAGCATTGACTGATAGGGCTCTAGTGCATCCTTTTAAGAGGGACACACCCATTTCAGGGTTGTTATTTGTGGTCTCACAAAGGAGACTGGAAATGCAGAATAGCTCTCGAAATCCTGAAAATATGATGGCGTAGACACATATTAGGGTGATTCACTTTGAAATATTCAGGGGTTTTTTGTCTGTCATTGGGGTAACCTGTAACTACTGTTTATTAATAATGAGTGTTAGTAGAACAAATGGAGGAAAATAAAAAACAGTGCCAGTTGCCCTCTGGTATAACAGATTTATTTTGAAACACTTCATGTTAGCACTGGGTGTGGCCACCCTACAGCCTCGCTTGGATTGCTTTTCAGCCATTTTTATTCAGCCTCATACTTCACACATCCATCTCTCCTTTGTTACATTAAGATTCTCTCCTTCACCTTGCTCAGTTTGAGATTACTGGGAGAAAGAAGACCTTGGAAGAATGAATTATGTGTTGTAAACTTGGGTGTTTGTAATATGAAGTATCTTTTAATATTTAACAAATAACGATTCTGAAGAAGGCACGTTTGACTTAACCTGCAGGATTGCAGCATCCCTCAGGGGACCAAGAATACTCTGGTGAAGAAGCTGATTAAAAAAATTTAAAAACCTGGCATCTTCCCCTTGTAATGTTATATCACAGAATAGGATGCTTTTTCATCTTTAATGCCCTGTAGAGTTTTTCTTTGGTAAATTTTTTAGGGAAAGAAAAAGTAAACATAAGCCTCCGAATTAAGAACACATTTGCTCTGCCTTTTAATTGTTGGTTGAGTGGCAAAGACATTAAATACAGTAGTCTAGTTCAAATTTTCTGGGTGTATTGAAAATACAACTGTCAAAAGTAAATAAATGGACCTAGTACATTTAAAAGCTAGGAAATAAGAAATATATGAAAACTCAGGGTCATAATTTTAGAGAATGATGACAACTACACAAACTAGCATATGTTTTTTATAGGAGGCAGCTGTGAAAATTCTTGGTAAGATTTCATTCTTAAGTATTTAGACTCATCCAGTTTATTCTGTGTACACACTCAAGGAACATCTGTGGCTTGATAGAATACCAAGTTTAGTTGGACATAATCAAAGTTGGTTTTTAGACTATGCTTATGAGTTTCCTCTATTACCAAAAGTAAGTACCAAAAAAGGCATATTTTCTGTCTTATTTGTATAAAATATAAGACAATATTACATCACAATCCTATGTGTTTTGCCTCTGTTGACATTCTCACTGGGGGTTAAAGAAAACTCATGGACATTTATAATTGGAAAATAACACAAAATGCCGTAATTTATCCATTGAAGACAGTCATTCTCATTTCCAGTATACAGCTGCTTGTGAAGATTAATGCAAGATCACTGAGGGTCTTTTACACTCCGTGACCTTTGGTAGTCTTCAGAACCATTGATTTCCTTTTGTCAGATAGAACAAAGCCATTATCCTGAAAATTGACTAATAACTCGATGGGTGGGTTTATAGGCATAAAAGAGAAATCATAAGTAAATTATTCCTTTTTATTCCCACTAGAACTTTCATCTAAACTAAATGTACAATAAGATTTTTCTTTAGCATTTTCAGTGTATCTTCTTCACTTCCCTCATTATTAAAAACAGTTGTTCTTAATACTGGCTGCATATTAGTATCACCTGGGAAGCTTTAAAAAAACACAAAGATGCCTGGGTCCCACCCCTGGAGGTTCTGATTCAGTTGGGCCAAGCAGCAGTATTTTTCAGATGCTCCTCGAGTGAGTTTAATACCTAATCAGGGTTGAAGCCACTTGTATATAATAATTCTTAGCCCAGTCCATAGACTAGTAGAGCAAGGTCCAGTATACAAATGATGAAATGAGTGTGATCAAGGAGCAGCTGTGAACACAGTTAGATGTCAGTGTCACATTGTTGATAATATCCTCCAAAAGTATTAAGAGATGAAAATTTTCCTTAGAAAAGGGAATAAAGAAAGTGAGCTTCAGGTTTCCTTCATATTATGAAACATTTCATGGAAAAGTTACAGCCCATTGGATATGTCATTGTGATTCTACTGAAACTAATACATTGTGTCCTAAAAACTGTAGTACACATGCCAAAGTAATTTTATATTTATTTTACTAATATATATGATTTTAGCTATAGACAAGAATGTTTAAAGACAGACAAGTCCACACTATACTACATTACACAGTTTCTGTTTCCGATTTTTAAAAAATGATACGTGTAACCAGTTGGTTAATAAACCAAATAAACCATAGCCCAGTCTACTCAGTGAAGATGAAATGAGAATAAGACAATAACCTAATAAAACATGGCAATATACATGGCAATGTTACAGATTACTAATTATTATCATTAAACACTAACATTTATTGGGCACTTTTACTGAGTGCTTTACTAGAATCATTGCCTTTAATCTTCATGAATCCTATGACATGTAAGTTTTATTATTATCCCATTTTACAGGTGATGAGCTGAGACTTCTGCCACGGCATGCAGCTAGTAATGCCAGAGGCTGGATTCAAGCCCAGGCTGTCTGTTCCCAGAGCCCCCTAATTCTCACTGCTCTTCCATCTGCCTTCGAAGTTGATGGCTTCTTCCTCATGTGAATTATCTCTATGATGGTGATGGGGGGCTTACTAACCCCTCATATTTATGTAGTTTTCACTTTGCCAAAAGTCTTCTCATTTGAGATTTTCAGTTTACTCTTGAATAGCGTGAGGCTCAAAAAGTTTAAGTAACTCTCCTAAAATTTTTCAGGAAGTGGCAGACTGAGTAGTGAGAGGTAACTCTGGATCAGAATCCAGAACTCTTCCCATCTCAGTGCTCACTGCCTCTCTCCCTAATGCTGAGTTTCAGAAAGTGAACTCTCCTTTACCCCTTCTGGGATGTTTTCACACAGGTTATCACTTTAAGGACAAAGAAAAACTGAGTGGTTGAAGCAGTGATCTTGACCAGTTTACTCCACTGTTGTCATCATCACCATCACCATCAATTCATCATTAAAAATTCTCCATCAATATCCATGTGCCAGTCCATTGTCCTAAACTCTTGTTACATATCTTAATCACATATCTTCCTGAGATTATTGTGTTACTTTCATTTTATAGAGGAGGAAACTGAGGATTTTAAGGCTGAGATGGCCAGTAATTTCCCATAGGACTTAACTGGGTCCCTAACAGAGTAGTCTGATCCCCAAATCTATACTTTTAACTTCTCTCCCATGCTACCCGAATCCAAATGGTACCGTGTCAGAGGAGCAAAATTTGACCAGAACCACTCATCCATATCATTTCACTTGTGCTCTAAAGATTGTTTTTTTCCAGATATCACTGTACTCAACGAGTTCTCAGGCAAGGACACTTAGCAAGGTAGAGGGTTGAGGCTAGTGGTCAGCTCCCACTTTACTGTATGTGGCAGCATTTTGTAGTAACAGTTTCCCTTGAATGTAAAATATTGAAAGGTGAAATACTTTCCCGAGAATATAATCTTAAATATTTCTTTTTTTTTTTTAAGAAAATAAAGTGCTTTGAAAATGAAACACTCTTGAGGGTAGTCTGTTCTGAAGGGTGCTAGTTTGAATCGGCTAAGCCTCCCTGAATACACAGAAGACATGTCTGTTTTAGCCACAGGAATTCAAAGAAATGCTTGTATTTTGAAAATAGCATTTAATAAAGACAATTCTATACACAAAGGCAGACCAATCCCACCTTTTATCAAAAAAATGGCATTTTATTTGGATTCAATATTATTAGAATACTTGCACAAATATTATAGCATAAATAATTTCATTTACAAACTCCCTCTCTGCAGATTCTAATGAGATCTAATGCAAAAACTGACTTACCTGAGGATCTAGGGATTTTTTTTAATGAAAGAAAACTCATTATACAGATAATACAACAAATGTAGATAGTTATTACTCCATTGAAAAATAAAACTCTCCTTTTTCATAAATTATTATCATTTTAAAGAAAATGAGGGAATATTTCAAAATTTTGGGAGAGAATAATAGCTTTATTGTTTTTCTAAAAATAATACATGTATTTTATGAAAATTTCCATTTCTGCAAAAACAGGTTCCAGTGAAAGCCACAAAACACCCAAAGTTCCACCACTTAGAGTTAATTCATGCTAGTATTTACTGAATATCTTCCAACATCTGTCTACCCTATAAAATGAATCTAGAAAGCCAAGTAGGGAACAAAAATAGCTTTTACAAAACAAAATTGTACATATCACAAAAGGAATTTGAAATTAATATAAGAAACTGACATGAAAGAATTGCTGAGCTTCAAATACATGTTTCTTTATGAGCTATCCAGTACTAAAATTAAGGAAAAGACTGTGATAAACATCAGTAGGTTGGAATCATTTTTTTGTTACATGTTTTGGTTTTAGACTGTACAGATGGACTCTCTGCAGTGTCTTTTTTTTTTTTTAAAGAAGATCCACCATGGGTGAGAAAAACTGACAAAACTGCCAATCTAAATCCACATCTTCAATCTGTGATTTTTCTCAGATTCCCATGAATTAATATTTCTTTCATTAAAAAATGATAATACTCCTGATACTCTACAACTAAACATTATGACTACTAGGTATCAGTATGGATTGTGGTTGAAAGGCTCCATCATAATCATAATCCTTCTTCCTCATTGTTTTTAAAAGATTTCTCTCTTTCCTTGCCTCCTTCCTTCCCCCTTTCTTCTTAAAGTATTTGGAATGATCTTTTTTACTCAATAGTTAATACATTCAGGAACAGAATCTGTGCAGTAATGGATCTATTTTAAATTCACTTAAAATAGAATTAAATTCTAAAATCCACTGTATCCAGCAAACAAAAGCTAACATGAGTATAGTTTCAGAAAATCACCTTTCCTTTTGGAAATAATTATTTCTACATCACCACCAAATTTCCCATGCTTCTTAACCTGATGTCCTAATTTGTGTGCATATTTGACCATGCATTAATACTTACATATTGTCACCTTTCCAATTCTTATGAAACTATACACAGCCATTAAAAGAAATATAACTGCCTTATAATTAAGCTCATAAATTGAAAGCTAAGAGTTTGACATTAATAATTCTTTAAAAGCCACCTTCTGCCTACATGACAGATAATAACAACTACATTAAAGTCTTGATAATCATAACTGTATTCTAAATTTATAGCATATATTTCAAATAATAAAATTGTCAGGAGTTTTAGAACTTAGAAGCATAGAGTTCTATTTCCCCAAATATGTTTGAGCTATAAAGTTAAATCTGAGCAATTGTCATATTGTTTCACAAGATAAAATCCTTAACATTCTTTCTTACTTCTTTGTATTACCAAAGGGGGAAAATAATGCAAGCATTACTTATGAGTTCTTTGCCCAAACTGGTGTTAATTTTGAAGAAATGAAAAGTACAAATGTAATAGGTTTTAATGTTTAGAATTTATTGTAGTTCTACCCATTTCACAATAGGCATGCTTCAAATGTGGTCATATTTTATCTCCTGCCTTCAGAAACATTTCATCAAACTGCAGATCAAAACTAGTGGTAATAGGAGTCAGGAAGGACATAATATTTTATTGAACAGAACAAAGGTACAATGAGAGCATTCCTTTTCCTTGTCTTATATCTTTTTAGTTCAAGAAACATTTTAGCCATTACGATCTTTGTCAAAGTTTTAAAATATATTATTAAAAAAAAAAAAAGAACCAACAGCAGTCTACCTCCATGGTTCTCTTCTATTCCAGTACAATGATGGATTTTAAGAAGTTGTGGCCTAGGTTTAAGATTTTGTGGCTAATTGTAACTGATGACAAACCAACCAGTGAACAGTTTTGCATTTTTATCCAGTCAGAAAGCTTATTAAAGAACGGAAAAGCACACAAAGACATTCATTATTCAATAGCTTGAGAATCTTGTGTGCCTCCCTAAACTACCATGTGCCCAAAGCCTGTCTTCCTCTCCATATGGCCATCTCTCCTTCAATCCCAAATGAGCCCATTTGCTGGAGGTTTAGCAGGAGGAGCTGACCATCCTGTCAAATACTGGGCCCTGCTGTTTCATTTCCCAGCCAGGCCGACTCTACCAAGGTGACTACGGGCCAACGCATCATTGTGTTAACTATGCAGCATGGAATCTGGTCCTAGTGGTTAGAACTAGCAAACAGGAATCACATTCAGCTGTTAAACCCAGGAAAGCAGTAAATCCTTCATGAGCGTAAAAGTAGTTTATGCCATCAGTCTAATCTGGAGGGTGGCCTTTAGAAGAATGTATTTGCTTTTGTCTCCCATAGAAGATTAAGTGCCACAGATTGTTGCCGACTGTGGCTTTGACAGTAAAATCCTTCAATTCCTGTAGTTCCACCAAAACTCATTTCGAGTAGAGGATCATCTGTGTGGGTTAAACGTTACGCTCTTTTACTGTCTTCATGGAGCACCAGGCTTAATGTATCTTCCCTTTTAAAACATCCACAGAATTATTTAAACATCTAGAAATAATGTTGGCATTTTTCTTTTGACAGTCATATTCGCTGCATTTTAAAAATGTGAAGAAAGGGCCTGGAAAGTGGATCACTGCGGGAGTCTTATCTGCAAAATTCCCTTCCAGCAGTTCCCCCTCTAGGCCCAGGGCTCCTGGATTACCTTTTAAAGTTTTACCTTTTGTAGGAGACTGTTTCATGGCAAATGAAACTCATGAATTAGTTCACTAGAAGATACCATCTTTGAAGGCCTCTATGTATGTATGTTTAACTATTTTACCCTGTTTCCATTATGTTTCTCTAGTGTAATGGCAAAACTGAGGGAATAAAGTAGGAAAAGTGACTACTGTTTCTTTAACTTTTTTGTAGTGACATTTGTTTGCCTGACAAAAATCAGAGTAATGAGCTTTTGTCACCGCTTTAGACACTGGGTTGTAAAGAACTGAGGTTTTTCTAGCTTTCTAATCCTTTTCGCAAGGTAGTTAATTATTGTAGTCAATTATTGGAAGCTTACTAAAAAGTAAATGAAAGTCAAAACAAACTTTATCAACAGTTCTTTTGTTGAAATGCTGATATTGTTTGTGAACAGGAATTTCACACATTTTCTGGCCTGGCCTTTTAAAAAGTAGTATTAACTTGTCACACAGCAAATGGTGCAGTACTGCCTGAAATCTTTTCTGGACCAAGATGAAATATAAATAAATATATTTAAGAATATATTACAACAATGCAGATAATTTTGCACAATTTATTGCCATTTTATATCATCCACATTTTGCCTTATAAATAAAATATGAATGGTTGCACCACTGTCTTTTCAGTTCATACATTTTTAATAAACTTTATGAATACTGGAGTCACTATTGGATCATATAATTCAATACATTTGAAATAGTGTCCCAACCCCCAAAATTTTGCACTGCAGCAAAGGATTGTCTTTCTAGAAATTTGACATACAGTTTTATTTCCATTTAGCTGTTAATTGAAACCTTGGATCACTTCTCCTATTTTATTTCTTGGTTGGACTGTGGAAATGAGGGTAGCACTGATTTCAGCATTTGAGATTAGGATTCTTCAAATCTGCTAAATCTGCCAGTGCACTCTCGACTGAATTAGTTCTAAGTTAGCTCCAGGCAGGCTTCAGTGTGTGCTCCCACCTGTGGTTTGGGGACTAAGATGAGTTCACCAAGCCCAGCCTATTTATCAGATTGATGGAACCTACTGATCTCTTATTTCATTGCATTGCTCCTTGGTTTTTAGCAAAGTAATTTAATTTTTATAATTGGCAAAGCAGTGCAATAGTTTACCTGTCCTAGTGAGTATGCTTGGTAAATGTGTGTTAAATTCTCACCCAGCCTTTTTGGGTTGAGGATATTGAAAGAAGAGACAAGCTATCTACATTTTGTTGTATCCAAAGGCTACTCGTGATAATTTGTTGCAGTTACAGAGTTACTTACATTTTTCTTACTTGGATTCTAAGGAAACTATTCAAATACCCATTTTTCTTGGTCAGGTACTATAAAGCTTCCTACGCAAGTTTACATCACTCTAAGCAAAATTAAAATGTGAAAAATTGGCATTTACACAGCAGCTTGGGAACACAAATTCCCTCTGATCACACTTCATCACTTCCTACCCTTCCCACTGAATCATCAGAGCCTCCGGCTGTTCGCTGGCACTCTGACCACACACAGCCATTGTCGTCCTCCCAGCCCATTGGTTCCCGGTGGTCTTCACTGCCTGTCATTCCCAGCCTGAGCCCAAGGTTCTTTACTTCAATTCTGTCTTCTTGGATCTTTGACTTGTCTAACAATGCTCCTTGTGCCAGTTCACAAACCTGGGTCAGGCAGTCCCACTGTCTACAGATCAGAACACCCAACCTCTAACTCTGTTGACTGGATCCATAGAGGTTCTTGAGTTTAACTAAACCCTCTTTACTTCCTGGCAGTTCTTTGAGACCTTACTGTATTTTTCTAGATCAGTGCTTTCCGATAGAAATGTGATGTGAGTCACATACGTAATTAAAATTTTTCTAGTAGCCACATTAAAAACTAAAATGAAACAGGGAAAATTAATTTTGACAATATGGTGTTTTTAATCCAGCATACCCAGAATATTAGCCTTTCAACAACAACAACAACAAAATCAGTATAAAAAGCATTGAGATACTTTTTACATCCTTTTTTTTTGTACTAAGTCTGAAATCTGACACATAGTCTACACTTGCAGCACGTTTTCATTGGGACTGGCCACATTTCAAGTGCTCAGTAGCTACCGTGACTCATCACTACCGTACTGAACAATGCAGGCCTGGACCTCCCCTACCCCTATCCTCTTTTCAAACCCTACCCCTTTCCTCTCACTCTCAGGAGGAATCGTGACTCATTTTTCAGGAAAGATTTGAGTAAGTCCACCTTGAGCCACTTTATATTGTTCCCTTTGCACCTCAACACATCTGTAACCAAGCCCATACTTTGATAAAATGTTCCTCCATCTTTACTCAGCCCTTCACTCTTCTCCCTTCTTTGAAAAGACAGAGCTGTGACTAGTCTTATCCATTCCCGCCTTCTCTGAGACTTTGCCCAATCAAGTATCTGCTCTTTCCAGGATCTTCACTCCTCCCTTTCCACCAACATTCCCAGGTTTGCTCAGCCTCAAGGGTTACTTGTTGCTATTACAACCCAAAATACCATTCTCTTTACCATCATCTTTATTACTGTGAACCTCCCACCATGGGCCCAACCCTTTACAATACAGCTTCCATCCTCACCTAACACCTAACACCGCTCTCTGCCCGGTTATGAGTGACTTCCCAGTCTCCAAAACCAGTAATCCTTTCTCAGGTCTCATTTTCCTCATCTACAGCATTCCACTCTGTAGCCTACCTCTCTCTTCTGTTAAGTTTCTTTCTTCTTGACTGCCATAACCAACACTATTGTTGGACCCTTTCTAATATACAGGCAGGACTCATTTTACAGCTTCACTCATTTCTTTGAGTCCTAAACTATGGTTTCATCCTCAATTGCATCCATTTAGTCTCTCCTGTCTTGGAGGTTTCCTCTGCTCTCATGGCTTCAATCATCATTTCCACTCACAACACACCCAAGTGTGAATATGCAGCCCTCTTAACTAAATGTCAGCCCTGAATTTCCAGTTCCCTACTTACACATCCATTATGAATATCATTGGGTTATGATATTACTGGCCATTTTAACTCAGAGCTACTGTAGCAAAGCCTATAAAAAGAAATCATTTTATTTCAAAGACTCTGAAAAATTAGTAAGTACTGTGTGTAATTGTCAGTCTCATTTCACTTGTAATCCCTATCCCATCTCTGCCCCAGGCTGTGTCAAAATGCCCTACTTTGATGTCATCACAGCAGAACCTAGAGGTATAAAAACAGGTGTCAGCTTTTTCCCAAATCAGTTCTCCCTCAGATTTCCTATTTTTGTCAGTGATGCTAATCACTCTGTCACCCAGCTTTGAAACCTTGCTTTCACCCTTAATTAGTTCTTTCTCCCACAGCTAATTAGTCACCATTCTTGTCAACTAATACTTCATAATATTTCCCTTTATCCACCCCATCTCCTTAACAAATTGTTCATTCACAAACCATTCCACATCCTCTTTCATCAATTCTAGGACTATCCCTTCCTTGAACTCAGCTTTGGCCACCTCTGACAACACAAGATACATTGACATTGATGCAGCATTTTTTTAAAATGAGTATCCAGTCTTCCCAGCTAGATCTTAAGTGCCTTAAGAACAGGAACAGAATTTTATGATCTCTTCATTCCTGTGCTTACCAAATAAAGAGATGACCAATGACTGTTTACTGTTGATAATGACTTGATTTCCCTGAAAGAAAAAAATTCACTATAAATTTTCTAGCTCTGAAAGGGATAAATCCAGATTTAAATACAATCAGGTTGCCCCCAAATTAATTCTGCATACTCTGGGAATCATTTAACATCTAACCACATAATGTGAGAGAGGCAACTGTTTTATTTTGGAAAAAAAACATTGAACTTAGGATTTGATCTTGCTTATTTAATTAACTAGTCGATATATAAGTTTCTTAACTTCTAGTTTCCTTGCCTGTTATACACATGTCTAATGGAGTTTATTGTGAGATTTAAGTGAAATAACACCTGAAAGTACTTTGAGCATTTCAGAATCTGTGTAGAGAATCATGTCACAGACTACCTAGAATCTACATCTCATTGATGTTTTAAGATAAAACTTTTGTTAACCTCTAGAAACCTCTAGCAATTTTTAGCATGTTGATTAAAGACCTGTAACAAACTAATGTTATTTAGTTAACTGTTATTGTTCTCTGCCCAAAGCTTCTTCAAGTAAAGCCCCTACCTGGTACCTATCATTCTCAGGCTGTTTGAACAGAGGTATGGAGATTCAAAAGGCTTTTCTAGAGGCCATACCATTTTTAACGGGTGTTAATGCAATTCGTTAAGTGGGGATTCACTTGAAAATAGGAGATTTTATCTCCTCTTTGCCTGAAAACTACCTGCAGGGTCTCCCAGTGCCCCTTCACTTCATCTCAGGGGTGGGTAAGACTGCTATCCCTAGCCCTGAGGAGTAACCCCCTTTAGCACAGATCATTCCGTCTTTTGTTGTTAATGACTAGCTAATCTTTAATGTATTATCCCCTTCTGGGTCTTTGGATCTTTCATTAAAAAAGACGACCAAAAAAAGTGGAATTCATTCTGATAGTGGAATGTCAGTGTGACTGGTGATTGGGGCTGGGAGAAGAGAGAAGCTTTGGAGTAGCAGTGCTTTTCCTTTGGTCTTGGAAGCCTACTTTAAGAACTAGTACCACTCAAAAGAGAGAAAAATCTCTGTTTCACCCCAACACTATGATCCTCTCTGCTGTTTCCTGCATTGTAGAAGTGTTGTAGAAGAAAGGAAACAAAAATTTCCCCAACAAAATAGCTGACTACTGTAATCTTTGTGAGTTAATGTCATTGGTGGGCCAGGTAGTGGTGGGTGGGGAGTAGGTGGGAATGAATGACAGGTCAGCTCAAAAGTAAATTCTCTCTGCAGCTTCGGATTGCTGGGGCATCCTCAGCCTGTTATAAAAGATCCCCCCTCCTACTTGAAGCCCCTAATTTACTCTCCAGCCAGCCTGAGAAAGTCTGCTGCTGAGGGTTAATGCTCTACTCCACAACATTCCTAACATTCCTTGTGTCCTCTTAACAGTTTCAGATTGCCATTAGGCTTTGTGACCTTTTCAGTGCTGTTCTCTCAGCTAGTTACCTACCTGAGTGTGATGGGAGAAGTTCCCTGCTCTCTTCAACCTAGTCACCCCAGTTTTCCTTTGAGACTGGCATCTAATTCTTAAACCAGGTGCCTCCAGGTACACTGCATATGAAGCTGGTAGTGTAAAGAACTGCCAGTCTCATTTTGTCATGAGATGGGAATGTTGTGTCATATTTTCTCTTTCTGAAGATTTACTGACACAGCATTCTATAAAAACAATTTGTCAGACACATGCACCCCAGTGTTCATAGCAACACTGTTTACAATAGCCAAGACATGGAAACAACCTAAAAGTCCATTGGCAGATGACTGGATAAAGAAGTTGTGGTATATTTATATAATGGAATACTACTCAGTCATAAAAAAGAATAAAATAATGCCATGTGCAGCAACATGGATGGCCCTGGAGAATGTCATTCTATGTGAAGTAAGACAGAAAGAGAAAGAAAAATACTATATGATATCACTCATATGTGGAATCTAAAAAGAAAAAAAAAGACAAATGAACTTACGTATAAGCAGAAATAAACTCACAGACTTAGTAAACAAACCAAGGGGGAAGAGGGTGGGAAGGGATAAATTGGGAATTTGAGATTTGCAGATACTTACTGGTATATATAAAATAGATAAACAAGTTTATACTGTATAGTATAGGGAACTATATTCAATATCTTGTAGTAGCTTATGGTGAAAAAGAATATGAAAGCAAATATATATATATTAATGTATGACTGAAACATTGTGCTATACACCAGAAATTGACACAACATTGTAAACTGACTATACTTCAATTTTAAAAAATTTGTCATTGCAATATGCATAGACCTTGAGAGCCTTATGCTAAATGAGATGAATCAGACAGAGGAAGATGAATACCGTATGATCTCATTTATATGTGAAATGTAAAAAAGTTGAACTCATAGGAACAGAGTAGAATGATGGTTACCAGGGTTAGGGTGTGGGGGAACTAGGAAGATGGTGGTCAAAGGGTACACACTTGCAACTAGCAGACAAATAAGTCCTGGAGTACAGCAAGGTAAATATAGTCAACAGTACTGTATTATATATTTCAAAGTTGTGAAGAGACTTGATCTTAAATGGCCTCACCATGAAAAAGAAATGATAATTATGTGATGTGATAGAGGAGTTAGCTTATGCTATGGTGGTAATCACATTGAGATATATATATATATATATATATCTCCAGTCAGCATGTTGTACACCTTAAACTTACACAATATTATATGTCAATTATATCTTCAAAAAATCATTTGTTACTTGCCCAGTTGGAGAATACATTTGCATACATTCTTCAGCAAGTCTTCTGTGCTTTTTTTCATAATCTGGTGACTGGAATATTCAAAATATTTCCATTTTATATCATATTTGAAGCATCATGGCCTTATTCTTTTGAACTTCACTTTTTGTTTCTAAGTTGAAAGAGGGAAATAACTGAGTGATAGATGTGATGTATATTTTGAAACTTGTATTCCAGATTTTTAAGTCACAGAATGTAAGTGAACAAATCATATGGTACAAAATGGTTTAATCCAAATGTCACTTCCAGGGTTTCTAGAGACAGCTACTAATCTTTCAGTTTTACTCAATTTGGAGGCAGGCCATATCTTTATTCACAAGCCTGTGGTGTTGGCTGGGGTCTCCTGTACCTGCTGCCATGCTCCTAAAGGCTCCACTTCTCCAGAACGTCTGCTTCATTGTTGCTGCCCCTTCTCAGCAGCAGGGACATGTACATGACTGATAGACACATCTACAGGCCACCATGGAGACACTGAACTGTCAGCAGGGCATCAGGATATATGGGATCAATGCCAACCAAAAGAAGAGAATAGGTACTTAGCTTTTTCAGTTTTGTTTCAGAGCCACATAGTTTGGGCCACTGTGCAGATGACATAGCCCACTGAGATTTGCTCATGGAGATGTGGCCACTGGATACTCAACAGCCTTTCCTTTATCTGTGAATTTATGGATTATCCTCTGTAATGGGAAAGATTCTTCCAACACATAATGGAATGGCAGTAAGTGCCCTGGGAATAGCCCTGTGTCTACTCACTTGTGTTTAGGAATCCAGAAGCTGGTGAGTAGCAACCGTGGCTTTACAGAATGAGCTGCAGCAGCTCCCCGAGCAGCCCCGCCGGAGTTAAGCGGTGTGTCTGTGTGTGTGTCTCCTCCCTGCAGCTATCGACCTGCTGTACTGGAGGGACATCAAACAGACGGGGATCGTGTTTGGGAGCTTCCTGCTGCTGCTTTTCTCTCTGACCCAGTTCAGCGTGGTGAGCGTCGTGGCCTACCTGGCCCTCGCTGCACTCTCGGCCACCATCAGTTTCCGCATCTACAAGTCTGTTTTACAAGCTGTGCAGAAAACCGACGAGGGCCACCCTTTCAAGTGAGTGCTCCCCCCAGACCAGCCCTTGCCCGCCTCTCACGTGGTTCTCTCAGCTGCCTCTGTTTCAGTTCCTGCGCATATTGGATCATGCTTCTCTGACACCTAACAGGCCTCGTGGAGTCTCCTTTAGAGCTTTCTTTTTTAATATCTAATATTTCTGGTAAATTTCTAAAACAAACTCAGTTATCCCTATTCTGTAACTTGTTGCTTTACTGAGCTTTTACATTTTGATTACCACTAAATATTAAATATTTAACTTTAATATTAATTTCTATAATTTCTATAATATAGATTATTTTCTTGTGTGTGAATTTATGAAATGTTAAAACATTATATTTAATATTAGTTTTATATTTAATTATTACTAATAGTAATCATAATCCATTATATGTATAAAATGTTTTATAATTTAAGTAATATTTCAACAATTACTACTCCCAATTCTGTGTAGAAGGCAGAACATTATAATCCCTATTGACAGGTGGAAAAACTGAGGTTCTAAGAAGTAAATTTGAGTAGCCCAAAGTCATATGGTAGTAAATAGCACAAAGGCAGGACTAGGCTGTTTGGATTTTTACTTCTGTGCTCCTTCTGGAAGTTTAATATCAAAGGCAACCTTCTGAGAGATGCAAGGTTCACGAACAGTCTTATGCACCCTCTTCTGTATTTTTATACAGGGGAAATCTGATGAGAATGAACGCTGAAGAGGAGTTCTTTCTTTTTAAAAGGCAGTACGTTAAGAAGATGTATGAAACGTGGCAGAGGGAGATACTAGCACTGCCAGCTGCATGCTACCCAGCATACTCCTGAGTCTAGCTTGTGACCCCCGGGTATCTTAGCACTGATTGTCAGAGTCACCCCTTCACCCGGTGCTGGCCCCAGAGTGCAGGCCTCACTACAGGAATCGTCACCTCCTGTCACTCAGGGATATTTCTGTGTCCTGGGCGAGACTTGTAGTTGCTGCTGCATATAGTCTCTGAGCCAGCCCCAGTAATTCGCTGGCGATGTCTCTGAATCCTCCCAAGCTCACGCTCACTGGTTAGCTGAATCAAGGCCTCGGGACACCAGGCTCTGAAAAAAGAGGGAAGTGACTCTGGTGTTCGTTATGAGGGCTGGTGGACAAGAGGGAAAAGGCTGTGTATCAGACCTCCCTTCCCAGCCTCTGGTTCTTGGCCTTAGTCAAGGCCAACAACTGTATCAGACACAGTTACAGTTTGATCATTCTTGCCCTTGGGATATATTTGGCCTTTTGCTAATGCAGAGTTAATGGGTCTTCCGGGCTATAACTTGGCAGCACAAGTCCCATCCCAAAGATTGGAAGAGCAGAGAAGTGGAATGTCATCTTGCCAGGGTGAATACCACACCTGCTTCAGTGACCCTAGCCCATGACCAGTATCCACACCTCTAGAGTCTGCCCTGCCCCAGCCTCTGCCCTCAGCCATCCAAGAGAGGCTGGTTTCTCCCACGTTCTTGGACCCAAGGCTGTCAAGTTATACTGAAGACTTAACTCTCATTTGGCTTGTCTTCTTCTGTAACTACCCAGTTGTAAGACCAAGAGTCTAATTACAATTAGCTCAACTACTTTTATCTTCCATTAGGAGACAAATTTAAAATGTAAAACTTTCCTTTGGCTGAATTGTTTTTATCAGTAAAAGAAATATCTAAGAGTACATTTTGATTGAAAACATACCATCTAGGCAAATCAGTATTTTTCCATTGTTTTTCTAAAAAGCCAAACATTTAAACATAAACTCCCTAAAACTCAAGCCAAATTCACTTTACTCTTTTCCTGTCAATTCTGAGAGTTAAGTGAGCTCTGTAAGTAGTCTAGAAATATCCTCTAAGTAGACAACATGGCAGAGGGAGGGAAGAAAAGAGAGAGGATGGCCTCTTGGAGGAGGGAGAGCAAAACAGGAGGATAGATTGGTTTCTATATATTTGAGGAGCCTGGTTTATCTACTCAAGAGTTCATTTAACCATTTAAACAAATGGAAACTAGAATTGCCACTCTTACTAGAACCAGCTAGCATTTTAATATGGCCCAGGTCACTTAGGTTTTCAGAGTTCTCTAGAAAACCCTGAAAGTACTTTCCAGAATTTAAACATGAAATCTTAGAGTTTTGATGACAAATAATAATTGGCAGCTAGGATTTTCAGATGTCTCAGTTATTTAAAAAGACAGTTCATCTTCATGCAGCCAACAAGAAATGAGGACTTTCACAATTGCCTGGTGGGCCAGAAGTATACAGAGAATTCAGCAAATGAGCTGATCTTGGACTGACTTTTCTCTGCTCCCAGCCAGTTGCTCTGAATTATCAGCTCACACTGTAATGCTGCCTATGGGAGACAGAAGCAGTCACAGCGTCCCACTGAAGGGCCATGACTCCCATGTTCCCCAGTGTACTGGCTGCATGTGTGTGTGGTGCCCTGCAGCCTTCTGGCTGGTATAAATCCTTCAGGATGACCTGGCTGTCATCCTCAGAGTTGGAAAAGGAAAACTTTTAGCTGTTTCATAATTCCCTCTGATGGAGTTCTCTGTGGGGATGTTTTGTCGACAGGGCCTACTTGGAGCTCGAGATCACCCTGTCTCAGGAGCAGATTCAGAAGTACACAGACTGCCTGCAATTCTACTGTGAACAACACACTTAAAGAACTGAGGAGGCTTTTTCTCGTTCAGGACCTGGTGGATTCCTTAAAAGTACGATTGCTTAAACCATTCCATTTGACAGTCTTGAGTTTTTTTCCCTAAAGGTACAATGTTATAAACTACCACATGGTGAAGAATTAAAAAACAAACAAACAAACAAAAAACTAATGCTAATTATATTCTAGAGTCAGGAAACCTTCAGCTGTACAGTACCATGGAGCTTTTCCAGTCTAATCCCCTCATTTTACAGATAATGGAACTATGGCTCAGAGAGGTTGAGACACTTGCCTGAGATTGCGCAGTGAGTCACTGACAGAGTTGAGATCAATCCCAGGTCACACAGCTTCTAGTTCTATACTTCTTACAACACATCAGGTTGTTTCTCCTTACCATTTTCAATTCCTCAGTCAGTTTCCTAAAATTAATTTTAAAATAAAAATCTAGGGAATGTGAAAAATATATATACTTTTTCTTGGAAAGAAATGCCAGACTCTCCATAAGGACAAGACATGTGGGCTGTGCAGTGGAGCCCCCAAAGGGTAGAGGACCTTGGGCATCTGGGTGTTATTCCTGGTGCTCTCACTGAATTCACCAGGATTCTGGGACCAAGCTGCTATGAGTGCCCTGTGGTTTACATGTAAAACCAAAGTCATCAGTCATGATTCAGCAGGCCATGAGCAGAGGTGTGGGAAGTCCAGGCAAGGTTGTCGTGAGTTCCTCGTTCTCCCGGAGTACTTTGTACACATAGGGCAGGTGGATGTACCACGGGTTGCTCTGTAACTGAGGAAGAAAGAGCAGAAAGAAAGTGATGAGACCTTGACCCTCAAGCTGCTTTACTTGTAATAATATCTTGGCGAGTAATAACTAGAGGAGACAGCAGGGAGATTACAATTACTTATCTTAGGGCTCTTAAGGTGACATTTCTGTTTATATTTGTAGTGTAAAAATTGTGGGCCAGAATGGGGATCAACAAACTTTATCTGTAAAGGGCTGTATAGTAGGTATTTTAGGCTTTGCAGGCTATGTGGTCCGTGTTGTGGCTACTCAGTTCTGCCATTATAGCAGGAAAGCAGCCAAAGACATTACATAAATGAATGACGGTGGCTGTGGGCTAGTAAAACATTGTTCATGAACACTGAAAATTTAATTTTATTATTTTCTCATATCACAAAATGTTATTCTTGTTTTGATTTTAATTGACCACTTCAAAATCCATTTTTAACTCATGGGCTGTACAAAAAGAGGTCAAGGGCCAGTTTGATGACCCTACGCTAGATTGTTATTTCATCAAGTCCCTCAGATCTGACAACAAAGCAATCAAGAAATCCAAAGCGTTCTGCGAGAAGTGAAGACTAGATCTTCCTTCAGTTATTCTGTAATGAGCTTTATATGCTCTTACATTTCCTGTTGAAACCATGATGTAGTTACCTCAAGTTTTAATCTAAAGAACTCAATGAAATGAGACTCCTATCTGTCACAATGGTTTTAGAGCACTGATCATCATTCTATTCCTCAGTTTGCAGTCCTGATGTGGCTCCTGACTTACGTTGGCGCTCTCTTCAATGGCCTGACCCTGCTGCTCATGGGTAAGGAGAGACGAGTGTGTTACGTCTTCTCTCGCACACTCTGTGAGCATAAAGTTTCCTAGGCTGTTAGCTGTTAGCTTGCTTGGATGGATTCTTAGCAACAAATGCCAGATTCTCTGAGTGCAGAGAACTTCCTTGACCATCATAGTTCAGCTATAGAGTATAATATATATTATGCAATGACAATGTATTTCTTGGTCTGAAGGTTTTTTTTTCCAACCACAACTGGTTTTTTTGGCTTCAAATATATATCTGCTTCAATGGCAGTCACGTATAGAAATTCATTTTCAACTGGATTTTTTTGGCTTCAAATATATATCTGCTTCAATGGCAGTCACGTATAGAAATTCAAATTCATACACAGTGTACCCTCATTCCGAATAATGACTTAATATTCGTTAAGTTCTCAGCATGTTTTTGTTTTCCTTGTGACCTGCCCTGCCATCTTTTAGCTAGACTATTGGTTGCCATAAATAGTGCTATAATATACATAGCTATATAAAAATGTATCTGTAAGCTTATTCGTACTCTCAGAATTTTAATACTATATTTGTTTTTCATCCCAGCTGTGGTTTCAATGTTTACTCTACCTGTAGTGTATGTTAAGCACCAGGTAAGTTCTATGTAGCATCAAGCATTCATGTTAAATTTTGATGTGGTGAACTTTGGATGTGCTCATGATTTCTTCCTCTTTGTAGGCACAGATTGACCAATATCTGGGACTTGTGAGGACTCACATAAATGCTGTTGTGGCAAAGTAAGTTACATAGTGCAATTCTTAAAAAGGAGGGATTGTCTAAGGTAGGCATTTGAGTGGATTAGGTAGGAGTAATAAAAGGATAATAAAATAATAGGTTGATTTATGATCATTCAGACCCATCCCAATTATATTATTTCAGAAAATAAGTATAAATTTTAAAACTCCCAAATTAAACAAAACTTTCATGGTTAATTTCAGGTATCATGATAAATGAGTTTTAGTGAATGAATGGTATTAAGCTCTGTTTGGGGACTGGCTCACTTCTAAGGAAGATGGGTTGGAGGAAAGAAGAAAACCTGATTTAGAAAAGTAAAATTAATTTATAACAGTTTAATTGAAATAAAAATAAGTTAACAAACATTTTCAATATTTTAAACAGTAAATATCACTAATTTTTGAACCATTGAAATTATTTTTAAAACTGAAAATATTTTTTCATCTTTGAAACTTTTGTTACATTTTAAATTACACTATTTCAACTCAACAAGTGTGTGTTTGCTTATATAATTAACACCATTGCTTTTTAAACCTGAGTCTAAATAGGCTATGTATTAGGAGATAAAGATTTCAGTTATAAGTAACTACAGTTCATAAAGTCATTAAACTTAGTAGTTTTCCTTAATTCTTAAATTACTGTTTTTAGATGCGTCTTTGTCTAAAAAGATGGTTTTTATTTTGTCACTATTACTCAAGATTTTGTTTTAATCAAAAGCAGACCTAGGCTTCAACTACACAAACATGTCACAAAAAGACTAGAATTTGTCGACATGAACTCTCTCCAGTAATCTTAGAATCATGTGGCTGGACCTAGGTGATAGTCAGAATTAAAGGAAAGTACTTTAGATAGTCAAAGCTGTATAAAACAGAACAAAAAAGGAAAAAAAAAACAGCTAAATTTTCTCTGCTATTTGACTTGCGTATCATCAATTATAGTTCTCTTCTGAAGTATATAACGTTTTTGGATTTTACTGTGTATTGTTTATATTCTTCCTCTTGAATTCACGGTGATTTTGGATCTGTATCATATCTACAGCACATTTCAAAATGCCTGATATTATAACCTTGGACACAAATGTAGCTAATACCTAATGAAAGTCAACAAACTGAAGGTAAATACTCATTATTTGTGTTGAAAAATGGCAGCACGGTATATAGCATGAAACTTGGTGGTTGCCAGAACCTGGGGAACGTATTAAAAATATGAATTCCCAAACTGTACAACAGACTTACAGAAGTAGAATTTCTAGAATAAAGGAAATGGGATCTATATTTTAATGAACTCCCTAGGTGACTTTTTGGCAGTTAGAACTGTGTTCAGGAACCACAACAAAGTACCCCAGAATAGGAGCTTGGAAACTGGAAGATGGAAGTTCTGGTCATCAGTTGTCCAATAGTTAGTTTGAGGATCTTCAACAAATCACATCTCTTAATTTTTTTATTCGATTGATTGGTTGGTTGCTTCTAGGAGACATACCTATTATGTCTTGGGTACTGCATGTAACAGGTACAGAGAATAAAAAGATGAATGAGATGATCCCACCCTAGGAGAGCTCTCAGATGATGGGTGCAGACCAAACTGTAAAGGAATATCTCTAAGACAGTATCAGAACGATAGTGGAGTTGTATAAAGTACTAAGGTGAGAGAGCTAAGGAAACCACTGCTCCTACCTGGAGAGGATAATGGAAAGCCACTAAAATGAGGGCCCTTGCCTTAGTCGGTTTGGGCTGCTATAATAAACTACCACAGACTGGTTGGCTTATAAACAACAGAAATTTATTTCTCATAGTTCTAGAGGCTGGAAGTCTGAGATGAGAATCCAGCATGGTTGGGTTCTGGTGCAGATGTCTTGCTGTGTCCTCACATGGCAGAAGTGAAAGGAAGCTCTCTGGGGTCTCTTTCTCTCTTTTTACTGAAGTATGGAGTCTTTTCTTATATGGCATCAATCCCATTCGTGAAGGCTGCAACCTCCTAAAGGCCCCACCTCCTAATACCAACACATTGGGGAGTTAGATTTCAACATATGAATTTTGGGGGGAGGGGGACACAAATACTCAGTCTATAGCAGCCCTGAAGGATGGGTAAACATTCATCAGGTGGATGATGAGGGGAAAGGCACCGTGAGAAGAAATAATATAGACAGAGAAGGCATGAAAAAGTAGATCAAGTTCAGTAAGCAGTGAGTCAGCCAGTGTGTCTAAAGCTTAAATGGGTGGAAAGATCAATTAGAAAGGGTCTAGAAAGAGGCTGAGGTCAAGTATTGAAGTGCTCTAAGGAGTTATGCCTCTGACCCAACAGAAAGTAGCCAGCTCTTGATGTTTTTACACAGAAGATTGATATAATCAGGCTTGTGTTTTGCACAGATTACTGTGACGGTCTAGTGGGAGGAGAAATGGAGAGGAAGGTGGAGATGTGGTGATCAGCAAGGAAGCTGTCATAATTCAAACAAAAGTTATGAGAGTATAGGCCTATTAAAATGGAGGGAAAGGAGAGATGGCAGAGGAATACAATGCATGAATGTTTGTGTACAATATAGTTGGTTAAATTAAAATTGGAAATCAAGGCTGTGAAAAGGAGTATAAAGGAAACACATTAACCACAAGGGCTAATATGGTTTCTGTAATTGAGCTTCAGTCAGATTTGGCTCTGAGCTTCCTGGTACCTAGAACAGAAAGAGAAACTGGGTAAGTTACATAGTTCTTGTTACCAGAAAGGAGGAAACAACAATTCTTCAAGAGAATCTGTTTTGTCTGACACTAAATTTGGAGGAAGATTTCCTGGTGGGATCTTACCTCTAAGCCTCCTTCAACCTCTGAAATTCTGATTCCATGTTAGAATAATTCCAGCTAAAGAACTCACACCATTTTAGTGAAACAGTTAAGAACATGATCTTTGGACTCAGATAGACAAGTTTGAGTTCATGTCTGGCATTTTTAGCTATATGAGGTTATTATCATCAGTGCCCTTTGACTCTTTGAGCCCATTTCTTTATCTGTACGTTGAAAAGATATATCTGTAAACTACTCTTACTTGGACTAGGAAGCACTCCATAAATGTTAGATGGTCATAATCATGGTTACCCTCCTCCTACTATTTAGAGATCAGCTCAGCGTTTGGGGGAGGTGTGGGGGACAGTCCCAGACTGGGTCAGGAGACCTTGGTACTCCTCCCTCCTCTGTGCTGAGGGAATGAATGACTCTGTCCAGGTCATTTAACATTTCTGTGTTTCAGTTTTCCAGCTCTAAAATGGGATTAATAACACTTCTTAAGGTTTTGAAAATAAGGGAAAAGGGTGACAAATTTTTTAAAAAGAAAATAAATATTATAGAGGCTATTAAAGCTTTGAATAACTTAAAACCTCATAAGAATATGCCTCAAGTGAATACAACTCTCCGTGTCCAGGTGAGTTATATTCTGGGATGGTAAAATAGCCTACAGGTTTAAGCTGGAAGCTCTCTTGGTGATCTGTAATAAATTGGAGAATGAAGGACATCCTGAAAACTGAAGCTGTCCTGATTTTCAAATAAGAATAGATTCTAAAAATTATCTTTTGATGAATTGAATGCCTACTTTCAAGCAAAGTTCCAGAATGAACTAGTAAAATGTAGGTAAATATTTAGATCGTTCTATGATCACTAAACTGAGGGATTATACAGCCTCCTCTAGCCAGCAAGAATTTGAATTTCAGTTGGGTACTGACAAGTCTTCTTGGTGTCCTTGAGGAGAAAATGGAGGCATATAGTCCAGGTGGTACCAGCACAGGTTGGTAGAGTTCTAAAAAGTTGAAATAGTAGACCCTACGGATGTTAATTAATCCATCAAAATATCTGTCCAGGGCGAGGTGTAGTGATGTGACACAGGGCCCTGCCCTTGACTCCATGACTTTCCATCCCAGTGCTTCACATGACTATGTGAAGACAAATCAGATAATCAAATATGCTCATCAGAGTTCTAGATGACACACAGCTTGGAGCAAAAGCAAAACCAGAAGATGGCAAGTTCAAGATTCAAAATGAATCAAGTGATCTTGAGTAGGCACACATGCTGAACTGAAATTATTTAAGTGAAAGTAACATTGAAAGCAAAGTCCTACATTTAGGTTTTTAAAAAGTCAATTTAGCCAATATAAAACAGGAGGAGGGGCAGATGAGATAGGATACAACAGTGCTGTGTGTGAAAAATACCTGGGGGGGGGTTAATTGATTAATTGGTCACAGCCAGATATGAGTCAATAATGTACTGAGGCATATTTTTAAAAATCAATACAAGTTTAGATGTTATTAATAGAAGTATAAAGTCTAAATCAAAAGAGACCAGAGTTGTTTCATATTCCATATTGATCATTCCATATCGATGTTCAGTTTCAGAGTTGAACATTTTAAGAGATGCAATTACACTCTGGAGTGATGTCAGAAACATGACCAGGTATTGAAGTATAGGAAATCTGACAGTGATTATCGTGACAGCCAGACTTTTCTGGGGATGGTTACATCAGAAAAGAGATAACTTTAAAAGAACACAGTAGCTATCCCCAAATATTTGGAGGTCTAACATTGTGAAAGAAGTAGTCTTTCCCTTTTTCTCTAAAGAGCTATGAGTGGAAAGTCCAGAAGTTCTGAGATTTGGATGGAACATGAGGGAAAACAGTAGCAGTGAGAGTTGCTCAACAGTGAAACCGTGAGCTCCCTGACTTTCATTCAGCTATTCATGTAAAACTTAGTTGGCACTGTCACGGGTGTGGTAAAAAGGACTTCTGCAATGCGAGAAAAGTAGAATTAGTTAATACCTGGTCTACCATAATACTCTAAAGTATTTCAAAACTAAAAAAGAAAAAAAAAGTTAAACTTTTGAGAAGACAGACCTAAAGTGACTCTGTTGAAATGTTTCGCTCCCTCTCTGCTGTGATGTCAATTTCTGCCTCTACAGGCTTATTCCACAGTCATAATTTCTCCAGTCTCCTGTTGCTATCTCTGTTTTCTCTCCCCCCTACCTCACTTCAATCAGGCCTTCACCCTGAGCATTGAAGTTGCTCTTTGTCAGGGTCCCAGTGACCTCCCTATTGCCAGATCCTACAGTCATCACTCCATCCTCATCCCACTCAACCTCTCAGACACACTTTATGACCACTGCTGTCTCTGTTAAACACTCTTCTTGAATACTTACACTGCTGGAGCCTCAGCTCCCTTCTCCCGGTATCTTCTCTTGGCTCCTCCTCCTCTGGTTCCCTTTCATCCAGTCCTGTGGCCTCAAAGGTTATCTCTACGTGAAGGACTCCACAACTTGTGTCTCCACAAGTTAGTTTTTAAAAAGTCAACTTTACAAGTATAGAATGGGAAGAGGGGCAGATGGAAATGAGATAGGATACAACAGAAATACCTGGAAGATTTTAATTGGTTAATTGGTCACAGCCAATATAAGTCATTGATGTGCCTGAGACATTTTTTAAGTCAATGCAAGTCTAGATGTTATTAATAGAGGTATAAAGTTTTAAAAGGCTTACTGAGTGCCTGATCTATTCATCTGATTATCTGATGTTTTCTCTCAGATCTCATATACATTTCAGATTCAACATGGCCAAACAGATCTTGCAATTTCAGCCCAGATTTTGTTTTTCCTTCTGTTATCACCATCTTGGTAAATGGCATTATCATTCACCTGTTTGCTCAGACCAAAAACCAAAGAATCTTCCTAGATTACTCTCCATCTTCCCCTTGCCCGCACATTCAGTCCATCAACATGTCAGATGGGTCTTGCCATCTGCACCTCCAAACTAGATCCCCAGAGTGTTCACTTTGCTCCATTTCCAAGGATCCATTTCCATATAACCCAGGCCATTGCCATCTGGCACCTGGACTTCCATCCTTTTCTTCCATCCGTAATTGCTCTCACTTTGGTTTCTCTACTTTTTTCACATAACCGCCTTCATGGTCTTCTTTGATCTCTTCATTCCTTTGCCTAAAATTTGTCGATGACTTTCCATCTCACAGAATAGAATCTAAATTCCTTCCCACTACCCACAAGTTCCAGCGCCATCTGGTTACTGCCTGCCTGTCAGACCTCCCCTCGTGACTTCCCAAGCATATTGGCCTCTACTTTCCTTGCCTCCTAGGCTTGTCCTCACTTTATGGCCTCTGCACTCCCTGCTTCCTCTTCCTGAAACACTTCGCACTCTGGTGTTTGCCTGGAGGCCCCTTCTCTGCCTTTGGGCATCTGTTTCTCGCATCAGTGGATTTAAAGTAGGCAACTCCGACCTTACTACTGCTGTCCCCTCACTGCCTTATCATTCCATCTGTTTTTTTTTTAAATAGCATTTATCACCATATGTACTTCTCTTGTTTCCCTACGTGTTTATTTCTGCCTCTTCAGCCTCTCTGAGAATGAAAGCTCCATGAGAGCAGGACTTTCTCCCTTCTGTTCACTGAATTCCAGCACCTAGAAGGGTACCTGGCACAGAGGAAGGTCTCAACCAAACTGCATAAGATCAGAAAGCTTTGATTTAACAAATCAAAATGCTTCCAGTATAAACCTACCATTAAGTAATACTGCCATACTGAGAGAATCACAGAAAGTTGGGCATTGGAGAGATCTAATTTGCTCTAGGACCAGGGAAGCTCATTAGCTGGCCTGTGTCACGCAGCTAATTAGTAGAGAGCTGAAACTAGGACTCAGGTTTCTTGATTCCAGTTCTAGGTAGTTTATGCTTAGGGTGACCCTATGTTCCTTTTCCTGGAACCATCCCTGTTTATGCTGATTGTCCTGGCATAGTTAGTAACCCTCTTTCTCTTTCAGAAGTGTCCCAGATCGGATCATAAACTGACTATGCCGCAACTTCTGAAATCGTGAAATAAATCGACACCTTTGTCTACCTGAAAAGTTACGATTTAAGGAATGTGGCTTCCTTGGGTCATTCATTATCTAACTTACACTTTCTTCTTATTGCTGCATAGAAATGTGTTTAGAAAACACTCATGCTTAAAATTATAATATCTTTTGGAATATTAAGCTACTTGGTCACTTAGCTGACTAAAGCAGCAACACATAAAGAAGTCATAAAATGCTTTTGTTAATAACACTTGTGATTTACCACCTTCTTCTTATATTGTCTTTTTAGGATTCAGGCTAAAATCCCAGGCGCTAAAAGGCACGCTGAGTAAGTCAGTACCCCACCAGGGACTGGACACCAACAGGAATGTCTGAAGTGGTAACAGCTCTGTCTTATGTGTTACTGCAAATCGATTGTTTCTCTCCCCAGTACCATAATCTTAGAGACAAACTTTAAAACAGCTGTTTTTAGGCTGTTCCTGTACTCTTAGGATATTTGAGTCCCTTGTGTCAAGCACTAAAGTATAGAGAAAAGTGTATTAGATGTGGTTTTTAATTTTGTGTTGCTAAAAAAAAAGTGCATGATGATGAGAGCCCAAGCTATCTTTCCTTCGTCGATGTTCTTCTCTGCAATGCTTCTGTAGCTTCTCATGTTCCCTGTGGCTAGGCCTTTCCTGCCCAGTGCGCTGATGCAATAGTGGAAACTGCTTATATGTCCTTGGGTTGCTGGTTGGATTAATCTTTAATAACAATATATAGACTTGTAGACCAATGTTTAAGTGTTTTTCCAACACACACAACATAAAAATAAAAACAAGTCGACCGTACTTAGGATAGTCAGTTTTGTATAACTTAAAATAATTAAATAAATGAATAAACCCAAAACAAACACGCAGTACTTTTGTTGTGTGAAACTGATGGGCTGATTTACATGTATGGTAACTAAAAAGTACCAGCATGTTAACTTTATTACAATTTGTATTACTTTCTCTGTAGTTCTAATGGATTTAATTATGGACTCTGGATATTTGCACTTATGTACTTGATAATGAATGCATAAATAAATGTTACTAAATGTAGAAACTTCTCCCTCTCTTCTCATGATCTTACCAGAAAATGCAGAAGCTCTTAAGAAATACAATCTCCTATGGACATGCTGGGAAGGCTGAGAACAAGTGCTCGCTTTACTTCTGTTTCCAGGACCACATAGTCCAACTTTAACCTAGTATATGACTCTGTTGGGTTATTAACAGAAATCACTAAAGACTAGTAAAACTGGAAAATGCTCTTCATATTGTACTCTGTGGGGTTGATGCAGATAATTTAAATAGTTTTAAAAACACTTGAAAGTGCTGTAAATCCTCCACAAACTTTTTATAATAGTGTTCAACACAACAGTGGCATAAAACAATTATAATTGCTGTGAACTCACTCTTTTGGTAATCATTATTGAGCACCTACTATGTGCCAAGCACTGAGAACAGAGCTGTGAATAAGAGAGACAATGATTCCTGCCCTCACCAAGCTAAGTCTTCTAACAATTGCTCACCACTTTCTGCAGAAGTCCAGTTGCCTGTGTTATTTCACTAAGTCAGAATCAAAGATGATGAGGCAGAAATGGATGAAAGTAATAGTCATGGGACAACTAAAAATGGAAGAAAAAAGGACTAGTTACTTACAAAAAGTAACTGCCTTTGATCAGTTTTGGACTTGGGTTCAGTAAGCACTCAGGGAGTTGCCGTTCTGTGCAAAGTGATGTGACAGCCACACAGGAAACTAACGACACGGTACCAACAGCCAAGATGGGGGAGATGGGAGGCAGCTATGTGGAGATGCTCACTAAGTAAGAGGCAGCATGAAAGAAGAGCTGCCATATAAGACTAGAGCCACAAAGGTGACTTTGGGGCTGGGTTCTGATCTGGCTTTTCCCAGAGGGAGAAGATTCATCCCAGGGTGAAGAAGAAACATGAACTAAGTAAGGTTCATGGTATATGCCAAGAACAGTGAGCAACATGCTGAATTGGGCTGTAAGGCGCCTGCGTGGGAATGTAGTGCCAGGTAAAGGCTGAAAGGGTGGGTCCAGCCCACACTAGCAAGAAACTTGAATACAAAGGAGTTTGTGCTCTGTTCTTTAGATCTCAGAGAGTCGCACTGGGGATGTACAATACTGGAGATTAGAAGAATACAGAAGACAGCTGCACCCTAGCTAACAACAAACAGGTGACAAATGATGAGGCTTTTACTAAAGCAGCAACAGTGAGAATAGGAAGGACATATTCACCTGTCCCTGATCCTTTATACTAGCCCAGCATGCCAAGTACCCACGGTGCACAGAGGAGCCACTAAGAGAGAGGACGTGGAGGGGGATGGGACTGGGATTGGTGATTGACTACATGTGGGAGTTCAGGACCAAGTCTGACCCTGAGAGTGAGTGCCTTTTTAAATTTTGTATCCTAGGCAGCTTGTGGCCTCATCCTAGCCCAACTCTGTCAAAGACCAGCCAATCAGGAGAGTGCAATACCATTTTTCAGGTTAGAAAGCCCAAAAAGAGATCGTCTGGGGAAGGAAGATAAGTTTGGTCCAGTGCTTGCTATTTTTTATGGTTACTAGATACACAGAAGAGGATTGTGTGTGTGTATGTGTGTTTCAGTCTCCAACCTTTGAGATAAAGTTCCTGCTAAATGGATTTATTATGTCAAGATGACCTTCAGTGTCTGCATTTGCAGCATTTTCCTCCCTCCTGTCGGCCTAGAATTTCTTTCATAAGCAGCTGCTCATTCAGAGGACCTAATGAAGAATTCTGTTTGCTGACAGTGGTGAAGAAGGCTTCCTGAGGAAACTCCAGCCTGACAAAATTATGTGGATGTAGAGTTTTAATAGATGGAACATGGGGCACATACGATCCTGCTTCTACAAGAAGCATCAGTCCAAGTGATATTCTAGATGATTGAAATAATGTGAGGACCCAATGACTGGGCAAGAAGTGGACCAAGAGCAGAGCCCTCAGTGACCCAGAGTAAGTGAGGTTATCCTGAAAGCTGTGAATAGGAGAAAGTTTTTATAGCCTACACATGAGTTAAGCAAGCAGAGGGTGAGTAGGTGAAGAAGCTGTGCTATGTTTTATGGATCATTTCAGGAAAAAGGGAGTAGGATAGTTCAAACATCCTCTCTTTTCCCACCTGTGTCAGTTTCCTAGTATTGCCCTAACAAAATGCGAAAAACTGGATGACTTAAAATGACAGAAATTTATCCTGTCACAGTTCTGGAGGCTACAAGTCCAAAACCAAGGTGTGGGCAGGGCCGTGCTCTCTATGAGAGCTCCAGGGGAGGATCTTTCCTTGCCTCTTCCAGCTTCTGCTGGTGGCCAGCAACCCGTGGCCTTCCTTGCCTTGCATGTGCATTGCTCTAGGCACAAGAGCATCTCCTCCCGTTGTGTCTTCAAATCATCCGCCCTCAGTGTCCAAGTTTCCCCTTTTTATCAGGTTACCAGTCTCATTGGATTAGGGTCCCCTGATGATCTCATTTTAACTTGATTGCCTCTGTAAAGACCCTATTTCCAAATAAGATCACACTCTGAGGTATTGGGGTTTGAGACTTCAACATATCTTTTGCTAGGGACACAGTTCAACTCATAGGACACCCTGAGCCTCACACTGGCCCTTAGGCCACTGTGAAGACTCTTCCTTCTGTGCAGAGCCCAGACCTGTTTCCCCACTTGTTTCTCACTGTAAGGAATTACTGCTGAGAAGTAGTGGGGCAGCTCCTCCCTTAACCTGAGTGCACTTGAGTGCAGCAGAGTGCTGGGCCTTGCTTCACTGCTATGAGGTTCCAGCAACCACCACATTGTCCTTGAATTAGGCAGCTTTAGGCAGCTGAACTTTAGCACTTTCTTCTGAGTACAGGGAAGTGGGTGGGGCGTACGGAAGTTCCCACCGTGGTTTGATGTCAGCTAATGTGAATGTGGTTCAGGGACAGTAAGCAAGCTCCGCTGATCTGGGCTAAGGGCCATTTTGCCTTCACACTCCAACCTGCTTCTCTAGTGCTTTATATAGGCACCATCCTCAAGCTCCTCACTGTGATTTTTTCCTTTTAAATTTTTCTTTAGTTCAATACATTCAATATTACAGAATTAGTGTGGCTGGCCACATTTTCTTTGATGAATAAATTGAAATGAATTATTTTGTATCCTGTGTCCCAGTTGCCTTTTAAAAGAATTCTGCTGGAATTAGTTCTCTCTGGTTGCTCCCTAATATGTTAAAGGGAGTTTTTCAAGTAGAAATAAAAGGACACTAAATGGCAACACAAGAGTATAAAGTATGAAGTTTGTTGGTAAAGTGGACTTTAAGTCAAAAACTGTCTCTAGAGACAAAGAAGTTCATTGCATAATGATTAAAGGGTCACTTCAACAGTAATGTAAAACAATTTTAAATATATATGCATCCAACTTTAAAACACCTTAGTACATAAAGCAAATATTGATAAATCTGAAAGGAGGAATTTACAGCAATACAGTAATAGGAGAAGACTTCAACAACCTACATTCAATATGGATAGACATCCAGGCAGAAAGACTGATAAAGAAACAGTGAACTTAAACAACACTGCAGATCTAATGGACCTAACAGACATATACATTTTTTCACCCATCAGCAGAAGAATACACATTCTTCTCAAGTGCACATGGAATATTCTCTATAATAGATCACATGTTAGGTCCTGAAAAACTCTTTATAAAATTTAAGAAAATAGAAATTATACCATGCATCTTTTTGACCACAGCAGAATGAAGCTAGAAATCAGAAAGAAAATGGGAAAATTCACAAATACATGGAAACTAAATAATACGCTATTGAACAACCACTGGATCAAAAGGGAATTTAAAAATATCTCAAGACAAATGAAAACAAAAACATAAATTACCAAAACTTATGGAATGCAGCAAAAACAGTACTATAGGAAGTTTATAGTGATAAATGCCTACATTAAAAAAGATCTCAAACAACATAACTTTACACCCGAAGGAACTAAAAAAGAAGAATAAACTAAAGTTATCAAAAGGAAGGAAATAATAAAGATCAAAGCAGAAATAAGTCAAGTAGAGAATAGAAAAAAATCAACAAAACTAAGAGTTTCGCAATGGCACTTTTCACAGAAATAGAAAATGCAGCAGGAACCACAAAAGGCCCTGGGTAGCCAAAGCAGTCTTGAGAAAGAAGAACAGAGTTAAAGGTATTGTGCTCACTGATTTAAAACTATACTACAGAACTATGATAATCAGAAAGTATGAGACTGGTATAAAAACAGTGGAACAGAATAGAGAGCCCAGAAATAAATCCAGACATATTTTGTCAACTAATTTCAACAACAAAATCTAGCTCATGTCTTTTCTTTGCTTCTTCTAAGTGGCAGAGAACACCCAGATGTTTGCTCCCAAAAAACATATATTCCCAATAGAATAAGTGGAACTTTCTTCAGGGACTCTATTATATTCTGTTACGTTATCTGTGTGAACTCACTTGGGTGCCCAATTCATGGTAGAATCTTTAACCTCTATTGGGAAGAAGAGTGCTAAATCCAGAGCATTTTCTCCCTGGTCTTTATAGAGTTTCTTACCAGGTAATGTGCATTTACTTTTTTTCTTTTTTTACCAAAATTTACTTTGTTTTAAATTTTGTTCTTTAATTCCAAAATTGGTTATTATATTAAATGTATTTAGCCAATTAACTATTTTATAATTTAGCTGCATGATTTATTGGTCAGTAAAGTTATTCTGAAGCTATTAAAATGAAATTTCCAAACAATAGTATCACACCATTGAACCAGACACTGCTAGGTGGGCTCTTTACAAATATCACTTCTAATTCTCAGAATTTCAAAATCCTGATTAATATTGATTAATATTTTTATTTTATTGCCCAAATGAGGAAACTGAATCTCAAGTTGTTTTTTAAGAACTGGCACAAGTTTACACAACTAGTGCATGATGAAACAAGGACTTGGATCACTGGCTGATTTTGAGGACTGGGTTCTTCCTATTAAGAACATTGCCTTTCCTGTGTTTCTCTGCCCTTCTCCCTGCAACCTCCAGCTCAGGAGCAATGCTGCCTCAGCAAGACTACTTGGTTGCCAGTAACGGAAACTCACTAAAGCATGTTAATTTAAACAGGCATTTATTGGAACAACACAAGGGAGTCCAAGGGCTTAACTGCAAGCGGTTGAGTATTTTTCCAACACACAGTTTTGCTGCTTTGACCTTTGTGGCTAAAGACAGACATGCTTAAATCTAGGTATACCTAACAACTCTGTCATGAACAGAGGCAGTAAAGAAAAGTGCACATTAAAGAACTGTATATCATGGCTTAATTTTACATACAAATCCATCCTGAACCAGAACGCATTCACACTGCAATAAGGAAAAAAACACACATAACATTTGGAGCCATGGTAGCAATTCATTCTTCAACTCCAGAAGCTCACTGATTCAGAGCTGAGAATCCAGAGTTCTCATTAACTGAAATCACAGGTTAAGTAAGAGCCGCCACTTAAAACTAATTATCAAGTAATAATTCTGATACAATAAATTGCACTTAAAACCAAACTTTATGTGCAGTTTAATCTGGTGATGCAAGATGTCCTCCAAGTTCTTATGACAGTAATGATCAGTAATACTTGCATGAATGTCAGCTCTTGCTATGCCAGCCTAGGTGTAAAAGTGGTGTGAGACCCTGATGAAATTGCCTTTTTCCCTAGTATTTTTCTTTTTCTACTAAAACCTAAACTGCAGGAGATATTGAGCTCTATACTTTTAAAAATTCTGAATACATGAATCTTTCTTATTATCCATTTCAACAATATTTTATGTATCTGTTATGTGCAAATTGCTGTGGTAGGTGTTATAGGAGATTTAAAAATGAGTAAAATGCAGTTCCCACTTTTAAGTAGTACATAGTATAGAACTGACAACAATTACTAAATCTGTGGAGTGGTTTGTTTTGTTCCAGGCATTGTTTTAAACACTTTCACTATATTAATTTATTTAATTCTCATGACTACCCTAAAGTAAGGCCTCATTTACAGATGAGAAAATTGAGGAGTAAAATCTATACAGCTCTTTAGTAATAAGACTATTACACAGACAACTATTAACCACTCAGCCTATGATAATTACCATTCACGAAGTTTGAATCAAGTGCTCTGGAGGCTCTGAGATTATCAGAGGATCAAGGGATCAAAAAAGAATTTGTGGATGAAACAGCTTTTGAGATGGGCTGACAACACAAGTGTGATTTCAATAGGCAGAGAAACCACCTGCAATACAGATTTTGATTCTGAACTGTTTGAATTTGACATGCTGGCAGCATAGGCAGATGAGAATGTTTAGTCTGGTCTATAAGATTAATTCTTAGAGAAGAGGTTGAGCAGGAGATACAACTTGAGAATTATTTGTCCAGGTTCAGCTCTATTAGAGGGAAGAGTTGAGGGAGCCTGAAGAGAAGACCAAGGATGGAGCCCAGGATCATGCCTCCCTTCTAGCAAATGGGGAAGAAAACAAGGGAGAAGGGAGCCAGTGAAGGGAGTGAAGAAAGAAGAGCAAGAACCAATTAGGAGGTGAGTCTCTAAAGAAGTGCTGCGGAGAGCTGGATAATTGTGTCAAAATTCTGTAGGAAAGGGGATGGGTGGGAATGGGACTTGAGAAAAGGCCATTAAAAGATGAGAGGGAGGCAATTTAGAATTCAGGGTAAAGGGATGCATTATAGCCAAGATGTGGACAACACTTTTTAGAAGTTTGTTAATGAAGGGAAGCAGAGAGGTAGGATGGCAGAAGGGTTTAGAAAAATCACGAATTTGCTAAGATGTAACTGGACATGAGGCCAGGGGAACCACGTGGAGACACAGGTGAGGGAGGAGCTAATTGAAGAAGGTCCCTGAGGAGGTGGGAAAGAAAGGGATTGAGAGCTGCCAGGGCTTGTATTTTTATTTTCCCAAATGAGCTCTGGAAATTCTCAACTGCAACCATATATGGAGGGAATGGTCAGCCAATGTTAATCTGACATTTTCTAAATTTGTTAAAGGGAAAAAAACAAGAGAGAAGACATTTTTAAATCAAATGGAGAGTACCTACTCCAGTGATCTTTACCAAATCATCTTCCTATGAATCATCTTATCAAATACACTTTTAAAAAATAAGAATTAACTAAAATGAGAAAAAATAAGGAAAATAAGAACACTGATCCCTAAAGATCACGAGTGTTAGAAAAGTCTATAAAAATAGCGAGCATTGACAATCATTACTACTACTTTTCTAAGTTAGGTTGCCACTCAAAACATCAGTGACTTAAGTTAATAATAAAGCCTAAAACATCCGTGCTAAATATGGCATTGGTTGTTTCAGGCCCAATTTAATTTCTGATTACTCTGCTTACTTGAAAAAAAATCGGAATGCCTGTAATTGATAATTATAGTCTATCCTCAGATAAAATGTTACCTTAGGCAAAAATAAACTGAATTACCAAGCAGCTTCCAGCAGGGAGCAGCTTATTCTGTTCTCCATCAATATATTCACAGCAGCATTGCCTGCAGCATAAAAATCCAAACTCCTAAGCTTGGAAGGCAAGGCTTTTTATAGTGAAATCTGGCTGGGCTACTACTGCTTTCCCTCTTCATGCACCCCATGCCCATTGAGCATCCATCCATGGCTCTGCTGACATCCCGTACAGTCCGGAGCACTCCTCACCCCAGCCCAAACCCCCTGCCCTGGGCACGTAGCTATAGGGCAGCTCTGGCGTAGCAGGCAGTGCCTCAGTCCTGGGGTCAGAAGGACTGCTCTGCCATTGTCCGACTCTAAGGGCCTGACCCAAGGTTATCCCCAAGGTCGTTGAAGCTCTCATCTTGGTGTGATTGCCTGAAAAATAGGATAATGGTAATATTCACCCTGGAGTGTTATGATAACAATTAAGTCAGTCATGGAAGCAGTTACAAAATGTACATTTTCTAAAACCACAAACTTCTCTGCAGGTGTGCTTCCGAACCTGCCCTTCTTTCTCCACCTTCAAGGGCATTTTCTTGAAAAGAGGGGCCAAATCTTATCCATGTGTTTAGTCAACGTGCTGATTATAGAGTGTTTGTTATGTAATAAAGCTCACTGCATACTGACTGGATTCATCACAGAAAGTGAACTTTTACGGAAAACAAGAGGAAAGGAGGATCTCATGAGGACAGCTCGAGATTCCTACCTTCCCCCTTCTCTTCCTCCACTTCTTTCTCTTTCTCCTTTTTGCCTTGTCTCTCTCTGATCTCTTTTCCCCTCCACTAAGAGAAGAATAAAAGAAGGCTATAAAATAGGTCTCTTTTGTGGATGTTCTGTGCCCAGCACAATGCCCAGCACCCAGCAGGCACACCCCGAACATGTGAACTAATGAGTCCGATGCCAGCACACATGCACCTGTGCCTTTCTCTGGTGCCCTGACAAGCGTCTTCCTTCTTTGCAGAGATTTGGCCTCAGAACCCTCCTTAACTTGAATACTCCGGGCAGTCACTGCCATCAAATAGAAATAACATGGAAACAAAACCAACTTTCCACCTCTGGGACAGCAACTGTTGATTTAATTGCAGTAATTGTCCTAAGGGTTGAATGACTAATAAGTTTAAGGAAGGTGAGGGATACAGAAAGGACATTAGCATTTGTATTTCAGATTTTCCATTTAGTAGAAAGAAAAGATGGGAAGTAGCATATTCTCTGTGGTGAGCACATTGTTATTCTGCTTAAGCTTCAGAATTCCAGAAGGTAAAATTCAATTTTACAGACTAAGAATGGAGACTAAGAGGTTAACTACCTAAGCCATTCTAAAAGCACAGCAAATGATGCAATCGGTAATTGACTCGAATCTGTTTAGCCCCAAGAAATTGCTAATGATGGATAAAAACAAGGAGTCAAGAGACAAAGCTGAAAAGGAGGCCCCTTATCAGGTGTTGTTACAAACACGAACCGTCTGCCCTTCCTCGGAGATGCCATGCTATCCTTGTTTGGCATAATGCCATCTCAGGGGCACTTATCCATCTGCTTGCTTCTCTAACAATCTGGCATTACCTAGGGGACAAACTTTTCCTGCCATTTTCTCACAAATGACTGTGATGCAGTTGCTGTAGCTGAGAATGACAGCCTGACCATGAGACAGGCACTTTAGAAGCTGTGAGAAGCCTAAGGGGTAGGGAATATTTGTCTAACATATAACCATCTTGCAGACTTGGGCATAAAGCCAATATGAAGGCTTAAGTAGGGGAAATTCTATTGGTCTCAATAGGAGAGGACCAAGACACCCTTTCTATTCAATGCTAGAAGCTTCACTGGTTCCTTCACAACCCCTAGGAAAGGCCCACCCAGCCAGCTGGTTAAGACCTAATGTTGGGGTTGACAAATACTAGTCTGGAGAATGTACATATGTCTGACATTTTGTGGGTAACCCTCCAGCTATTCTGATGCCTCTTCTCTCCTGCCACCTGCAGAGAGGCTGGCCATCCAGACACTCACCGTCCTAACTTCCCTATCATGGGCGGCCTTGCATCTAATACTAACCACTGAGACATAAAAGGAAGTGTGTAGGACTCTGGGCAGACTTCCTTCCTTGATGAAAGGGAAGAGGGGCTTCCACAGATGGCTCCTTTCCACTCCTTCCCACTTCGTACAACGGCATGATGTTGGGGGCTACCGTAGCCATCTGTGACCATGAAGCAACAAGCCTGAGGATGAAACACAGCATGCAAACGATGGTAGGGCATTAAGACAAAAAGGCCCTATTGACCAGCCACAATGGGGAGGCAGGGCCGTGTGCCCAGAGTACCCTGTATTTGGCACTGGTAGGGTCAGAGTGAGGCAGACAGATACTTTGCCATTTTTACTTCTAGGAGGATTTGAGCATGGTCCAGTACCAAACCATCACAGATCCTGAAATACTGAGCACAAAGCACTGAAACATTGCAACCACTTCCTATATGTGAGATGTTTTCACCCATCACCAAGACTGGGATGTTGGCCTGGTCTACCTTAGGGTCTAGAAACACAACTGAGAAGTTGAGGCTTTCCTTAGTGGTGCCAGATTTATGCAGAGGCAGAACAAGAGCAATGACGTGATCAAATACCATATAAACCTCAGATACTGTAGAAACTGCAAGTATGTCAATACAGGGTCGTATACATTCCTGTGCAAGTTACAGGTCAGACTCACGCAGCAGTTGAGTCTTCCTGGCCTGTCAGCAGCAGGGGAAACAGAAACAAACTTGCTTACGGTAACTAAAAATCAATGTCGGTAAGGAACTGGGGTATTCTAATATGCTATTCTGCTACTGAGTAGAAGTCTGTCTAAAAAATACTGGCTGGAAGAGAAAAGTATCTGTTTGTGTTACCAGAGTGAAAAAGACACATAAGAGAAGTAGGATGTGACTTTTGGCCTAGTGTACACCATCCATGGCAACTGAAGGATCAGAAACCTTTTTTATATGCTCAACTATTTTAAGTTTGTATATTTTATTTATTTTTTAAAGCTTTTTTTAATTACCATTTTTAAAAAGCCTTACTTTCTTTTCTAATTAACAGAGGTGTTCATGCAGTGCCCCCTTAGGGCCTGGCCTCATTCGTAGGTGGTGGAGAGCAGTGTGATCCAAATGAGGAGATGAGCAGGAATACTCTGGTGTCAGCATAAAGGTTGGCTCAGGGTGGTCCAATCCAGATAGTTGAAGAAGAGAAGAATTTATCACGGGGACTATGCCTCAAGGGCTATAGAAACCAAAGGGAACATAAGTGAAGAAGATCCCAGAGACCAGAAAGCTGCCCACATGCCTGCACTGGCTGATGAGCAGCTGGAGAAAGACTGCTGGAAGCACTGACTCCCACTCCTGCCACCTCTGGAGCCACCAAAACTGCTGGGACATGCAGTCAACTGTGGTGGCCTGAATCTGCTACTCCAGGAGACAGGAACAGAATGGCTTCTTTGTCAGCTAATCTACCAGCCTGTCCAGTCAGGGTGTTTGAGAAATGTAGTTCCTAGGCATCCTGCCCCTGCTACACAGGAGAGCACAGAAGGCCAGGGACGGACCTGAATGCCAAGTCTTGCAAAAGAGGGGACCCAGGAGAGTGTCCAAGGCCAGGATACGGTTCTCCCTGGAGGAGGCCTGGGTTCTAGAGCTGTTTCTGCTGTTGATGTGCTTGCTGTGTCCTCTCCAGGGCAGCGTAGCATAGTTATTCAGGGCATAGGCTCTGTGTCCTCATACCCAAAGTGGGAACTAACACCTACCTCAAAGGATTGCTATGAGGATTAAATTGACTACTGTAGGTAAAGTATTTGGGACGGTGCCCCAAACACAGGAAGCATTCAGCAAGTGATAGCTATTGTCATTGTTACTTTCACGCTGATTCCACTTTTGCCCTCTGTATAGACAGCTTAAGGAGGAGAGGGTTAAATCATCTTTGCTGCTCTCTAGCCAGCAGAGGAAAGAGGAACACAGTTACAGTCTGAGGCTGATACGGGGCTGGATTTTGGAGGCGCAGAAAAGAGTAAATAATATCCCTGCTTTCAAAGAGCTCACAGTTTGATGAGAAGGCAGAAGAAAATCACTGATTCAAGGTAAAATGTGCTCAGTGGTAGAAATATATACAGAGAAAGTTCTAGAAGAATACAGAGACAGGTTTTGTAGCATAATGGAAAGATTCATACAAACTCCACTTTAAGCCCCAAATTATCCTCTTGTGATCCTGGGCGATTCACTTAGTCATCCCTGCCTCGAGTTGTGAAAGTGGAGATAATAACGTTCCTGGTCGAGCCATTGTGAACACCGAGGAAGCTGTACATTATTTGGCACAGAGATGCGTTCAAAAGTGGTCATTATTATGATCCCCGTGGTCCGCAAGAAGTGCACAAGTGTTCAGGTACAAGGCCTGAACTAAAGAAATGAAAATGAAAGGAGGAAAGGACGGCTGAAGAGGGACTCGTCCTTAGCGGATTGCGTAACTATCGTGGATAAAGCTAGATAAATCGCGAGGTTTCTCGCCAGGTGAGAGCCGCGGGCCTTTGCGCAGTCTCGGTGCCCTCGTTGCCCCTGACAACCGGCGGTCCTTACCTCTGACTGCAGGCGCCTGCGCTGCGCAGGAGCAGCAACATGGCTCTGAGCTCCTGGTACCCTGAGCTGGGGTTCGGCGAGAAGGTGGTGCAGGTGACCGCTGTCTCCACGGGCCCCTCCCTGGAGTTATGCACTTTCCCGTCCACCCTCGGCTCCTCGGTCGCGGCTGCCGCCCTTGATCAGCTCTTTGTTGTGGGTGAGAAGCCCGTGGGCTCCCCAAGGGACGTCTTCTTAGAAGTGATGCCTAAATGGCGCTCAGCAGGAACCCTCATGGGGACCCTCCTCCCAGAACCCGGGGCATCCCTGGCTAGGGCATAACCTTTTCTGGCTCCTTGGGACCCAGGGCTCAGCTCTGACTTGGCCCAGCTCACTAGTGGCTGGTGACAAATCCAAGTCACTGCCACTTGCCTGTGACCAGAGTGCCCACCTGCATTTTGATTATGCGTTTAATTTCAGCTTATCCCTTCTTGTCTTTTCTTAGCAAGTTAATTTCGTCCAACACTTTGCCATGGCAAACTGGAGAATTTAACAGGCAAATAAGAAACGGAGTGTTTAAGAAGCTCCTGTTGCATTAAGCAAGGAATTGTGTATTGGGCACAAATACTTTTTCTGCCAATAATTTCTGGACCCTCAGAAGGTTTTTCGTAGAAAAAAGCTTCCTTATGCTTTCTTGCCCTCAGTGTGAGTTATAAAATATGTAGTTTTCCAGCCAATTTGCAAGTGGGAACAAGCTTGTGCTCATTCATTCCATAGGAGAAAGAAAAGGAGACAGCAGACAATGCCTGTCCCTCCATAAGTCACACTTGCTTGGAAGCTCAGTAACTGAGTTTCACTTGGTTTGAGAGCTTATTCATTAAGAGAATTCAGGTTCCCTGGAACAGAGGAACTGCTGTTTACTCTTCTGAGAGGTGAGGATGTCCACTAAAGGCATGGACTCTGGAGTCACACCACTTGTGTCTGAATCCAGTGATGGGCTCTCTGACCTTGAGCACATGACATGACCTCAAAGTCTTAGATTTCTTACCTGTGAAATGGGAATCATGAGGTTATAAGAATCAATTTAGATTACACATACGTGTAAGACATTAAACACATCAAACTCATCCCACACATGAGAATGCAGGCCTGGAATCCATTTAGACAGTATCTGTATAATGCAGTCGTGACAGAGCCAAGATGAGTCGAGTTTCCTCTGTTCTCTCTCCTCATCCTTTTATGTTTTCTTTTTTCCTTCCTTCCTTCCTTCCTTCTTCCCATTCTGCATGTATCTTGTCTTCCTTACCTTTGCAAGCATTTCCCAAGTGTCTCTTCTGTGTTTTCAATGTACAGTTTGTGAGAGAAAAGGTGATATCTTTCTTACATCAGTGGGGTTAGAAACTCTGCCTACATTTTAACTACCACTTTTATAATGTTTACTCTCATCCCATGATTAAAATATTGGCACAGAAGTGAAAATGACATAATGGGTTTTTAAAGAATTAAATGCTTTTTTTTTTTTGCAAAATACTACATTTAGTATATATGTATACAAATATGTGTATATATGAAAACATTCTTAAACCTACATTATGGACATGTTATATTTATCCCTTTCATAAATATTTGTTGAATTTTTTTGTCCTATCCTATACAGATCCCTTCTTTCTACCATGAGTGATACAAAGATGGCGTCTTAAGAGAACTTTGTCCTCAAGTAGCATAAAGTATATACCTTAATTAGAACACTGTAAAAATAATAGCAAGTACAAAAGAGATTCTTATTAAGTACTATAGAAATTCAGAGATGGAAAATGTAATTTTCAGTCGAGTAAGCATTTGAGCTAGATCTTATAGAGTTAAATCAGATTTGGACAGATAAATAAGCGATCTTAACTTTCAAATTTTTTTTAGAACAATCACTGCAAAGCGATTATTTTAAATGCAATGAAGAAGCTAGGACATTTCTTAAGGACGTTGCTGTCGCTGTTAAGAAATTGGTATTGTATTATCTATAAGAGCTACTTTTTCAATCTTCCACTTATTTCTTCCTCAAACTTTAACTTAGTGCCAACTCTGTTCAAGGTACTTCAGTAGGTGAATAGGGAAAATACTTGCCCTGAATGAAAATTTCTCTCATTTTACTAATTGCACCAGTGTGGATCAGCTGTGGATTGCTGCCCAGTTTCCCATACAGAGCACTAAATTAAGGACCTGTGCTCTGAATGAGGGCAAGCCTGCTCAGGAGAAATGACCTGGTGGTAACAGAGCTCAGTTCAGGGGTGGGCCACATGGGTAAAGGCTCACAACCCCAAGATGTGAGCATTGCTTAAAATCAGGAAGCAACGTCTCGGATAAATTGCACATGTGGTGCCAGTTTTCTCAGGTCTCTAGAAGCAATTCCTTACAAAACAAATGAAAGATTATTTGGTACCTACTCTGTTGACATAGACAGTGCTTTTCACTGGAAACAAACAGGAACTCTTTCAGTTACATAAACTTGGCCCCATCAAAGAAATATTTTTAAAATTTCCTTTTGAAGTGTCACAAATGCGTCTCTTTGGCCCTGGATGATGTCTGTGATGCTTCCCCGGCAGGGTCAGAAGGGTGACATCTGTTCATTTGATTTAAAAATATTAAGGATCTACTACATATGAAGTATCTAAAAAATGTGGAAATCTGGCTGTAAAGTAAGTGAGCTCAAGTCTACAGACTGAGAAAAGTTACTCTCATTACTTTGTGATCATATTTTTATGTAATTATATGTAGTTGTGTATGTATACTACAGAATTATACTTTATAATCCCACTTAATTAAGTACATACATGTAAACACTGAGAATGTGCATTGTCCTACACTACAGTCCTGTGGAAACCTTTTCCTCTGCTTTGTTCTTTTAGTTATGTCTTTCTCCAGGACTTAGAGGGGTCAAAATATTTATTGTGGCTTATTAAATTATCTAGTATGTCTCCATTTAATATCTGAGCTGTGAAATCTCTTAAATAGAGATAAATCCTCCCATTTTTTTAAAGTAACACATTTTTGCTATTATAAAAACATTGTGGGTTTACTCTGGAAAATTTAGAAAAAAATAGATAAGCAAAAGAAAGAAAGTAAAAAACCAGCATGAGCCCACCCTAAAATAATCACAGTTAACTCTTTGATCAATGTCTTTCCTATTTTCAGGACATAGATGTACCTGTATTGAAGTTCATTTTTTACAGAAAAGTGATCATACTAAATATATAATTATGCAACCTGCTTTTTATTATTCATAAATTATAATGGCAATTTCTCAGTCCATAAAGTAACTATAGCCCTTATGATCTCTTATTTAAAAGAAGATTTATCTATTTTTTCCACTGTCAGATTTTTGGATGTTTTTCCTTTTTAAAATAGTCCCACCAATATAAAATTATAGGATATTTGTTTGGATTTTTAGGTGTGTATAAGAAAACCATTTTTCTTTTTATACCTGAACATGCTTTTATAGGCATTTTCCATTCTTTAATTCAGTAAGTTTCTCAGTGTCACCCTTTTGTTGGAGCCTTTCCTTTTAAACTGATTGAAAAGATGGGAAAGGTGATTTCTCAGTAGAAGAAAATCAGCAGAAATGTAAAGATAAAATAACAGTGACACCTTAAAAACTGATTGTAGAATAATTATTTTTCCTGCTTTCTATTCCAAATAAAAATAATAGCAGAAGGCATTTAATGAAAAGCAAATTTTGATCTCTGAAAACATTTACAGGACATTGTTTAGGAAATCAATCTTATATTTTAATGTCTTAACTTTTAAAATATGTAATTTAAACTTTCAGGAAGAAATGAGAAAAGCCACAATTGATCTTCTGGAAATTGAAAGCATGGAATTCAGCAGACTATATTTTCTACTGGAAACTCTTCCCACTGATGTTAGCAGAGAATTGGAAGGTACTTTTGAAGTTATCAACTCTAGAAATTTAGCTTATCTTATAAAATCGAGCTCAGTACTTGAAACAAGTACGTTTAATAGTTATTTCATATCAAAAATAACTAGGAAGAGTACACAACACAAATAAAATGAGATCCATAATCATTTTCCCTTACTTTTTAAGTGGAGGTAATATATGTGACTTGAATTTATGTAATTACTTATAAATAGGCTAAATATATATAGATCAGCCCATTCCAAATTGCTATTTATCCAATTAAATTAGGCAGCTTGCCTGACCTAACCCACTACTCTGATTTCTGTCTCTATGAGTTGATTACTCTAGGTACCTCATGTTGGTGGAATCATACGTTTGTCCTTTTGTGACTGGCTTTTTTCACTTGGTATGTCATTAAGATTCATCGGTGTTGTAGCATGTGACAGGATTTCCTTTCCTTTTAAGACTGAACAGTATTCCATTACATGTATATGCCACGTTTTGTTTTCCATTCATCCATAGATAGACCCATGCATTGTTTCTATCTTTTGGTTATTATAAACAATGCTGCTACAAAAGAATAAAAATAATAATAAATAATGATGTTACAAACATGAGTGTGCAAATATCTATTCAAGTCCCTGCTTCCAGTTCTTTTGGGTATAAATGCAGAAAGGAATTGCTGGATTGTATGTTAACATGGTAATTTTATGTTTAATTTTTTGAGAAGCTGCCATACTGTTTTCCACAGCAGCTGCACCGTTGTACCTTCTTGTTCACAAAGCACAAGTGTTCCAATTTCTCCACATTCTTGCCAGCACTTATTATTTTCTTTTTTTTTTTTAAACAGTCACCCTTATGGGTATAAATTGGTATCTCATTGTGGTTTTGATTTGCATTTTCCTAATGATTAGTGATGTTGAGCATCTTTTTATGTGCTTATTGGCTATTGGTATATCTTCTTTGAATAAATGTCTGTTCAGGTCCTTTTTTCCTCTTTTAATCAGGCTGTTTGTTTTGTTGTTTTTGAGCTGTGGGACTTCTTCATATACCCTGGATGTTAACCCCTTATCATAATATATGTGTGTGTGTGTGTGTGTGTGTGTGTGTGTGTATTTGCAAATATTTTGCCCCATTCGATGGGTTGCCTTATCACTCTTGTTAATAATGACTTTTGATACACAAACATTTTTAACTTTCAGATAGTCCAGTATATCTATTTTTTCATTTGTTGCCTGTGCCTTGGTGTCATATCCAAGAAATCATGGCTAAATCCAATGTTATGAAGATTTCCCCTATGTTTTCTCCTAAGAGTTTTGTCTTTTTCATTCTTACATTTAGGTCTTTGATCCATTTAGAGTTAAATTTTGTATTTGGTGTAAGATGAGGCTCCAACTCTATTTACCCAGTTGCCAGGAATGTTGGCTAAGGCTCACAGCTCAGTTCCTCTGCAGGAATTGCTCTACAAAAGAGAAAGGCCTCACTGCAGGTTCCCCAAGTGCTGCCCACATTCAGTGATTGGTCACCAAGAGAGTACAAGGTCTACCTCCCTTGCTCAGTGTAGAACAACTCTGCCATGTCACCACAGCTCCAGAGCTCATCACCATTTAAGCCCCCCACCCCTGCCCAACCCTGATTTCCTCAGAGATGTTCCTAAGAGCTCTACTTAATAAATTTTCTACATACAAATTTAAAAATTTGTTTCCCAGGGAGCCCAACCTAAAAGAGTGGTCTGAATAAATAAAAACTGATTTTTGAAGTAGATGTTACCCATTTATTGCCTTGCAGCTCCAAATCTACCTTCATTGTCTGCTCTGTCATAAGGGAGATGGACCCTGTGATGGGCCCTTTGCCAGCTGGTACAATGTTAAGCTTTGTCATCAGAGAGCACCAGAGGGACACTGGAGGAAAAAGGGGTTTTCTTCCCGGTCTCAGTGTTCCCAGCTTGGCTAGCTCCTGCAGTGCAGGCAGCTTCTCCAGTGCAGGCAGCTTCTCCCTTAGCGAGCACCAGTCCTTGGTGCCCAGCAGCTTCCTCCAATAACCCCTGGGCAGCTCCAAAGTAGATTGCTACCAGTGAGGCACCTCCCTGTAAACAGTTTCCCTGGTGTCCTTTGGGTGGTTTTGCAGTGAGTTCTAGAGTATGGCAATTCCCTGTGGACAGGTTTTCCTCAATGCCCCTAGAAGCCAGATTTCTAGTAAGTTCTGCCAGCCCAGCATTTCACAAATTTTCTTGCCATCTAGTGAGCCACCACCCTTTTCGATGAGGTCTGAATCTCAGGTCTGGAGGTGCTCCTTCCTGGAAGGCACTCTGTCTCAGCCATAGGGGTAATGCTGCTGCTTATGCCTGCTATTTCTGAATTCTTTAGAGTTCTCTTTATTGTCTTACTATTTATTCCTTCGTTACTCTAATCCTCTGTTACAGTTAATGATTCTTCATATTAAAATTCCCCTGTTCAATTTACTATAAGATTTCTATCTCTCAATTAGACTCTGAGTGATAAAGTCAGTTATAAAACAATATGCACGGTGTTAGTCTAGTGCTGGCAGGGAAAATACAACAAACTCCTACATGCAGGGAAAGAAATAAGACTTCAGAGAATCTGTGCTTAAGGCAGAATTAGGAATGTTTTTGTTTTATTTTCTTTGCTTTCTTTGCTGTCCATTTGAATTATTTTTATAAGCAGGAAAAATATTTTAGAAGGAAAAAATACCATTCTAGTTTATAAAGTCCTTGGTACACACTGAATACTTAACCAAGTAAATTTAATTGGCCTTAATGTTTTAAAGCTTTGCTGCTAGAAGAATGGTCCTTGGATGAGTAGCACCAGCATCACCTGAAAACTTGTTACAAAATGCAGAATCTTTAGGTCAACTTCAGACCTGCTATATCAAAATCTGTATTTCAGCAACATCTCCAGGTGATGCACGTGCATATACGAGACATAAAATTTCAGAAGTCCTGCTACAATGAACAATGTAACTAGTAGCCTACAAAAAAATAACCTGGCTCTCTAGGGGAGCTACCAGTCCTTTTCTAGAGAATTTTTTTTTATAAGAAATGAGTAACCCACTACCCATTTCTAAATAGCAGTGTTCAAAAATTCATGCATTTTTACCATTTATCTATCAAGCACTGAGGTAATCCTTTGAAGTTATGTGATTATACACTAATTTGCTATTTATTGATGAATAATTATTTCTTTAATACACTCGATTCCCTAGAAAGCAGAGCCAGAGGCAATGGCTTTTGCACTATTGTTTTATTAGGAGATATAATCCACAGAGGAGGAGGATGGGATAAGAAGACCAAAGCAGGGAAACAGGAGAGTTGATATGGGTGGCAATATGTTGTTGACTGTCGCTGAAGGCAACTAAGTGTAAGAATATGCCCCAGGACACAGTGTTACCTCTTCTCAGGCACATCCAGGCACTGGCTCCTGTCCACCATTGGTCCCATTGGTCCAGTGCTTGTCACACTTCCCGCACTTTGGGTTACACATGCATGGGTGTGGGTGTCTAAAGAAGTCCGATGACAGAGGCGACAGGGAAGTCTTAGATAGGTGGGAAGTGGCTGTGACAGGCAGAAATCAGGTGCACTGAGTCTGAAGTTGTTCAGAGCTCATAGAAAGCTGGTCACCGACCATAGCAGCAGCTGAAATAAGGGAAATAATTGATAGGTAAGATTGAGAGGGTCCAAAGGAGTAAGTAAGAGGTGTCTGATACAGGAATACCAATTAGAGGAATATTTCAAATAAAGATATAATTTGTTTATGATTTTAAAAGTCAGTATCTACAGTTATGCTGTTTCTCAAATAATTGAGTAACATTTCTTCTACTTACTTTTAAGAATGTGTCAAGGATGCTCGAAGATTAAATCTTGTTGAGATAAATCAGTTACACACGAAAATTACAAGGATGAACAATGAAATAGAGTTTCTGAAGAAGAATATACTCAAACTGAAAAAAATTAATAAAGCTCTGGGGTACGTACTTTTTTTATTTAGTCCTTGAGGGAATCAGAGTCTGAGGCTGAAGTGGGACATTTTTCCTGAAGGGTTTGTCCTCTGGTCTGAACTAGCGCAGTGTGAGTTAAGAGGCAGAGATCACTTATAGATGACCTGGACTGATGAGGGGTGTGGGATGGCTGCATAGAGCTCAGGAAGAAAGCAGAACATCTTTAACTACTGCAGCCAGGAGATCTGCAAAATTTCAGAGGCAATCTAGCTTCCCAACTCCTACCTCGCACCTCACCTCCAAAGGTAGAAACACACAGTGGTTGTCATTTGATTTTTAGTAAAATTAAGTTTGTAAGTCTCAACCACCAAAGCAAGAAATCTTGCCGGGTATTGTTTTGCAAATATAATATCAAACTAGATATACTATAATTAGTTTAGTTCCTTGAAAACATTCTTCTGAAGGGCTGAGAATGTAATTGGTTCTAGGTTTCATCTGCAATTAAATGAGAGCTGACACCTGTTAGCTTCTTTCCTTTATCCCTCAGCTGTGTTGCCAGCACTTCGCCTCTGTGGGCCTCATTTTCTCCATCTATAAAATGGGGCTTACAAATCTTGACTTTCCCACCCCATAGGGAAGAGATCTATTCTGAAAGAAAAAAAAACAAAACAAAACCATGAAGAATAACTCAGCACTGCAAGTCAATTTGCAAGACTAATATATAAATGTCAGATTTTCAGTTTGTTTAGAGTAAGAAATACTCGAAGAGCCCTCATTAGAGTGAAAAAATCTTCTTGGGAAGTAAAATAATCAGAAGGTGGCTTGGTGGACAAGATATCAAAGCATCAGGAATTAGGTGGAGACCTCAAGACACGTTTCAAAAAGTAGGCCCTCAGAACACCTATTCTGGCAGATGCTCCATGAAAAGGCAAGTTCATGATCACATAAGTTTGAGAAAGAGTGCATACTCTAACTCCCTGTTAGGGATTCACAGTGCAGATTTGTGCATGGTGCATACTAGCCACAGTCACCAGAGACCACTGTATAAACTAGACTAGCAATTTCTAAATTAATAATGAGGAAGAGAAAACCCAGGCTGGAATACTCACCTCAGTTGGCCAGCACCTTCACCCCACTATAGACCAGTGATTCTCAAACTTGAGTGCTCATCAGAATCACCTGGAATGCTTGTTAAATCACAAAGTACTGGGACCTCCACCCAGATTTCCGATTTAGTAGGTCTAGGGAATAGGGGTAAGAATTTGTATTTCTAACAAGTTTCTAGGTGATGCTGCTGCTGCTGGTCCTGACCACACTTTGAGAATCACTGCTCCAGAGAAGTCTTCATGGAAAGGCAAATTACAGACATAAGGTGGGTTGCCCAATGAGCTGGCATCATCAAGCTATAATCACTTTTCAAAGAAAGATGTCTATCAGGGTGCCCACAGCGCTCTGATGGTGATCCTCTCCTGGACAGTCCTCAAAAACTGGACATGTGCAAGCTTTTTTGGGAGGAGGGGAGCTCCTTTGGTCCTGCATTTCATTTCTGAGAACTCTCTTCCCAACCTATCACAATACACCTAGTCAGTTTTTTTTTTTATTTGACTTGGTTGTTTTTTTTTTTTTTTTTCTTTTTTCTTTGCTTCCTTCAGGCTACTCAATCCTTAATTTGCTTCTTTCTTAGAAAGCTTCCTTTATTAAACCTGGGAAGCACCCGTTATCTGACCCAGTCTAGACTGGGCTGCTTTTAATTGCCTTTCTATGCTGGAGTTGACTTTTGGAAAATGAACTTACCAACAACCTGTTTCCATTTTCCTGAGCCTTTGCATACAATCGCCCTGAACTAAAGTGTTTACCCTGGAGACTAGAAAAGGGAAAATGTGTTTACATTGTAGGAGCTTTGAAAAGAGGGAAAAATAGAAAAGGTACCAATTGTCCCTCCTCCAAACCTTTTATTATTAGCCCTGGGGTAGATGTTTCTCACAATCTTAAGGTTTTCCTCAGGTGGATGTGGACAGCAAGGGCTATGTGAGGTTAATGTCTCCTCTTGAACTCAGATTTGGCTGCAGCTGTGAGGAGATAAGAGGGTTCAAATTAGACATCAAGCACCCTCTGAGTGGTGAAGATGGACTCAGATCCCTTCTCCCCAACTCCTGTCCATCAGAGAAGTACTAGCTTTCTCCTGAGCCCTCCCTGCAGGGCAGTGGTGTCAGAAGGCGGCTGGAGGGGTGGCGGGATGTTTATCTCTTTTTAGTTTCGCTACATATCTCAGGATGATAAGATAGCTTTGGCAATGCTGCATATCAAACCAGTTTGGGCAGATTCCATTCACCTGTTCAAAATTATTTTTGAATCATTGTATGGTTTAAACCAAAACATCCCCATAGTGACTACCTGGTGTGTGAGAATGGGTTGCGTGAGGCAGGACTGCATGACACTTTTGCAGTGGTAAACAGTTGCAAGGTTAACACTTGTGTTTCCTTCTGTCCTTCATGTCAACCAAGGTTAGGCAATCACAAATACAACTCTAAAATAAGTATGCCTTACAATTTCCCTCTTTATGGTGATTTATCTCACCAAGTGGACTTTAAATTTCTTTCCTAAAAGCCATCCTTTTCATACCATGAATAATTCTTTCTCCTAGTGAACAGCAAGAGGAGATAGCAAGGCAGCATGAAAAGATTGTCCTGTCACTCAACCACGCAATGAAAGAAAAAGCCATTACCAGCATTTACATCAATGAGACTTACACCAAAATTAACTTGGAGAAGGAAGAAATAGAATTGCAAAAAAAATATATTCAAGAAGTAGAGGAGCAAATGGGAAAAGAAAAACAAGAATATTTGAAAAGAAAACAAAAATTGAATCAAGAAGTAAGTGACATGATTTTTTTTTAATATACAGAATTAGTACAGAATCAAGGGCAGGAAATGGGAAATAACTTATTCGTCCTCAAGGCTAGCAAGTGCTCCTTGCATTATCTTCTGCAGGAATAGAGCAGAGACTCAGGGACATGGGAGCCCCATGGGGAGAACGTTTGATTGTAGAGCAGCATCTCAGTTCATGGGAAAGAATAATGTAAGTGACAGGATTGCTAACACTAGGGTGGTCCCTTGCTCACTTGCAGCCCGTTAGGGACAAGGAATTTGCTTCCATGTCATCCGAGGCCCTATGTCTGCACAAAGGATCAGTGAGTTTAGCCCTGCTGGAGCTTGTGCCTCCTGCTGAATGAATCTGAGAGGAGAGGCCTGTAGAGGGGCTGTGCAGAGCCAAGGGTCCTGTAGACCGAATAAACAAAAACAAAACCAAAAAACCACATAGTCTAAAATTTGCAAGTTTTGTTTCATTTGAGGACTTTTCTGAGGACTATAGCCCAGCAAGGCAGCCTCTCAGATAGCTAATAGGAACTGTTCCAAAGAGGTAAGGGAGGAGCCAGGATATAAAGGATCTTGCTTGGGAAAAACAAACAAACAAACAAACAATCAGGAGTTGAACCTCAAAAGATTACTGCTAATTACAAAAAACAGACATCTCAAGTTAATGACTTTAGTGCTTTCCTATGTATGGGAGGATGCAAAAGTCTGGGCTCATCGAAATCATTCCTTTGAGACACATCTTAACTATGTAGGGCCAGTATCGTGTTTTTCTCCACCCTCGGCTCAGAGTCAGGCGGCAGCTGCAGAGGCTGATGGGTTGATGGTAGGCAACATTCTTTGTTTACCCGAATGGCAGGCAACATTTTTTTTCTGTCCACAGCCCCAACAGAGAAGAGTATTTTGAGACTAGAAATTTTGTGAGTGTCAGTGGGGATAATTTACTGCATCTTGAATTCTTAAGAATTCACACTCAGAATGGCTTCTGATGGATTCCTCTTTGTTCTGCTTCCAGCTGCCCCAGGAGAAGCAGGGCTGTTTCTGTATTAGGTGTTCCCAGCAGGAGCCTTCTTTTCCCCCATGCAGTGAGGGCCTGGCCCAGGATGAGCACTGCTGTTGAACTCCTGATGCTGCCCAGTCCATCCCGGGAACTGGCATAAGGATAATGCAGAATTGAAATTGGACCAGGGCTTGCAACTCTGCTATATTATATACATATGAACATTTGTTAAATTGCATTTCTTGAGTCAATTAAAATTTAGTGGAATACAATCTGGCAGTGATCAAATTTGGTTCTTATGATGATTGGTTTCATAAGACTGTTCATTAAGTTCCAGTCAGGTTTGAGAGTCTATATTCTTTACAGCGCCTGTCTCTTCAGAAACAGTTTTACACTAAAACCATGGATTATGTTTCTTGAGTAGAGATAACTCAGCCCTAGTCATCCTTGGAATGGGCAGTTTGTGAAGTCCCTGGCAAGGAGTCTCTTGGTCAGTCTGCAGCCACTAAACAGAATTTGTAAAAGCCAAGCTTCCTGGACTTTTTCAGGGGTTGAAGCCAGCTGTTAGTGTTCCAGTGCTGGAATGAACTGAAATCCATGGCTCCTATCACTGGGCTAGACCTTACTTGGATTTATTGTTATTTTAATGAAATAGTGTCAGGGCAAAAACAACAATGCTGTGAGGACTTCATCTCCCACACTGTTTGCAGCCCTCTGCTGGACTGTTCTCTCTGAGCAGTATAGAACACTCATGCTGAAGCAGCGTACTTAAGTTATAGGGGCAAAAAGTGGGATGTGTCTGTGTGGACACAGCTGAGGGATGACTCGCAGGGTGCTGTGGGCAAGGAGTGGGGAGCCTTCTCCCTTTTCTTACTTCCCTTGGGTTTGAAACAATGGTCAGTGGTAGCATGGATCTGAGTTTTGCCCACCAGGAGGAAGGCTCCTCCAGGCAAGGATTTTGTCTGTTTTATTCATTGCTGAATCCTAGCACCATGATCCGTGCCTAGCATACCTGGTTCGAGGTAGGCACTCTGTCATGTTACTTTATTGAATGACTGAGTTTCTAACTTCATTTTAAGCCCTAAAGGGAAGTTTTTCCCATCTTTCTATTCTTTAACATAAATGTTAAAATACAAGAAAGAGAGCCCAGAGAGGCTTCAAATGGAATTTGAGAATGTGATAGGTTCTTCCTTTTGTGAATAGTGTTCCTCAGGGATCCACAAACTTTTTCTGAAAGGAGCCAGAGGGTAAATTAGGGTATTGTGGAACATATACAGTGTGGGTCGCAACTACTCAACTCTGCCATTTTAACACAAAGGAGCCATAAGTAATACCCAAATGAATAAGAGTGCTTTACAAAAACATGTGGTGGCTGGATTTGGCCCATGGGTAGTAGTTTGTCTACCCCTAGTCTATCTCCCTGGAAGAGGGCACCACTTTCAGATGGAAATAGCAGAAGCCCTGACTCAAACTGGCTTAAACAGTCAATAAGAGCATTTATTATCTCATAGTAGGAATTCCCAAGGAAAAGCAGACTCCAGGACTAGTTAATTAAGTGGCTCATCCCTCTTCTCCTCCATCCTTCATCTTAAGGCTGGTTTCCCTCATGGTCACAAGATGGCTGCCAGTGACAACTGGACTATATGCTTCCTCGTTCAACTAGAAAGAAGAAAACCTTTTCCAACCAAGGACATAAGTCTTTTTGCTGTGTCTGATCCAGCAGGTTAAGACACTGCCTACCCCAGAACAACAACGGATCCTAAGGGAATACTGTGTGCCAGTGGGCTAGACCAGCTGGAGTGGATTATTAAGGAGTCAACCACTGATGTTCACTAAATGCACATGATATGCATGGTGACAGCCTGTTAATTCCCTTTACTTCCTATAAAAAAGGAAAAGCTGTTTACAGGTTCAGAGTCTTCAAACCCATAAGGTCTCCCCTAACACAAAACAAAATGTTTTTTGCTAATATTATTTCTATAGTTGTAAGACCTAAGACCTTGGGAGAAGGCTTAGGCCAAAGTATGAGCACAGAAGTTCAATTTTCAACAAAATGTATTGATCACAGAGTTTCATTCCTATGCAACTGTGCCCTGCGGCAGAGATAATTGATAATCTCATTCAGAGTAGCCACCTGGGGTGAATTTGCTGCTGGCTTTGAATGGAAAACCACCCAAACATGTGTTTTCATAACTCTTTAATGCAGAGTTAAGTATGCTTTCTCAGGCCTTACAACTTAGTTACCTTGTTCTTGATAATTCATTTTGCCAGACAAATCATGATGAGTTTGATTCTGATAAGAAGGTGACCCACTTCAGTAGGGTCTGACAAGTAATCAGAATATGTTTGCTTTTAGTAAAATTGTTATTTATCACCAACGGGTCGGTGACTTTCTCAGGGTTCTTTGCCTGGAGTCGCAAATGCCAATCAAACGAAACCGGGTTAGGTGTAGCAGATCAGAAACTTGATTCAATGATCAAGGAATGGAGAAGGGAGAGCTTGTGCTCTGAAAATATCTTCTCCCTTAAGGGAGGGGAGTAAGGGAATTTTAAAGAGTAGGAGGCAGACGTCATCAGAGCTCTAGGAAAGGGGCGGAGATTTCCAGGGTCATGCGCAGTCTTTTGCTTCTTTGCGCAGAGCATGAATTGTGCCTAGCAGAGTGCAAATCCTCCCTTTTGGCAGAGATCTTAGCATGGTGATGAAGCAAAGGTAACTTTCAAACACCTCCAGGTCTCATCCTCGCAGGCAACTCATTCCTGTGGTCAAGTCACAACCAGTTCAGGGCAGTTGACCACTGCGTATCTCTTAAGGCATAGCTGCAAAACATCTCTGCTGAATACCAGGTGCTTTTGAAACAGAGATAAATCGAGGCAAGGATCCATTAGCTCTCAGGGGCTGGTATGGATGGCAAAACGGTGGGTTGTTCAGGATTGTGAGCTTCCCTGTCTTCAATGATTTTGTTTTTGGTATGTTTTATTTCCCATTAAATAACGTGAATTTAGATTTCTGAATAATTCTTCATTCCTTCCTTTGACTCTTCTGCTGTGCTTAGCACACTGTAAATCTGGTAACCATTGCTGTAATGTTTTACTAGTAAATTTTACAATGGCAGTTACTTTCGTAATTTGCTATTAATGATCATTGTTTTATTGTTCTAAATTTACTATTTCAGTATTTTATAATTAACACTTTGGTCGTTGTGGTTCATTATTTTTCCTTTGATGCGGCAAAATAAGCAAACCTGGTTGTTGTTTTTCTGAATTTGATAATATACTTAGATTGAATGTGGCATACTTATATTAAATATGAATTAGGTTGGCAAAATAGAAAGATTTCCTAAGCTGTGTTGTCTTAAGCTTTTTGATTGGTTGATTATGTTTGTCACTACAGATTGATGAATATAACAAATTCTGTGAATTAAAGAGAAAGGAGACTTACAAAAAGAAGACAGAATTGGATGGATTAAAGCTTAAAATGAAAAAAATTAGAGAAACAATTACTGCCAGCACAGGGGTAAGAAAGAAAGAAAACGTATTTTTCAAGCTTGACCTAGGGCACCTCAGAATACACTACCTTCAGTATAGCTGGGAGCAGGTGATTTAGTTCATCTTCATGACATTGAAAGGAGTTGATTTGAATTCAAATTCTTGCCGTTCTGGGGAGAATGTTTTTGGCATCTTAAGTTTCTGACTCTTAGTTTAAGTGTTATAATGCAACTGCGTTTTGTCCTTCAGGAATACGATGGAAGGAAGTGTGGAATGCTTTAGGTATAAATTGCATTTGATGGTCCAAAAAACTGTAAAAATGACTTTAAAAGATACATATAGAGCCGACTGAGTGCATGCAGAACAATACGTAACATTTCTGTGAGATTGCTTTATTTTACATAACAAAGTGAATGACTATGGGCAGATTCCTCAATTCTGACTGTGTGATAGTAAAACAGTTTAGGCTCTCCATTTATATTGAGTACAGGAACATTAATATGGAAAGGGGACTATTTGTTTGAAGTAGAAAATACTTCCGAGTTCTGCACTTCTATTTTTTAAAAATTGATAAGATTGATTGAAAGCCAGTACTGTGGTGTTTTGTGAGGGTTATCTTTATTTTAAAGATATGAGAACTGAAATTTATGGAGATGACTGTAACTGAAGAGACTGTAACACCACTTCTATGTTAATTAACAGAAACACCTGTTAATCTTCTATCACAATTAGTTGAATTAATGAATCTTTAGTGTATTTCTTCTCTCTGTATTAATTCCATGTAAAACTATATGGGGCAATAGTAACACTAAAATATCATTTCTCATCAGAATGTTCAGTGAATTCCGTTATACTTTTTATAGGGTGGTTCTGATCATTATAGTTACAATATATCTATTATGACATCCAATTATAAAACATGAGTAAAATTAAAAATTTTCCACAAATATGTGCATTTAAAAAGATCATTATCTATTTTTAAATGTCAACATACTAAGGAAGCATGAGTCAGGCTAGGCTCAAAGGGGTTGTGTAAAACAGATTTTATCTGCATGCCTTAGCTCATATCTCCAGTTTGGGCCTCATAAATCATGTCAAGCACACCACAAACCTAGCTTGGGAAGATGAAGTATGCATCCCTTAACCTGAATTCCAAAGACCTCTAAGGCCAAGTTAGACAAGGCTTGAGGTGGCAGGGATAAACTCACCTCCAGTGTCATTCTCCACCGCCTCCAGTCCAGCCTACCCACCCCACCCCACCCCTCTTACCAGTAGAAAATAGTGTCTAAAGCATTAACTTCAATTGAAAAAAATAAATAAATCATAAACTTCAGTGTCACAGAGACCTGGGTTTGAATCTTGGCTCTTCCAGTGTGAAGTTTCCTCACCTCTAAAATGGGGGTAAGAATCCTGCCTACGTCTTAAGGGCGTTTGTGGAGATGGAATGAGGTCATGTCTGCAAGGCTTTTAGCTGAGTGCTTTGTATCTGGCACAGTTTTGTTGTTGTTGCCTGAGATGAAAAAATAACATTTTTGGCTATGGACTGAGACTACAGGGAATTTCAGATTCATCTTGGTGTAGTGCTTTAAGTTTAGAAAACTCTGCAGCCAGCTCAAGCTAGTGTTGTGTTGGCAGAAAAGAATACTGGTATGTGATTCTCAAGGTCCCCTCTGCGTCCAGGGCAGGGAGGACCAAGGGCTGGAGGTTACAGATGTCAGGCCGGATGGGCCTTCAGCATACAGTCATTAATCCTGAAGATTGGTCAGAGTCCTTTGGATATTCTGCTAATTTTTGATGGCAGTTCTAGGATTTCAGACCCCTGTTAACTTTGGAACTAGTTATAGCTCACAGGTTCAATCATGTGAGTGCTTTAGAGAAAAAACAGTTTTGGGGCGCTTTCACCCACCTGTCTCACCTGACAGGTGCTTCTCTGACCCCACATTGCTGGGGGTCCATGGGAGCTCTATGCCAGAGAGCAGAGGAATTTTTGATCAGTTTCTCTCTCAGCTCACTCTCCTTTACAAGCTGAAATGCAGACCTAAGCTCTGATAAGTTTGCCTTCTCTTTTCTTTATTCCAAAACTACATTGTAAAAATATCTATTTCACTATGAATTTTTTCCATCTATATTTCCTTCTACTTAATCATTTGAACATATTTTCACAGTAACCAATTTTACCATTTCCAAAATACTGATGGAAAACTAAGAAAAATTTTCGGCGTGAACATAGCTGCCAACTAAGGCAAAAGACCAAATTTGTTTTGACTTTTGTATAATTAATCCTCGTTCTAGTATCCTCGAATAATACTTTGAAAATAATTATGAAAATGTATATCTAATTTTAAAATAGTAGTCAAAATGAATTTATGTCTTGAAAGTTGTTTTTATAGTTTCCACGTTCCTATTGCTATAATTGGTTGTTCTCACTCCCAAATTTTGTTTTCTTTTCTGATGATTTCAGGATTATTTCTGTCCCAATTTTTTTTTGTAAATTAGTCTAATGGCTGCTTTTTACTTTAACTAAAGGACAGGACACCCCCCCCCCATGTAAAAGTTGAGCGGGTGATACGTGAATATTTAGTGAGTTGAACTGCTGTCATGAATCATGTGGTGATGATTGAGTGCCATAATTTTACTGAATTTTCAACAGGTTCTTAGTGATGACAATTTAAAGATAGCACAATTACACGAATCAATAAGATTTTGGGAACAACAAGCTGAAGACATTAAGAAATCCTGTAAGGACCTGGAGGACAAAGTGTGAGTATAATACTTTATTTTTACTGAAGCATTTCCAGATGTTATGTTCCTTTCATTTAAAAAAATTTAATATCAGATGAAAATTATATTTTCTTAGTTTGCTAAAATTTGTGTGATTGTCAGTTTTATAGAGCCTCCTCTTCATTTTGAAATTAACCAGTCTCTCAGATGATCAAGAGGGAAAATTGAGGATGTGGTTAGTCAGGAAAAGGGAGGGACTTCTGGGTATGTACTACCCTCACTTCGGTTCCTGACTCCCTACAAATATGCCCTTTGGGGAAGGCACTGCCATAAAGCTATAAAGTCAACTAACCATGTTGTTACAGTTGTTCTTAGTCAAGGGGACTTCCAGAACTTACTAAGAAAATACAGGGAAACCTCAGAGTGAAAACTTTTACCTATGAGACTAGAACCAGAAACGTAAGGAAATAGTCCATCTATCCCAAGGCCCACAGTCTTTGCCTCCTTCTGCAAACATGTCCATACCTCTCTCTTTATCTACGTGCTGTGTTCTCTTCTTGATGACCCCATGGCTAAGCACAGCCATGCCAAACCCTCTGAGTTTGTTGCCAGTGACTAAGTTATTTTCCCGTCGCAGAAAGAATTCAGAGATGGCACATGGAGGTTAAGCGAGTAAAGTGGGGATTTTTTAAGGGAGAGATAGTACACTCTTGAGGGGAGAGCGGACAGGCTCAGGTGAGCGGCTGCCCTGAATTTCTTTGGCAAGTTGGTTACACAGGGTGTAAAGATGAATGGTTGGAATATTCACTGGGGAGGGAAAGGTTTGGGGTTGCATTCCTAGATTTTTATCCCAATTCCACCTTCCCAAAGGGAGGAGGGATTTTTATCCTTATTTAGTGTGGATCAGAAGTGTCATGTCATGGGTGCATGATGGGTACTTCTCATCTGCAAGGCTAGTTTTATTGAAATGAGGGTATAATGAGCAAAAGGTTACATCCAGACCTTCCTACCTTTTCGCATCTTTCTTTGTTGGCCTCCAGGCAACTTGTCACCCCAAAATAGACGACTGCTTATCAGCCCAGAGGTTCCTGCTTTTCTTTCTCTGCCCAGGGACCTCTGTTGTTTACATGATGTTTGGTTTCCTGCCCTGTGCCCCTCCTTTTTGCCCAGTTCCTGCCATTTGGCCTGCGTCCTCCTTTCTCTGCTCATATCTAGCTATCTGCTTGCTCTAACAGGTTTACCTGTCACAGTTCCATCTGTCTTTAGAGACTGTGACATACTCTTTCCCAGGAGAGTTCCCAAATTTCCCATCAAAAGCTGTTTGGCTCAGCTCTTGACAGGAAGGCGGGGCCTTTTAATATAAATATGGCTTTTGGGTTTACCCCCAGGGTTTGCTGAGAGTTTAAAAGACAGATTGTGGGTGATCAGATTCCCCAAGAGACAAGAAATTTCACATGTGGGATCCTGTTGTGCTCATTTCTACATAGGTTTTCATGTATTGTGATTAAAATTATGTCCTTGAAAATAGCAATTGCACAGTTCAATGCCTACTCTACCATCACCAGTCCATAAAATAGGCAATAATCTTTACATTCAGTATCAGATTTAAAAATGGAAACTCAAGTAATACAACACCTAAGACTCAGAATAAAAAATCTTTTTCTTTTAAAGTGATTTGATAGTTTTAGTTGATATGTAATTTTTACAAACTAGGTAAAGAATCAACATGGAAAATACAGATTAGCTCTTAAATTATTTCTAAGAGTTATAATTAAAAACCATCCACCCTGATGTTTTATTTATAAGCAGCCTTCATGTTGGCTAACTTATTTTAAATATATTTTCAAGGAGGAAATGGAGATTCATTGATCTTTTATTTTGAATGGCTCGTTTTATTCCCTCAATCCCTTTTCAAGAGTTTTCATGTGAAATCTCACTGAGGAAAAGCACTTTTGACTAATTGGGTGACTGGGGATATGTTTACCCCCTTTTATTAAAAAAAATTTACTTTTTCCTCTTTGTTATTTGGCAAATAAAGAGAATTTTCTGTATTTTTATTTTCTCAGTTCATTTTCTCTATCTTTGGAGGTGGGGAGAGGCAGCTCAGTTCTTATCTGGTGAATTTGAAGAATCAAAGTTTTATAATAAACATGTGATTCTTTAAGAATAAATTACATTAGAAACTAAAATAATTTGCTCAAGTCATCTTCCTTTTAACCTGTAAGTCTGAATTCCTTCCCCCTCACACCATGAAATCTTTACCTTGCAAACTCATTACCTATTTTAAGGTCAAAGTATTGAGGAAAAACGAAAATTACTCAACTATAAGTTTACATTCTCTATGTGGACAGTGAAGAGTACTTCAAAGTCTCCACAAGTCCACAGGAGGCATTGATAGTTTAATCCTTGTTCTTTGTTATTATTGATACCCAGCATGATGTGTTTGCATAATAAAGGCAAATCAGTGCCTATCTTTCTAAATGCTATGCTCTTTCTTTGCTATTCAGCTGGTTTTCCGCACATGGGAAGTGGGGGGCTGGAAGCTAAATGTTGTGTATAAATGACATCCAGTTTGTGAGTCAGAGTATATACTTGCCATTACAGTGCAGGAAGCTATACAAATTATGGATGCTTTTCTAAAACGGCTGAGATGGTTTCAAAATTATCAAGGTTACTAATGACTTCTATCCTACCAAATTTTAGTTATCTGGTCAATTCCTTAGAGATTTTGAATTCTTAATAGTTTGACACAGATGCTCACTTTTACCTTATTGAAATACTTTCTTCACTTGGCTTCCCAAACATCACATTCTCTTATTTCACTCATTACACTGCTCCTTCTCAGGACCCTTTACTTGTGCCAGTTCTTCTTTCAACTCGAAATTTTGGAGTTCTAAGCCCTTCAGTAGTCTCTATTCTCTACTCATACTCTCCATACATGATTTCATTCAGCCTCATACTTTGTTACCCCAGTGACTCCCAAATTTATATATCCAGCCTTGATCTCTAAATGCATATAGTCTCTAGCTTATTTGACCTTTCTACTTGGAGGATATCTCAAATATAATGTGTCCCAAACAGAATTCTTAATTTCTCATCTCCTTGAAATAGTTCATCTTTCAGTCTTTCATGTTACCATGTACCTAGTTACTTCAGCCAAAAACTAAGACTCATCCACCATTCCTGTTTTCTTCACTACCTGACCCTAACCCAAATCTAACTCCAACCAAATCCAAATGCAAACTCATTTTCAAAACTAAATCCAACTATTTCTCACCACCTCCACCAATACAACCTTAGTCTGAGCCACCATTATTTCTTCTGATCCACTGCCATAAACTTCTACATAGTCTCTCTTCCTACACTGTTGTCTTTCTCCACTGAGTAGCCAGAGTCATCTTTATAAGATGTTGATCAGTTCACGTCACTCTTCTCCTTAAAAAAATCCTCCCCTGGTTCCCTTCAAAATAAAATCTGAACTTTTGCCTTGTTCTCAAGACCCTACATGATCTGGACTCTGTTCTACCTCTTCAGCTTTCTCGTACTCCTGTCTTCAGCAAATACATCAGCCTCATTCCTATCTTAGGATATCATCATCTGCTGTTCCTTCTACATGAAAAGCTCTTTCTTCAGAACATCATATATCTGATTCCTTCTCATCCTTCAGGTATTTCACAGGTTATACCAGGAAGTGTCCCCTAACCACCTGTCTAAGGTACTTTCTCACTCTCAGGATTTCTCTATCCTTTACCCTACTTTGTGATCTTTGGAGCACTTAATACTATCTGAAATTTATGTGTATTTTTGATAACTCACTTATATTCTGACTACTCCACTAGAGTGCAATTTTCGTGAGGGTAGAGACTTTGCCTGTGCTGTATCTCTAGTACTTATAACCCTTGCAGAGTGCACATGTTTAAAATTGCTTCTTAATGTATAAATAAGTATTAATAGATCAATTCAAATAGTAAAATTTTTGTTTATTTTAATGAATTGTAAATAAATATGTTGCATAGGGAGATGGGGCCTGGAAGTTTCTGATGTCATAAGTAAATGTGGCTTTGCAGGAAAACATGTCCTCATAGAAATTTACTTGGCTTTCTTTGTTCATAGGGTTTTTTTTAGGAATAACAAGGAAGACCTGGATGATTCATCTAATTGTGAAAAAAATGAATTATTGCTGAAAATAAAACAGGTAGGAAGATAGATATGATGGTTTTAAGATTATAATAGTATTTTATTTTTAGTTAACATTTTAATTGTAAGAAATGTGAGATTTTCCAAAAGTAGCATTTTCATTAACTCATAATAATCATGATCATTCATAGTAATTGATTTAAAGATTTGATCAGCAAACTGGAAGACAGGGTATTGGAAATCATCCAAGCTAAACAAAAAAAAAAAAAAAGAAAGAAAGAAAAAATTTTTAAAAAATGAGTGTAGATTGAGAGACCTCTGAGACAACATTAAGTGTACTAACATTCACATTATAGGGGTCTCAGAAAGAGAGAAAGGGGCAGAGAGCATAACTGAAGAAATACATCTGAAAACTTCCCTAACCTAGGAAAGAAAACAGACATCTAAGTCCAGGAAGCACAGACCAAAATGAAACACAATGAACACAAACAAAATGAACATAGAGGTCTACACCAAGGCACAATGTAATTTAAATCGCAAAAAGTAAAGATAAAGAGAGAATCTTAAAAGCAGCAAGGGAAAAGCAATTAGCTATGTACGAGGAAACTCCCATAAGACTGTCAGCTGACTTTTCACTGGAAACTTTGCAGGCCAGAAAGGAAGTGGAATAATATATTTAAAATGATAAAAGGAAAAAACCTACAACCAAGAACACTCTACCCAGCAAGGCTGTTATTCAGATTTGAATAAGAGATAAAGAGTTTTACAGATAAGCAAAAGCTAAAAGAATTCAGCAACACTATACCCACTTTACAAGAAACATTCAAGAGATTTCTCTAAGTGGAAAAGAAAAGACCACAACTAAAAATATGAAAATTATGAAAGGAGAAATCTCATTGTTAAAGGCAAACAGACAGTAAAGGTAGTAGATCAACTACTTCAAAAGCTAATAGAAAGGTTAAGAGGCAAAAGTTAAGGGGTACACAAAACAAAAAAATTAAAAATATGTCAAAAACATTAAATATGATAGAGGGGGAGTAAAAATACAGGGTTTTAGAATGAGTTCAAACTTAAGATCAACTTAATCACACACACACACACACACACACACACTCACTCATATATATATAAGTTGTTATATATAAACTTCATGCTAACCACAGACCAAAAAAATCTATAATAGGTACACACAAAAAAGAAAATAATCCAAACATAACACTAAAGATAGTCATCAAATCACAAGGAAAGAGAGCAAAAGAAGAAAGGAACATAAAAGGACTACCAAAGCAAACAGAAAACAATCAACAAAATGGCAAAAAGTACATACCTATCAATAATTACCTGAAATGCAAATGGACTTAATACTCCAATCAGAAGACATAGAACGGCTGGTAGATTAAAAATAAAAAAGATCCTTATATATGCTGCCTACAAGAGACTCACTTCAGATCTAAAGACAGACACAGACTGAAAGTGAGAGCGTGGGAAAGGGTGTTCAGTGTAAATGGAAACAAAGAGAAAGCTGGGATAGCAATACTTATATCAGACAAATAGGCTTTAGAACAAAGACTGTAACAAGAGGCAAAGAAGGACACTACATACAGACAAAGGGATCAATCTAACAAGAAGAAATAACAATTGAAATACATATGCACCCAAATACTATTTCTAAAAGAGATACACACACCTATGTTTATTGCAGCATTATTTACAATAGCCAAAATATGGGCACAACCTAAATGCCCATTAGTAGATGAATGGATAAAAAATATGTGACGTATATATACATATATGTACACAATAGAATATTTCTCAGTCATAAAGAAGAATGAAATCTTGCTATTTGAAACAATGTGGTTGGGCCTGGAGGATATTATGCTAAGTGAAATAAGTCAGAGAAAGACAAATACCACATGATTTCACTTATGCGTGGAATGTAATAAACAAAATGAATTAATAAACATAACAGATACAGACTCTAGATGCAGAGAACAGGTTGTTCCCAGAGGGGAGGAGGTGGGGGTGTGAGTGAGATATGTAAGGGAGATTAAGAGGTACCGACTTCCAGTTATAAAATAAATAAGTCTTGAGGATGAAATGTACAGCATGAGGAATATGGTCAATAACATAATAACTTCATATAGTGACAGATGGTAACTAGACTTATCGTGGTGGTCATTTTGTAACAGTATAAAAATATCAAATCACTATGTTGTGCATTTGAAACTAACATAGTATTGTAGGTCAATTATACTTAAACCAAAAACAAACAACAATTTAAAAGAGTTGTCACAAGGGAAAAACATTTTTTTCTTTTTTCTTTGTGTCAATATGAGATGATGAATGTTAATTAAACTTATTGTGATAATCAGTCTCACAATATACAGAAATCAAATCATAATGCTGTATACCTTAACTTACATAGTGTTGTATGCTAATTATATCTCAATGAAACTGGAAAAATATTTAATTGAAAAAAAGATTTTATCCACTCCCTGAATGCTTTAAAATTATGAAAAAGTCAAAGTTGTCCATGTATAACTTTTCTGGTAACTTTTCATGTGGGTATGGTTATTTTACATTAGGAATACCCTTGTCTAAGGCACATTTTTACATGAATTATTTAGGTAAAATAGTACCTTTCTGCTGTTGTATGATATCTGTGATGTGTAGTAACCTGTACTGCATTTAATAATGTTAGTAAAATATTTGAGTCAGATTAAGTTCCCAGGAGAATTCTCCAGACATTTTTTTTAACTCAGGTTAAAAGAAATATCATGACATAAGTAAGTAATCATGGGTATAACCAAGATTTATCCACAAGATATTCAGTGAAGCATTCATTATGATTGTTGAACAATTGAGGAGGGGGATACAAGTGAAGTCCAATAAAAGGGCCTTGATTAAATGTCATAGTTCACAATATATTATCCAGTGACAAATATGATATAAAACAGTACACATAATGACCTCATTTATATATGTATATATGCAAGTACACATGCACACCAGACATAAGTGAAATTCTTCTTGCTCCTTGCATTGAAAGTGAAATGTCCTTGGTATCTCCTTCCCACTCCCTCATATATACATACTTAATTTCAGTAGTCCAGGACTTGTAGTGTCAGGTACCCTATGCCTACATTCTCTATCTTGGTTTTGTCCCCACATCAACTAGGGTGTAAAGTTCATCCCTTTCACTAGTCTCTAAAAGAAATTTAGTAACAGTACTATCTATTGCAAACTTTGTTGGAAATTTGAGTGATCATGGGGAGGAATCCAATTGCAGAGCACAAAGTACCTGTTCACCTCCTTTCTTTCTCTTGCAGTTCCTCATACATCGTCTTGCTGTAGGATGCAACAACACCCCATACCCTTCTTGTCTCTCTGTTACAAACCATACCTTCACCCTCCATCTGAAGCCTGCACCTATGCCTTGAGGCAGGGTAGTTCTCTGCTGGAAGAATGATTTGTACCAGTTAAACTGTTTCCATTTTTGGTTTTGAGTTGTCAGCATTAGGGATAGCTTACCTCTAGGCTACACCTACTCTGATTCTTTCAGTTGCAAGGATACTGAAAGATAGAAACTAAACAAGGTTAGTTGGTTGGTTGATTGGTTGGTTTTTTAAAGTTTTCTTTCACTCTCCAGGCAAAGGATTTTTTTTCCTTTCCATTTACTCACTAGTCTAGGAACTGTTAGGCAGCCTTCAGATGTTAGCTCCATGGTTTCCAGACCTCATGACTGTCTGAATAGTCCAGGACCCCTAAACTGGCATGACTTGCTTGGTCAAAGGAACAAATACAGAGGAGTTTCCTTTTAATCCATAGCCCTCAGTCAAATTCTATGAGTATAAGTGAGTGACCACCTTAAAGGGAGCATTTATTTATTATTTCCGCTGAACCATTTATTACTTCCACTGGGATGAAAACTGGACTCTTGCTGACATCCAGTCTTCATGAGTTACAGGAGGCAAGTTCAATGATGACACAAAGTTCTATTCTAAATTTAACTTTTGTTTTGAAATACTACGAATATACAGAGCAGTATATACGTTGTAAGTGTATAGTCTTTATGTACATACCTACCTTTTGATAAATGCAATTTATTAATTTTAATGAAGTCCAGTTTATCAGTTTTTACCTTTTTGGCTTATGCTTTTTATTATCCATGTCATAAGGATATTCTTTCTCCTACATGATCTTCCAGAAGCTTTACTGTTTGCCTTTTCACTTTAAGGACTACAAGCCATCTGGAGTGTGTGTGTGTGTGTGTGTGTGTGTGTGCTGCTGTGTGCGCGCGTGCGCACGCGCGCGCACTCGAGCATGCACGCACTCATGTGCTGTGAAATGGTGGTCAAGATTCATATTTTTCCATAAAGTTGTCCAATTAACTAGCACCATTAAATGAAAAAATGGTCCATTCTTCCACTATACTGCAGTGGCACTTTCGTCATAAATGAAGTGTGAATCATAAAAACCTCATAAATATGTGTGTGGATCTGTAGACTCTCTGTTGTATTCATTTGGGTTGAGTCTCTCCTTGCATTAAAACCATACACTCTTATTAGTAGCTTTAAAATAACCCTGTATATTTAGTAGTATAAGTCCTTCAACTTTGTCCTTCTTCAAGATTGGTTCCATTATTCTTGGTCCTTTGAATTTCTATCAGTCTGTCAAGTCCTGCCAAAAAAACCTGTTTGGATTTTGACTGGGGTTGAATTAAATCTATAGATGAATTTGGGGAGGATTTCGCATTTTGGTAATATTGAAGCTTCCAATCCATGAACATGGTATATCTTTCATTTATCTTAGATCTTTTTTGTTCTCTTTGATCTAGTTATTCAATTTAACTATGATATGACCAGGTTTTCCTTTTTTATTTATCCTGCTTGGGATTTTATGGGCATCTTAAATCTGTGAATTCCTGTATTTTATAAGTTCTGCAAAATTCTCAGCCATTTATCTGTTCATGTATTTCTTACGTCCCATTATTTTTCTGAGACCCCAATTATATATATACAATTATACATACTAATATTCATATCCTCCCTGTATCTTTCTCTTTTCTATATTTTCTACGTTTTGTCTCCTGCTGAATTCTAGGTAGAATGGTCTTATTTCAGTTCTTAATTTTGGTTATTACATTTTTCAGTTGGTAATTTTTAAATCTGCTTTGTCACTCTTTACTGTTTCTGATTCCTTGCCATATTTTTCAACCATGTCTAATATTTCTTTGATCATAGTAAACACAGTATTTTTGTATTTCAATGTCTAATTCCAATACCTGGTATTTTTTTTAGAACTGCTTCTGCCATCTGTTGTTTCTGCCAATTTTTGTTCATGCTGTCTTGTTTCCTTCTATTCCTGGTAGAAAACTGTGTGCTGGACATTGTACTTGAAAAAAGTATTTTTAGATAACAATTTGAGATCTAGGATGACAGCATCTTTCTCGGGAACAGATTTCATTCACTTCCATCAGACACCTGGGGTATTATCCTTCCCAGACCTTCTTAATCCACTTTAGGTTTCCTGGTGACTGAAGTCAGGCTGTACCATGGCTTGTTAGCTTCCAACTCACCTTTCTCTGGAGAGTGAACCTCTTTGGGATCCCAGACTAAAGTGGTGGGAGGTTTATCAGGCTCAACACTTGGATGAGCTCTAAGTATTGACTTTTGTCCCCCATGTCATTCATGCTAGAGATCCAAAACTCAGTTTCAAAGTGGCTTTTTCCATATCAGTAAATGTACTTAGAGTAAAAGAAGTTTTCAGGGCTAGATTTTTCAGTCTGGATTCTTGCTTTCTTGCAGAATTAGGCCTCCTAATTCCTCATTATCTTGTTAGTTCTTCAACACTTTTAAAAAGATCTCTTTTCATCCAGCTATTTTAGTGATCCTTAGCCCAAAGTTTATTTTGAATTATTCAGCCCACCATTCCTACCAAACCTAACTTTCTTACATCGTTTGAAGCAATTCAGTAGAGATATCCAAGCACAAAGTTCTAACCTCATTCAGAACACTTTTTGTCCTAGAATATAAATATCTAACAACAGGCAAGCATGATATCCAGTCTAAGAGGTTTTGAGCAAGAGCTTGTATTAAAGTTGCATTTTCTTTTCCCTGGTGTAGTTTATCTTATGGGGAAAAAGACATACAGATCTTGCTGAATGATCCTAGTTTATTAATCTCAGTTCTTATTTCAGTATAAATTATTATTTTATGGTTTTGCATCAGTGTTTACCTTTCTACACTTTTATCATACTTTATAGAAGAGGCCCCCAAATGTACAATTACATATTTGATACAGAATTAAATCACTCAACTTTTATGGCATTGTCATTGTGTGCTAAGTAATACACCCAGTGCTCTAGGGAGTTGCCCACCTGTTCCTTGACCCCTCAAAGGAGCCATGAAGCAAATCCTCTACTTCAATTCCTTTTTTTTTTCCTAGATAGCTGAAAAACTACACAAATATCATCTAGAGAACAAAGATCTACGAGAGAAATTGAATGCTGTTACCAGACAATATAAGATTGTCTTAAATGAGGAGGAAAAAGTTTTTATGCAGAAACAGAAATTGTATGCTGAGTACGTTTCTATCCATGGTCCATACATGAATCAACATGCTATAGTTATGGATTGCTTCCTCTGCTGTCAAAGTGGTGACACTCCAGTTAAACTTATCCTAGTTTTAAAATCTATTGACAACAATGAAATACTATCTACCCAATCATAAATAAACATATTCCTAATTTGCCTCTGTATATACTAAAAATTGCTTTCCTCATATGGGTCAGATCAAATCCATAAACACCAAATCCATTATTTTTACTTCTAAATCAGATTCTTGAAAGAATAATTATGCTTTTACCCCATGAGGCTGTTTAGAGAAATTATGAGATCTACCTTCAACAGAAACTGGCTTTGCGCCTGCATTTCCTATCTCAGAGAAAGGTTTGGTAATTGACACAATCCCCTAACCCAGAGGCTGGGGAATTATTCAAGGAAACTCCTGTCATTCACTTGGACGCCACTCAAGCACTAAGGCTTGTTAATTGCACCTCCCAAATATTTCTCAAACATGTCCTATTCTCCTCTCCATTTCTGTTCTTTTCACTCCTTTTAGCCTCTTTATTTTGGTTTGCCTCTCAAAAGTCCTTCCTACTTTCTGCCTTACCACCCCTAATGTGTCTCCCTCCCTTTCACCAGAATGGTCCTTCTGAAACAGCCCTCTGCGGTCATTCTCTTTCATCAGTGACTGTATTGTTATCAGCTGGGTACAAACCCATCTGTCCCACTGAACCATGAGCAGATCAGGGCAGTTGCTCTGTCTTACTCAGAACTATATCCCCAGGATCTTGTCCATTGCTTAGCAGGTAGTGGGCATTCACCAGTGTTTTCCTAATGAGTATTACAGCATAACATCTTGCACGCATGAATTATGTAAGTAATAATCCATTACTACACTCAAAGTTAAATCACATGGAAGTGTAATTATGGTGTCCAGGCCCACTGACATGAAGATGAATTTATGGTCATTGTTGTAGCATTTAAGATGCAGAGAGTTGTTGCAATCATTTTACCATCCAATTGAACAGCCTACTGCAAATAATACTGTTAGTATCCTTTAGGCAAAAAACTTTCCTCAGATTAATACTAGGTTATAAGTTTGAATCATAAAATGTACTGATGATAAATAATTGTAACACTAAACCATTTACTACTGTTACTGGTTTTTGTCGTCTTCAGCTTGGGCTGCCATACAAATTCCCCTAGACTGAGGGTTTTAAACAACAGTTCTGGAGGCTGGACATCTGAGATCAAGGTGCCAGCATGATCAGGTTCTGGTGAGAGCTCTCTTCCTGACTTGCAGATGGCCAGCCACCTTCTTACTGTGTCCTCACACAGTAAAGAGAGAGAGCAAGCTCTCTGGCACTAATCTTATCATGAGGACTCCACCCTCATGACCTCAGATAAACCTAATCACCTCCCACAGGCATCATTTTCAAATATCATCTCATTGAGGGCTATGGCTTCAACATATAAATTTTGGGCTTCAACATAATTCAGTCAATAGCAGTTTTTTTTTTTTTTTTAATGGAGGAACTGGGAATTGAACCCAGGACCTCAGAAACTCATGCATGCTAAACATGCGCTCTACCACTGAGCTATGCCCACCTCCATCATAGCAGTTTTGAGGAAGATGAGACATGTGGATAAAGTACTTGCTGTTACAGGCATGTCCCTATCAATGTCTGCAAATTTGAACAAAGTCATAAACTTCCCATTATTCTCTCTGCAAGTTAGAGACAAATTTTTTTAAATAAAATACTCATGGGTACCAACCACTCGCTTGAGGAATTTACATGTTGGTTAATCCTGGTACCAAGGAGATAGGTGTTCCCCATTTTACGGATGGGAAAACTGAGGCTCGTCCACAAGTGAAGTTTCTTTTAAAGGTCACTCTGCGGGCAAGAGGTAGACCACTATCCAAAGTAGGTCTGAGTGATTCCTTCACCTTTTATAAAAGAACATAAAGGAATTGATAAATTCATTAAAAAGACACACACCCACTCAGGAGATGAAGCATTATAGAACTGTTGTTGTGGTTCTGTGGTTACTATCGCAGTTAATGTTCTTTTCATAGCTTGGAGATTTCCATAAATTTAGGTTTAGCCACCACTAGGAAAAAAAAACTTGGTTTCTGTTTTTACTAATTTATTTGGTAAATAGTTCATGAACAGAACTTTCCAAACTACTTTTTAAATTGTCTGTGATTACATATTTTCTTATGCTGAAAAGTTAAAAACAATTATTTCAACCTTTGACATACAATAACTGTATTTTCATGGTAGAAATCAGAAACAACTGTCATTTATAACTCAGAAAGAAAACTTCCTATCAAAAAGAAGAGTAGACATCAAAAATATGGAAGAAGGACTTCTCACCCTCAAGGATCTTCATCGGTATGTTTGCTGCCTTTGAAATTTTTGATCTTCATTCCCCTGCATTTATTTTTTAATAAATGGTAACAGCAAATCTATGCCAATTTCTAATACACTATAGAAAAGGAGGTTTATAATTAGCTCTCTCTGTTTTACAGTCCAGAAGAGTCATTATCATTGACTCTTTCGTGGAAAGGATAGACAGGTGCTGAGTTCTGTGCTTCTAATACCTATGTTAGAGTCTTCATACCCCCGTCCATCCTAGATTCATAAGCACATCTTCCATCCTTAATTACCACCTATCCCTAGTTCGGGAATCTATGTTGGCTTTCTGAATTGTACACTGATCAAGTCAGAACTCAATCCAGAATCTAGAGTTTCTTACCAATTTGTCAGCCTTAATCCCTCCTGTGTCACAGTGTGATTTCCCTTCATGTCCTCTGGATGCAGCAAGTCTGCCTTGGTCACAGGTGTCCTGATTTACTGCTCCTTTCCTCTGTGTCTTTGCAAATGATGATGTCCTTTCCTTGGTGAGATCACAGCTCCATTCTGGGAATCCATGTTCCTCCCTGTATTAAACATTATCCTCCAGTAACCCTCGATGGCTTCCCCTAGAGTTATTCTTCTCTGTCCTTGGGTTCAATACTTGCAAAATCAGTTTGCACTCACATAAAATGGTAATTGTCTTTCCATTAGTCTGCCACTAAAATCTTTAGTTGTTTCACAAGGCTTGTTTTGTCTCCCAATTAGACGGTAATCTTACTGTGCATGAGAATTATACATAAAATCTTTTATACATCCTGGCAGCTCCCACAAATGCAAAATCCAATACATTTTTTCTTGTTTTAGAGCAACAAAGGAAGTATATCAGAAACAAATAAAAATCCTGAATGATAACCTGGAAAGAGAAAATCAGAGATGGTAAAAAAAAAAAAAAAAGCTCATTTATATTTTAAGTTGTATATGTTATCTTAATTAACAGTGCTTCAAACTTAGGAGGAAATCAGAGTGCTTGTTTGTTGCTAGAGTTCAAGGAAACCATTTTCCCAAATTAAATTGTGTGAGTTCTCTTGGATGTAGATGTGTTTGTTTGATTTTTTGGCATTGAACAGAACCGAAGTTTTTCATTCCAATCAGGTGACATCACCAAAGAGTAAAATTGCCAAGATGTGTGCAATGCCTTTTGCTCATTCAGGCTTCTATGTGAACCGGTAAGGGAGGTGATTTACAGGGACAAAGGAGGGTGGTTAAAAGCACCCTGGCTTTGCAGATGGGCTACTTTGGTTGTTCTGCCGCTTACTAGCTCTGTGACTCAGGCCAAGTGATTTGATAATCTCTCTGCTCCCATCCCTAGAAAGCGGAGAATGGTAATAGCACCCACCTGGTAAGGTCACTGCGAATGATAAAGTGAGATGGTTCATGTAACAGAGACAGCTCTGTGCCCAGCACCTAGAAAGCACTTGTGGACACTTAGCTGTATTTTATTGTTGTTGTCATTGTTATTAATATCATTTATAAGACTCCAATTGCATATTTTTTACCCTTCTCTAATTATATAGCTTTGCTAGTGGAGAGAAAAATTTGAGAGCCCTGAAGCTTGAAATCTCTTACTAGCACTTTGAGTGGTTTAGGTAATTCCATTGCTATGTCTGTCTGGGACTCTTCTTTTCCCACCCTTCCCTGAGCCTTCCCCGCTTACCTAAAGGAGGCGAGCTACCAAGTGTGGTTTGTCTGCTGACCTGTTGGATGTACTGATGCCACTTAACGTGGAGCAGCTGGCAGAGAGGGCACTGAGGCAGTTAACGTTTTGTCTTACTTTTTCCGCTAACGTGCCTAGTCTACATCATCAATGGCACAATTTTGTATAATTTGTTTTGTTTTGAATTCCTTCATCTTTTCAGTAAACAGTGATGTCAAATTGATGGTAATTCTTTTTGTTCTAATCTCTAGTGGCATAACTCAGTGGAAAATAGCTTGTTTACTAAAAAAACATGCACGTTGGACTGCCAGGGTAAAGGATGAAATGCAAGAAATTATAAATAAAATTCAGGAAGCTGAACTTAAACGCAGCGACTTACTACAAGAGGTAGGAGAATTCAAGGAACTTAGTATTTACTCCCTGTGTTGCATGTCAGTAATGCTACTTCAGTGTTTCATTACACCTTACATTATTAAAATGTATTTTCCTTTTTTGTTGATTTCATGTTTAGAGTGAATTCTGCAACTGTCTTAGGAAATGTATCCATTTGCTGTATAATAACTATAGGAATTAGCAAAGTAACAATTCTCTCCAGAATATGCCTTTGAAGCACCTAACTGAAACTTGAGGATAGTGTTTAGGGGAATTGTCTCTAAAAATAAAGAGACTAAACGGCACTTATTTAGCTCCTGTATTTATCCTCTACCTCCCCTCCATCCCTCACTATTCCCATTCTCCATTTCCTCATATCATTTATAGATACTGTTTGATGAAGAAATTAATTTTGGAGGGAAAAAAGATCCCTCTCAGTGGTTACTAAGAAATAATATAACCTGAAATCAGAGCCAAGTCTCATGCAAAGAGATATTAATTTGCCTGGCTTTTTGAAAAATATAAGACTGACTACTGCAAGACAAATGATTAATCTTCATTTTTTTTTCTAATTAGACCAATCTTAGAGAAAACAAGGTCAATGAATTTTTGGCACAGATTGAACAACTTACAATAGAATTAAAAAGAGAGGAGGAGGAATTTGTTGTCAAAGAAAAAAAGTTAATTCAAGAGTTGAGCAAGTATGAGGTAAATTTTATTTTACATCTAAGAACAATTTTTGATGGCTCTATGCACGGGGGGGTATATTACATGCGATTTTCATCTGTTAAATGTAAGCTAAATCTTCTAGGATGAACAAGACTACAATTTAATTCTGAATCTTTCTTCTTTTCCAAGAAAAGAAATAGAACAACAAGAAATTTTTTTTTCAGTTAAAAAAGTAAAATCCTCACACACTCCAAATTAGGTAGAAGTGCTGGCAAAGTCCTTGGAGGCAGGTAGAGTTTTGGAGAAAACCATACAGACAGAGCTGGGCCAGGAGTGGCTGGGGAAAGTCAGGCAGAGTGAGGGAGACCAGCGAGGCCAATCTCAGAAGTCCTCCTCAAAGGGAGGGCATCATACTGACCTGGGAACTGCCAAGAGCCAGCCTGGGCTAGAAGAGAGCCTGGGCGCTGGGAGAGGTGGAGAGAAAAGGCACTGAAAGGGCCCAGGGGGCCCTGAGGGGGGAGCTCTCCAGAAACACAACAGAAAACAAACCTTTTTGAAGTGATGGTGTTACCTTGACAGCAAAGGCATGTTTCTTGGAGACCACCATTGATAGAGGAGCCGAGGAGAAGAGGGATGGTCATAGAAGGCTTCCTGAATTTAATTCGGTTTGAAGAGGGAAAAAAGGCCTGGCTACCTACCCAGAGAGGAACTTTGTTGGAAGACAAAGTGCCTCACTGTAGTAAGGGAGTAGGGAGTCCCCATCTTTCAAAGTTTAGATCTTACTCTGGTCCAAGGCCACTTCTCCCCCGCCACACACACCCTGCCAGGTCCTGCAGAAACCCTCTGCATATAACTGGTCCCAGAAAAAGCCAATTCTTTCTAATATGAATAACAAAAAAGAAGCCTATATGTCTTCCACACAGAAATACTATGAGGAAAACAAGCGAAGAAGGCACACAAAACTTTCCAACAAATGAAGAACTCTCAGGAAATTGGTGCGGGAACAGGTGAAAACTGTGACTCAACATTTCTCTATGAATTTAAGGGAAAAAAATTCATAGAAGTGCCAAGGAAGATCAGCAATATGGAAATATAGGAACTCAGAGGAGAGACATCAGAAGGGGGATGGCCAGAAATAGGAAGAGGGGAAATGGAAACTGGCACAAGTCAGGGAACAAAGAACGGAAAGAAAGCACTGCTCAAATCCGCACAAAAGGAGCCGAAACAGAAGGGAGAAGAGGCAAGGCGGGGAGCATTTCAGAACAGAAATTTTTAAAAAGGAAAAAAAAAAAAAAAAAAAAAAACCCAAAGAGCTTTGCCCTTATGGAGCTTACATTCCAGTGGGGTTGGGATGGGGGATTGAAAATAAACAAGATAAACAGTAGGACATGTAATATATTCAATGGTGATAAATGTTACAGAGAAAGTAAAAAGGGAAGTGGGCTAGGGTGAGTGTATGTAGTGCAGACCGTGTGCCATTCTAAACAGGGAGTCAGAGGAGGTTACAGCCCCGAAGGATACAAGGAAGTGTGACGTGAAGGTATCTGGAGAAGGCGCTCCCGGCAGAGGGCATGCTGAGCGTGAAGGTTCTGGGTCAGGACTGTCCTATTTGAGGAATGACAGGGAGGCAGCTTGGCTGGTCAGATGGGGGAGAGTGCTGGAGGGGCCAGGGACTCATCTTCCAGAAGCAAATGCTGATGTGAATTAGAAGTGCAAAGGTTTATTAGGGAAGGGGGCAGGGGAAGTCATCAGGCCATTATGTAAACTGTAGGCTTGCTCTGGGGAGCTCCAGGGCAAGGATTGTCCATTAGAAGAGGCCTGCCTTGGGCAGAAATGGCTCCACCCTTGTACCATCTCCTTGCTCATGCAGTTCATTGGAGGCCACCCCTCAAAGAAGATCATCTTGGCTAGGTATCCAATCCACTCTGAAGGAGCCAACTGCTGGAGGCTGTCAGCTAACCACTCCTTGCCACGGGGCAGTGAATTCTTCCTTGAGGGGCAATCTACAGTGGGTAACTACAGGTCTGCCACACCTTATAGGACATTGTGGATGCTTTGTCTTTTTCTATGCATGGGCTGGGAAGCCATTGGAAGGTTCTGAGTGGAGGGCTGAAATAATCAGATTTTCATTTAAATAGGACCCCTCTAGCTACTATGTTGAGTAGAATTTAGGAAAGCAGTGGTGGATGCAAGACCAATTAGGAAGCTAGAACAATATGCCTAGTGGTTTAAGTAGGTGACTGGAAGTAGCCAGCATCTCAGATATTTTTTGAGTTCACCAGTCATACTTAATGGTAAAGCAATGAGGGCAAACCTCTTAAGGAATAAGAGAAGGACACGATTTAACATTGCATTCACACTTACACAATGCAATTAGGCAAAATAAGTCAATTAGAAGTACAAGACTGCAGATGAGAAAACTGCTACAGACAGTCCACTTGCCAGGCTGTGAGCCCACTGCAAGGCTGTGTCCCCCTGTGTCTCATTTATACAAAGACATGAGCAGGTGGCAGCCTGTGTGCCATTGTTACAAATCCCTTTTCCCGTTGATAATCATCATCAATAACCCTAGGCACATGGGAATCCCATTTCTGCCTTTAGTTCAGTGGCACGAGGAGCCTGAAATGGAGAGGAAACAACCTCAGATTTCGGTGTATGGAAGCATTATTGTGCCCTTGGTGGAATCACTCTTCTCACCAGTAGCAGGGTCCCTAAACCGACAGAGCCAAGTTCACGGTGAGGGAAAGCAAAATTATTAGGTTTAATAGAGAGGAGTCCCATCACCACTTGGGCCCCTGACCCACAGATTCCAAGGGAAACAGCTCTGAATATTAGTCACTGGTTCAGAATACAAACTTCCAAATCTTGAGAGGTGTTTTCTCAGCACAGGCGGTGCTGTGACTAAGTCTTCTGTAGACGTGGCTCCGATACCCAGGGGCCTCCACTACTATCAGAGCTTGCACAGCTTTCTACATCCTTCTCATCTTGCACAGACAATGTTGATCACAGGTGGATCTGCTGGGCCCTACAGCCCTGTATCGGCAAGGTTCAGTCAGAGAAGCAGAGCACCAGGCAAGGGGTTTATTAGAGGATTTGACCGTCCGCACTTGTGGGAGCTGGTTACACAGTCTAGTGAGTCTGTCAGCTGGGGCCTAAAGGCAGCAGGCAGACTTTGTGGAAGGAAAGATGGACAGGGAATGGAGAAAGCAGGGTCAAACTGGAAGTCGCAGGATGAGCAGAACTCACCAGCATCAACTGGTACCTGCATTGGTCTCTCCCGTCCAAGGCTCCAACTCCAAGGTGTTGCAGCAGAAGCCAGAGCTATGTATGCACCCGGCTCAGGAATCAGGGAAGCTGAGACAGGATTTGAAGGATCTGAAGAAGCTGCGGGCCTGACTGGTTGCCCACCTCCAAGAAGCTGAGCCAGCGGACAAACAGCACCTTGCCTGAGCTTCAGCAGCACCTGGTACCCAAACCCTCTCTCCAAGCAAAAACCAGAGCATGGTTTCTTGTTAGGGTGGTGTTGGCGAAGGGAATGAATGAATGCAACCACATGCCTCCTTATCCGACCCCAGGCCATTCTCTTTTAGGAAACAGTATAGATACTACATGACTGAGTTAACACTGCAGTCTGGAGAAATTTACTCCTGATTCTGCATTGTAATATTTTTCTAGTACGGTGTTTTATGTATGTGTTTGCCTTTCTGTATTACTCATAAGGATTCTAATGATGGCAATTTGGTGGTGGTGGTGAGGGGGTTGCAACATACCAGGCCAGCATATCACTGTATTAAGCAGGGTGTAAGCAAAGTGCTCTATCAAAGAGATGCCAAAACACAGTGAACATAAGCCAGATGTATAGTAAAGGGTTAGCAACCCTCTCTCCTTTATTGGGATGTTGAGCTTGGCTTGACTTTCTGGCTCCTTCCCCTAGCAGCCTGACAAAGATAGATTACCAGTTATATTGCCTGACAACCTTGTTTGTACGGACTGACCCATTATTGACCAGGAGAAGACTGGTGGGCAATCAGGGCATTGGGCTTTCCCGGGTTTGGTGCCTGTTTTAAATGGGCATGTCCCTTGCATGGACTTGAAAGTTATGCATGAACGATGTTGGTTCCTATTTGAACATGAGGCTTCTAAGCCAGGGAGGCCTTCACACCCACCCCTGTGGGTCTCTTTCTCTTGCACCAAGCTATCCCTCTGGTGGGGCCAATGGACACTAGCCTCTGGTCGACTGTGTTGTGAGGACACCTCCACTGGGGAAGCATGTCTGGAGTTGCTGGCACTTGGGGTTTCCTTCAAATTTTGTGTGTGTGCAACTTAGATAGAAATAAAAAATAAAAGTTTTTAAGAGTATACTGGGTCAAGCATGGCCTGTTCAACTCTTAAGAGTCTGAGTATCACATTGAGAAGACTCCCTGACATGGTCATTACAGAAGAGAGATGTTTATTTCTCCTTCCTGGTACAGGCTGAAGGGAAGAGGTCAAGGGGTGTCATGAGGCTGACATCTGTGGGACCAAGTGGCAGCTTGCATTCTCATCCTCTTCCAGCTAGGGGAGAGAGGAGGGACCTGGGGAGCACATACCACTCCCTGTTGTGGGGGCAGGATGCAGAAAGGGCACACACCACTTCTGCTCACAGACTTGTTGGTCACACCCATCTGCATGGGGAGCTGAGAAATAACTCTAGTTGGCAGCCATATGTTCAGCTAACACTCAGGAGTCCTGATACTGAAGGGCAGGGAATGGATGGTAAATGTCAGTTGTCTGTCTCTGCCTTAGTCACCATTTTAAATCCACCCTGACTTTCTAAGAGAGACTCAACTATATTCCATTTGAAACTAAATGAAGCCTGAGGTTGAATAAATAAGCAAGTATTTTCATGTTTTGCTTTAACATATTTATTGTAGTATTATATCCATTTATTTCTATCCTCTTCCCATTCTTACATCCACATTTCTTAGAACTTGTGTATATTTTGTTTCACTGCTGGTTTTGTTTTGTTTTTTCATAAAATATGATCAATTAAGAGAAATTTTCTCAAATATGTTTTTGGGGTACATTCATGGTAATATTAATGGAAACATAGCAGTAGAGCTATAGAAATGAAAGGATGTTTGAAGAGCCCAGTGAATTTAATCTCCTAACATTATAGATTGCCAGAGAGCCAGTGAGTCAGCCAACAAGTATTTATTTAATGTCTGGTGTGTGCCAGATTCCTTTCTATGTATCTTAGGATAGGAGGAGCCAAGACAGACAAAGAACTTATCTTCTGCTCTAGAATATTATGTGAATTCTCCAAAAATCATACCTCACAATCAGCTTTACTGTCTTTAAAGCAAAGATTTGTCAAGGAAATGCAAATTAACAAAATAAAGGAGGACGAGCTAGGCGAGTATCTTCCACAACTTCAGGTGGCAGAAGAAGAGTACACAGACAGAAACAGAAAATTCAGAGAGCTCGCTGATATTCTTACAGGTATGTATGAAGCACTTAGTAACTGACCTCCAGCCCACGTAAGGATTTCAGTGTGTCTTCTAACAAGGTGGGTCATTCTTCACAAGCCAGGGTGAAATTCTTCCAATTTTCCCCATCGCCTTTAATCTCTATTCTCTGGTTTTTGCCTCTTCTACCACTTTCCTCTCCTCTACACCAGAATCCTACTGTTAACGCTTGTCATACTTTTCCTTTTCTCTGTTAAAGACTGTTTAAAATTAAAAATTAGTAGCAACTGTGTTATATGGTTTCTCCCTGTACTTGGTAAAGATAAAACCTACTCCTTGATCTCCTACCCTGTGGAGAATTTTTTTTCTGTTCTTAACATGAATGTACAAATTATATCCTGTTTCCAGCTATGACTTTAACCATTTATCAGGTAGGTACTCATTAGATTTTTTTCACTAACCTGCCTCTAAGGCAGAGATAGATAAAAGCTTGCCTCAGATCTGGGGGCTTCATAGAGGATTGAAATGTGTCTGAAAGTATGCATATTTTGCATTCTCTTACATGGCACAACCATGTGTGTGTGTTTTATATAAAAATAATTATTTTCTCCACAAAAAAATGGATGTGGTCATCCAACCGTGCACACAAAAGTTCAGAGATCCAGAACAATCCCTAGAGGTGAGTCTTATCTTGAATTTGGGGAGTAAAGGATCATTATCCAAGGATTTATGTTGTCAAGCAGGACAACTTCCAACACTTCCATCTTCTAGATGATGGAAGAAGTGCCATGGGAATCAAAAGGCCAGGACCAAAAATTACAGAAAGTACTGGAACAGGAGTAAAAAATGTGCACTGTGGTGGGTGGGACTGACCAGCTGGCATAGACGAATGTGGGGATGGGAATTAAAGCCAGTGTGTCAAAACGAGGCAGTCATGTGGAAACCCAGTACGTTCAACTGTGAAATAAGTATTCAAAGTGAATAGTGGTAATTGTCAAAGAAGTTCAATTTTAAACAATATAAGAATATTGTAAGAATAAGTACCTGTGTAATTAATTGATCTGGTTCCCATTCCTCTGTTGATTTTCCACTTTTGTCAGGTTTTCATTTAGTCTAATGAGGTTTTCTTGGTCTTTTACCAAGACTTATGATGTATATGTACTCTGTTCCCAATTTTCTACTTCCCCAACCTTCCCCCATCCCTTCTTGCACTAAGGAGAGGAGATAAGAAACACTATGAGTATGAAAGTAAGCAACATACTGCAGTATGTTGCAAGGTTCTCTTAAGGCACAGACAAGGGAGAAAATACTGAAGAAAGTAGAGAAAAGAGGGGAAGGCAGGAGAAAAGAAGGAAAGGGGACGTAAGAGCAATGTGCTTCAGAGAATAGGAAAATACACGTCACCTGCCAGCAGTGAGACTTACAAAGGGTAGAATACAAGGGCTTAGAACACGTAAAGAATAATACTGTGACTTGTGGTCAAATATGATGGATAAAGCACATGTATCTATCTTTGCTCCCTATTGAAACTTCACAAAAATATATGCAAAGGATTTTTTTTTTAAGATATAAACCCACAAGTACAAAGAGACTGGCAGAGAAGACATCAGCTGATAATAAGCAAACTTTTGGAAGGTGTAATTGGATAGAGGTATTAGCAGAAAGAGAAGTATGAAGAGCAAGTGCTTGCAGAGAAGCACCGCATGAAGGCAGGAAGTTCTCTCCACAGGACCAAGGAAGTCTTAGACATTGGAAGACTGGAATATTGTGAAGGCAGAAATGAGTCATGGGGCTAAAGATTGACTGAAAGTCGTTACGGCAAGCAAGTGAACCTTGAGATCAAATGCCCTCTTCTGGGCAGTTGAGTGACTGTTCCTCCCCAGTGCCAGCAGAGACATTGGGCCAGAGGGTTCTAAACTTGAGGATATCAGATATGAGGGAGGACAGAAGACAGGTGCTGTTCTGAGACCCCCTTCCACTGCCTAGCTTGATGAAGGTTGCCAGCCAGTTGTGTTATGACTCTTCTGTAATCCCTTCCCTGCTCTGAAGAAGATGGTTGGATTCTTCCCCAAGGAAACTGAGCAGTTTCAGAGAAAAGTCCCCACAGAATCTTATATTGGAGAGCCCCCCAACAAAATGGCTGCTCCCTTCCTGATCACTGAGCAGTGATGCCTACCCAGGAACCAAACATTTTAGTCCTTCACTCTTAAATAGGATTAGGTCGTCAAAGATCACCAAACATCTCAGGAAAAAGTCTAATGCAAAAGACAGAAACTAAAGCAGATAGAAAAACATAACTTGGTGGAAACATAGACAACACAAAGAACATAAGACGATTTTTAAAGATATATTCTCAGAGAGTATATATTTTCTCTGTATAATACATATACAGTCTCCATTATTATGGAGACTATATGTGTGTATTCTTAGAGAAAAATGATAGTGCATTTTTGAGAAAAGAACAAGATGCTTAAAAGAAAGAACAATCCAAGAACAAAAAAGAACTCTTAGAGATAAAAAATACAACAACTTAAAGTTTAGAATTCAACAGGAGGATTATAAGAATAGTTAAGGGAATTTCCCTGAAAATAGAACAAAAAAATAAGGGGCTAACAGGATAAAAGAATAAGAAAATTAGAAAACTATTCTGAGATAGCAAATATCTAATAGGAAGGCCAGAAAAAGAAGACTGAAAAAACAAATGGGACGTATAAAGTTATCAGTGAATTAATACAAAATATTTCTTTGAACTGGAGAATATGATTTTCCTAGTTGAAAGGCCTTGTCAAACCCTCAATACAATGTATGAAAGAAAAGACACTAAGCCACATCACTCTGGGATTTCAGGAGAAAAACAGAGAAGTTCCTGAAGACTTTTAGATAAAAAAAGCAGCTCTCACATAAAAGATGAGATATCATAATTGTTTTAGATTTCTTAAGATCAATATCATAACAGAAGTTAGAAGACATTGCCTTCAAAATTTTGAGAGAAAATAATTTCCAACATTAGACACCCATCCAAACTATCAGTCAAATACAGGTATAGAAATAGAGACATATTTAGATATACAAGATACCAAAATATCTCATTAACTCTGTCTCAGGAAGCTACACAAAATTTGCTTCAACAAATAGAGGAAATATGTCAAGAGAAAGAGGAGATCCAACATGAGAGAGGCACAAAGGGAAGTCTCGGGAGGTCAGCTGTGCAGCAGGCCTGAAGACAAATGTACAGCAGCCAGTGGGGAAGGGCAGAGAGGTGGATCTGATGGATTACTTAAGGGGTTTGACCATGTGAGAAGTAATATTCAGAAACATCTTACAATTCTGTTGTAGATTTTGATAGGAATTAATGATATGTACATAGAAAATGAAGCAAAAAAATTTTTTTTAAATGTAGTTAACTCTAGGAAAAAAAAAACTACACAAAGGAAATGTAATCATACTACACCATTTGTCTTATCAGTGAATAATATTTACATTGTTATAATGATCTAAACAGTTAAAATTCATTTAAACAAAATCTACAGTTTTATGGGAAGTTTAGAGGGGGGAATGTGGAGGGTGTGGGTGGGGATGGGAGTAAGCATGCTATGTCCTTTACTACACTAGGAAGTAAGTAGAAAATATCTTAAAGTGACAAATCAAGAAATAGCCGTATAAACATTTTTAAGAAAAAAATTTTTGAAGAAAATTTTAAATGAGTTAAAAATAGTTGATTCTGAGAAGTCAAACCCATGGATAAATGCAGCCTTGGGGAGCACCTAACATCCAGTTTTTGAAATATGTCTTATAATAGTAGTTTGCTTTTAAAACCAGGCATGTATCTTATTTTGATTAATTTTTTTAAATTAAAGAACATTGTGGATAGTAATTTTCTCATTTTCTCTCTCTTATAGCACAAAAGCAGGAGCAGAATTTACTGAATGATCAGATTGCTCAATTGTCAAGAGACTTTTTAAGATATTTTAACGATGCGGTAAAGAGTCAATGTATCCATTTTTTCTTTTATTAGAATACTGGTGTATTTAGACAGTAATACTTACCTGGCACTGTTAGCGTTTTCAAGAAATTCACATTTTTAAACTTATCCTGTTAATACCAATGTTTTGAAATTTCTAGTCACAAAATGCACTCATATATATGTATGTGTGTGTGTGTATGTCGGGAGTTCAGTTTCCTTATTTATAAGGTAGAGACTGGATTATGTTTTCTAAGGGTCTTTTCAGATCTATTATTCTGGTAAATTCATATAAAGACAAGGATAAATGGGCAAATGTTGCAGGGATTGAGGGAGTGAATGAAATGAGAGCAAGTAAATAAGAGGTTTAGTACCTTTTTAAATTTTATAAACAATAGTCAGTGAATGTATGTGGAATTGGTTAATTAAAAATAGAAACCTATTCTTTGAGGTTTGCTGATATCAAAAGTAACTTTTAATGCATTATGGGAGTAGAAAATTGTAAGTAGATATGCCATATAGACAATTCTGTTTCCTTAATAATATATTGCTAGGGATAATTATACAATGAATAAAGTCAATGCAATTTATAACAGTATAAGAATCAAGAACTGACTGGAGAATTCAGTAAACTGTAGAGAATTATGAAAAATCCATGAAGTAATATTCTTCTTCCTTTGAGAAACATTAAATCCTCCCTGAAAGAGCGTCAACAGATTCCACTTCCCTCTCCCGCGTTTTTGCCAGGCATTTGTTCATATATTAAAGTACATTCTAGTTTGTGAAGTTGTCTCAACAACTTAACTTGGGCTCTTAACTTGGGATCCATAAACTTGCTTCCCAGAATCCATTAGCTTTGTAGTTTAATATTAAATTTTTCAAGGGAAGGTATCCACAGCTTCTGCTGATGGTCAAGGAATTACAGTTGACCCTTTAACGAAATAGACTTGAACTGCATGGGTCCACATACATGCAGATTTTTTTTCAGTGAGTATGTACTATAGTACTGCATGATCCGTGGTTGGATCAATCAGTGGATGAGAGACACTGGGGAAGCAGAGGACCAACTGTAAAGTTATATGCAGAGTTTTGACTATGCAGAGGTTGGCACCTCTAACTTCTGCATTGTTCAAGGGTCAGCTGTAACTAGAACCCCTCTTTGAATGTGGTCCAGGCAACCTAATACACTGGTGCCCTGCTCGTTGAACTCTGTGAGATAACTGGGTTTTATGTGTGAACAGGATAAAGTGAAGCAAGAATTAAAACAATTACGAGATCACGAAAGCTATAAAATCAGAACTCACTTTGAAATTCTGAAGGTCTTAGAAAATGAAATCTATGTACATGACCTAAAAGCGGATGCTTTGCTCGTGGAAAATGAAAGGTTGAAAGAGGTAAGTTCAAGAGCACTTCACTCTGTACAATGATCTTGGTTGATTGTCTACACCTGTACTAGTTATGGAAGAAAAAGAGTAACTCTTAAAACTTTTTAAGTGAAACTTAAGGTACACACAGAAAAGTGCCCAAGTCATAAGTGTACAGCTTAATGAACACACTGGGTAACCAGCACCCAGATCAAGAAACAAAGCATCAGCAGAACCCAGATGTCTTCTGTGTGCCTTCCTGTCACTAACCTCCTCACAAGGGCAATGCTCTACTGACTTCTAACACCATAGACAAGTTTTGCCATCCATTACATTTATGGAACGATACAATATACACTCTTCCGTTCAACATTATGTTTTCCAGGTTCATTCTTATTGTTGAGTGAAGTTATGGTTCATTCACTGTTAATTCTGAATTGTATTTTTTGTATGACTACTGCAATTTATTCATACATTCTACTGTTGATGGGGTTTAGAGAGTTTCTAGTTTAGGCTATTACAGAGAGTGTTGCTACAAGCATTCTAATCCATGTTTTTTGGTGAGTGTGTGTACATGTTCCTTTTGGGTATACATCTCAAGTGGAATTGTAGAGCAATGGGGAGGCATATTGTCTACTTCAGTGCACAATGCCAGTCTCCCAAAGACGTTGCCCTAACTGCCACTCCCAGCAGCAGAGTATCAGGGCACAGTTATCCCTCATTCTCAGTGAAACTCAGCCTTGTTCAAATTAACCATCCTGGAGACTGTGTAGACGTGTCCCATTGTGGTTTTAATTCGCATTTGCCTGATGATTAATGAAACACCTGTTCACATGTTGTTGGCCACTTGGATACTCTCTTAGTGAAGTACCTGTTCAAGTCTTATGCCCATTTAAAAAGTTAGGTTGTCTGTTTCATATTAATTGCAGCTCTTTTTATAGCAAAGGAATTTGTTCATCCAACCCCTTAAAGTCTCAATCTCAAAAGTTAAAAGTTTACTTATTTATATATACTTAACATTTACTTGAGTCTGTCCCTCATGAGTCACCCTGTGACTTTGGGCAGATCATTTAACTTGTGAGCTTCATTTTTGTCCTGTTAACATTAAAGGAATGACTCCTCATTCATAGGGTGAAGGGGACTTCTTTGTAAACTGAAAGTGCAAAAGAAATGCAATTTTTCAAATATCATTTTTTCTGGTAAACCTTGTTGACCTCAAAGGTCAGCATCTGTGTTAATGCATCCCAAGTGTTTTGCACAATGCCTCATGTACAAGAGGATTCAGTCCCATCTGATACTCAGGATAACCTGGAAAATGTATATGCATATTATATTATGTCCCTCTTATAGATTAGGAAACTGAGGCTCTATGTTTTTCCCCAATTTTTAATAGATTGAAAAATAAAAACAGTCCTACAGAAGTAAGACTCTGAGGGGAAAAATCTCTTTAGCTCTTTGATGACTTGGACTTGGCTTAAGGTGGCTTTCACTTCGGTTTACTACAAACCTGCCAACAAGCCATGCAAAAACTGACACGAGATCCAGGCTGCATGAGAGACCCTCTAACATGTGCTTATAAACAGTCCTACATAACAGTTCCATGTCTCCTCCTTCTATGGTACTGGGCACTATTTCTAAGATTTTTGTCAGTAGTTTCTAGTATTTGACTATTTTTCTCTAAGAAGTAGGCCAGTGCCAACTTTATATCCCAAAGCCCATACTTTCAGAGTTCTCAGAGACTTTAAAGTTCCTAAGAATTGGGGGCTTAGAACAGAAACCCATGACTTTTAATACCTAAACCACTGCTACCACCACCACCCAACCCAGTGAGACATCTGATGAGAATGAGCAATCCCAAGGGGATTCCTGACTTGATAATTCATCTCTCTGAGGTCTTTTGAACTCCTCCAGTGAGGCAGCATTGCTGCCTTGTGACATGTACTGCACACACATTTTGCAAATGATCAGTTTTTTTTCCCTGCGGACACGATGCATTTAGGCAGAATACCTTTTAGTTTATTTTTGTGGCAAATTCAGAATACCACGTTCATTTGGGTACAGAAATGCTTGCTAGGAAGCAGGATCCTTTCCCTCCCTCCCCAGAATGTGAGCTTGACAAGGGCTATGTTCACCACTGTGACCCTTGCACCTAGGACGGTAGGTAGCACAGAGAGCGGCAATCAATAAATGTTTGCTAAGTGACTGCATGGACAACTAACCTATGATAACTAAATGGCTTAGAGCAATCACATGCCTTTAATTTCCAGTATATTGCATACATAAAGAACAGCATAGAGGAATACAAAAAGGGAGGAGACGACCTCACGTGCACCTCAAATGACCTGTCCTGTCAGCTGATAGCTCTTCAGAGTAAGTAATGTGTCATGGGTGACCTTGACATATAAAAAATAAAGTTTCATTTTGTTTAAATCAATTTTACTGATTTGCATATAGTAGAATGCACTCATCTTAAGTTCAATGAGTTTTGACAAATGTACATACTACTGTAACCACTACTACCCCAAGAAAGATACAGAACATTTTCATCACTGAAAAATGTCCAATGTCCCTTGTGTCCCTTTGTAGTTGATTTCCCACCCTACCTCCAGTTTCTAGAAACCATTGATGTGTCTTCTCTCCCTAAGGATTAGATTACAAGTGGAATGATATACCTGTTATACCTGGCTTCTTTCACTCAGCAAACTTTTTAAAGATCCACCCATGTTAATACATGTATCATTGGTGTGTTCTTCTTTATGGCTATGTAGTAGTATTCCATCAAATGAATATATCAGTTGTGTTTGTCCATTCACCAGCTGAAGGACATTTGGATTGTTTCCAGTTTGGGGTTACTATTTGTTTATAAGTATCTTGGAGAATATTTCTTTTCATTTCTCTTGGGTGAATACAATGGATTGGAATTGCTAGGTTATATTTTTAGTGTAACAAGTTTACCTTTATAAGAAATGGCCAGTATGCCAAAGTGATTATACAGATTTATCATCCCACGAGCAATAGCATACTCCACATCCTCACCAATGCTTAAAATTGTCAAGAAACCACTTTAAAATTGTTAACATTTTAATAGGTATGTAATGGTATTTCATTGTGGTGTTAATTTGCAGTTCCTCTTGGCTAAGATTGTTGAGTATCTTTTCATATGTTTTTTGGCTGCTTGTATATCATCTTTTGTGAAGTGTTTTGAACCAATTATCTGTTACAGCGTAACAAATATTAAAAATCACTTACTACACACAAATTGGCAATTTGGTCAGAACTTAGTGTAGACAACCCACATCTGCTCTACATGACGTCAGCTGGGCAACTTGATGACTGGGGACTAGGATCATCCAAAGACCCACTCACTCCCGGGTCTAGCATTGATGCTGGCTCTCAGCTGAATTCAGGGGAACATACCTTCATGCAGCCTCTCCAGGTAGCTGCTTGGCTTGCTATGTTCTGGAAGCTGGCATCCCAAGAGAACAACGTGGAAGTTCATGGCATTATTGTGACTTGACCTTGTCAGTCAGAGTGCTACTTCTGCAATATTCTAATGGTTGAGGCAGTCAGCCAGGTACAAGGTGAAGGGATGGAGACATCACCATGAATAGAAGGAGTGTCCACAGTCATATTGGGGGAAGAGCATGTGGGATGAAATATATTTGGGAGCCGTCTCTGGAAAACGCACATGTGTCTGTCCAGATCTTTTGCTTGTTGCTTGTGTTGCTTGTGTCTCTTATTAATGAGTTAAAATCTTTATGTAGTCTGGAAATGAGTCCTTTTTCAAACCTGAGGCTTGACTTTCATTTTCTTAAGTATCTTGGAAAAAAACTAAAAATTTCTTTTGGACAAAGTCTACTGTATTGATTTTGTCTTTTAAGGTTAGTATTTTTTGTGTCTTGTCCAATATATTTTTGCCTAAGCCAAGTTCTCAAAGATTTTCTCCTATATTTTCTCTATTAGTTTTTAGTTTAGCTTTTATTTCTGGAGCCTTGGTTCATTTCAAGTTAACTTTTTCGTATGGTGTGAGGTAAGGGTTGAATTTCATTGCTTTCTCTTATGCATATCCAGTTGTTCCGGCACCATTTTTAAAAAGATTATCCTTTTAGCATTGTATTACCCCAACGACTTTTTAAAAAATCAAATTTATGAGTCTGTTCCTTTATTCTAAATATCTAATATACAAATACCACACTGTCCTGAATTACTGTAGCTTCATATTCAACCTGGAAATAAGGTAGTGTAAGTTCTCCACATTTGTGCTTCTCTGTTAGAATTATTTTGGTTATTTTAGATCTTTTGATTTCCATACAAGTTTTAGAATCGGCTTATTAATCTACACATACACATAAACACAGACACACACACATACCTTCTGAGATCTTCATTGAATTTGTGTTGAATCTGTAAATCAATTTGGGGAGAACTGACATCTTAACAAAGTTGTCTCTCAATTCAAGGACACAGAATATACCTCCACTTACTTAGAACTTCTTTAATTTTTCTCAGCAAGATTTTGCAGCTTTTAGGATTGTTTCAGAGGTCCTCAGGGTCACTCTCGGTCTTGATGATTAGCTAGGTTTCACAGGACTCAGAAGTTGCCATACTTAATGTTTATTGTCTATTACAGAGAAGGATACCAAGTAAAATCCGCAAAGGAAAAAAGCACATGGAGGAAACCAAGTGCTAGCTTGCAGGTGTTCCTGCCTCGTGGAGTTGCAGAGATGCGCTTAATTTCCCCACCAATGATGTGTGACACATGCAAAGTGCTGCTAGTCCGGGGAGCTCACAGGGGCTTGGGTATCCAGGGTGTTTATTGGGGAGTGTCAGTCACACAGGCATGCACTGCCTGTGTGGCTGATCCCAGCTGCTCAGGCAGCTACGGAGATGCTCAGGCGGTATTTCTTCTTTATGACTTTAGCACAGGAAACTGCACTGATCGGTTTTTGAATGTCAAATCAACCTTCCATTCCTGGGATAAAGCCCGCTTGTTGGAAAGCTATTGTTGTCTTCATATATTGCTGGATTTGATTTGCTAATCTTTGAACATATCTCCATGTCTGTGTGCGAGACTGCCTCGCTCTGCTTGCACTCTGGGCTGGAAAGTGGCCCCCAGCAGAAAGCCCAGTGACCACAGGGCCCACCTCATTTGTCTCCTTCTTTTCCAGTATCACAGTCCTGTGCTGCTCATTCTCCAGTATCTGAAAGCTGGATATTAAAACAAATTATTTGTTTACTATACTTGGCCTTATTTTCTCCTTGTTTACAGTGGGAGGGCAAGTGTGATCCAGTTATTCTGACATTTTGAAAGTAGTAATTTTTAGATACAAATAATTTTTGAAGATCAAGTTGCATTACTTTCATTAAAATGTTCAAATTATTTCAGTAATCTTTGCATTTTAAAAATCTTTATTTTAGCACAATATTCAGATTTGTGGGCCGAATTTCAAGGTACACTTAAGGTGAGCTTTTTTGTGTTGCCTCCATAAATATCATATTTCCAAGATATTTACCTGCCTAATAAGTGTGCATGCATGTGTGTGTGTGAGGAAGGAGGTCAGGATTTCAGGGGAGTGACAGAGCTGGTGTGACCCTCATATCCTAAAATGTGTCCTTTGTGCTATTAAAAAACAAATTTCAACTGAGTAAATTTTAAAAATCTTATGGGCTTTGTCAACACTTCATGAGTCAGGCAGCACCCCATCCAGTAGACAGAAAGGCGCTCCAAGAAGCTGTACAAATGAAAGACTTTCATAGGCAGCAGGGATCAGGAACGAGGAAATTATACCAGGCAGAAAAGCAAGTTGGTTATTGCAAGGTCACTGTCCTGCAGGGGATGGCAGGGGTCTAGCAGTCTGATTACCGATCTAGTGCTGATTAGGTGATTCCTGATGAGGTGGTTTAAGATTCCATTTCTAGGAGCACTGAAACTGTAATTAAGTATCGGTTTGGTGACGTGGCACTTAACGTAAGTGACTCCATTTGGGGGCTGTTTTATCTTGAAGAGTGCCAAACCCCATTATGTGTCTTCATCCTTTGGGAAGCTGTCTTCCAATTCTGCCAACTCAGTTAAAGTAGGAATGTGGGAATGTAATTTTTTTTTTCGAGCACAAACTGAACACAGATTATTTTAGGACAAAGTTGTCAGTTCTGAACTCTATCTATCTGTCACCATCTCAACCCCTCCCCACTTTAGAGGCAGGTAGATGGGACTTTAAATCCTGATTCTGCTACTTTCTGAGTAAAGTTTACATAAGATCATCGTTCAACCCTTAAAACACTGGATAAGGGAAGTGTTAGTAAATGCCCTTTTCAGATGAGGCTACTGAAGTTCAGAGTTTAAAGTAGCTTGCCCAAGACCTAACAGTTAATGAACTTACAGGAATTTAAAGCTCGGATCCAGCCTGATTCCAAAGTTCCTTCTCTTAAGCTTTAAGCCAAGCTGAATCTCCTCTGCAATTCTGTGCAGCTCCTAAGGTGAGCTGGCTTTTTATGCCGCCACCACCACTGCCCTGCCCAGTTAAAGGTTTGAGTTCAGTGAGCATCCCATTAAATCTTCTTGTTTGCTAATCCATTTTTCTGAGATCTTTTACAGAACTTAGTGAATTTGCTGTGTATGTGCACTTATTTTACGTGACTAACGCCAATTTTACGTATGTGTTTTTGTCTTGTACATGATTCACTCATACGAAATACATTTTTAATTATTTTGTTGCAATTTATATTCATACACCCCCAAATGCTGTTTTTTAAAGGAATTGGTAGAGAGCAGTAATGAGACCTTGCGAGAAATAAAAAATCTAGTAGAAAAGCTGAATGCGAGAGATGAAAACATTGAGCAAATCAGTGTCTGGCTACAAGGGAATCTTGAAGAGCTGCATTCTCTTATGGAACAGGAATCACAAATGGACCTTCCTGGTAAGTAACACCTCAAGAGCTTTGGATAACAGAGAACTTTCTGCTATTTTACTGTACCCGGAGACATCAAAAAAAAAAAAAAAAAAAGCCCAAAAAAATGCCGATCAGTAATTTAGTTATCCCCAATAATCCATTCCCAATAATGTCACATGCGTTCAGTGAGTGTTGATTTGCAGGGTTGAATGTGGTAATGCAGCAGTGTTGGACAACTGTCCCTTCCATCAGAGTGAGTCTCTTAACTAACTAAAGAATCTCAGCTCCTTTCTGATCTTTGAAAAGCACTTTCCCCCAAAAAACTCTCTTAAAACTCTTTTACACACTTTCTTGTCTTCTTAAAGTGAAGATATTAAACATCATGTTGAATTTTCTTCCTGAGCTGAGTTTAGCATTAAAAACAGAAATTATTGCCTTCTCTGAAAATCTCATGATGCCTTCTGGGGCTTCTGAGATGTGAACACATCCCATGAAACACGAGTGACTCATGAGCGTGGAACACAGTCTCTCCAGAGGAATATCAGCTTCGTCTTCTACCCCTACTCTGATGTCATGTTAGACACGAGGGTCACAGAATTCTGTCCAGGTCAGGGATGCAGGTGACTCCTTATAGAGAACAGCCCAGAGGTCCTGGGGTAGAATCCAATGGGAGAGTGAGAACGAGGAGGTAGCAGGGGATGGTAAGAAGGAGAACAGAGCGTAGGGGAGAGATGGAATGGTAAAATGAAAATAATATCATCTGGCAAGTGTATGGATCTGTTAGAGGTTATTCAGGTTTAATTTTGAAGTGCTTGAAGAGCATCATCATTAGAGAAGCAATTTTAAAGGTGGGTTGTAGAAAATAAAATGAGATAAAAGAAAAGTAAAATGAGAGAGAGTGATATGATTAAAAACATCTCAATATTTGGTAGAACCAGTGTTCTGAGGGTATTGTTTGACAAGAGAAATAATGTTTTAGCAGCCAGTAAGGAATTTTATGGGTAAACTTGCTTATCAACCTTAAAGATGACGTGGTCATCCTGGTGATACCTTGGTCACTCCAGCCTGGTGATACTTACTATGTCTTAGTGCATAAGGGTCCCTGGTGGGTCTTCCTTCACTCTGCATTTTCTTTGCTAGGCCAGGCCATCACTAGCAACTGTAGATCAAGCAGAATTTTGAGCTAAATTATCCCCAAGTGTCAACTGCACTATTTTCACATGAGCAGATCTTCCATTTTTGCCTGAAACCTGATGAAATCTTTACATTAGAGCAAATTTAAATAGACTGTATTGAAAAGCTAAACCCACTGAGTAACTAATATCATATTCCATTTTCTTCATGTATTTTGAGGACTGTCTTATTGATAACCTATGGAAAAGTAGAGGATTGCAGTGTGGGAGTAACAGAAGGCCACCCAAATGAGAACAAGCTAAGACATAAAGCTTGGTAGAGCAAGGGAGTCAGAGTCACCATCACTTGTTTTTGGCAGAGATTCAGAGGCAGGTGGGGGAGTGGGAAAGGTTTAGTGTGGGAAAAAAACAGCTTCATATGTGTTCTGATTGGAGGTTGTTGGCATGGGGAAGCTGATAACAGGCTAACTAGAAGGAGGACAGGCTATGTGATTGATTAGTGAGCATATTTGGCTTTTCTCTGGTCAGTCCTGAGTTGGATGGAGGGTCATAAAGTAGGGAAGTTGGAAGTCAGGGATCAAGTTGTGACTGATCTGGGCCAGTTGCAGAGGCTGTGGACCAGAGTTCTCTTGTCATGTATGGTCTGGCCATTGTTTTTATATTCAGCCTTTCAGCATGGATTTTAATTTTTATTTCCATTTTCAATTTAAAGTATCATGTTCAGAAGAGAGTTATAGTTGCTTTGAATGAAAACCAACCCAAATAAAAATAATAGGCCAATCCAGTATGTGCCATTCATTCTTATTCCATCCAAATAGTACAATTGTTTAATTGTTTATTTGATGGGCAATCAGTGTATATGACTCTTAATTGAACTGCCCTTATTCTAGGAAGCTGGAACAAGTTCCAGTTAATATTCATTATGAAATATTGTAAGTATAAAAATCACACACACACACACACCTGTTTACCTGTATATCCACCATCAAGCACAAATCTTAACATTTGCCCTATTTTCTTATGATATCTTTCCCCCAAGAACTAGAACATGACAGATGCAATCAAAATCCCTAATTGACTGCTTTATTCCATTTCCCTCCCTCCTTCATTCCCCAGAGGGGTAAATACCATCTTTATGCAGGCTTCTCAGTCCCAGCTGCCTGCCTGCAAGGAACTCTGGGTCTTCTCTCTGACATCCTCCTGCTTATGGAGAAATACACTCTCTCCCTTCTCCCACCCCAGGCTGCAGACAAAGTGCAAGCTCCCTCTCCTGCCTCAGGATCTCACCCCCTATTTGTTTCAGCCTTGTAGATTTCCTTTGCTTGCTTTCAAATTCAGCTCTGTGCTGAAAAGGAAACTGATCACCACTCCTAGGTTTCTAGGTGTTTTATAATACAAAAAGGATTTTCAAATTATTGAGTCTACTCATTTCTCCCAGAAACCAAAGTTAGTAACTCAATCAAAAGCATTTATCATCAGTAATAATTATTACTATTAAATACTAATTGTGCTCCTGTGTTGTTCACTACCGTTAAGTCTCTGCCTAGAATACCCTTTCCTCCGCTAGTCACAGGATTCAGATCTAGGTTAATAATGTCACCTTCTCAGATACATCCTACAAGAGCAGACTGTAAAGGCCATAATATTTTTGCCTTCACCATCCGTAAGGTCTCGTGGCCACTACTCAGGCCTGCCGTTGTCGCAGAATTGCCCGCAGGCTGTAGTGTGCCCACCCCTGATACAGTGGGAGAATCAGGTATCATACAGATGTCTGTAAACCTCTTGTCGCAGGGGTATTACAGGTGAGGCATGGGAAGTGCGAGAGAACCTAAGAGGGGGAGAGATGACCTAGTTAGGGCATCGAGAGAGGTCTCTGAGGAACTGGGAATGGAGCTGAGATGTAAAGGAGGCTTTATGTTACTGCACTTATTTCTGCTCCCGGCACCGGCGCCATAGAGGCTTTGGAGGAAGGTGGACCTGTTACAAGATCTCAGCTCTGCTTCCAGCATGATATTTTACCTCCACTCTTCAGTTTCCTTGGTTGTAAAATATGGGTGGTAACTAACAGGAGTAATAAATAATGCTTTAGGCACTGAGATCCCTGGAATTTTCTGCCCTCCTGGGGTGGTAATAGTCAGCCTTGGCCCCTTGAATTACTTGACCATCTCTGAGCCACCTGCTATCTCCCAGCTTTTGGTTATTCTGTGTTGCATGGTTTCTGTCACTGATGGGCTTCTAGAGAAGCCCCTTTATCTCTTCCAGCTTAACAACCCTCTCCTGCCCTCTTCTGGACATAATGTGTCACTGCAGCCCTGTGGGTTCTGGCGCTCTGCTTCAGAATTATTATTAACATACTGTATTAACATACTGAATACCTTTGGGCCCGGGCACTATAGCACAGGCGCAGTTATAAGTTAAATGAGACTCAGTCCCTGAACCTCAAAGCGCACACACTGTGAGAAACAGACAAGTGAAGAGACGATAAGAATACAGTGGACTTCTAGTGACTGGCTCTGGAGGGTAAAGAGGCACCCGTAAGTCTTCTGGAATGCCGGGAATACATAGCCATGTCTTCCTGAAGGAGCAGCAGACATACCATGGCCGGGAACAGTAATAGCATGACTGAGTGGAGATGTGCTGGGGGTACCAGCTGGCAGCAGTGGGCGATAGGCTTGGCAGAATGTGAAATGCCAGTCTTCATCTTGAAAATTAAAAGTTGTACTTTTTACCTTAACAATCTTTCTTGTAAGTTAGAGGTAAATAAGTTAATTCTTAGTGTATACCTAAACCAAATAGTAACTGCCTACAGATTATTTTTAAAGTATTAATTTTTGCTTTAAAATTCCAAAATCCCTGAGTATTATACCATATACTACAACTTAAGTTACAGATAAACAATTTGTGCGCTAACCAAATATCTTGATATGCGCTCTGTAGAGTAGAAGCCGTATTTAGCCCAAGAGATATTTTTAGAGAGAGATCAAATAATTTGTGTAACTCTCTGTTAAAGTTATCTTTTTGTTATTGTGATGAAAAGGACTTGATATAATTATATTTTGATCATTTCATTCTGGAAAAGAACCTAGTTATTAAAGCAGAATCAAAATTTCAGTAAGAAGTAATTTTAAAAATCATTTGCTCAGAAACTGTCAAAAGGTCTTTTGTAAAAATAAAGATCTGAACTAGGAAGAGAGTTTAGACTCTAGTTTTTGAACATTAGAATCACCTGGAGGAGGTTTTAAAAACCTCTCTGCTCAGCCTACACACCCCAGACCAATTCACTGTGAATCCTTGGGGGTGAGACACAAGTGTGCTTTTAGAAATCTGTCCAGCTTGTTCCAATGTGCAGCCAAGCCTTGCAAACCATCAGTTTTAGACAAATATGTAACAATGTAATTGTTAAATTTATTAATTGACCCAAATCAAGAAAATATTTTAACTTTTAAATTACGTATTCAGTGCTGGTTAGCAAAAGAATTACCATACACTGTAGCAGAGTAGCAATGTAGTACAAGGACCTAAGACAAAACAAAGCTGAGCTACAAAAAGGGTTGTTTCTGCGTATTTTTAATAACCATTTTAACAAATTTAGTAACATTAGCAACCATAATTGCTATGAATTATTCTAGTCGTGTTCTTAAAAAGCAAATTAAAAATGCAGATATGTACTAAATATCCCTGAAATTCTTTGCATTTGAGAACTTTGAATCATATTACTTGCATGATTTCTTCTTTTGCTTACACGTTTTTCTGCCAGAAGAGGATACTGGAGGGAAAGATTACTATTTTAAAAATTGGCTCCCAATGTGATGAGACAAAAAGATAGTCCTGGTAATCAGATAAAATGATCCCCTTGCACAATCCCCCCACCTGCCCATCATACAGTCTTCCAATTGAGGATACTTTGGGCAATTTAGAATTTTAATGGACACTGATAACTACCTAAACCTTTGTGAGTTACATATAGAATTCTTACATTTTATTTATTCCTACAGAAAGTAAGAAGAAACAGAGTCGTATCAAAAGAATCCATTTCCCAGTGGTTGAATGTACTATGAAAAAAAGTAAACAAAAACTAACAAAATAACTTAAAGGATACAACTGCTATGAATTCAAAAAGGTACAAAACTATAGAAAAAGTGAGTACACTTTCTTTCTTATTTTTCAAGTGTCAATCAAAGTCTTAAAAGTCCGAGATTTAACAAACTCACAGAACCCTAACCAAGCAGAATCAGGAAATAACCTTCTTAATAATACAAATGAATAACATGGTCAGATTATTAAGTGTAAAAATCTTATTTTGCTTCCATGTTTGCAACCTTGAGTCTCTTGAGGGCTTCAGAGCATAAAAATCACAGCACACCTGTTTACAACCAATCACAGGAAAACTGTTTATGTACTGTATATATTCTGTATTTTATTAAATCTAAGAAGCCATCAATTGTAAGATGCATCCTAATTCAGAAATGTCACAACGTGACCAAAAAAATTGTCTCAGGATTCATAAAATATGGCATTCGTACATACCCTTCAAAAATGAAGTGTAAGAGGAAGGAAATGTGTGAGTATGTACATTTATTCATTTGGGAAAGGACACTAAACTTATTAATATTTTGAATTATTGCCACAATTAGTGTGGCAAATACAATTAAGTGCCAGACATTTGAGATTTTTTTTGTAGTTAAATTTTTATTATTTTTCTTTACAGGAACAGAAATAACCTGAAGACGTCTTCAACCAAACTACCTATAAACAGAAGGCCTGTTATATAAATTATGCTCTATTTTTGTAGTAGGTCAAAATACTGTATTGGTGAAAATAAATAGATAACAAAGAACAATATATTTTATTTCTATGTTTGACATCAGACCCCCACACATACGTTTGTCTTTGTAATTAAGTATATTTGAAAAACAAATTGAAACACAGCAGGCATGCACAAGTTATGCCAACCAAGGATTTCAGATTACACTTGTTATAGTTTTTTTTTTTAAATAAAAATGGGAACAACATATTGCTAGGTACACAGAAACATGATTTTGCTCTAAAGAACAGCTGAATTGTTGCAAGAGTCAAGTGCTTCCTAATAGGCTTCTAGTGTAATATAACAGTGTACTGTAAGTGTACAGTGTGTTATACTATGTAATACAGTATGAAGGTGTTTTGTATTTTCCTTCAAATCACAAAGTCTGTTAAGTAAAAAAAAAAACCCCAAAAATATTAGATGTACTGGTAATCATATTCCCATGTATGACAGATGAGTACTTTTTTTTATTTCTTTACTTTTTTTTTATTACAAACACTTCTTAGGTTTTTTTTTTTCTTTTTGGCATTTACATTCAGTGTCCATTGGCTCCTTCTGAGAGTATCCGTGAAGGTTCAGTAAATTTTGCAGTGAACAAGTAAAACAGGGCTGGTGTGGGTACCAGTGCCAAAAGGGGTAAGTCTTGCTCGAGTTTATCGACTCTGGAAATGGAGATTATCCCATAGGCATGAAGTAACCAGTGGCTGAAGAGAACAATGAGTCTTTTCTTTCTGACCAGAAGATCATAGAAGTTCTACATCATTTTATAAAAGATAGAAAAGAGAGTTACAGATTATCAGGTTGAATCAGCTAGATGATTCATTACACTTTAATTGAGAACATATTATTTTCCCACAGAATCATAACCTCAGAATCACAGAATGTCTGAGCTAAAAGGGACTTAAGAAATTACCCAGTCTCGCTGTTATACTTTACAGATGAGGAAACTGAGGCTTCCTGCTTGTAAGCACTCAGCGGCAGCACCCAGACCATGTCTCTTTAAGTTGTGGTCGACACTACTACGCGACCTGGAAGCACCACGGTTTCTTCTGAAAGATCTGAACTGGAAGCGGAACGCCGCGTTGCGTGCCTTCTTCCCGCCCTGATCCACAGAAGCAGAGTCTACAGGTAGGGAACGGGTGGTACACACCCGACTTCCTTAACCTCTAGCATTCCTAGGGACTGCTGCTTGGATAGTTAGGGGGCAGCAGAAATGACATGCGACCGCTCTGATTTCCTTTTAATCTCTAATACCGGTCTACAATGTACAAAAACTGGAAGGATAAAATTATTATAAAAGTAATATCTAAGTGTGCTAATGAACACACTAAAGTGTAATTAGCAGTCGGTCAGTGAACAACTTTTCCTCATTCAGTGGCGTATCAACTCACCTGGAGCTGGACGTCAGAGCCCTATTTCTGATGCGTGTACATAGTGCTAACTGAAGTGTATGAAGAGATTTTATACAGGGGAGACTCCCAGCAGCAGAAAAACAAGTATGTTTCAAGCTAACTGAACTTTCCATAGTAGTTATGGATAATGAACAAAAATTCAAACACTTCATCTTATTCAAATATCCAATTATTTTGTCCTGCAACTATTTCCCTAGAGTTGATAAAAGTGCCAAAACTAATTTGCTTATCTTCTTTAATTAATCACATTGCAATTGTTGATTAAAGATTACAAAGAAGAAATGAGGGTGGAAATATCTGAAAAATCACCATAAAAATGCTGTCTTCTAGCTCCTCTACTGCTATTCTACTGAAAAGTCACTATGATTTCCAGGTGGGTTTTCCCTCTTATTCTTCCACTAATGTAATAGAAACAGGAACTTCAACAGCAACCACTCCAAAATAGTTAACAACTTACTTTCTCTGTGTTGAACTTTTTTATGTTAAGAATTATGAGAAAGCACATGTCAGCTGTAGTGGGTGGTTGAAAACAGTGCGCAGACACTGGATTAGCAAACATAGGATGGAAGAGTACTATAAGTCACTTAATGCTTTTATTCCTTTAGACGTTACTCTCAAAGAGTTCTAACAGTGGCCTTCCACTGAAATACTAAAAAGAGGCACAAAAAAGGTGTCTCAAGACAGGATCAGTAGCAGAACTAATTTGAGTGTTAATGGTATTTCCAAATCACCAAAATATTATAGATACTAGAGGGCAAAAGTAAACATCCATAATCAAGAAGGTAAAATCAGGGACAAAATACAGAAGGGTATGGAATGTGCAGTGTAATTACTGATGACTGTTAGTGCTGCTGTGGAAAAAAAAAAGTCTAGAAATATTCTCCATACAATAAAGCATTTTTATGTTTCCCTCAAAATAGTGTTCATAAGGTTCAACATTTCAATAGTTAAAATTTTCTATGCGGATAAATGATGTGAAATGAACTTTTCTCTAACATGCTGGATAGTTCAGCCTGACTACTTCACTAACTTCCCAAGCACATATAGTCCAGCATACAAGCCTTCATAACTAATGAGCTAAAAGCCAAGTGACTGTTTAGCCAGGGATTACTGAAACCGTCAGTTGTAACATATCATATCATGCACTGCTCTCCTATTCAACTGTCAGATCTATTAAAAAAAAAATCTTTAGCAAAGGGAAAACGATGCCCTACCTCAATTTCTGAAGCCGACATGTACACAGCCAGAGTCACCAGAGATAATACTAATATAATGTATGGGAAGGCATAATCTGAAAAACAAACATTGGTATTATATTGACAATTAAATTTTCTGAATAAACCATCAAAAAATTCAAACAGTATAATTCTTTCCATAGACAAAAACCTCAACCAGCCCTGCGAGAGACCGGAGTTCTGATGCCTCAGGCAGGGGTCAGCAAACTTTCTGTAAAGGGCCAGGAAGTGGATATTTTTGGCTTCATGGAACATGCAATCTGTCTCAACCACCTAACTCCACAGTTGTAGTGGGAAAGCAGCCATATTATACATAAATGAATGGCTGTGTCTGTGTTCCAATAAAACTTACTTTATACGTCTGTAGGTTAAAACTTTTTTATAAGTTATTCAGACAAGAAAATTCAAATTTCACATAATTTTCACATGTCAAGAAATACTGCTCTTCTTTTGATTTTTTTCACTAACAATTAAAAAATGTAAGCTCTCCTTGGCTTGGCTTTGAAGACCCATGCTTTAAGGCGTCCACTGATGGAAAGCACTAACTTCTCTACTGTGACTCTAGAATGATACTAGTTATGTATCAAACTTGGGAGAATTGAGAAAATCATTACTCAGTTTTCTGTGTTTTGTGGTCCAGATGGGGAATTTCAGTTGAGAAAGGCTATTTTTAAGGGTAATTCAGCTTTAATTATTCTTTAGAAAAGTTCATATATCAATAAACCTCAAAGGCTAAATGGATCATTCAGTGCTCTTAATGTTAAAATTCTGGGTATTTCTACTTCAAATACAGTACAGTAAAATACTAAAGTAGAAACAATACTTTAAGTGAAATTTTTTGTTAAAAATATCACCTTTCTCTTAAAATGTTTTACATTTAGAGCACACTAAAACAAATAGACAAATAGAGAAAATTATCTTGAATGGCTTTTTGTATAACTATTTCAAAACAATTAACCTCCGTTAGTAAAACTGTTAATCATTCTACAATGCAGTGGAACCCATTTGGAACACTGTCAAGTGTTAAATCAGGATGTGGCAGCCAGAAACTCTGAATTATCTGTGCAGGCCTGATTCCAACTTACTAAATAACTGAATGACTTGTTTGACATTTAGAACCTTTTATTTCCTAGACAGTGATTAGGTCCTAACCAGCCATTCAAAAAAAAAAAAATCCCAATTAACTTATAAATAGCTAAACAATGCTAATGATATAAATTTAAAACCTGGGGGCAAAAAGGAGAAAGAGGCAGTTTCTAACAAGGCCCAAATTTGTGGGGGAGTAGAGGGCTCAAAGCAGGATTTAGAATGGTCCTTACTCTAGTGTTTAAAGTGGTATAAGATTTTGAGCAGCTAAGTATGGGGGTAGTACCTGGAAACCTGCATTTCAATTCTGCTGGTGGTTCAGGTGCAAATCACACTTAAAACCTGGTTTCAATGGTACTTCCAAGCAAGTTAAGAGTGTGTCACTGACATTTCCCTAATTATCCCCAGTGTCTCTCTCTCTAGACCCCTGGTATCTTAAGCTACCAAGACCTCTTGCTGCTCTACCTTGCTCATTTGTTATATTCCCTTGTCATGGGCTAAATGTTTGTCCCCCAAAATTCTTGTGTTGAAATCCTAACCCCCAGTGTGATGGTATTAGTAGGTGAGGCCTTTGGGGCGACTAGGTCATGAGGCTGGAGCCCTCATGAATGGGATTAGTGCCCTTATAAAAGAGACCCCAGAGAGCTCTCCCCTCTGCCATGTGAGGACGCTGAAAGAAGACAGCGCTCAGTGAACCAGGAGAGGAGCCCTCACCAGACACCAAATCTCCTGATGCCTTGCTCTTAGACTTCCCAGTCTCCACAACTGTGAGAAGTCTCTGTTGTTATAGCAGCAGCTTGAACTAAGACACTCCTACAAACCAAAAATTATCTTTTTTTTCAACATAATGTAATTGTGAGTTGGTATGATAGCCTCTGTGACTAATCTCAGCAGACTGCATAAGTTATACTTAGTGCAAATAAACAGTAACTCCTTGATCCTCCCTATGAAGGTGCTTTGAGTGGAGGCTTGTTAACAGAACAATCTAAAGACATTCAGTGACTGACATTCAGTCAGCAAGGGTATTTTTCAATATAGGCAGCTACACTATAGGAAGCAACACTCTCTGGCAGTCTCCTTAGGTTAACTTCCCAAACCTTTCCCTGCTTTCCCCAGCTTTTCTCTTTCCTCCATTTCATAACCAAGAGGTTCTACACAATAGCACCAGCCACAATCTGGGACATGAGGATATGAGGGCTGACAATTAATCTTTCCAGCCTACCCAGCTCTCCCAAGTTTGTCTAGTATAAATAACTACCTTACTTTTTTGAATATTCCATGAATACCTAAAGCTAAATTCACTTCTCCTCAATCTATTTGCTCCTTCTAACATTCACACAGTTCACAGATTCACCAGTTCCTAAGGCAGAAAGCTACTTATTGTACTCCCCTCCCACTCCCTCAACCCCTGTATTTAACAAGTTACCTAGTTTAGTTAACTCAATCTTTGAAATAGCTTTTCATCCCCTGTGTTTCTCTGCTTTAGGTCACACAGTCAGACTTGGTTACTGCAGTAATCTCTTACCTGACCCCCCAGCTTCTCTTCCCTACCACGCTGCTACCATGTTATCTTTCTAAAATGCAAATCTAGTCATGTCTTTCTTCCTCCTGAAATCTTTTTAAGTGTAGATCTCTCATCCCGAGAGCAAGAATAGCAACCTCAAACGTTTACAGAGGTCAGCCAGGAGAGTAACTGAAGTGGGCCAAATCTAAGAAAATAGGAAGTGGTAGGAGCTAGAAAAACGAGATTTTCAAACACCATGCAGGCCAGAGGAACAATACATCTGTAAACCAGAATACAGAGATAACCGACCCCTGACTAGTCTCCAGTTTCTCCTTCCCTTGGCCTGCCCTCAGCTTCACCCTCACTTTGGACCAGATTCATTAGTGAGCTACACTATTTGCATAATGATGCTGTCTTTCCCAGTTCTTTTAGGCCAGAAGGCTGGCCCTCTGCAACCCTGGCAGGCCCCACATAAGGATGGTGTCCAGCATCTTTGCAATGTTCAATGTCACACATTCAGAAAGTACCACACTATGGTCTCTCAGCTATTTATAGCTTTCCTAGTACTATGTGAGCCCTTTTATACTAACTTACTCTTCTTTTGAGTCACAGATCAGTCTAAATGGTTGCTGAATAAATGAATGAATGGCTATATTATAATAAAAAATATATTGAGGATTTTTTTACTGTACCTAAGCATTTTTCATAAAGGAACTTAGAAAACTAAGACCTAACTTTAATAGTAAATAGTATATATTATCAAGAGTAATTTCTATCAAGTATATGTAAAAAATAGTTTTTTTAAAAACTATGCTCAGGTTTTTAAAATTTTCCTATTTAGGTTTTGAGCTTCAAATACAGAGTATTCTCTAAATAGAAATCAGTTTTGATTAAGAATGTTTATATGTTTTAGCAAATATATATACTATGGTTTATTTTCAAGGATTAAAAAACAATAACAAAACTAGTTTAAAGGAAAAGGTCCAAAATTATACTCAGAGAAAATACTGTTTATCACATATAATAAATATACTGACTTTACCCATCAGACTTACATAAAAGGCCTCCACCAACTGCCTGAAGCACAGTTAAAATTGGGAAGAAGTAAAGTGCAGCATAAATACTTTTAAATCGATCAGACTTCCCTAACCCACAGGCAATCTTCTTTACCAGAAGAGGTCGGAGCAGCATCATTAATACCAAGCAGAATGCATAATAGATAAATACAATGGTGTAGCTGGAAAATGAAATAGAAAATTACAGCATCAAAAATATGTTTTAAAATGTCTTTTTATCATTGATCATTTTAAAATCAAAGATCCTAAAAAAGGTCTAAAAAGTATATTGTCTACCCATCAAATATTCAGATTGGTAGAGGGTTGGCCAAAAAGACTCATATAATGCTGGAAAGTGTATGCTAGTTCCTTTCCAGTAGAATGTTTGGAAATGTGTATCAAAAGTCCTAAAATGTTTATACCCTTTGATCCAGAAATTTTACTTGTAGAAATTTATCAAAGGGAAACAATTGGGTATATACAAAAACCTGATGAACAAGCATTTTTACTAAATCACATAGTTAAGAAAACTCATAAAGAAAATAAATATTCAACAATAGGAAACTGATTAAATTTTAGAGTACATTTATGCTGGAATACTATGCAGATATTAAAAATCCAGTCATGAAAGAAATGTTAACAAAAGCAACTGTGCCTCATACACTAAGTAACAAGAACAGGTTACATAATGGCAAATGCATAGTGATAGTCTTTAAAATATATATATCTTTATATACACACACACATACATACATACACACACACACAAAAATGCAACTGCAAAGACATGTATCCCTTAAGAGAAGAAAATCATTTCTGTATATACCCCCAGTGCCTAGAAGCCACTTCACAGTGCTCAATCTGCTGAAATGAATGCAATCTATAATTATCATTTTTTAAAGAATGATCTTAAGTCTGAGTAAATACTTACAGTGGGTAGACAGCTTCATGTGTGCAGTGCACTGTGGTAACATAATCTGGACTTGGGTTGTACAGCATCGTATACCAGTCAGAAAGCATCAGTACTCGACACGAACGGATATAGAGCACACCGACTGGATCACTCACAAGTAAGGTGATGAGAGCTGCCACAGTGCACTCAAATAGTGCAGTGATGTGCTGGAAGAGTGCACTGGAGCTAGCAAGACAAAGGCAGCACAATCACCAGAGAGTCCTCAGCACTTAGGTGGCTTTGAATAAAACCCATGTATGTTTCAAAGAAACTTCTTTCTAAAAAGAAGTTTTAACTGATAAATCCTAAAACTAAAAAATCTTCTAAGTAGGTAAGAAAAGCTAAACACATATGAAAACTTGAGAAGAGTTTTACCTTGTTTACTAAAAAGGGACAAATACTCATCCCAGATAACACTGTGCCAGTGCTGTCTACATGTGTAGCAGAGCAAAAATTAGATCCACCTTTAACTTCAGTATCTCACCAAAAAGTTGTCTATGCATCATTTAAAATTGTCTTAAACATAAAACTACATAAAAGATTATATGTAATATATATTAGCTGTAAAATATAATAAACATTGTAAGCTTACACCTAATTTAATAACTAGAATATTAACAATTTATATCTACCTCTGTTCCTCCCCAATCCATATTACTATCTCTCCTCTAGAAATAACCATTATAGTAAAATATCTTATCAGTTTTTCTAAAAAGTTTTTATTCCAACTATTTATGCTTCAAAACTACTATTTAGTTTTGCTTATTTTTCAACACAATAAAGTGATGTAAGTTTTCTGATTTTTTTTCCACTCAAAATTACATTTCCAAGATTCATTCATGATCTTGCTTATAGGTGAAGCCCAGTCATTTTCACTGCAGTATAATATTCTACTTGTGTACCCTGTTATTTATCCATTCTGCTTTGTTAGTAAAATATGTTGCAAATATCTTCCTCTCAGTTTGTGGGTTGAATTTTCATTTTCTTTGTGATGTCTTTTTTATGAAAAGATGTTCTACATTTTCATATAACTGACTATCAAATTTTAAATTTCTGGTTAGCAGTTTTAATGTTTTAAGAAATCCTCACTCTAAGAAAAGTATTATCCTATATTTCCTTCTAAGAGTTTTAAGGATTTGCTTTTCATACTTTAACCTTTAATTTGCCTAGAAGAGATTTCTGTGTATAATACCTGCTGGGATGTAACTTTTGATTTCCCCATTTGGATATCCAACTGTCCCAGCGCAGCATGTTATTGAATAGATACTCTTTTCCCCTCACTAAGCTGCCTTGTCACATCTGCTGTATAGAGTTTCCTATCTAACTGGTCTGATTTTTAGGTTCTCTATTTTGTTGCTGGTGTCCGTTTATCGATCCCTGAGATAACAGAATATGACAGGAGTTCTTGATATTACATATGTTCTTCTACTTCTTCAGCAGTCTTGGTCATTCTTCTATATACTGGACTCATTTAGTCCCAGTTTCTCATGGCACCCTCAGTTCTCATTTCTTGGTTACACTGTGCTCTTTCTCTGTACTTTTGCACATCTTTTTCCTGCGGTCTGGTAGACTCTTTCTTCAATTCCTCTATCAAAAACTACTCATTTTTCAAAGTTCATCTTAAAGTCAGTTTTTTCTTCTGTGACATCGCCCTATTTTGGGAAGACAAAATTAACTCTTTCCTTCTTTATGCCAGCCTTAAAACTTTGTACATGTCTGTATTATAGAACCTCACATGTAATGTAATGGTTTGCCCATCTCATCCATTGGACCGAGAGCATCCACATTTTAGTCATCTCTGAATCCCACAACCTAGTATAGCACCTGGTGCACTGCAAACACCCCTAAAGATTGTTGAATGAATACATTTAAAAAGTTATAAATTATATAAAAATAAGTTACCTACAAAGCACAGCTTCTGACTACATTACTTAAAAATATGCAATTTCTGCCTATCTCTGCCCTGGCCTCAATGAAAAACAAATTTGATACTAAACTCTAGGGAAAGCAAGTTTGTCAGAAAGGGAAGTTTGGTTAGTGTCTAGCCCTTGCATTCTCACTGGATGGTAGCACTCCCAAGGGGGCAAGAACTGACCCCTAGGTATAAAATAATTACACTTTTTATTTATAAAACACATGTATACATACACTACATCAAACAATAAACAGTATGTCTGTGATAATAAAATTTCATGGGGATAGGTGGAATTAGGAGAAAAAAGGTATCTGAAAAGGTTCCTCGAGGTGACCATGAAAAAAGGGTTGAGAAACATCGGTCTAGCCTCAGACAACTAGGCCCCTGCTTCCTTGATTATAAATGCAACATCTCAGGAAAATGCAGGAGATGGCCTTTTGTTCCTTGCTACCAATTTCCTAGACAAAGCATAGTTATGCAAACTCCTTTTTAATTTTTAAATTTTTTTGTTTCTATAATTTTTTTCTTTTTTTATTGATGTATTGTCGATTTACAATGTTGTGTTAATTTCTGGTGTATAGGACAATGATTCAATTATTTATATATATATGTATATATACACATATATATATATTCCTTTTCATTATAGACCATTACAAGGTATTGAACATAGTTCCCTGTGCTCTACTGTATGACCTTGTTGTTTATCTGTTTTAAACCCCTTCTTTGTAAACCCACCTCCTCTCCTGCCTAAGCATTGATCACGTCAACAGCTTACCCCCAAACCAAAGCTCTCCCCTCTGTTCCAAGATTCTCCCTTAAATATACCTGATGTTTTAGTTCAAATGCATTTGGTGGGGTACATCCCTTCACCCCATCTCTTCTCCTCTCTGAGCTGAGACGTTCCAACAATTAACTGAGCAATTATTCTATTTTAGCTTTAAGTTCATCACATCTCCTTTCTTGCCCTCTCTCTCATCATTCAATGACAGAAATTAAAAGCAGGATGAGAGCTGCTTTTAAAAAAAAATTATTTTATAGATTCCTCTGAAAAATAACACCTGCTTTGCCAATGTAGATAACCACTGTGGATTTACTGGGTAGATCCAGAAAAGTGCTGACTGCATTTCTATCTGACCATCCTCTCCACTTCCATTCCCACCACTGGAGTCTAGCCATCTCTACTTTTGGGCAACAGTCTTCTATTACGTCTCACCTCTAATCTACCCTCCATAGAAGTTCTCGTCCTAAAATATACATCCAGGATGTTACTTCTCTAAACCAAAACCTTCACCCACAAAATCATTCACTTGGCAAATACTAAGTGAGCATCTGCTGCTTGCCAGTGGCCGTGCTGGTCTCTGGAGATTCCATGGAGACAACAGCGATGGCCACTGCCCTTGTGGAGCCTAGAGTCAGGGAGTGGGAGCACGTTAAATGAGGAGACAAACATCACTGCGAACCATGCTGAGTGCTAAATACAAAGCAAAAAACAACAAGATCAGAGTGCTATTAAAATGAAAATAAAATGGGGACAGACCTACTTCAGATTGGGTCAGGGAAAGCCTCTCCAAGTAGGTGTAATTTAAACTGAAATCTGAAGGGGAAAAAAAGGCAGCTACATAAAAAGTTGCACTCAAAGGAAGAAGAAAATAATTCAGGCAGAGAAGAGTTCGGGGAAAGGGAGGGGACCTAAAGCAGGAAAGATGCTGAAATGTTGGAGGAACTAACAGCCAGGATGGCTGAAATGTACTAAGGTAGAATTTGGTTCCTCATTCTCAATGGAATAAAGTTCACATCATCATCAAGAACCTTCACATTCTGGCCTCAACCCCCCTTTCCCATCCTCCCTATTATTACCTTTCTCCCAAATGCAATCCATGCTCGGACCACCCAACTACTTCCATTCCCACCCACAAGAGATCACAGGTTTCATACCTCCATGCCAGTGTTCACACTGTGGCCTCTGCCCAAAATGTTCTCTTTTAAGTCTCTCAGATCCCACTAGGCACAGTTTATCTCTTTTTTTCTTTGTGTTTCCAAATCATTTTGTTTAGAACTCTTTTATACACTTTTTGTTTATATACTTTGAAGTCTGATTTATATTATAATTAGTTGTGTATGCCTGCCTTTTCCACAAGATTATGACTATAAACCACATCAGTTATTTTGTATTTCTTCCCCTAATTTTCTAAACATAAAACACTAACCAATAAATTTTTGTTGATTTAATAGTTTGGTCTGTTTTCATAATTAGGTTGCAGCTATAACATTTAAACCACATTACATGAGATTGCTAGTATTAAATTAAATCACAAAGTATTTGTTTTTGAAAAATAAACAGTTTGTAATCATAGCCAATTTTTTTGTAGAAAACCAATAAAGATTATAATTAAGAAATAAATATAAATAAAATATTCTCTCAACATCATTCAGAGTAAAACAAAGAATATTTCCCTTAATATTTACTGAAACACACCCTATCACTAAGTTTTCTTGCTACAGTCAAAAGTAATCAGAAGATAAAGGAAAAACATGTTTGCCACTTTTAAAACAACAGACATACAATTACTTAATAAGGTCTTCTAGATAATAAATATTCCAACATCAGTCCATCCAGATACATTCGTAAAAAGTGCTAACCTCTTTTTCCCCGAGTACCATTCAATGAAGAACCAATGCAGAACAAGAGGAAGCATAGCCATAAATCCAAGATAGAGCCAGTCATACAGTTCTGGAGACTCTGTGCAAGGCTCACAATATTTCTGTGCATTTGTTCTCTGTCCTCTTGGACACACCTACAATATATGAGAACAGTACTGTATGTACAGTTACTATTTTAGAACATTAACACCCCCCAAAAATCATTCACTAAGACATCCCGTTTTGGTTTAAGCAGCTGTTTACATGTGCATCTTTTAGAAATAAAAGAGAAAGCATAAGTAAAACAAAAAGCAAGCTACATTGTATTGCTACATCTGTATAATGTTCTTAAAGGACTCTGTTTATTAAGTTTCTAAAATAGTTGACTAATATTTACATGAAAAATCTAGTTATTAACTCCACATAAAAACAGTTGCAGAGAAATGCTCTGGAGTTGTAATGTTAACTTATTGTCCATTCACTGTACTATATTAATAAAAAGTAATTAGAAATTATTATAAAATCCTTAATAACTGTGACTATCAAGAAGATGTATTAGACAATGTGACAACACAAAAAGGGCATTATTAATACCTCCATATTTTTATAAGCTGAGTACACTGAAGAAAAAAGTTATTCTATATATGACAGTATTTCAAAAGCAAAAAGATTTTACAAATGAAATAACATACAACTGTTAAGACTTACCCCACATTCTCCATATATTTCAGTCGAGCCATTTTTAAATAACAGGGTCTTCCCACAATAAAGTCCAAGGCATGCTGGTTGAATATCGACAGCTTTTTAAAAATAAATGCCAGTATAGTAACATCTTTTGTGATTATAAAAAATAATGCAATAAAAGCTGAAACATTTGGCAGAAATATCTCAACACAGTTTCAGTTTTAAAATATGTATTAGACAAGAGTCTTGATGCATTTATTTAAATTTTTCCGTTTACATTGTGACACTGCAAACATTATAAATGGAACCTTATTGCTAATAATGTTCCTTAAGATTAAGGTCCTCAACCAGCAGAGCAGACTCTATCCCCAGAACTCAAAGCCTAACCTGGTATGTCTCCAGTGGCTCTAGCCAGCCATTCCCCTAGGTTAGATAGTCTAGATTTTTTAATTTCCTTTTTTTTTTTAAACTGGAGGACTAATAGAGGATTGACACTTTGTGTTTTGCCCAGTCAGGACATTAAGTGCCTGCGCATATAGGGGCACACACAAAATCTATTATTACCTTCCTTCGTAACAGAACACATTTTAATACCAGAAAAGCAGAAAGGGCATAATTTCAGAATAAAGGGAAGGCCTTTAAAGTAAAAAAATTCACCTTTATAAGGAGCTTAGGAAATTGTCCTAACTTTGGTCGTTTTTGTAGAGGACAGGTTAAAATTTTATGAAGGCTGTCTGTCACTGGGCCTCTGACCAGTATTTATGAACCAATGCCTTAGAATCAACCTTCTGACCTCAAGGATTGGAGAAAATCAGAAGCAGCTATTTCTTACCAAAAAACTCAGGGCCTACAGATTGTCTTTGACCTCATCAACAGGGAGAAGTTACTGAAGGATTTTTTTTTCCATCAGTGACATCTGATTCCCTTCAATCACTGATTTATTCATTCAGTAAACATGCATTCAGTGTCTGATTCCACTGGGTAGGGACTCCTAAAGATCCACAGAGGAACACAACAGAGCACCTACTCTCAAAGAACCTACAGCTTCGTGTGGAATAAATCCAAAACAACTGTGCTCAAATGTGAACTAATTTGGGAACTTAATCCATTTTATGACTACTCCTGAACAACCATTTCCCAAATTCTTCATAAATTCACAATCTAGAGACTACCTGATCCACAATGCCTTTTCTTCTTTCAAATTTGAGACCGACTTTTTATTTCTCCTTGTGTTGTTGAGAAAAATAGAAATAGCACTGACTAAAGTGCCTGAAGTTTAATATTTTCACTCTTACCAAATTTCTGACTTTTACAAAATCCTCGGGCTTCTTACTTGGGACTTACTTGTAAACCAATTGTAATCACAGTGCTCTAAACTAATCAACAAAAACGAATTGTTTCAGATTTTCTGAGAAGGCAGAGGTTAAAGAATTGGCAACTTATTCTATACCGGTTTCGCATCTAGTAGGTGCTTAATGAATACATTTGGATGTAAATAATCTAAAGTTTCTCAAAATCCAAGGCCTGAAAACCAGTATGATAAACTGAAAGCAACAGCTCATCATCGGCCAAACAAAACCCTAGCTCCCAGTGTCCGTTTATTTCCCCCTTTCATATCCTTTAGTAAACGATCTCTAATTTTTGACCTTCTTTGCAACCCTCTTAACGTGTGATGCTGAAGCAGGACACAACAGTTATGCAGCAATTGGCGTCTGCTTCCTTTACTGTTTTCCTGCACTTAGCGCCCGCGCTTTAAATTGTCAAGTCAACCCTCAGAAATGTTAAACAAAGGGACTGAAACAAAGGGGCTGTTGTTAACAGCGGCCTGGCCTTTTACCCCATCCGCAGCCGGCCTCCCGTCTGCAGCTTGTCACCAGCAGAAACCATCCCCATCCCACCTGGGCCCGGTCGAGGGCAGGTGAGTCCAAAGGGTAAGGATTCACCGCTATCCGAAGGCCACCCGCTGGGGCCGAGCTCAGAGCTGGCAGCGAAGGGAAGAAGCAGGGACTAGGAGAAGCGCTTCCGGGGACCTCGGCGACCACTCACCCATCGACAGCTTGTAGGTTTCCCGGGAGAGTCTCCGGGATCAGCCGACCCGGCCGCAGCTCCCGGACATCCGGGCCAAAGCGACTTCGGCGGCCCCGCCTCCTGGTAACCCGGGCGACCGCCCCGAAGCCCCGCCCCAGCCCCGGGCTTCCGGGTCTCGGCTCCGAGGCCCCGCCCCCTAAGACAGCCCGGGACCTGCCCCTCTGGTGCGCCCGAGCCTTGAGGCGCGCGCGACGTCAGGGTGGTTGAGTTCTCGGACGCAGACAATGGAGAACATGCTGGCGGTGCCCCGACTGCCTCCGCACGACCCGGGGACGCCGGCACTGTTGGTGGTGGACATGCACACGGGCGGCGAGCCCCTGCGCATCGTGGTGGCGGGGTGTCCGGAGGTAGCCGGCCCCACGCTGCTGGCCAAGCGGCGCTACATGCGCCAGCACCTTGACCACGTGCGGCAACGACTCATGTTTGAGCCTCGAGGGCACCGGGACATGTACGGGGCCGTGCTGGTCCCCAGCGAGCTGCCGGACGCGCACCTGGGCGTCCTGTTCCTGCACAACGAGGGCTACAGCTCCATGTGCGGCCACGCGGTGCTGGCGCTGGGCCGCTTCGCGCTCGACTTCGGGCTGGTGCCGGCGCCTCTGCCCGACGCCTACGAAGCCCTCGTCAACATCCACTGCCCGTGCGGGCTGGTGGCCGCCTTCGTGGAGTGCGAGGGAGGCCGCAGCCGCGGCCCAGTACGCTTCCACAGCGTCCCGGCCTTTGCGCTGGCCACAGGTAATCGGCAGGACCCTTCCAGCCCTGCAGCCCGGGACCCAACTAATTACACTGCTCTCTGGGCTGGAACCCAAGCAACGCAACTAACCTGTCCCACAAGCTTTTGCAGTCAATAAGAAGGTAATTCTAAACAACTGCAAATTTGTGTTAGCATCTTAGCCTTGCGGATTTGTGCGGTGCGTGCAGGTTTGATGATCCTGCAGATCTGTCTGCCTTTGGCTTGGGAAGAGCTTTGAGGAATATAGAATTCCGTATTTCCCTTACTCAGCGCCTCATTCCCCACTCATCAGACATTCCTAGAGATTTCACAGTTGGATAAAGCAGGTTCTGCTAGGGTCAAGGAAAGTGCAAAGAACAGCCAATGTACCGGGGTTCCCGGCTGGCTCAGAATACACTTGTTAGACATATTATTACAAGTTAGTAAACAAGTTACTAGAACTCGTCTGTTAAAAATGTCTTCCCCACTTCTTGGGGGAAGAATTAAGTGAAAATAAACTAAGCAATTTATATACAAATCGAGAAGATACGGATGTTGCTGCTCCTATTCTTTAAGAACAAGGACAGTGCCTTAGTCCAAATCCTAACAACCTCTTAAAGCTGTGGAACCTTAGTCAAATAACAACTTCTCTGTGCCTTTTATGTCTTCATTTGTTATCTCATTGAGTTTTTTGTGAGGATTTAATGAGAGTATGCAAGGTACTTAGGAAGTTTTAAAAAATTTTTACTGGAAACAGACTGCAGAATATATAAGGTTGCTAGTTAGAATTCTTTAGGAGTGCAGAGCCTTTAAAAGGTTTTGGTGGGTTCTCTAGTACAGGGTCTGTATGTTATGTAAAATAGAGTGTCTATAACTATAATCCTTACAAAGAGGGATATTCTTACAAATTCTATCAGTGAATGCTAAATTCTGTTGGTGAGGATGCTTTAGTAGTCTGACTGGAAGTGAGCTGGGAGCTAATTTAGTTACCCCAGGAATAGGATTATCACCCCTTTTCAATGAAGTCTTCAAACCATGCAAATTATTCTATTAATTTGATCTTGATCCTCCTGGTGGATTTGGGTTCCAGATTAGCCTGATTATGAATGTTATGAATGATGCAGTAATAGCTCAGGTGTTTGAGAGTCTCAGACCAACCTCAGGCAGCTGAAACACACAAGTTGATAAAGAATGCCACTGGGAAAACTGATGCCAGTTTCCCAGGAAGAATAGTGTCACATCTGGTTTGGGAGGGCACTTGAAGGAGCAGGAATTTATGTTTAGGATTGCATCTAAAAAAACCTGTTAACTAGCTTAGCTACCTGATTTCTCCCTAGGCCACCCCAGCAGCAGATCAAACACTCTAGATTGTGTGGGAAATGACCGCTGGCAGCAAGATTACCAACTACTTACATCCTAGTTTGGGGTTGGTTAGGGCAGGGGCAGCCAACCCCACAAGCACAGTAGTTCCTGAAAGCATCACAGTGTGACCATACAGTAATCAGTGGGCATTGATGGTCACTTTGAGTCATTAAGAAGACAAAATCTTCAAATTTTCTACTTTGAATATTACATAAAAGGCAGACTGGTTGTTCAGGATCACAGCTCTGCCCCTCCCTGCTCAGTGACCTTGTAGAAGGGACTCATGCCTCAGTGGCATCTATAAAATGAGGATGACAACAGTCCCCACCTTAGGACTGTGGAGTTCACCTCCACTCCACCCAGCTAAAATGAAAGCTCTCTTTAGTTTTGTTCACTGTATTTAAGTGCTGGAGCAGTAGGCAGTCAATATTTGTTGAATGAGTAAATAAATGAAATTAAGAGAATAATACACTGATTAGCAGATGTAAGTACCTGGTCCTCTTAAGAGCCCTATTTCCTAGGGAAGTTAAACTTTTGGCTTTAATAGTAACATTTATTGCATTCCTAATCTGTGCCAAGCATTCCCTACACATTATCACATGGAATTCTCAAAACAACCCTTTTAAGAGTGAAACAGTAATTCCATTTTACACATGAGGACTCCAAAGCCACACTTGGCTTAGCTTTCCACATTCCAGTGGTCCCTCGTTTCCATCTACTTCCTCAGCCTTCTTTCCTTAAGCTGCTTTTCATGTTGTATCAACACCAAGATAAAGACATTTTTGATTCATCCTTGCTGTTATGTTCCACAGGCATGTTTTACTCTGTTGATGATAAACTTGCTCTGTTTTGACCCATCGTGTGTTAGGAGGGTTCTGTGGGCCACCCGGTAACTGAGAGCATATTGATATCTTTGTGTGACTGTGCAAACTCAGAGATACAAGAACTATTTTTCACAGCTTAATTTCTGAATTTGAGACCTTTCTCTGCCCTATTGATTGAGTTGGCCTCATCCTTCCCCTTTCCTGATACACGTGTGAGCAAAGATTTCTTCAGAGTGCCAGAGTCTTGGTCCTCAGCTTGCACAGTTAACCAGCAAAGCAGCATCTGCTCCTGTCCATCTGGTGTGTGCCCCATCCCCTGCCTCCCCCATGTTGCCAGCTCTGTCACACCCCACAGCCTCCTCATCATGCTGTGGGAAAGTCAACACAGTCCTCTGCACTCGAGACCTTCAGCCTCCTTTCTCATCCAGAGGAAATTCCTCAGTTGACTGGGAGACATATTCTCCCTTTAGGACACTCCTTTGCCAACAAATGTCTTTCCCCTGATATCTTAGGTTTCCAGAAAGCAAAAGCAGGCTTGCTTTCTCCCCGCTGTCTGCCTCTTCCAGAGGCAGGGATCCCCAAGCACCCTTGAGTTGGGGAGGAGGAAGAGAAGAAAATACGAGAAGGGGTGAAGCAGTTTTAATGTCCCAAAATATCACCCAGCCCCGTTCCTTTGGAAATACAAATTCAGGATTTCAAACAACTGCACTTCAGGTGAAACTTTGGGTATGTTGGAGACTTAAAATACTCAAATAAAAAGCCTAATGCAAAATGATACTGTAAAGGCCAGAGATTCTACAGTGGTTTTATTCTGAGTATTTGTCTGCAGCAGGCTTTCATGAGATGAAAATATCCAAATAAATAAGTATATAAAACTTATATAGAGAAATCTCCTTTTTTCATTTTGTTTTGATGTTACAGCTGAAGAACACTAATTTGTGAACAGGATCCAAAGTCCTCACTGTTTTAAACCAGTCCCAGCAGTATGAGAGGGGACCGACCTTTTCCCTCAGTTTTCACACGTTCATGTCCCAAAGTTTTCCCTCTCTTGGCCTCTAGGATGTTTTCTAGAAAAGACCCTCAGAATAATTAACAAAATATGTATGTATGATTTAGGAAAAACATGGCATTCAGATATTCTAAAACTTATGGAAACTTCAAGTTAAAAATAGAAAGAGGCACTTAGCAAAGATATGTTACTGCTTACCTGATGCATGCTTATTTTGAAAATGGATTTTTCCTTACTTCGTTTTTATGATAGGAAAAAATACCCCCACCCCATCCCCTATCTCCCAGATACACACATATTAAAAATTCTGTGAATTTTATTGCTAAAATACTAAAAACAAACTTATTTTCAAACACATCTTTTTTAGATCTCCTGGTGGATGTTCCTGGTCATGGAAAGGTGATGGTGGATGTTGCATACGGTGGCGCATTTTATGCATTTGTTAGTGCTGAAAAGTTAGGGCTTGATATTGGTTCTGCAAAGACAAGAGACCTTGTGGATGCAGCAAGTGCAGTGACAGAGGCAGTGAAAGCCCAGGTCAGTACAAACGCTGCTGTCATAACAGACGCCATCCTCTGCGCCTGGAGGGAATATAAATGACACATATACAGAAAACTAAATGCGTATTCAAACTAGTAGTAGTACTAAGAATACGGTACGGGTTATGATCTTAGGCTCTGAAGCAGCGTTATCTGGGAGTTGTAGCATTGCCACTTGTAACTTTCGTAACCTTGAACAAGCTACATAACCTCCTGTGCCTCAGTTTTCCTGTCTGTAAATGGAAATTAGGAAACACCTGCTTCTCAGGGTGTTGTAAGAATAAGTCAATATATGTAAAGGACTTAGAAGAGTGCCTAGCCATAGTAATAAATGATAACTATTATTAACTTGAATAATACATATGTACTGCTATAATCTGTGGTTATTTAAATATACAGAAAATATATAGCATTCCACTAATTCAAAATGCTTTGCTATATGTGGTCACTCTGCAAAACCTGAAAATAATGAATGTAAAATGTAGCTTACAAAATAGATTTCATTAAATCAGATCAGACTTTTTCTTATTTCACAGAGAATATTAATTCCTAGTTAGTGAATTTTTTCTGTATCGCTAAGAAGTTACTTAAATAACTACTCAAGTAACTCTAGTTTGGCTTGGGAAAATTATTGTGATAAAATCAGTGTAGATAGGTCTAGAATATTCTTTCATTTCTAGCATAGGTCTGCCGTTTTACCTAGTGGAGACCTATAAATAAAACTCATACAGTATTTGAATATTTTAGCATATGAGAATTTAATTATCATTCTAAGTAAAAAAATAACAGGAAAGAGAATCTAATGCACTTATACTAATAATTATTTATGGGTCTATTTAACACATCTGACACTTTAGTTTAGCATAATTTATAACTTAAATAACAAAATTAAAATGTATACTATATCCCAGTTCTAAATTATTATTTTTTTCCAGGACTGTTAATACCAATATGGAGAATTATTTTATCATAGTAATTTCTGAAACTCTGAATTTACATCAATTTTCTGTTCCAGACAGCTAACTGTTTGAGTTAACAATTTGACACAAAATAATTTAAACTTATTTTTAATAAAATCAAGAGATTTTGAACTTCTCTTTAAACTCGAACTTCTCACCAAGGTGGCAAGGGGTGGGCTTTGAGGGAGAAAAATGAGAAGTTCTGTTAGCGTTGAAGCAGTTAGTCCGACTACTTTGGGAATTGCTGACCATTCATATGGCTGATGAAGATTTAGGCAAAGGCCATTTGGGGGCGGGAAGGTGCATTTAGTAAGTATAATGTAAATTCATCTTTATTCCTTCATTCCTTTAACAAACACTTACCTAGAACTTATCGTATGTCAGACACTGTGCTAGATGCCAGAGACCCAGAGGAAGAACAAATCCCACCACCTTCCGGGAGCTCAGTCTAGTGGAGAAGCCTCCCTGTGCACAGTGCGATGTGGTGCTGGTGTTGTTGTGGAGGTGGGAGGTGGGGCATAGGTAGGGGCTTTAAGAGGACAGAGAACAAAGATCCAATATGCCGGTCTCTTTTGCTCTTTGGATTTTAAGACTCCAGATCTATTCAGCTGCTTCAGGTAATGTGGTGGTGGAATGCACTATCTGTGGGGGTACACGTGGAAGTAGGATTATATTATACTGGGTTAGGCTAGCAGACGTTACAGAAATCCGAGAGAAGTTAACCAACCAGACCTCCGGAGAAGAGCAGGAAGCAGTGTGCGCTTGGGGCTGACCAGGCTTTACCTCAGGCGTGACTTAGGCTCCCTGCCCATGCCTGCTTCTCTGTGTGTACCTGCTGCTTTTTATGTTACTGACTTCATCCTTTACAATAAATCTTTCTCCCCATCCAGTTGTTTTTCTTACCTAATAGCTTCTGCATCCTTATGATGTTTGCTTGCTCATGGCCTCTGACAGTCCTTGGCATCTGTCAGTGGTATTAATTTCAGTTCTAGACACTCATTGCTCAATTTTTCAGCCTTATCCCCTTCAAATTCCTGAGTGAGAATAGGATTGCCTTAGCTCTTCCTGTTTGAGCAGGCTGTGGATTGACCATCCTGAGGTCAATGCTGGAGTCAGTGCTTCAGAGAGTGTGTGTGTTTAGGGGGGTGTGTGTGTGTATAAACTAGGACTGTTTAGAGAAGGCTCTGTGCAAGACAGCTTCCTTAGAAAGGACTCTAAGTGTAAGAATCATAACTTCCAATAAAATTATCTTTATTCATCTAGACAAAGATATAATTTCTAGTGTTTAGTGCCAGTGACCAAAAAGATATGTTTTAAATGATAAAGAGGGAAAAATTATATCTAAGAGTGCCCTTTATACATTATTTAAAAGATAAATTTGAATCAAAATATTTACTTTACATGTGGTTGATAATTATTTTATTTACAGTTTAAAATTAATCATCCTGACAGTGAAGACCTTGCCTTTCTATACGGAACTATATTAACAGATGGAAAAGATGCTTATAGTGAGGAACCAACCACCAACATCTGTGTGTTTGCAGATGAGCAGGTATTACAACTGGAATTTTTGTGCACAAAAGCCAGGTGCTGTGGAACTAGAACACTGTGAACACTCTTACCTTCATTTCTTCGGAAACAGGTTGACAGAAGTCCTACCGGCTCGGGAGTGACGGCCCGAGTTGCCTTACAGTATCACAAAGGGCTTCTAGAACTGACCCAGACCAGAGCCTTCAGAAGCAGTGCAACCGGCTCAGTATTCACGGGAAAGGCTGTGAGGGTGAGTGGCCCCCTTTGCTTCTCCTTTGTACATGTGTTACTTTTGAGACGGCAGAGACCTAAGTTGGGCGTTAGATAAGTTTCTTCACTTAGCTCTTAGAAGAAAATTTTAAGACAGGCCTGTAAAAACTTCTGTTCAGCTAGGGTATTTGTTCTCAAAGTGTGGAAAGGACCTTGGGGTTCCTATCCATGAGTCCGCAAGGTCAAAGCTGTATTCATAATAATACTGAGACGTTACTTGCTTTTCACCTCCATTCTTGCACTAATGGAAAGTGGAGTTCCCCAGGGGCTATGTGACATGTGATATCCCAACCGATTGACTGCAGAAGCAGATTTGAGAATCTAGCTACCTTTTTGAAGCCAGACATTAAGGAGGTTTGTAAAAATACAAGACAATGCCGTATTTCTCATCAAATTCTTTTGTTTTGACAGATGTAGTTATTTTCACAAAAATTTGTTTATGTAAACATGTAATGGCTTTATTATTTTTAAATGAATTAATGGACAAATATCTTTAATTCCCAATATAGCAAAATATTAATTGATATAACCCAAATAAACAAAAACTCTTTGAGGTCCTGAAATATTTGTTTTTTAATTGAAGTATAGTTGATTTACAATATTGTATTAGTTTCAGGTGTATAGCATAGTGATTCAGGATTTTTGCAGATTATATATTCCATTATAGATTATTACAAGATGTTGGGTATAATTCCCTGTACTATACAGCATATCCTTGTTGCTTATCTGTTTCATGTATAGTAGTTTGTATCTGTTAATTCCATACCCTAATTTGTCCCTACCCCCATCCCCTTTGGTAACCACAACTTTGTTTTCTATATCTGTGAGTCTGTTTCTGTTTTGCATATACATTTATTTGTATTGTTTTTTAAATTACACAAATAAGTGATATCACATAGTATTTGTGTTTCTCTGTCTGACTTATTTCACTAGGTATAATATTCTCTAGCTCTGTCCACATTGCGGCAAATGGTATTATTTCATTCCTTTTTATGGCTGAGTAGTATTCTATTGTATATATATACCACAGCTTCTTTATTCAGTCATCTGTCAGTGGACATTTAGTTTCCTTCCATGTCTTGGCTATTGTACCACTGCTTGTTGAAGAGACTGTCTTTTCTGTATTGTATATTCTTGCTGCCTTTGTCGTAGGTTAATTGACTATAGGTGTGTGAGTTTATTTCTGGGCTTTCTATTGTGTTACATTGATCTATGTGTCTGTTTTTGTGACAATACTATGCTGTTTTGCTTACTGTAGCTTTGTAGTGTGATCTGAAGTCTGGGAGGGTTATACCTCCAGCTTTGTTCTTTTTTTCTCAGGATTGCTTTGGCAATTCAGGGTCTTTTGTAGTTCCATATAAATTTTAGGATTATTTGTTCTAGCTCTGTGAAAAATGACCTGGGTATTTTGATAGGGGTTGCATTAAATCTGTACTTTGCTTTGGGTAGTATGGACATTTTAATAATATGGATTCCTCCAATCTAAGAGCATGGAATATCTTCTCATTCCTTTGAGTCATATTCAGTCTCCTTCATCAATGTTTTATAGTTTTCAGCATATAAGTCTTCTGCTTCCTTGCTTAAGTTTATTCGTAGGTATTTTTTGATGCAATTTTAAACAGGATTGGTTTTTACTTTATCCTTCTGATATTTCATTATTACTGTATAGAAACACGACAGATTTCTGTACATTAATCTTGTATCCTGCAACCTTCCTGGATTAATTTATTCTAATAGTTTTAGGGTTGAGATTTTGGGGTTCTCTATACAGAGTATCATTTCATCTGCAAATAGTGACAGTTTTACCTTTTCCTTTCCAATTTGGATACTATTTATTTCTTTTTCTTACCTGATTGCTAAGACTAGGACTTCCAATACTGTGTTAAGTAGCAGTGGCGTGAGTGGGTACTGTTGTCTAGTTTCTGAATTTAGCAGGAAGGCTCTCAGCTTTTCACCACTGAGTATTATACTGGCTGTGGGTTTGTTGTAAATGGCCCTTATTAGGTTGAAATATGTTCCCACTATACCCACTTTGATGAGAGTTTTTAATCATGAATGGATATTGAATTTTGTGAAATGCTCAATACATCTATTGAGATGATCATGTGGTTTTTATCTTTCATTAATGTGGTGTATCATGTTGATTGATTTGCAACTTGATCATTGTGTATGATCGTTTTTATGTAGTGTTGGATTTAGTTTGCTAATATTTTGTTGAGGATTTTTGCATCTATATTCATCAAAGATATTGGCCTGTAATTTTCTTTCTTTCTTTCTTTCTTTCTTTCTTTTTTTTTTTTTTTTTTGTAGTGTCTTTGTCTGGTTTTGGTATCAGGGTAATGGTGGATGAGGTCCTCAAATCTTAGGGTATAAAAGCATCCTGAGACCAAAATGTTTGAGAACCATTAAATTAGCTTTTGGATTTTTTTTTTGTTCTGTAGGAATGTTCCATTTTATAAAATAGGATGTGAGAGCCCTAAAAATTTGTGGAAAGTAGAATTTTTGTAATGGAATCAAATTTTAAATAGGCTAATGGAGCTAATTAATGAATTTACTCATAGTAGTAAGTGAAATCTACTACAAGATGATTCATTTCCATTTAGTAAATGAATCTACTCACAAAGAGTTTTTTTTTAATATAGCAAAGATTTATCCTAATAAAGACTTTTATATCCTAAAATAGCTGTTTTTAAAGTTTGGTTTTTCTGAATATTGAATTTTCTTTAAGTTAGGGATTCCTATATAATACAGTGATCTTATGGGATACCAAACCATTTATGTTATATGCAAGGATTTGGAAAACATTGTCTTCAGGTCTGAGATTCAAGATAAAATAATAATCAACAACATTTCTTGGGTGCTTCACTATGTGTCAGTTTCCAAGCTCAGCACTGTTTATATACCATCTCATTTAATTCTCATAAGAATCCTATGAGGTCAGTACTGTTATCATCCTTTTTTAACAAATAATAAAATGGAGAATTAAAGTTTAGTTAATTTGCCAAAGGTCAACAGTGAGTAACAGAGCCAGGTGGGTGGGTCTCTCTGAGCATACCCTACCTACACTGCTAAGCACCATATTTTATCATCCTTAGTTTTCAGTGAGGCTCTATATTGTAGCAGCTTTATAAAAATATAATGAAATTACTGTACCCTAATCTAACATTGACATTTTACCTTGAGATTGTTATTCTCATTTAAAAAGAAAAGAAAAGAAAGATACACTGTAGTTAAGATTTGAAGTTTATTTCCTTTATAGTTACTAATTATATTTGCCAGAATAACTTCACATGCACCACACTCCTTCCCTTTCTGTCTGGGCTCTTCCAGGCGCTCTGAAGCTATCTTCTTTAGTGTCTTTCCTTGTCCTTCCATGTAAGGGTCCCCAACATTTTATCTTTAGCTTCCTCTCATCTCATCAGCAGTTTGACCCAGGGGGCAGTCCCACCCACTTGAGAGTGAACTCAGCTCTGAGCCACCCGCTGATGAAGACCCCCACGCCTCCCGCCCTGCCACGCTTACCCTGTGCCTCTCTCCTGAGTCCAGCACTGCCCACTAAACGCATCTCAAGATGACTGTCCCAGAGATATCTCAAACAGCATGTTAAAAAGCTCTTCCTTCCTTCCTAAATGTGTTCTTCCTGTCTTATTTTCCATCTTGGTTAATGGTGGTGCCAGTTTCACTTCCAGGCTAGAAACTGTGGTCATATTTAATACATCACTATCCTCACCTCCCACAGACATCAGTCCCCAAATCTATCAGTTCTCCCTCCAAAATGTCTCTGTATTTTGTTCTCTATTCTCACTAAAAACTACCATCGTGTCACTAGACTCAACTGATGAATTAAGATTACCTCTTACCAGGTTTCTGGGTTGCTCATCTCCTCTCCAGATTTTTCCCCCACTTCACAGCTAAACTCATCCAAAACACAAATCCAGTCACATCACTCTCCTTAAAAACCTCACATTGCCTATACAGTTAACTCTTGGGTTTTCTTTAAAATGATAAATTGAGAATACAACTTTTAGGCTAGTTACAGTATGAGGGCAGTATTTTGATATTCTCCTTTCATCTTCTCTTTTCAGGAAGCAAAATGTGGTGAATTTAAAGCTGTTATAGTGGAAGTATCTGGAGAAGCCCATTACACGGGGACAGCGAGTTTCACAGTAGAAGATGATGACCCATTGAAGGATGGGTTTCTTCTTAAGTGACTTCTAGGCCTTTCATGTTAAAGAAATTATCATAAGTAATTTTTCTCTGATTTATGTGGAAAACTATATCCAAACTGTACATGTAAGTCAACTTCCTTTCTTTCTAAAATAGTACAACATGGCTAGATAGAAAGTTGTTATTCCTCATATCTGCACATGTATCTTGGGATAAATATCACTTATAGAATACAAAAATCCCCAAAGTGCAGAATACTTTTCTAATTATGAACACATCAGGTAAAATTAAAATCTTAGTTCTTGTTACTTTAAAAATATTACTCCATGGTAATTACTGTAGTATTTTGTTTTAAATGCTCTTTGAATAACAGTTTGAATTACAGCCCTCACAACCATGGGTCTTACAGGCGTATTGTTTTAGTCTTCTGTTTTTTTGACTAAAATAATGCCCTCTCTCTAAGCAGGATGCAAGGGACATGGATTATTATTAAGTCCTCAGCACTTAGCATCCATCACCTGGGAAGGCCTGGGGTGGGCAGCTGCTTTGGGTAGAAGTTGTTACAGCTGCTGCCTGGATGCCCTCAGCACTGCCAAGCCCTGCTCCTGCAGCCAGGTAACTGAAGTCTTATCAGCTCATGAGAGATGACCAAGGATCTGGCTTTTAATATATTTCAGGGCTCTTATAAGAGGGGTTGTTTGTTGCATTACTGAAATACAGCTACACACTAGGAGTCAATCAGTGAATCACTACAGCAAGGCGAGTCTCATCTGTACCAACTGCATCTCTACCAGGTAGATTTAAAACATGAGAGAGGTGTTAACTATTGGCATTCTTGCTAGTTAATTGTCTGTGAGCCTGTTAAAATTTGAGCATTATCAGTCATTATAAAATGAAGTATTAAAAATTAGTCAATATGTGATTCAATAATTAGGAGACTCTTTTTTTGAGGGAAGTAATAGTATCTCTTTTCCTGAGCCTACAGACACTGAATTAATTAATGTCAACTGGCTGTGTCATCCAGCAAGTCCCTATAGACCCAGTTATTAGGTCTCTGATTGAACTTCCTGACCAAATTGAAGCCTATAAAGGTAATGTTCTTGATTTCTCTATTAATTGCACAAAAGCTAATGTTTTCCACTATCTATTAAATTCTGTGGTAAAGAAATCACTTACCTCCAAAAAAGTAACGCTGTCCTTACAGTGACCAAGAAATTTTCTACAGAATAGGGAGATTTGCTGTATTTTTTTATTTTTAATAGAAACAGAGTGACTGTTTTCTCTCCAAATTTCACAAGTCACATTAAGTGAAAAAAAAAAAAAGACACATGCATTGTTTAAAAGTCACATTTTATAGCGTTTTGTCGTGCGCAGGCACACATCCCCTGCTCTAACGAAGCACACTATGAAGTTTGTACTGTTATCCCGTGGCTGCCAAGGGTGGGGACTGTTGTGTCACTGACCTTCTTTAGAATTGTCAGCACATGGCAGTAATAAAAATATAGACTGACATTTAGTTTTCTTATTGTTTTAAATTTCACTACAGACAGTGCATCCCTGATCACCTGTGCCTGGGCAGACCCCTCGCTCTGCCCCACCCATGCTATGGCACTGTTTTTAATCTCACTCATAAAAATGAGAGAAATGCAAGTCACACGTGTTAAAACTCTTGTCAGGTAATATTTGTGGCTGTAAATCTAGGGCTTGTGACTCCAAGTCTAGTATCTTCCTGCTAACACTTCCTCTACTTCTAAGATCGGACAGCCAGAACTTGTTCTGGGATATAGTACTTAAACAAAAACGGTCTATTTCTTGAGCACTGAGAAATAGATACTGCCCCAATCTTCCTAAATTCTAGTCCAGATCAGAGCCAAACCCTTGCAACACTATGAATACCTTCTGTACCTCACTGTGTCTCCTGTGGAGTCAAAGCCACAAGGGAATTAACTCCTGCTACTCTCACCTCCATGCGTCTCATCAGTCACAAAGCCCTGTTTGTTCTCCTAAATACTGCTCACATCTATCCCTTCCCATCCTTGCAAAGGCTCTTGCCTCATCACTTAACCTCTCTCAAGCAGCCTGCTTCCCCTCCCTGGTTCCTTCCTCTAAGGAATTATCAAGTATCATAAATAAAATGAAACACCCTTGGTCTGCCTTCCCTCTTCAGCCTGCCATCTCTCACCCCTATTTCCTTCCCTTCGTAGTCAATTCAAGCTCCTAGATTCCTCACTGTCTGCTCATTGGGTACATTTTCTCATCTTCCATTTGCTATTCAATTACTGCAGTCTGGCTTTGATCTTGTTACTCACTGGAAACTGTTTGATCAAACAACCAGATTTACTGGTCACTCAAGGAATCCATGATGGCCACTGCTGCTTGCTTCTTGCAGGCAAGTGTGGTACATTTTAGAGCAGGAACCTCTACTCCCTTAGTGCAGAGCTCGGACACAGAGCAGCTCAGAGATTCTCCAGGCCATAGATTAGTTCCCAGTCCCCATTAGTACCCACTCTCAGCTGCAGCCATGTGGGCCCAGGTCCATCTCCTCTTCACCATGAACTTGTAATGCTTTTTGCTCTAAGACTCTGTAAGAGTTGGGGCACCCTCCTCTTCAACCTTCATATTCCATAAATTCCATACCATCCCTCCTTAGGACAGCGCTTCTCATACTTCAGCGTAGGTGTGAATTACCCGGGGATCTTAGGATGCAGGCTCTCATTTATCAGGCCTGGGGTGGAGCGTTTCTGACAAGCTCCCAGCTGATGCTGCTGCTGCTGGTAGGAGGACCGCAGTTGTAACCGATCCATTTGAATTACCGTTTCGGGCCCAGGCATTCTAGGTGAGTCTCCCCTACCAGGCAGCTTCTCCTTTTAGTTCTGAGATACACAGGAAGCCTTTTAGCTCTCTATCTGGAGGTAAAGAATAGAGCTGATCTCATTATTATAGCAAGTTTTCTGAGAAGGGGCTGAGAAAATTACCTTACCTTCTTTTCTGAAAAACAAAACAAAACCCAAAACAAAAGATAGCTGATTTCTCAGTTGGCCAAATATGCCTTGTTAAATATATAACTTAACCTGCCTTGCTTTTTTCCCGTTATCTGCTGCTTAATTTTTTCTGCTCCCTAGCTTTCCAATCAGACTCTCTCCTCCAGGACCTGGGATCCTGAGGGAAATGACATAAGGTCTGAAAAATGGTTAAAGCACACCTATTCCAATAAAGCTCCAAAGAGATCACCTTCAATTTGTTTCTGCTGTCTCTGCCTGCAGAGCTGCCCTGACTTCTCTTGTTCTTGGGGCTGGTTATTAAACTATCCTTTCGGACTTCCCCTATCCTTCCAGTAAATTCCTCTTTTGCTTAAATGAGACGGTGAGCTCGCTGTTTGTATTGCTTATATCCACCAACCCTAATCCATATACTACCTCCTTAAAATCTCTTCTCCTTCCTCACTGTAAATGCCTTAGTTCAGACTCCTTCATTTCTCCCCGGCATTTCATTACAATGCCTTTTCTTAACTGGTCTCCCAGTTGCCAGATACTCTTCTTACAGTCATATTTTTAAACAACGTTTATGACATTGTAATATATTTGTGTTTGCCTAAAACTGCAGGTTCTTTGGTCTGGGATCTTTATCTTTGTTGTTTCTGAAAACCTAGCATAGAGATTTGCTAAATTAATCTGTTATATACTTTTGTCTTAATTCAGTTGTTATCAGCTGAGGTTTACCCCCCCACCCACCTCTATCCTGGGACATTTGGCAATGTCTGAAGACATTTTTAGTTGTTACTACTAGCGTCTTGTGCATAGAGGCTAGGGATACTGCTAAACATCCGGCAATGCATCAGGTAGTCTTCACAACAAAGAATTATCTGGTTCAAAGTGCCAATAATACTGAGACTGAGAAACCCAGTCTCAGTTTACCACTTAAATGAACTTCTATTTATACTGTAAGTTTCCAGCAGGGTATTTTTCCTCACTGAACTAAGCACCCGAAACACTAATATCATTGATTCTAAGACCTGAGGGTATACTAGCCATTTTTTAGATCATGTTTCTCAAGTGTGCATTGGAATCACTTGCAGGGCATGTGGCTGGGCCTCACCCCCGGAGTTTCAGATTCAGTAGATTTGGGGTGGGACCTGGGAATCTGCATTTCTAACAAGTTCCCAGGTCATGCTGATGCTGCTGGTCTGGGGTTCACACTTTGCAAACACTGCTTTAGAGAACTTGAGTGTTTATCACCCCCCTCACCCTCCACTTCCCACCCCCAATTAGAGGCCATGCCCCAAAACTTGAGATGCAGCCTGGGCAGGCAAGCCCTTCCCATTCCTGCATCTCTCTGCCAGAAATCTGGAGCAGCATCTGTGGTGACTGCCTGGCTAGCAGCACCTTAGACTCAAAGCATACCACATTCCAGAGAACTGGTGAAGGCTGCCCGCAGGGCAAGGAACCAATCACTTTCCCATCTCCCCTGACACGTGTGAGCCAGTTATGGTCCTGAGGTCCCTGAAAACAACATGACATCCTTTCTCCAAGATCCATATCCTAGTGCCTCAGAGTACCTATATCAGAATCACCTATGGGGTTTAGATTCATGGGGCCACCCTCAGTAATCCTGGGAGTCAGACAGTAAATCTGCATTTTAATAAGTTCACAACATCAGTGGTTCTCCAGCTGTGGTCCTTGGACCAGCAACATCATCACCACCCAGCATCTTGTTAGAAATGCAGATTCAGGGATAGGACCCCAGACCTACTGAATCTGAACCTCTGGCGTTGGGCCCAGTTACTTGTGTTTAAACACACCTTCTAGGTGATTCTGTTGCACCCTCAAGGTTGAGGACAACTTGCTTAAAATTCTCTGCCTCCTCAAGTTTAAGATCTCCGGATTTGGGTCATTTTCCACTTCAGGTTCTAGATTCCTTTCCTACCTATAAATGCCAGAAACACCCACAAGAAGCAAAGCAGCCCCACTCCCCACCCCAGGCCTCCCTATAGGACATTTGTATCTAACAGGAGAGCTTGAGAGTGAACCCTTGTTGAATTTGGTCACCTAGATGAGGGCCTGTCCAGATTTATTTGGCCAGCAGTGGTCCCTGAGGAGGTCGACCTGGCACTCTCTGGAGCCCAGCCCCCCAGCCCCGTGGCTGGGTAACCTCCGGGAGAGGTGAGGTCCTGGGCCGGCTTTTCGGAAGGTACTTGGCTGGCGTCCCGCCCCGCGTTGCTGCGTAAACACACGGTTCCCCCGGCAACGCCTGGAACGCACGTCAAGGGCTCCGCAGGGTCCGGGGCAACTGCCACCCCTCCGGCCGAGCCCCATTCCGGGCAGATGCCTCTAGCCCCGGCCCCGAGCCACCTCGGGCTTGCGGCATGAGCAGACCTGCAGCCGCCGCGGGGCCCCATGGAGGAGCAGCCGCCGCCGCCGCCGCCCGTCCGCCCGGTGGTGAGCACGGCCTTGTCTGGCAGCCCACACCCCGGCGCCCCCTCCGCGGCCGGCACGCCTGGCGGGACTTCCTCCGCGGCGACGGCGGCGGCCGTGCTCTCCTTCAGCACCACGGCGGCCGCGGCGCTGGGGAACCAGAGCGACGGGAGCGGGGGCGACAGCACTGGCATCCCGGCTGGCGGCGGCCTTGGCGGGCGCGGGGCGCCGGGGGCAGCGGGGAGGCTGCCGCTGGGCCCCGAGGCGGCGCCGCTGTTGTCGCACGGGGCGGCAGTGGCGGCCCAGGCGCTCGTCCTCTTGCTCATCTTCCTGCTGTCTAGCCTGGGCAACTGCGCCGTGATGGGGGTGATCGTGAAGCACCGGCAGCTCCGCACCGTCACCAACGCCTTCATCCTGTCCCTGTCCCTGTCGGATCTGCTCACGGCGCTGCTCTGCCTGCCCGCCGCCTTCCTGGACCTCTTTACGCCTCCCGGAGGCCCGGCGCCCGCCGCCGCCGCCGCCGCGGGACCCTGGCGCGGTTTCTGCGCCTCCAGCCGCTTCTTCAGCTCGTGCTTCGGCATCGTGTCCACCCTCAGCGTGGCCCTCATCTCGCTGGACCGCTACTGCGCCATCGTGCGGCCGCCCCGGGAGAAGATAGGGCGCCGCCGCGCGCTGCAGCTGCTGGCGGGCGCCTGGCTGGCCGCCCTGGGCTTCTCCTTGCCCTGGGAGCTGTTCCGCGCGCCCCAGGGGCCCCCGGCGGCGCAGAGCTTCCACGGTTGCCTGTACCGGACGTCCCCAGACCCAGCGCAGCTGGGCGCGGCCTACAGCGTAGGGTTGGTGGTGGCCTGCTACCTGCTGCCCTTCCTGCTCATGTGCTTCTGCCACTACCACATCTGCAAGACCGTGCGCCTGTCCGACCTGCGGGTGCGGCCCCTGACCACTTACGCGCGCGTGCTGCGCTTCTTCAGCGACGTGCGCACCGCCACCACTGTGCTCATCATGATTGTCTTCGTCATCTGCTGCTGGGGGCCCTACTGCTTCCTGGTGCTGCTGGCCGCGGCCCGGCAGGCCCAGGCCACGCAGGCCCCCTCGTTCCTCAACGTGGTGGCCGTCTGGCTGACCTGGGCCAATGGGGCCATCAACCCTGTCATCTACGCCATTCGCAACCCCAACATTTCTATGCTCCTAGGACGCAGCCGAGAAGAGGGCTACCGGACTAGGAATGTGGACGCTTTCCTGCCCAACCAGGGCCGGGCTCTGCAGGCCAGAAGCCGTAATCGCCTTCGAAATCGCTGTACCAACCGCCTGGGGGCCTGCAGCCGGACGTCCTCTTCCAAGCCGACCAGCGCTATGGGAGGGGATGTGGCCATGTGGGCTCGCAAAAATCCTGTTGTGCTTTTCTGCCGAGAGGGGCCACCAGAGGCTGTGACAGCAGCGGCCAAACAGCCTAAATCCGTACCCGGGGATACCAGTCTCTAAGAAGGGTTGGGCTGCACAGCTTGTGAAGGCAAATTTTCACCCACTTCGTTTAAAACACAGGATTCCGGGAAGAATCGTGTATTTCCTAAAACGAAACTAAAAGAGACAGAGAGGAAGGCTTACCACTTCCCCCCAAAAACATACACAATTTCCCTTCCTTCAGAAGTGCCCAAAGGAATGTAAAATGCAGAAATTAAAACAATCGTAAACCACACAACCAAGCATTGTGAACTGTAAGTGCCAAAAGTGACAAAAATAAAATTCACAATTACTGAATAGCTAATATTACAGGACTCACACTGTGAAACAAACAAACAATTATTAAATGCAAGTGGTATTTGTTCAAATATGTAGAGTTCCAGGAAAGAATGGAGACCTTAAAAATTGCTTGAAGTCCCCTCTAAATCACCAGCATTCCACAGAACTTCAGATTTCTAGAACTTGCACCTCTAACACATGCTTTGGGTGCTTAAGTTAGGAGTATAAATTCTTATCCTTACTTTGGTGCGTTTCCTCCCCCCCCGCCCCCACCCTACCCTTATAATCTTTATGGGAAATTTTAATTAATATCCTACTTAAAACCATTTTAGGATTTTGAAAAGGTGGTTTATTACTATAAAATTCAACCATTTGAGGCCCAAATAGAAGTATGAACATAAAGAAACGTGGCTTTTTGAAAAAGTATTCCAGAATTATACTTAGAAATTAATGTCCCCCCTTGGACTCCCAATATTATCTGCCTTGGAAGCTTTGAGTCTTTAACTTTATTCTAACCTGCTACTTTTGTTTCTAATGATTTAGGAGTGCTGCTCAGAGAAAGCGTCCACATTCTTAAAAAATAATTTTCATGATAGAAAAATCTTTGCTTTGGAGGTAAATTTGATTTTTGGATGCAACCAAATGTAATTTGAAGTCAAGTTGATTGAATCAGGTGAGTAATGCATATATATGTATATGAGAGGTCTATAAAATAACCAACTTGGCTATCCTATGTAGCTTTTGACTAACTGAAGATGATTCTAAAGAATTCAAAAAATTTTTTGAGAAGTGGCTGCATTCTTGGAAGAAGAATAAAGGTCTCCAAGAAGATCATGTTCTCCTACATTTGGAAGGTTGGGTACATTTGTTTAAACAAAAGTGGTTACTCTATAGACATGACATGTAAAATAATGTGTTCTTTATTTGAAAGGAGAATGGCTGTGAGATTATTATATGTAATAAGAGTATTCATAACCTAGGCACAAAGTCAGAGAGGTACTTCAATCAAGCTGGAAATACCTTCAGAAAGGTGCAAAACAAAGATGCTTTTTTAAAAAAAAAAATTCAAAAGCACAATTTAGGATTTGTGTGGGTGAAATTTCTCACATTAAATGCCACTGTACATAGAATCATTTCCTCAGAATTTTTAAAAGATGTTTTTGCGTTTTCTCCCTCTTTCTTTTCCTCCATCTTGCCCCTTCAATATTGCACAGCCTTCACTGAGTAAGTACTTTAAACTTTAAACTATGAAACATCAGCTCTCAGATAAAGATTTTAATGTGAAAAGGACACTTTTTTCCCTCATGAAGTGTTCAAAGATAGTTTATTAGTATTTAATTTTTTTGTGTGACACATGAGTGTATGTCATTATTTTGTAATCAAAGATGGAAATATATGATTCTTGTCAGAGCTAAAGGTGTTTTAATTGTTTCTCTTTCTCAAGGCATCATCACAATCAGAAGTTTATAAATTATCTGAATCGATCTTGCTATACTCAGTGTAGTACAAAGTAGGTGGGATCATCTCTCTTCAGCACTTATTATAAAACACGTACAGACTTAATGCAGCTGAACTCACATTTAACAGATATCCTGTTAAAGGCAAAAAAGTTGTGTACTTTTTAGCATTGTGAGAAAATGGAAGTCACGTCTGATATTTAGGGAAAAATGATAAAAGTCTTCCAATTATGAAAGGTATCCTAGAGCAGGGATTCAGCAATTGTGAACAGAGGCAGAAAGAGAGTTAGAGATCTTAGGGGAAGGAGGTGGGCATGTTGCAAAATATGGTATTGCCCGAGAAGAACTGAAGGAAGGTATTTAAAAATAAACATGACATGGCATAAACCTGCCTGGTGAGTGAAGGGAAAATCCATGAGATTGGAAGCGACAAGGTGGATGGCATGAAGACTTTAGGCAGAAAAGGAATTCCCACCCTAACTCTTCATAGGCAGAGGGTAGGAAGTTTTAGGAAGGGGGTGGCTTGGGGAGGAGATTGTTTTGTTAGTGGTTCTAAAAGTTATGATTGGCAAGAATGGGAGAGGAGAGACAAAGTTGGTAATGTTACTGAGCAATTTACAGCCTTGTGTTTGTTTTTAAATTTGAGGCTATACAACTGGTCAGTGATAGAACTAGGACTTGAACCTCAGAGCCCCATATTCCCTTCCCCACCCTCTGTTGTCCCCACAGAGATCAATGACTAGGGAAACCAAGGATGAGAAGTTACGGTACTATCATCACCATCATCACCTCGGTCATCATCACCATCATTACCACCTACTGTTTTTATTTTGTACTTTATGTAGAGAAACTTCCTGGATGCCAAGGCTACTAAAAGGTAGAAAACACAGTACCCACCTTAAGAGGGCATACAGCTTAATTGAGGACTTTGAGTTTTATAATAGTTGGCCATAATCAGGACTCTTCAGTTTACCTGTGGGGAAGAAAAATTACAGCATTTTTAGAAGTGGTTATCAAAAAGAGGAGATGGATTTGGAATAAAAAGACATGTAGGTAGATAAATGCCAGGAACCAATCTGGTTTAGTTGTAGATACGTAGAGACAAAAATTAGTGCCTTGAACAAAGGATGAGAATAACTCTCAAATAAGACTTAGACCTTTCCTTATGACTTTGTGGGAAAAGAGGAAAGAGAAGCTATGAAATATTGGGATGTACTAAATAAAACTTAGTACATAAAGGCTAGAATGTAATCTTTCCTATCTCATTCTGCTCCCAGCTTGATTATTTAAATTACAAGTCGTAGTCAGCATAGTACATACATTAGCTTATTTAATCCTCAAAGCAATCCTCCAAGGTGTGGGGGGATGCTAATATTAGCACTCCATCCATTTTACAGATGAGGAAACTGAAGCACAGAGGTGCTATGTGATTTGTCTAAGAACACACAGGAAGTAAATGCTAGATGTAAGATTTGTACCTAGCAGACTGGTGCCAGAAGTGCTGTCTTAATCACTGCACGGTATTGCCTCTCTAATTTGTAAAAGATAATGGGATACCTGGAAAAGACCCAGGGGAGATAAAATCAATTATCAAAGGGGTGGGAAATAGATAACGAAATTTAAAAGAGAGAACAGCTGTATAAGAGGCATCTTTTAAAAATATATGAAGAGATTCTGAGCAGTTCTTTTCTGGTATAATCCCAGCCCTAGATGACCCTATTGGTCTTCTCCATCCCTACCCTAGGGCAGCTGATCACAGCTGAAGAAAAATTACAGTGTCAGATCAACTAGTGTCTTCTGCACCCAGAAGCCATAGCCTGTCTGGACCCCTCCACCCTGCCCAGCAGTCTGAACCTCTTCGCTGGTCAGCTCATTCTTTTTGCCCCTTTAGTGACCCGTCAAACTTTCTCCACTCAGACTTTTAACCAATTCTTCCCTCTTGGAAGGCCACTTTTGTTCCTACTTCACATAGAAAAAGGAAGCCTTCAGTTATATATACGCTCATATTTTAGCCACCAAATGTAACAAACTAAACCAGATTTACACCAGTTCGCAGCTGTCTTTCCAATAATAAAGAAGCTGTTCCCCTCCACAGCCTCAGGAACCACATGCTATCAATTATCTCCTTTCCTTGGTATCCTTAGCCTTTCCTGCTGAAGCAAATCCTTCCCATGAGCACTTAAGCATGCCCTAAGCTCTCACTTAAAAGGCAAAAACAAAACCTCTCCTATTTATCCACCCTCCTTTCTCTCCCTCAGCTCCCTCCCTTCAACTAAATTTGTCAAAAGAATTGCCTACATGTTTACAGACCTAAATCCTAGTTCACAATGCAAGAACAGCACTTTTATGAACTCAGATTTTTCCCCAATCCCCTCTTCTGCCAAATGTTAGAAATTTAAGATGGCAGCATCCAGGTTCTACAGGCTTATTTAGCACCAAGGCACAGGTGAACATCAGTCTTCAGTGATCATGCGTCTATGCCGGCATCCTCTGAGGCACCCACCAATCTTGTCTCCGGTCACATCCACAGCAGGCTGTGTGAGTTACCCCCACTCAGTCCCAGAGGGTCCAGCTCTAACTTTGGACAAACTTAGAGCTCCTCTTTGGACAAAGAAAGATTATTACGCCGTCTCAGCATTAACAGAGGGCTGTGGCAACCCCTATAATGCTGTCTTAGACTTTTAAAAAATTACTTTTTAATATTTTTGATGATTTGAAACTTTTTAGTATTGGAGGTTAATCAAAATAATACATGAAGTATACGTTGGGAGTTCTACTTATGGAATGGAATTGAAAAACTATGTGACCTGCTCGCCGATGAAACAAGTATAGCTGGTGGAGAATACTGAAAAAGCTGCTACTTGAAGTCTCTGGAAATTGTCAGAAGAGCGAAACTATGGGTAATGGTTACTCAAATCCATTTCATCTGCTTTCACTAATCAAGGTTGTTTTTGACTTGCTTGTCCTCCAAGCAACACGTAGCATAAACAATAAGATACCTGCCCGAGTTATTTTCCAGGAATTTGGGGTCAGCTGTGCCTAGTTTGAGCTGAGTTGGCTGACCACCGGCCCTCCAACTAGGCATGCGCGAGTGCCCGGTGACCTTTGACGTCAGAGGCTGGAAACTCCACCCTCAGATGGTTCGAGGCCTATAACCTAGTTACGCCTGCGCAGAAGGCTGCAGGAGGAGGATTCACGCACCTTTTTCCAATCACCCTTCCCCACGCCCCCCGCGCTGCAGACGTCCCAGCGTCTCTCCGTCATCCCGTAAGCACCCGCACCCTCGCCTCTGCGGGGGGAGAGCTGCCGGTGCTTCCACCTCTTCGCTTGGCTGCCTTGTGTGGAAGCCCTCTCTTTGCTACATGCCTCTGCGGCTCAGCCTTTGGCTTGCTGTGAGTCCGGTAGGACGAACCTGATTCGGTAACAAGAGTATATAGCAAATGAAGAAACATTTATGCGAGAAAGTCTACTCTAACTCAGAACAGCAGAAGTCTGTGGAATTTGAATTATAACCTCCTCGCTCTCTCAGCTCTGTGTGACAGAAGCTTCCGGTGAGTACAGTCAAGAACCCAGGGCCCCCTCTCTCCCCAGCTCCTAGCCCAGGGCCAGATAGCTTCCTGGGAGGAGCGGGACAGTGAGAACTTCTCATCTTTACAGCGCCATGTTGGAGAGGCTAAATCCCAAGTGATTACAGCTGAGAGGTTGGGCGTTCTCTTCCGTCTGTCCCCCGTTCACAGGGTGGTTGCTTGACCTCGGGTGCATAATACTGGGGCCATGATTGTCCTCACCCACCTGGTTAGCAGAGGGGAGGCTCTGTGCTAGAAAGAACTAAGAGACGCTGGAATCAGGCTGCTGCCTCCACCCACTGCCCTGCTCCTAAAGCAGATAATCACTCCCAGAGAAGCAGGTACCCGAAAGAAACAGGCCGCTCTCTTCCCCCAGCCTCAGAGCAGTGTCCCAGGGATTTTGCTCAGAGGTATACACAGGCCTTTAGGCAGAGAGTCTTGAAGCTCTCCCTAAGGAACTAACTTGATTTAAAACAGAGTGTGGGGAAGTTCAAGTCCAAGGGCATTCTCAGAAACAATGCATTTTTGGTGATGAACAATAAAGTGGGGCCTGGTATCTTGAGAAATACAAGCTAAACCACAGGTCAGCTAGTTTGCTGAAGGGAATCAGGGAAAGAGACATAAACAATGTATCATCTGATGAGCAATTCCACTTCTCCCAACGAGTTTATAGAAATATTTCACAAATACGGACAGATTTAGATATAAAGATGATTATCAGTTATCATTGGGAATAACTAAAACACCCAATAATTAATGGTTAAATAAATGATACATTCATACAAAGAAATATAGTTATTATGAATTGTTTTATATATATTTTAATAAGTTGGGGAAATCCTCTTAGAATTTTAACTTAAGCAAGATTCTGAACTGAATATTCAACAGTAACACCTATTTTTTAAATGAATGCACACACACAGAAAAAGACTAGACATAAATATATCAGTGTTAACAGTGAAGGGAGTATTGTTTTATATTTCTGGTTGTATGTGTATTAATTTCATAGGACTGCCATAATGAAGTACCACAAACTATTAAAACAGCAGAAACTTATTCTCTCCCAGTTCCTGGAAGCTAGAAGCCTAAAATCAAGGTGTTGGCAGTTCTCTGCTTCCCCTGACACCTGTAGGGGAACCATTCCTTGCCTCTTTGTAGCTTCTGGTGGTTTGCCAGCAATCTCTGGATCCTTTGGCTTGCAGCTGCATTGCTCTAATCGTGTCTTCACATAGCGTTCTACTTGTCTTTCTTGACAAGCTGTTTATCTGTGTGCTCAAGCTTCCCTCTTCTTAGAAGAACACTAGTCGTATTGCAATAGAACCCACCCAAGTGACCTAATCTTGACATGAGTGTATCTGCAAAGACTATTTCCAAATAAGGTCATATTTACAGGCACCAAGGGTTAGGTCTTCAGCACATCTTTGCAGGTGGGTTGGGAGCGGTAGGGGTTGGAGGGCACAATTTAACCCATAATAGCACTGTCCTCCATTTTCTGAATCTCCTACAATAACTGCATATTCATTATCAGAAGTGGCTAAGGAAGCCAGTTTAGGGGGTCAGCCTAACCCAGTGTAAAGCTTAACAGCTCTACCACTTAACAGCTGTGTGACAGCGCTCAAGTTAATCTCACGATGTCTCAGTTTCCTCATGTGTAAAAAAATAATAACGACTTAAGAGGATAGTATATGTGATGCACTTAGCATAGTGCTAGGTCCTTAGTAAATATTCATAGTAAATGCCCAGCAATTATTATGGCTGAAAGAACAATAATAGACAAAATACTACAAAGAGATAAATAGGATGAGGACTGAGAAAAAGCTATTAGAAGATAATTAGTGACTGTAATGAGTCATTTTAGGAGCCTGCCTGTAACAGACACCAGATACCTTAGTGATAGGAAATGAGAAACTGAAGGCAGCAAACAGAGGCCAGTCTCTCAAGCACTTGGGCTTATAGAGAGCAGAGGAAGACGGCTAGAGGGGACAATGGAAGTAAGTTTGTTTTATATTAATAGGGGTGACTAGAACTTACTTAAAAATAAGAAGTATATGGATACAGAGAAAATGAAGATAAAATAGCAGTGAAAATTGAAGCTAGGCAATGAGAAGGGTAAGTAGTCAATTTTCTGGATAATATGTGTTTTATATATTATCTAGGAATTTGAATATCTATTCTTACGGATTTTTAAGGTATATTTTTGGTTTTATCATGTTTAAACTCTTTGAAAGTTTACCACCCTTTTTTGATTTAATTATTTTAAAGCAGTTCTAGGTTTACAGCAAAATTGAGAGGTAAGGAGATCTCCCATATTCTCCCTATTGCTACATGTACATAGCCTCCCCCATTATCTATTAATATCCTCCACGAGATTTGTTACAGTTGATGAACCGACATACATACAACATTGTTATTCAAAGTTCATAGTTTATATTAAGGTTCACCATTAATGTTATACAGTGTGTGGATTTGGACAAGTGTATGATGACATGTATCCATCATTATAGCATTATGCAGAGTGATTTCACTGTCCTAAAAGTCCTCTGTTCTCCACCTATTCATCTACCAACCTCTGCCAAGCAATGTCTTTTTACTGTCTGTGTGCTTTTGTCTTTTCAAAATGTCGTATGGTTGGAATCATACAGTATATAGCTTTTTCAGATTGACTTCTTTCACCTAGCAATGTGCATTTAAGTTTCCTCCATGTCTTTTCATGGCTTGATGGCTCATTTATTTTTAGCACCAAATAATATTCCATTGTTTGGATGTACCACAATTTATTTTTCCATTCACCTATGGGAAGACATCTTGGTTGATTCCATATTTTGGAAATAATGAAGCTGCTGTAAACGTCCATGAGCAGTTTTTTTTGTGTGTGGACATAAGTTTTCAACTCAGTTGGGTAAATACCAAGGAGCATGATTTCTGAATTGTATGGTTAGAGTATGTTTAGTTTTGTAAGAAATTGACAATCTCTTCTGAAAAGTCTATACCATTTTGTATCTCCACCAGCAATGAATGAGAGTTCCTGTTGCTCCACATGCTCACCAGCATTTGGCGTTGTCAGTGTTTTGGATTTTGGCCATTCTAATAGGTATGTACTCATCTTATTGTTTTAATTTGCATTTCTTTGATGACCGGTGATGTAGAGAATCTTTTCATATGTTTGTTTGCCATCTGGAAGTCTTCTCTGATGTATTTGTTCAGGTCTTTGTCCCATTTTTAAATTGGGTTGTGCATTTTCTTACTAACTTTTTCAAATTCTTTGCATATTTTGGATAACAGTCCTTTATCAGATGTGTCTTTTGCAAATATTTTCTGCTAGTTCGTGGTTTGTCTTTTATCTTGACTTTTTCCGCATTTTAGAGAAAATATGTTAATCTGACAGTTTTAAGACTTTGATGAGAAAACAGAGTTGCTCTTATTCTACGGGGGCATTTTTGGTATCACAATGTCACTAGCACTTAGTGAGTGGTGTCTGAGAATGCTAACTGTCCTGCAAAGTGTATGAGAACACTGCCTGAGGCAGAATTGTCCCACATCCCACAAAACTATCAAATGTCCCACCAAATATTGAAATAGCTGACAAGTCTATGAATCATTATGCAATTACACAGATTTAATTCATTCTTCATAGAAACACAGTATTTTAAACATAGTTTAGTAAACACTGAAAAGTTTAAGTGTGACTATTTTATTAATACTTGTATTTGTTTTATATTTTTATCGAGCACTATTCACCATTTAGAAAGCTACATCACAGTTTGCTACACTTCTCGATGTAATGGGTTGTGAAGAAAATACCGTTCTATCAGTCTGCGTTTGTCACTATCGTAATCATTGTTCTACATTTAGGTATAAGCATCCAATGACTTCATTGTTTACTTTGCAATAAGCTACTTGCCACACGATAACAGATTAATGCTTGACCTTTTGCCGAGAGAAAAATCTGGATACAAAAGTACATACTATGTGATTTCGTATGAAGTTCTAGAATAGGAAAAATTTATATTGGAAATAAATAGAATTTCTAGCTCTTTGCTGAGAATTCCCACATGTTCATTCAGTATGTCCACCTTTTCCTTTAAGCCATTAATCATATTTATAACAGGTGTTTTTAAAGTCCTTGCCTGGTGTTTCAAACATCTGGGTTATACAAGGGTCTGTTCATAATCAAGAAGAAGGGTCTGCATCTTCTTGATTATGGTTCATATTTCCTTTCCTTTTTTCTTGTCTAGTTATCTTTGATTATATGTTTGATATTTAGACAATGCATTGTAGACAATGGATTTTGTGTTTTCCTTTAAAGGGTGTGTTACTTAAATTACTAGTGTGTCCTTTAGATCGTTTCAGGCTTGGTTTTTAATCTTTGTTTAAGGCAGTCTAGTTTTGTCCTTAGTCCTAGGATATGACTCTTATTTGGGGACATAATTTTCCCTGCCAAGTTAGTCTTTCTGTTGTCTTAAAAGAATGCTCAATATGCTCTGTGAAATCTCTCCACTCTGGCTGGACTATAACTCCAACGTCATTAAGTCCAATATAATGTCCGGTATCTGTGTTCATTCATCTCCCAGTTTTACAGTAGCCAATCTCTCCTAGGCTTCATGGCAAGCTTTTTCTCTATATGTACGCCCCAGTTCTGTAACGACCTTTGGGAGAGTCCCCCTGCAGACTTCTGTCTCCCTCCATCACGTAACTCCCTTTTCTCTAATACTCTGGTCCACAAATTTTTGGTCAGTTCAGCTGCCTTGAACTCTGATCTGTACATTCTCAGTTTGGGAATACCACTGTTTTCTACTTGGGCTCCACCTCCCAGTGCTCAAGTCTGAAAAATAGCCCTAGGCAGAAAGATGGAGTAATTTACATACTGCGTGTGCATATAGGGCACCTAGCATGATGCCTCCCCATAGTAAATGGGCAACAAATGCTGATTTTTATTATGAAATCTGTATTTAGTAAAGTGAGATTATATCTACAAATTTCATTAAAGAAAAAAGTCTGTTATAAAATATTTATGAGTGACCTTATTTTTGGATAATCATCTTGTATTGAAATCTGAAAAGATATCTGTTAAATATTACTACTAAATAATATTTTTACCAAACAATGTAAGATTCTTCAGTTAATAATTTATCCTATTATATTTTTATAATAAGCATGTATTTTAGAAATAAATGGTAAAAATAAACCACAAAAGAGCATTTTGAGGGGTCTGTGTTGAAGAGGGGAGCAGATCCCTCTTCTTGGTCTTGGGAGTAAAATCATTTACCTTTTTTTTTTTTTTTTCCTGCAATGAACCCTTGGCTTTTTCAGGCCTGTTGGCTGGAGGCACTGCCTTTTCTGCCCAGTAGCCTCTGAATGAGGCCTGAGTCACTGGCCTGGGCCCTTGAAAATATACCACTTCTAAGTTGTGCATTTGAGTAGTTAAAAAAAATCTGGAAAAAGTTCAGTTAGACTGTAAGCCAGTCTTACCTTTTTACTTTTAAACCTCTCTATTTTGGATTCAGATAATTTTTCACATCCAGTATCTTGTTTTATCCTCTCAACATATGAGCGAGGAGTAGAAGATAATCTTACATCACTACTCCCTTGTCCCTGACTCTTCCTCCTTCAGCTGGATCCCTGTCATTGGTCAAGAAAGCACATGCACCAGAATGTAAGAGTTGTTACCATGTTCACTGATGAAGTTGACTGGTGTGGATGGCTGGCGTCTCTCTCCCAAAGCACTGGGCTTTGTTAAATAAGGCTACCTTTCCTCTCAGGAATATGCTCTCGGGTCAAAAGTAGAGAAATCTCTGCTAGATTAAGGCAAAACACACACCTGACTAATAATGTTCTCAAGGGTCCCACTACATGGGCCAGTTTAAAAGTCAACAGTTGTTGTTCACCTTGTTTTCTCTCCAAAGAACCTAACAAAGAAAAAAAAATGTTGATCTGCTTTACTTTTAGCTGCAAGGACTGCAGACAAACCAAAGGAGAGTCGGCAGAGTTCACCGCTCCTGGTGGTCATTAAGGGCCTGCCGATCTCTGGATGTCAGGAGTCCACAGGCAAATACATATTTCCCTGCGAGCACTCCTACATACGCTTCCACTGTGAATGGGGAAAAAATTAAGATAACGTTTTACCCATGATTTGAAAGACTGAAGTACTATTAACTCCCCACAAGGAGGCTCCGTTATCAAGTGCAATAATTTTCAGAGGGAAAAGTATCAACCATTTTAAAAGCACATCATGGTACATTTCAACACCTTAACATTCTTACTGATTGTAGTTTGGTTGTTATAAAAATAACGTATCATCTTAGTGCTATGCAAAGCTAAGGCAAATGTATCATGTGTTAAATCCATAGCTTAAGCTGAATAGACAGAATAAGACAGTCTGTGGGGCAGAGGAGGTAAAAGGGTATTCATTATGAAAGATTTAAAAGCAGTTTCCTTATGCTTCAGTTACCACATTTTATCCAACAGTTGTCACATCGGTTCAACTTTCGCTTTCTCAATCAAATAAGAAAGATTAACCTTTGGTTAAAATTTTTTCCCTTTATAAGGTGAAACATTATTATCTGTTTAGTAGCTCTTTGCCTAATCAATGACACATAGGGCCATGGCGTTGTATGAATGCTTTTACTTCTTACTGGATGATGTCATGTCTTAAAATACTGGGACTAACATTTCAGAATGGTCAAAAAATGTATTTGAAGTATTTAAACAGGAAATACAGACTAAATACATAATTTATACAGTTAAGGTTTTTACCAACGTATGTTAAAACTAGATGTGTGATCGAACATCATACAGTGTTGTATCTTTTTATTTTGCCTCCTTAAGTCTCTGGAAAAAGAACTTGGAATAAATATGACTAATGCTATAAACGTTTAATTAACTTTGTGTTTAAATCATCTATTTCATAATATATGTGGATGAAATATCGAGGCAACTGAGAGACAAATGTCTTTAAATGGAAAATAGAATGAGGCTTGTAACTTGGGAGTTCTAGTCTTACTGAGTGCTTCCATTAGGTCCCTTGCTTCTATCATTTATTTCATGTCTTTGGGCTAGATATTGCTATTCCCATTCCACGGATGCAGAGACTGAGATTCAAGGAAACAGCTTACTCAAAATCACATAGCCAGCTAAATAAACAACTAAAATCAGAAGTCCTGGGATTGGAACCCCAGCAGGGTTGGGTAGGGGAGGTGTGTAGGGACGGAGTTTTGAGAATAAGGAGGAGGCAGGATGACATGAGATCGAGTCTTATCTGGGAGCTCTCTTAAGTGTGATTTATATCACTTAGTGTGCCTCCCTTGTCCTCATCAGGCTCTCTGCTGCCAGATGGTCCTTGGGTTTTTTGTTTAAAGTCAATTTGAATTTAAGCATCAATATTTGGAATGTAAGAATCAAACTGACCTCCTATGATAACTTCTTAAATGATGACTGGGAGCCCAGGCAGCCAGCTCCTGAATGTCCAGTTCCTCTTCCTAAAGGTCAGGACTGTGTTGTTGGCTCTGCTAATAAAGTGAACCTAGTGACCACGTCTCAGGGCAGCGAGCCAAGCAGTGAGGAACTCACTGAGACTAACTGGTGCCCCTTGTGCACCTAGAGGACCCTGGTTTCCTTGGGGATGCTCAGGCTGCCTGGAAACCTCCTCCCCCCCTCCCCTCTGTGAGCAGACCACCCAGCCTGCCTACAGTGGTGTAAACCTGCTTGGCTGGGGAGCCTCTCCTGTATTCCCCACAGGAAGGACAGGAGACTGCAATAAAGCTTGCTTTGATTGCTTTCAACTAACTTACAGGAAGACTTACCTCTTTAAAGGAAAGAGAAGATTCTTCAAGTTCTGTCTTGGAAATGGAAAGTTAGTCTTATAGTCTTAAGGCTAAAACAGATGATCTGCAGATTATCCACGCAGACTAACTCTGGGACCTGGGAATGGTCTGATTCTCTTAGAAATCGTGTACAATCAGACGGGCTGGATGGGAATGTTTTTCAATTGTGATTCTCTCAACTATGCAAGGCAACAATATACCCCCCTTAAACATTGAATAAAGTCATGAAAATTCAGAGCTTCCTGAATTTGGTGAAAATGTCAAACAGGAGAGGAGGAATAGAAAATGTGGTCATGTGTAAAGATTGTTTTCTTACTGGCTGCTGAACATTCTCTAATGATTATCTCCTAAATGTCTTCCTGTGATGGACTTTGAAGGGGAGGGGAAAACATCTCCTAAAAAGAGAGAAAGAGAAGGAAGGAAAAAGAGCGGGCTAATGAGGGAGGGAAGGGAATAATGAATTCTTTCAAAAGGAAAGAGGGAAAGAGAATTGGCTGCAATTACAGGGTGTCAGATGAGCAACAGAAACATTGATTAGTTTGAAATGCTTATTGAGCACCTACTGCGTGCCAGGCTCTCAGTTAGACCCTAGTCAAAAGCAGGGGAATGGACAGTTTTGTCTTACAGAGCATGTGGATTGAGGGAAGCACAAAATCAAACTAAATTAGGTTGCTAATAAATTCTGAATTCATTCTATTTTTACCCTATTCTCATTCCCCATAAATTTATCCATATACCTAAGAGAATAGAAATGAACTACTCTGAACTATTAAAATATAACATTGCCTCAAAGCATTTTTCAATTTAACTTTTTCTTTTTGCTTTCCTAATTGGGGTAATATGTTTGTAATACTGCATGTCTGCATATTTTAAAGGCGCTGATAAAAATATATTTGTTCCCATATAGTCTTCTTGAGCAGCCTATTTGCAAAAATTTTCCTGAGAAATGTGTAGAGGAAAAGAGTCAAGAGTGGGTTTTGTTTTAAATCAACAATTGGAATAGATGTGGTACAAAAGTAATCTGAAATTAAACAGTGTTGGATTTAGCATGAAGTAGATAACCTGATAGTGTATCAAAAAAAAAAAAAAAAAAGGGAAGAAAGAAATCAAATACTCTTATGTACCAAAGCATTTAAGTCAATAAGCTTGAGATCAATGCTGCCATAATTTCTATATAGATTCCAGATTGATTCTTTCTTTGGTGCCAAAAAAAAAGATCAATTTTAAATTGTCAAATTTTTAAATTATCAAACTGCAGGTTTGGGAGACAAATATTTAACAACCAGTATGGCATGGACCCAGATACTGGTTATACACCTTAAAATGTAGTTTTGGGTGCATCCTGGTTGGATAAATATCTACCCTAATTATGTGGAAACTGGTAGGCAGTTCACATGGAATGAAATCCCCCCCCCCCGCCTTAGCCCATTAAACATTAAGCTACTTCTTTGAAAGAAAGTTAATACGACTGACGTGGTCCTTAAATAGCATAGCTAACATGGGAAAAGAGAGAGGACATGGCTCCTGAAGAGATTCTCCATTTTTGGAGAACTTTGCAACGTTTCTAAAATAACATGTCAGCACTCTGGTTGCCAACACTATGTTGAAATGATGTAGAGGATGCAGTTTGAAAGCACATGTCTGTTTAGTGAACATTGAAACACCAATAGCCATACCGTGAGACACAAGGAGAAAGGGCTCCAGGGATGGGGACTCTCTAAGCGCTGGCTTCCCCGGCTGGGAGAACCTAGCTCTGCTCTTGGACTGCGTCGCAGAAAGCCATAGTGCTGCTCGTACACACGGGGGAGAAGGAATAAACTTGATTCCACGTGGTCTCCTGGGCACCTTTGAGTGTTCTCCTGCCTAACTTGACAGTAGAGGAACAAGTGCCCTGAGAAGGGCACAGTGAGCAGTGGCTTGGATCACACAGTAATGAGGGTCTGGTCACCTGAGCAGGTAAGCCACCTAGACTAGCAGAAGTTATAGCCAAGGGTGAGGAGAATCTGGGATGTGCAGTACAGAGGGAGATTTGGCCATGCATTGCAGCCCTGAGATCAACTGCAGTAGTAGGATTGCACTCTGTCCCACTGACTTTTCTCCTCTAAGTTTCCCAAGGAAAAGAGACCAACCAGAATCTTGAGGAAGCTGAACCCAGATGGAACAAATGGTTCATACAAAGTAAATGAATCCAAGCAGTGCGAGGGATGAACTGTGGTGGTGCTGTGATATCCTGTCCAGATACCCTTCTGGACCAAGGCACTCGTCTTCTGAGCTGGCAGACATGTTACCTGTTGACGGTTCATAGCTAATCCCTCCGCACAATGAATTGCTTTACCCAAGGATATGACCTCTCCCAGGGGAAGCCCATAGCCAAGGACTGGTCAATGTCAGGGTACAGAAATCCAGCCTCTTACCTTAATTTGGGACACCTCTGAGGGACCAAGCCAGCTCCCCAGCCCCTATGGGATCTGCTGAGGCTTTTCTTGAAATTTCATCACAGTTCACTTTTCTCACCAATCCTGCTTCCTTAATTCCTCATAATTCTTATTCCTGAGAATATTTATTCCTAAGAATAAAAATACACTGTTATATTACACTCTACAACAAACTTCCTGTATACAAATTTCTTTCCTGGGAAGTATGATATAAGAGAATTTCCTATTCAGTATTTTAAAGTGTATGTTTGTGACACATTTTAATCAAAAATATGCTATAAATATGCTATGGTTTAGTTTATGTTAACTAATTTAGCAAACCTCAGTAAAACAAATGCAAAGATTTAGCAAAAGAATAATATTTGGTAATTAGTTCTAAATCACTGGACAGGCTTTCTAAACATACTATTTTAAGGCTATACTTTAATGTATGTTCAGCCAAATCAAATGAACTGTTTTAGTTCTTTCAATAACATTTGAGGCTAATAAAATAAACACCAATATTCATTAACTTCTCCATGTTTTTAATTTATCAAAAAAATTTTTAACTAAGCTTTGTAGTCATGAAATGCATTTTGGGGCCTAAGGTTTATTATTTTTTAACCTCATGCTTTCAGTAGTTTTTAATTTTTTTAATTGAGGTACAGTCAGTTTACAATCTTCTGTCAATTTCTGGTGTACAGCACAATGCTTCAGTCATACATGGATATACATATTTTCATTTTCATATTCTTTTTCACCATAAGCTACTACAAGATATTGAATATATTTCCATGTGCTGTACAGTATAAACTTGTTTATCTGTTTTATATATACCAATCAGTATCTGCAGATCTTGAACTCCCAGTTTATCCCTTCTCACCCAGCTCCCCCATGGCAACCACAAGTCTGTAATCTCTGTCTGAGTCTGTTTCTGTTTAATATATAAGTTCATTTCTTTTTTTTTTTTTAGATTCCACTAATGAGTGGTATCATATGATATTTTTCTTCCTCTTTCTGGCTTACTTCACTTAGAACGATATTCTGCAGGGACATCCATGTTGCTGTAAATGGCATTTTATCATTTTTTATGACTGAGTAGTATTCCACTGTATAAAAATACCGCAACTTCCTTATCCAGTCATCAGTCAATGGACATTTAGGTTGTTTCCATGTCTTGGCTATTGTAAATAGTGCTGCTGTGAACATTGGTGTGCAGGTGTCTTTTTGAATTAAGGTTCCCTCTGGATATATGCTTGTCTCCACACCCTCTCCAGTATTTATCACTTGTGGACTTTTGAATGATGGCCATTCTGACTGGTGTGAGGTGATACCTCATTGTAGTTTTGATTTGCATTTCTCTGATAATTGGTGATATTGAGCATTTTTTCATGTGCCTGTTGGCCGTTTGTATGTCTTCATTGGACATTGCTTGTTTAGGACTTCTGCCCATTTTTGGATTGGGTTGTTTGTTTTTTTCCTATTAAGTCATATGAGCTGTTTATATATTCTAGTAATCAAGGCCTTGTCAGTATTATCTTTTGCAAATCCATAGGTTGTCATTTTGCTTATGGTTTCCTTTGCTGTGTAAAAGCTTGTAAGTTTAGGTCCTATTTGTTTATTTTTGCTTTTATTTCTATTGCTTGGGTAGACTGCTCTAGGAGAACATTGCTAAGATATATGTCAGATAATGTTTTGCCTATGTTTTCTTCTAGGAGGTTTATGGTGCCGTGTCTTTAAGTCTTTAAGCCATTTTGAGTTTGTTTTTGTATATGGTGTGAGGGAGTGTTCTAACTTCATTGATTTATATGCAGCTTTCCAGTTTTCCCAACACCATTTGCTGAAGAGACCGTCTTTATTATTCCATTGTACGTTCTTGCCTCCTTGGTCAAAGATTAACTGACCAAAAGTTTGTGGGTTAATTTCTGTGCTCTCTATTCTGTTCCATTGATCTATATGTCTGTTTTTGTACCAATACCATGCTGTTTTAATTACTGTAGCTCTGTAGTATTGTCTGAAATCTGGGAGAGTTATTCCTCCAGCCTCATTCTTTTACTTCAGTAATGTTTTGGCAATTCTGGATCTTTTTATTCTATATACATTTTAGGATTATTTGTTCTAGTTCTGTGAAAAATGTCGTGGGTAATTTGATAGGGATTGAATTAAATCTGTAGATTGCCTTGGGCAGTATGACCATTTTAACAATATTGATTCTTCCAATCCAAGAGCATGGGATATCTTTCCTTTTCTTTAAGTCTTTAATTTCTTTAATCAATGTTTTGTAGTTCTCCATATATGTCTTTCACCTCCTTGGTTAGATTTATTCCTAGGTATTTTATTGCTTTGGGTGCTATTTTAAAAGGGATTATTTCCTTACTTTCTTTTCCTGTTGATTCATTGTTAGTGTAAAAAAAAATGCAACTGATTTTGTACATTAATCTTGTCTCCTGCTACCTTGCTGAATTCTTTTATTAGTTCCAGTAGTTTTTGTTTGGCGCTTTTAGAGTTTTCTGTATATAATATCATGTCTGCGTATAGTGACAGTTTTACCTCTTCTTTTCCAATTTGGATCCCTTTTATATCTTTTTCTTGCCTGATTACTGTGGCTGGGACTTCCAAGACTATGTTGAATAGAAGGTGAGAATGGACAACCTTGTCTTGTCCCAGATTTTAGTGGGAAGGTTTTCAGTTTTTTTTTTACCTTTGAGTACTATGCTGGCTGTAGGTTTGTCATAAATAGTTTTTATTATGTTGAGATAGTTCCCTCTATACTCACTTTGGTAAGGGTTTTTATCATAAATCGGTGTTCACTAGTTTGGTTTAATTTGCCTAATATGACAAGTTTCAGAGTTCATTAAAAATTATTTTGTTGAAATTTCATTTCTCTAAATGGGAGATTCTACATAAGATATCTTAAAGTTCATTTCACAACCACATTGATATTAACGAGGCCTAAGAGATAGTAAATGATAAAGCAGAATTGTAAAAGCTGTTCAACATCTTTGAACAGCTTTGAGAAACAAGATACATACTGTATGATTCCCCATTTAAAGTATACAATTGAGCAGGTTTTAGTGTATTCAGACTTGTGCAACCATTACCGCCATTTGACTTCAGGACTTTTTCATCACCCTAAGAAGAAACTGCATATGCATTATTAGCAGTCACTCCCCATTTCCCTCCTTTTCCAGCCTCTGGTAACTGCTAACCAACTTTCTCTATGGATTGGCCTATTATGGGCATTCCATATTAATGGAATCGCACAACCTATGGGGGTTTTGTACCGACTTCTTTCACTTAGCATATTAACAAACCTTACTTTCAAGGTTTGTCCGTATGGTAGACAGTGTCAGTGCTTCTTTGTTTTTTATTGCTTTACTCTTTTTATTGCTGTATTCCATTGTATGGATATACCACATTTGATTCATCAGTTAATGAATGGATTTTTTTGTGGGGGAAGGGTTGTCACTGCTTTTTAGCTATTAAGTGAATAATGCTGTGATGAACACCGTGTATGAGTTTTGTATGGACATATGTTTTAGTTTCTCTTGGGAATATACCTTGCAGGGAAATGTTTGGTTATATGGTAACTCTCTGTTTCACATAACATTTTGAGGAACTGCTAAACTTTCCTGAAGCAGTGGCACCATCAGCAGTGTATGAGAGTTCCAGTTTCTCCATTTCCCCCCAGTCCTTGTTATGGATTATTGTTTTGTTTTAAACATTAGCCACCCTAGTAGGTGTGAAGTGTTATCTCAGTGTGGTTTGGATTTGCATTACCCTAATGACTGATAACTGTTCTGTGAAGGATAGTGAAGAAAAAATTGAATGTTTAACTTGGAAAAGGGAAGATTTTGGCAGCAGGGCCTGATGGCTATCTTTAAGTGTTAGAATAGAGGGGCAGAATTTTATTTATTTACAGATGTACAGAGCTGATGTGAAATAGCAGTGGAGTTTAGCTCTATGTTAAACAGAGACAGAATTTAGCTGTGTGTAAACAGAATGTCTAATGACATTGAACAGGGAGAGAGTAGGTCCTCATTCTCCAAAGATGTTCAAGCAGACACTGTAGAAGGATTCTGTAGGGCTGCTCTAATACGCTACAATTTGTAAACATTTGTCAAATTTACAGAGTATATCATGAATATTTTTTTAAGCCATACATGTATTATCTTGGCAGGAACATTGCTTCAAGTAAAGTTGTTCACATACTGTTAGGTTCTCTGGAAAACAGTCTTATACTAGTTGGAGTCTGTGGGGTGTGGAGTATATTGGGACAAAAGAACTTTGCAGAAGCCCCTGTATTAGGTGGATGCCGCCTCCACCTGATCAGTCATGCTAGAAGCCACCAGAAAAACACTTTGCTGATTCCTGAGGATCACAGTGTCTTTTCTGAATGCTCTCAAACCTGTTTAATAATGTCCTAGAGAATCTTTCCAGGGCATGATGTCATGTTCTGAGATTCACATGTTTGAGAATCAGTCTTCACTGTTCTGACACATCTACTATACATAATAATTATTTAATTTCTATTACATATTTCTGTTATATATGTATGTGTATGTATTTGTATGTGTACGTGTGTGTATATATATACATATATATGTCAGTAATTTTTGAATGAATGAATGGTGATGATTTCGTGAAAAAGGGAGTGATGTCATGACATATAAATCTGCCTCCAAAATAATGAAACAGGAAAAAGAGAAAAGTGTGCGGACAACTGTAGATATATTTACTGTGATTTACTTGACTACTGGTTTTCTCAAATGGAGATATAGAAAAGTGAGGCTATTGAGCTGAACTCTTCCTGAGGCTAGAACAAATTCTAGAAATGCTTAATAAACTTGCTAAAAGAATTCCTAAAATAGGCTTGTTTACTAGCAGAGTTCAAATAAGTTAGTTATTTGAGGTGATCGAACATCTTGCTATAGGAGTTGTCTGGTTTGCGGTAAGCTTTAAAATACATAGTCTACATACAGTTTATAAGACACGGTCTTGCCTGCAAAATATTAATTTGATAAAATTACAAGAGAAAGCTCTTGATATATCTCATTTCTTTTTTCCTCCTTTAATAGCTTTATGGTATATTAATTTATGGTATGGTAAATTATGTATTAATTTCCTGTTGCTGTGTAACAAATTAATACAAATGTGGCTAAAGATAACATACATTTATTCATAAAGTTTGGAGGTTGTAAGTCTGAAATAAGTCTTGAAGGGTAAAATAGAAGTGTTGACAGGGCTGATTCCTTCTGAAGGCTTCATGAGAGAATCCATTTCTTGCCTCTTCCAGCTTCTAGAGTTTTCCAGCATTCCTTGGCTTAGAGTCACATCATTCCAATCTTTGCTTCCATCATCACATTGCCTTTTCTGTCTAACCTCTCTCCTGTCTTTTGAGAAGACTCTTGTGATGACAGCGGCCCCACTGGATAATCCAGAATCATTTCCCCATCTTAAAATCCTTAAATTAATCATATCTGTAAAATCCCTTTTGCTGTGTAAGGTAGCACGTTCCTAGGTTCAGGGGATTAGGACATGGACCTCTTCAGGCAATCATAATTCCGCCTACCACGGCAAATAATACGTATTTCTAAAAATAACACAGCCTCCATCATTTTGGAGTTTGGTAGGTACGTGCCACACAAACCAACCAACCAACAACCAGTCCTCTCTTGTTGATATTAATTTCTCTCTTACTTTCACTGTCTTATCACCGAATATTTACCCAAATATTAGAAGATGTAAACTTAGGAGGAGGTGCATTTCCAGCACTGGGTCCTGTGTTGATTCATGGTCTGCTCAGGTAAGTGCTTTTGACTCAACTGGGAAGGAGGAACGTTGAGCTTACCCTGGGGCCTGGTGTTTGCTTGAGAGACATCATGCCCACTTCCTGAGTGATGTGTGGATCAGTTCTGAGCAGGGTAAAACCGCTGGCAAGTGACGTCCAGGTCCTAGCTGTGGGGTTAGCCAGAATCATAGATGCAGTGTTTAGAGAGATCAACCTTTTTGATAGTTATAAAAAATATTCTTAAACTCTTTAAGAAAACTGTAGACTCCCATGCAGGTCTGTGAAATGCTAGCAATCCCGTGTGCCTTTTGCCCAGTTTTCCCCAGTAATCAACATATTGCAAAACTATAGTGCAACATGGCAACCAGCATGTTGATGCTGATCTGGACAAGATAAGAGGCATTTTCATCACTGTTGACTTTTTAGCCACATCCGTTTTCTCCCACATCCTTAATCCCTGGCAACCGCTAATCTGTTCCCCATTTGTATAATTCTATCATTTTAAGAGTGTTACATAAATAAAATCATACAGAATGTAACCTTTTGAGATTGGCTTCCTTCTCACACAGTAATTCTCTGGAGATTGATCCAGGTTGTTGCGTATATTAATAATGGATTCCTTCTGACTGATGAGTAGTATTCTGTAGTGTGAATGTACCACAGTTTGGCTTTGCTTAACCATTCATCTGTTGAAAGACATCTTGGTTGTTTCCATTTGGTGGCTATTACAAACAGAGCTCATATGAACACCAGTGCACAGGCTTGTGGGTGAAGGCAAGTTGTCACGTCTCTGGGGTAAATGCCCAGAAGTGCATTTGTCGGGTTATATAGTATTTGTACATGTAGTTTTTAAAGAAACTGCCAGGTTATCTTCCAGAGTAGTTGCACCATTTTCTATTCCCACCGGGAGTATATGCGTGATCCTGTTTCTTCCTATACTTGCCAGTATTTGGTGTTCTGATAGGTGTGCAGTGATATTTCGTGGTTTCAATTTGATTTTCCCTAGTGACTAATGATGTTGAGCATCTTTTCATGTGCTCATTTTCTTATTTTGACTGCTGTCTCCAGAGCAGCCTTGTGTCACCATGAGATGGACATCACAGCCAAGAGAGCTAGGCTCGGGACCCGTAACCTCTGCTTCTGCCAAAGCTGCTTCATTTTTACTTACTAGGCTTTTCAACCAGATTTCATTTGAACAAGGTTTCCTTTGCTAAAGGAAAAAAGAAGTGTGAAATCTACTTACTTCATCTATTTTACAGATTATCTTCTAGGAAATGACTTGATTTCTCACTATCTAGACAAAAATTAAATTCACAATTAGAAGTAAACATGCTCAAATGTATTTATATAAAAATATATTCAAAAGCTTAAGCCAATATGTACTTTTTTGATACTTTTCTTTTCAGTGAATGACTGCAAGCTGACTCTAATTTTTAAAAATGAAAACTGTATCTCTTAACTAACTAAAAAAAAAGCTAAAAAATTTCTCATTAACAGTCTGGAAGACAGTTTCCTTTCATGCAGGACCAGCACATCAAAGATCCTTCCACTTGTTAGGCAGGAAGGGCACTAGTGTGGAAGAATAAAAAGTAAGTGAAGGCTCTCATGAACAGATTGTAATGCCTTAAATATTATATACTTGTAACACCTTACAGTGATGGCAAGTGCATACAGAATGCTTGAGTGTGGTTTTTGTGATTCTAGAGATTAGTTACTAGACAATAAAGCATTCCCAGAGAGTGTGAGTCACACTCACTGAAATCTTGTATTCTTCTGGGGTTACTAGTGTTTTAGTCTTTTTCCCATATTGATTTCCTCTTGCTTTTTCATTAAGGAAAGGTCTTTTTTTGCCCAAGGCCAAAAAACTTGTCATGTTAAAAGAGACAAAAACGAAACAGTGATATCTCTATGACGCTTTTCCTAGTAATTTCACAGCCTGATGGTGGGGGTGTCGGAGCCAGCACTCCTGGAGGAGGCACAAGAAGGCATCAAGTAGCCGAGCTGATGCTAACTTGGCAGGAACTCAGGTGGCCTCAGGGAGGCCATGTAAGGTGACAGCTTGCTGCTGGACGTCCGCCAGTGTGAGCTGCATTGTCCCAGAGGACGGAGAGACAGGTCACTCCATCTCAGCTCCCAGGGAGCAGCATGACCTCCCCAGCCCCTGCAGGAGGCAACTGGGGCTCCCAGCTGCCCGTCCACATGCACACAAATGGCTCTCCGGAGGAACACGAACTGGCCACAGAGGAACATTTTTTTCCCATGTCATCATCCACCCTGATTCTTCTGCTAGGAAATCTGTGAAAAGTCAGGGATCAGCTTAGTGAAAAGAAAATCAAAACAAAACACACTCGTGTGTCCTCATTCTGTGCATATACCTCCCCCAAACACTGCAGTCCCCATGGCTATAGTTGAGGGCTTTGTACATGGTGGTCAGAAGGCTCTGGAGAAGTTCCATGCTATTGGCTTGTGCATGGTTTTCTTTTTCTCTGTGTGTGGTAGAAGGAATTAGTAGGGGATAATGTCTTTTGGAATGTTGTTTTATGATCCCGTTGGACCTTGGGTTTGCTAGCACAAGTCAGCATTGGGAAGGAGTGTTTGCATCGAGGTGGAACAGAGGCCTGGGGGCAGAGCATACCTTGGGGAAGAACTCGAGCTACCTTGGCTCCTGCTTCATTGGATTCCCCTACCCACACTGGTCAGAACCCAGCAAAACCGTAAGGCAGACACAGGGTATGGGCCAATCCCATCTTTCCCATGAAAAAGTTAATGGAGTTCACACCAAACTTACCTTAGCACCAACCAGGCGATCCCGGCTGGCAAAGCACTCATTCCTTTTTTCCAGAGGACTCATTCCTTTTTTCCAGAGGAAGTGGAAGGCCCTCGTGCCTAAGAAAGTGTGAGACTTGAGCCCATCCCCAAATAATTATGGAATCAGGGCAATTATAATATCCATCTGGTCCCAGCCCTTCCAAAGTAAATGTGGTTGTGAGTTTTAGCACTCAAATGGTACCCTACCAATTTGTGTCCTGGCTTCAGAGTAAGACCTACATGTATCAACAGCCAAAGAAGTGAGACACTTTGGAAAGAATGATTAAAAACTGGAATTGGGCTTTTACAAATACTTTCTCATCTAGTTTTCAAACCACCTGTCAAGAAGTTACTGCTATAAGCCCCATTTTACATATGTGGGACATGAGGGCTGGTGAGGTTGACTGACATTCCTGAAGTCACACAGACAGCAGATGAAGTGCTGGAAATGGAACGTGGAGTTGGGCTCCCAAGGTTGCATGTCTAAATACTCAGTGACACCACCAAGAAGACCCCTCACAGCCGGTTATGAGGGCGCGGGGTAGAGACACAAACAGGCTGAGGGTGAGCGCGGGGCTGAGATGAGCGCGTCCTCCTAGGAGTCAAACCTGTGCTCAGTCCTAAAGGATAAAAAGGGGTTAGAAAGGGGAAGAGAGACAGAGACGGAAAATGGGAAGATTAAGCCAGAAAGGGAAACACAAGAGGCAGGGGGACGGCGGCAAGGTGGGTGGAGGAAAGCTGAGTGGTGCCCTGTGCTCGGCTCATTGAATTTTGGTTGAATTGAGCAAGGGGTTGAGTGTAGGGGTCAGAAGCTGAGGTGAGAATTAAAACTGGAGAGCTTTCTAACTCATGCCACAGAGAATTTCATTTCGAAGGTTAACAGTAGCCAGTAGAGGATTTTAAGCAGAGCAGGGTGATAAGCTTTGCATTTCAGAAAGATCACTGTTTGTATAGGGAATCTCTGCAGGAAATGAGGGCCTGGGTGTGGCAGCAGAGTCAGTCAGGAGACAGTGCCTAGTCCGGTAAGAATGAGGGTACAGACTACGGGGCAGTGGGGATGGGGAGGGAACTGGCTTGAGAGCTGTTCTGGGAAATGGAGAGACTCTGATGAGTGCGTGAACAGGGAGAGTAAAGGGCAGAGAGCGTCCGTGATGAAATAATTACACATTCACACGTACATGATGCTGCTGTTCCTTCAGCTGGGGAAAGCGGGGAAGAAGGGGCCAGGGCTGGAGGGCTCGGAGACGGAGAGGGGTAATGAGAGCAATTGAGAGCATAGCTGAGTTTGAAGTAACAATGGAGTGTCCAAGTAAATATTCCAGCAGGGGTTGGCTAAATGAGTCTGTGGCTCAAGAGAGAGGCTTGGGCTGGGGAAGTCTGCTTTTTAATCCTCCCGGGGTACTTGAGGCTGTGCAGCTGTGCCAGTTTTCCTCTCCACCCAGATTCACTCTCTCTGCTTGCTTTCAGAGGCTGGAGCTGGGACTCCGCAAACCACACCTGGGCTTTGCCAGCTGCAGACTCTGCCCGCAGAGGGAGGCTGCAGGGCTGGAGGGAGGGGGAGCCAGGCCCCTCCAGACTGCCTCCTTCACCTGACTCTTGTAGTTCATTCCGGTGGTAGCTGTGGGGTCCAGTGTGCAGTTCTTCTGCCACCTGCAGAACCAGCTTCCTCTTGCCCCGATTTGAGGCCATGCCCGTCCCCCAAGGCCCAGGTCCCACCTCATGGCGCCTCTTCTCTAACTGCTAGTTTTAAATACTTCCAGCCTCTTCCTTTGTACTTCCCATCCTAGAAGTAGAATTGCTGCCTGCAGGTGCTACCTGCCTTACCGCAGAGTTCTCTTTTCACCCTTTCATGAAGTTGCCTAGTTAACAATTCTGTATATTAATTTCTTCTGGTTAAAATAACTGGTGTGGTTCTGTCTCCTCACTGGAGCCTGAATGTTGTAGGGTGAATATGGGGGCAGACGAGGAAAGTGTGGAGAGTAATGGAGAGCTTTGGAAAGGACCCTGGGACCACCTGTCAGCCCAAGGGGTGGACTGGGGAGGTGCTGGAGAATCCAGAAGATTCTGTGCCTGCTAAGGGAATGAAATGACCAAGGAAAGAGAATGTTCAGGCTAGAGAATGATTAAGGGGGCTAAGTTCCTGAGAAGGTGGAGGGAGTAGCCTTGATCTTTGAAGGGAAGGACAGGAATGAAGGTGAGGAGTGATAGGGAGGTCATCTACCGAGAGGACAGGATGTGGAGAAGCTATGGGGTCTGAGGGAGAGGAGGTTTGTAGTAACCTCTAAGGAGAATGGAAGAGAAGGCTGGCAAGGGGCACCCTGTGGGGCAGCGCTGAGGGGCGTGGGACGGGGCAGTCGGAGAAGAGGAAATTGACGTGACTCTAATCCACATGGCTGGGCGTGCATTTTGTTTGTTTTATACTATTAGGACACAGCAGCTCTTTGTGGTATCGAGAGTGGGATTAACTCAGGGAAGGAGTTTGCCAGATGCACGGGAGATGTGGGTTGAGCAAGAAGGGATTAACATGAAGGACATGGGGCCAAGGTTGGCTAGAGAATGAAGTAAAGCTCATGGGGGCGGGGGATGATGTCCAAAAACTCCCAGCTCTGCGTGAGCCCATGAGGGTGTGCATAGGGTCTGAATCTCTTCTTTAAGGCCATAAAAGGAAAAGTTTCCAAATATGCTCTGACCAGAGAGGAGAAAATCCTGCACAGAGACGGGACACTAGTTGTAATAAAACATGGTGGTTCATTTCTAGCTCCAACCTATTTTACAAATTACCTGAGTCAAATGGCTTATAACTCTTGTATATTTAAAGTCTTTATTTATTTAGGAAAGGAACTGTTTGAGAAGCAGTGTAATAAAGAACTTAGAAGACTTTAGAACACCTCCAGTATGAAGAATCAGAGATGTTATTGTAATGAATATGACTTTTGAATACTACTTTTTTTTTTTTACTACTTTAAACTTTCTTACAGCTGAGATCAAGTGTGATAAGCACTTTAACAGGCAAATTACGACGGTAATAAAATATTATGCCTTTGCAAAATATACTAGGTGCTCAGGCTTCCGAACTTTTCCAATTATTTTCTTGTAAATGCATTTGTATAAGGGTAGTTTCCCCCTAGGACAGATTATAATGTAAAAAACTTGTATTCACTGCAGCCCTATAAATTACTGTTTCCCCTTAATGTTGGCAAGTAGTGATTTATCTTAGTCAAATTGCAGACCTCACTAGGCATGCTTTCTTGTGTGTGTACTTCCCTAGGGCAAGTAAGACTTTTTAAGTGTATTATTTGGGGGAAGTATAAAAGCTATTAAATTCATAAATTAATTTACACATCAATTCTTAGTTTACTCTGACTTGTCATATATTTTGTACAAAATGGCTGTTTATATTTGCATTCTCCATAAGCAACTAAAATATGAGTAATGCTTACATTTTTTCAAATAGCGCTTTATTATTGCTCAGTATTTTCAAATTTATCTTTTTTGCTTTTGCAATTCAGATTGTGAAAAGGCACTTGTATAATAAGTTATATCTAAGACTCACTTTTTAATTGACATGGAATTCATTTTAATGCTTCTCTCATCACAGATTTGTCTAAGAAGGACATGAGAAAAATAGTGAAGCTGAAATAGGTGTGGTTTTCTGTAATTCAGTTTTAGAGGCATTTGAAAATAAAATGTATCCAGAAAAATATATGGAATGGTGAATGTAGCATAAAATGGTGGAATACTGAATGGTTTGGGGGGGTGTCAGGGAGGGGGGAATCCAGTGCCATGAAACGCAGCTGCACCGTCACCTGAAGAGTCTGAGTTTTGTTGCATCAGGACCACAGTGGTCAGTGTTGTAGGGATCTTCACACGTCTCACAGAAAAGAAATCACTTAGTAGAAAAAACACTGGAGTTAGACAAATAAGGTTCAACTTACAGCTCAGTCACGTACTAGCTTTTGACTTTGGTCAACTTTAACTTTTCTTAGTCACCATTTTGTTGTCTGAAAATTGGAGATAAAGTAATCACCTCTCAGGGTCCTTGTGAGAGACCTTTGTGGTTACAGGTGTTGAGTGATGGCACCTGGAAAGCTTGGTGCACAGCAGCCTCCCACCTTTATGGTTCCTACCTTCCTCCAGCCTCAGGTTCTGACCTCCCAAATGACCATCTGGGGAGATGTCAAGTAAGAACTCAAAGGGCAGATGCCACCAACAGGCCATCGTCCTTTGACTAAAAACTTTAAAATGTGGAACTGTTTTGTGCTTTGAAGACCTGGTGCAAAATGTGTGATGGAGGAAACAAGTTCGTTCTAGAAGTTGCCTCCATCAAAGAAGGGGACAGTGGATGATGCCACTCATTCCTACACCAGTGCCTTCCCATAGAAACCCCCAAGCATCACTGCTTAGTTTGGAAACATGACTGAAAATGCAGACTCAAAAAGCAGTTGGAATAATCAAGAAAGTTGGGATGATCAACATGGGTAGTTGATGTATACAGGAGAAAATTTCTTGTCAAAAAGAGCTTGGCTTAATGACTCCTTTGCTGTCGCATCCTATCCTGTCACACTAACAGTGTGATTATTTCAATTGACTGCTTGTCAGAACCACGGAAAAATCGGAGGTTTACCACTGGTTCAGGGGAGGACTCCCTGTGACCTTCTCCGCAGCAGCTGTTCATTCCTCTGTTTCTCATCAGTTTGAGTCTTTGCAATATTTGACAGCTTGTGAAAGATTTTCCTGTTGGTAACCTCCTTAGGCATGCAAGACTGGCTTCATCCATCGCTCCTCTTTTCTTCTTTATGGCAGTCTCAACTCTCCTGTGAAGATCTGCCACCTACCGCCGCACTTCTACCAGTAGTTCTTGGCAGCTCCCTCCAGAATCTCTAGCCTGGACTTCTCTTCCACGATCTAGTCCCCAGTTCTACTTGTCTGCTAGGCACTGCCACACTCATGTCCCACAGGTCCTCGGAACTCCTCAGAGCCAAAGCTGAACTTACCTTTCTTCTTTACGCATTCTTCCTGGTTAATGATACTACTGTTCCCTCAGGGACATGGGCTCAAAAGTTTTGGCCTTTCTTATCCTCCAAAATTTAAGCAGTTGCTGTGTTCCATATTGTCTGCCTTTATAAAACCTCCTCATTTGAATGTTTATACTTTCTGCTTTATCTCAGGTTCTTATCACCTTTCCCCAGGACTACTGCAAAGCCTTCCGAAGAGTAGCCCATCTTATCCCATTCTGCGTGCTCCTGCCAAAGCAGGGCTCTAATGCCGGTGCTTCCCTGCTCCAGCATCTTCGCGATTCCTTGTTGCTTAGGAATCTAAGTTCAAACGTCTCATCCCGCATGAAGGCTCTTTGCATTGAGTCCACCTTACTTTGTGCTCCCTTATATCTACTTATATTCCAACCAAACCACTTGAAACTAACTTTTTATTGATCACTTACTATGTTTTACACAGAAGGATAAACATTTAAGATCTATCATTTAATCCATGTAACATGCTGTTATTTCCCCCTTATTACAACTGAGGAAATTGAGATTTGGAGAATTTAGGTAAATTGCCCAAAGTATTATGGTTAATAAGTAGAAAATTTAAATCTGAACTTCCCAAATAGACCCTGTGCTTTTTTGCTTATCTGCCTTTATTTCACTTACTTTCCTTCCTGTGCAATTCTGTAATGTCTTCTCTACGTACATTTACATGTCAAAATCACATTCATCCTCCAGGGCACATATTAAGTGCCACTTCGTCCTTGAGGTCTCTCCTGATGTCCCAACTAGTGGTGCTTTGTCCTTCACCTGAACAGCCACGTGCTGATAACGTGCCTGGAGTTATTGAATGGTGAGCTTGTCCAGTCTCAGCCTCATCGCTGGGGCCGGGGGTTTGGTGAGGACAGTGGCTATGTCTTAGTCATGTTTTTACCCCTGCACTGAACACAAATCCTGGTGTCCTCCAGATGCTCAGTGTTGAAATGAATTGTCCTATGAATAAACAGAAATGATGCAACAATAGTGTTGGCAAAATAATGGCAAGAAGTCCCTACATCACAGTCCCTGTGCCTCACCTAGAAATCATGATGTTCTGTCTAGCAACTAAGCAATTAAATGTGACACAGGGAAGGAAAGGGTCTCTTACTGAAAGGCTGGCTTTTGACTTTAAATACTTGGTTTGTACATCTGAATAACATAGATGCTTTCTTAGATAATTAGTGGACACAGTTGCTGATCAACTGACTCTTCTTCTGTAAGTCAGAGGTGAGTTATTACCCAGTTCTGGCTTTGACCAGAGCATTATGTAGTGAAATTGGGAACAAAGTGGGCTCTTTCTATGTCCATGGGTGCAACACTAATCAGTATCTTCCCCTCTGTTCATCAGTTATGAAGTCTGGGGGGTTCAACATTGAAAAGCACTCAGAATGACAGGACCCAGCTATTCTTCTCCATAAAAAATGTGTGAGAACACACGTCCATACAACTTGTGCAGCATTATTCATAACAGCCAAAAAAGTAGAGACAACTCAATGTCCTTCAACCAATGAATGGATGAAATAGATATATCTGTACAGTTGAGTCTTATTCAGGAGTAAAAAGAAATGAAGTTCTGATAACATACTACAACATGGATGAACTCTGGAAACATGCTAAGTGAAAGAAGCTAGTCGCAAAAGATCATATATTATATAATTCTATTTATATGAAATGTCCAGAATAGGCAAGTCCATAGACGCAGAGTTGGTTAGTGATTGCCCAAGGCTGGAGGGGAGAGGCGTTGGCGCGGGGAGGAATAGGGAGTGACTGCCAAAGGGTATGGGGTTTCTTTTTGGAGTAATGAAAATATTGTAAAATTGATCGTGGTGTTGGTTGCACAATTTTGTAAATACTCTAAAAGCCATCAAATCGTGCACTTCAAGTGAGGGAATGATATGCTGTGACTTATATCTCAGTAAAGTTGTCTTTAAAAGCCGCCAAAATGATACCAAGGGTTACTGTGGGATGAAGAGAGATACAGTCAGTTGTTACATGAGCTGTGAAAAATTCTGTATGAAAAAGAAGTTCAACATTTGAGTAGACGCCTACCAAAGTGCCTCTCAAAGAAGATTATAAGGAAGCAGAAGAGATGAAAAGGAAAAGGTATTTGGTTCTTTGTGCAGTGCCCTGGGACATTTTACTTTGAGCAAAGATTGTGCTTTGGTTTAGATTAGTCAGGAAATAACTTTATCAAAAATACTTTTCACTCTTCTATATCTTGAAAAGGCAAAAATGAATATTTTATCATTTGGATACTGGATAACTTTTTATTTTTAGCTTTGGTGTTAGTTTTAAAAGGCACTCGACATAGATGAGCATTTTTACCCAGCTAGATAGACATGTTTTAACACAACCAGTTTTAAACTTATCTGAGAACATTTAACAACTGAGCTATACATGGAAACTATTAAAAAAAAAAAAAAGCAGCTGTAGTGTTAATGACTATTACATACTCCTAGCCAGCTGAGACTTGACAGAACATTGGACTAGAGAAACTCTGGTAGTGAGTAACATGGGAAATAGTCTATAAATAGGAAGAATATCAGTTATTTGCCAAAACACACAGATTCTGGTGTGACCGCACAGAAAGGAAGAGGAGCGGCCTCGGGGTTTCTGACAAGCAGGATGAACCCTGGACACACAGACAGCAATAAAGATACAGTGTTCTCCTGAGCAGTTGTTGGGGCTAGCTTGGACCTCACCTCTTCCTTGGGTTCCTCCCCAGAAGGGAGAGCTGAACCTGGGAAGATGGGATGCATGAGAGTGAGATGGGGGCTTTGGCTCTGGCGCTGGACTCCCTGTGCTCTTAAAAGCCAAAACACAAGAACTGGGTTGGCAGGGAACATCCACTTGCTTCAGAGATGCTGAGGGAGTCTGGGGAGCCTGGAGGGCCCCCCCACCAATGTGCGCGAAGCAGTCTGGTTTTGTCCTGTCCTGCCACCCTAACCGTAGCACCTGTGGCTGCTTGAGTTTCTCCCAACAACCTTGTACTCCGGCCCCACTGAGGTTCTCATTTCCACACTTGGTTGGCTGCTTCTGTGTCTGGGCACATACCATTCCCGTTCATCAGTACTGTCCTCTTCTTGGTCTGGAAAGCTCCGACTTACCCTTTCAGACTCACCTTTTCTGTGGAGCCTCCCCAACTCCCTGGAACAGAATTAGTCATAGCCACCCTGTCCTCCTGGAGCGCGCTCTCCATCACAGCCCTTACACCCAGACCACACCTCGGATACAAGGGTTCCATCTCTGTCACTTAGCATGTCTGGTATAGAGTAAATACTTAATAAATGTTTGTGGAATTCCTCAAGACTGAGACTCTGATATGCAGTCTGAGAATAGGAGATGAGTAAACCAACGACCCCAGAAGGAGCTACGAGAGTGTTTAATACTAAGAGATTATTACACTGAATAGCCAAAGCCAAAGCACTGACTGTCTCCCAGGGGAGAATTCCACGAACCAGGGGGAGAGAGTTTTGTTCATGTCGTACTATAATGAGCAGACCAGCTTGCCGGGGCTGCCATAACGAAGTGCTACAGACTCGGCAGCTCAAACTGCAGGAATTTATATTTTCTTATGATTCTGGAGACTGGAAGTCTGACAGTCATGCGTCCACAGGGCTGGTTTCTGTCTGAGGCCTCTTGGATTCTAGGCACTGTCTTCTCCCTCTGTCTTCATGGGGCCTTTCCACCCTGTGCACCTGTGCCCTGATCTCCTCCTTACCAGTCACAGTGGGTTAGGGCCCGCCCTAGTGACCTCATTTAACCTTAAATACCTCTTTAAAGACCCTGTCCACACACAGTCACATTCTGAGGTCCCAGGGTGGAGACATCCACATAGGACTTGTGAGGAGATGCAGTCCAGCCCTAGCAGTGGGTTTGCCTGAGGTTAAACCTGCTTTGTCCGAGGTGAAAGCTTGCCTTGTACAACTGCAAACCCTTTTTACCTCCCTTGAACTTGAATTCGGATCTAAACCATGTTGACAGAGACCCTTGAAGCACACATTTAGATGGTAATCAGAACTGGCAGATGTGAAGCCTGGATGCCCACGCAGATTTTCTTCTCGCTCTTCTAAGTCCTGCCCGGGCTGGGGAGACCTAGCCTCGGGAGCCTTTCGCAGCCTGTCGGATGGGACCTGGGCTCTGACTTGACTACAGCCTTTATTTCATGGGTGGCTTTTGTACCACAAAAGAACATGCCCTCAGGAGTCTATGCCAGTATTTACTATCAGTGCTTTCTTTTTTTTTGTTGTTTAATATTGTATTTATTTTTATTGATGTATAGTCAGTTTACAGTGTTGTGCCAATTTCTGGTGTACAGCATAATATTTCAGTCATACATATACATACATATATTTATTTTCATATTCTTTTTATTATAGGTTCCTGAAACATATTGAATATAGTTGCCTGTGCTTTAAAGTAGAAACGAGATGTTTATCTATTTTATACATAGTAGTTAGTATCTGCAAATCTCAGACTCCCAATTTATCCCTTTCCACCTCCCTTCCCGAACCTGGATAACCATAAGTATGTTTTCTATGTGAGTCTGTTTCTGTTTTGTAAATAAGTTCATTTGTGGGGTTTTTTTTTGTTTTTTTTTTTTAGATTCCACATGTAAGCAATATCATACAGTATTTTGCTTTCTCTTTCTGGCTTATTTCACTTAGATGGACCTGGAGATCATCATTCTATGTTGTTGCAAATGGCATTATTTTATTTTTTATGGCTGAGTAGCATTCCATTGTATAAAAACACAACTTCCTTATCCAGTCATCTGTCAGTGGACATTTAGGTTGTTTCTGTGTCTTGGCTGTTGTAAATAGTGCTGCTATGAACATTGCGGTGCATGTGTCTTTTCGAATTAAAGTTCCCTTTGGATATATGCCCAGGAGTGGGATTGCCGAATCATATGGTAAGTCTGTTCCCAGTCTTTTGAGGAATCTCCATACTGTTTTCCACAAAGGCTGCACCAAACTGCATTCCCACAACAGTGTAGGAGGGTTCCCTCTTCTCCACACCCTCCCCAGCATTTATCACTTGTGGACTTTTGAATGATGGCCATTCTGACTGGTGTGAGGTGATACCTCATTGTAGTTTTGATTTGTATTTCTCTGATAATTAATGATATTGAGCATTTTTTCATGTGCCTATTGGCCATTTGTATGTCTTCATTGGAGAATAGCTTGTTTAGGTCTTTTGCCCATTTTTGGATTGGTTTGGTTTTTTTGTTGTTGTTGTTAAGTTGTATGAGCTATTTGTATATTCTGGAAATTAAGCTCTTGTCAGTAGCATCATCTGCAAATATTTTTTCCCATTCCATAGATTGTCATTTTGTTTTGTTTATGGTTTCCTTTGCTGTGCAAAAGCTTGCAAGTTTAATTAGGTCCCATTTGTTTATTTTTGCTTTTATTTCTGTTGTCTGTGTAGACTACCCTAGGAGAACATTGCTGAGATTTATGTCAGAAAATGTTTTGCCTATGTTTTCTTCTAGGAGGTTTATGGTGTCTTGTCTTATGTTTAAGTCTTTAAGCCATTTTGCATTTATTTTTGTATATGGTGTGAGGGAGTGTTCTAACTTCATTAATTTACATGCGGCCAACTTTCCCAACACCATGTGCTGAAGAGTCTCTTTCCTCCATTGTATATTCTTGCCTCCTTTGTCAAAGACTGATTGACTATAAGTGTGTGGGTTTATTTCTGGATTTCTACTCTGTTTCATTGATCCATATGTCTGCTTTTATTTCTGATTAATGCCACTCAGCACTGAACCAGGTTAGTGCATGTGCATGAGGCAACGATGACCAGCTAAGGTCTCTGTACCATCCTTGCAGACTAGCATTGTGAACAGCTAAAGACATCCAGCCCTGGTGCTAGACTGAAAGCTAGGCTGGTTGTAGCAGCACATCATTCAAGGAGTTCTGCCTCCGAGTGCAGCTGTCCCTTTCAAAATAGAACAAAAGAATCATTATAATACAGTGAAACTGCTCAGAGTGGAGTCCTCTTGGAAAGAGCAATACTGCAGTAACTTCCTGAGATAAAATAAGTTTGGGTTTACAGGGTTGGCACTCCAAAGATGCTCTTCGTCCCCTTTAGTTTAGTATTTCCCCAAGCAAGGTCCTAGGCCACTGATGTTGGACTCACATGGGGTTCTTAGCAAAACTATAAGTTCCTATGCACCTTGTGCTGACTATATTGGGATCTCTGGGTAGATCGGGGAAACTGAGTTTTGATTTTTGCCCGTGTGATTCTTATTAACATGTGTGATCCACTGGTTAAGTAACTGCCTGGAAATGTAGGAGAGGCACTGCCAGGTGAGCGCTTCTGCTTGGACTGTAACCTCACCAGCCACTCAGCCTTCCCATAGGTGTGGTTCACTGAGACTCTTGACAGTCACGAAGTCCAGGTACTGAGCACCCAGCTCCTGATTCATATGCCAGGGTTCTGCTCACAACTCTAGTTTCTCTCTCTTCCTTATCCTTTTGTTCTCTGAAGTCACAGCTTGGCTCATCTCTAATTTAAAAAAAAAAAAAAAAAAAAGCTTTCTAATCCTGAAATTACTCAATGTTGATGATGGTGCAGGCAGTCAAAGGGAACAGTCATACTCTGCTGCTGGGAGTGTGAACTAGTGTGATCCCTTCCAGAGGGCGTTTTGGCAATCTGTAGTGAGAAACTGAATTCTACTTCCAGAAATGAGCCCCAAAGGCAAAATGAGAGATTTCTGTCAAAGACTTATGTATGAGAATATTCATCAGAGCCTTGTTTGTAACAGTGACAAATGTTCAACAGATAGGAAACTTGTCAAATTCATAAAATTAAAATACTAAGTAATCATTGAAAATTTTGTTGTCACAAAATACCTAACAAATGGGAAAACATATTTTATCAAGTTAGAAAAAAGTAAGGTGGAAATCTTAAGTATATAGTAATTCCAACCCCCCCCCAACACACACACAGATTTCTCTGTCTGAAGAAAAATAACCTAATTGCTAAGAACGATTATCTTTAGGTCACAGATTTCCACAGGGAGATAAAAAGGCAGGAACCCAGAGGACATCGTCCCCCAAATATTTTGTAAACTCTTGTTAACCTGCTGCCTTCATCTTCATTTGGACTGAGATCAGCCAGCTCTAGTGAAAAGAAACTTGGGTTTGGGGTGGAGGTAGAACTAGGCAATTAGAAACCAAAACACTTAGGGCAGTGGCTCTTAAACCTCAGTGTGTAAAAGGATCACCGGTGGAGCTGGTTAAAATGCAGATTCCTTTTTGAAATTTCCCCCTTACAGAAATTTCTGTGTAAGAGATGGGTTTAGTAATCTTCATTTTAGTAAGCTCCTGGTGTGATTTTGCTGCAGGTGACCTGAGGGTAGTAGCACCTGGGAGGAAGAATAAGCCAGAGAGAGAGCCCCACGGGAGACCTTGGGAAGCTGGGGTGAGGCGCAAAGAAAGAGGCATCAGATTTTAACATCATTCCTTTCTGTTAATAGAAACCAGGACTGTTTACTATAGCGCCAGGGCTATCAGACAGCCAGAAGGCCCTTTGTAGGCTAACCCTGAGGGCACAGTTATCTTTTCAACATGATTGCCAATGGAAAATGTTTCAAGTTTTAAAAACTAACTCCCATCTGAGTTTTTGGAATTTATTTCATTCCTGTCCTGATGACTCTTTGTTCCAACGACCATCACCATAAGCCTCCCAACCTTGATGTAACTATTTAGATGCCCTTCAATTTCTCCCATTGATTGTAGCTCATTTATCAAAATAGAAAAAAGATGAATCTATTTTTGAGAAAAAAGGGCAGGTATTCACTGTTAAATATAAGACTACATTCAGTCTCAAGCCAAAAAATCATGAGTCAGATTTGAGCCTCTATTTTTCTTTTTCACAGAGAGCTTTAGATTTTTTTTTTTTTTGCCTTTTTGGAAACAGATAGTATGAGAAATAGGGAATGTAGCTTAAAAATTCTGATCAGCTTCTTTAGATTTAGTCTTGAATTTGGAATGGTCCCTTAAGATTTTACAAATTTCAAGTTCAATAACTCTCAAGAATAAATTATTGAACAAACCTCTTTTGACAGGCATGCAGTAGGAAATAATAAAAACTGCCAGAGCACTGAATATGTGCACAAAGAATGTGCTGTTGTACAATTTAGTGGTAATAGTAAGTTGTTTAAAGGCAAGTTCAGATGTGATTTGGAAACAGGTTTGAAAGTGTTGGCAGTGGGAGTTGCGTTCGGTTGACAGTTATTTCCACATGTCTTGATTGGGTACAAATAGTGGTGAGATTAAAAAGTCTCCTAAACTGCCACGCTCTCCTTATTTTAATCCATTTACAGAACATATGAGTGTTACAGGCCCTGAGAGCTGAGCTGGATGGTCATAGTCTGAACTACCAAGGATGAAGTTTGCTTGGACTTAGGGTGTGTCAAACTTGAATGACAAAACCCTTGGTTCAAATGGCCCTTTTGCTGAAGCGGAAGGGGAGTCCTGGCCCCTTAGTCCTTTGAAGACCCCAGATTAGACATTTGTGTCAGTCAGGATTCCTCAGTCCAAGCAGCAGAATCTGACTCTGGCCTGTTTTCAGAATTGCTGGGTGAGCTAAGCTTCAGAAATGACCGGACCCAGGGGAGCTCCTGAGCCCTGGGCAGCGAGAACTAATGGCAGTGTCTCCAGGGCTTGCCGCTGGAACTAGACTGGGTGTTCCTCAGCTCTGCTGGCCTTGCGTAGGCACATGTCCATCCTTGACCTAGGGGTATGGGAACACTGATTGCCCTCCGGGTGGAAAAGGATAGCCAGCAGAAGAAGGGGGAGTTGATAGTTGGAAACTAAAACTTGTGTCTGCTACAACAGTCCTTTGAGGGCTCCATCAAACTCAGATTCTGTGACCACTGTTCCATTATCAGAAAATTCCTACTTGCAACAGAGAACCAAAATGGCCCCAGAGAGCTAGTCTTTAATCTCAGAGAACAGCATCATCAACATAGACCAAAAAAAAAAAAAAAATTAGGTGGATAATGGCAGTGTCTTTTGCAAATTGTTTAAATTGAGTATTTGTTAAGGGCTCAGGCTTTCTGGTCAGATTATGGTGGAATTTTGTGTGCCCTGGGGTAAATTTCTTACTTTTCCTGAGCCTCAGTTACCTCCTCTGCAAGATGAGTCCTTGGGTTTTTATTGGGTTGTTTTATGACAAATGCTTATACAATGCCTAGCTTTAGTAAATGGTAGTTATTATTCTAAAATGAAGTTTCATCTCAAATGTTCATCACAAAAATTTATAGTTATGTTTTAAGGACTTCATTTTCATAAATTCATTAAAGCTTGGAGACATGGTAAACAGATAGTCTTGATTCTCTCTCTTTTTTTTTTTAAGTTTTTTTTTAATGGAGGTACTGGGAATTGAACCCAGGACCTCGTGCATACTAAGTATATGCTCTACCACTGAGCTATATACATCCCTCCTCCCCTAATTCTCTTTTGATTCTCAACAACCCAGCCCTAGGGGACTAATGAAATGAATGCTGACAATTTGCTGAAGCTGCAGATTTTGTGTTCTGTGAACACAAAGACATGTCATAGGGACTGTGTCCAGGTACGTAGCTGGTATTTATATTTGACAGCAACTGAGGCAATCTGGTAGAAATATTATGGATACTATAAATCCTCACTCCGAAGACTTACCCTGGCTTTTCCTGAAAAGGTTTCCTCCTTAATGACTTCTGCATAATGGCATGGATTCCATATTTTGGTATAGAATCAAAACCCTGTACATCCTCCGTCCTTTGGCAGATGGATGCAGTTGCTCTGACTCTTTGGTACATCACTGTGATGACTAAAGTACAAACATGTTTCAGGCCAGCAGTGTGTGCTGGGCGTTATGAAACCACATGCTTCCGGAAGCAGCTCACCAAAGCAGGATTTTAAAACAAAGAGGGGCTGAGGTTTGGGGGGAGAATTCCACTCACTTAGTTCATCACAAGCACCTTATTAGGAATGGGAAATGGGGAAAGGAACTGTTTCTAATGCAGATTTACAAATTTTCCTGGTGTGACCAGACTTATGTCTGAGAGGAAAGGTTCCTGCCCCTCCACTGAACACACTTCCTTCCTCTGGAGACTGGGAGCCGGAAAGTTTACCCTTCCCTCCCAGAAACCAACGCCAGTGTTCAAAAACCTGGCATTAACCCTCCAGAATTCCCCCACCCTACTATTTCTAAAACCAATGAACCAAAAACATTTGTTGGCCGCCTACCTACCTATTTTTTTCTTTTTCAATTTATCATCGTGCTGGCCACCTGAGCTCTCAGAGGTGAAGGATGATCCACCACTTCTAGTCTCCTTGGGGAGACAGGTAAACATATGACAACTAAGACCAGGTCGACATTGGTATGATATGAAAACTCGTTTCTGCAGCTGGCAGGCCCGCTGGGGCTGAGCAGCTTTGTGGAGTCTGCTGTGCATTTGGCAAAACCCCGTGCTCAGCTGGAGGGACTTCAATCAGCAAGCTTATCTGCGCCTAACGGAACAGTGTCCAAATTTGTCACCAGGCCACGTTGGAAGGAACAGGCAATTTGTTGAAGTCCTTTCAGATGCAGGAAATCCTGTGTTTACTATCTAGGAAATACGATATAAAGTTTTGGGGTTTTTTTTCCCCTTGTGATGCTCTTTTGAATTGAAATTTGGCCGCAGAACCACTGCTGATAAGAACGTTGCTCAGGAAATGACAATATGGTGACAGCCAGTCATACACAATAGGCCTTACTTTTTTGTTCTCATCCTGGCTCTCAAAGTTAGTTGATAGGATCGCTTCCTTCGGGGAGTCCAGTCACTCATAGGTTCATGTCTTGAGTGCTGATGCCTTTAGGGAGGCGTTGCCATAAATGCCTTGAAAGTCCTGGACTCATCTGTAAAGGTGCTGGAGGATACTATGTAAGAGGGGCAGTGAGAATTACTCAGTCTAAATCCGATTTAATCAACTAAATGGACATAAAGTAACCCCTTTCTAAAGTCAGCATCTGACAATGTAATGTCTATACTTGTGTCTAAAGAGCTTCCTCTGGTCAGAAGATTGGGGGCTGTAGACAGAATCTGAGGACGTTACACAGCATGACAGACGTGTGGTAGTAAAATTTAAAAGAAAAAGATGTCAACAGAGGATAGAGAGAGCCCTGGGAAGAGGGGTGAATAGATGCAGTTGTTAGACTGTATCCTGCACTGCCCAATAGTCAGAGATCTTGAAGTTTTACAGTCCCACTGGTGAGACTGTGACTAGAGAGGGGCCAGGTCCTTCCCTTAACTTACTTGTGAGTCATCCCTTTAGATGACTAATTTTGTTGCCTTTTGGTTTATTTTGTTATTCCCATTTTTAAGTTAAACTTTTAGTTCACCTTTAGTTGTTTCTCTTGTTAAGAAATGAAGGCATCAGCAAACAGACCTTTTGCATTTGAGTGTGGTTTGGGCTGTATTCTGAGTGTAGTAGCTGTATTTTTACGTGTTACATTTTTCTGTTTATTTTATAGTGTTGCCAGATCTAGCAAATATAATATTAACATCCCCAGTTAAATTTTAATTTCAGATTAACAACAGGTAGGGTTTTGGTGTAAGTATGTCCCAAATATTGCATGGGACATACTTAGGTGAAAAAATGATTATCTGAAGTTATAATTTAACTAGGTATCCTGTATTTTATCTTATAATAGCAGTCCTAAGCTCTAAACAGATCTTAGATATAGTTTTGGTTAACTTTGACCCAGTATTTCTTGTAAGATTTTCTCCCTGAATGATTGTGATTTTTTTGTTTGCTTAAACTTTTATTACTAAATTCTGCTCTTTTTGTGTATGTATGGCTTAATTTTAGGAATGTAACTATACATGAGTGGGTCTCAACTGGAACAGATTTTACTCCCCAGGGGCCCCTTGGCAATGTCTGGAGACATTTTTGGTTGTCACAGCTTGGGAAAGTGTGCTAGTGGGCAGAGGCTGGGGGTGCCGCTGAACATCCTGTGGTGCACAGGGTGCCCCACGACAGGGGATTATGTGACCCAAAATGTAATAGTTGCTGTTGAGAGACACTGTCATAAATGTTTGAAAAGAGGGTTTGTCTTTTCAAATATATCTTTGTTTAACATATGTCTGTTAAATCAGCCTCATCAATTGCATTATTCATTATCCAGTTGCTCTATTTTTTTGCATATTCAGTCTATCAAAGAGAGTGGTGTATTGGAGTTATTCATTCAATTTGACAAACATGATTCAGATCCTCTGTATGTCAGACCTTATTCCAGGTGCTGGGAATTCTCAGTGAACAAAACAGAGTAACATCTCTGACTTCAGGCAGCTTTTGTTCTAATGGGTGGGATCGGATCAGGAGACAAAATAAACAAGTAACTATGATAAGTATTATGAAGGAGAAGAGAGCAGAGAATTGGGATGGGTGTTGGGATACGCGTGGTTTGTCATTGTACGTTCAGTGGCAAGAAAGTCATGACTGAGAATGTTACATTAGAAGACAGACCTTGAGAAGATGACAGAGAAAGTGATGTGCAATCTAAAGGAAGAGTGTTTTAGGCAAAGGAAACAGAAGTGCAAAGACTCTGATGTAGGTCAGTGCTTAGAATAATCAAGGAAGAAGAGGAAGCCAGTGTGTCTGGAGCAAAGGGAGGAAGAGGGAAAGTAATGGGACGGACGGGGGGGGGGGGGGGGGGGGCTGGTGCTGGGCTGGCGTCCAGACCATTCAGGGCAAGGATGCCATTGTGAGAACTGTGCATTTAGTTCTAAGTGAGGCAGGAGGTCGCCGGAGAGAGTCAGCAGACCGATAGGAATTTTACATACATTTTGAAAGCATTACTATGGCTGTTATGTTGAGACTGGAGTAGGGTGAGGGGAAGGCTGACGCAAAAAGACTAGTTAGGAGGCCACTGCCGTAATCCAGGAGAGAGGTGATGGCGCTGTGCCCAGGGTGGTAACAATGGAAACTGTGAGAACTGATTGAATTCATTAGGCATATTTACACCTTGGTGGAGGGAATGCAAAATGGTACAACCTCAAGAGGGGAATTTAGCAATCTTTACTAAAATGACCTGTCTACTCTTCAACTCAGCTATCCCACTTCTAGGAATTTATACTGGAAATATGCCTTGAAAAAAATAGCGATGCAAAAGTTTATTTACTGCAGTATTATATGTAATTGGAAAATATTGGAAATTGGTTGAATAAACTGTTACCTACACACAATAGAATGTTATGCAGCTGTAAAAATAATGAGGTTGCAGATCTGCATGGATCAATATGGAGTGATTTTCAGCAGATATTAAATGTAAAAGGCTCGCCTCAAAAAAGCATATGTAGTTTGCTACCTATGTGCAAAATAGGAAAAATAAGTGAACATACATATATGTGTTCATCATTACAAAAGAAATAAAGGTAAAACAGAATAGTAAAGTTGGGTACCTACAAGATGGGGGGTAGTGAAAGGGATGTAGGAGAGAGTGGTGCTTCTGAGTATACCTTTTCATATAATTTTGGCTTTGAAAGCATGTTAGTACTGTACGTGTTTAAAAAAATTAAATTAAATCAATAAGAATGAGAAAGGGACTAAAACCTAACTAAAACTGAAAGGAAAATGGAAACAAATGAATCTAAATGTATTTCAAATAATTACTATAACCATATGGAAGAGGGAGGGAAAAAAGGCCAAGTAATATATGAACACAGTTTTTTTATTATCTTTCTCAGTCTGGAACAGAGTGGGATGTAAGGAGGGGAAATGGAAGAGGGAAGAAATACAAATTCTGTGCTCTGTAGTAGGTTAGTTTTTTGCAGTGTTATGTAAGAAGCAATTTTGAAGCTCTTTTAGATTCAGTATAGGATTGAGCAAATGAGTGACTGTTGATGTGGTTGGGAGTCAGGATTCTCCCTGTGGAAGAAGGGACGCACCAGTATGGAGCAGGCGGGCAGGGAGGACGCTGTGGGGATGGAGTAGAATTTGAGAGATTGGTGTAAAGTCATCATTTCTAAGACATCTGTACATGTATGCTTGTTTATGTGCACATGTGTATTTGTGTGTATGTGTGTTACATGGATATTATGTGTACACATTTCCTCATCCTGTGGAAAGGGTCAAAAAGCAAAATTAATCTTGGTTTCTAATCCTGTTTCTGCTAAAAGGCATCAGAGTTCCTTGGAGAAATGTCTCACTCCAAGGCTGGAGCAGGGTAGGTACCAGATAAACCTGGAAACTTTGGTTATTCTAAAAAAGTAGGAAATGCTTTTTAAAAATAGGACAGAGTACAAGGATGGAGGAACAAGCTTGAGGGGGCTCCCTCTGGTCAAATCTAGAAAAATTTGAGAATAAAAAAATTAAGCACAGTGATTAATTACAAACCACTGGACAAAAATAGGACTCCTTGAGCCCATACTGATCATAGAAAATTAACAGTGGAGAAGGTGGGAGGGACCTCGCTTACAGCAAAACACTGACACCAGTTGGGAAATGTGGTGAAACTACTGAAACTGAACTATATCGTCATTTTGCAACTGTAATAGTAAAGATTGGTTCTGCCAAAAATCGATGGATGTTTTAAACCTAGGGGGAAATTTTGATAAGGAGCAAACCACTTATTAATTACTAGAGAAAACAAAGCCCTTTAATTATACAGAGAAAAAATTGGGTGACATCTTGATTGGGTGATCAAAGTTAATGTCACCTGTGAGGAAAGGACACTGTGTGCCTCCAGATGTGATTCCTCGATACTCCCTATGCTGTCTGTATTCCAGCTGAGAATGTGTAACTTCAGTCTAACAAAAAGAAGTCAAACACAACACAAGGAAAATTATAGTTTAAAAAAAAGTAGGTGGGGGGACTTGTATTCCTTGGCTTGTGTCCCCCTTCCATCTGCAGAGAAGTCCCATCACTCCAACCTCTGCTTCCATCCCATCTTCTCTCCTGTATCTCTCTCCCTTGTAAGGACCCTTGTGTTTACGCTGAGCCCACCTGGATGACCCAGGATAAACTTCCTATCTCAAGATCCTTACCTTACTCATGTTGGCAAAGTGCTCTTTGCCATGTAAGGTAACATATTCGTAGGTGCTGGGGATTAGGACATGAACATCTTTGTGGGGGTCATTATTCTGTCTTCCATTGGACTCGTTCAAAAATGTCAGTGTCATAAAAGATAAAGGCTGAAGAGGATGAGAGTCTAAGGAGATACGACAAGTAAATGCAATATCTGATCTTGGACTAGATCCCTCTCTGGAGGGGGGGAAATGCTATAAAGGACATTCATCATAGCAGCTGACAAAATTGGAATGTGGGTGGTTGATTAAAGTACCATTATAAATGTATAAAATTGATAAATGTACTGAAGTAATCTAAGAATATTCTTAGGACATGTACACTAGAGTATTTAGGAATTAAGGGCCATGATAAATACAGTTTACCCTCAAATGGCCCAGGAGAAAAAAAAAAATGTGACCACACACACATACAGAGAGAGAGCAAGAGAATAAATGAAGCAAAGGAGGCAAAAGGTTAATAGTAAGTGAATCTGGGGAAAGCGGATAGGGAGCTCTCCGTGATATTTTTATTGTTGTAATTTTTTAAGTTTGAAATTATTTCTAGATAAAAAGTTTAAAAAAATAATTTATCCAACCTGCCATTCAGTCCTAAACATCTGACAGCATCCCCAGTGGAGTGAATGGTTGTTGGGTCTTGCGATTTGAGTGCGTCTGCGGAGGGGTGGACCTGAGAGGCAGCCTGTCCAAGGGCTGTTAGTGAAAGGGGCCTGGGGGTTGTGTACAGGTGAGGAAAAGTGAACTCTGTGTTGGTGACTCTCACCCACTGGTTGCAGCCCTGCCTTCTGGTGAAATGCAGAACAAGTCTTCTCCCTCTTCAACTGTTTGAGGCCAGCTGTTGCATCTCCTTCATAATTTGTTTTGTGAGCTAAAGGTTTCTTGTCAGTGGTCACTTCTGGACCAGTTCTTTAAGCTCTTGACTGGGATGCATTTTCGTTGGTCCGTGTTGTGTTTAAAATGTGGTGTCTGGGAGAACGCAGCACTCCAGCTGTGGTTACTCCCTGAAGAGAGCAGTGGGCCCATCCAGTGAGGGTGATTAGTTCCTTCCTCTTCCAGCCTCACTCCTCCTAGGTCACCACACCCTGTGCAGGAAACAGCCATGTTAGTGGTATCCATTGGTTTTATGACTAAATCCACGCCCGTGGTTTTGGTGCGTCCCGGAGGGGGCTCTGAGGACCCGTGTTACCACACTTGCCTGGAAAACCAAAGGAAACCGTGGAATGATCCTCTTTGCTGCTGGAATGTAACCTGCACAATCAGGACAGTGTGTTTAATTCTAGTTAGTAAGTTGGCTGCGGTAGATCCCCGGCACCCAGGGACTGGGACCTCATAGGTGGGACCGTGGCATCCTGCGATGCGAAGTTTCAGAACTGCTCCTCCCAGCCTTGCAAAAAGGGTAGTGAAGGTGTCGTGGAGTTTCGCCGAAGGTCCTGGCTCACATATGCCAGCAACAGTTCTGGAATTTGGAGTGACCATGTTCTAGTGTGTGGTGCAGAAATCGGCACAAGGGCGCTCACAGCCTTCTGCAGGGAACACTTCACTGTTGTAATTTTAACTGTGGGCAGTTCCAGGAGTAATGAGGGTCACCTGTGCCACATTCTGGTGAGGTTACCCTCAAAGCACCATTTCTCCAGGTCATGTGGTAGAGGCTCCCTTTCATCCCTCAGCCGCGACCCAGTGAGGTGGGGCCGGCAGGACCCCTCCTAGCTGCACCTCTAGCAGACTCGGAAAGCCAAGGTCTTAATGTGAAGTCACCAGCCATAAACATGTCAGGTCACTAAACAGCTGCTGCCTTTTAGGGTCAAATATCTCAGTCAAGGCAGTAGGAGAGGACCGTTTTCTGCAAAAGGCTTTTTAAAGAGAATTCCAAATAATGAGGCCTTTATGATGGTAGAGGAACTAACAAAACTGGTTTGAGGGAAGGAAGAAAGGGGGGGAGTGGGCCCTTTCTGTGAGCCTTCTAGTGACAGTCAACTTGCAGGAGCTATCCTGATATGGAAATCCTAAAAGTTTACAATCTGAACTGCTTAAGTGTGACTAGTTCACTCCTTTTTTTCTGCCCCCACCTCCCCCGGCTTCTAAAGCAGAGCTGAGGAATGGATGGAATGAGGTCCTATTGGTCTGAGTTAGTCCTGAACTTTCTGATACTGGGCTGAAGTCTCAAAGGGTGTTTTTTTTTTTTTTTTTTTTTTTTTTTTTGAGATACACCCAGATGTGAATAAACTGGGGAAGTCAGAGGGCACCATAAGCTGTCAAAGAGCGTTCAACTGCCGGGGTATATGCAGTGGAGAAGGGCAGCCTTGCCGGATTTGGTAGGGAAGTGTCTGGCTGCACATAGCTCTTCCTGAGCAGCTGGGAGAGGCATCTCTTTTCTACCCACCCCCACCCCATCCTGTCTTTGAGTCACTGCTCAGCATCACAGTCACCTCCTTTCCAGGCACCCCTCCCATCCCAGGAGAGTCAGGGTGGCCCCCAAATCTCACTGGACTTAGGACTAAGTTTTTCTACACTGGAGGTGGGGTGGGAGGATGGAGGCGAGGACACTAAGGGATGCTTACCATTGCATGGGGGACTGCAGATTCCTTTGCTTCAGAAATGCCCCCCACATGACCATAGTGGGCATAAATTAGATGGGAGATACCAAAGGTCAGTACAGAAAGAACTACTGCATTTCTTCCTCCTCCCAGTGAAAGAAATCACAGGCAAAGAAGCAGAGAAACACATGCTTTATTTAAATAACATGGGAAAATTATACTTTGGAACCCCTTTCTTTCCCGTGAAAAACAAAAACACATCAAGGTTTGATTAAAATAAGGATCTCCATTGTCAAAACCCCCTAGTGTGCAATCCCATGCTCATATTGTTTGTTTGATACCATGGAAACACACAGTTGATTGCAGTGGACAAAAACATGTCAGGGTAGAGACCAAAGGTTAGATCTGATATTTTCCTGACCAGATAAATGAAAAGTAATGGACTTTTCTTTTTCTTTTTGCTATGGAAAACATGAAAATCCTTATAAACTAAGAGTTCCTTCCTCCTGGGGTTCCAAATGTTCTCCAAGATAAAGAACTTATAGATTTTAAGCCATCTCTTAATTATGGACTCAGTTGGTTTTTAGACTTCAGTAGAGTTTACATTAGTAGGGGGAACAGGGACATAGAGACATAAACCATTGTATCGGCCACGTGGAGAAAACAAGCACCTGACTCAGTGTCGTGATGGTCTGTGAATGACCCCAGTGCCAGAACCTTGGAACCCTGACTACATCGGTCTACACACAGTCCAGTGGCTCTCAAAGCTAGTGTTTACGCAACTGAATGATACCAAGTAGCTGTTAAACGTTGGCAGTTCTTAAGTTTCCATATGGTGGCGGTGTTATTTTAAAAAAAAAAAGTCACAGAAAATTTCCCCTTTTAGAACTCGACCTTTTAAATAATTGTGTCCAGTTTAATAAGGATTATCCTTTTGCCTCATAGAAACCCATGTTAAGTTACAGAAAGGGGGGCAAAATCCTAGAGGGATCGAATAGCTTTACACCTTGACAGAAGTACATTTTCCCCAGTGATGATTTTCTGGGGGAAACTGAAGACATAAAAGTAAACATAATGATCTGCAAATTGCATGTTTTCCTCTGTTTCTATCAGTACACCGAGGGCAGCTGAGGGTCTCGGTGGTTCTGTATGTAGCGCCGCATGGCACGTTGTTTGTGGGGCGGAAGATAAGATGTGCCCACCATGCAGAAGGTACGCTCCCATCTGAACGCCAGTGTTAAGAGAACAGAGTGGCTGCTGTGCAGTATCTAGTGACTGTAAAAAACAAGATGGTTAATAATTTTAAGAACATCATGAGTCCATTTCAAAGATGAGAAATGCCTGGGTCCTCAAGCAACCACTGGGATAATTTGTTTTCAGCTTGACTTCAGATTGGGTTGAGGATGGCCAAGAACCTAAAGTCATGAGCGGCCAAGAGAGAACCCCAATTTTCAGAGGATATAATAATACACATTCTTTTTTCTGTACAGGTGACACTTCCCATATTGACCTCTATCAGAAATTAATTTTTAAAAAGGAAATGCTTCAAAATGAAAAATATTTTGATTCTACAGACTGAGATTCTTTTTTATACCCCCACCAGTTGAATGTCACCAGTATCTCCACCGTGAAACTGTGTAGTTCATATAGAGTTATACAGAAAAGTTAGAGTTACAGAAAGAGGTAGCACGTGGTAGTCTGTGGACAGACTGAATGCTGCCATAGAACAAAACTGTACCCCCCCTAGGTCCAGAGATACAAGCTAAAGAAAATGTATAATTTCTAATTTACTAAACTTGGAGTGTTTAAATTTAATGGTGGAAAGTGCAAAGAAATTTTAATAACTCATAGAAAGCATATACATACACCTAATGAATTCATCTCTTTATTGCATATTGCTATTTTAAAAAAATGTACAGTCTCATAACACATACAACATCTTTTTTCTTGGTACTATAACAACAGTCTTGCACCTAAAGACTAAGTGATTCCAACTACTAAGCTAATAAGATACAAGACAGATAATTAAGTTTACAAATTATAATGCTTTTTCTTTTTGGCATTAATTTAAAAAAAAAAAAAAACAAAACAACATTTAAAATACACACCCAAGAGAGAAAAGTGGCTACTTACACCAGCACCAATCTAAAAAGTAGGGTTTTTTTTTTTTCTCCCAACAATGGCACATGGAATTACCTGCACACAGCTTTAGGGGAAAGAAACCAAAGATGGAAATGGCAAAGGAGGCCTACCAGGATGGCCCTGTCAAAATGAGGTTGATTAAAGGGGGCGAGATGAACATGCTGCACAAATTTGCTCCTTCATGTGACTCTCCCTCCGCTTGTCCATTCCTTAAACTGTAAAACAAAGCCATTTTCAAAGTACGGTTCCAAACTTGAGCCAGATCAAATTTCTCCTGCTATAAATAGAAAAGAATATATATATAGAGGCACTTTAGTTAAGGAATAGACAAGCCAATTAGCATATCCTACCCCTCCACCCCTCCAGGCTTCTCTGAGCAGAGTCTCTGTCTGCCCTTTTAACATGTCGTACTTGCAGAACTTTGTACCTAGGAGTTGGGGGAGTGCAACGTCTGCTGTGTATCTGTGACTGTTTTTTGTTGTTGTTGTTGCTATAGTCATATACTTCCATATTGTGTGTAGGAAGTCGCTAAGTTTGCAGTGAAGGGGAAAAACGTAAAACCACGGCTCTTGCCAACTCTTAGAGCGCTATTTCACAGCTTTCACAGAGCACAGAGAGCTTGCCATCTGCGCTAAGCATTAGAGTTTATACAAACCATTTTTAAATAGCACGATTCCTGTACAGTGCACACCTTGATACTCTGTTCACCCCTGAACATCCCCACTAGAAGGTAAGCTCCTTGGGACAGGGGCTCTGTCTTGCTTACCATTGTAGCCCTACTATACCTGGCACATAGTAGGTGTTTTAATAAATATTTGCTAATTGGCTGAAACTCAATTTAGTGAGTATATAATGTTCTAGTGCAATAGGACAAACTACTCTCTCCACAGGAAACCCAACCACAATAGGACTGATGGAAAAAAAGAGACCCTTAGCCCCCCTCCCCAACTACAAATAAATAAAGCAAAGCAAAACAAAACAAAGTAACAGTCCTCTTTATATATCATATAATTTAAGGATATTAAGAGTTGGTAGATTAATGGTAAGCATCTATATTTTATTTTCTAATGTTGTTTTTATTCATTTCTCCCTGAGAGCTTTATCTTTTGGACTGAAATTTTACAGGTAGCATTACTGACACACAATTTAAAATGACAACATATAAACAGCAAACCACTTCAAATATGCTTAGAGATAAATAGATCTTGGCATCTCTGTTGTTGTTGACATTTTGTGCATTCACTGAGTGTCCTTTAGTCCAGACCTATATTTATAGAAGATGCAGCTTGTCCTACAAAACAGAAAATACCCCCCCCAAAAAGGCACCCCAGAAATTTTTAAAAAAATAATCTTTATCCCTTCAGAGAATTTGTCCTCCTTTTAGGTGTTGGATGGGAAATTTTATTTTTAAAATTTATATATCTATATTGCTAGGAAAACAAGCACATTCTGGTACTTTTGTTCTTTAATAAGAGCATGGATTGCATTTGATAAAGTGTTCTTTCCAAAAGCAATGTAAAGAAATCATCAAGAGTGCTTGGCAGAGAACTCGATGAAATTAGGGGGAAAAAACTGATGTCCAAGTTTTAAACACATAAAAAAATTCTGATTGACATTCTACATAATTCAGATTGTGTGCCAGACGTTTCAAGAAAGGTTTACAGACTGCATCCCCAACCCAGGTCAGAAATTCCAAGCTGGTCCTGTCATCACTGGTGTGAAGCACCAGCATCTCACTGTCAACTAGCAAAGACCATCTTAAATTTCTATTTTTTCCAACACCAGTTTCACCAATGAAAATAATTTCAAAATATACCAAGCTTGGAAACCATAAAATATTTCTCAAGCTTTTTTTTTTTTTTGCTTTTGTTTTTCTTGTTACTCTAGGGAATGTCTCTGTACCTCTTTGAGGAGATAGTATTGTGCTTCTGAGCAGTCACGGTGTTCAGGGGAAGATGAGCCACACTCAGTACCAATGTACACACAAAGGGCTTCTGAGCACGTACACAAACGTAGATTTTTTTTTCTTTTTAACCAAACATATATGTCTCCAGACGACAGTCAGACTTCTATGTACATTTCTTAATATATATACACACGTACATTTACATACACACACATTCTCGCATCCACGCACAGATGAGAGGAGAAATTGCCACTGTTTGGATTGCAAGGCAGTGTAATGAAAAGTTCTAGTTACTTCAGAGGGCCGCTAACGAGCCTTCTACAAAAGTATTCAAGGAGAACTAGAAGTTGAGTTTTGTGACTGGCCTCTCCCGGCTGCCGTCTGTCACCTGGCTGGTAATGCGCTTGCGATTCCGTTTCAGTTTAGAAAGGTCTTTGTCAAACACCTCTCCCGAGCGGAGAGCTGAAACCAGGTCATCAAACTCGCCACCTTCCTCACTGTTCTCTTTTGCCTTCCTCATTTTCCGTTCCCGTTCACGTTGTTCTTTGAGCTGCAAGTAGAAAGCAGCCTCTTAGGGAAATGTCAGAACACTGTGTTTTGTTTTCATTGGAGGCAAATTCTGTGGGACGTGGCGATGCTTCAGTCACACTGAGCCACGTTCAGCCACAGCAGCAAACCCCCTCAAGTGTGAGAAGGGTGACTGGGACGGGAGGTCCCATCAAAGAAGCAAGGAATAATGAACAAAATGACCAGTACTTTGTGATGAGACTCTGTCTAGAATCAAGGTGTAAACCTCATGATTATTCTAGTTAAAAAAGAAAGCAGTTGAGGCTATTCCTATTTCTATGATGGGATGAGAACATCATCACTATTAAACAGACCCCAAATACTGGTTTCTTTGATGGTAGAGAGAGACTAAAGCAAATGCTCATCAGGCCATGGTCCTGACATCAAAGGCTTAGCCTGTATCTACCAGGGATGCCTGGACCCCACTATGCAAAGTTACCATTAAAGACAGTAACATGCATTCATTATAGAAAATTTAGATATTCAAACACAAGGGGGAAAACATCCTTAATTTTATCAAGAGCTAACCACTATGCACCTTCTGGGGGTATATCCCACCACTTTTAACACTTATTTTACACAGAAAAAATATTTCATATTGAAATCACTTTGTAAGCTTTCTCACATCATTAATTGTTCTTTAAAGATAGGCTTTTAAGGACTGCATGAATATTCTGTTACGTAGCTGTTACACCATTCAGAACTAATGCCCAGTTGGTAAACATTCAGGTTGTTTCCAGGTGAGGGTTTATTACAAAGACTGCTGCTCTCTTTGTGCAAACGTACGATACTTTCTTTGGGCTGATTTTTTTTTTTTAACAGATACAAATTACTGTATATAAGATGGACTAGCAACAAGGATTTACTGTATAGCACAGGGAACCATAATCAATACCCTGTAATAACCTTTAATGGAAGAGGCTCTGAAATATGTATTTCAAAGTATCTGAATCACTTTGCTGTATACCTGAAACTAACACAATATTGTAAATCAACTTTACTTCGATTGAAAAAAAGAGACCAGTTACCCAATGGCTCCCTCTCCTTGCCCATCCAATTCCTATCTGCCCAGGTCCAGGCTGGAACCCCCAGTGAGGGTGCCATGGGGTCATGTTGAAGTGGGAGGGATGCTGACCTGAACTTGTCCCTTACTGAGTGGTGTGGACGAGGACTCAGACTCTTTGCTCTGAGTGACCTGAAAGTCCTTTTTGTCTCAACTCAAGAGGAAAGAGTTGCTTATAAATTAGATGAGGGTCTGTGGGCTGATTTCTAAGTAGAACTCCAGATCAAAGGGTCTGGATATATTTTTTCAGGCTTCAGATACATACTGCCACGTTGCCCAAGAGAAACTTCACACCGATTGAAACTCCCAGCAGCACTCTAGAGAGGACTTCGATGCCTCCTCCTGGCCTGCACATCAGTCTTGCAGCACCAGGGCTAGCCAACGACGCCCCCCTCTTACCTGGGCCTCCATGCGCGCTCGGCGCTCTTCCTCCTCCTTCTTCTTTCTCATGTTTTCGTTCTCTTGTTTGGCTTCTGACACAGCTTGAAGAAACTGATCAAAAATGCCAAAGAACTCATCCGGCTGTATCTTGCCAGCCTCTTCCCCAAAGTGTTTCACTGCTTTAGTAAACTGGAAAAAAGGAGGTTTTAAGAAGTTCAGAGTTCTGAGAGAAGAACACCATGACCCAGCAAACAGAAGTCTCTCCAGAGGGGCTAAAGCTCAAAACAAGTCAGTGAGCCCACACCGCTCTCTGGCTGCCACGTATGCCTGTCAGTTGTTTCCAAAGGGAAGGCTGTCATACTCCTTGCTTTGGAAACCATTTGTCCTTGCCTGCCTCATTTCAGTGTAACAGCTGTAATTACAGCCTATGACTTTTTATTAACTAAACAGTAGTAAAAACAAGAAAGCAAAATAGCATACAACAGAGCACTCAGGACATAAAACTAGTAGCAAACTCAGCAGGGGTAAGGAAACTTGTACTTTTAACTTTTCTTTGAAGTAGTTTAATATCATTTACTGGTGCCATATGGTTAATATCAAAAGCAAATGGGATAGTGTTTCGTAGCTGCTTTTTCTAATCATACAGTTTTATTCCAAATCCTTGTTTTAAGACCCCTTTCAACGCAAATATTTTTAAATTATTTTTTACTTTGTTGGGGGGAGGTAATTAGGTTCTTATTTATTTTCAAAAACATTCAAGTTCATGCATTTCCAGCCATCCTGAATGATCTTTTTATCTAGGAATCCTAGTGATGATGAAGTCATGTATATTTTAGTCTTAGAAATCCCAGACTAAAGTTCCCACACTAAAATTTTTTTAAAAAAAAGGGTGTGTGTGTGTGTATGTAAATCAAAAGTTAACTAATCCAGTTGATTTTGATAAAAACGAGCCCTTGATGCAGTGGGTTCTCTATCGCCTGGTTTGGGGTGGGGGTCCCTTCCTTTTACTCCAAAGTGGTGAGGCACGCACAGGACTTGGGGTGGGGGCCATCGTAGTGGCGGCTGCTGACATCAGTTCACTGACTTCAGTCAATCAGGGGCTGGACCTCTAACAGCAGTCATTCAAACATACCTCGTATTCCATTTATTTAGTGATACTGGAGGTGGGGTTGAACATTGAGATTAGCTAATATTTCTTAACACATATCTACTTCTGAACTTTAGCCACTGTGCGTGTACATTTACATTCACCATCATCGCTATCTACAACGGAGCAGGTGACTACAGAAAAATGAGATCCATTATTCAAGTTGCAAGGGAGATTCAAGTTAAAGCAAAAGTGCTGTCACAACTCAGAGATGGGCAGTGTGGAGGGCCCCAGCAGGGTGGTAGCAGCTGCACATCATTTATGAACAGTGAGAAGGGGATGAGAGAACGTGTACAGGGATATGAATGTGTGTATATTTTGAAAAGAATATAACCAGAGAGAAGGGGTGAGGGCAGGAGGTGGTTTAAGGCCTTGGTTATTAGCCAATGAAAACTTTACAGGAAAACATTTTATAATAGCAAAACTCATTTTTAAAAAAAGCCTAATTAAAAATGTACCCTTTGCAATGAGGCTGTGAATTAAAGTGCATTTCATTTAATAAGTGCTTCTGGAGATTTAAAGGGAGTAGGAGGACAGGATATCCCCTATTTCAGGTGAGCATCCTACAAGATACTGAAGCACACGGCCTCTCAGTCACACCTGATCTCCTATTTCATCCCACCCTTAGTTTTTATAATCTACTCTTTTCTCTTTCCCAGAGATAAGTACTTTGACAGTTTTCTCTTGGTTGTTACTGAATCAAAGTATCTACTGGTTTTATACCATCCAGATACTTCGTCTTACTAACCTAAAGGCAGCCAGTTAGAAACAAAGGGTATGTTTCAATTGGTCACAGTCCTAGAAATGAATTTACTTATAATATGTGCAAGTACCAGCTGTGAAGTAACACTCAGTGCTCACGGGGAAATTTACCAGGTCTTTAGCTTCTGCTAGAAGATCTTCAACATCAGAGAAGCTGAAGCTGGCTACTGTGATGAACTGGCTGACCACGGACACAAACTTATCTCCGGGCTGTGGAGGCTGAGACTTCTGATACTCTAGCTCCTTCAACACAGGAAATGGATAATGTCAACACAGGGTTCAAATGCAGACACACCTTGCCTCATTTTTCATATGCCTCAAATTTAGTAAGTCAGAATGGCAGACACATCAAAGCTACTCTAAAACTTTTGGTGATCAGCCAGCTCCCCTGCCCACCATGTCAGAGCCATGCCCATGTGCACATGTAATATAGTCTGCAAAATGCAGTTTAACCAGTCAGCTGGAGACTTTATTGATGCAATTTTGTATACTGACTTTAGAATGTAAGCAGATTAGCATTTGGATAAAATTAATAGAAGTTAAATAAATGAAGAGCAAATTGGATTCAAGGGGTATGTAACTGAAAGCAAGAGAATTTGTTGATACTCTGTGCTCAGAACTCTGGTGCCTTAATTTTTCCTTCTTTGTCTCTGCCAAGTCTGCTTCTATCTAGGTCAGCAGAACTTCAGCTGGAGTATCTGGCACCATAATGCCATTTTTCTCCTCTTCCTATGGGTTTTGACCAGAACAACAGACAGATACTCACCATCTCCACTGCTTTCAGGCCACTTCTCAAGGTACTTATTTCTTTATCCAGCTCAGTCATGCTGTTGTAAATGGCAACATTTTAGGAACCAACATGGGATTTACACATACTGTATCAAAGATGATGAGTTTAAAGATTTCATGCTTGGAAGGCCATATTAGTTTTAAATGTTTAAAATTCCCTTCACCTGTCAGATCTCACAGAAACACAGCAACATTTTAAACCTACAGAGCCTAGGTATGGAATTAGGCTTTTGTTTTCCATAGCAATATAGGTTAGAAAGAGCAGAATAGCAGTTATCTCCCAACTGCACAAAAATGTCACTGGAGCAAATTACTGTAAGAAAATAAATTTCTTGCCACGCGTGGCTCCCCTCTGGACAAGGAAAAGAAACAGCTTTCCACAGTCGTGTGTGTGTGTGTGTTGTGTTTTCATTGTTATTGTATTGCTTTTCACTAAAGCCCTGGTAATGTGACTATTACAAGGCAGTGGTCCTTGTGTAGCACAGGGAACTGTATTCAGTATCTTGTAATAGCCGATAATGAAAAAGAATATGAAAAGGAATATATATAACTGAATCACTGTACACCAGAAACAAACACATTATAAACGACTGAAAAATAAATAAAACTGAAACAATTCACTGTAAGTAAGTACTTACTTTACTTTTGCTGCTTGAGGAATATCCCGCAGTTCTTCATTTAGATTGAGAACCTTGGGGTATTTATTCTCCACAATAGTTATGAGATAGTGCAAAAGGGTAATGTTCCTACAATTAAAGGAGAGAGTATTAAACACGGTTAATATCTGCATATGATTTATATATTCAAGTTTCTTGCATTAATTCCAAAATGTGGAGGCTCCTGTAAGGCAGGGATTCTCAAGAGAAAGGGCTAAGAGGAGAAACGTACATGGGATTTACATAAATATGTCAGAAGGAAGCAAACATCTTATGAAAGGGAAGAGCAGGGGATACGAATTAATTTTTGGCCCATAATGAGGCTCCTTCAGAATCTGGGTAATGCAGTGGGTGATGGGAATTAACCTGAACTGTTGCCAACAGGGACACGCCTTCACAGTACAGCCACCCAAAGACAAGGGCCACCCTGAAACTTCACAAGCACGGTGGCCTGGGGAGTGAGGGATGTTTAAGCCACTGGAGAGGACAGCCAATTTTCAAATCTGAAAGTACAGAGCAGTCACTCACTGATGAGAATTACTGACAATTCTCATTTAAGGTTTCTTTTGACTTGGTGATAACTTTTTTTCCCCTCTGACTCTTGTTCTACTGCTGCAGCAAAGTGGGGCCAAGACTGTGCTAACAGGGATATGATACCCTCGCAGCAGAGAATCCACTTCCTAATTTTAGGAACACTTCAGCTTCTGCGTGCATAACCAGCTCTTTCTTCAGCGGTCACAGGGCTGAACCCTGACTGACCTGGGTTGAGAAGGCAGGAGTCTGATAGCACTATCTGTGAGGCCACACCGTGGTGGCCAGGTCCTGCTGTCCCCGACGCCGATGCACATGACAATCACCTGGCCCCCAGGTGCCTGGGCCGCCCTGAAGTTCATTTAGTCGGAATGAGGTGGGGCGAGGAGGGGGTGGTCTTAGCAACTCCCCAGTGAGCCTTAGCTGAACGCGACCATCAGCAGGAGGACACAAATGCATTTCTTTAGAAAACACTGCCATAATTTTTAGGCAGTTAGTTAGCATTGTGAATTAGCAAAGTCACAACTGTCCTCCCACCTCCAACTACCGTGAAGCAGCACTTTCTAACAATTTTTTTCCCCCCATAACAATGCAAACCATTTCTGGTTACCCTTGCAGCTTCCTAGAATTCAGTGCAATCCTGTTCCTCTGAGTCACCTGGCCCACGTGGAAAAAAACTGCCCTTTATTTTTCTTGCTCTCAATAATTAGAAAACCATTCATTGCTCAGCAAAGTAAAACAGTGGCTAATAACTGCTGGCCACTTATTTTGCAGATGTTCAGCTGTATTGTTCGACTTCAGTTTTGCCGTCCACAGAACCTGTGTGTCCCCCACATGCCTACTGTGTGAGGGGCAAGACCCTAGCTACCATCACGAGAAAGAATGCCATTTTCTTCTGCTGTTTCAGAGAAATGCTTTGTCACTTAGAGAAATTTAGTTACCCATATATACATTTTCTAGTGTAAAAGGACTTAAAACCAGATCAGCACTTCTACACTTACTTGCTATCCAAATAACAACATAAATTGAACATAAATTCTTGAATAATAAAAATAATGAAACAGCCTCACTTGTGATTATTATCTGGTCATTACCAGAAACAAGCCCTTAATGCAGAGTGAAGATGGAAAAGAGATCAGAAAGGTTTTTACTTTGAAAAGGCTTACGTACTGGGTATGTTTTGTAGTGTTGAGTCAGCAGATAATCACATAATACGTGCCAGGCTATCAGTTAAGTGGGGGGCGGGGGGCGAAGTATATTAAGGGGGTGTGTGTGTGAGACAGAGAGAACAGGCCTGACTGCTGGTGAGGGTTTCCTTCCTCAAACCTGCAAGCCCAGGGGAAGAGAGCGCCCTTCCTTGAAACAATGGCTGCTCTTTATATGCAGGTAAGATGCTGTAGTCACTCACCTACTACAACCTCCAAACAAGCGCTGTCTGTTGGTGGAGGAGAGCGGTGGGCAGACCACTAGAACAGCTGTCTAGTACCTGTAACGCCAAATGCCTTGCTGGTTGTGACCTCAGGCAAGCTGAGTGAGCCTGCCTCGGTGTCCTTACCTGACGACAGGTGATGCAGCACTCGGCCTGTGGACTTCACACAATCACACGTGGAAGGGTCTAAAAGGGTCAAGTGCTTACACTAAAAATAAGGGCAGTGCTAGACCCTAACGGCTGCCCTTTGTTATCTATCTCTACACGATGCAAAAATGAGGCTTAGCCCTACAACTGAACCCATTGCTTATTTCCTACAGCATGGACTCAGGGCTGCCATAACGCTATATGCTTCACTAACCCTGTAGACGAGAGTAAACAGCCTCACTAAATGTTTAGGAATCATCAGGGGGAACAGCACATATTTCAAAAAAGAATTCGGCCGCAGAGTTTACCTTAGAAACCAGTTCCTTCGAAGTCAGTGAGAACATTGGAGAAACACAGCTCTCTGGGAGGCTGGAATTAACATGCCAAATGCCCTTACTTGCTAATGACATCACAGCATTCTCACATCTTGGTGTCCCTAACAGGAGCCTGTTCACCTAAAACACATTTTCTAGGAAGCATTTTAAAATATCTTGGAATGAGCGGCTGAACACCCACAGCCAAAATACATTTATACATTGTAATTTTTTTTCACACAGCTGCCAGCTTCAAGGTACCCTGGAAAACACAGCCTAAAATGCCAGCAAGCATCACTGTATTGTCAGCTGTCAGTTTTTTCCTTCCTCTGGAACCTGGTTCTCTATGGAGGCTGCTAGGATGTGGGCCACGTTCTGTTTCTTGATCTGGGCACTAGTTACAGGGATGACCTATATTTGTGGAAATTCATCAAGCAGTACATTGTCCTGTACTGTATGATACTATAATAAAAAGTTTACCTGAGAAAACCCCCAAAATAAAAACCTTGGGCTAGATGACATCCCTGGGGAATGAAAATGGAGGATAACTGGCCCGGTGGGAACTTGGGGAGATGCGTGGCTGTGTGATGGGTAAGAGGGCACCTGTGTGCCCGGACCCCCCACACTTACTTGTCAATACTGGATTTTGTGTCAGCAATCTTATTTAGGCTGGATATCTTGAATCCATATGCATTGCCTCTTTGGCCTTTATTCATGTAATTTCCAAATGCCAAAACTACTTCCAGCAACTGCTTAAGGGCACTGCTCCTAAATACCTCTTCTGAGCCAGAACGAATTGCTTCAAAACAGAACACGCAAAAAGAAAGTTATTACAACCAAGACCTTTCAATGATACCCATCCTAAATCCACACACCCGATAGTGGACACTGAGGAGGTAAGATCAGGTGTTAGGCTAGCAGGGAGCACTTTCAGAACACCTAAACCACAAGCAGAGCGCCAGGGGACCAGGAAAAGCCAGAGACAGCTGCACGGTCCCGGCCTTTCTCTATCTTTTTCTTGGCTGACTCACCGACCCTAGGCAGTTAGGAACACATAGAGCAGCAATTGCATTTTCCACATTCCTTTGCAAACACTTTCTTGCCTTGTGTGAGTCAGATCAACAGGGCTATTGATCAGTTCCACTGATAGAAAAACTGGGCAAATGTGTGTCATATCACAGCCGGCAGGTGTCATCAGGGCCTTGAGGCTGGCCTGCAGTCTGTGGCTGTGCTCTGCAGTCGCCCATGTTTCAAACACTTAAAAATTTAACAGCCTCACAATCAAGCCATATAACAGCCTCAAATCTTCCCTCAGAAAATCCAGTAAGGCCCCATTGCAAGAAAGCTAACTGTAGGTTTAATGCTAGTAGCGATCAGATAAATTCCTCACTAACACCCAGATATCAAAAGCCTAGTTCTCCAGAGAAGTCCAGAGTGTATGCAGCGAGCTCCAGAACCCAGGATAGGCTAGTGAGCCAAGTGCAGACTGGAAGTGATTATCTGCCAGAATTCCAACAGATTTAAAGCAAAAAAAAAAAAAAAAAAAAAAGTCACCAGCGGGATCCTGTTTTCTACATGCACTTGCACTTGTAAATGGGCTCTTAAGATGAACATCACTTCTAATCTGGGGGCAGGCTTGACTTTACCTTCTACTTTGGGTTTCACTTCCGCCACACGCTCTGCAAACTTCTTCTTGAAGTACAGTGATTGCAGTCTTTGCTGATAATGATTAATTCTGTAAGAGTAAGCATGCACTAATGAACATTTAATACATCTATATTCATTCCATGGAAATGCAGGTGGCGGTGCCTTTAGAGCACCCTCCTCTCCCAAACACACACACACACACGCACATGCATACACACAGTTCCTCTCCTGGGCGTGAGGCCAGCTGCTCCTGGAGAGCCCATTTCCCACTGCCCTACGGGGGGTCTGGGTAATTGCAGCAGGTCCTTAGCTCCAGTCAGCTTAGGCAATTGCTAAAAGAAAGTGAGAGCTAACTGCTGTTGACTCAAGCCCCCTTCCCTTCCTCAGAGTCCCAGCAGCTCTTGGGAACAGAAAAGAGAGAAAAAGGAATGAAAATGTAAAGACCACCCCCCGCAAACTTCTGCTGCAAACAAAGGGCTGCTGCCTGCACTCCTCCCAGGCTGCTGCACTCTCCACAAAGCTTGCCTTTGGCAGAACTGTGGGGTCAGACTTGTTTCCAGCACTCTCCGCTTACATCCTCCTCTCCCCACTCATGCCCCCAAACCTTTCTCTTTCCTCACAGGTAGCTCCCGATCTGTGCCCCTCAGGGCTGGAAAGCTCTGCCCTCCAGGATAGCAGCCAGTGACTAGCAGTACCAGGGATGCGAACTGGCCTCCCAGTACCAAGACAAGGTGCTCGGGGTTTCTGAGCGGGTGAGGGTGGGCCTTCCTGCCCAGGCCTTCAGAAATCACTGCCTAACCTGCTCTTCAGTGGAAACTTCAGTCCAGTAGGACCAGGGATCATCCCTCATCCAAAACTACAGTGTATAATCAGACAGATACGGCCCAAGGTCTGCTCTTAGTAGGTGACCGTGAACAGGAACCTTAACTCCTCCATTAGGTGGCAGAGACTACAACCCTACCTGACAGCCTGCCCGGCAGGGCTGAGAGGACGAGGAAGATGCATGCAGGGCGCTGGACAATTACTAAGGGGCACCTATTACAGCAGGGGGCCAGCTATCTGTCCACATGTAGGGTTGCTGGGCACACCTGTCAACATTTCAGAACCATCTTCGGTTCTACAGCAGTATTCAGAACAGCCAGCTGAGATGAAACAACAACAAAAATAAGTCTGGAGATTGTAGAAATTCAGAGTGAGAGCACACGTGGCACTCAGGGGAAGTGCCCTACACTGGGGCTGACCAAGAGTTTCAGGACCACTGGTCCTCATCTAATGCAGAGTCAACTTGCTGGGCCTGGGATGCCAGATCGACTCAGCTCACACGCCAAACTCAATTATGGGGCAGCGGCCGCCACAGGGCTTTTTGGGGAAGGGCTGAGAAAGCTTGCCAAGGCGCCGTGGGAAGAGTGCCACAATCAATTAGTGATGTCTGTGTGTGCCATGATGTGACATCCAGACTCCGGCTATCCTGGCTGGCTCCAGGTTGATACCTCTGAATCTGTCCATTTCTTTCCATTTTACAACAACCTTGAGATGCTGAGGTACAAGGAGGAGTGAGGCAGAATCCCAAGAGATCAAAGTGGTGAGGAGAATGTATCACTTGATTAGGTCAATGTACAAGAGCCAAAGAGGCCCAGAAATAGAGATAATTGTGAAGAAACCTTGACCCTGACTCACCCACAGGGAAGAACTCACAGAAACACAAATTCCACACAGCTCGGACTTGAGTAGATTTTGGAATTTAAAAAGGTTTCAAGTTAAGCCAGGTTACATGGCCCAAATAATTCAACAGGAATGAAAGTTTAACTTCCTTAGCACAGGGAACTATGTTCAGTATCTTATAATAACCTACAATGGAAAATAATCTGAAAAAGGATATACATGGATATATGTATAAGTGAATCACTTTGCTGTACCAACCTGAAATACTGTAAATCAAGTATAATTAAAAAAAAATTTAACTTCCTTAGAAAGGCAAGGGGTGTCTTTACTTTTTAAGCATTTTCAAGCTCACCTGCTCATCTCAAACAGGAACCTGTCGGCCTTGGCCATCCGATCCAGCTCATGTTTATGTTCCTCCAACAGGTCAATGTCACTTTTTTCGGGAACAAATTTCAAGAGCTAAAAAGTACACGCAAATATTAAAACTGAGGTTTATCATTGAAATTCTTGCCGTGATTTTTTCATCCCTTCAGTTAAATTTGTCCCAAGATTAAATTTTAACTTAATTTATAAGGTCTCCTCACAGGTGAGCTTAAGATAAAATAGAAGTGATTCAGTCTTTATATTTAGGTGGCCAAAATGTACAAACTTCCAGTTGTAAGATAAATCAGTACTGGGAATATAATGTACAACACGATGATGATAATTAACACTGCTGCATGATACATATGAAAGTTATTAAATGAGTAAATCCTGAGTTCTCATCACAAAAGAAAAAAATTTTTTGAATTGTATCTCTGAGATGATGGATGCAAACTAAACTTATTGTGGAAATCATTTCACATCTGTAACTCAAACCATTGTGCCTTACACCTTAAATTTTTAGTGATATATGTCAATTATATTTCAATAAAACTAGAAAAAACTTTCTATTTTTTACTTGGAAGTAGTTAAACTGGTGTAAGATTCATTTCTGGTACCTACCTGTTCTATACTGCCTCTCAACTCAAAATTGGGAAGTTCTTTAGCAGGACCCACTTTATACAGGCCATTAGAGGGACCTTGGAGATTCAATCCTCTCATGCGAAGATACAACTGAGGTCTAGAGAGAAGGCCACTCACCCAGGATTACAAAGCAAACATGTGTGATCTTCAGGAAGACCTATGTCTCTTGACTCCCAGCTTGATGCTTTTTTCCTACTACATCATGCTGAAATGAGTCATTCTGTGTGTATTTTCCAATCAATTTGCTTATTTCTTTGGCTTATCTAATTCCATCTCATTTTTTGCTCTATGGAGAGTTGGATGAGAAAAACACATGGAGATCTGATGTTTTTGATTCCATATTTTATTTTGGAGGAAGCAACAAGCACGGAATGTGGAATAGGCAGCAATAATACTTAAAGTTGAAAAAGTACTCTTTTTGTGTCTGATTTCCTTTAAAGGCACAAATGTGTGTGTGTGCACAGGCCTATGCTTGTGTGCTATTTTCTGGATCAAATATCTTTGGACTTTTTTTTTTTTTAATTACACTGAGCCTCTGGACCCTGAAGTCCTCCCTATAATGTGATGCTGGCATTGGGCGGTCCACTTAACAGGTTTTCAAACATTTACTGGATTTAACGAAGGGACCTCAGAAAAGGCGGTCAGTCTAGGTGCCACCAGCAGAGAAAGAAAACTGGAACTACAGGCAAAGAGACGAATGGTGAGAGTCTAGAAATACATCCCAGCCGAGTGCTTGTCACATGCTGGGATCTGGAATGGGCACCACAGCACTGACACGGGAGGAGCGTGGCCGTGACGCGGCAAGGCAGGCCAGCGGTTGGCAAGGGCCTTGTAAGAAGTTCAGTCTTTATTTTGAGGGCAGAGGCTATAACTTAAAGTCTTAAATAGGGGAATGAGTTTGCACTTTAAAAAGCTCCCTCTGTCTGGAGAATGAAGAAAGAATGTGAAAGGATGCAAAGTATTAGGGGGTTGTGATGAGCTAGCTGACACAGTAAACCAGGTAGGAGATGACGGTGGCCTGGAGTGGGTGGTGGACAGAGTCTAGAGCCACTACGGGGACCTGAATAGAGCTGGCCTGACTTGCTGACAAATGGACTGTGGAAGTTGAGGGTCAAAAGGATGAGGCTCCAGCTTAGGCAGCAACGTACACACGAGTATTAACAGGGAACCCAGGAGATGAAGGCTGGAAGAGGGCAGGTAGGGAGAAGGTGAATTTAGTGTTTGAAATACTGGCAAGAGAACCAAGTCAACGATGTCTAGCAGGCAGGTGGACAAATGGGTCTGAAATCCTAAAGAAACCCGGAAGACAAAGCACTGGACTGGGTTACAATGTGCATGGATGTAAGGTAACCGGTGGACCATCAAGAGAAACAGCAGGGCTGGAGGGGAGCCGGCCTTGATGGGATGAAGACAGAAGAGGAACCTTCACAGGAGGCAGTGGAGGGGCCTGCGTGGCATCACAGGGCCCAGGGGAGAAGGCGTTTCGTCACAGGGCAAGTGGCTATCGGAGTCACGCACCAAGAAATTAAGACAAGCACTGCTTTGTCAACCAGAAAGCGTGTGTCCTCAGTGAGGAGAGCTTTAGGGAGGTGGGAAAGAGTGAACAGGAGGAGAGTGGAGACAAGCTTTCAAGAAGTGGCTGTGTCAAAAGAGAGAGGGGACAGTAGCAGATGGAGCTGTGTGGACTTCAGAGTGCATGCGAAAGGCTGGACCTTGAACAAGTTACATGTCGAAAGGGCGAGGTGGAAGACCTGGAAGAGAGGGGCGGGTCCCTGAGCAGGGGAAAGGATGGGCCAGAGCCGGGGCCAGGGACACCCCTCTCTCCTAACGGGACAGGAGGGGGAAAGACGGAAGTGGATGCCAGGGAGTCCACACAGCTGGTGGCCTGATGGCTTCCAGGCATATATGTTCCCATGTTCAAATGGCAACACTGGATGGGACAAGTGTCATCTTGCTCTTTCTCAGTGCAGGAGGGAAGGCAGCAGGCAAGGGAAGAAAGGAGGAAGGCAGAGGACAAGGCTTGTTTTTTCCCCTCAGTTTGCATTTTTACCTCCTGCACAAGGAAGTTCAGTTCTAATTTCAGGAACCACTCCCTCCTGACTCCCTATCCCAGCTGAGCTGAGCCCACAGGCTCCTGTTCAGGGTAACACAGTCACCATCTCTCTTATGACTCACAAGACCACATTGAGAGGCACAGGCTCAAGGCTCAGGCCTTCCCAAGGCAGAGTCGAGTAACGGACCATGTGGGGACAGTTTTGAGAGGAATGAAGCATTAGAGAAACATCTGGAGATAAGGAGAAAGGTGTGCATTTCAAGAAGGTGCAGTGTACGGACCTGAGATCTGATCTTGGCAGGTGAAAGCAGCAGGAGGCAGGGGGATGGATGTGGCTCAAATGCGGATCATAGCTGGTAGTAAAGGATGCTGTGTGACAGCAAGGGAGGCAGAGGGAGGAGGGTACAATGAGGAGGAAGAGAGTGAGCCGCTTCAGAACTGTCAGGGGAGACCAGGTCAGAAGTCCCTCATTCGGCCAGGTTCTGCTTCAGCGGACTGATGGTCTTCCTTGTGTCTACCTGCAGTACCTTCCGTCTGGACAACAAGCCCTTTTGGCAAGATTCTGAAATCCTTTCCCTCGAGGAATTTTGCTGGATGCAATTTCACAGTAAACAGATCTTGTGGAATTTTAAACATACAACCTTGTCAACAGAGGCTGAGGACCTAAGGACTAAAGCAGCTTTCTGCTCAGTCCTTCACTGTGTGTGACGCAACTTCTAATGTGGGCATTTGGAGTGCAGGGCCGAGTGGGGGCCGGGGCGAGATGGAGGGCAGTGGGGCTCGGTTTTGACTGATACTCCCGAGAGGGAGGGAAGAGTGTGCAGAGGAGCTGCAAAATGCTCAAAAACAAACAAAAAAAAGGAATTTTAGGTTTAGGAATACTTTCAAACTATTTATATACACAGCATCCCAACAGACTTGGAAACATAGTCATTAACTATTTTGGGAACGAAATCAAACCTTAAAAGGACAGTGTGAAAAGTTTTTCTGCTGCCAAGTGTGAGGGTTTTCACCCAGGATGACGGCAGCTGCAGAGGCTTCAGGGAGGGGCAGGTCAATGGTGGTGGGGTGACACCGCACACATCACCCCTCCCTGACTTGTGTCTGGGGCCTTTGGGGAATTCAGTGAGAACCCTGGAAAACGCACACAGGCACTCCGCCTGGAGCAGCCTCACCTCACAGGATCACTGTCACCGATACAAAATGTCCTTTTCCTCTGCTCCCGGGAGCTGAGCACACCTAAGGTGACAGCTCAAGTTCTGCCTGGAATCACAATCAATGTCCTTTTCCTCTGCTCCCGGGAGCTGAGCACACCTAATGTGACAGCTCAAGTTCTGCCTGGAATCACAATCACCTGTGTTCACTGCTGACCTTCAGTGGGCCTGGCTCGAACAAACGGGGCCTTTTGACCAAAATCTCTCAAAATGTGATTCCATCCCAAGGGCAATGAGACCAGCAGACAGAAGAGTCTTAGAGCATTCAGAGACTGTCCCCACACAGCACAGAAAAGTTTAGAGCCAGACTGAGAGATAGGTAATTATCCCTGGGGTGTCTGCTAGTATAATATCAACAACAGTATCATTGGGGGAAATAACTGAGCCAAGCTGCTGACAACACAGAACACAGCTGCAGCAGCTGCACTGAGCGTGTTATGGAAATACTGGTGAGGAGAGGCTAGGTCGCCACGTCTGACATGCACCCTGGCCGTGAAAAACACAAGTTCTCTTCAAATACCACAGACAAGGATGTATACTGATTGTGTATAAATCAACCGCATGCTTACTAGACCTGGCATTTGAATTTACTGCCATTTAGGACACAAGAGAAGAATGCCATGCAACTTAGAGAGACAAGACCCAGTCTCTGAAGTCTACACCCCACCTTATGACACATTCGAGTATTCTGATAAAGATGACAGTGCTAGGGGTTTAACGGAGGCTTCTGCAGCTATGGGAATGGTGAGCCAAGACCAAGACAGAAATTGTATCAGGGATTAAGCAATGAATCAGTTTATGTAGAACAGTCTGTGATCCCACAGTGCTGAGGTTCTCAATATTCCGGTTAAACAGACATTTCCACTAAAACTAGTATTGAGGACTTAACAACTTGATGGCAAAATGAGAAACAGATTCTGGCATCGAGGGTCCCAGGCATTTGACAAACTCGGGACCATCCTTCTCACCCATCATTTTGAGAAACAAGAAGAGAAAAGAATCAAGTTATAGCGTCTTCTAACAGAGCTGCGTGGAACCTTGTTGGTTCAACCTCCTCAATTCAGTGATGAGGGAACAGTCTCCCAGCAACAAGCAGGCTTTCTCAGCACCCCCTCCCTACTCAGAGTCCAGTGTCACCTGTGCCCTGAGAGGTCTGGCTTCTCACCTGTTCCAACATGTCCTTGGGCAGATCCTCCTGCTCATCCATTGTTAGAATCGCCCGTTTGATTTCATCATTGGATAATTTCAGCCTGGAGAAAGAATATTTTATTTGTTGTTAACAATATTGGCTTGACTATTAGAAGTTTAATACCAGAAAACTCATTTTGCTGCTCCAGATGCTGATCTTCAAGTACCGTTTTTCTCAAAATCTCTCAGTGAAAGCTTATTTCCTGACAATGTTGCACCTAAAAATAGTGTTTTGAAATGGCTTTCACATTCTTTCAGGGCTTTGTAATGCTCTGCTGACACAGAGAACAAAGCTGTTATGTTCTACTAACTCATTCCCTTAAGCAAGAGACTGGAAGATGAGAGATCGGGAAAACACCCCCACACAGCTGTTTTCTTTAATATACAGTGTCCACGAGTTGCAGGTGGAAGAGTAGAACCAAGTTCGTAACTTGATTAGTATGTCATGAGTGTTTATAGAGTTTGCTCTCTTATTAAAAACGGATTTTGAGAAGGTTAGCAGGATCTGTGTTATTGTTTTAAAAAACTGAATAGCTGATACACAAAATAAAATGTATAGCTGAAAATTTTTCATATATATTATTTCCTTTGGGATTCAAGATAACCGTGATGATTTTTCTTTTTTTAATAGAGGGAGAAACTGAGGCCCAGAATGGGTAAGTGATTTGCCCAAGGTCATACAAAGTGACAGTATCTAACACACCCCCAAGACTTCTGATGGCTAATCCCAAATTCTTTCTACAAATACTGCTTATCCAGTTAATATTCCAAAGGGAAGGACTTAAGCAAAACCACAAATCTGCCTTCTGGTTTTCTGTCTACCATTAATTTATGATGCGCTAATACATGTTAAGGATCTGTGTCTTGATCATGTCAGGACAACAAAGTGTTCTGTGAAAAGAGCTGAAATTAAAACATACCCGTAAAAATACATTTTTATCGGGTACAACCAAAAGTCTTAACCAGGGCAAAAAAAAATCTTAATCAGATTATTAGCTGTAACAATAGGGTCATTCTTTTGTTCCACTTGTAAGCATTCGACCTGGACTTATTTGAAAAATCTTACTTCCTTATAATCTACTACTAGTCTGTGATAGTAACATTATTTGATCTGTCCTTCTAGTTTATGATCTTCAAGAAGAATCACATTCAGGACTGGGTATAAAGACAGAAACACACAAATATAGAGCAAGACACACAGCCTTCACATGTAACATCTGAAGGAAGGGGCTTTGGCATCAGACAGGCCAGGCCCACATCCTGGCTCTGATGCTTCCTGGTCAGTGTGATTTTGGGAAAAATTTGTCTTCAGCCTCAGTTTCTTCATCTATAAAATAAGAAATAATAAAAATAAACTACGTAATAAGAAGGATTTGTGTGTGTACAATGTGAAATAGTACATGCAAGTGTTTAGCACAGTGTCTGACCATAAAACAGGCTCAGTAAACTGCATGTGCAGCCTATCAGGCAGACTCTTCCACACCAGGAAGAAAAAAGCCACAGTAGTCACGTAACATTAATATTCATGTGCAGCTATTCGATCATTCAACAGTGCTTAGTAGGGTTATCATGAACCTTCCCCAAGTGCTCTCACACCCGTTATTTTGCCAGTTTCCTCTCTGCCCATAGGACTTGTTACGCCTGGAGTATTAAAAATGACTTAGCAGACATGGTGCTTATTTTAAAGGTGGTCCGTATTTGGGAGAATCAAATAAGCTGGAACACTCCACACAAGGGTACACGAGGCACACATGGTCACCAGTGCTCCCCCTAACAAATGAGGCAGCTGGATGAGTGCAGGGTGGCCACAAAGCCCACGAAGGAGGGGAGGACCAGGGAGTGGGGCTGGACGAGGCACAGCCCACCTTGGACACGTCTGGCTTGTCCTTTTCTCTAGATTTTGACGATCATCCATCCTGTCATTGAAACTGAATGTTGTTTCATGTGCCAGTAAGTCAGACGGGGAAGGAACAAATTTGGGAACCCTATGGTATGAACACCATTGTCTTCTATTTCATGCTTTCAAATTCACATATAGCATGTAGGCGGCAAGCCAAATTGTCCATGTTCTAAAATAAGACCCATTCTACTCCCTAGTCCAAACTGCAGCACCATCGTAACTCCTGGACTGCGGACAGCACCTCTGGACCTGGGCAGACTTCTCCAGATTGTTTTAGTCATCCTGGGGACAGTCATTTCCCACAAACATGTTCACTAGAACATCCTGATGGAAAACCCCTAAACTTAAATGGAACAATTTAGCCAAGATGGCATGGGTGAAACATAAGACAGAGGGAAAACTGTGTCCCAGCATCAGGGTCTTTACCATACGGGCCCTGGGGAGCCCGAGATTCCAGGACACTAAATGCTCTTGAGTCAAGTGAGGGCAAACACCCCGGTGCGACCATGCAAGAAAGGGGCCATTAGGGAAGGTTGACGCTGCCACTAATGAAAACCAACTGGCTGTGGAAACCACTATAGTCATCACGGGGAAAGCCTCCTCTTATTTAAAAAAAAAATGGAAAGAAAAAGACTAGCTCTGTGTCTCTTTCACACCGAGTTGGAGAAACCACCTTATGGTGCAGTTCTGCTGAGTCCTTCTGTTTTGCATTTAAGAGAAAGGGGGTCGAGCATCAGAGTGAGAACAATGGTTGAAGTATCAGATTTGCATTTCGTTAGCTCCCCATATGGAGCGCAGAGCTTCTTGCTTTTGAAGTTGTATATATTTATACTCCTCAACCCCCAGAGGCTGTCTGGACTAAACACTACCACTAATTCATAACAATTTTGGTTGCTCTAAATGTGGCCCGCAGAGAGACCCGAGACTTTAATGGCCAGTACTTAAGAAAATCTACCTGTCAACATCCTGCCTTGCACGTGGCCTGTGGCAGCAGACAAAGAAGCTGTGCCTTTGGGGAAAGAGGAGACGGGCACCTGGCCCTCCAGGATGGTTCCATAGGTTGCCAAAGAGTTCTTAGTATCGTCTGTCATCCACAGAATGAGTCGCTAATCTCTAATTTAAGGACCCTACCAGTTCTAACTTTTTAATTGCTTTTAAAGCTTGGCAGTGTTCTGGTGTGCTGAAGGGTGGCAACTTGTGAGGCACCCACTTTGACTTTCTTTGCGAGGCAGGAAGCAAACCGGCCATTTTAAAACAGTATTTAACTCCACCTTGCTCTACTCAAGTATTTCAAAAATCTGCCAAGAGAATTGGAACATCCAGGCGTAATTAAACTAAGTTAAGGATGGATGGCTAGATCAGCCTTAGCTCTGCTTCAGTGGACTTAAGCCAAATCACTCTCCTTTAAAGTAGCTTTTTGTGGTTTACGACACTCCAGCTGTCATGTTAAGTGAGCATCTGGAAAAAAGAATGGCAGGACACTTCATAAAAGTATACTTTAGGTGGGTTCATTTTGCAATATGAACCAGCTTCCAAGTTTTGTTCGTTCTTTCTTTCTTTCTGGAAGGGAGAGTTCTATTTTAAGGGAATAAAGCAGAGTGCATTTTCAATTGCTGCCTGTCGCCTACATACACACAGCAGAGAAGTTGTAGTTCTTGCTTACTCTGTGGGGGCCCTAGGGGTGGGTTCTCATTTTCAGGTGAATCGAGTCCATTCCACTCACTTCTCAAGTCTGTGAGAGGCAGGGTCCTTGGTGGCCTGGAGCCTCACACTTCCCAGACAGACTTCCCAGGAGCTGAGTGGCCTGGGCTGCTCACACTGTGAGCACAGGGAAAGGGCCTGCACATGCCGCCCTGCTGGGCCCCTGGGATGAGAAGGGCTTTACTTCCGGCCACCTTCTCGGCGAGGCCTGACCCCAAGAGTCCATGGACTTGCATGTGGGAGTGAGGAAGAGTATTCAAAGACAACCACACACCGCAGACGTGTGCCAGTGACAGTCCTGCCCACGGACACGCCCCGGGCTTTCAAGGTGGTGGGATCTGTAACGACTGCACTGCTGGTAATTAAATTCCTTGTCAGCAAGATAAGAAACGAGAGGGTCGCCAGTGTTTGGGAATTAAATAAGCAGAAAAGAAGAAAGATAGTAAGTGTAAAGTAGGAGATCTTAACATCAACTTGGAAACACTCCTCATTGTCCCCATGGACAAAAATCAGTCTCAAACTGAGCAACAGTTTCGTCTCCGTCCCTCATCAGGTCTTAGCTGGGAGACAGAAAGAGCCTCCTGTCTGACGGCTGCCCGGGCCTCCAGCTCTCCACCCCTTCCCACCTATCCTGCCAACCGGTGAGAGATCAAACTGAAAACCTTCTGGCGACAGTGTGCTCCTCGAACAAGCTGCACCAACTCCAGATCCCATGGGGACACAGACGGGCCACTAACGGAGCAGCCGCCACAGGCAGTCACCCTGTCAGTGCTTCACACGCGCTGGGTGTCACTCTGACAAGCCCACGGTGAGGCTAACACTCGCATTACCTCTATTCTATAGACTGACCCCTGGCTGATGCGGGCCCTTGAGAGGCCCCAGGCCTGGATCTCAGGCCCTCCTGCCTGGTCTCATTTAGTCCAGGTGACAGTCGTCTGCTGCAGTGGCAGGGCTCTCTTTCTAGCTCTGCCTGTACCCCTCAGTGCCTCCTGGGCGCTTCCCCCCTCCCCTACTGCCCACTTAACTGTTAACGCCCTTCGAGGCCCACTTTCTCAGGGAAACCCTGCTGCTGCCCCCTCTCACGTGGCTGGGCTCCCTGGCTCTTCCAGCCAGACCAGTCTGAGGCCTGAACTGTTCACAAGTTATCTCGCTGGTGACATTGTTTTTCTCCAATTAGCCATGTGCTTCCAAACGCAGCAGGGCTATCTTAAGTCCGGGGACGTCCTACGGCACCCAGCACAGTGCCAGGCAAATACACGGTCCAAAGTGACAACGTTCTGAGAAAGACACGTCAAAGCACACTTTCATATCTCCCTCCTTCAAGCCCCTCGCTGCTTTTGTGCGGTGATGCACTGCCAACGAAAAGAGGACAGTGAAAGCAAGGCAGACGGCTGCCTGGCTAAAGAACTTAATAACAAATTAAATCTGCTTAATTTCTTTTACCTTTCAGCCCTGCGCTTTCCTGACGCGAGAATAAAACTACCGACCACTGAGCAAAAAAGCACGTGGGATGGAATCCTCTGCGGGAGAGAAGGTTTTAGAACCTGATCAGCGAGGCCCACTTACCATCAGGTCAGCTGAGACTCCAGATCACTTTGTTATGCATAATACATCTGAAAAGGATGCTCACTGTAATAATGCTTATTCATTAAATGGGATATTAATAGACAGTTTAACAGGTGCGAGGCAAACTCTAGAGCATTTAGACACATTCAAATTCTAAGCCTCTGACACTTTTGATGCAACAAGGGAATTACATACCACAAATACGAAACAATTCCTCCAATAATGAGATGGGACGTTTGCCAGGAATAGCTGTAACCCGATCTATAGCTAGTGTCACTACCCTCAGTGGCATCTCGTACTGAGAATAATTTGTCTGTGAGGAACTGGGTCACAGTTTTTGCTCCTATGAGCACTTAAATGCTATAGAAATTCAGAGAGATAGCTCCCTTTGCCTAGTTGTTTTAAAGGGCTCCTCTGGACTGGATAAGCATAAAATACAGGGGGAAATTCTAAGGTTTAGAAAAAAAAGATTTCCTCCTAATTTTCATCTTATTTTGCTATTAAGTAAGAATGTTATTTGTAAAAAGAAATTGTAACAAAACACATTGAATAGACTACAGAAGAAAAACAAGTAGATCTTCAAAACTATTTTTAATGGTGTCTTCCTGAGTATCTTGCAGGGAGCAGAAGTGGGGATAAACACAGGGCCTGGCCCCTGACACAGCTTCCAGCAAGAGGCAGAAATGAATGAAATGCTAACAGGATGGTTCACATTACCTTACTGGTTGCATTAAAATTCAGGGATCTCACTAAGCTTCAATTTCTCTTTCACTAACAGAAACATTTGCTCCCTAAAGTAATGTATGTCTGGCTATTAATCAAGCTTCCATGTTGCAAACCAAGCAGCAGTGCTTTGCATTAAAAGAAACTCATTCTAAGACCACGTGAAAAATAAGAACTACTGCTTTCCGTCTTTCCCTCCCTGAAAGACACGTCACCTTACACCAGCCTCCATACATACAACATTCTTTACCAAATGTAACCAACATGACTCACACTTAATGCCCCAATGTTCAGGATCCTTTACCTTTTCCTTCACCTCATCAGCCTCAGGTTATCTCTGCCTAATGTGAAAGTCCCTTTTGGATTAAAGAACAAACTAGATTCAGAAAAGCTAATTGAAATGCCCAGGGTGATCTGACACATCGCCTGAAGCTACAATCAGATTCCAGGCTCCCTAATTTCCTTTCTTCTTTTCAAGCTCCAAGACCATGATGGCTCACTAATTATGAGAAAGACTTCTGGACAGGGCTGAATTGTCTACATTAGCATTTCACTGAGGTTTGAGATTTACATATCTTTTGATTCATAAAAATGTTCAAAAAAAGAGTGTGAAATCACATCATCTGGGAGTATAAAAAGGTGACGTTAGAGAGCAAGATAAAACAAGGAGCCTTCATCGTGGGTGCTGATTCTGTGACAGTGTCACTCAACGGTCCAATTATCTCTAAAGCAGAGAGCAGTATAAATCACAGTGAAGTCCATCTTACAGGCCCTCTGGGAGAACACTGATTTGACATGGTCTGCTTTTTTACATTGACATTCTTCGAGTGGGAAACAAAATGTGTCCTCCCCTCGCTGTGGAAATTAAACCCCCAAACAGTAGGCATCCAGCTCTGACACATTTCACGAGGGACACTCAGCATCAACAGTCCTCCTGACGTCGGACAGAAGAAAATCCGGAGAACTGACCCTGAGCAGAGTCCAGCTAAAAGAGCAAATCCAAACATGTGGTTTGGAGGCACAAGACAGAAAAGGTGGTCCTCCCAGGAATGTTTAGACAACATCAACAATACCTCGATAGAAGGATGTTGCAATTCTGAGCTCTCCGACCATCAATCACCGAAAGCTCTCTGACTTTAAGTTTGGAGCCCAGGGTGTCATCGATGGCATCTGCTTCTTTCTATAAAGAGCATGAAAGAAATCCATCAAAGTCAAACAGGGACATTTCGACTTCAGACCCACACTTGTCCTTTATAGTCGCTGTTCACACACACACACACACGCACGCACGCACGCACGCACGCAAAGCCGAGATAGTAGTGGAGTGTCAGGAGGTGGCGGAATTGAAACAAAGGCGAAAATCTAGTTGACAAAGGAAAAGAACAAGAAAAGCTGACCACCCACATTTGAAAGAGCATTATTTGGAAGGACAAAGTGCTTCTAAGTTGAAGATGCATAAATTATCAAAAGGAGTGGTGCCCTCCTTTTGTCTCCCAAGTCCTGATGGAGAGCAGACAGAAGGACTGTCACTATGAATCAAGCTCAGCTGAGGCTTGCCACTGCCGGTCCAGACATTGGCGGGGCCCTTCCACCCCGGAACCATTTGCATCCTGAACACTCAGAAAGCTAAACAATAAAACCTCCCGAACGTCTTCACGTGCAACAGGAAGCTCCCAAGCCCGGATGGTACACACTATTTGCATACCCTGCTGCTGTACAGAGCCCTAAGCAACGATGGCCACTCATTTGTTATGGCGGAAGAGGCATAAAACAACTATACATAAAATACTATTTGAGTAAACTGGGCATCGGGGTGAAAACACAAACCGACTTGATACCTAGCAAGTTTGATTTTATTAGAGGTCAGGATCAATTTAAAAAGTAGATCGTGGCATTTTAAAAATGTAAGGAAACCAAAGAGGTCTGGAATTGTATAGCAGTTTAGAAAATAAAGGAAATATGGAGTTTAGAATAAGAGGCACCATGTGACCAAACTTTGTTTCTTGTCAAGCTGAGATTTCAGGCATACTTCTACACACTCAGTTAAGTGCTGAAACCCGACGTGGAATTAACTTGGCACACTGCATTACACTATCAGGAGAAAAACGGGGAAACCAGGACATTTCAAGCTTACAGTAAGCCCAGGAGTTATATTAAGCAAGGGTTGGGGATTAGCTTACTTACCTGTTTGGAGTTACTGCTCACAAAGAAATCCTACAGCCATGGCAGAGGCATGGAAAAGGCAAATCAGATACATGCAGTTCAGAAATCACAGCAAAGTGAGAAGGTCGTGGAAATCAGTGACAGTGGGTAAGGGATGACTTATGCCCCTGGGAGCAGCGGTGAGACTTGATGGGGAGATGAGTGAGTCTGGCTGAAGGTACACCAAGCATTCAGGGTAGAAAGAGAAGACAGCATGTGCTGTACACAATTTTCAATGGTGGAAAATCAAATTCAGAAAATAAAGGACTTAAAACACATCCCAAAAGACTCAAGGTGGGGAAGGGACAAATCCTGTTTGAACGGCTCCATTTACTCAACATGACGAGTCTCACTTGAAGCAGGAAAATATCAGTTCCATCAACGTGAGGAGACTACTCCCACCGTCATGTACTATCAGCAAAATACACTTTTTTGGGGTGGAGAGGGGATGGAACAATCTCCTGTCTTCTCGTGCTACGAGGAAGAATTAAGAGAAGACAAAGGACAAGTTCAACAATATAGGTCAGTGATACTAACCCCCAGTGTCCCTCGAGAGTCCAAACAGTGCCTGTGGGTGCTGGCGGGTAGGTATGAGGAAACAGACAGAACGCGCAATTAAGAGACAATGCATGATTCATGTGCTGTGCGGTCAGCCATTCATGGTCCCGTCCCAACTGCCTCGGGGCTGTTCATGCGTACAAGGCCAACAGCCTCTGTTTGAAACAGTTCATAGAAAAGACTCGGAGTGAAGAAGGGAAAGAGGAAGAAGTAATTGCCACGTTATGAGAAAGTTACGGCTTTGCATATTTTTGCCATGATGGAATGAATAAAGCTTCGGTGTGCAAAACACACCCCAGCTTTCAGGCCAACGACATGCACCACCAGCATTTACTCAGCAGATTCCTTCCGGCCCCGCTGGTCCCGGCAGCACTGCCAAGGCCAATTTTACACAGATGAGCTGTTTCACATCATTCTTCGAGTGGGAAACAAAATGTGTCCTCCCCTCGCTCCACCCATACAAGGAGGGATTACTTTTCTGGAATGGCATTTAAAAAATAAGTTGATAACCACAAGAAAACTTTCTTCTTCTCTGATGTCACAGTTTTCTTATGTCCCGGTTGTGACTGTCAAGTTTCCTACCCCGCAACTCCTTAGGACCCTTTCCCTGGAAAAGCAGTCTCTCCTTTTCAAGGGCAGAAAAAACTGGTGAAGTGAACTCCATGAGATCATCTTACCCTACTTTTCTCTCTTAAAGAGACAAGTTGCAAGTTGAATTTAGACCTTGCTCTGCCTGTCTGGGCTTCAAAGCAGAAACTTGTACGAAGGTCTCTGGCAACTCCTTCTCCCTAAGTTCCCACCGTCAGGAAGTGAAGAGTTTTGACCTCAACTGTAGTGCGCTACAGAATCAGGCAACTAACATTAGCCAGGGATGTGACTTGGGACTCAGTTTCACTATCTGTAAAGTGAAGCAAACAACTGGATTATTATTGTGAGGATTAAATGTGATAATGCGTGCAAGGCATTCTGTACAGTACCTGTCATGTATTTTTATGAGCTCAGTACTTAGCAACTCTCATACATTACAGTTATTTTATCTTTCAAGCTGATGATCAAGTCCATTTTTTCTCCTATTGCTCTGATTTTCAGTTGAGTTGAAGAACAGCTGGTCAAAATCTCCCATTTGTAAGGAGCAGCAGCATTAAGTGTAACAGTTAAGAACTAAGTAATGTATCTTATCTTTTGAGAGGTGAGGATGTGGAATGCCATGGGAGAGTTCGGCTAATTGGAGGTTGAAGATTCCTCTTAATCATCACATTTTAAAATCACAAAGCTTATTAGATGGGGAATGTTAAAAAAATAATGATGCTTCCAGGCCTATTTCAAGTAAGTCAACATTCTTTTTGAAACTTTAAATTATTCACTAATTGACTTGGGCCAAACATGACAGAACTGTCTACATTCGGCTCCACCTAACAGAATGTCTGATTTTTCCAGATGATTTTTGGTGTGGGGCTTAGGGTTTGGAAAATAAATAGGAAGTTGAGGCTTGTGTTTTCAGGAGGCAGTGCTGATAGATTCCTATAGATAGGGTTCCACCATGAAAAAATGACTCAACATTTCATAGATAATAATAACCTTTACATGATGGTTCTTAACCTTTTTGGGGTTGAGATCCCTTTGCAAATCTGATAAAAGCTGGAGATCCCTCTCCAGAAAAATACATACACTAATATTTATATAAAACCCTGCATTGGGTGAGCTCTTACCATGTAGTCCAGTTATAGAACCTCTACCTTATATTTTGGTCCTAAGAAAAACAACCATTTATAATTTTCTCTTCTGCCTACATGTGCCATGGCTAAGGACCAATCTTATTAAAATCAGTATCCTAAATCACACAACTTTTCACCATGAAAACTAGACATACAGAATAATGAAAAACATAAAAAGAGTGAAACAGGAAAATTCTTTGACCATTTATAAAAAGTCAGAAAATAACACTGAATGTGCCAAAGGGGACCCCAAGAATGACTTGTATATTACATGTTAGCAGGAGAGTCTGAGACAGTAAGGTCCTTTGTTCCCTAAGTCAGAGCAGAGATGCTTTGAAATGTTATATCCTATGTGCGGATGATAGGACCTGTAAAGGAGGAGTGTCCCAGGCAAAGAGCAGGGAAGAGGAACAGAGAAAGTCAGTTGTTCATTTGTTGCTACAGAGCTATGACTCCATTTAGGTAAATGTAGTACCTTTGGTTCATTTTCCCTCTGTCCAGCTGCATGGATAGGGAGAATGAATTTATAATATTTCAGGATGAAAATTTCCCACACAATGAAGATGTGTATTGTTTAATTGTATCTGAAATAGTACTATTATGCAACATGCTACCTTATGTATCAAAATAAGTCTTTTGTGGCTGGCCTGGAAATCACATAGTTTCAAGGAGAAAAAGGTTCTGAGATGCAAGAAATTGACTTGCAAATGAACTTCTGGAATGTGAGCAGGGGAGTAACTGCAAGCTATTAAATTCCATATCATGTGGCACATAAGCTTATATAATCAGCTCTGCACACCTTTGATATCCATGCTGGAAAAAAAACTCCTGAATAGAAACGGTCTTGTTCTTAAAACCGGTGTTAAAGAAAATCCTTGACAAAGCCTAACCTTCATACTGAATAAAACCACAGTGTAAGAACAAAGTGAAACTGAGAATTATGGCTCTTATGTACCTGTCTGGATACTGAATACACACTGAGCCGTATTTTTATTATCTGTGACATAAGATAAATACTCACCTCAAACTGTTGGTGTGAGGATTAAATGAACAAATAAGTGTAAGAGTTCCTGGAGAGCACAGTTTTAAAGCTGATGAGATTGGGAACTGTGTGCATCATACTCAGCCCCCAAAATGTAATGGATACTTAATATTATCATCTTTTAGTCTATATTATGGTAGTTCGCAGATTTTCCTCATCTCTGCTTTTACACTGTAAGTTGCAGGGTAGACCTGTGCAATAGTTCAATACATTTGTATCCTTTAGTACTTCATATACCAAGCAGATGGTATAAATATCTGTTCTGGTTTTAATGATTCAGTATTCCTCATATCAACAGGGCACATCTCGTGTACGTACATTTATTTATATAAAATCTCTCCTATGTCACTAATCAGTGTTCACTTAAATTACACTAATCTGAAACTTGAGGTTGACCAGGGTTTTATAACTCTGGAGGGAAGAAAGAGGAGATATTATAGGGGAAAAAAAGGTTCCCAGTATTCATTTGAGAGTAGAAAAGAGAGCAGTTCAAGTGTGACAATAATTAAACAGTGCCTTGCCAAGACTAAAATGAAAACGCATAGGTCTTTGACTTCGCCATTAGTTACAAGACTAGGGGACACTCAATGACAAGCAGGCACCCCCTTTCCTTTACTCTGTCCTACATATTCCTACTAGAATGTCTTCCTCTTTTGATTTTCTGTCTCTCAGCATTCAGTAAATTCAATGGAATGGCTCAAATTACCTTCATTGGGGAAACACACTTATGGTTTAAAAATTCTCATCTCACACGCTCACACCAAGAGGGGAAACATACTTGAAACAAGCTGAGGAGGTGTGTTGAAATTCTTCTCCGGGAAGTATTATTGGAAATGTCACAAATGAGTCACTTACCAGTCTACTACTTAGTGTTAAGGACACCGAAACGTGTTCTGGTCTATCCTGACTGGCATGACTACTGATTACTTAAACAGCAACCGGTTGCTAGGAGACAGTTACCCAATCACTAGGCTTTCTGCAACCCTGTCTCCCAGAGCTCTTGAGAACCGTCCACCTATTTGTCCCAGAGCATTTTGGCAGCATCCTTCTGCACCTTCTGCTGAAAGCCAGTTAATTACGAGTCTTGGAAACTTGGGTCTTTCAACCACCTGCCTTCATAATAAATGCAACCCACAAGCTCAGACTTGAATAGCATCATTTGGAATAACTGCTGTTTTCCCTTCCTTTTATTTACTTGTCTAAGTTCCCAAACCTTCATCTTAGGCAACCAGAATGGACCAGTATTAGTGACTGAAACTGAAGTAGGAAATCAATGGGAAGTGTCATGAGGCCAAAAGATTATTTGAATCTACCAGGAAATTGGCTAAAATGTCCTACTTTGTATCAAGGCCCAGAAGAAAGCTTCCTGGGACAGCAGAGAGAGAGAGGAGACCTGTTGTGACTATGCAGGAAAAAAGGCTGGTCTGAACACCTGTCGTATAAGAGCTCTAACACATCCTTTGTTTATCCTTTGAAAGATAAAGTGTCTTGCTTTCAACTGGACAATGTCTTATCTTCTTTTTCTTTATCTTCCTTTATGTGGTGTGTAGAACATTGCACAAGTTTGCCTTCAAACTTTTTTTGGCGGGTGGTGCTCAGCTGAGGGCTCCTCTTTTAGAGCCACAGTGCCATAGCAGGCACCACCCGCAGTATTTGTACTTTATAAAAACTGCACAAAGGGCACTGCAGAGAAGCGTTCCCTCACTTAAGTGAAAATATTCTGGCTAAGGGACATACTGCTTTTTCTTTTCAATTTCAGTTGCATCAAAGGCCATTCTGAAAATGAAAACCCTCAGCTCTTGTTTCTCCCTAGCCTCAGTCCATCCTCTCCCTTGGTGCTTGGCAGTTCTGTTCTGAGACACTCTTTCTTGGGAACCAGGCCAAGCCTAAGCTGACTAGGAAGTTTGTGGCCTGGCTGAGGATGCTCCACCCTGGGCATGATTCACGCGGGAGTTAAGGACCCCCCAGCAAAGCCCGAGGAGAGCCCCTGGACAGATGCCTGGCATCTGCCTGTTCCTGTTTTAAGATGCACCCTTCTCTCCTCATCGTTTCTCTCCCTCGCTCAGCCATAGAACCTTTCTCCTTACACTCTGGGACTCCCTTGTTCCCTTCCCATATCTCCAACTGACTATTAGGGACCCCACTCCACCTTTACCTTCTTCAGAGACTCTGTGTACCGAGTCACCTTGCTGTGAACTCAAGAGATGCCCCCTCGAGGAGTCAGAGGTACCACGCGGACAGGACTGGGGCCACTCAGCCACATCGGCCAGCACCAGACTGCACGTTCTCACTACTACCATGAAAACTCTGCTCACTTTTCAGAAGCTCCTTGGGTCCTGCTCGACCCAGTGCCATCCCCACACTTCACAGTCCCACTTCTGAGCCTTCACGCTCATGACCCAGAGTCAGAACTTCTCCCCGGGTCCTATCTAGATGCCAAATTATAATCATTTGCCGACCTCCACTCTTCTAAAGGTTCCATCTATCTCAAAAAGGAGTACACTTCTGATAAAAACCATTTGATTGATATACGTATACATATATATGGTCAGATATAACTAAAATAGCTTCAGAAACACACACTGTGAGGTGACACTACAAGTTAGGTAAGTCTCCTACTCAAATTTTCACCTGGTGACCCCTCTGACAAAGCACAAGTGACAATAAGATAGAGAACTCCTACCAACGGAGACAAGGTCACAGACACACAGCAGGGCATGACGCTCCCTAACAAGGGCTCATATACTTTCAACACGTACACACACATGCACACACACTGACACGCACCTAGACACACATGCAGACACACATGCGATGCTATTTGCAGGAGCACACAGGGCAGAACAAACAGCCTAGAATGAAGATGCATATCATGTCCCGGCTGTAGCAGATGGTGCGGGGGTCACACACAAGAACAGGATTTCTTAATTATTTTAGCGCCTGGAGGGCACTGCTATTACCTGCTGTCTCTGGTAAGCAGAGAAAGTTCTTTCCAGGTCTTCAAGATCTAGAATTTTGAAGACTTTTGTATCATCAATTTCAGTCCATACTGTTCCTTCCAGTTTGTTCTGCAAACATCAAGTTAATAAGTGCTGGGGTTTATAGTTAGACACAAAAAGAACAGACGTAGTTGTTTTTTAAATAGTGCTGCTATCCCGAATTCTTCACTCCACCAGATGCTCAGAATGAGCTGGCTTCAAATAACATGCCATTTATTTCAGAAGCTTTATCACTTCAGTATCGGAGCTAGTGAGAACCCGAGTACATACCAGAAAAAGCAATCACTGGATAGACAGCACGGTTTCCCAGTCAGTGATGACACAGTGGGCTGCAAATGCTATCCACTACAGGGGACACTGGAACCGGTGACTTACCTCAGGCAGCTTAGACCAGTTGAAGGACTTCAGGGCATTTGTGGGCTGAGGAATATTCTTCTTCTTGAGTGCCAGACCCAAAGGAGCACCAGGAGGTGGCATGACTCCCCCCAAGGGAGGAGGCCCCGGGGGAGGAGGGGGGCCGCCTGGCGGGAGGGGAGGAGGGGGAGGAGGAGGCACCCCGCCTGGCAGAGGTGGGGGTGGGGGAGGGAGGAGGGACCCTGGCACAGAGGAAGGAAAGGGACCCCCAGGGGCTCCAGGCGAGGCTCCCCCTGGGACTGAAGCGCAGACGGCCCTCTGAAAAACAAAAAGGAGAAAAAGGAAGATAAAGGGAAGAAGTAAATTCATTGGATGATTTTGAGAGTCTGAAATGTTGCCTACAATGTGTATCATAGAGAAATTCACACATCTGAGAATGTGGGTACAAAGGGGCAGTGGGGTGAACAGACTTCTCAGGGCCTGCCTGGGCTCTCCCGGGCCAGCCCCTTGTATGAGGCACCCTGGTGCTTGTGTGCAAAGGGCTCACATGTAGGTCCCATCCTACAGTTTGGTTTTCATTTTAAAAAGCTGATGTGACTGCCGTGCTCTTGGGAGCGGATCTGTATTGGAGAACAGACACCCCCAACCACCTCTGCTGCCTAACGTGCACGATCTGCTGTGATGGACCAGGAGAAGGTCCAGGCTTTATCCCCAACTCAGACGCCACCTTAAAGACAGGGGCTCCAGGATGAGTGAGGCCCCGCAGCCCAGCCCGCGCCTCACCCTGCTGAGCTCATGGAGCTGGGCCGTGAGGTCCGCCACCTGCTGCTTCACTTGCTTGTGCTCGGTAGTCTCCTTTTCAAGTTTCTCTTTCATTTTGTTTAAGGTCTGCATCATCTCTTCCTTCTCCTGGGTCTTGGCATCACATTCTCGCTCTTTCTTTTCCAATTTCTGCTGTAACTCATTGTGCTCTACGCATGGAAACAAGTGGACATGAAAACGGGGACGACTCGAAGCGGAAGCCTTTTCTCTAAACAGAAAATTGACGGGGGGTGATGGTGAGGCTCTTTATTAGGTAAACACCATTCCTCTTCGTCAAAGGGAGCCACCTGCGGGCTCAATGGTGCTCGTGCCTGGAGGAGGCTTCGGATGAACGAGTCTATCAGCTACATTTTGTAAAAGTCAGAAGAGGCCCTCCCGTCACAGTGCTAAGGTCGATACACAACTGTGAGCAACTATTTGTGGAGGTGAATGGTGCCTGCTTGGTATCTAACTTAGAATCCTGTCCTAGAAATGGCCCTTGAGTCACACGAGGGAGAATGGGTATCAATAGGGCCTCTTTGCACAAATTAGAAATGAAAAGGGGCGAGGTCCAGCGCCCATTAGCTAGGTCTGCTGGCTCAGGTCCGACTCGCAGGCGGGCTGAGAGGGCGGCTCTCGCGCTGGGAGGAAGTGCTGCTCCCGGTCCGGTTTGTCCCCACGTGGAGCCACTGCTCCCATCCCCCCTCAGAAGGCCACCCGGACTTGCCGTGTTTTATGTTCCTGGCAAACAACTACTAAAACTTGTGAAAGTACCTTATGGGCAGCAGGACTGCTGAGCCTGAGAATCACGATAGCATGAGGAGGAAAATACTGGCTTTCAGCGGCAGTTGCACCCACTGCCCCAATCCTGCCCTCAGGAACAAGGCGTCCAGCTCAGCGTGATGCTATTCACTCTGCCCATTCACCTTCTGATCTCGCACTGACAGGAGTGATGCTCTTTGGAAAAGAGGACTAATGAAGTTTAGGCTGCCCATTTTTATTTCAAATACTTGGTCCCCATCTCTAGTCTTTTAATATCAATAAACCCACTAGAGTTAGAACCCACTGGGGCAGAGCTATACAGAGCTGGTCTCTATTTCCGAATGTGGTAACACTCCCATTCTTGCTTTCTCTGTCTCTTTCTCTCTTCAGAGTCATCCAAAATCAGAGTCTGCAGAGAAGGGCTCAAACCACTAAAATCCTTGGATGTTATCAGCCTTGGAGTTAAGATAACCATCAACCCATTTCTACCACTCTGGATGCTTCGCTGGCTTCTTCAAAGACATCTAAAATCAACCCCACTGTATCCCATTCTGCTTCTATTCTCCATGTCATTCCTCTTTGACAGCCGTTAAGACCTGACTTACTATCACTGGTCATTAGCCTTTGCCAAATCTGGCCCAGCCTCAGAACCACCTGAGAGATGTTCACATTTCAGGGCTCCCTCCCCTAGGCCCCCCTCCAGGGAGTCTACTCTATAGGTCAGAGGCAGGGCTTGGGAACCTGTGGTTTTCAAATGCTGCTCAGATGATTCTGATGGAATGTCAGGTTTAGTAAGCTCCAGCCTAAAGGAGTCTCTCCACAAATGGCATCCATCTGCTAAGTTTTTATTCAGCACTTACTGGATATGCTGCACTAAAGAGAATTCTCCCCAGATAGTTTCCACCTTTCAGGTCCATAGAACTTCCTGTCTCCTCACAGCCTCCACCCTCTGACTAACTCATCCATATGTACCCTCTTCAATAGAACTTTGCTACCTGAAGCTTCTGGAGAAGAATTAACTTTACCTACAATACCTCCTTTTTGTACTCTACCCCTGACCTCACTTTAAACCATCCTGTTCCTCCGACTGACCTTGGCCCTTTCCTCTTGTACCACTGCAGCTCTCTAAATCCTACAAAAGGCCCTACCATTTACTATGCACCTAGCTTGTGCCAGGAACAATGCTCACGTCCTTTTATCTGCCGATTCATCTTCACAACTCCATGAGTTAGGTATGATCTTCATTTAGAAGAGGCGGAGACTGGAGGAGACAAGGACATGACTTGGCTGACCCACACAGTCAGTCAGAGGCAGAGGTGAAACTCAGACCCAGAGCCCAGCACGGTGCCTGACCCCCTCAGCCATGCGGGAAGTACCCACTGAATGAATGACGGAACGACTCCAAAGATCGTGTCCCAACTCCTCTCTTCAACTTGCACACCTGAGTCTCCATGCTCTAGGGCACATCCCTAACATACTACTCACTGACCACTTTCTCTTTGGTATAATCTCTCTTTACCCCAACTTTTAGTCAGTGTCTCCATTCTTTCTGTAGCAGTTTCTGGAATTTATTTATAAAAACATATGTATATAAATACATATATTTATGTATGAGAGGGTATAGCTCAGGGGTAGAGTGCGTGCTTAGCTGCACGAGGTCCGGGGTTCAATCCTCAGTACCTCCATTAAAAATAAATAAATAAACCTAATCACCCCCCCCAAATTTTTTAAAAAGTCATGATAAAATAAATAATTTTTAAAAATGTATGTGCAACCTCACTTATTTGACAACTATCTGAATTCATATAAGGAACTCATAATGTAACATAACATCATAACTGGTATTTTCTGGTATCTGCAGTGACCCTGCTTTTCTGCTCAATGGAAAAGGACCAAATGTGATGAGAGGAAAGGAAATGCTTCGGAATCTCTTGGACCTTCTTCTCAACACACTGAGTATGGGGGTGAGTGCTACTGTTATTTAGCTGGCTGTGACCGAATCACTTGGACAGGGAGAAGGAAGTCAGCTAACCAGCACAGTGAAATACTAGTGGTTGGGAGTATGACTGTCTTCTCAAAGGGTCCAATTTTAATTTGCTAATATTTTGAAGGAGGGGAAAAGTTATATCCATTCTGTGAGTGGCTGGCACTGTGATGGGCAGAAACGACCCTCAAGTCATTAGATGCTGAGTGTTAATACCAAAGACACATTGAGATACTCACCAATAGCTGGCCTGTTAATGTTTCATAACACATAACGTCTACCACGGTCAGTGACTTTCTACATGATTTCTCTTTTTGTAACTGGAGTCAAATTAAGGTCACGTGGAGAACTGGGCTGCTGCTCAATAAACCAAGTGGCCCGTGCTTCTAAAATTCTGGGTAGTCCCTGGTGTCATTTATTATGTTTCTTAAAATCCAGTATGCTTTAAAGAGCAGTTATGGGGAAGGTTGGGATAAACGGTGGTTAAGAAAATTTGAATTAATGAATACTGAACAGCAGACTCTTCCCCCAAATTTACATGATTATAATCAAAGGATAAAATATTTGGGAATCAGCATCACAACTAAGATAGTCTGAGTCAAGAAAAACCAGGCAAAATGGCCTGAAGACATGAGGAGAGGAAAAGTGTTTATGTACCAAAGTCAGTAAGAAGCATCAATGTGAATTTCTAAAATATGCAGTAAGCAGAGTTGTGCAATAACCAATGACATGGCCTCTTCTCTTGTCAGGATCTCATCATTTACCTTTTCTCATTTTTTCTGCTTGTTCTTTCCACTGCTTAACTTCATTTTCATTAACCAACCTGTATAATAGTTAAAGGAGCATTCATTACAAAAAGCATAAAAGGCCCACTGCCAAACGCATGCTCTCTAGGTACAAAAATCATTGTCCGCAGAGAAAATCCTCAGCATGCTTGAAACCCATTCTAAACCCAGATGTTACATAGACAACATTCGAAGGATACACAGAGGGACTCATCTGACCTCTAGAGCATTTCAGTCCTCCCAGCTGCTACTTGGAAGTAGGATATAATAAAATGTCCTAATTGTCACACTATTATCTCAAGGGCAACAAAATAAGAAGAAACTTACATCCGGACGACATTCTTAATGTTAAAGTTTTCCAAAGGCGTGGAGTCGGGGTCCTGACCTTTGTCGTTCTGAATAACTATTTGCTGTATAATTCTATCTAGGAGTAGCCAGTACTGAACGGTGTTGCCACTTCTCTTGTCTGAAAAGGAAAAGAACGGGGTAAATCACTTCAAGTGGTTTCTAAGCTTGGACAAATATTTTTCAACAGTGGTCACCTGCCAGAGCCACAGAACCAGAGAGATGTTTACAACATCCGCACCAACCCTTCCCAGAGTTTCTGGAATTCTGACACAAGACGATCATTTACTTGATTGAGAGGCACCTTCTACCCCTTTCTAAATGTGTTACAATGCATATATTTATTTTTCAAATCAAAGTGAGTTATAATTCATTTCACTTTGAGAACTTCGCAATGCCCCTTAAGCCATGTGGAGACACACCAGGCTGTCACAAAACCCAAGTCTGGAATCCCTTGTGTGCACTCAACCTAATCCACACTGTTGAGAAGACAGAGCCCCTTGGACGATGTCCGAACATTCACAAGCACACATGTAAGTCCCCGGCACACTCACAAGGCATCTGGAGGCAGTGGTGCAGGATGGACATGAAGTGAGGGTAAGCCTCACTGTGGGTCAGCCTCTTCCTGGTCAGCTCAAACATCTGAGTAGCACTTTTTGTGTCTATGTGAACCTGTTTCATATGAAAAAGAAATCTAAGTCAAACACTCAAGTTGTTCAATTCTTGCAAGGTAAGGGAAGCAAATCTAGGCAAATAGAACCTAATCCTGCCACTTAGATAGCAAAACAGAAATCTGCTTTTGCTCTTAAATTACATGTCAACTCTATGACACATTGTAACACAGACATCTGTGAGTTGCTGAGTCAAATCAGAATAACTGCAAGCATACATACCAGTTCAAATCTTTTGGCAAATTCTAGTTCATCTTCATTTCGGAGCATTTCAAAAAAATCTAAATGCCTGAAAGACAATTTAAAAACACCTATTAAAAGCAGAACATCCTACAAACACAGGCACATGGGAATCAGAACATTAATGCTAAGGCCTTTCCTAAAATTTCAAGATATCTCTAAAAGAAGAAAGATAATGAAATTTGAATGCTTTCACTTAACTGAATGTTCTAAGGAAAAAAGACATCATCTCACTGAAATCGGATCACTACCAGAGATAAATTTAAAAGCCTAGGATGCCTACCACATAGAAGACAATTCACAAAAGTTTATCAAATCTAAAAACAATCAATTTCTTTAAGGAAAAACAAGTCCATATAACTAACTTGACTGACCACTGAATTAAAGATTACAAAGGAAATGTTCATGCCGTTCACTTATTCATGCAAATATTCATTGAGCTCCTACTGTTCACACTGGGGATGATAAGTTCTATGAAGACAAATACATCAGGATAAGGGGAAGAGAGACTGATGGGAGGTAAGGTAAGGAATATGAACACAGTGGTTAGAAAAGTTCCCTCTGCAGGAAACAAGGGAACAAGCGATTTGCACATCTGTGGGAGGATCTTCTAATGCTGAGAAACAGCAGGTGCAAAGGCTCGGAGGCAAGAGTATTTTGACATGTTCACAGAATATCAGAGAAGAGCATGGTGGATTGTGTGAGTGAAGGAGAAGAGTGGTAAAAGGAAAGATCTGACAGCTGGTGGGACCTGTTGAAAATCGTAAAATGATCGCAGACAAAAGTAAATGAATAAGAAAGTGGAAATTAACATTCATAGAATGTCTATCAAAGGTGCCAAGTGATTCGACATGTTTTACAGTCAACTTTTTAGGAGCCCTGAAAGATAGTTATCATCATCATCATCACCACTATTTCTTCAGGTATAAAAACAGTAAGGCTCAGAAAAACCGAGTGACTTGACCAGAATACAAAGCAAGTAAGCAGCAGGACTAGGCTATGGATTCAAGTCTAATTCTCTACAGAATATGCTACTTCTTTCATGGAGACAGTCTTACTATAAAAACATCATCAGCTGATCTAACGTTTTGGCGCAAGTTCCACAGGTCACAGGTAGTTCACAGGCTGGCACTACACACGTGGAAAAAGCACAACATATCTCGTGTCATAACAGTCTGACTTACCTATCTAATGTTGAATTTTCATGTTCCCTTAATTTATCTATTACAGGCTGAATTCCTAACATCAGAAATTCATAGCGAAGATGAAGTCTGAAGTCCAAACTTTCCTGAAAGTAGAAGAACGGTGACAGGATTCACATTTAAGCTTTTTGGAACACATAGTCAGTAACCTTTTTTAAAAAAATTATCCTTTAATAATACATGTGGTAAATTATGGTGCAGGAGGCTCTTACCACTCCCGCGCCTTGGCTTAGCACGGCGTTGATGAAGGACATGATGGCGGTCTTCAGACTCACTTCATCTCGATACCGCCCCGTGCTCTTATCCAAGTCATTAATTAACGTCTACATGGAGACAAATATAAAAACAAAGGACCGAATCATTACTAACCTTATATTTTATTAATTTTAGTTTATTAAATTTTTAATACTCAGAAGTTAATTTTTTAATTTTTTTTATTTTTTTAACATTTTTTATTGATTTATAATCATTTTACAATGTTGTGTCAAATTCCAGTGTTCAGCACAATTTTTCAGTCATTCATGGACATATACACACTCATTGTCACATTTTTTTCTCTCTGAGTTATCATAACATTTTGTGTATATTTCCCTGTGCTATACAGTGTAATCTTGTTTATCTATTCTACAATTTTGAAATCCCAGTCTATCCCTTCCCACCCTCCACCCCCCTGGCAACCATAAGTCTGTATTCTCTGTCTGTGAGTCTATTTCTGTCCTGTATTTACAATTTGTTTTTGTTTGTTTGTTTGTTTTTGTTTTTGTTTTTTAGATTCCACATATGAGTGATCTCATATGGTATTTTTCTTTCTCTTTCTGGCTTACTTCACTTAGAATGACATTCTCCAGGAGCATCCATGTTGCTGCAAATGGCATTATGTTGTCGGTTTTTATGGCTGAGTAGTATTCCATTGTATAAATATACCACCTCTTCTTTATCCAGTCACCTGTTGATGGACATTTAGGCTGTTTCCATGTTTTGGCTATTGTAAATAGTGCTGCTATGAACATTGGGGTGCAGGTGTCATCCTGAAGTAGGGTTCCTTCTGGATACAAGCCCAGGAGTGGGATTCCTGGGTCATATGGTAAGTCTATTCCTAGTCTTTTGAGGAATCTCCACACTGTTTTCCATAGTGGCTGCACCAAACTGCATTCCCACCAGCAGTGTAGGAGGGTTCCCCTTTCTTCACAGCCTCTCCAGCATTTGTCATTTGTGGATTTTTGAATGATGGCCATTCTGACTGGTGTGAGGTGATATCTCATTGTAGTTTTGATTTGCATTTCTCTGATAATTAGTGATATTGAGCATTTTTTCATGTGCTTTTTGATCATTAATTTTTTATTTTATTAATTTTAAAATAATTTTTTATACTCAAAAATTTATTTTATTAATTTTTTTTAGTTTCAACTTTAGTTTTTGTTAGCTTGCATGCTTTTTTAAAAAGTTTTTTATAGATTTATTTTATTTATTTTTGAAGGGGGGATAATCAGGTTTATTTATTTACTTATTTATTTAATGGAGGTGTTGGGGACTGAACCCTGGACCTCATGCAGGCTAGACACACAATCTACCACTAAGATATACACTCCCCTATTTTATTAATTTTTTAATACTCAGAAGTTAATTTTGAAAAGCTTGTGTCTAGTCAGAATTAGACTGACCAAAATTAATTAACTGATCTAATTAATTGATCTAAACTATTTTTTTCCTTAAGATTACTCCTAAAATCTCTTTCAAAATTCTTAAATCATATGTGTTCATATATACACATACACAAAGTACAAAAGACTGTGACTTGTTAACTCTATTTGAGTTTTTTATTTGAGTGTAAATATAGTGACAGAATCTCACTGTTTATAATAATCCTAAATCAAGAATGGCAACCTGTAAAATTTTCTGGGAACACCCACTTGGTGGATCAAAAAGAGGTGAGTTATGTAATGCGTGGGGGACTGGGCCACATTTTTAAGTTTAGTACAGTAGTTTCCCCTTATCTGTGGGGAATATGGCTCAAGAGCCCCGGTGGATGCTTGAAATCGTGGATAGTACTGAACCCCATATATACTCCTCTGTATACTATGTTTTTTTATGTTTACAGCCGGGTGGCATATACAGTGTGGATATACTAGGCAAAGGGATAATTCACAACCTGGGAGGGACTGAGCAGGGTGGTATGAGATTTCATCATGTTACTCAGAACAGCTGCATGATTTAAAACTTATGAGTTGTTTATTTCTGGAATCTTCCATGTAACATTGTTGACCACAGGTAACAGGCACCATAGAAAGCAAAACTGCAGGCAAAGGGGGGACGACCGTAAGTGCACAAGCCCAGACTGATCAGCCACAGAAAGGATACTCCGTCTCTACCTAAGAGGAAGGAAATGCATGGAGTCACAATGCGAGTGATCGACGCAGGGAGAAATCTCAGGTTATGTCGTTACGTTTCTCCTTCAGGACCAGGAAAGGCACCTGTACGAAGGGACAGATGAGGAAGTGGTGAGGAGGCACCTACCTGAAAGCGGGTTCTTTCGCTGGCATATTTCTGGTAGTGCAGCATGGCCTGCAGAACCTTCTTGTGGCCCCCGGGAACCAGGCACACAGCGCCCAAGATTTCCAGCACGGCCACCTTCGTTTTAATGTTCTCTGTGCTCAGACTCTGAGCAATTACGTTAATACTCTCAGAATGAGCCAGGACGTGAGCTCGACCTTGAGAGTTGTTCATTAGCGCCTTTATACATCCAATGAGAGAGGTATGTATTCGAGATTCCGAGGTCTCGTAGTCCATGGTCTTTAGAAAGTTGAGAATACATGACAGGCCATCCAAGTCAATGAATCTGGTTACAAACCTGTCATGAGGAGAAGGTTAAAATGTATCAAATTAAGTCTCTTTGGAATGCTTTAACAGCCCTTCATGGGAAAGTTTGGGTGGGATGGGCAGGAGAAAGAAAGAAGATGTAGTTCCTAAAGTACCAAAAAGCTTACCCTGACTAAGTCCTCTGAATTGGAGGCTTCTTTTTGGCACAGACCCAATGGTCAGGTCTTAACAGAGGTGTGAAAAAAATTTACATTTGAGTTAAAAAGATCTTAGCTGATATAAATAACCAATTAACAGATCTTGTAACCCCAGGAAATCAGGAACAAGAAGTTACTCAGAATATTTGCCTTGGGTTAAAGTCATCTGCTGGCCCTGTGTTATGACAGCATCCGGTTCCCATGCATTTTGACATGCTGACCACCGACCCAGGAAAGCCCAAGATCAATGAAAGTCAAAGAGCATCTTTAAACTCCAAGACATTTACTTGCAACAAACAAATGATAATCTATTTCCTTAAGGTTCTGTACCAAAACCCATGTTTTAAATGACATGCTACATGGAATCCCAATATATGAAGCAAATAAAAGCAATACTTTATTATTGTACATTAATTTTATTAACATTTATAGCACTTATTTACTGTAAAGTCAATCAGTGAGAATAATTCACAATGCACATTTGCAGGTTAGGCCTCTGAAAAGTTCAGAAGTAATGTAACCTGGTGATGTGACCACTCTAGAAATTTCCAAACTTATTTAGCCTTGGATCCCCATTAACATCTGAGAAAGCAGAACACACGTGGAGGGAAACACTGATCCAGTCAGGACAGGCTAGAAAGCGTCTGTCATACAACTGGATATGATTTTTGAGGAATCAGTAGATTTTTTTCCTTGGCATTTATTTGATAGTCAAATATAGGGAGTCTTTGTTTTCCAGCCGTTTCACCCAACCCCATGACCCAGATGCAGCCAAGCCCCACTCGCAGCACCTGTGCTGCCCAGAGGCTCAGGAAGCGCCTGGCATCCCACCCGACCTTAGCGGCGCTAGTGGAAAACAAAGGTGTGGGAGGCACACAGGAGAAGCTAATCGCCTATCTTTTTCTTTTATAAGTTTTACTGATACAAGTTTTACTGAGATATAACTCACATGCCATAAAATTAGTACTTTGAAATACAATTCAGTGACTTTTAATACATTCACAGTGCTGCGCAACCACTGTTGCTACCTGATTTTGGAACACTTTAATCACCCCCAAAGGACCATTTCCCTCTCTCCCTAACCCCAGGCAACCACTTATCTTTCCGTCTCTATGAACTGGCCTTTTCTGGATATTTCATATAAAAGCAGTCATACAATATATGGTCCTCTGTGTCTGGCTTCTTTCACCTTGTGTAAATATTGTCAAGGCTCATCCATGGTGTGGCATGTATCAGTAGTCCATTTCTTTTTATGGCTGAAAAATATTCCATTGTATGGATATATCACATTTTATTTACCAGTTCATCAGCTGATAGAATTTGGGTGTTTCCAATTTCTGGGCTGTTATAAATAATGCTGATACTCGCATACATGCTTTTGGGGAAACATGTCTTCATTTCCCTGGGCTATATAACCAGGAGTAGAATTGTTGGTCACATGGCAACACACTAACATTCTCAGGAACAGCCCAAATGTTTTCTAAAGTGGTTTCACCATTTTCCATTCCCACCAGCAATGAAAGAGAGCTGTAATTTCTCCACACCTGCACCAGCACTTGTTAATCTCTGACTTTTTAAAAAGTTTTAGCTATCTTCATGGCTGTCTGCATATCTCTTAACTGAGAAAAAACAATTTATTGAACGTTCAGTGTAAGGCATTTCATCCATGGTTCAACTACATGTTTTTAATTTAAGACTTCCTCAAAAGTAAAAGTTTGGCTATTACAGAAAAGTGAAGAAAGGAAGGGGAAAAAGTAGGGAGGAAGGAAGAACAGAAAAGAAAAAAGAGACAAGTGGTACACACTCCCCAGGAATAAATTACCTCATTGGTTTCGTCCTCAGGGCTGTCTTCAAACTCTCTATAGTTTTACTTCTCTCTTCTTCCTCTTCCTTCTCTAAAGCCAGCAGAGATTTTCTCTATGCAAAGAAAACGAAAGTTACTTCTTCAAATTCTGTGTTTTAATTATGGTACAAGCAAGACAAGCCCATAGATTACACGCTACTATCCCTTTCAATACAAACAATCAGACTATGTCTAAGATTTACTACAAGCCAAAATGTAGAGCAAAAGCACCAAGAATTCCACAAATGTGTTCTCTCTCCTGCAAGTTAGTTCTTTCAAATTTAAATAAAGATTTAAGGAAATGTTTAGAAATCTTAGTAGAGATTAAGTTGTCCAAACACTTGGATGACTATTCTGTAACTGTACTCTGATGAAGATCTTACCATTTATATTTGATAGAAAGGAGATTAGTCCTGTAGTTAAATACAACATTCTGGCAATTACAGTTAATAACACTGTCACACTATCAAACAGAGGCAGGCATGCTCTCTCTCCCATTCCTCAGCCAAAAAGTGTTATCTTCCACTTTTTTTGTTGTATCAAAGTATTTTTTGAGAAGAACGATTAAATTGGACCTAATACTAAGATGGATAGTTCCTTCAGAGTGAATGCTTAAGTTTTAGAAATGATTCAACATCATTTGGAAGTCAGGATGTGGAGTGAGTGTGTGTGTGCTCCCTCCTTCCCTCCACAGGGATCTACTACAGCAGCACTTCTCAGACTTTAATGTGGATATGAAACACCCGGGGATCTTGTTAAAATGCGGGTCCTGAAGTGGCATATCTGATGGCACTCCTGATGGATTTCTGTGTGATGCTGATGTTGCAGTCTGTGGACCCACTTCAAAGAGCAAGGCTCTAAGGAAGCAGATCTCGGTTGATATCATCAAGGCTAGTAAGGTTCACAGACTCGTTAAAAAGTCTTTTCCATTCCTTTCACCCCATGATGACCCAGGTGTACTAAAAGTGTCCCCAAGTCTCATGGTGCCAGGTGCCTCCCCCACAGAACCACAGGTCCCTTCCCTTCACCCTCCTCTTAATGTGTGCTTGTCTAGTCTCTGTCTTTTTACCTTTATGAATTCTGGTAAAACGCATGGATGGGAAACAGGTTGGGATACTGAGAAAAAAAGTTTGGCTCTTATCTATGTGTCTTAATCATCCAGTCTCTCCCTTTCTTTCAGGACCACAAATCATCAAGGAGTGACTTTACTTAATCTTTTTAAGTGAACGGTAAAAGCATCAAGTAACTAAATGCTAACTAAAGCCTAAATTTGACTTCACAAGTAGGAGGGTAAAGCCCAAAGCAAACAAATATAATCAGGATCACTTATGGCAACAGAAAGAAAAATCAGACAAGTCTTGTTTTGTAAACTTGAATTGTTTCTGCTAAAGCTGTCCTATTGCTGGTGATGCGCTGGGACAGCTGTCACCAGAGCACGGCCGGGGAGGAGGGTGCCTGCAGAAACAGCCAATGAATTTCTTCACGGCACTGCGAGACCATCTCCTGGAAAATTCAGCACAAATCCAGCCAAGTACGTTTAATCTGCTATGGCACAGCTGAATTTGTTTAGACTCTGAAGTAATCACTTTGAATCTACAGCTCAGAATCAAGACTTTTATGAACATCACTTCTTGTTCCTAAGCTTAATCACACTAAACTCCCCCAAATTAAAGACTACACAAGTTCCTTACTGTGGTTCATTAATCCTAAATAAAGATTTAGCCCTTTTAACAATGTTAGAGAGGGTGGAACATCCAAGTAAAGGCAGGCTACATGAAGACTCTCCCTGGCAGAGTTGGGAGATTTATGTAGAGTCAAGAAATTTATATTGGAATTTCCTTTCCCAATGTAACGACTCGTACTTTACCCTCAAAACAAAAGATGATATGCTCTTTTCTGTGTGTACTACAATTAGAATTGAATCTAAGATTGTTTACTGTATTGAGAAAATTGAGGATATGGAGATGAACCTGACATTTTAATATGACTTTTCAAAATAAAATAATTTACATAAAGTCTCAAGTTTTCAAGCTTGACATTTAGAAATAAGTCTAAATGTGCAGCTCTTCATAGAAAGGGGGGATACGCCTACATTTCTGAAGCTGGCTGCTAGGCCAAACACCCAGTCTGCACCTGGGCATGTACTGGACAGGCCTGTGGCGGCCTCCTTGGGTGCTCTGTGCACTTACTGAGTCCCTGCTCACATGAGAAGTGGGCAAAGGACAAAAGCGCATTCTGGCAGAGGACCTTCCAGTCAAAGCTGCTAAGGTTTCCACTGGAACATGCGGGGCCGAGAGAGATGCACAAACCAGGCACAGAATTCATTCCTGGCTGGGAGTCTGGAGCTAAGCTCCTGCTTGAAACATTTCAGGGGTGTGAAATCAGTAAGCCAACGCGCTAAACACTGAACTTCATCTCCCATCCTGTCTCCCTGAGAGTGCACCCAGCAGCCACCTACCAAGAGAGCCCTGGTCCTTCTGGAACATGTGCTCTTTTTATTATCCTGTTTTTCACTCTTTAAAAGCCAACAGATCACTCAGGGGTCCTTTAAAGAACAAAGCATTCTTGTTACGAGGCTTCCATAAAGTCACTGAACTTGTTCCACAAAGAGCTTCACAGGCCAGTAAGTGCGGGGTTTCTCAACCTGGACCATTTATCAGACCCTGCAGAGGCCTATCCCAACTCAGAAAAGCTGGGCGGTGGGGGTGTGAGGGGGATGACCAGGCCCCTCTGACATGCCAAAGGATTTTAAACACTGAGTGAGTGAGAGGCAGACTGGAAGGGAGTCTGTGAGCTTAGACTGGGAGGTATAAATTCCAGTCCTACCACTTCCGACTTAGATGACCTTGGGCAAGGGCACCTTCCTCTGAGTCGCAGGCTCCTTCTCTATAAATAGCACTTAGAGCACAGGGTGCTTATAAGGATTTAAAACAGCATGTAAAGAGCCAGTTATACTGCCCGTCACATGACGTGCACTCAATAGCAGTAGTTGCTACTGATGCTGAAGACAGAGGATGACGACCATATGGATAAATGCCCCTTCAACAGATCCCTAAGCAGAGAGCCAAAGACTTTAGCTGCCAAGCTGTTAAAGGATTTGGAGGAATCTGTGCCTTTCCAGTCCCTGGGGACACTGTCTCAGGATTTCTGCTGTGTGCTGTCAGGAATCCCCCAATCAGAGAGATTGGCTAGCATGACAGGAGGATGTGGTGGCAAGAAATAGGGTGAGAAAAACAGAAAATGCAACGTAGGGTTTCTGGTCTCCTCAGGCCTCCTTGCTCCTTTATGGATGCAGGAGTTGTGAGGCCTCATTATTTCGTGAACTATTAAGATGCCTTTTACCCTTAACCCGGGAAAGATGCTGGCTCTGTCCCTGAAGGAGCATTAGGAAGCTTTGCTAGGTCTTTAACACATAAAGAGCAGAGTGACAACTTAACAGCCTTGAGATATTCTTGGAAAGGGCTTTGGATTAGGAAGCAAATATAATTAAGATGCAGACGACTCATGAATGTAGCAAAAGGCTGTCCAAGGAGAAAGGAGGGTCTTGAAGAAGTGCTGCATACTGGCACGTCTCGGACCCTCTGGAGCTGGAAACGAGCCAGGCCGACTCTGGACAAAGCATGGATTAAGTCACTAAAGGACAAATTAACCTAACTGCCCCAAAATTTGAAGAGAGGAAAAAATTCATAGTTCTTTAGTACTTCTCCATGGACAGAAGTGAATTCACGAACAAAGCAGCAGCAACTTCCCCTGTCAGACATCAAGTAAGGCTGACTTAATGAGAAAGAGAGACAGCCTGCCTGACAGCTCTTTTTTTCCCTAAGAGCCAAGAACAAGAATTCAGAAAATAACCTTTACGTGCAGGAAATGTAAATGCCTCTCAATTATTATCACTTAGGCGGATGTGGAGAAAATCCCTGATGGTCACCACAAGCCCCATCTTCTGCTAATATATTCACATAAATGCTGAAATCACCCTTCTCTCCTCTTTGCCACTGTGTAGGATGCCTGGTAGAAGGATCTGGTGGTTATTTTCTGTTCTTTTCTGTGGTGCTTTTAGACTAGAAACCCTTGGGGCAAAAGCTTATGCAGTTTCTTCTATAATTTATACCGCCCTGTTCATATTTACCAGGCTCTTTGTGATTCATTGTGTGACAGTAGAAGATGCATCTTCAAAGAAAAAGCTAGAAAAGAGGAAATTACTAAAAGTCAAGGCCTCTGAAAGTTTAGCCAAAGTGTGAATGATTCACATAGTCTAGTCAGTTTTTAACTTTTGCAGCAGCAGCAAAATATTAGACAATCTATAAAATGTTTTCTCTAAGCGATAAGAAACTAATCCTCCACCAGCACTCTGGGGATGGCAGGAAAGGGAGCAGTAGGGAAGAATACTGCGGATGCTATCATCTGCTTGGATGTAATAAACTCAAAGATGAACCTAAGAGACTCTAAACTCTAACCGCTGAGGTGAAGACTGCTCTACTCTGGGCAACCTCCAGTTTTTAATCAACAGGATTGAAGCTATTAAGGCTCAAATGTTGAAGACGTTGTTTTCTGCTGGGTATTTTAGCTGGATCCTCAGATGCCCCTCAAGCAGCTCAGAAAACCCACGTCACAGGGACATCCATGTGATCAGAATGCGTATCTTAGGCACCGAGAATGCATTTTTAGCAGTGACTGAACCAAAAATCCACATACCAAAGACTTCCCAAGGTCATCTCAGCATTATTATGATGATGCCTTTTCATGAAACCACTTATTCCATGAACTTCTTTTGTTACTTATTTATAAGAGGAAGATCAAGAACCCAGGACAAAGCAAGTCCTCAGTAAAGAAAGAGAATGGGAAGAGAACAGTGGAGGGATGGTTTCATGGTACTGTCTTTAAATGATATTAACTTCTAAAACAGTGCTGCCCTATCAGAGTTCCAAATGGTTGGTAAGAGCAATTGCAAGTTCAAGTGAACAGAAGCCAGATTTAAGGTTGCATTTCCTCTAATAACATCTGACTTACTTATATTTTAGTATGTGCTGATTTTATTTCAAGCATACTAGAAAAAATTATTTTGCCAAGTACCACTCCTGCCTCCCTGCTATCCCCCAATATTGAGTTTGGAATGGAGAGAGAATGACATTGTGCAACCACGTGCTTCGTACTAAACCTGCACTCAACACTGCGTGTCATAGAACAGAACGTATACCTACAGCAGCCATGGAATTGAGCTGATCAATGTAGAATTCAGGCCAACTTGTTGCTCCCTTGTTTTCTTCCTGGTCCTAAAGAGAAAGAAAAAACAAAGTGATGCACTACCAGATTTATGTCACAGCACATCTGACTTCCAGAGCCTCTAGACAATGGCCCCCGCAAACCATTAGAAGACCCCAAGATACAAGATGTTTGTTTTTTAATATTGGCTTTAAATCATCAGGCTGTCCCTTGGCTAGTGTGGTCTTCCTGATCCGATTTCCACAGAGAGTGCTGAGGTCAGAATTAGGTGTGACAAAGGGGACATTTTCTGAACCAGGGATCAAGGGGAGTTTAAATGGGAATTTAGCCATACATGGTACGATGCTGTTTTCCTTCAGGGTCACCAAAACACTGGGAAGGGGGCTGTGTTTGTTGCAAGGACAAAGGGTCTCTGGGTCCTGTGTTGCCCTGAGGACGGTATTACTGGACTCCACGTCTGAATGAAATCCACAAAAGAGAGAATCTGTCTCCAAAAATGACCACAGGATTTGGCCAGTTGTTAACTAGACTCTTTCAGCTAGTTTAGTCAGACTCCATCAGACACTAAAAATTGTAAAGAAGGGTTTCACTTGGTATGACCGAATCTAGGTACTGTTTCAGATGAGGAGGTATAATAAAGTCCTATACTAGACGGAAGGTAGTAAAAGAAACACAGGTCCAGCTCTCACACCAGGACAGCTTGTAAGTTTGAGAAAATGCAGTATGTCTGAGCTAAAAAATACTCAAAGCCAAGGAATTTGGGACCCATTCCTAAACTGCTTCAGCCAGTTTGTGTCTTACAAACCAGGGTGACCTGAAGCCAGCACCACAGCCCCTGGGGCTTCCTTGGATGGGAGGTCTGCACCAGCCTGAACCACACCTCCCCCCAAATCAGGCAGCGGTGGACTCTGCTCCATCGGAGCATCGAGCCCATTAGAAGACGGCACTGTGGCCAGGGATTCCCACCCATCTGCAGACCTACATGGCTGTAAATCATCTGTGTGATCAAACAAACTGGAAGACAAAAATTCCAGCTGTTCTCTAGCTTCACATTCAGAAAGCATCCCGGTACCATCACTGTCTCCTGTCCCCTTGGAGAAGAGCTGGGCCAGGTACACGGAGCTGCTAGCAGACAACGAAGTAGTTACTACCTATTTACTGGGGCGGCAATCCCAATCCTTGGTTTCAAGGTGGGGCTATTAATTTCAGTCCCGTACTTAAAAAAAAAAAAAGGACAGAAAGAAAAGAAACAAACTTTTTCTAAGCAAATCTTTCTCAGCAGGTCTACTCTAGTGAGATAAAAGAAACAATTTCTAAACTATTCTTTAAGTAGTCACAGAAGGGGGGCAAAGTAACTATTGCTTACAGTGCCTTAAAAGCTGGCAGTAACTGATACCTGAACCAAGGCAGTTGCCTGATTTCATTTGGAGACTGAACAAGCCACATGATGGGGACAGAGGTTATAGCAGCAGCTTTGAAGTTGGGCTGGATTACACTTCCATGGCTGTAAAAAGCTTGGAAATCTGACGAGTTTTTGGAACAGCCTCTGATTATTATTTAACATGTTCATAAAATAGCTTCAGTGGTAGTGTAAATGCTGACCCCTCCTCTCCTCTTAAAATGGAGTATTGAAGTTAGCAAAACCCCACTGTTACCGATGTGTTCAATAAGCCAAAGCCCACAGGGATATTCAACGGTGTTTGAACCTATAAAATGAAATAGGAGGTACCAGATCTTTCTAGTCCCTCAAACTAGGGCAAATTTCCAAAACTACAACAAAATCACGTCCCATGTCTGGGGTCCCATGAGCGCCTGTTGTAAGCTTAATAGTCATGGTTACATTTTAGAAGCTTAAGATCATTTTAGAAGCTTAAGATTAGTAGATAGAAATCTTTACACTTTGAAAATGCTTTAAAATAATGTAAACAGATTAAAAGTCAACCTAGATACTGTAGTCAAAATAAGGGGAAGAAAGTTTCATTTTTATCTGACATGCTTCAGTGCTGAGAAAACCAAATAAGCTAATGTACAGTATGTGAAAGCTTCTCATAAAATTCTTAAGTGTTATCACTCTATTCATGGGCGGGGTTGGGGGGGGCGATGGTCACAGAGTTCTTCATTTTCTCAATGCATCTTCAGTTTCCCCAGTGCAATCTTGGTCCTTCTAGACAGATGTGTGTGACAGTAACCGAGAGAAACTCACACCTGTGAATCAAATCCCCCCCCTACTTTGTGTGGCTGCTAGAGTCTGTCATGGTATGGAGACACGGGCCAGATAGAGATGATGGCAACTGAGGTCCCCTAAAGAGCACAGGACACACAGACTTGCCAAGGGGGAGGTTCTCTCCTCAAAGGTCCGTGAAAGGGACCGCTGATGGACAGGAAACACGTATAACATTCCTGGGAGGCACCTGGGTCCTATGTATTGATAACCTCTAGCACGTATTATTCCTTCAGCCATCTGTCTTGGTTCTATTTACTTGCTCTGGAGAAACAAATGGAAAAACACACAAGACTGTAAACACTGTGCTCCTGTAGTTGTAATGGAAGCCACGGCCATCAGTATCCGACACACATAGAGCCTACTCTGCGTCAAACACTGTTCTGTGCCCTGTGCGCTTCACCGGGTCTATCTGTGAGGGGGTTGCTGTTACTGCACTCATTTTACTGAAGAGGAAACAGGCAAAGCAGAACAGGCGAGCTGCTAAAGGTCATCCTGCTGGAAATGCAGAGGTGGTGGGGAAGAACCACGGCAACCTCTTTCCTAAGACTATACCTCAGGTCAACCACAAGCAGTGTCCAGTTAGTGTAAAGCTGGCCTTTCACTCTTCACCACGTCACTGTGACAGACTCAAACGTGATTAGTAACCGGAAATGAGTTCATCTTTCCCTGAACCCTTATTGCTGTTTCCACCACACTGGACATCTCTGAGTATTACTCTACGGCCTGGTGTCCTACCCGGGCTGCCTCTGAGCTCTGCCAGAGACTTCCTGTGGGAATTCTTCTGCCCCTCCATCAGCAACTCATCCCTCCCGAGATGTGTGCCCACAGACAGCACTTACAAAGCGTTTCCCTAACCTGTTCTCCGTTCTATTATACACCCCAGTCCAAAGGCCGTCTTCAGGGGGACTTAATTCTCAAGAACCCTCGGAAATGAGCTGATAACACAGACCAGTTGTGGACCCTGCAATTGTAAACAAAAGCCTCCCTAAACCATACACACCGAGCCCTGCTTTTGTCTACACCTTCTTTACTGATCCCAACAGAACTTTAAGAAGCAAGAATACTGCCTTCATTCTATTCTTTAAAAAAGTTGCTTTTCCTCTCTCTTTTAAAACAGATTGTAGGCGTCAGGGTGTAGCTTAGTGGTAGAGTACGTGCTTAGCATGCATGAGGTTCTAGATTCAATCCCCAGCACCCTCATCAAAAAAAAAAAAAAAAAAAAAATTTAAAAACCTAGTTATCTCCCCTACAAACAAACAAAAAAGAAATTGTAGGTAACTTTTTTTTTAATTGAGTTATTGAAGTACAGTCAGTTTGTAGGTAACTCTTGATGACATCTAGCTGAGGTTGTCCTATGGAAATATAAATTCTAGCTATCACATTAAATACTCTTTTTATTCTACCTGCAGAATGGATAATTCATATTAATATCTAGTTTTGTTTCCTCTCGAAAATGTAATAAGCATTCAAGTTTATATGTCTGTCTTCAGAGGTCTATTAGATAACTAGATTTGAATTGATACAAACATTTTATGTTATTCAATTCTCCACTAATTTTATTATTGGTTTTGAGAATATCTGTAAACATCACTTATTTTCAGAGATGGTATGATGGAAAGGTGTCCATATAGGCCAAGCACAGATCAGATTCCAGAATTTAGTTTCTGGTTTACTAAGTCAGCATCTTAGTAAGTTTGAATATCTCTGGGCCTCATTTTTCTTCTGTTCAACATAAGAAGTGAGACCAGACTGTTTCTAAAGTCCCTCCAAGCTCTGAGATTCCACATGAACTCTAACAGTGAGATGTCACAGGAAACACAGTAGTATGTTGCTATACTTAGGCTGAGGGCTCAATTTCCAAAATCAGTAATTTTAAAAAATTTATGTTGTTCAGTGACTCAGTTATAAAACCCTTAACTTTCAACAGCTACTTCCTTCATAAGGTATTAGAGAGGAAAAAACCCTCAACATTGATTATTTTATAATTTCTCTAATCCAACTCATTATGTTTTCTTAGTAGCTTGACAGTGATGTGTAAGAGTATTCAAAATTTCCTGCTGGATGGACACTTTGACACATGGACTTTGCTTTCAGCTTGCACTAACTACAGCTTTAACCTCTCTTCTTGGTTTTCCACTTTGCTCCTACAATCTCAAACTCTAAAGAAACAAAACAACAGAACAAAAAAGCCTTTGCTAGAAAAGGGAACTTGTACAGAACAAGGGATCTTCAAGAATACTTTTTTTTTTTAAACCAAGCTTAATCCACCAACTCACTTAGAAGGTGAAGAAATACATAGTCTTTCTAACCTCACTTCACTTCCAATGGGCACATTTTTCATTTCAAATCTTTGGTCAGTGGCTACTAAAAAAAAAAATCCAGGAGCTCCCCCACCATCCTCTTTAAATGCTCAACAGTGCATTTCTTTTTCTCAGTATCACTTTGCCTGGAAGAGTACATTTCCATTATTTCTTTGTTTGCACTCTTCCTGGGGTAAACATTCACAGCTAATGTTCTGTGTGACAGAAAACACATCAGGCCAAGACTCTGCAACATCTGAGGTGTTTCTGTTCTCTACCCCTCTGCTCCTTATAGCAAATATTTTTAAACATTTATCTAATTATCTTCCCATACTGGAGTTTCTACTTCTAAAACAGACTATAATCTAATATCAGCTATTTATGTAGACAAAGAAATTGTATGATTTGGGCTAAGATTTATGTACTAGCATGCTAATATTTTCTAAATTTCCACTTACATATTTGTGTGGCAAACAATTTCTTGGTAGCAGTTGAAGTCTTTCAGTGATATAAGTGGGTCTCAAAGTGCAGTTTAAATATTAAGTCTTAAAGAAGTAAAGAACACTTCTTTTGAAATTACCAGGGGACACATTTTTAATAGGATCAAGTAATAATATGGAAAAACTGGTACAGTTTTTCTTTAGTTTAAGATGCTCTTACTAAGGCCCAAAATAGGCTGTGCAAAGGCCCATCAATTGTAAAGGACATGTTCTGTGGTTGTTCACTAGACCACAAATCACAGGCTGGAGCAACATGTATTTGGCCAACTGAAGCCATAAATCTCCATTCATTGTTACTAACCCATGAGGTTCTTAGATAATACTTGTTAGGAAAGAAAGACACACTCTCACTGTCTAGACTGGCTAAACATCCTCTAGCAGCATATAAAAGTACCATCAACTCAAAAACAGTAGAGACAAATTATGGTTTAACTAAATGTATTTCAACACAGAAACGTGCTGTTTCAGTATGATACCAAGTAAATTTCATTCTGATAATTTTCATTATAGACAAAAGCAACTAACTACTAATAAAAAACCCTGTTCCATTTTTAAAGAAAATGCTATTGGAAAACATGTTAACTATGATTGCATAGGCTCAAGAAATTCTATCTGTTGCTAATGATCAAAATAGTCACCTGCTGCATTAACTTGTCATTCCTATTCTAGATTTCATGGGTCCAGCCCTATGTACTAATGAACACAACAGATGTTAAATAAATTCACTCTGTACCTAGAATTTTTACAAGATTCTAGGCAGAAAGGGATAGACAGGTCAAAAATTCTATTCTCTTATGTACATCTCCATGTGTGTGGCATCTAATAAACTCCAGTGAATGACAGGAAACAGATGCCAACGTGGGTGAGACCAGGTCTAAGGTAAAGGGAAGGAGGAGCAGATAGGATGGAAGATGGAAAAATACTCTGTGGAAGGCCTTGCTTATAACTTTGCTAACTTTCCCTTTTAACTCCGTAATAGTATAATCAGCATCTTCTTGAAAGACGGCCACGATGAAGTGTGGAACAGCCAACTTTTCGTGTAAAGGGCCAGATCAGACATATTTCAGGTTTTGTAGACCACACAGTCTGTTCTAACTACTCAGTTCAACTCTGCCCATGTACAGCGTGAAAGCAGCTATCGATAACTTCCGTAACACATTATTTATAAAAACAGGTTACTGGCCAGATTTGGCCCATGGGCCATAGTTTGTCAACCCCTGGGCTAAATTAAGCTTGGCTCTCAAGAGGTGGGGAGGACATCAAAATCCCTACTCAGTTACCAACTATTTCCCATGCTTTCTCCTCTCCTTGAAGCCACTCTAGGCCCAGTGAACCCCCACTGTAAGTTAGGATGAGCTCACAAAGTATGTGGCATTTGCCCAGTAATTTGCACTTTTTCTAGAGAAGGAGCAGGACCCTCCATGTCTGAAAAGTCTACTTTCTCACCAAGCTCACTGCTCCCTGAAAGTAATCAAATCTCACTTTTTAAAACCACATAGAATCGTTAGGTCCTTTAAATCCTGATATTTGCCTCCAACTCTTTCCATCTTGTTCTTCTTTCACTGGGAAGAGAAAAATTAGTAGATCCACAGACTGGATTCCTGAGACTGCTGCTTTACTTACTCCTTCCAACACCCATCTCTGCCCCCAGCAGTGAGCTGAAACTATATCCTATATCCGAAGGTTGCCAAAGACAGGCAGTTGGTTTCAAAATAATTCCCATGTGGTTCCTGGGACTGCCAATCCTGGTTACATTTTTTTGGCCACTGCCACAATTACACATCCAGTGCATCCGCTGCCAAATCCGGTTGGGCCCACACAAGCACTGATTACAGAACAGCAGCCTCTTCATCTGCCAGGAAGTCCAACACCTCCTCCTAAGTCTCAGAACGTCAGTCATTTTCTGGAAAGACTAGAGGGTGATTTGCAATAACAATGGCTTTGATATTCAGCATTTAGAATCACAGAAGAAGAGCAAGCCTCCTTTCCTATTTTCCCGAGTGCTACAAAACATCTGTATGTTTTTAAGGCAGGCCATCACATAATTATACAGCTAGGTCTTTGACCCTAGAGACACTCTCCTCCCAGCTTCTCCTCACAGGGGTCCCTCACACGAGGTCACCAGCAGGTGACTGAGCATGTGTTCTCTGAGAGAAGGCTTCAAGGGGTCCACAAGCGTTTGGAACCGACGCTCTGTTAGAAAATTCACCTCATATTGAATTGACAGATGCCTCCTTGTAACTTCAAGCACTTGTTGGCCTTAGTTTTGCCCTTGGGAACTACACAAAGTAAGTCTAATTTCTCTACTAAACAGTAACCCAGCAAATATTTGAACAATCTGAATAAAGCTATTATGTCCTCCCAAAGTTGTCTCCTAACCAAGCCAAAAATTCTCCACTGGCGGAACAGGCAATGTTTATCCTCCTCAATTCATAAATAAGCTCCAGTCTTCCACAAGTTCATCACAGCCTCACGTCCACGATTTGGAAAAGTAACTCCAATAAATCCATCTGATTTCCTAAGAAAGGGCTCTTTTCATGTACTTGTCAGTGATGCTCAACTCTACACAGTCTCTCCAAGAAGAAACAGAACAAGTTCTTGCTCTCCTGATGGTCTGCAACAAATAACACTTATGATTTAGAATAAAAGACCCATATCGTATGAAACAGAAGTAAATGTGAACAGTCCTCATTTTACTGAGTATACATATTTTAACAAAGTTAGCCACAAACTCAACAGTAAAATTAGTTTACTTATTATAAGATTGAGGACCCTTTATCTCTAAAACATAAATATAAGTTAACAGAAACGAAACGGGTGAATAGGACCCAGGCTCACTAGCTGCCAAGAAACTTAGTGGGGTGTTTAAAGCCTTTTAGAGCCCTGGTTTTCAGGTCTCTAGGCTATATTTCTGCTGGCTCAGCTCCTCTCTCCTATACATCCTTCCCTTCAAACATCTTAGGAACCTCTTTCATGTATGAAGCCTGACTGCTGCTTCTGAACTTCTGAGTTCCGTTTCTTCCTCTTCTCTGGGGGATGCAGGTATAAAGTTTAGTAAAATTAATATATGATGCACATATTCCCATAGACAGCCTCCCCCTCTCATGGCATGTACTCCAGTTTCAAATATTATTAAAGTAGCCGCTCTATCAATTCTTTAAGTTTAAAATTCTATATTGATAAAGGATAATTTTTTAAAAGAAAAATCACGGCACAAACTCATACCAAAGATTTTGTTGAATTCAATAAATGAAGAGAACTGTAAGATGTTACAATAAGTTCAAAAGAAAATCTCAAGAGCAAAGATAGATAGATAAATAGATGGATATAAACATCAACTTATAAACAGATGCAAAACTGGTCAACAGGGCAACAGTCAATTGCATTCGATACAATGAGCATTTCAACAGACAAGAATCATTTGCACTGATACCAGTTTTTTTTTTTTAAACAATTTGCAGGTTTGTTAAATAGCCCAGAGACAGTGACAAATGGAGATCACTCTGAAGACTGCTACAGACGGAAGATTCAGCAAATTTTTTCTGGCATTTCAATATAACTACAGTTTAGCAGAAAGGAAGATGCATGACTAGTACTTCCTGGCTGAGGATGACATGGTCTACAAAGGTGTAACGTGGAAGCCAGGCTGTATGACTAATAGCTTGCACCAGACTCCTCACATCTAAATTACCTAAGTGCTCAGGCTTGCCCACAGCTTCTGCTGAAGAACACACCTACCCGATCCTGACCACTTCGCCTCAGTTTTGCCTGCTCCCCTTGCCCTGTCTGGGCTGGGTGGCATGGTTTCTGTTTGTGCACCCCTGAGTCTCTGAGTTGAAACCAGCAAGACTGTTCTGTGCTATCCTCTTTATACCCACCGATGCACCTGGTCCTCTCTCCTCCCCAGAAATCTGCTAGGCAAACAGCTAGAGTACTTCTAAGAATTCTGCACTGCTCATCAAAAGAAGCTGTGAGCTCAGTGAGTTAGACCCACTCCCCACCTCCTTCACACCTACCCCCAGCCAGAAAAAAAGCTACATTTGCCTACTGTTCCCTGGAGCCTGATGCCATGTAAGAGCCACACACAGCCTGGCTCAGGACCAGTACTGACACTACACTGATGAATGCAGGGCTTCTCAAGGGCAGGATGGGAACAGAAGCCCTCTGCTCATCGTGCTCAGAATTCACAGTGCTGAACTGAACCTAAAAAGTCATTTGCTTTCCTTCTCACTCATTTACTCATCCAACAATATTTATTGAGTTGTTTGATGGCCGAGGCACTGTTCTAGGTGTTAGTAAACATAAATGAAGGAACAGAGCTGCCTGCTATCCTTGCTAGTGATCCACAAGACGTATGAGAATATGTTTCCAAACTTGGGCGCTGGGAGCTTCTTAGATCACAGACTTCTTCTGACAATAGGTTCTCGGTCTTTTATAGCTTTACTCCCTCTTCATCATGATTAAAAGAAATAGTCAAGTTTTATTAACTCTCCTGCATTTTTACCAAACTCCAGTCTTTTAACAATTTTCTAACTTCAAAATAAAAATCAAGCGTAAACATTTCTAATCTCGACGAGGAAAACTACTTTGAAACATCTCCTTGATAACACAAACTGTTACATGAATATTTTTTATATGTCACCAGTGTTACTTATACTAGTACAAATCATCAAACATTTCTGAATGACCTGAAATGAGACACCGCACATCAAAAATCAGGCTTGGGCTATTTCGCAGCCAGTTATCATTTTTGTTCTGCCTAAAATCACAAACCCAAGAAAAGAGTGTCACTTTAAAGATGTCTAGTCTCTCTCTGAGGAACAGCAGCATTAAACAGAGAGTAACAATATGGCTTCAAGAGTAAAGACGCCAGCTGCATTTCTTACACAGCTCAGGGGGCCCAGTTTGATCAATACCCTCTTCTTCCCTGAAAAAAGCCTTGGCTGACTTTACAGAATTGAAATCTTCAAAACTCATATGCTACAGGATCCTGGGAGAAAATGCATTTCACGAGCTCATGTAGCTAAGAAAATAGCCACAATCCTTACCTAGAACTAAAAGCTGAGACATTTCAGTCTGTTTCCCAAACTATGAGACATTTATTTTATTTATTTTAACAAGTCATTTCTTTGGCAAAGCACTTCACGGCATGGACTATGACTGGAGCCTAAACATCTCAGTGTAACTCCAACATCTGAAGCCAATTTTAGTTGACAATTTCCCTTCACTTTTATTGCAAAGAAAAAGAAACACTCTCCAATTATTATTTTCAGAAATGATATGAGCCCACATTCCCCTGGTGCCTGTGACACAGAGGTGTGCAATGACATACAAGAAATTACTTCTATGTTGCTTGTTAAGAGTCAAGTCTTTGACCCACATGTCATGGAGTGCTAAGGTACACTGTAGTGTACAATGTAGTCCAGCTGGTTGGTAAATTAACATGTTTGGACACACATCACTAAACTATTATGCAGTGTGGAAATCCAATCAGTGGTGTCAATGGCCTTTGTTGCCTCACATCTTGCTACCAGATTTGCTACTAGACCAGCCTTTTAGAATGTCGTAAAGCAGGTTTTGATGTTCTGTAACCTGCTCTTGGGAAAGCAATCAAAGTGTGTTTATGATTTGCAATATAATGCTTAACACGAGACCATAAAGAGAAGGCTTTGGAAAATAGTAATTAAACTATAAAGAGAATCAGGGAAACAGGGAGCCCATAAAGGTATATTCCGTTCAGGGAAGCATTCTCAGGATGCCGTGAAAAATGCTATGGCAGGGTTAACTGTCCCCTAGAAGGAAATCATAGCTGTATTTCAGATTTTAAGCTACCATCGACTCTACAGTACACTACTTAATTAATGACAGCATTTCTGGCTAAGAGAAAGAGAAAAGCCTCAGTGGGGAGGTATCGCTGTCTCAGAAGTGTCTAAATGTGAGGATGTGGCGGGTGCATCTTAGAAACCGAGGAAACGTAAAATGCTTTTCCTCACCTATGGGGACAGATAAAAGGATGCTGTCTTCAGACTGCTCAAGTCAAATGCTGTCCCACAGTGCAATGAAGAATAATAAGCGAACTGTGAAGACATTAATTTAAAGTTGGTATTCTTCGGTAGACATTCTACTGTAACCTGTTTCTGGTTCCACACACTACTCGGTTCCTGGAGTATAAGGAATTTGGAGAGCCCCAAAGAGAAGTTATTAGTGGCACATTCTAACTTACACTGGAAGCTCAAAGCTTCTTCCTACTTCCCAAGGGAGAGAAGCTTTAAAATGCACCAACCGTAACATTGATATATTAGGTATGCCAGAGCTATTGGTGAAAAGAATAAAATGAAAAACTCAGGAAAAGTAGTTTTTTTCCTTCTTTGATCTCTCTTCCAAAGTGGATGCTTCCTTCCACTGACATCTTTCATACACCTGTCTCCTGGAGATGGTAAAGCCAGGCAGGCTTAGGGCAGTCTTTCTATGGAAGTAGGTGCACCTAGAGAATCTGCACAGAACCAGGGAGAGACCCATAGGAAAGCAGCACAGAATGTGGCACTTACGTACAACCATCATCTATAAGCCAGAGGAGCCCTCAAGGACTCCATCCATAACCACCAGATGCTTCTCCAAGTGCTCCAGGCTTCAACCCCTAGATGTTTAGAGTTAGTAATCAGATCAATCCTTTTGCCAGCTCTGCTTGGAGTTATTCATAGAGCACTCAGTTAATCAGGGAAGGAAGCCAGGGCCCAAAGGAATATTGAAACAAAGGACGTGTGCTGGTCTGGAGTGTCTCGTGTGCTACGTGTCCCTGGGCTGGTGATAACCAGGACAGGCAGCTAGTTCTGGATTCTCAGACATGAGATAGAGCCATACCCCTTTCCAGAGATCTAGCTATTACTGAGAACACTCATTCGATGTACAAATCTACACCTGCAGATGACAGAATTTTGTCAATGCAATGGAGTGGTGCCTACATGCTTCAACATACACAGGCAAGGGGCTCAAAGAGCCTTACGTAGTTGCATTTAGAACCAAGATTCCACAATAGCACTGTTGACAAGTACTCTGTGGCAAAGATTGAGAGCTCCAAGAGTGTCATGTGCTCCAAACTCAGCAATCAACACATGATGGAATTTGCCCTGTACCCGAGCTGTCAAACAGGAACTGTCAAAAGGAACCTGCGTAAGAATTCAGATTTGGAAGCCAAAGATAGCCCCTCGGCGGCATCTGAGAATGACTGTGCTAGCAGGGCTTCCGTTCAACCCAAGTTCCAAGTCTCTTCCAGTGACAGGAGTCGGAGCAGGAGTGCTCTCCCCTAGTGCAGCGCCATGCAGGCATGATGACAAGCAGAGTGAAAGCTGTGGGAGTTGCTTCTATAGCCCCCATTCCAGAGGGGAAGACAGAGCTCCACAGGACACACAACCCTCGCACTCCCCATGACTCTGTGTTAATTGGTTCATCCAATTAAGATATCTCACTCCATCCCAGCTATACATTGCTTATTTATTTTTATTGTTATTTGAAAGATGATAAGTGAACGCAACTCACAGGGTCATTCTCTGCCACACTCCTCCGCGCTGGCATTCCCTAATTAGAGGGAAAGCAAAGCTTTGGATAAAGGGTGTGACTCGCTGAAGAAATGCAAGTATGAGGAACCACAAAAGAGAGATGGCATCCACAAAGCAAGTACCTATTCACTGTTTTTACAGTGCTGCAAAGAACAGAGCAAAGTGCTTAGAAACCAAAGAATCAACAATCCCCAAATCCATGAACTGATGTGGACAAAGGAACTAGCTCAGATTTAGGCATGGAGGATAGACAGCCAGCAATGTTACACATCTCACTGTCTCAATATCCGAAGGAATCGAGGAGTACAGGAACGGGGAGAGGCTTTCACAATTTGTTTAAAGAGATGTTCAAGATAAAGATGCTCTGCTTAGAGGAGGAGACAGAGACCAGCTATGTGATGTCCCAGCCACCGCCAATGTGCCTGCTCGTGCAGACACGCCAATTCTGCACCTGCACTTTAGTCACCCACCAGGGAGGTGGCGGATGCCTCAGAGGAACTTTCCATGTTTGGTGATAGCATATATCGGTCAAGAGCTGGTGAAAGATAGAAACACAGTTTGCCTGGATCCGGACCTGAGGGTGCAGAGAAGTCCAAAGGAGAAGAACGGTGAACCACACACAGAGCAGTTTCCTTTGTAGTCCAACCAAATAAGCAGAATGCTGAGTGAACTGTCCATTTTTATGTCCTTCTAACATTCTGTACTTTTATCCAGCTTTATGGGTATTTGAGTGGAATGCTTTCGTTTTCCAAACCTTGAGTTTTTCTTTTTTAAATGAGTACTTTCTCATTCAGGAATTTTTACTTCAATTCGATTTGCTAAGACATATGGGAGAAAACTGAAGAGCTTGAATGACAGTTTCTTGTACCTGAAAATGGTCAAACTTACATTAAAGCGATTGATCAGGGCAACCAGATACGAGTTCCCTCCCCTAGGATAATAATAAGCTCTCAGATGGTTGAGAACTAATTCAATGCAGATATAAACTGTACAACCACTTTGGAAAGCAATTAAAGATAAAAATGTTCAAACCAAATGACCCAGTAATTACTGTCTGGGTGCCTATCCTAGGGAAATTTTTGAACGCATACACAAGGATGTTCATTGCAAATTTTTTTAAATAGTGAAAATTTGGAAATAAGCATTATCCAGAAGGGGATAAAAATAATTAAACTGTGGTGTGCTCATATAATGGAACATTGTATTGCAATTAAAATGAAGAAATACCATATACTGTCTATGAATATATACATTCAGAGTAAGAAAATAAATATATCAGCAAGGAAAAAAACACATACTACCTTCAGAATAGAGGTCACCCTTGGGCTTCAACTATATTTATGGAATTTTATTTCCTTCTTAAAAATCCATGGTTAATGTGATAAAATGTTAGCATTTGTTATACATAGGCCTTTAATATATTCCTTACTTTTCTGTATATACAAACATTTCACACCAAAAATTAAAAATCAGCCAGAAAATAATGGTTTATCTCATGACTTGGATAAGTTATCAGAGGTTTGTTAGTTTTCTTCTTTAGAAATTTTAGAGAATGCCAATTTACTGGAACCCAGAATGTCCACTTTGATAATTAAGGTTAAGATTCCTAACAATAGCAGCCACTATGGAAAACAGTATGGAGGTTTCTTAAAAAAAAAACCCAAAAATAGAACTATCATACAACCTAGCAATTCTACTCCCAGGTATATATCTAAAAAAAAAAAAAACCAATTTGAAACAATACATGTACCCTAATGTTCACAGCAGCTTTATTTACAATAGCCAAGATACGGTAGCAGTGTAAGTTCAACAGAAGAATCGATGAAGATGATGTGGTGTATTTATACAATGGAATATTCAGCCATAAAAAAGAATGAAAATTTTGCCATTTGCAGCAACATGGATGGACTTGGAGTGCATAATTATGTTAAGTGAAATAAGTCAAACAAAGACAAATATTGTATGATATCATTTATATGTGGAATTGAAAATATGCAACAAACTGTGAATGTAACAAAAAAGCAGCAGACTCACAGATACAGAGAACAAACTAGTGGTTACCAGTGGGGGGGGGGGGTGAGCAGTACAAACTATTTGGTATAAAATAAGCTACAAGGGTGTACTGTATAGCACTGGGAATATAGCCAACATTTTATAATAACTATAAATAGAGTATAAACTTTAAAAATTGTGAATCACTACATTGTATCGTAACTTCTCTTCAATAAAAAAAGACTCCTAACATTAACAGTATCTGCAACTGTGTTGAAACATTCTTTTATTATCTCCTCAACACTGACATTTTATTTTAATTTAATTTCAGAAATCATACAGTTAGAATGCACTATTGGATTATAATGCTGCAACTCAGAACAAATTTTGTTGCTGAACTGAGAACTTGTGAATCCAGTTTATTTTGACCTAATAAGTTTCTTATTGGGGAAAACTGACTTGGTGTTGTGTCTGACAAGGGACTTCCCCCCACTGCCAACAACAGGAGTAGCAATGTTTTCATCTAGAAATATTCTTTAGTCTTCTTATTTTGAACACTGAAGGTATTTACCAATCACTTGCCTTTCCCAGGCCACAAAGAAGGAGCTTTAATTTTATTTAAAAACCAGCCTGATCCACAACAGAGTTTATCTGGTGTTCCCAACTGCCTGCCTGGCAAGCGCAATGAAGTAATAAGCATTTCCACGGGCCACCCCAGCCAGCAGGGGCGGAAGCGCTGAAGTGGCCACATGGATGAGAGGAGAAAAGAAGTGGACTCAGAGTCTGACTTCCTCTGGGCCTCAGTCTCCCCAGACATCAGTTAAAGGTGCTCCTGAAGTCAGATTCAGGGCCTCCTCCAGCAACTAACAGGCCGCACGTTGGTCACCACAGCCCTAGAACTTTTGACATATATGGGGCCCCTTTTTACCAATTTCTGATGCTAACAGTAAAGATATTCTTGGTCTCTTCCCTTATCTACGGTGTATCCTCCTAACTTACTATCTCCACCTCTGAAACATCCTGTGTATCAGCTAAGGGAAAGGTGTTTTTGAAATCCTCACTACCATTCCGAGAAAACCAGGTATCGTTCTTTACTAATATGGAGATAAGCCCCAGGTTCGTATGAGTGGCACCAAGCAGAAATCCAGTCCTTAAACACTGTTTTGATTGTTGTCACCATCAGGGACACTGCCAGTGGTGACAGCTAACATTACCACGCCCCCAAGTTCTCTGACAGCTTCGAAACCATACTGTCTCAAATTCCACAACAATCTTACAAAACTGATCTCACTGTACAGAGGAGAAGAGAGAAATTAGAGGGGTTAAGAAATATGCCCCAGGTCGTACAGCTAGCTAATAAATGGGGCATCCTACCTTCACCAGTTGCCCTTTGATGGCCTCTAACTATGCAAAGTCTTTCTCAGTGATAGTACTCAGCTTCTATTTATCTTAGATAAAATAGTGTCACACACATTATGGTACAATTTAGAACGATTCTGAGGGACAAACATAACTTTGGAAGCTTGTAGGCAGATCCATCAATTTAAAGACTTTTGGAGACAATCCACCCCAAGGGAGGTCCTCTCACTGACAGTGTCTCAAGCCTGCAAAACAGAGGACCCTACAGGACTAGAATGTAGCACTGCAACAGAAGAATCTAGAAGTTGTCCACAATCTTTTAGACATAATCACTTCACCAAGCACCAGAGAAAAGAGACGTGTTTTGGTTCATCCTGTGGGCGAGTTTGCTTACTGCTTCCTCATTAATGAAGCTGGGTCAACATTAATGAAAACACCAACTGTGCGTTTCGGACCATGCTGGACAAACCAAGGTAGGGGTGGTAGTAGGCATAACTGGAATGATAGAACTGGGGACACTGGGAGGAAAAATACCCCAGACTGGTATTATTGAACAAAGGGATTATAGGAAGATGAGGCAAATAAATACTCATGAACCAACTGCCCTTTATTGGAACACAGCTTTGGTTTAAGGGCTTCCAGAGGCAGAGAATCTTGAATTGTGTACTCCAAATCTAAAATCTGGTGTGCACTTTGATAGTACTGGGCTTTTGTAGTAAAAAGAAAATAGACAGAAAATAGGTCACTGGCTATGAGGTTATGCTACTTAGAGGGGAAAGGGCCATGAGAAACATGCCTTCACTGAGTATCTTGGCAGAAAACAGAGGAGAGCTTGTCAGGGCCAAGATTCACCCCATTTTCACAGTCACTGCCTAAGAGATAAATGGTATTGAAAAATTCAGGGTGGTTTTCAGATTCACCTTTGTTTTAATCATTCTCCCAGGGAAGAGTAAATAGAGAAAGAAAAGGGTCCCTGGGCTAAGGGGGGGAAAATGCCATGGTTATCTTGACAACACAAGCAGTAGTTAACATTTTAAATAATATTTATTTTTCCTCCTAATTTCAGAGAAACATGTGGTGGCGTAATGTTCACGTTGACGAGGCTGAACCAACTTTCCTACATCCTTTCTTGTAGGTGTACGGGTAGGGTGAGCCACAAAAGAGACTCTTATGGGATGCGTAGAGGGTGGCAGTGAAGCAGCAGCCATTCTGTAGTCCAGGCGCTGTCCTTTATCTGCTGGCTCACCTTGGTGTGAAACAGCAGGCAGGTCTGCAACTGTTCCACCTTCCCCTGCATCTTCCTCCAGCTTCTCCTGGGCTGAGTGAGTGAGTGAGTGAGAGAGAGAGAGAGAGAGAGAGAGAGAGAGAGAGAGAGAGTGTGTGTGTGTGTGTGTGTGTCTGTCTGTCTGTCTGTCTGTCTATTGAGCTCTATGACCAATGGATGGCTCAGGCTTCTGCAGGACACCCACGTCAGGGTCAGGAAGTGAACTGCCACAGGCTTCAGTCTGTCCCCGTGGGCACCAGCCTGTGTCTGCTCTTCCCCACTTTACATCCACCCTCCTTCCCAACTGCCTATTCCAGGGACATGACGCTCCAGCATTAGAAGCAAATACAGCAGCTTTATGGCGAGTGCTTAGCCAGCTTCCGTGATTACAGAAGGGTTCATCTCTCTGTTCTGCCTGTGTGGTTCCCCCAGCAGTCCTGCTTTTCTGACTGAAACCTGACAGATACAAAATATATTGTATGTATTTTTTAAAAGAGCAATTTTATTTTTACAACTAGAAAAAAACTTATTCCAAGGTAGGAGGGAGAACACTGTACTGTGGAAAATTTGGGAAATATCTGTATAAAGAAAAAAAGTATATCAAAATAAACCACCCACAATCTCACCAAACTATGGTTTCTGTCTGTCTGCCTACCTCTGTATCTACTCTTTTGCAAACTTTTGATCGTACTGATTACAGTTTTGTATCTTTTTTTAAACCTTATCATTACATGCTGAGCAGTTTCCCATGTCATTAAAATTTCTCTGAAAACATGACTTTCCAACAGCAGCAAGACATTGTTACGGTTGTGTACTATAAATATAACCATCCCCCTTTAATATGGTCACCATCCTCGGCTTTCAGGGGCAACACTGCAGAAAACACCTCACACGCAGTTCTTTGCCTGCATCTTTCATCACTTTCATGGGATCAACTCCAGGAAGACGCATGTTTCGGGCGCTAGATACATATCATCAAATGGTTTTGGCCACCATCCTCAGGTCAATAGGCATCTCATATTTATGCCAAGGTTCAAAATACTCATCAACAGTACAGCAGGGGCATCCATGAGCCAGAACCAATGATGCAACACAGAAAGAGGGTCCTGGAGTCCCCTGCTGTGTCATGCCAGAAATTAACCGTCCAGTTCCCGAGTCATGGGGGAAGACTGGCGGGCCCCTAGGGATTGTCAGATTGTCAGGGCGGTTTTTATTGGGAGGGCTTGAGGCAGCTGCTCTGACCAACCGGAAGCTGGCAATGCTTTGACAGACATCACACACTCACTGGGGTACAGCCGGTGAACATCAGCCCGAGCTGGAGCTTTCACCCGACTTCTTTTCTCCAGGCTGAACAAACAAGTTGCTTCAGTCTTTCCCCACAGTGTCTTCATTTTTCAAAAGCGTAAGCCTCTCTACAGATTTCCTAACAAGCCCTGCAGACTGTGTTTAGTAAAGCTCAGACTAAGCCAAGAGTCTAAACTTGACCTCTGACACACTGGCAGAAGGGACAAAGAACAAAGCACAGATCAAGAGGGAAAGTGTACAGAGCATGTGAACACAGCTCAACTGTTGGGAAAGGAGCCTGTTTCTACACGATGGGATGAACGCCTGACAACATCAGCCGCCTCACTGGATCACCCCCAGGAGGGATCCAAGTGGTGAGGGAACCGTCTTCTCAGTCACACACTTACACCCCAGGGCTTGCTGGCTCCTTCCTCTGTGCCCCAGAGCCTGTCTGCTCACCTAGTGTGGAGCTTATAAAGAGACTTGGCAATCATTTGATTTTATCTGCTTCTCCTACCTAGACCATCCACTCCAGGAAATCCGACTTCTGTGTTTAGTCATCCTCAGAATCTAGCTGAGAGTCTGCCCCAGAGGAGGTACTCAGTACACCACCAGGGTGGCTCACATGCCAACGAGCCTTTTACCAACTGCACTGCTTCACTGAGAGAAGCACCAGATCCTCAAAGCCTGCTGTTTCTTCCGCTTTCAATCTGAGATTATACACACAACCCCATCTCTCCTCGCCAGGGAATATGTATGGAAGGCAGGATTTTTCAGAGCCTGGAGATTCCCACTGTCCTCCAGCTCCTGTGCTTCCCTGATCTAGTCTTCAGAGAAGGAGCGGGGGAAAGACAGACCAATTTTATTTCTAATCATTGTTACTTCTGCCACATTCTGTAATCTCTTGGCACCAAGAACACAAATGCCAACTGGAATCCATTAGCAAGTGAAAACTCAATTAAGAGATCAAGCCAGGTACTTTAAGAAAGCCTAGAAATACAGTTAGTGAAATCTAGTTTCTCCATTTTACTGGCTCCTCTCCCAAATCTTGACATCTAGCAAGCTGGGCACCTGAAAACCGAATCTCACTCTCCTGTGCATTCAAAATAACCACAGCACAGAAGAGAAGACCTAATGTCTCTTCCCTCTCAAACCTTCCAGGTCGAAAGTCCAGCGCCTGCTCCTCGCCCCAGCCTACCCACAGCAGCTTCTCGTCAGGAGGCTGGGAACAACCAGAGGATTAACGTCTCATCATCCCGCTTCCTGGCTTTCCAGCTGGTTCGTTTGACAGCAGTGCAGAAGACCAATGGTTCCTTTCGTCTTTAATTTCACTACTTTAGGGTATGTGCCTTTAAATCCGGGTTTTGATCAAACTACTTCCTCTCTGCAATCCAAACACAGGAGGGCCTCAACTCTCCAGGATCTGAAAGAACGCATCCCGATGAGATGACCATTCACCACGCAACCAGAATCTCTGTGTGTGGTGAAAGGAAAATTCCTTCTCGTGGGGAGGAGTGGGGAAGCGATCCAATTAGGACATGCAACCCAAGTAAAGGGAGTGAGTGAAGGGAATCCACTGAATTTTGAGCTACTTTTCCTAGATGTCTTCAAAGCGTGCCTAGCACATGATCAGCATGTCCCACAAAGCTTCACAGCTGACCTGCAGCCAGATCAGACGAGACTCTTGAGTGATTTAACTAACCTAGAGTCAAACAAACTCAGCAGCAGTGAAAACCCACCTTCTCCAAAGGATACCTCAACAGACACAGAAACGTAATGTGGAGAATCCAGAGCCTTTTACTTCAGCCTTGGCTCCGGGATCAGACATGGAAGAAGGAAAAATTCAGCGCAGTCATCAGATTCTGGTCTTTGCCTCAAATATCTGAGCTCACAACTTCTAACATCTTCTAACCCTATTCACTTACTTTGTAAACTCTGAAGCTCAACAAGGGGGAAAAAGTATTTTCTGGACACTTAGGAGGACTGGTTAAGTGACACAATTAAGGGCAACTGCCCCTGCAAAGAACTGTGATTAAAGAAGATTTCTGCCTGGGCTGATAAGACCGCTGTTGCCATAATACGGTGTACACACCATCTTAGTTTCTCCTCTCTGAAGACCTACTCCGGGCTTTTCCCAGGGTTTAAAAATCATGTTAACAATAAGCAAATACAGCATGGCCAGATGCCTTTCGTGGTCAGATGGTTCATTGTTTAAAAAGCTTCAGTTTAAAATCCAAAAGATTGTTAACAGATGCAGTTTCTGGCTAGAGACTGGGAAAAACCTCACTTAAACAAAAGAGTATGTTGTGTTTGGAACTGAAAGGGAATTACCTTTAAAGATAAGAACCACAAACATTTCCTATTTGAAAATACCCCCAGCCCCACCAACAGAACCTTTTTTTGGACCTTTCAGAAAAGTTTAAAAAAAAATTTGACAGTGGATGGCGGCATATGACAAACCATGGCTGACCAACCAGTCCCGTCATTTTTACAGACTTGTTTGGACTTTTGACAAGGCCACAACATCCATCTCTCGCTCTCCCCCAGATTACTCAATTAGGCAAAATTCCCATTAATTTCTTTCCAATTCTTTTAGCCCAGAAATACTTCTGCAGCTTTCATTTTGGCTCTGGAAATGGGTCTTCAACCAGGGGACTCAGATAGAGCCGTCTGAGAAATGAAGGCCAAGCTTGATAAGCAGATAGCCACTGCTGGGACTCAAGGCCCTGCTGGGTGGACAACAGCCACTTGGCCAAGAAAGGCCTGGCCCCATCTTCAGTTCCCAGCCCCGTTCGCCTCCAGGGCTGCTGTGCCCTTTTCCACAGAAAGCCTGCTTTTCACCAACTCATGTGTCTGTTTCTGCTGGCGTTTGTGGGCCCTTACTCCACGGCTTCACTATGTGTGAGAACAAACGTCTGTGGTGCCCTGGGTTCTAATCTTGGAAGATGGAAAATCTGAAGAAGCCTTGGGGGTGTATCTTTCCCTTGGCCTGAGAAATGGATGCAGTGGGGCTTGCTGGTGACGAGCCTGATTTGAAAAGACTATGCAGGACAGGGTCCAAGGGAAACAGTCTGTTCTCAGTGTTAAGGACGGCCACCACGGGCTCCCTTCTGAGAATGGGCAGCCTGCCCCTTAGGAGATCATATGCTCTGAAGACAGGCAGACATCGTGCCCTTTTCGGACTTAGGTTTTTGTGTTCTTACTCATTGTGTTATTTCCCGATTTATTACAGTGCCCCAAAAGGTCAGTTTCAGACCAAAGCACTGTACAGTTTTAACAGTCTGAGAAGCTCTAATCAAGAAAATCCTTAGTCAAGCCATTTTAAAGTAAAGGCGGATCTCTAAGCCCATGGGATTCCCCAAGGAGTTAAGACGACTTTCCCAGTCAGCCACACCACTACTAAGTCACAAAAGGAACCCAAGCTGCTGTAATGAAGCTAGCAGGAGAATTCCATTCCCAGAGGTCTGCGCAATCGGGCCAGGTACTTGCAGGAAGGGCCCATCCATCCGGAAGTGGGATTCTGAGCCCAGTGGCCACATCCACATCCATCCTCCTACAAAAAGGCCACCCCCGCCAAGCATGCAGGAGACAAGATATCCAAGGGGATCCGATAGACCTGGAAACTGAAAAATGAGCAGCAGCTGCGAGCCCAAGGTCATTACTATCCTCCAGGGTTCGCCTTTTCTAATCTAAGGGGCAGTAGTTTCCATGATTAACTTTCAATTGCTGTCCAGGGTGTAATAAAATCTGGGAAAGAAGGAAACTTTCCCCTCAGTAAGCTGCTCCCATTTTCCTGCCCTTGTTTTTCCTCCAGTGCATATTCTCAATCCCCACTTCACGTTGTTTCCTAATTTTGAGAAAAAAAGATCTGCACTCGGGTGAGCCAAAAAGGACAACGTCCTCTGTGTACTCAGGCGCTCGTGGGTTTTTCTTTCTCAGTCCTAGGGCTCTAGTCTTTAAGACAGCTGCATGAAAAGTTCTCTTTCTTTCAAGACCATACAAATATCATCATTTTCAGAACAGAACACATTGTATTTTTGTTCTAAAATCCTTTCATTTTAAGATGTTTCCTGAGCCATGACCATCAGTTCAACAGACGAGAGGTTTTCTAGTTGGTAAGATGTGCACAAAGAGAAAGAGGACAGACTTGCTCACAAACACATCTTACTGGCTACCACTGGATCAGAAACCCTGAAGGCTCCAACTTGATTGGATCTGATAGTGGCTCAGAAATCATCCTGAGAGGCTAGAGCTGGACACGTCTCTCAGCAGAGGCCCCAGGGACTAAAACCCACACGTAATTTTATCAATGACAACAGCTCAGGTGGAAAATCAAATGTGCTCTAGGTTGTTTTGAGAGTTCGGCATAACACTCGTAACAGCTCAGTGGTTCCTTCACCATACCTTCACTTCAGAGCGGCAGATGCTGGAGGTACAAAAGTGAGCGAGATGCGGCGCCTCCCCATAGGGTCTGACGGCAGAGGGACACAGGCAGGCCCGCTGCTGGAAAGACGCCCTGGGACGGGGACATGCCAATGCCACAAGGCCGCACAGAGGGGGCAGAGGTGCCAACAGGCAGCTGTGGGGGGCAAATGAAAGCCCCCAAATGCATACTAGTCCCCTGAGGAAAGGTTTCCCTGCTTCCAGAGGTGAGTAACCAAGGGTCCACTCCAATTGGAGAGGTAACATTTCTCTCAGGGGCTTGCCCTGCCCTTTCCACTGCCCCGTCTTGATTCAAGTCTCTCCTAGAACAGAAGGGAAAGTGGCAGTCCCTGGGGCGATGCCTGGTGCCACGGGGGCTAGGGAAGAGGCAGGTATTCTTACTGCCCCCAATACCCTTTCTCTCCTTCTCCAAAGGTACCAGAACCCCCTGGCTTTCAAGTGTGGGTGACCACTAGAATAAGACCGGAGTGTGGCCATGTAGCGAACATGGGACACGAGGGGAATTTGGGTGTGTAACTCCCAGACGTGGCCCTGCGAGCCAGGGTGGGGACTTTGTGCCTTTCCCTTTCCTCCATTCCTAGTTTGGCATGTGAAATGGCTGGAGAGGACAGGCCACAGAGACGGCAAAATGGAAAGTGTTTAGAAGCTAGTCACAGAGGGTTCGTGAACTACAACTGTGAACCACAAAGCTGGTCCTAACCTAACTACATAAAAGCTCTCGTGTAAAGGAGCTGGGGAAAACACTTCGATCTTCTGTGAGCTGATGTCACTTGGGGTCTCGCTTATGCAGGGTTATGATTAATGGTATGAGGCAGGGGGTCTGATGTATTGATAAAAACAGCATCCAAGGAATTGGCCTTTTGCTGCATGTCGCACCAAAGCCACTACAGGACACAGTCAACCTGGGTTTTACGTTCTAAAGAGCTGTCTGAATTGTGGTGGCGAAATGGGAGAGCAAAGGGAATCCAAAACGTTCATTTTCCAGTTAACCATAATCATCATGAGTAGCTTACCTTTTTCTTACTACAGTATATTTGCCATTTTTTCTCTGCTGGAAGTGCAAACATGGCTTCCCGGTGTTTGTCTGTGAGGTCGAGTTCATCCTGAGAAGAAAAACAATAATTATTATTTCACAGATTAAATGTTCTTCCTATTGGGGAAGTTATCAGCTTCATCAGGGTGAGAAAAAAACAAAATAAAAAGAACACCAACACGTATTTAAATGAACTGGGGAAAAACAAGAAGCTAAGTCGAGGTGTAGGCTACAACCATTAAGAAACCAGGTCCTTGGCCCAGGTGAGGCACTGGGCACGGCACGAAGGCCGGGGCACAGCCCTACGCCTACCGCAGGGCGCGGAAAGTGGGCTGGGCCTGGGCAGAGCTGTCCTAGGTCTCCATGCACTGCCGTACAGCGCCCATCGAAACTTAAAGGCCATTAAAGCCCCAGAGTTAGAAGGATTTAATCTTACTATAGATGAGGGTTTGGTAGGGATGGATCCACAAACACTGATGATCAGGATGGGCCCTGAGGGATATGATGAAAGGAAGGGAGGAACAAAACCGAAGGCCGGGATGTGGTAACAGTGTGGAGTGTTGGGGGACACCGACCAGCTTAGCTGAAGCACTGGGTTTATACAAAGAAGCATTAGATAAAAGATTTGAGAGGTAAGGAGTGACCAGGTTGTGGGAAATCTTAGATGCCAGATTAAGGAGTTTATTTTCTTGACCAAGAAGAGCCAATGAGGGTTCTGAGCAAGGGAGTGACATCTGTGTCCTCATAAGCACCACCAATAAATACAGTATTAAGTACTTGCTGTAATACAGCTGGGGGAGACTTTGGAGGAAGATTGGGTAAGTAACCTGCTCAAAAACCACATGCCTGGTAAATGATACGGTATAAGCCTAGAGCTGTCTGACTCCAGGGCCCAGACTCCTAGCCTCTCAGATCTGTGTCTGGAAACATTAATTTTACAGTGGTGTGCGGCTTAGATTGGACACTAAGGGAAGGCAATTTATGAACATACATAACTAATGAACAACAATGGGATAATGACTATTAAGTGCATAGAGAACAGTTCTTGGCATTTAATAACTCAATCCATTGTCAACACTATTACTGGTATTGAGCGTCTGGTACATTTTCATTCCTGTAGGGGAAAGTTATCCAGTTAAGGGCGATGATGGATTGATGGGTGTAAGACATTTTCAAGTGCTATAGAGTAAGGCACAATAAGGTTCAGATACCTGAGGCGTCTAAACGGGCCCCCCTGTGAATGCCTTCAGTGTGTACCTGCAGCTCTGTCACCTATGGACAACGGCCACACACCTTATACTCCTGCCTCCGTTTGGTCATCAAGTCCTATTACTTCTTCCTTGGAAAATCTCACAATTTTCCCTTGGTTTTACTTCCAATAAAACCACCCAAACTTACACCCTCATCACCTCTCCCTTGGCCTCCGGCACCAGCCTCCCCACTGTTCCTCCTTGCCCCTCCAAGCCATCTTACAGCACAGCCACAAATACATGAAAGCAGTGGTCCTCTGACCTGAGTGAGCAACAGAATCACCTGGAAGGCTCCGTAAGAAGGCTCCTTAAATCACTGCCCAGCATTGAGGACTGAGCGGATGGGAGCAAGTGCAAAAAATGTCATTCGTTTCACACTGCCTGCAGAATGAATGATACATTCCACGGCCTGTCTTTTGAGGTCTTCCGTGTACAGCCCCAACTTAATTGGCCAGGCTTGCTTTTGGTTATCCCCTTATGCCCTGTCTTGTTAGCACCTGCACCTCTGGGGCCTGGCCACACGAGGTCTGAGACATGTTCCATGCCAGGGGAAATTCTTCATCTCGCTGAGCCTCTGCCTCCTTGTCCTGGGGATGGACATGTCCTTTCACCTGCAGACTGTGTGAGGATTAGCAACATCAGCTAAGCAGGTGGTGACGCCCGGCACAGGGAGGGGCGACGGTACTGTGGTTATTAGTCTCGTCACCTAAATACAAATCAGGTGCTATTTTCTTTTAACAGCAAGGTAAACAGTTAAGTCACTAAAATACACACCCACACACTATTTACACCCTAACCATAAGAAACTAGTTAAGAATTTCAGTAATGAACAACCAGGGAAGGAAAGAAAAATATTTACAGAAAATTCCATTCTAAGGGAGCATTTTAAAAGTGTTAAAATTTCAGCATGCAATGGGCATATATGTGAAGCAATTATTTTTCTTCCTTTCTTCCTTTTTTAATTTCCTGTAAGTAACACCTGCTTTTACCTCTTGATGAATGGTGGTGGGGGGAGAATGGTGATATAAATCACTTTGCAACAATGAAAGGTTTTGGCAGGTTGGGGAGGGGTGGGGGGTCAGGTTAGCTATTCAAATAGCTCGAGAATCTGGTGTTTAGTTTGGGGGAAAGGTCTATGATTTGGGAGAGAGAACAGTGCTATTAATATTGTATCCCCTACTATACTACAGCGCTGTGTTTTTGCCACTTGAGCAGAGGTGTGAAGAAATGCGTGAATCCTAAAACCTAAAAATTCACAGAAAAGTACTAATATTACCAGATTTCGCTGTTAGAGGTAGAAAATTTCTGCTCCTGCTGAGACCCAGAAATGACCAATTTTGAACTGCGAGACCCCAGCTGAACTAGGACTTCAGGGCAGATGGTTTCAGGCAAGGAGAGAATTTTCATGAAATAAAAAAATGAAAAGTTACTATAGGGCCTCTGGATATAGTTTTGTATTACAGAAAAGAAATGGGAAGAAACAGATACTGCTAATAGCAACAGGTAACAATTACTGAACACTTTGTGTGTGTTTAGTGGCAGTGTTATATATGGATTAATTTAGTGTAACCTCTCAACAATCCTATAAAGTGGGTAATATTACCCCACTTTCCAGGAAGCTGAATCAGAGAGATTAAACAGCCTGCTCAAGGTTAACAGAGCGAGTAAACAGTAGAGGAGGAATCTGAGGCTAGACTGTCTGGTTCCAGAACCCACGTTCTTAACCATAAGCCTGTTCATTCTGTTGCTCCTTCAGCAGGTGGGCAGAACCACGACACTGATGTGAGTTGCACTCACAGCCTGGTGAGTGTCTGTTCACACACAGAGGATTTTACTGTCAGACACTCCTGAGTTCCAGGTCTGGCTCCTCTGGGTTATGTAACCTTCAAGTTCCTTAACCTCTGAACTTCAATTTCTTCACATGAAAAATGAGAATGATAATATATACCTGACGGACTTCTCCCAAGGATTCATTTATGCACCCAAAACATTTTCTGAGCATCTACTAAACGTCATTCATTGGGCTAGGTGTAGGGGAGAGAAATGTATCCCAGAGCTCATGTGCAGAAGGGAAACCAAATAATCCCACCAACAGAGGGCTGATCACACAGGGGGCTGAGCTCTGAGAGCCCACCTGCTGTGGGGAAAAGGGGCAGTGAAGTCTGTGAGTGACATGAGATCAGAGAAATGAATAGAAATTAAATAGGGAAAAAGCCCTGCAGACAGTGAACAACAGCCTTGCAGGCCACTGTGAACTTTGGTCTTTATCTTCATAGCAATCGGAGGTCACTCACTGGCAGGTCCGAGCGAGGAGGGTGACACAGATGAAATCAGATAATAACCGGGAGTGCCTAGGCACGATGCCCAGAGTGTAATGAGACCCCCACCTCCATTCCAAAAGTCTCTCTGCTCTGACTCACTCCATTTTAATAATGTGGCTGAAACAAGCATGTTAAGACTCCAAGAGACTATCACACAGCCCTAGAGATCTATCAGCACTTACTGGATGTCCTGTCCACTCTAGGACCACAGCCAGACATTATAAAGAATGTGAAGACGAACAACAGACCCCGATTTCACGGAGTTCAGGTTCAAGTTAGGAAGACCAGATGATAGAAGGCTTCAACAGTGCCTCTTCTTTTCAGGATAAAGTCCAAATTCCTTAGCTGGTAGGGAGGGGCCCTTCATGTCATGGCCTCTGCTGACCTGCCCCAGCTCTAACCTCCTCCACTCCCTCCTTTCTTCCTCCGCCGGGAGCCGCCTTTCAGCACTTGGGATCACACGCTGCCCATTTCTGAAACTTTTGCACCTGCTGTTCCCTTTTCCTGGAGAGTCCTTCCCACCATGCCTACGGATCAATCCTGTTTATCTAATAAAACTCTTACAAGAGATCAGCTCCACTCCCCAGGAAGCCTACCCTGACTGTCCTGGTGGGCAGCCCCTCTCTGCCCTCCTAACCTTGTGGCATTTTTCACTTGCTGCAGTTACATGACTGGCATGTCTGACTCCCTTTCTAGACTCATTCCCAAAGAACAGGAAATAAATTTGTTCAGTTCATCTTTGCATTAATTGCCAGTCCCCAAAACAGTATCTGACATAGCTGGATTGCCACACACACACACACACACAAAAAGTAAGGTAAAGGAAGGTCGGGGGGCAGCTGGGAAGGAGGAAGAGGAGGGATTATCGTGGGATGTAGTGATGGTCAATGCATTTTGATGATTAAAACCAATTCTTTTCTTTTTTTGTAGTAAAATGTACATACAGTAAATGTACCGCAATTAAGTACACACTTTTTGAGTTTGGTAGACACTGAAGCGGTTCTTGCATGTTACACTTTAGAAACTGGTTGGACCATTTCACTCTCCCACCAGCAATACATACAGCCAGTTCCAGTTATGCCACATCTGCAGCAACATTTGGTGCTACATCCTTTAAATTTTAGCCATCCTAGTTTATGTGAACTGGTATCTCAATGCAGTTTCCATATGCATTTTCCTGATGACAACTGATGCTGCATACGCCTTTTCACATGTTCACATTCCGTTCATACATATCATTTTATAAGGTATCTATTCAAATCTTTTGCCCATTTCTGTGTTTCCTACTGCATTAAAGCAGTGCTTTACATATCCTGGAAACATGTCCTTTGTCAAAGGTATGTACTGAGAGTACTTTGTGCCTTTTCATTTTGTTAACAATCTATTTTGATCACTAAGTGCAGGGGCTTTTTTATGAAATCTAATTTGTTCATATTTGTTTCTTTTATTAGAGTTAGTGCTTTTTGTCTTCTGTAAGAAATCTTTGCAACTTTCAGATAAAAAATGATAGTCTATGATTCCTTACAGAAGCTGCCAGCTTTATAGTTTTAGCTTTGATGTCCAAAGATATACCCATCTCGCTGACAACTCTCCTGAAGTCTTTCTTTGGTTACAAAATGGATGGGCTGCTTTTGGCTTCTTGCTTTTCCAGCTATTTGTCCTCATTCAGATACACTGCAGGGCAAGGAGGTGGAATAAAAGCACAGTTGATGGAAGGAGGAAAAAGAACGGACTACAAACTAATTTGAAATCATCTTACACATGAGTTTCTTCAAGCTCTGAAATTACTTCAAAGTAATATTACAAGAGATTTTTCATTTTGATACTTAATTCAAATATTGAAAGAGCCAATCATGGAAAACCAAACAATTAGGATCACTGTATCTCAGACATCACGTCTTTATAGGAATTTTTTTTAAGAAAAAAAGTTAATCTCTAGAGGCAGAAAGCAGATCTATGGTTGCCTGGGGCTGGAAGCAGAGACTGACTGCAAATGGGCCACAGAGGAGATGGGGTGATGGAACTGTCCTAGAACTGGACGTGGTGAGGGTGGCTCAACTGTACATTTACTAAAATGCACTAAACTGTACACTTACAATGAGTCAATTCTCTGGCTTGTAAATTATATCTCCATAAAGCTTCTGAAAAAAAAAAATCAAGCCTGGTTGCTAGAGCCCCAGGAAAACAAAAACTTCAGAACCTTGTGTACATAGTAAGGAAAGAAAATTCTAGTTGAACCTTGGATAAACCAAGCAGCCAGTTTAGAAGAGAAACTGATTGAAAAGAAATGTAAGAAGAGGAGGGAAAGGAAAAAAGCGCACCTCTTTAGAGTTAGTAGTTCAATCTGGGAAGTGTTACAATTCAGATACAATTTTTGTTTGAAACCAAGATCACTTCCATGAAATATTCTTGTCCTTTCCTTGAAAATTACATAGATTCTATTAGTATACATTCCATTTAGGCCAAGAGATAGGCAATGTTCCCCTCAATGTCCTTTAATATTAAATTAGGTAATATGTTAACATTAATCATTTAAGTCCTGAAGAACCTTTTCAGTGTTTCTTGTGTCTCCTGAGTGGTGGCACCAGAACAGAGTACTGACCCTCTGGGGGCTAACAGCCAAGTTCTTCACCAAGATTAACAAGAAACATCGTTAGCCCAACCCCAGGAAGCATCCTGGTTGCTTCTAGATCACCTTACTTTTACATTTTACTTCTCACCTTATTTTTTTTTTTTCCTTTTTGCCATCTGGTTATGTCAGATATTGTTTTGGGGACCAGCAATTAGTACAAAGATGAACAGAATAAATTTAGTTCCTGCTACTACACCTCAGATTAGGATGGCCTAGCTCCTTTCATGGGCCATAGAATTTTTTTTTTATATTATTCTTTCTTGGCTACCCGAGAAAGTTTTAAAAGTTAAGGGAAAGTGATTTAGCTAATGATGAAAAAAGAAACATCTGCACCAAGCATCATTCTCCACAGAATGCTCAAGTTTCTTAAAAACTGAAACCAACACAAAAAACCCTAAAGGCTTTTCTTCTCAGAGAAGATATAATGTTTTTTTTTTAATATTTTTACAAGATATTTATTTTATATATTTCTATCTTGGAGAAAAGGTAACACTTAAGACTTTTTCATTAAGAAGAAAAGAACTCTGAAGGAAACCCAGCTGTGGGAACAAAAGTTCTAAGCTTCATCCCTGACAAAGGGACTTATCAAGCCCTACTTCTAAAAGCTTCCATACAAAGAAACCCCACCAGTCCTACACTCTAGAACAAGCAGGCAGCTCTACAGAGAAATCTACATAAATCAGAAAACAATCGGCACAGCTCAAATAAACCTAAGGAAATGGGTCAATTTGCTAGATAAAGCAAGGGAAGGAATTTTGAAATCATATACAATAAAGGTCTTGCCTGAGTTGAAAAACTCTTTTCAGAGATGTGAGCTAAACTGAAATATGGGATTATTACAACTTCAGTGCATTATTTAGAGCATTTATTCTTTGAAAATCCACCCAGTCAACAAATTTCAGTGAGCCAACAAGTGAGCTGCCAGCGAACAAGTGCAATTTATAAAAAAGGAATTCAGAATTTCTATTTCCAAGGAGTTAAGCCAACTCTATATTCAGAGAGAAGGAGGAAGACATAAGATGAATGCTGGGGGAAATGGAGATTTAAAAAATGAGAGGAGGGAGACACTTAGACAGGACCGTGGGGTTACCCTGCCAATCAACCCACTGCTTTGTGTGTGCTTCTGTTTGGGGTTGTTTGGGGTTTTCGTTTTAGGGTCTGTTTGTTTCTTTTTGGTGTTTAAATGGTCCTTGACAAGGTAATCATCCATCTGACTCAATGCACAGAGCTCACAGAATTTCTAACATTTTATTCCTCCGACAAGGCTAACTTTTCCCCTTCAAATTAAATACCCACAGCAAACAGGCCCAAGTCACCCATCCTAACCCCTTCCACCAAGGTTTCCCACGTGCCTGGCAGGCAGCAACCCCCACGTTCACCTAACACAGACTCAATATTAACAGCATCTTCTCCAGATTTAGCCCTCTCCCTCGTCTACCCTCTATTCCCATCCCACAACTCACCACCACCAGATACGAGTCAAACCCTCTTGGAGGGACAAGTGACCAGGCCTTAAGTCACACAACACAGTGATAAACATAAGATCAGGGGAAAGAGGCCAGACAAAGTGGATAGAGGACTGAAGGGTGACCCTTTGGCAGCAAAAAAATTACACTTTTATGAACGTGTGGAGAAAATGTACTATTCAGCTGCAATAATTCATGAAATTTATGAACATCCATCCTCACCACAGCAAATGACCATCACATCCAGGAGTCATGAATTGCCATCACAGCTCTTAAAATTTAACCACAGTGACCCTGAGGAAAGTATTTTATTTTCATAGTGGTGGTTTGAAATCTGAAAGTTAGATAAGACTTTTGTTGGTTTAAATAGAGGTGCATTCCGTGAATTATTACCTGTTCTTCACCAGGCAAGGAAGACATAAATGGAAAACAACAGAGTTTTAAATCTCAAAAGGGATGTGTACACACAGAGAACACACCTTGAAGGTTTTCAGCATATAAGAGTTCTGCCAGCATTCTTAGTCATTACACAAAATACCACAATATGACTCACTGCCACCTACACAGTCATGTTCTCTGTGTCTGATAGATGTGTTTTCATTTGATTTATAAAAATAAGAAGTGAGAGATCCCACAAGCAAAGGCTGACTAATAGAAATAATTTTAGTTTTTTACTACCAATGGTTCACTGTTTTATACTGTTTCCTTTCCTGCTTTTAATAGTAGGCAATGCAAACTATATCCAGTCTACGAGACAGTCTACTGCCAAACCCGCAGGCTTCGTATTTGGCTTCCTTGTGTTATTTCAACTAGAAACTCATCCGAGTAACATTAACTTTTAATGAGTCCACATCACCAGGAGTTTTCCACTAATCTAAAATAAATAACTCTGTTTTAAATGTATGTGAAAATCATCTCCCGATACCCAGCCAGCCACCCGAAGTTCCAGTTTTTACACTTACAATCGAATATAACTTCTGTTGACAAGGCTTAATGGAAGAGTTATTCTAAGCAATGTTTCCCTAATGGAATGGAGGGCCTTTGTCTCCTGAGACCCAGAACCAGCCTGTGAAGTGACAGATGAGAAAGGCATCCTAAGGCCCGGTGGGCAGCCATAAAGCCAAGTTCCACACGTGTCCCCTCCCTCAGGGACACAGCACTGCTCTAGCCTGGGCCCCTCCCCACCTGCTCAGCGTGCCCTCCGGAGACTTGTTAGGTAGCTCAGCTGACACTTTTAATTTTTAATTGGGTCAAAAGATATTGAGTACAATGAGTCTCTTCCCACATCGCAGGATTTATTTATTTTACCATGTACTATAGGGTAGAGAGACTGTTAAGGAAATAAAATATTTCTTGGACTTTGAGCCCTCTCCCCTTCATGCCAGCCACTCTGGTGCTCCCATAGCAACTGACATCCAAATAATGAAGATGAGAAGAGAGAATGACAGCGGGTAGGCAGGGCTGCAGGACGTGTGCAGGAACCAGCCCAAATCCTACACTCCTACTTCGAGAGTAATTCAGAATGCAAACCCCATTGCCGGATGATGCAGCCATTTATAATTCATGCATACACGCAAGCACACATTCCCTCAAACACTTCCTGAGCATCTCATGTGTAATCCTTCAGCAGCCAGTTATTTGTCCAGGCCACAGGCATCTACTGAGCACAGGCTCTGGGCCAGCGCATGTTCACAGGGGACTTAACATGAGTGTCCACATGGCAAGAAACTCAAACTGTCTGACTGTCTAAAAGATGTCAAAGAACTTACTTTTTCTTCTACACCCAGGAAATGCCCATCTTTTCTGAAAAAAAACCCATATATATAATCTAAGTGAGCTTTTAGTCGTTTGGTTTAGTTTTAGTTCTTAAATATTACATTGTGTAATGAAATAAACAGCAGCTGTAGGATGTTTCCAGTGGATTCATTTAAAATTGGACAAGACGGGGGAAATTCCAGCTTTTTTATTTAGGGATTTGGTTTTCTAAAATATACATATCATATATATATTATATATATATATATATATTTTTTTTATCCATGAGCCAGAAAATTGTAACTAAAAGATGTAGTTAGTACTGAGTTCTAACAACATGAATCAAGAAACAGTTTGATCCCACTTCTGGGCATATATCCAGAGGAAACTCTAACACAAAAAGATAGATGTACCCCAGTGTTCACAGCAGCACTATATACAATAGCCAAGACATGGAAGCAACCTAAATGTCCATTAGCAAATGACTGGATAGAGAAGTTGTGGTATATTTACACAGTGGAATACAGCTCAGCCATAAAAAATAAAATAATGCCATTTGCAGCAACATGGATGGACCTGGAGAATATCATTCCAAGTGAAGTAAGCCAGAAAGAGAAAGAAAAATACATGATATCACTCATATGTAGAATCTTAAAAAAAAAAAAAAGGACACTATGAACTCATCTACAAAACAGAAACAGACTTGCAGACTTAGTAAACAATCTTATGATTTCAGGGGAAAGGGGATGGGAAGGGATAAATTTGGGAGTTTGAGATTTACAAATGTTAGCCATTATATATAAAAATAGATTTCTTTAAAAGTTCCTGCTGTATAGCACAGGAAACTATGTTCAATATCCTGTAATAACCTCTAATGGAAAATATATATATATAAATGAATATACGCATGTATATCCATGACTGGGATATTGTGCTATATACCAGAGACTGACAGATTGTAACTGACTGTACTTCAATTAAAAAAAATTTAATTTTGTTTTTAAAAAGTAAGTTTGAAATTCCAGAGAAATTCTGGGAATTGAAGGTGGAGAAGGGGCGGATTCCAAACACAGCAGATAGAGTCGAGTTAGAATTGAAATACACTATCTATGTATTGGGCATTCACCTCCCACAGGCTAAGACATGTTTTATGAGAGCAAATGGCATTTAGATGATTCCCAGTGCATCAATAGATAGTCTTACATGCAGTTATTTTTACAAACTACCAGACTGTTCTAGCCATTACTGAAACACATTTTTAAAATTACACTTGAAAGCTTCCCTAAACCACACTACTCATGGAGATGAAATTATCCTCCTGGTCTTTAAAACTCATACTGGTTTGTATGGGGACATGAGAGTTGGCACATCAGTACAGTATGCTGACTTTGTGTAGTCTGCACATGGTAGCCTGAGGATTAGGTTAAGTAATCAGATTTTAAACTGTAGCCAAAGCTAAGTAGATACATATCGCTCAGCGTCTCTTTAGGACTCATAGTAATGAAAATCATCAAGGCCAAGGGGACTCATAACAGTATTAGTTCAGAGATGGTTTTGCAGTATTTGTATTAAAAAAAGAATAAAGTCTTCATGTTTCTTTCTTCCATCTCTCCATGCCCCCACCCCATTTCAGGCACTGTAATCTAAATTAAGAAGCACCCAGAAATAAATGAATTCATGGATGATAAAGAATCTAACATGAAGTTAAAAATGTAAATTTAACACCTGGTAGAAAAGGATACTTGGAATGGTCTTGATAAGATAAAATACAAATTTAGGACTAGAAGGAAAAAAATGGTTTTGTAGTTTTACCTAAAGCTGCCCTGTGTAAAATGACTATAACTCAATAAAAAAAAAAAAAAGTAAAAAAAAAAAAAAAGCTGTCCTGGATTTGCTCAGTAAATCTGAAGACAAGAAGGAAACTTTAAAAACCATGTTGACCGTCTCATTGTCTCTAAGCAGACAGGACCTCAACCAGCACAAAGAAATGTATACTGTCCCCTGGGGTGAAGAGCTACTGCTAACCCTGCATGATTCCTGGGTGTAACCAAAGTTCTATTCAAAAATACAACAGATACAAGCAAGCAAAACTACCTATATCAACATCACCCTGTATCAAACGTCAGTTGCTCTCAAGGCCTAAATAATTTGTTTCTAAATTTCTGGGTTAGGATCGCTTTTCGTCATCTTTAAATTGACGGTACATTGGCTGTAGTCCACATCCACGCAATAGGAATTTTAGCACTGAACACAGTTAAGCCCATATCTCCATTCCCACTTCCCTTTGTGATGTCCTGCATATTTTCATACTGTCCCAAACATTTTTCTGTGAAGTCATCAAGTTGAGTTATCCAAAAATGCCAGTGTCAAGGGACTAGCTACGCAGTATTTTTTTTTTCTTCTCTGTCAACTAATCACGTCCTTTAGCAAAATAGAGTTTTCTCTTTTGACTTTTATAGATATGTCCATTGAAAAGAATTTTTAATCTCATGGAAATTGAAAAACTTTAATATCAATTCCTTCATTAGACTATGATTTTTGGCTTCCAGATAACTGAACACTTTGAGACTATTCTAGATATATCTTTGAAGTCTTCATACAGTCTGATTTCCTCTGCTTAATTACTAAGCAACCCTCTATACTTCAGTTAAGAAACAACAGATTAAAACTATGACTTCTTACCAGCAGTTTTTTGGTTCTTCAATCAGGGTAAAATTAAATGTTCCTGCTACCCAATTTTTCCATCCTCCTTGGGGACAGGAAACTAAATAGCTCCTGTAAGCAACTTTCTATCCTTAGTCATGGTTTTCATATAAAAGGCAAGTTTTAAAAATAAAGAGATAAAAAGTGTTGAAACTTTCCGTCAATTCTGGTGATAATGGAAGACCTTTATTATTAAAGACGGCTTAAAATAGCCCTAGTAGTAAAAGAAATTATGCTGACACCCCGAGAAGATGGTTAACAATTCACATGGCTAGTGAAAGAATAAAATTTGGACACCAGTCAATCTGTAAGACTAACTTGAATTCCTGTAGCTCCTTTCATACCAAAGTGACTTCAGCACATACTGAAAAACGAAGAGATTACTGATACGGGTTCCCAAGGGAATTCATTTGGCACAGCTTACCTTGACTGTTAATTCATCTAACTCTGATACATCAACTAAATTTTCTCATTCCTCCTATCCTCATTGTTCAACTTCTGTGCTGGTTACCAATGTTGAGAATGTCCTCAGTACTGCATAATAAAAAAAACTAACATATAGTAAGTGATTATATTTATGAAGATACAAGTCTTATCATCTTGTGTTATCTATCATCACTACTTTCCCCACTGAGATCTTAATTTTGTTGATGATCCTTAATAGTATAAATGGTAATCAGTAATGAATTTCTTATTAAGTTTCTTTAAAATATTTTACATTTCCTGGAAGGCACAGCATTCTATATTATCCCAAAACATTTGACCCAGTGGCCAAGTAAATGTAAGACTAAACACTTGGATTTAAAAGAAGGCAGATTAACCAGAAAACAGTGTAAATGGAACTGGTAACATTCAGGCTTAGGAAAATTTGAGTCCAGACTATCTAGTATTTCCAACCTGCTATAAATTCACAGTGATGTACTTTTTTAGAAATGAAAGTTTTCCTCTAATAAGTCTGTGAAACTGATTCCAAATACACTTCAAAAATGATAACCTGACTTGTCATAAGCCTGGTTTCTCCCCTCAAACCTCACCCAGGAAAAGCAGTTGTACACACTGATGTTTCACAAGGCAAGAGAACTGACAGACCCATATGGGGACACCAATTCCAATACGCCTACTGCTGTGAAATGTTCTGTACAAACCCTTAGCCTATTGACTCTTGGTATATTCAGGAGCCTGTGTGTATCTGGATCGAAAATCAGAAGGGGGCTCCTAGTAATTCTCTTTCCTTTCTGTTTCAAAATTAAATAGCCAGAGGAGGTAAGCGCTGAAACAAGGCATCTCACCTCAACAACTGGACTCAGAGGAAAACATACTCAGAATCTACCCAAGGAGACACAACACCTTTTGCTAAACTTACTGACACCAAACAGAGACTGCAAAAAGCAAGGGTTATTTTTGTAAATAGAACAAGATAGCAAAATATTTTGATGTACCTTGGTATATTAAGTTCACTGAGAAAATCTATAAGAAAGCAGAGGTACTTTCCTCTGGTTCAAATAAAAAATCTGAGATATATAATTAAATTGACACAACAATCCCCATCCCCTTTTCCTGGATCACTTCTCAGAGCCGCAGTCCTCCCAGCCTCCTATTTCAGGCTCCAGCCATCTACCCTGAACTTTCAGTTCCTTGAGCCTTCCTCATTCTCCCTCTAGACACCTTATTCTCACCATCTGTAACACTCTCTTCTCTCCTCTTTGCCTGGAGTAATTCCTTCTTGTTTTTCATGTCTACATTAAAGATCAGTTCCTCCAGGAAGGCTTCCAAGATCCTTCCACATGAGGTACTGTGAGGCTTGGAGGCAGATGTCAGGAAGCAGCATCCTCCTTCCCCAACAAGAATGGAATTAACTGACAGCTAGGTTAAGAAATCAAGCAAATGGAGATCAAAATACTTTCCTTTTTACTCCTGAAAGCTGGGTTGGAGAATCCAACTTTCATCTGCAGACAAATGGGCTTGCTGAGATCTCAGTGCTAAATTAGACACTTAGCCACCAGTCATGGTGACAGCTAGACAATTGCAGAACTCCCCAGGGGGTTCAATCCTATGAAATTTATAGCACCAGGGGTCACAGAATGTGTGCTTTCTGAAAGGTTTGCAGAGAAATAGAAAACGGGAGACAGACTGAGCTATGCATATTCATTCGGGGGTTGGAAGAGAAGCCGGGAATGTTACTTTCCAGCAAGAGAGCTAAGGGTGATGGAGACAGAACCTGTGAGTCAACTCCCTGCTTGTGAAAAAACAAGGGGAATAAAAGGTTCTTCCCCAACAAAGTGTACTCCTGGAGCGGCCCCCTCACAGCCCTCAGGCACACTGGGGACGACTGTGTGTTCAGTTGCCTGTTTCCCCAGCGGGAACTTCAGCCCCACAAAGTCATTAAGGACCAGTTACCTCAAGGCCCCACAAAGAGCAGGCACTTTACACACACACACACAATAATTGATCTGACAATTAATAATACATTCTGTTCACTTCAAAGGAAGCTTTCCCTTGACTAACGTTACAATGGAAAATTTTACAAAGGCAGTGTACAGTGTTGTCATGCCCTGCATTCTTCAAATAGGTTGGTGGGGATAATCTAAGCCCTAAAAACCATGTAGAAAAGACAGGAGTTTAGCTGAATCTTATTTTATGGGAACAGTGCTGAGTCTCAGATTGGTTATGTTCCTGATGTGTGGCTGAGCAGAGGACTAAGCAGAGGTAGAAAAGGGAGGTGGGGAGGGAATACAGGAAAAAGGACTGATGCTCAAAGGCATAAAATGTATGGTTAGCAGAGATTACACAGATTCTCAGTATTTTATTTTTAAATATCCCAAATCATTTAAAACTTGCTGGCCGGAAGACTTTATTTCTATTTGACAATTTACACAGACACAACTTCCCAAGCTGCATGTCCTCAGTTCTCCAGGACCTACAGAACCGCTTTAAAAGTAGCTAATTGTAAGGGAGGGTGTAGCTCAGTGGTAGAGTGCATGCCTAGCATGCATGAGGTCCTGGGTTCAATCCCCAGTACTTCCATTAAAATAAAATAAATAAACCTAATTACCTCCTCCCTAAAAACAAAATAAAACAAAACAAAATAAAACAAAACAGCCAGCTAATCAGTAGGAAGTGGAAAATAGCAAGAGTTGGCAAAGATGTGGAGAAAACTGGTATGGAACTCTCATACACTGCTGGCGGACACGTGCAATGGTGCAATGCAGCCACTTGGGAAAGCAGCTTGGCAGTTCCTCAAAAGTTACACACAGTGTTATCATGTGACCCAGAAATCCCACTCTTAGGTATATAGCCAAGAGAACTGAAAAATATTATTTCCACACAAAAAAACTCACACAGGAATGTTTACAGTGGCATAACTCATAACAGCTAAACCTGGCAACAACCCAAATGTCCATCACAGATTATATGACTCCATTTACATGAAATGACCAGAATAGGCAAATTCACAGAAACAGAGAGGAGATTAGTGGCTGCCTGGGAATAGCAGGGTTGAGGAGAATTGGGGAGTGGTGGTTAATAGGTAAGGGAGTTGCTTTGGAGGGCAACGAAAATGTTCTAAAATGTATTGTAGTGATGGTGGCATTACTCTGTGAACCGTACACGTTAACTAGGTGAATTACATGGTATGTGCACTGCATTCCAATAAAGGTGTTGTTTAAAGGCGGGGCAGGGTGTGGGACTGGGACCTCCAGAAAACCACTACATCTCGAAACTCGAATGATCCCAACTGCCCCGCCTGTGGCAGGGAGTCTGCCCAGGAACGAGGAGGTGCTCAGGGCCCACCTTCTGTAAAGATTCAGACAGCTGACCTCCCATCCAGGCTTGCTTTATTTATGAGACTGATAAGGCTACAGTCAGCAATTCTGATACCTATTTGGTATCACTTTTAAATACATCAAATGAGTGATGCATCAGAAGAGGTGAAGTAAAGGCTCTGATGGGATGCTTCCTACCAGAGGGAGAACGGCCTGCAAGTTAGGACCCACACTGAGGCACTCACAGCAGGCAGATTAGCTTTCAATTAAAGAAAAACCTGGGATACTTGCCTGGAGTGCTGTGCCCAGAAATTACCTGAATTATCTCCCATCCCTCTCACTGCACTAGAGGGTGGGGTATAAAGCACCCATGACTAGGTGCCAGCATCTTAAAAGCAGCTGTCTTCTTTAATCTCCGCACCAACCCTATCAGAGAGATGGTATTATCCCCACTTTATAGGCAAGGAAATAAACTCAAATTCCAACAGAAACCACCTTAAAGGGAGTTACCCTAGTTGCAGAGTGCTCTGACCCCAGAGGCCACGCCCTCTCAGCCTCCCCACATGGCCTCCCCTACTGAGCAGAGGCACAACTGCTCAGTGACTACTCGAGCGAAGCGAACCAAGGGCAGAGGTTTCCAGTGGCTCTGAGCCCACCTCAGCATATCTCAGGACACCCCTGGCAGTTGGATGGATTTGTGGTTCGAAGTCCCTAAAGTCAAGAGTAGACAAAAATCCATCCATCACTCACCAGGACAGATACAAACCTCAAGATAATTTGTTTTCCAATGGTTTGGGCTTAACCTTCTGGTTTGGCATTGGCTTTTTAGCAACTAACAGCTGTAGGCAATTTTCACACAGAATGAAGACATCAATAAAGTAGAGAGTGGAATTTTCTCCCTTATGAATACAGAACAATGAGCAGCCTTCAGGATGCACATGGAGCTGCCACCACACTTGGGTCTCATTTTGGGAGGCCGACAGAACACAATGGAAAGGATGGTGGAGGTGGATGCTTTGAGGGACCAGTGCTGCCCATCAGCTCCATGCCCATTGAGGAGGCCTGCATCTATCAGCAACATCTGTCTCCTTAGGGTGACTTTTGGTTTTAAAAAACTCAAACTGGGAAATAAAACCAAGTCTATCAGTGCATCATTACTGCCCTCCTTGACAGCCAGCAGGATACATGATTCACCGCCCAGCCCTGGGAAAGGATTATGCCTCCTCCACCCATCCCAGTGACCTCAGGCTTGGTCATGTGACTTGTGATGCCAGAAGGATGATACATCCTTATCCTGTGAACACAGGAGTGGTCATGTGACTTGCACTGGCCACAGAAATGTGGGAAGTGATAGGTGTCATCTCCAAGCATGAGCTTAGAGCCTACAAGCAGTTCACCATGTCTTTTCCTCTGCCACCAGATCTGGATCTTGGTCTTGAATAGAAGGTGCCAAGAAGCAGAACCACAGCTGATCCACAGCTGATCCACAGTGGATACGCAGCATTAGCAAGAGATAAGCCTCTGCTGTCGTAACCACTGAGGTTCTGCTAACCCAGGATAAACTGGTTTAAGATGACCTAGACAGCCAGTAATATTGATCCCCTCCACTTCTCTTCTTACTTTCAATCCCTCCTCACAACTCATCTCCTCCAGGAAGTCTTCCCTGACTACTCTCATCATCATTGTGTCCTACACCCCACAACACACTTAAACATAGTCTATGCAGAGAGGTGTGTGTGTCTTCCTTTGGCGGCATTATACCTCCCATTCGACTGCAACGGTCAGCTCTTTGGGAGCAGTTTCTAGTTTTTCATTTTGAACCTCCCCATTAACATCTAGAACAGAGTTCCGCATGCAGTGGAGATGGGAAAGGGCAGAGATTCCTTACAGAACACACTGGAAACCTTCAAAATTGTCAAGTGGAAACATGCTGCTGGGAGTCAGCTCTTCTTTCTCCTAACCAGTTCTGCTTGGTGACGGGCCCACTCATCCACTCAGGAGGCCAGAGCTGAAACATCAGCATCACAGCACTCTCTCTCCTCGGCTCATCTCAGGAGAGGAGCTTATCGGTGAATTCTATTCTATCAAAGCTGGAGTGATGCAGCGAGTTCAGCTATTACTCGCTACATCACTTTCTTGACCTAAGATTCACATAAGAGGACACCACTCCCAGGATCTGCTGGACCACATAAATGGTCTGATCGGAACTAACTCCATTACAAAATGGCAGTGGTGATGAAGGGAGGAGATTGTACTCAGGTAACATCTACTAGGCACCTAAGAAGGGGCAGGCACTGGGCCATTCCCAGTCTGCATTATTCTCATTTAAACATTACATCAAACCTAGGAGGTTTTTTTTTTCCTCCTCCACTTCCCAGAACATAGGCTAGGAAAAGTCACATGCTCTTCCATCCTGATATAGATAGTACAGTCAGAGCAGCAAGTTGAAGCGAAGTCTTGCTAACGCCTGTGCCAGTGCCTTTCACGGAGCCAGAACACCCTCTGCACACAAGCCTGGAGTGAAACACCACTTCGCAGATGCTTGAGAAGCTAAGTTGAAGAGAGCATGGACACTTCCTGAAGGATAAGTCCTACCCTAGCTACGTCTCTCACGTCAGGATAGTGGATTCTAAAATACGATAGCATCTATAAAAAGTTTCCCACAACAGTTATTATGGCCAGCCTATCATTAGGCTAAATAATTATACTGTACTTAAGTAACAATGTCTTTCAACCAAGGATCAAGGACAGGAGGGACAGTATGACTAACCTTTAAGCAGACACGAATACTATAGATATATGCTGGGTGTGGGAGGAAGCACGAGGGACCCCCAGGAGGTGTGGAGCAGATGAGGGAAAGATTTATGCACCCAGGTCTAGACTCAGGTGGGAATGGGGAGGAATTAGGGCAACTTAGGATGCAATACTATACAATACTATGCAATGCCATGTATTTGGAGACCTACGGGTCTAAATCCCTCCACTGAAAGCACCAGCAAAGCCCCGTGATGTAGTACTGCTACCCTTTTCTTTCTCCTTCTGCACAGGCTCAGTGCTGACAGTGGGGGTGCAGATGTAAGGGACAGAAGGAGGAGTTTCACGGAAGAGAGCAAGCCCACGTGTAACCAAATACCAAACTGTCCAGGTCCCCTCCTCTCCCTCCTGGCTCCCAGCCGCCGCTGGGACGGAAGCCTGAGACTCACCACGAGTTCACTGAACATGACGTCCAGCTCCTCCACGGGGGGCATGGGTAACGCTGGCTCCATGGTCTGCAGCGCAAAGTTGCTGTCATTTCGCAGCCGATACGTGATTTCTGGGTGGTCATTATTCCGGAAACAGCAAAAGATAAATGAAATCCCCCGTCCACCTCTCTTCCTTGGGGCCATAGCTGAATTCTGTGCTATTTCTTAAGTGATTAAACTCTGCAAAAAAGAGGATGTGACATGGTTAAGAGCACAAAAATGAATTTTATATATACACACACACACACACACACACACACACACATACATATACGTACATACACACACACACACACACACACACACGCACACATTTTTAAAGTCAGACCAATTCAAGAAAGAGCTCTGTGCTGGGGACAATGCCAGTGGAGCTGACAGCTAGAGGCCATGCCGCAGGCCACTGAGAGGACAACACCAAGAGGGTCTGGAGTGCAGTTGGGCAGAGCCTGTGTCCTTCTAGTTGCTTGTTGAGTGTGTCCTATGACCCACTGCTGAGCAAACAGTACACCTCCAGCCGCTCCACGCCACGGCGCATGATCCAGTCGCACTGGGCCCCTGGCCATTCTTCGTACATCACGTGCTCTTTCGTGCCAATCCTTACTGTTCTTGCTACCCTCCTGCAGGAGAGACCTTCTCCTCCTTACCACCTAGAAGATCTCTTTCTCATCCTCTAGGGTTCGATTGCAATGTCTCCTTCTTAACCTTCCCCAAGTAGAATTAATAATATATATGCTAGGGTGGTATATCTATCCATTCCAGCTCAGTCACAGTCTCAGTTCCTTAGGAGGGTGCCTTCCTATTAGACTGTGATGACACAAAGCAGGGGGAAGGGGCTGTGTACCAAGCAACGTGGTACCAACACAGCACCAGGAAGATGGAAGGCACTCAGTTAATGTTTTCTGTGTTGAATAATTTACATTCATAACAAATGAAGAGTGACTTAATCTGAGCTAGGAGGGTCCGAGATTTTCAAACAGAAAAGACCCAATGAGTTCACTAATAGAGAGATGGTTAAATAAATTATAGTATATTTGCTTAATGAGTGTATAGTATTCTATTAAAAAGAACAAGGCATCCGTGTATGCAGATATAGAAAAATGTTCAAGATGCTATGTGATACGTACACCATATATTCCAGGGTTACATGTTTTAAAGCATTTGTGAATATATGTAAGGAAGTGTTCACAATGGTAATCTCCAAAGTAAAAAGAGGGGATTGGGGAACTTCTCCTTTTCATTTTATACCCTTTTGAATTTGAATTTTTACCATAAAAATAATTTTTTAAATATTGTATAGATTTTTTTAAGGGTTACAACTGTATGTATTGCCTTGGAAATTTTTCCAAGTTATACTCTTATGTGAAAAAAGCAACTCAAAGAATAATGTGTATACCATGTGCCATAATGTCTTTTAAAAACAATGTCACACAAAAACCTAAATAATTTGCAAGTAACTGTGGAGCAACAGGCCTGGAAAGGTACACAGCAATTTCCTAACTCCGAGAGAGGAAAGAGACTAGGAAAAGGCAAGATAGGAAACATGCTTTTTACGATACATATATTTTTATAGTAAGAGCACAGACATGCATAACTCCTGTAGATTTTCAATTTTTAAACAGAGATGGAGTTGAAAAGAAAAAAAAAAAGGTGGATTATGGATTGGCCCTCGGTGGGCTGGAAGGGCAGAGGAGGAAAGTTACATCTGTGCGGGGAAGACGGCAGGACGAAGGCGGGGAGAGTCAGAGTAGAGAGGAGGGCCGGTGTGGAGAAGCTGCAACCCAGGCTGAGGAGTCTGGATTTATCCCACCAGCAACCAGGAGGCACACTTACAAGCCTCCCCCTACTCGTCTCTCTTGAAAACTAATAATAATAATTTAGAGAAAGCAGATGTGGTTGGGTCTTGATGACTGTCATTCTTTAGCGCTGTGGGCAGGTGACCTTTCTGGAGAAGATACAGTGAACGCTGAGCTACAGGACAGATTATCAGACGACGTGGTTAGTGTCACCACCCCGACAAATGCAGCGCGTGCTGAGAGATGGGGCTAATGCTTCAGCAACACTTCCTTAAACTGACTTCAGGGCCGCTCCATGGAGACAGGATCAGAGTTGAATTGAAAACTAATGGGTAGAAGCTACAAGGAGACATAAGGAAGAACTTTCTCCCATTATGACTAGGATAGGATGGAGCTGAGGAGCCCCCGGCTCTGCTGTCTTCAGACTAGAGTTACCTGTCAGAAATGTTTAAGGCGTAAGGTACCCCAACTCTTAGATGGGAGACGGGAATGAGATTAGAGATTTTCAGTAGGTGTCGATTTGCACTTCTCACTCCAGTTTCAATTCTGGCAGCCCACCCATTCTTCAGTTTTAAAATTTATCCTTGTTGGATATTGACATACTAGGTATCAACCTAATTTTACAAAAATGTCCCATGGCTACTCACATGCAAAGGCCATACAGCAGCCCACCCATTCTTCAGTTTTAAAATTTATCATTGTTGGATATTGACATACTAGGTATCAATCTAATTTTACAAAAATGTCCCATGGCTACTCACATGCAAAGGCCATACAGCAGCCTCCAAGGAGTGTCACAATCTGGCCCCTACCCCGAGCCCGATCCCCTACCCTGTACCACCCTTCTTATGAGTCACTGCACTTCAACTACCTTGGCCATGCTGGCTCCTGCCTCAGGACCTTTGCATCAGCTCTGTCCTTGACTGGCATGTTCTGGCCACATCTGTGCACAGCCAGTTCTTATCATTAAGGCCTCAGTGTGAATTTCACTTTCTCAGAGAAGCCATCCCCAACCACTGAATCTGCCATAGTCCTCTTTCCAGTGCTACAGTCACTCTCTACCCCTTCACCCTGTGGGAACTCCTTCACAGCAGGCACAACTATTTCAAAGTATCCTATGTGATAATTTCAGGGGGTCAGGCACCTTGAATATATTGTTCATTGCTGTGCCCCCAGCATATGATAATAAATGGGACACGTGTACATGGGATACTCACATATTTACTGAATGAACAGTAGACTTTTACATAAAATCTCATTTTAAAAAAGGACTTCACTTAAAAATACTTTAGACTATGGGACATGGGGATGAAAGTCAAGGGGTCCTCAAGCTTTATCTGTAAGACTTACATTTTTAAAGAACAAGGTAATCATATATCATTTATGCAATTCCTATATTATTCATGCAGTTAAAAATAAAAGTATACACACAGAAGAGGGACCAGAAGCAAGTGCGTCAACATTTAACAACAGTTAACTCTGCACAGTGAGAGAAGGATGTCGTCTTTGAACTCTGTTCTCGTTCTTCAGTTTTAAAAGCAAAACCCAACTTACTGACTTAGGGCACCTCTTCCAAATCAGAGGATCTAATTCCAAAATCTGTCACCAGTTTCTTGATTTTATAATTAATACAATGCTGCAAACAGGTAGAAATTCTCATAAATAACTCTGATTTGCAAACACTTCTAGAGACAAGCTCTCCACTGATCTTAAGGGATAGTGGCCTCTGAACGCTAGCAGGGGCAAGTCTGAGTCGGAAAGGGAGGGAAGAGGTTAACAGCAAGGTATCCGTCACAGAGCGCTGTATGATGATTTAACTGGCTCTGTAATAAAGACTTGACCAAGATACCCACTATCCCGTTCTTGTGTAAGGTCATATGAGACATACGCAGTACCTAGGATTCCTTTGGTAAATGTGTATTAATATCTACTGTACACCAGGCATGACAGTAGGCACCTAAGGATATAGAAGGGAGTGGGTCACTAGGAGTTTGTAAGTTGGAGGGAGAGAGTAGTGCACCAAATACCTATAACAAATGTAATGTGACACGTCATACATACACAGTTAAGTGCTGTGTAATCAAACAGGAACTCTGTAGGGGAGAATCTTGTCCCTGATGGGTGAGTGGAATTTTGACAGATACTAGAAAGCAGGCCATGCAGGCAGAGGGAACAGTGCAAACAAAGGCGTGAGACTGGAAGGGGCGTGAACACACAGGGAATGAGTGTGGATGCTGCGGGTTGTGCTGCATAACATCTTCCCACAGCCGAGCCTTGGGAGGGGGTCTCATTTTCCTACTCAAAACCACCCATGGCTCCCCAACACCATTCTGAATTGACTCTCAGTACGACATCAAATCCAATTCCAACTCACTGTTTCTGCCTTCTCTGTTTTCTTAAAAGTACCCTACACTTTAGCCAACAGTTTTCCATGCCCCATAAATACCTTGCACTCCTTTCATCTTCCATCCAGGTGGTCCACTCATTTCTTCTGCCCTTAATCTTTGTCAGCAGTATCCCCACGCTGACAGAACCAGTCCTGAGAGTACTCAGTGCAGTAAGTCTCACTCACTGTTCGTGGAAGATGAAATTTGGCTCAACATTTCTGAAGGGCAATTTATCAAGGTCTTAAAATAGTCACAATTTTTGACCTAGTATTTTTACTTCTGGAAATACATCCTAAGGATATATTCATAGATGCTATCAAAGATGTTTTCACAAAAATTTTCAAAGAATAATCTATAAGAGCAAATAAATGAGGGTATAAAATAAGTGCCAATAATAGAGAACTATAGGAAAAAGGTAGATAAATTATGGTACAACTAGAGATAGACCACCATGTAGGCCTTCGAAAAAGAATATGTAAATAAGAATATACTGTACAGCAAAGGGAACATAGCCAGTATTTTATAATAACTGTAAATGGAGCATAATCTATAAAAATTTTTGAATCACTATGTTGTACACCTGAAACTAATATACTATAAATCACTATACCTCAATAAAAATAAATTTTAAAAAGAATATCTAATGACATGCAAATATGTATGATATATGAAATAAAGAATAGGTATACAAAGTCCCATTTATGTAAGGAAAAAAATGTCTATGTACGAGCAGGAAAAAAGGAAGAGAGATACACCAAAATGTGAGCAGCAGTGAGTTCGTATCAGCTGCATGGATCATTTTAAAAAAACCCAAAAACTCTTTTGTACTTTCAAAGTCGTTCTCACAATGAAGACATACTACTTTCACAATTAACAAAATGAGGTAAGATTTAAAAAAAAAAAAAAAACCACAAATGCTTATTTATTTGACAGAGGAGGGAGAATGTATATGCAAACACGTTCCATCAAAAACTCCTAAGTTACGGTGATCTCCACACCAGCTTCTCAGACTACGTATGAAGGCCAGTTTTCCCTCCAATCTGTTACAAGCATATTTTTGTAGAATACAGTTCAAGCATCTCAGCAATGTCAAACTCTTACAAGACTTTAGCTTGGTGTGCAATTCTTGGACATTTTGTTAACCAGCATGAGTAGGCAGCAATGGTACCGATGGACACCAAGAGACAGGAGGTAAGACTTATCTCATGAAACTGTAGCTCTATTTGTTTGTCTCAGGTGTGCGTCCTCAGGGCAGGAACCACATCCCACTCAAGCATCCCATACACCCTATCAAGTCCAGTCCGTAAACTGAAGAGAGATCGTTCCGGGACTACCGTCAAGGTCTGGCAACTGTGCACTGTGTGTAAGGGGGTGGGGGACGTGTTCAGGCTGCTCGGAGATGAGGTCAAGGAAACCAGGCAAGCAGGGGCCAGCTTATGGAGGGTGGCAGGTCCATGCTCAGCCTGCATGCTCATTTGCAGGCAGTCTTGCGGACCTACCCACCTGAATGTGGTCTGGACCTTGTTAGCATTTTGAGACCCCGCCATGATGCACAGCCAACAGGTATGGCCATTCGCAGGTCGGGGTCTTTCTTCCCCTACTGAGGAGTCAACTCCATAGGGAAAAGTGCCCAGGGCACGTGTTGTTTAGTGCCTCACACACGTAGGAGGACAACCAATGTGTTTGGGAAATGAGTAAAGAGAGTAACTACTTTGCTTTTGCATTTTGTAAGTTGTTTCACTTAAACCCGAGTTATACTACATCCTGTCAGTACTGAAGACGGGCACAGAGGAAACATTGAGATCTAAAGTATCAGTCCAAAGCATTTTTTAAGTCTTAAAAAAATTGCCAACTATTCTATAAACAAAAGAATACAAGGGGTCTTGGCTAGTTTCTAAGATGGGTGATAAGATAAAAAGCCTATTACATTTAAGGACCTAACTGAAATCATTTTAATAAGGATAAAATATTTCCTTTGATAGGTGGTTTGTGTTTTAAAGCCTCAGCAAAGCCCAAAGACCAAGTGCTTATGCTGGCTCCTCTGTGGAACCCCAAATACAAGGTCCTCTGCTAAACCCATCCTTACACTGTAGATGATGGCAAAGCTCTGAGATTTCCAACAAAGAAGCATTTTTAATGCACATATTTGGAGCTCTACTGTTCATAGCCTAGTGTCCTAGATACAGACCAAAACAGGAAGCAAAAAAAAATGGGCCCGCTTGAGCCCTCGGTGGCAGCTGGCACTCCCAGCCTGCTCTCCTAGCTGCCCCAGCACTTCACCAGCAAGTGATGCCGACAGCCGCCTGTGCACGTGATGTCAGAAGCACATTCACACCCGTCACTGCGTTCCATAATCCCCATTTGACAGATGAGACTTAAGAGGAGACCTGGGAGGGAGGGGGGCAATCAGGAAGAGAGGAGTTTGAGAGAGACTTGATTCATTGGTGAAGGTAAAAAGAAGTGTATTCAGAAAAGCCTAATTGTCAGGAGTGGGGTAGGGAGGCTGGGCAGAGGTCAGAGAACCTGCTTGCTTAATTCGGCTGGAATCCAGTCTCCACCCTCTCCAACCTCAAGGCCACAACCTGAGTTAAAATTGAATTTTACATAATTCTCAATGTCACAATTCTTTTAACCATTTAAAAAAGGTGAAAACCATTCTTAGCTCAGGGAACACATGAGAATACGGGGTATGCCCATGTGGGCCCATGGGTGGGAGGTTGCCAACAGCTACCCTAGTTCATAGTGTTTATCCATTTAATTCATTAAATCAAATGTTTATCAAGTATCGATTAGGTGCCAAATCCTGTGCTAGGCACCAAAGAAAAAGGGATGAAAGTAAGAGAACGTGCCCTTAGGAAGCTTATTTGATTAGAAGAGTGCAGAAAAAAATTCAAGTAATAGAAAACATAATTACTGATTTCAGTTAGTGTTACAGGGGATGAAAGAAGAAAACAAAAGAAAATGGTGGTTCTGGTGTTGGTGGGAGGGGAGAGATGCTTTAGACAGTGTGATCAGAGAAGGGGCATTTAAACTGGGGCCTGATGGATAAATGGGACTGGCTCTGCAAAGTGTCAGGGAAGAGGATTCCGGGCAGCAGGAGTGTGTGCACAAGCCCAGAGCAGGTGGGGAACCTGGCACATGTTGAGTCGGGGAGGAAGGCTCGGATGGCTGGAACAGAGAGAGCAACAGGCCTGCTGTTAGGAGAGAGGAGGCTGGAAGGGGCAGGGGCCCAGACCCCAGGGCCTCGTACACTGGAGGGAAGAGTCTGACACTGAGTCCCAGCACATCGTCAATCTGACTGTGTCACTCAGCTTTACAGTGTCTCCTGGAGTCACTCAGCTCCGCAGTGTCGCCTGGTTATAGTCCAAGTCCCCAGCCTGGACCACAAGACTCTCCATGGCCTGCCCTTGCCTACTTTCTTTTCTACCCTCTTCCTCCACACCCTGGACGCTGTGCACCCCCATCACCACCCCCTACACACTGGTGCCCACTGCAGTGGTCACACCTCTGAGCCCATCCCTCTGCAGTCCCCTCAGCCACAGGTGCACTTTTCCTTCTTTACCTGACTATCTCCCACTCACCCGTCAAGACCCCACTCAAATACTGCTGCTTTTATGAGCCTTAAATTTCCCAGAGATGGCCACACATTTCTCTCCACACTCCTAGCACCATATACATAGTTGAGTGTTTTGGGGGTGGTTTTTCTTTGGATTTTTAAAAATTCATGTCTGTTTTTCCCAACTTGACTATGAAATTGCGAAGACAGGGACCAAGTTTCATTCCCACCCTCCCTGGCATGCAGTATATTCTCAATAAATGTTTGTTGAATGCAAAAGCACAAATGTCTCAGTGAACAGATGGTCTGGTCTCTGAACTTGAGGGTGGTGTGACTGGGTGTTCTTCCCACCAGTGCCTGAAGCTCTGTTTTTCACATTTGAAGCCCATCAGATCACCAAGGGCTCCTAGCCATTTATCAAGATTTTTGAGGCTGATAGTAACCTAGCGAATAGACTTCATTCTCCAGGTATTTGCAGCTTCCCTAGAGCAATTTCATTCTGGCCAGACCATCTGGTGCTTGGTTTTTCCACCCATCCTCAAGTAAACTCCACTGGAAACAGCCCCATGACAGACTCTTCTAGACATTTTCCCCACTCCTTACATGCAGTCAACACTTTGCCCAAGATGTATTCACTGACTCAGCCATCAGACCTGGGCCTCCTCAGCATTTGGTGCCAGAGGAACGTGAAGAAAAGGCACAGGTAGGGAGGTCACATCTAGAGGGGACGTTTAGAGAGCAGTGAAGTTGGTCCTTCTGGCCGATGAAGAGGAAATGTGCAGTTACTGAACCCAGGGGCCGAGGTTTCCACATCTTGGCCCCTTTTTAATCAGATCAGCCTGAGGGAAAGGACTAATTCCACCATGACAGCTGGGCCTTCAACCAGAACACATCTTCTAATCTCAGCTTCTGGCATTGTTGCAGAGGGGAAGGAGTCACTTCTGGGACATCCAAAATGCAATCATCTATAACATTACAGATGACTATTGCTATGCCGTGCACAAGGAAGCAATTAAAAAGCTACTTAAGATTCTGGAGCAGGTGCATTTTGCTTAGCAAAGAATAAGAAATTCAATCCATCTGTGACCTAGCTCGAAATCAGAGTCATTTGTACCGCTCTTTACCAAAGCAAACAAGACTCTCTATGTGATAACAGTCAAAAAGTGAGGACCAAATTTTCAGGAATGTTGATGATGATTATGATGATTTAAAAAACCCACTGGAGAACAAAAACAGTCCACAAGAAAACCCTCTTGAATACTTTTCCTTTGACAATGCCAAGTCACAATACATACATGATATGGAAAGTTTGTTTTCCACAAAGCTACACACAAGCCATACCAAACATATGGGGGAAACTTGAAGGTCGTGTTGACAAAATAGATTTGCACTGAAACATACATCATTCTAATTGGCTCATCAGGGGCTTATGCCACACATTTATAAGAGGGCTGTTCAGACTGAGTGATTCCCTCACTGGCTAAGTCACTAAGGTTTTCCCCTAACCAGACTGGTTACAGGGGAAACAACAGTTTACGTGCTGGAGGCAGGGAGAGGAGACGGTGAGTTTCCTCCAGCCACCAACCTGCCTAAACAGCTGAGCTTCTGCAAGGGCACAAAGCACACTGGCGATCACATATGTCACATGCCCATGTCTATTATTTTAATCAAGATAGACAGTATTTCACATTTAATTCTCCCATTGTAATTTCACCACTAAAGTACTTTCATTGTTTCTTTATCAATGGTCTCTGGGATTTCTGAAATAATGTCACAGACATAAAAAGGACAGGAAAAAAAAAAAACTACGCCACCAGACCAACCTTAAAGAGAAAGGGTGAGAGAAACCTCAGTTTTAACTGCCAAACCTGTTGTTCTCAGAGCTGCAGTTTACCTCCCATTCTGCAAAGGGCCCTGATACACACTTTGGGTTTTAACAACATGTTGATGTTAACCCAAATTCTCTTATCAAGAAGAATGTGAAAGGAAAAAATTGCTTTGCTTCTCTCCTTGGACATCTCTCTCCCCTCTCACATTCCTCCTGTCTGGTTTCATTTCCCAAGAACACCAGATGCCAAATACTATCTGGAGCTTTAAAACATGATGGGATACAGTCTAAAGGTTGAAGGAGAAACGACTGAAAGGGAATATGTTTGCCCGGTAAGTTTCAACATCCTCTCCATCAGGAAATGGAAAGGGCGTTTCTCAGTAAGTGTGTCCAGCGGAGGGATAGCCCTTCCCACACACTTGGTCCCAAAAAGATGTTCTAACAGGGCACTTCTTGGAGTGGCTCCTGGAAATTCACCCGGCAGTCGGTCCTCTCAACCCAGTGACTTTTCTGATGCAAGAGGAAAACAATGAGTGCGCCCACCATTACCAGGGAAACCAAAATCCAAATATTAAAAAAAAAAAAAAAAAAAAAAAAAAGCCACTGGCACCCTGAAAATACTTCCTGCTCCACTGTCTAAGCAGGGCCACAAAAGCAAAGCACACTCCCTGACTGCCTGCATCAGTGTAGGCGAAGTAGGGGGCGGGGGGCGTGCAAAGTGGAAGCCAGAACCAGTCCCTTCCTTCCCCACTTCCTCCCGAGATAAGGGAGGAAGGAACCCAAGTGAAGTCCATGCACATCCTCAAGCCAGACCAAGCTTCAACCAGCACATAATTAATAGCCTTGTTCCAGGCCCAAGCCACAGACTCCTGCCAGAAAACAGTCTCTCCTCATGCAAAGAGCACAGGAAGGGGACCTCCAGGTCTTCACCCTGAAAAGCTGGCATGACTCAATACTTTATCCATGGGTTTAGGGCATAAATCCCTGAAGCCAGTATATCACAATTCTCGAGCTAGGAAGTGTGCGCTGTTCACGTGACAGAAACCAGTCTGGAAGCCAGGACATCTCGTCTTGATCATCTGGGAGAAGAGCCAAACCAAAAGTGTCACTGGCGCTCCCCACCAAAGCACAGTCTTGCTAGGCAGCCTGTGCCCTCAGGCCTGCCAACCTATTGCTAGTCTGTGAGTTAAGTCAATAAACAAATTTAAACCAGCCGAAAGAAATGCAAATCATTTTCCCTGTTAGAATTTCTATCTCCCTGCCTCTAAGGGATCCACTCAGATTATATAAAGACAAATTTAAATGTGGGGGTTACACAAACATGAGAAGCTACGACTCAACGGCCAGCCTTGTCACATCAAAGCTCTTACTCTTCCAAGAGGCCAAGTTTTGTTCTTTGACAAATATGGAAAAGAATGCAACTTTCCTGAATCACCTAGCATCTCCTTCGGAAAGGGCATGACTGTAAGATATGTATCACAGCCACCAGAAAAGAGTACTTGGATGTTGTAAGGCACCAGCAATCACCTGTACTCTGGATGCTCTGGTCCTCTGCTGGTCCAACTGAAATAACCCCCAAAGTCAGAGTCTTCCCCACAGCAGGTCAGTGTGGTGCCTCCTAAAATGTCCCTCCACCGAAATGACCACACTTCAGCTACTTAAGGTTTCAGACCTTCCCAAACAAGCAGCCAACCCTCTGGTGCCATCCACACAGAAAATGCAAATGACACTAAAAAGGCGCTGTCTAAAATATATATATATGTATGGCATTTTTTCAAGACTGAAATAATTCTGGCAAAGTCTGAGAGAGAAGAGGTGAACAGATATGTACAGTTGACCCTTGAACAACGAAGGGGTTATAACATGGCTCTGATCCTCCACACAGTCAAAAATCCGCAAAGAGCTTATCGTTGGCCCTCCATATACTGTTCCTCCCGTATCCGCTGTTCTGGATTCAGCCAACTGTGGATCATATACTTCCGTAGTATTTACTGTTGAAAAAAGTCTGCGTATAAGTGGACCAGCCTTGTGTTCAACCTGTGTTGTTCAAGGGTCAACTGTTCCTGGTTTGAGCAACTTTTTTCTGAATCGTCAAGCAAAGTTTAGAGTGAGTTAGAGAAGATAAACTGGGGGTACTCTAGGCCAAAGACCCACAACACATCCTCCCAGGAGTACTAACTCCCTCTCACTCCCCGGTGAGGCCGTAAGACATGGTCCTCTGGAAAACACTTACTGACCCTCACAGCCCCCAACCAGGATGCTAGTCAACATTATTCCTTCTCAAATATTGTAACTACACTTTATCATCAAGGCCAAGCAGTATAATTTTTATTCCTGCACAGGCCTCCTTGCAGAATAATGTCTCCTGGCATCCAAGGGAAACTACAGTTCTCTGGACTGAAAAGAAAGAAATAAAAACTTGCATGGAGGGCTTTATATGTTCACGTCTACTCAAAGCAAATTTTAAAACTCACTGATTGCCTTCCTCTTTTCATGTTCCTCTAACCTCTTTTATGCCAAGATTACTCTATTACAATTTCAACAGGAGAAAAAACCTTGTAGAACGAAAGTTCTTGGTTAAAATTAGCCTCCCTCTATGGTAACTATTAAGAATTTCCCATTTTTCTTCCTGCAATGTCTCTGCTTTTCAGTTAGGGACAAACTGATGAGCAGATACAATGTGACAGGCAGCCGTGGAGCCATGACCCGGGTTCAAATACCAGTTCAAACATTTCTTTCAGGACTTTGAGAAAGACTTCAGCATCCTGAAGTCCTCTATAAATGTCTGACGGATTTTAAGTGGACATCAAAGGGAAGCAAGAACTACCATTAAAAAGTTGGAGGGGGGATTTCTATTTGTTAGCTACTGTTTCGTGGAAGTATGTTAACCAGATTCCTCTCCCTGACATTCCTGTGTGTAACAGCAGAACAAATTCCTGGAATGAGGCTGGTTTAATCTCCAGAGGGCAGTTGTCACCACTAAATCAAGGGCTCTGCAGGTTAGGCAGCTTATCTGCAAATTATGGGAAATTCTCTGAAGGTTTTGGGGCTGGGAGGAAAAAGGTATTAACAAAAAATCTTAGCTTTCCTGTATATTTTGAAACATTCAACAGGTTTAGTGTTTCAATCCGACCACTTACATGCAAACTACCACAAGCACACCCCACTGAGTCACTGCAAGGATTTGCAGCACTGACCTGAGTTCCCTTTACATCCTCCTCGCTCACTGATCTTGTCTATTTCTGATCCGACTTTCGACATCTGAAGGCATCTTGTCTGCCTGGGAGACTAACTGTAAATTGGTCACCAGGTTGGAAAGCCTACTGCAAGCACCCAGGGCCACTGGCTCTCAGAGTTTTGTCTCAGAAAGAACATTCTCAACCAACGTGGACACGGCCACCATTCACCAGTACAGATGTGGAAAGGTTTATGGGAAGCTAAGCGCACGGCGATGTCTGAGTTCCAAATTACAGCATGGTGAGCTGTTTACTAGACAGATGCTGAGTCTCTCCACACACCCGCTGCTCCGAGGGGCCCGTCTGGGGCAAGGCCAGCACCGCACCTGTGCCTGGGCTGTCCTGACGAGCTCTGCCCAAGACGAGGCGAGAGTAGCCACCCAGCAACAACCTGGACAGACGACGGAGTCATGTTATGAAAACGAAACTTCCTTCAAAAGAGGCACCCTCCCCTTCATAAAAATTCTACCTATAAATTTCACATAATAATTGTCCAAGAGAGGCTTATGGAAAGATGACAGTAAAAGCTTCAACTGAAGGCAAGTTTAGGTGTAGAAAGAAGGCAGTAAAGACGCGCTCTGGCCTCCACCCGCTTCAGGTATTCTGTGGGTCTGGTACGTGCTGCTCCTAATTCAGAACCACCCCAGCCCTTCCTGAGAGACTCACACACCTGTAATGATTACAAGTAAAGGCGTGACTGTCAGGTCAGCCTATGGGATGAATTTCCAAAGACCCAGCCCTAAAAATACCTACAGAAGTAATAGAAACTAAGTGTCCTTCAACAGGGAAATGTTTTAATAAATTTGGGGGCACCCGTATCAGGCTTTACCCCATACCAATCAAATGAGAATCTCTGGTATTGGGGACCCAGGCCTGGGTAATTTTACAAACTCCACAGATAATGCCAATGTGCAGGCAAGTTTGAGAACTAGTGCTGTGGAATCCTATGCCTGGTTTCAAAGAAAGTGCTAGGTCCATGGATACTGACAGAGGAAAATCAAACATATTCAGAGAGGGAAAAAAGAAAAAAGAAAGAAATCAAGTTGCTATACACACACACACACACACACACATACTCATATATATGTGAATGCATAGAAATGCTTCCAGGATTTGAAGTATTAACTGTAAAGTTGCTAAAGTATTTAGCTTGGCACATGGAAGATGCTCAATAAATGGTGGCTATTATTTCCATGTGCGTCCAAGTTTTGGGAGCCTACTGGAATAGTTTCATGTGGATAATGAACTCTCATAATTGCATCATGCAGATGCAAGTATTCTATTGAAACTAGAAAGTCTGCAAGACTTTGCAATAAAACTCCATCAAAACTCTTAAGTATATACCTGAATAACTCATTAGTCATTGTATTGATTCCTTCATTTAAAATTACAGCTTACTTTGTGCATACTTGAAACCCATGCCCGAAAATGCAGATAGCATCACTGTCAATATTATATTGATTTGTAGAGCCACCAAAATGACCCATTTAAAAGTTGTTCTAGATCAGCCAACAAATCTAAAAGCTTCAGTGTAATATTGGATGCAATGTGGATGAACACATCAAGGAAGAGTATTCCCAAGGCTGCTAGCACCAGCTATAGGGATAACAATGGACAAACTTATTTTAAAAATTTTTTAAATTTCATTTTGTCTTAAATTCTGCATGGTACTAGAGGCAATTATTGGAGAACTGTGGGTTTGCTAAAGCCATTATATGGGAAGTTCTTCAGATGGTCACAAGGCTGGTTAGAAAAGAGGTTGAGAAGTTCTATTATTTTTTCCTTTTATTTGGCCCTGTTTCAATTATACTTCTATTGTGGATCAGAAATCATAAGGGCATCAGGAAGTCAGCCCAGAGCAGGAGACTTCAGGACGCTCTTACATGAACGCAACTTAGCATGTGGTATGTTTTTAAGATGCAATCAAATATACTTAAAGATTGTATTTTTATAAAAGTGAATTCAGTACAATTTTCAAAGTTCTTCTCTATTTTTTGGTACTTTGAAAAAAAGATAGGTATAATCCATATTTACTTGGGTGCCAAATGTTTGGCTACAATAACTTTAAAATTGGTTTCCAGCAATTTGCTCTCAAGTACACACTCCTGAGGTTCTGTCTTTAAAAGGGTGAAACGTTTGTGGGAGGGGAGGGAGGTCCTCTTTATTAATCAATAAAAATGTCACCACACCGCTTACAGAACCAAATGAAAACCTGGTGATGGTATGAATTTATAAGAGGCAAGAAATAGTCTTTCCAGGACCAAGTTAAGATATTAGCAAGGTATTTTATGAAATTGAAGTCTGAATGCTGACAAAAGTCCTATAAGATAAGATTCTAATTACTTCCTGGCCACACCACCCAAAAGTTTATGTAGTTGAAGCCTGATTCCTTCAAATATCACTAAATATTCATTGCAAAAGCTGGGGATGGGGGGAGTCAGTGATGCTGAGAACTACAAAATGATTACTGGTATACTGGTATCCCAGAGAAATACAGTTACCATTACTTTGGAAGCAAATGCTCACTGGAAAAGGAAAAGTAAAATAGATTTTTCTGAGATTGTTAGAAGATACGAGAATATAAGTACACACAGCTCATAGACAATGATGACAGGGTCTGAACAACTCAGCATCAGTCAGTGGGACATGCCTATCAATCTTTGGATTAATACCTGTTGAGTTAACAGGTTCCTCTGGCAACTGAGTTCCAAGTCACTTCCAGAAATCCCAGGTGGTCTGGGGAGAACTGGATAATGATGTCTTTTCTGGGTGCTAAGAAGTTACACAAAAGTAGAGCCTTGAGGAAGTACAAAGACAGGCATGAGCTCTCAGGAAAACTGAGTGTTTTCCTTTTAAAATGTGCACTTCAATACTGTCTTACCTGTACACGACAAAAACCAAGGAACAGACCTTGAGGATGGGGGAAGGAGTAGAGAAAAGTTGAGAGAGCTGGTGGTCAAGGACCAAGGACACAAGAGCACATGTGTTGAGCGAGTGAACTGATGAACAGATACCATCTCTTTTCATTAAACAAAGCTAACAATTAAACAAAACAGAAATTACCGGCAGCTACAATAAAGAGTGTGCTTTCTCTCCATGTGATAAATATTCTTGGGAACTTATTCACTTAGCTCAACAATTCTGAAACTGCAGGAGTCAAGCAAATAGTGAGAAAGGATCTCTACTAAACTATGCATGTATTACCACACTCTGGATTTAACCCTAGGCCAAAAAAAAAAAAAAAAAAAAGAGTCCTTCCACCACCAACAAAAGGAAAGTGTGAAGGAAGTTGATACTATCCAATATGCCCCCTCCACCCAACTCTGTAATTTTCTATATAATTAGGTGAGAGCAGTAATTGCTTTATTGGGTAATTCAAGATGAGATACCAAAGGAGACTGCCTCTCTTGCAAAATTTGTTCTCAATGAGATAACAAGAAAAACTCTGTTTTAAATTGTTACTTCAACTCACTTACCAAGCCTGGAGTAGTTGGACTGAGGTTAATATTTGGACTTCATATCTGAGGAATATTGCTAATCAGCCAAAAGTCACCATTTGGCTTAACAGGGGAAGCTATCAATACAAGACTGGTTAAATGATTCAGGCACCTCTGTGTAATGAAATACCATACAGCCATTAAAAAGAATGAACCACCTTCTCTGATGTTCAGAGGTCCAAAATATATGAAATAAAAAGCCCAAGTTGCATAATAACCATGATATATCATAAACATAAGAAGGATATACTTATTTAAATATGCAAAGAAATTGTCAAGAGTGTGATAAAACAGCAGATACAAAAGCCCATGAAGAGTGGCTCCTTCTGGAGGATAAAATGGAGATGGAGAAGGAAGGGAACTTGCTTGTACCTTAGTCCCTTCTATTCTAATTTTTTTTTTTTGTATAAGCTTGGACTACATTTTTTCACTTTGATTATCAAGCTGTTTCTGAAAGTTTAGAGAGGTTTAGCAGTATTTGTTTGTAAACGAATCTTTTTAAAAATTAAATAACTCTCAGTTATCAATCCTCTTTAATATGCCAGGCACTTTACATCCATTCATTACCTTGGTTAATCAAAGAGATAAGCCTTGAGGCCTCGAGTGTCTTTTTGTCCTCTTGGGGCCACAGCCCACTGTCAATAAATATCTAGGCTCTGACCCTGGTCCACAGAATGCCTTTGTTTCTGCACTTTTCCACTTCACCACACCCAGCCCTACAATTGTCAGTTTTCAAAATAAAAATATGTTCAGTTGTAAAACATCAATATGAGCAGTGACTTTTTTCCTTTAAACTTATAATTAATGTAAAATGGTGAGGGGAGTGAAGGGGAAACTACCAAACACCAGACTGTGTATCCCTGCAATGTCATCTCATCACCATAGCAACAGGATGCATAGTTGCTCACTTTCACCAAAATTGGACAATTCAGTCTTCCTAAACCCATTGTATCTTCTGCTACAGAAGTGACTATTGCTCCTTGAATCTTCAGACCATTATTTGCCAAGTGGCAGGTCCAGGAACATTACATAAAAAACTAGAAGTGTCTAATTAAGGAACTTCTGGGTTAGGTATTTATTGCGAAGTCTGATCCAAAAGGAATGAATCTGCTTAGTAATCCAAAGCTCTACCTCCTAAAGCCCAGTTCTAGAGCTATTGAGAGAGTAGTACCGTGTATCCTGTTACATTCATGGCTTCTGACCAACCTTAAATAAGCAAGCAAATGCAGTCATGGAAAGAATAAATAACAAAAGGGCACCAATGGAAGCATAACAGCTGATCCCAAAAAGATGAAGGCAAACATTGGTAACTACTTTGTAAAGGAGAATGAGAAAATGAACATGCCAAAACAAGAGGCAGTGTAACACTAATAGTGACCTCCAAACAGCCCAGAACGTTAGGCTTTGCATTTCAAGGGAGCATTAGATCTATGTGAAGACTTACAGAAAAACACTTAAACCCTGACTTATTGGTGATTTCTACATACATACCACCATTTTTCCCCTGCACCCCATATATCTTTTCTGTCTCCTAAAATCATCATTTACCTTAAGGGTATCTCTCTCCATTCCATGAATATAACCAGGACCGTCTGTTTTTGTGAGATCTCCCTCCTATTCACCAGCCATAGCCAGAGCTGTGGCCAAGGTTCTTGCAAACCTGGCTACTGGCTCCTTGGTGATTCCTCCTCCGCTGCCCCACCTTGCTGGGCGGTGGCATGTGTAAGGTAAAAGACAGCTCCTTTGTGGAAAAACATGCCAGGTGACAACCATACTTGCTCATACTGGAAAAGCCACCAGGACAGAGATGCTCACAGATAATCAACCCAAACACACACACATACGCGTCAAACTGGTGTTTCCTCACAGGCTGTCAAGAATCACCCTCTCCCCACACACATACACACCAATCCCAAATTCACCATTCTATGTGTGTGATGATTTAGGCACTTTAATTCATTCATCTGTGGGCCTAGGGTGTGCCCCTCCCCTGTTCAGTGCTGGGACATGAGAAAGAACAAATCAGATGTGGACCTTGGCCTCGCAGAGCGAGTTCACTGGCACACGAGCCCTGGCTTCTCAAACCATCTCAACATTCCAGACTCTGCCTGGCTCTGGGAGAAGACAGATGGTGACTGAGTGGAGGGAGTGGTCCATTTTTTACCTCGTCTTCAACAGACAAGAACAAATATTCTGCTTGCTTCAAACAGCAATTCACTTTACTGGTGACTGCCGTGTGCCCTCGACTATGGAGCACCCAGGAGATGCAGGAAAAGGAAGTAGAGGGTGATGTGTGTGTTCCTGAGAAACAGGATGTGCAGAGGTCCCCCTCGGAAGCTAACTTTTGGAAATTCAAACAGGACACTGGACACACATGTCTGTCCACAAAGGACTACCTGCTATGAGAATGGCACTAGAAATAACTAGAAAAGTAGTCAAAAATACATGACCCCGAGAGAAGGAAATTGCACATGAGGTGAGCCCTACCGACACCCAGCCTTGCTCCCGGCCGTCATGCAGAAAGAGGAAACCCAAGGCCGGTTCAGGGGTCTTACTCAGATGGAGTCAGAGACAAAGTTTGGGGAGGCTGATGCAGGCAATGCTCTGGAAATCTGCAGAGTGGTCCCCTCAATCGTGGGCTGAGTACTACTGTGCGCACGGACCTAGGGTTCACACAGAGCCGAGAATAATCTGCATTCCCACTGGCCTGAGAAGAAGGGGCCCGGACTATATAAAACATTAGTAAGAGTCACCAAAAGGGTCCTAGACTCAGGCTGCTCAGCAAAAAGCTTAAGAGCAACCTCCAAAGGATCTCTTCAATCTGGAGGAACTTAACTGTGTGCCAGAACAAAGGCCAATACTGTTAAAAGGAAGTCCTTCAGGCAGAAAGAAATTGACACCAGAGGCAAATGTGGATCCACACAGAGCCGTGAAGAACACCGGAAATGGCCAACCTGGGGGTAAACAGAAAACCAGACACTGCCTCAGAGGTTCCCTAGCCACTGACCTTTGATATGTGCCTTTGTAGAACTCTACTGATGCCACTAGGAGGGTCAGACGGTCAGGATCAAAGCAGCTCCCAAGTCCACTCCTAACTATCCCCCTAGCCCCAGCCAGGCTCTTCATACTCTGCGCTGTTATTTCCTCAGAATGATACCCTCCCTTGAACTGTCATCACATTATATAATGACTATGAAAGTGCTTTGGAAATTTCAAGGATTCAGCAAATACTGACTGAGTGCTTTCTAGGTATGTGTCTAAGCCCTATCTGTCTGGACCTCAGATCCCTCATCTGTGAAATAAAAATAATAATAGTATCCAGCCCACATGGATGATGTTCAGATTAAATAAGTAAATATATGTAAAGTACAAAGAATAGTGTCTGGCCATAGTAAACACTTAAAGGTGTATTTTTTTATCATTATCATTACTCTTATTGTTACTACTGCTGCTACTAGTAATTAATGCTTCTGCTAGGCATATGATGATGAAAAGGATCAATTTGGTTTTTGCCCTCCAAGTTCATATATGAGCTGTGTCATAAGGAGAACAGTGCTCTGGAGATAATTTGTTAAAATTCTGCCTGAGAAAGCTGTGAGGATAACTGGGGGGGAAAAAGATACTAGCTTGTAAAAATTGAGTTACCATATGATCTGGCAATCCCACTGCTGGGCAGATATCCAGAGAAAACTCCAATTCAAAAAGATACATGCACCCCAGTGTTCATAGCAGCACTATTTATAATAGCCAAGACATGGAAGAAACCTAATTGTCCATCGACAGATGACTGGATAAAGAAGTTGTCGTCTGTGTGTGTGTATATATGTGTATATACATACATATATATATGAATACTACTCAGCCATAAAAAAGAATGAAATAATGCCATTTGCAGCAGCATGGATAGACCTGGAGATTGTCATTGTAAGTGAAGTCAGTCATACAGAAAAAGACAAATATCATGATATCACTTATATGTGGAACCTAAAACAAATGAACTTATTTACAAAATAGAAACAGACTCACAGACATAGAAAATAAACTTATGGTTACCAGGGGAGAAAGAGAGGGGATAAAGTAGGAGTCTGGTATTAGCAGATACTAACTACTATATACAATAGATAAACAACAAGATCCTAATGTATAGCACAGTGAACTATATTCAAAATCTTGTAATAACGTATAATAAGAAAGAATATACATGTGTATAACTGAATCACTATTATGTATACCAGAAACTAATACAACATTGTAAATCGACTAAACTTCAATTTAAAAAAAAAATACCAGTCCGAAGGGAGACTTAGACTGAATCCCAGCTCTGCCCTTGAGCAGCTCTGTGACCATGGTTACTCAGCCTGTGGAGCCTTAGTTCATCTGTAAAGATAGGCAGGATGAGAATCTTTAAGATCTCTTCCAGTTCTAACTTCTGATGAACTGAACCAGAGGATCCATTTCAGAAGCACATTTTTCCTACCTTTTGAGCAATTTAATCCTCATAGTGTCAAACCCCCATACAGAAGACAATTAATTTCAAGGAAGGGAAGTTTATGATTTAAGAAAGCCAGAAGAAATAAGCTCTAGACCTAGGATTAGTATAAAAGTCTGCATGTAACTCCCAAACCTAGAACCGTGGCTGCCCGATTTACCCCCCTAAAAATGGGAAGGAACGCACAGCCCTGCTGTTTCTACCCACTGCTGGGTAAGCCATCGTTTTGATCTTTGAGAAGCAAAAGGATAGAATTAGAGGAAGCAGGGAGCTCTTCCCTCTGGTTCCAATGTTTGAATTGGCTCCAATGAAACACAATTCTCTCTCTGGTCTACAATTCTATAATCGAGGACAAACACAGTAGTACACTGTTGAAGTTCCTTCTGCCTGAGAAACAAGAAGAAATACGTACATAGTCAGCTTCTTCTGCCTGATGTTTATTTTAGACCAGCATGTACCACAACTGGTAAGTTATCAACTACAAACATAAAAGCCCCCACAAAATTAACTGGTTCAAACCTTCAAAACACACATAAGCTTAGCCAGGTCTCAGAAATCAGTGTTTTCCCTTTTGGTAAATGACATTCAAGATAAAGGTTCCACTGGAAGAAAACAGGAAGTGGCAGAACCCTAAGAGAGTAAATCTGCAGCTGACCTTCCACAAATAGTTGTAAAAGAAACTTTCCTAAAGGTTTCCCAACTTTTTGCAGAGGACAAGCCAAAGATTTTGCACAATCTTTTAAAGTAGAAAGCCCTTATTAAGTTTATCGGTGAGAACCTGTTGTCCAACGGTAACTTGAAAAAAAAAATTTCTCTGTATATATATTCAAAAAGCTGGAGATCCATGATTTCAGGCAGTAACCAGATCCCCAGCAGTTCACCACAGGCCTCAGCTAGAGACTCTAGTTTAAAATATTACACAACCACACACCAAAGAAGTCCTTAAAAGCATATGCACGTGCACACACACACACACTCACACAGAGTAAAATTTGAGAGTACACTGTGTCTGTCTTTGGGACTTCTGATCACTACCTCTAATGAATATGTCTCTAACCTGTCTACTTTGCACACCTGTGGGAACTTCGGCTCCTCCTGCATATAATTCTAATGGAGTAATCAACCAAACGGTCCTGCCTCTCCATCCATAAAAGTGAACAGATGGCATTGGCTTGGCCAGTCAAGGCACTTCACCCCCTGCACTGAGTGACTGATCTCAGATGGGCACATAATACCATGAAAACCAGAGGGCTTTATGTGGATGGATGCTGCAGATGAGAGGCTTACTCTTTTTCCTGGAATCACGAGCTGTAAGGAACATGTACACCTGGAATTTACAATAGTTGCCTTTCCCTCCATGTGTTGCAGGCTGCCCAGGAATGAAGCCAGCCTAGACTAAAGCAGAAGTGAGAGGTGGGATCGGAGGGGTGGGGGATAGGGAGCTTTAATGACATCATTTAACTACTAGATCCAGCTGAGCCTCAAGTCAAATCTCTCTTGAAGTTCCCAGGGCATGATTCAATCAACCCCCCTCAGGCCATTTTAAGCGGGATTTCTGTCCCTGAGCAATGCAAAGAACACTGATTCATGCTCCACTTGACTACATGAGATGGAAACTGCCACTTACTGTGTGCCTCCCACGTGTCAGAGATCATGTGGGACATGGACATGCATGATTTCAGCTCATTTTTATGGTCATGCTTAGCAGCAGGTATCAGTTTTATAATAAACAAAGATACCAAGATAATCCATAGATAGCACTGGGAGATATCAGCGAGGGTTTAAACCCTGCCTGTCTCATCTCAAAGCCCATTCTCTTTCTACATACCACACCCCATCGAACCACAAACTCTTTCAAGCTACTGCTTTACTGTTTTCTAAGAATCAACCTAATTGTCAACCTAACAACCAAGCCATAAATCCAAACACAAATGCCTCATTTTAGAGAAGGCTCTAAAGATTTTGCTGCTCACAAATCAATACGAATAATGTAACACCTCTTTTCTCAAAAGGTTCCTATTTTGGAAACCAATTTTGCGAGACTGACTTTCCAGGAATCTTAAATAAGCCTATGGGGGACTTATTCCTTGAAACTGGAAAGTAACACACATTTTGGTATGCATGGTGCTGAAAAGACCATGAGTCACTAGTGTGTGAAAGTCATCGTCACTGCTAAGTAGGGAGCATTCAGAAACCACCGCCACCGTTTCCCTTTCTCAAAGACAGGCCACAGTCCAAAATTTTAGTCATTCATCCCTAACTCTGTCCCTACCAGCAGAGTTTGAGAGACGGAGACTGAGGCAAGGGCCAGAGAGGGAAAAAAGGCATACAACGAGGCAAAAATTAAGAAAAGTATCAAGAATCTGAAAAGTCTACCATCAAGCCTGCAAAAGAAAGTGTCACATAGAAAGGTATCAAACCACTCGGGGGTGGCAGGGAGCGGGGGAGGAAGAGACTGGAGAAACTGTCAAGGCCAAGGGTGGTGAGTGAAGTTTAGTGTTCTGCTTTGGGCATAAAATTCCCTCGTTCTCTCTCTTTTTCTACCCAGAAATAGGAAACTATGTTTAACTAGTTGGGCCTTACCATCCTTTTTTGCAAAATTTGGGCATAAGAGGTAGAACTTGAGGCCCCTACTTGGGTAATAGCCAACTGTCCTAATGATAGGTTGGATTACTTATTTCACAGAACCATAAAAAAATCTAAGTGTTAAAACCATAGGGTGTAACCCTCGTTTATAACATGTAATAGTATATTCCCTTCGTAAATTTATGGTTTTCTAAGTATTTGTGTCTGCACCATATCATTTGATTTTACCAACAAATATTTCCTCAGAGAGGGCAGAGGCAATCAGATAGAATCAGATTTCTAATTTACAGATGAGAAACTTCTGGGAGCACTAACGTGACTGCCCACAAGGTCAAAATCCTCATAAGGAGCAGAGTAGGAACTTGAATTCAGGCCATCCTTTTCCCAATGTTCTGCGTTGCCAGTGTGCCCATCCCAGAATCATCTTGTAAAGAGTAGCCCAAGGCTCTTCCGCTGAAAGGCTCTGAAGGAAGACACATCATTTAAATTATGTGTGAAATACATGATTACTATGTGTCCTCAACACATCTGATGTTTTAGAGGGCAAGACATTATACTTCCAGGAGGTGTCTAGGTCAGCAAAATCATACACATATAGATATTTCAGTGTTTTATTGGGTCAGCTATAGCTTTACTCCCTCTTGTATTAAGCAGCTGTTTGTCAGGGGTTATACGTGAAGGATTAGGAATACAAAATTGAACAAGCCATCCTCTGTTCCCTTGGGAAGTCAAGTAGATGAAAGAGAGAGGCTGACCTGCAGATGCGCTACAGGAACCCCAGGGAAGGAGGAACTAACGATACCCAAGACTGTCTCGATAGGGTGGGAAACAGTGAGAGATCACACTGGGTTCCAGTCATTAAGCAGCTTACAGTCTAACAGAGGAGAAACTCATGAACACAGCAAAATACAGAGCACCAGATATAAATGCCACAAAGGAGGTTATTAAGTACTATAGGGATTCAGAGGACATAAAGGGCACTTCCAATTAGGATGACCTCAGAAATTTTTGAAAAAGATGAAATATGAATGGGCCTTCAGAGAACTGTTCCATCTGAGCGGAACAGAAGGAAGGGCCTGCAAAAGGCCAGCTGCCTGCTCCCTGCGGAGACACATCCTGAGAAACTCGGGGTTCCATTTGGGGCTGACAGCCACCCAGCTGAGGACAAGGGTGCTGCTGGACTCCCGTGAGCTTTCCCCCATTCACCAGGTCATAAAAGCATATTATAAAACAGACAGACAAGACTGGTAAGAGACAACCAAGACACTCATCTTACTAGGACTTGAGCCATTATGTTAAAAGCATGAATTATTTGTGCTTTCAAATACTTCTCTCTAAACAAGCTTGGTGCTCACTTATGGAAAGATCACAACGTAAAGAACAAATATCCCATACTGCAAAATTGTCAACTGTATCCTCACAATCATTCCAAAAACATTTAGTTTTTGGTTTTTTTAAACACTTTTATTATGGTATGATTCCTGTACAGTAAACTACACATATTTCAGATGTACAATTTGAAGAATTTTGATAGATGTATATACCAATGAAACCACCATCACAGTCAAGGCAGCTAACATTTCCATCACTCCCCAAGAGGTGCAAATTTTGAACTCCCAGTTTATCCCTTCCCACCCCCTCTTACCCCTTGGTAACTATGTTTGTTCTCTATGTCTGTGAGTCTCAAACAGACCATTTAGTTTTGAAGGAAGTTGTAAATATATCATCTAAACACAGGCTAATGTAACTGACTACAGTTTAAAAAAGGGGGGGAATATATGGGCTTCACTAATTTTCCCAGGTTCAGCAAATCTGAAGCTAGCATAAATGCTCAACTAAAAGTCATCCCATATTATAAAAGAGACTTGAGAGATCACCTTCATTTTCTAGACACTGAGGCTACAGGACCTTAAATAATGTCCTCAAGGCCACGCACTAATTTAAGACACAGCAATTAAATAAGACTCGAGGAGTGATTCTGAATAGATTCTTGATAACCAGGCAGCCTGATCTAGCAAATGAATCCTGTATGTATGACTATGTTTATTTTTTTTACCGAAACTAAAAACAAACAGAACACCTATATGAATGTTTCCTGGTTTATAATGATGCTGTTTCAAACATCATTTGAAATTTCATCAAGATTTGTACATTCTAACTACTTAGTAAAAGGAGTCAACTTTGATCGCACTCTTTTAAACTCTTTCGGTCAAAGAAGAAAAGTGGAAACCCAGTTCCAGAGACAAACTGTGTGTCATACCATCTGTGAATCTGTAAGCCTTCAAATAACTGAATGAGCTGGTTAAGAGAAACTTCCCACTGACCAGCTGGTTCCTGCTTTGGGAAGCAGTGTGGGAAGAAGGGAGAGGGTCCAGGGACTAACAGTTTCCTTGGCTGCTCAGAGAGCTTGGCCCTGTGGTCGTGTTTTATTAGCAACAGCGGGGCCTGTGTCAGTGCTGGGACAAAATGTTTGATAGATTCAAGTTTTCTAAAGTATGCCCGATGGCATATAGGTATCCCTGAGTTTATTCTCCCTTCAGGAGAAAAGTACACAAAGTGCTGCGTAATTTCAGATCACTCCATTCCCCAAATTTGCCCCATTAGCCTAAACTAAATACTATATTGGCTTGTCATGGCTGAGGGTGATCCAAATAAACTTTTCCAACTTCCAAAGTTTATAAATATTTCTCCTGCAGTGCTAGAGCAGTATTTAATTGTTCTGTTACAACCGTCTCTAATATGAACTCCAGCACATACATAGGGATGTCTCTCTTTTGGAATGTTCCTCTCATGCTACAGATAATTTTCACTACACATCCTCTTCCAGCCTAACAGAAATCTAAGCTCACACTCTCCCATAAACTAAGTGAACTGAGCCTCCAATGAAGACAGCTGCCCTTCAAATCCCACAGTCTTTCACATATATTCCAGACTGTGTAGGTTAAAACTAATGGACTCTATGTGACGGATGAGCAAACTACAGCCCCCTGGTCAAACGCAGCCCCTGTACCCACCTCCCCTCACCAACAGTTCTTGCAAATAAAGTTTTATTGGATCACAGCCACACCCAGGTTTACAGACTGGCTATGGCTGCTGCCTTAGTAGTTGTCAGGGAGCTGGTTTGGGGACCCCCAAACCTAAAACATTTACTATCTAACGCCTTCTAGGAAAAGTCTGCTTACCCCAGGTCCACATGAAGTATATGAAAGAAGAGGCATTTGGGGAGGTTTTCAAAAACACTTACATTAAAAATAAATTCATTCATTCATTTAACACATACTTTAAGGACTGTCCTAGTCGCTGGAGACCCACAAATGAACCAGAAAGATGAGGCTCTGATCCTCATGGAGGTCATATTCTCATGAGGGGGAACAAACATAACCACTCTAATTTCAGATGGATAAAACAGGATATGCAGAGAGACAGGCCAAGGATTCTGAAGGGATGGTGGTTCTTTACCAGATGCAAAGTCATGAAGATGACAGCTGAGAAGATGCCACCGGAACTGATATTTGAATGACGAGAAGAAGCTCAGCCATGCAAAAATCCAAAGATGGTCCCAGGCAGAAAGAGCAGGGGCTGAAGGGGAGGAAATGCTAGGCTGCTTGAGAAACTTTTAAAAAGGTGGCTAATGTACCTGAAGCACAGTGGACAAGAGGAAGAGGCCAAGGCACGTCAGAGGGCTCAGCAAGGGGCAGACCATGTGTGACAAGGAAGGAGCAAAATCATGATGCTAAGAAGTGCCCAGCTTCAGATCCTTAGCTACTAACAAACACGATGGGGTAGAAAACGAATCATAGTGTAAGGACTGCTTAGGCAATGCCATTTTGCCACAACTTTTTTCTTTTGATCTGCTGAAAATTACCTGAAGCTTCAAATGCCTAGCAGCTCAAGAAAGAACAGTTTGTTACAGTTTCTGCTAAGGAAGTAATTACCCCTCCCTGCATGCCCCCGACAAAAAACTGACTGCCTTTTCCATAGTAAGGACATAAAATGGCCATTTCTAATGGGACTTTTTTAAAGAAAGGGAATTTCCCGTTATTAAGCATAATTAAGCCTATTTTCCTAAGTCTACCAGGCTATTCACTGGATGAAGTGAAGTCTGTCTCCTCGACACCTCTGCGTATCAGCTGTGTGGCATGTCCCAACAGAAATCTTTCAAAGCAGTTGGCTGGTTTGGACAAAATGAAATATTCCCCAAAAGCTGGTAAAGGTGTACCATATAGCTTGGTTTACCAGCTACAGCCTAAATGGAGGGCTGTTTCAGGGCAGAGAATTTCATCACGCTGGTGAACAGCCACCAAATCAACCTCCTTTGTCAATGCCCTTTTCCCTCCACTATTTTAGAGGATTTACAAACCTGAAAAGACAACTTTCTACTCTTAGATCCAAGAATAAAAGAAATCAGGGGCATTCAGAAGAAAGGCCAAGTCAGAGATGCTCTGATGAAACCCTGACTCTCAGTGAACAAGCTAAATTTAGGAAGAAAGGGTAGTTACGAGATATTCTAGAGGTGTGCCGTCCAACTGGCCTTCATAAGACAAGACAATGCACAGACCTGAAGAACGAGCTCTCCTTGTGGTAACCGCTGTGGGGTGACAAGGTTTGCGTATTTCCAAGCACACTTGAACTAGCTACAGAACAAGGGTGAAAAATATGCAGAAGTGTGACCCTTCAAGAAGCAGCAGCGCTGGTAAAGGCGATGCACAACTTCCCAGAGGAATTAACCTGCACTCAGTTTCCTCCCCTAAAGTAAAATGGGGATAAAACAGTCCTAGCCCTCAGGCTGGGGCACACTTTACCAAGTGCTCTATACGTGGTCTGTGCATCAAAGGTGCCAATCAATTCACACGCCCTACCTTACTGATTCCTCATTAAACATGGAAGTTGGTAATACTGTGCCTCACAAACAACAGGTTAGAAACAAAGGCTCAGAGCAGGCACCTAGCTCACCTAGTGAATGGCAGCACCTAGATTCAAAGCTGGCCGGCTCCAAAGTCTGTGCTCTGAAACAGAAATTGCATATAGGTGGTCCATTCACACATTTTCTTAGACCAATTCAGTGCTGACTAATAACATGGTAGCAGCTAACGTTTGTTAAGACCTAACTAGAAGTCAGGCACTGAGTTCTTGTAAAGGACTAGCTCATCAAGTTCTAACCACAAGCCTATGATGGGGTTTTTATTGTTGGCATGGTTTTTCAGCGAGGAACTGAGGCTCAAGGATTAAGTATATTGACCAAGGTCACCCAGCTAAAAAATGGAGCCACTGAGATTTGAACTCAGCTGTCTGGCTTCAGAGGCAAACTCTTAACCATTAGACCAAACAGCCTCCTTAAAAGATAATAAGGTTTGAAAACAATTTGATTAATTGTCAAGTAGCTGGGCATTCTATGAACACAGGACTTTCATGTCCAAACAGTGACAATGTGATTCACAGTTTGCCAGGGTCCCACCACTCCCTACTCTTTCCCCAACACCCAAGCTAAGAGTCAGTTGCCATTTTTCTTTGTGATCATTTGCATTTTTTTCCCGTTATAGAAGAATTAGGAGGATGGTAAAATAATTCTTGGGCCTGCGTATCTATCAAAAGTAGGAAAATAGAAGACGGCGTGCCACATGAAGAAAAATGGGAGATGGGTGGAAATGAATATTCTTGTGTGTTTAATATGCCAGATGAATGACTGGTTTCCTTTCCCTGCTCTGTCACATTACTGACCTGCTAGGAACACTGGAATGTGATCTGTCTTAATTAACCTCTCCATCACTGTTAGCAGCCGAAGACATGCTGACAGCAAGGGTAGAGTTGTTCAGCAAAGAAACCTTTAATTCTGACAAGAGGATGATGACACGTGCCTTAGAACACTGCTTCTTAAATTCAAATGGTCAACTGAATTAGTATCTTTTTTGTTTTTCAAGTGTTTAATCTGCTTGGGTAGAAAGAAATCAAGGCCCAGGAAGAAGCTCTGTGTTAACCCAGTGGAAGACTTCCGCCTCCACTGGGAAGGAGACCTCCCGTTTGTAACAAAAGGCCTCTAAGCAACCCTGTCCATTGCACCACCACCACCATCTTCACCACCACCACCACCGCCACCATGACCAGCACCAGCACTGCCACCTCCCCAACCCCTGCTCAGCTGCAATGTTTGCTTCCAGTTACACAAGTCTCTGTGCTTCCCTTTTCAGACTTTTCAGTTGGCAGAGGTTCCACATGAGTCAAGTTCCACTATGGCCACCTGTGGGGACCAGCTTGTGAAGAAATGATAAAAGGCCCATCCAGATACCCATGGTTTCACAAAGAAACAATGGACTTGTCATGGAGTTTGCCTCATGTGCATCACAGCTAAAGTTCCATTTGCAAGAGGAAGAGAGTTAATGACAGGCTTTAAATTTAAAATCAACTAAGGTTTACACCAGTAAGTTGACAGCTGTAAATTTACCCCATCACTGTTCCATTATTTCAAACATTCAACTATTAAATTGGGCGGTTGGGAGGAGAAACTTATTTGGCATTCATTTCAACCTAGTGAACTATTTATAGGCAGGAAGAGGGCCCTGGACCTCCATCAGGACGGAAACACCACCCAGAGCCACGGCTTCGCTGAAGGGCCTCTGAGAGCTTGCTAAGAACCTGAGCTGACCCACACGATGGCGGTAAGCTGCCTTCCTTTGAATTTCAACCAAGAAGTGTATCAAGCAGGTTTTATACAATCTATTTACTTTTGCCAAGTTTTCAGGACTTAGGACTACACCACTGACCACCTGTTATAAGGTAAACGAATGGAGAAATATTCCTATTGTATTTACTTCAAAATAAGAGCAGAATGAATATACAAAAGGCCAGGATGGATTACAAGCAAATGTGGGTTTTCCTTCTAATCTTATTTGCATTTTTTTTCTTGGTTTTATCTCCCTTTAAGAACCATGAGAAGTGAGTTTCTAAATCAAACTTACAAGAAAACGAAAGCTAAATGATAACACTGGCGTCAGGAAGGTCTCCTCCAAACATAATGGAAAACAAACAACAAAAAGCATCCTTTGCTCAGTGAAAACCAGGAGTGTTTTTGGCAAAACCGGCTAAATCAACACCTCCCAGCGCTGATGTGTAAGGCTGGGAAAAATGGCGCCCACTGAGGAAACACCCAGAAAGGAATCTTCCAAATCAGCCCACTAAATGCTTCTTAGTTTTCATACTTGCTGACTAATCAGAGCTCCAAATATTCATAATCACATCCTCATAAAGCAGCAATTCATTAGACTGTTTCTCTAACATTTTCTAAATGTCATATAACTTTTTAAAAAAAATCAATAGAAAATTAAGGTATTTGAAAACTCAGGGGTAAAAAAATGGACAGTATTCATTCTACCAATGGATGGCCACTAGAGAAATAAATTACTTGAAACCATAAGTCTAAAATAAGTAACCTTTTGATCTACAACCCTTGGGGGAAGGGCAGAGGGAAAAGGGAGTCGGGGAAGACACACGGTTTATTCAGATGACAGACTGACATGTGTACAGAGTGTGCTGGCCTCCAGGTGGTTCTGGGCAAAGAGAAGAATAAGGAAAAGCCATCAAGCACAGCACACATAAATATGACTCCGGCCCTGGGGGAAAAAATCTGAGTAATGAAGCCCAAATATAGGAGTGCATTCTAAAAATAACCCTTCTGCCTCTACAGAGTTATCTCCCTTTTAGCATCCATTCGAAATGTGTGGGAAGACAAAACTGAGCTAAGTGAATTTCCAGATATCATCAAATCAAGTGATGCTCTAAACCATTTTCAACCAACAGTAAAAATGCAATTTCCCCTTCCTTTAGTTTTCTCTTCTAAGTAGAGGTGGGGGACAAAGAACAATACTGGGCAAGAATGTCATTTCTAAATTCTATGAGAAGCTGATATTATCTCTAGGTAAAGTATCTTAAAATCCAACTTACGTCATGGGAAACCATTACATCCTTGGAACTGTGTCAATGAGAACCACTGTAATTAATTTTTTTCCATAAAGAATGATGAATAGAGGATGACAGAATGTTGACATTGTGGTTACATTTTCCTAGCATGCTACAAATTTAAAAGATTTCAGTATCACTGCTAGGGTATCCCCCATCCTGAAGATTAAAGAAAAGAAGAAAAATGTGGTAAGAAACACCAACTTGTGGGCCAAAATATGTTGTCATTCCAGCACTTTTTTCAAGAAATATTTAAGAGGTATCTACTAGTAACCAGGTTCTATGCTCCATGCCGCCCCCAGCTGCAGTAAACTTTTTTCCCAGTGGCAGGTCGAAATGGCCTTACTTGTTTTTTCCACACTATTTAAAATTATACAACTACAATAGTAATGCAAAAAAAGAAAAGGAAAAAAGGAGTCCCAAATGACCGCACTTCACAGCATGAGTGCCTGCCGTTGAAGCAGTGAGGACCACCCACTCAATAGTCCTGGGTGTGCACTACTGTGCCCAGCAGTGATGCTACGACAGCAAACAAGACCTCAGCCCTGCCCTCAGGAAGAATCAAGTTCAGTGGAAGAGCTGACAGTGTGAACAGCTTCTCCTAATCACACTGAGGAGCACCAGATCTTGTCCAGGATGCTGGGAAAACTGGCACAAGTACAAGGTGACCGATAACCTATCCAGAAACCCCAGGCCCACACGCGAACCCCACTGTTGTTCTGTGTACTTCAGGCAGCACGTTCACTGTTGAAACAAACTCACCTCACAAATCACACTGATGCCTGGCCATCCCAGACCAGCCTTTTAGGACCTTCACACAAATGCAGATCTCACAACCACTCGGCCAGCTGTCTCAGCTAAACAGTGTAAGAGGACAGGAAGGTCACCTACATAGGTGGTCTGTGATGGAGAGCCAGAGACCACCTCTTCACTGACAGCACATTTTCAGAAGTGAGGGACAGACAGAAAGACATGGAAGTTACCTCCACACTCTTCCTGCTCCCACGTAAACCCCCTTCTGCACTCTTTACTTTCTGAAAGCACTAACAGAATTTGCAAAGGAATCTGGATAAAGAATCAGAAGCTAAAATTAGAACCTAAGAGAATTATGTTGGAGGTATATCATATTTTCATTAGTTTTTGACTATAGAGAGATGGATATTTTGACCCAAAACAGTGGTTAGTTGTTTTACTGGAAATTCTACAGACGTATGTTGGACATTTTTATTAAAATGCAGAAGTGGGAAATAAAACTGAGAGAAAGAGCTAGAGATATGGAAAGGTAGAAAGCATGACTTTGCATAGCTCCAGGGGAACTACTCACACTGTCTGTACTTTCTGTGACTGGCGCTGGGCAGCCAGCTACTGCAGACACATGCTGCCCCTTAGAATGGTACAGGGATGCTGGTGAGTACCATGGCCCATCCCTAGACTCAAAAGAAAGGCCCTCATACCAGATTTTCAGGACAAGTACCTCTCAACCCAATGAAGATCCTTCCCTCTTTAATCTTTTTCAACTTCCACTTCTCTTGTTAATAAAATGGAAAGGGAGGTTTAACCCATGCTGGCAGATACATGGACAGAAGCATTTAAACTACGCCCTAATTTCAAAGAATTGAGAATCCTGCTGAAATCTACTGTTATTTGTGCCTGTCTAGCATACTGATTTTACAGGGAAAGATCCACTCCTACTCCTTACACTCTTGGTATCTCGCCCCTACCCCTCCAACCCTGTCAAAGATGTGCCATGCTGAGGAAAGACCTAAAACTGGCCAACTAGACTTTCTCCCTAGAATTCTCAATCTCCAGAGGCCACCTGTGCTGTCCAGCTTTATTTAGGGCTACCCCATATTCTTCTGGCAAATTCTTTTTTATTTTTTTTTCAATTTAAGTTTAGTTTCTCTTGCTTGCAGTCAGAAGAATTCTGATGCATCAACTGAAAAGAAAATAACAAAGAAATAGCCACTGTGGTGCTACAAAGTGACTTTTCTAATGACCTTACAGAGGAACACACCAAATCAGCCCAGAGAACAGCACACAAGGAAGCAGGCGTCAGTTTAGTCCCCCTCCACTTAGTTGGATGTCCCAGGGAACAGTCTACCAAATGGACTCAGTGAAAAATGTCCTGAGCTCCATTCCCAAACTACTTGAAAATAATAAAGGTACCAAGTTGACTTCTCAAATGCAAAAAACAAAACAAACAAACAAACAAAAAACATCCTCAGGCAACTAAAATACAGTTTGAGCATAGGTTCCATTAGATTCCTTGCAATGGTTCTTAGTTGCCCCAATGTCATGAGGCTTGGGTTTCATGATACATGAATAAGAGGGTTCAATCAGTATCAATGTCAATTCACAGATACACACAAGCAATGTATTTCTGGTAGCAAGAGCTGACGTTTTATAGCACTGTGCAAAATGATTCCAGGCACTCTTTCTCCTTTGATCCTTACAAGCCCCCTCTAAGTAGACAGAGAAGCCAGGCATCGTAATACTCACTTTACCAAAGGGAAATTAGATCAAAACTTCCCAGACTCATAGCTAGTAGTGGCAAAGCCAGCCCAAGGATAGGCTTGAATCAAGATCTCTGTCCGACAAACCAGCACTCTACTGCATCCAGAACCTCAGAGCCATATTGTATTTGGTTGCAGGGGTCCTCACTGTCAAATGGAAGAAATGGGGCTGCACAAATCTGTGGAGTAAGGTGGAGGGAGGAAGCAAAGGCAAAGAAAGCAGGCCAGAGTCCTACCTTGTATTAGAGGGGAAAACACTGTTTCGTCAGCGTTGCCACACTAACCATATTCATTTTTTTTGGCATCGTCATGAGAGCTATGAATTATCACTAACAGATTCATAGCAAGTATTGTTGGAAGCAATAATGAGTGCGTTTCATGAGAAAACCATGTAACAAGCCAGTTCATTGTTGAAAACTAGGCAAACTTATTTTCAACAAAGAATATTCAATTTTAGCACCATTAAATGTTAACAAAAATTAAAACAAACAAAAAACCACATTGCGCATGTTTGCTCTAGAGTTAATCAATTGGCGAATTAAAGGTTAAATAGTATAGGTTAATTACTTATAGGTTAAGAATAGGTAGTAAATACAAAACAGAAATAGACTCATAGACATAGAATACAAACTTGTGGTTGCCAAGGGCGGAGAGTGGGAAGGGATAGATGGGATTTCAAAATTGTAGAATAAACAAAATTACACTGTATAGCACAGGGAAATATACACAAGATCTTATGGTAGCTCACAGAGAAAAAAATGTGACAATGAATATATATATGTTCATGTATAACTGAAAAATTGTGCTGAACACTGGAATTTGACACAACATTGTAAAATGATTATAAATCAATAAAAAATGTTAAAAAAAAAAAAAAGAATAGGTAGTAAAGTAAAATATACTGCCGGTGCCTTTCAGGAGCTTAAAATTTAGTTACATCCCATGACACTGGAGACATAACAATTCTCTGACTTCTAGGGATCACCTCAGATCATTCTATCTCCTGCCAGAAGCTTCTGGTAAAACAAAACTCCTAGAGAAGAGAAGCCTTAAAACTGGGGTCAAATGCTTAAAATCAAGAAAGGAACCAAAGACAGGACCTTTCATTGTGGTTCAGTGATCAGCAACAGATGCCACTGTGGAAAACCTGTTCACAAAACAAAAAAACCACATCCATAGCAGGAACCACCCTTGGGTCCACAGTCTACAGCTAGTCCCCAGGCAAGGTCAGTGTATACATCTGGGGCAAGATGTCGGACCACAGTTAAGAAGGAGTAAAGGCATGGCTATGCGGTACCGCAGTCCCTGAGGCAAAGGAGTGGGCACCCAAGGAATACAAGAAAGGCAGGATCCTGAGAGGAAGAAGCCAGAGTAAGTAAGGGCTGAATGCATCAGAAAGCATGATGGCCAAGTTCATGTCCAAACCAAACCTTCTATGTTTATATGCTCATGAACACATAGAAGACATTGGCACCAAGTCTTAGCCAGATCTAAGATCCAGTTCTAGGGAACACAAATTCCAATTTCCCAGTCTTTAGTCTGCGTTTTACTCTTATACAAACCTACTGTGGACTAAAAAGAAGCCAACAGCCAGCCAACCTTCCGTGAGGTCAGATGTGTTCTACCTCTGTGCTGTCCAAGAGTAGCCATCAGCCAAATGTGCCTAACGAGGGTCCGAAGTGTGGCCGGTGTAACTGTGTTCTTTCTAATGGTGCCTACATCAAAATTCTAACTAAATTCCTCTCCAAATTTAGGCCAAGTGTGTGATGCTGAGGAGGAATTTCACACACTCTACCACCACCCAATCACCAGCCCCTCTTCAGAACCTTTGCATGCAGGTGAGGTTGTATGGTTTTTTTTTTTTTAATAATCGCTTCCTGCAGGCTGGAAAAACTTGCTCCATAGCACTTAGCTCGTCCTTGGCATCACCCACTGGGGAGACCACTGTGGTTCCTGGTCCTTGTACTCTGCTGTCTTCTAGGACAAACAAGAGGACTGTCAATTCTGGTGACAGCACTAAGAAGCGGCTTTACGTTCTCTCCTTCTTGAAGGATCACTCATTCTGTGTTCTTTTGTTGTGTTTCACACCTGCTTATAAACAGCCACACATGGCCGGTCGCTACCTTACTGCACAGCACAGTTTTACTTAGAAGAATCCAATCGCAGACTTCCCCTCATAACTCCAGGTACAGGCCAAATGCGTATAATCAGAAGCCCATCAAAAGTGAAAATGTCACAAAGAGAAAAAAGGACATATTCTGTGGATAAGCTGCAATGCAGATAAACCCACTCATAGTATTGAGGATGAAGGTAGCTGTACGAAGTGTTATGGTGACTGACGCTTGATCAATCCTTACTGCCTTAGAAACTGGTCACACACACAGGGAGCTGGTTCTGAGGCCTGGTATGTCACACAGGCTGCCTTTCTGGGTCCACTGTGGTCAGTAACAAAGAAGGCACATACACAAATTAGGAAGAGCCAGTTTTCTACCTGCTACCTGCATGAGAAGCAGCCTTTTAAAAGACGTTTCTCTTTCTTCCAGGATCAGGTCAAACACAATGCCAGATAAACAAATGCATATCAAAGGGCTATTCTAAAAAATATTTTAACTGCTAGAAACTCCTATTTTGGGGAGTACAGAACGGCATTATGAACTCTGAACCTGGTCAAAGCACTGGCTGGGCCAAAAACAAGTAAAAAGAAATATATGTGTATTGTATGTATTTAGAACTCAACTCTTTATAGCTCCAATGGAAGTCATTAAGCCAGGTACATTTATTATAGAAATTACACAATGGGCCAGCCAATAGAAAATGTATCGACTGCTACTCTAAAATTAAAGTATTTTAATGCTTCATGGTGATATGAAACTGACCCTTGCAATGATTGTACTTAAAATTTTTTTTGCCTAATCTATGACGTATAGGCTTAATAAAATGGGTAAACAATTTGCATAGGTGTGGTAAATAGACAGCTGTCCAAAAACCACACACCCACACACACAGATACATACATATCCCCAACCACATTTTTAATGGAAGCGAGATACCAATTCAACAGAGGTAACACAGGACATTGAAAGAATGCACCTGAATGGGCAGTTTTTAATGGAGAGGGGAAAGGAATGTGGGCTCCTCTCCTGACCTATGTAAGGCATTTAAGGGAGAGACTCTGGGAAGTCAAAGGAGGTATGACTAGACAGTGCTCAACGAGGAGAGGCCGGCTAAGACAGGCCTGGAGAGGCCCTAGGGACTGACACAACCTGTGTGAAGTGAGTCCCGCCCACGAGGAGAGTGACAGAGGCTCACACTGAGTGTGCTAACAAAAATCTGGCGAAAATCCACTCTTGCAACCATCATTCAAAAAGTTTTGCTCTGCAAGAAGATAATTGGGGGGGGGGGTCATTATTTGCTCCAGCCTTGGGGCCCCCCTCTCATTTCCTATTTCTGGTAACTTGAATAAAAAAATATATATATCCTTTTCTGGAAAAAAAAATAGGGGGAACATGAGAAAGGTGGTCACAAGAAGCAAGCCTTTATAACTTCTCTGTTATAGCGTGGTTTCAGCCAGCAAAATAATCTGGTTGCCTTTTGCCAATATATGACCAGAAGTCACCAACAGTGGCCAGAATACAGTGGGAGTGGTCAGATCTACACACTAGAACTAAGAAAGGACATTTCTTGGTGTTCCTTTCCCTGCCTGCTCCCCAAGTCAGCCACACGGGCAAAGAAGCTACAATGTTGTCTTCGGCCGGTGTACTGGGCCATTTCCAAGCTCTCCGGACTTGCCTGCTCACTACCATGGAGGACTGAAAGGCCCAGCTATCCTGAGCTCAGGGAAAATGCAAACACCACCAGCTGGTGCAGGCCTGTAACAAACCCGGGAGGCTGCAGCCTCAGAAAGCATGTTCTGCAGTGGTCTTGCCAACGGCCTGTGCCAGCTGACCAGCATCCAGTCACCGCTTCTTTTCTGACTGAACAAACCTTGATTCAGCTCTTAGGTTACACTCTGGTGGAGAACAGCACAGAGGAAGCACCAAGAGAATGATTTTAGAGAAACTACTCCAGGCAGAGACCAAGCACACGTTCCCGCAGAATTGTGAATAACTCAGGCGTCCTTTACGTTTGTTTGAACCTTCCATGTCTAGCTGAGGAAAAGACATATTTCTTTTCTGTCCTCGGGGAGAATAAAAGCTGGAAAGTAAAATTCCTGGTAATGTCATATCCAGTCAAACAGGAAGGTCTGTAGGCTCTGGGCTGAAAGGTTTCCAGAGCTACACTCAGCCAATCTGAAAATAATTCATTTGATTTTCATTTGTTTCATTTCCTCCAAAGTTACCATTCAAGCTCCCTACTTCCACACCCACCAAGACAAGAAGAAATAGTCAAACACAACAAAAACACAGTGTTTAAAAAACACCTGAGTTGTGGAAAACTGAGACCTTCATTCACTGCTGGTGGGAATATAAAATGGTGCAGCCACTTTGGAAAACAGTTTGGCAGGTCCTCAAAATGTTAAGCACAGAATCTCCGTATGACCCAGCAATGCCATACTTAGGTATTTCCTCAAGAGAACTGAAAATATATGTTCACACAAAAACTTGTACATGACTGCTGCACCACTCATAATAACCACAAAATGGAAACAACCACAATGTCCATGAATAAACAAAATGTGGTATATCCATAAAATGGAATATTATTTGGCAACAAAAAGAATTAAGTACTGATATATGCTATAACATGGATAAACTTTTTTTTTAATGGTTCACTTTTTATTGAAGTAGTCAGTTTACAATGTTGTGTCTGTTTCTGGTGTACAGCATAATGCTTCTGTCATACATATATTCCTTTTCATATTCTTTTTCATTATAGGGTACTACATGATATTGAATATGGTTCCCTGTGTATACAAAAGAAACTTGCTGTCTATCCATTTTTGTGAGGAATCCTCTTGTATTTCCAAAGTAAGATATATTCTGCCAAAGCTCAGTAGGTGTTCTGTGAGAACTGTTTGGTCTGTAGGTGTAATTTTTGGTGTATTCATGGGAGAGGATAAGTATGTGTCTTGCTACTCCACCATGTTGGCAATCCATGCCCTGACATGGATGAACTCTTGAAAATATTATACTAAATGAAAGAACCAGTCACCAAAGACCACATATTTTATGACACTATTTATATTAAATGTCCAGAATAGGCCAATCCATACAGGCAGAAAGCAGATAAATAGTTGCCTGGGATGGAGATGGGGGTGGGGGGAGGATGGGGTACACAGATGATGGCCAGTGCCTATGGAGTTCCTTGGTGGAAAGCAGAAAACGTTCTAGGAGTAGACTGTGGTGATGGTTACACAACTCTACAGATACACAATGAACTGTGGGGAAAAAAACCAATTAACTATACTCTAAATTAGGTGATTTACATGTATGAAATACAGCTCAGTAGAGCTGAGGAAAGAAGAAAGGAAGGAAGGAGGGAGGAGAGAGGAAGGAGGGAATGAAAGATATAAGACCTGAAGTGTCTCACCTGGAATGGTAATTCTTCTCAGGATATTTTTCTTTTAACTTTTTAACCTTGCCATAACCTTACACTCATAAGAAATCGCAAAATCAATCAATCAATCAATCAAAGAAGAAGTACAGAAAAGTCCCCTGCTTCCCCAGTGGGTAGTATCTTACATAACTATGAAATATTATCAAAACCAGAAAATTGATATTGACACATTACCATTAACACGACTACAGATCTTACTCAGATTTCTAGGGATGCCTTTAAGAAACAGCTCCTGGGTAATAACCCTTGAGGTTGCATTCCTACTTTTACCTGAAATAGAAGTCACTCTAGTTGTGACCACAGCAAGCTAATCAATAATCCTGGTAACACAGACATGTGCGGTGGACATTTTAACAACCCCCCAGTTCCCAATCGGCCTTGAGAAGAAAATCAAGTGACCATTAGTGGAACTAGTTCCACCAAAGCACCTTAACTTTGTATATACTTTGGGGGCCGTTCACACTCAGCACGTTACTCATCAAGCTTTTCCCCTGGAAGGGAACCTGCTGAGTCTCTAGCAGGTTGGTGATGAGCTATGATAACTAAAGCTCTTGCACAAAGTCCTCCCCTAGGTGGTTAATAATCTTGCAATTAGCCACCCTCAATTTATTCTGGAAGAAAAAAGACTTGTTAAAGGGCTAACAGATGAGGGGGAAATACCTCTTGTTAAAGACAGCAGATAGTTTCAGTTTTCGGACGGAAAACTCTCTTACGGTATTTTTTCTTTCTTTCTTTTATTTCCTAACCCTGGGCATTTCTGCTTTTAAGTAAAAAGTGATCTGGTCCAGAGAAAGTCATTTCAGTTTCTCAGCATCAGATCTGTTAAAATATATGGTAAAGATGGAGGTTGAAACTATCGACTGAAGTGAAATGGTTGCTCTGCCGCAGTTAGCACAAAAGCATCTCTGCCCGGGAGATGAACTTGCCCAGGAGGGCGAGGAAGCAAGCGGCCCGTCAGGGGTCTGCCTGGGCCCCACAGACCTGGAAGAATCTAATCAGAAACATTTAGCACCCCGCACCCAGGTATGGAGCCGGGATCCACACAGCACCCTCTGCAAACTGTCACTAGACCCCTGTTCCAACTATTCAGAATCACCCACAGCCCCACATGGGCAAGGTAAACTGAGGTAAGCAAGTCCTAAACATCACAGCGAGCTTTAGAGGGACATCTGGCTTCAAGCTAACATCCCAGGCCAAAAAAACAAGGCAGCTCAGACCAGGTGTGTTCAGTATCAAATCTGGCTGATGTCTTGACGGCATGTCGATTTCATAATGACAATAGGGGACCAATGCAGAGAAATGAGCCCTGAGGTTGTCTCTTGATAGATAGCAAAATCTAGGAACGAGACCAGAGACTGCTTAGGCAGTAGTTAAAATCAGGACAAAGTAAAGCATGCTACAAACACAGCACAGGGGAAAAGAGAAAGGAAACTGTCTTCTGCCCATAGCATCACTCATTACTATTTTAAAATAAAATTAGGCTTAAAAAACAGGCTTCACCATCCCTCCACCCATACCAAAATAGTGACAGAAGCCCACACCCAAACAAGACAAACATTTACAAATACGTACACCACATAACCTTTTATTCAAGGATGGAAATAGACTTGAGTCCCCTGGTATTACAGTGTAAACAGTTTTTCCTCCCATATAAGTACGTGCTGGACTCTAAGCCATGGTGTCAGCTTACATCCTCCACTGTCCTATGGACAGCAGCTTGGGTAAGGGGACAGGGGACAAGGAGTGGCCTGCAAGTTGGACAACAGTGGTCCTTATCCTGGCTACCCTTATTAGTGTTAACTAATAGGGTAACCCCCAAACACTGTGTAAAATGGGAAAGTAGGATTATTAATGGCTTTCAATTTTTTTTTAAAGCCATGAAACCCTTTATCTAAATGAAATCTCATGGAGAAGCCCAGTATGTAGGAGAATTTGAAGTAGACAGGCTGGTCAACGCTGGACAGGGTGTGGGGCACAAGGGGGGTCTCCCCGAGGCACCTCCTGGAACTGGGATTTCACAGCACATAGAATAGAAACCACTGATGAGATCCCTTAAAACAAAAACTTGCTCCTACTTTAAAAACTTAACCTAAAACCAAGAAAAAAAAAGTAGTATAGAAAAACAGTTTCTGATGCCTGACTCTTGGTGGATGGGAATGGGGGGGACTGAGTAAAGGTGTTACAAGGAGTCTTTCATTCATAAGCATGTAAACATTGCAAAGATATGTGTCCATTTTCCCAAATGAATTTATGTAGCATGATAAATAAAACTGAAATTCATTTCAAGTGTTACTGAATTCATGGTCATGTGGGAATCTATAATTTTTTCTAATTAAAAAGTAATCATCACAGAGGGAACCACTGCTAAAGAGAAAGCAACAATATTCCACTTGAATAAAATGATGTAAGTAAATCTCCTTAAAAAAAAAAAACTTACAGCAGCCTTTTTTATTTTAAAGATTCTACTACCTACAAAGTCACACCAGTTAGATTCCCTTGTCTGTTAGCTGTGGCTATTAGAATGTCGCTTTGTGATGGATTCTGAAGCCATGTCCAGGCTGGGTAGGAAAGAAATGTCACATTCAATTAGCATTAGATTAAACATTGTCCACCCGGAATGTGGCAGGATACGAAGTGGGGGAAGGGACATGTGTATCTGACATCTAGAGCTGTGTCAGAGAACCATCTAGGATGTGATGGCAGTGGAGACCTGAGTTCTAACTCCGATTCTGTCATTACACTCAATTTATTACTAGGCAAATTACACATCCCAGGTTTCAATTTTGCCAGATCCAAAAAGCAGTCAACCTGACTTCTGATACAGAATACTCAGGGTCAACTCAGTCAGTAACTGTAACACTCTTTTAGAAGCCACTGCAGACAAAACTGTCACAGAACCTGTGGTCTCATCCAAACCTTTCCATTTTATATGTGAGGAAACTGAAACCCAAGAGACCAAAGTGACACAAGTAGATGGCAGGCTGAAATATCCACATTCCCCCACTGGAGAGTTTTCTGTATCGTGAACCATAACATGCAGTCTGAAACACTGACTTAATTACCTGTATTAGTTCTCTGTAGGACAACTGATCATGTAAAGGCTTTCTGTTTGATATTATTAAAAATTTTTCTCCCTTCAAAAAAGTTCATGCCTCTCAACTAGATGAGCGTACTAAGTAAGTTATAGAATTATTGCTATAATATGGACCTATACATTGTCACTTTTAAGCCTAGGTATCAAAACTGTTTCTTCAGTAGAACAAAACAAGATAAATAATACCTCTGACAAATCTCAGTAAACTCAAACCAAGTAACAGTTGCCAATCTCCGTAGAAAATTAACGATCTTATCTCTTACAAACTGTCAAAGTTTGACCCACTTAGGACCAGCCCTTTTGAAAAATGAAACCTGCATAAAGAAAGTTACAAAATGTGAGTCCATCACTCATATAGTTCACCTAAAACTTTTATAAGAATTAACAGGGAATGGCTGAATCAGAACATAACAGGGGAGTCTTTTACATTTTTAAGTCAATTTTTTGTAAATTCATAAAATAATTTGGAACTCCTTACCATTAACGAGAAGAGTATGTTTGAATAATTTTAGCCTTGAACTTTACCAGTCACAGAAAGACTTCAAAATCTGTTTCATATTAAAGATATTTCACAAGATTTTGCCATTGCAAATCAAGAAAACATAAAAATTTAAGATAAAACATCTCATGGTCCATTTTACTTTAGAGGTGTCATTTGTCCAGAGAATGTGTGTGTGAAGTGTCTGATTTCTTTACTCAGAAAGGCATATGGTACTCTTGGAAATGCTGTTCCATCAGTCCATTTTATAATGAAACAAACTACTTGCGGTTTGGATGGTGCCTAGGAACTAAGAGATCAGCTGGAGAGAAATGTCCATTCTTCCAGGCTAGGAAGACAGGAATTGATGTTTCAGGGAGGAGAGTGCAAAAGTGACCTCTCCCCTGGATCTTAGTCCTTACTCCAGAGAATCCTTTCCTAACCACCCCTACACCACTGGGTCCCATCTACTTGCCAACTCTTGCCAGCAGAAAGCTCCACAGAATGTCTTGTGCATTTTGTTTGTTACTTCTTGAATGAGGACAGCCAGCCACAGCGCCTCAAAGGAGAGTTCCAGAAAAAAAAAAAAATGTGAACAGAACCATGAAAATTTTGAATAAGTGGTCTTCTCTAAAATGTGCTAGGAAACACTGTATTCTATTCTATTATGGGTTGCCATAACTATCTAAAATTAGATTCAAAACAGGAACCTCTCTCAATGCTTGGAAGAGGATTCTTTTTTTCTGTTTAAATTAGAATAAACCTAAAGTACTTACCATAGGAGAAGAGCCACATCCCGACAATACTGACTTATGATACCCTGACATGAAGCCAATCAGCCTGCGATGGGCACAGCATTACTGTAATATTGGGTGCTGTGGGGCAGTGCTTTAAATATTTTAGCTAAGCATCTGAGTATCTGTTTTGTGACACCGTTTATAAACAAAAAGAACTGGGTATAACATTTCTTTTATCACATAAACCATTCTAATATAAACTTCTACCTCTCTCCTCATAATATTTGGATTATTTCATTGTTCTAAATCCCATTCTTCCAAACATTTTCAGCCCAATGGAAAAACTACATATCATCTCTCTGTTCTCTCTGCCTTTCAAAAAAGCCTTCTCTGTAGCAGTCTCACTATCAGCAGAAAAACTAATTACAGTAAGAAACCACTGAGGCAAACTCCAGGAAATGTAAACTGGCCATAAATGGCAGGAGCTGACATAACGTTTCCCTCAAGATGAGGAAAGGGCTTGTTAACATAATTAATTATGCATGTCTGCAGCCCAGAGACCCTTAATCACAGAGAAATACTTTAGGTCCTTTAAAACCTGCAGATCTCATATGTTTTCTGCAAAAGGGCTCCACGATTATTTACCACGTTTGTGAAAAGCCCTGGTAGCTTCATATCTGCATTGCTAATTAATCTCTTTTATGATCTGTTCAAAATATTGAGATATAGATAGATAAATGGGCAAACAGACTATCTGAGAAAGGAAAAATACAACTGGCCTTGAGAAAAAAGTTCTATATAACAGATTTTTAAAACGCAAATTAAAGTACAATGTGATAACTTTTGTCAGTTGTTCAATCACAGGTACTTGTAATAATATTTGCAGCACAGATGTGGATGAAATGAAAGATGTTTTAATACCCTGATTCGGTGTCACCTGGAAAAAAAAAACCTTTCTTGAGGACAATTTGGCAGTATTTAACAAAAAACTTTAAAATTATATACCTTTTGACCCAGTTATTTTATTTCCAAGAAATACATCCTAAGAAAATAATCTGAAAAAGATGGTCATAATAGTTTTTAATGGAAAAATATTAGGAAAATGATTATCCTATACACCACATAAAATGGAAATAAATGCTAACATCTAAAAAATGTATTAAGAGTTTTAATACCCTCATAGCCATTAGGATGGCTACTATCAAAAACAATCTGGAAAGAAACAAATATTGATAAAGCTGTGCACTTTTGATGGTGGGAATATGAAATAGAGCTACTAAGGAAAAAGAGTATGGCAGCTTCTCAAAATATTAAAACTAGAACTATCATATGATCCAGGCAGGCTCTGGGTATATCCCACCTCCAGGTATATATCCAAAAAAAAAAAAAAGAAAGAAAAAAGAAAGCATGGTCTCAAAGGAATATTTGCACACCAATGTTCATAGCAGCATTATTCACAATAGCCAAAAGTTGGAAATGACCCAAATATCCATCAATGAGTGAATGGATAAACAAAATGTGGTCTCTAGATACAATGGAGCACTATGCAGCTTTAAAAAGGAAGGAAATCTTGTCACATGCTACAAAAAACAATGAATGAATCTTGAGGTTCATACGCTAAGTGAAATAAGCCAGCCATAAAAGGACAAATACTTTATAAGTCCACTTAAATGAGGCATCTAAAGTAGTTGAACTCACAGATAAAGAGAGAATGATGGATACCAGGGGCTAGGGGGAGAGGGCAAAGGGGAGGTGTTTAATTGGTACAGAGTTTCAGTCCTGCAAGATGAAAAAGGTTCTGGAGATCTGGTTCACAAAAATGTAAATATACCAAACACTACTAAATTGTCCACTTAAAAAATGGTTAAGATGGCAAATTTTATGATATGTGTTTTCTACCAAAATAAAAAAAGTGTTTTAATAATATGAAAAATGCTTTGACAACATTTAGTTGAGGGAAGAATGCAAGAGTACAAATAATACATGATTTATTTTTAAGCCTTCATAAAGATATTTTCCCATGATGTTAATATTGTTTGCCTCTTCTGTAAGATTTTTTTCTATTTCTTTATACTTTCCTATTTATTTTTTCATACAGTAACCTATATTAATTTTACAATTAAAAAATAAAATAAGTTTCTGATTTAATAGTTTTAGAACAGCCTTGAGAATTCCCCACACAGGGCAGGACAACATTTGTCAAAGAAGGGACTACTGTTAGGAAGAAAAACCAAGATTTAGAAATGGTCAAAAAAGATTACTGGGTATCTTTTCAGTGAAGTGCTATTTGTGGTCTAGCAGGTCGTCCAGGGATTAGATTTGACTTTTTTTATTCCTTCTAACTAGGCCAGTGGTTCTCAAAGGGTGGTTGGGAGAGCCCTGGAAAAGTCTCAGATCTCATTAGGTAGGGTGTTTACAAGTTCAAAACTATTTTCATGATAATATTAAGATGTTATTTGCTGTTTTTTCTCTCATTCTCTCAATAGGTGTACAGTGTAATTTTCCAAAAGTTCCAATATTCATGATGAAATCATCAGGCAGGTAACATGCAACAGCTTTCATTACTGATTTTTTTAAATGAAAAACTTGAGTCTTAAAGTTTCTCAATTCTGAATGCCAATATGATTAACATATTAAACAAACAAATTTCATTGGCGTCTCTGATATTTAATAGGATCAAAGTGTCCTGAAACGAAAAAGTTTCAGAACATGCTGGGCAGACTCATAGCTCTGTAGGAGTAGGAATTAACTTGTTAAAAAACACACAGCAATGTAATGAATGGTTTTTACCTATAACAAAAGCAAATGGATTTTTCCTGGTAGAGATACAGTAGATTTATATACATGTAGAAAAGAAGACATTACATTTTATAGCCCTTCAGGGTATTAACCAGTTTTATATCTACTACCAAATTTATTTTAGCATTTCTAATTGTGGATGGATGGGTGGATAGACAAACAGACATATATATGTCATTCAAATTCTCCTTTGAACTGGTCTTGACATCTTACCAGTTCCTTCACTAATTAATAAGCTAAATAAAAATTGTTGACATGTTTGTTTTATAATTTTGAGAACCTTCTTTTTAAACTCTGAAAATAATTCTTTAGCATCAACTATCTACAAACAGATCAGTTTGTATATTACAGGTCATAAGATTAATAAAGACAGAGAGCTTAATAATTAATAACCTTCTAAAACAGAAAACACCAGGCACAGATGGATTCACTGGTGAATTCCACCAAATATTTAAGGAAAAAATTACACCAACTATTTACAATCTCTTTCAGAGGATAAAAGCAGAAGGAATACTTCCTAACTCATTCTGTGAGGCCAGTGTTACACTAATAGCAAAACCAGACAAAGATATTACAAGAAAACTACAGACCAGTGTCACTCATGAACACAGACATAAAAATCCTCAACAAAATATTAGCAAATTGAATCCAACATGTAAAAGGATTACACACCAAAATGAAGTGGTATTTACCCCAGGTAAGCAAATCACAGAATCATATCAATAGATGTAGAAAAAGTATTTGACAAAATCCAACACCCATTCATGATAAAAACTTTCAGTTAACTAGGAATAGAAGAAAACTTTCCCAGCTTGATAAAGACTACAAAAAAACAGTCTGCAAGATACAAAGTTAATAATAAAAGTCAACTGCTTTCTTACATACCAACAATGAATGAGTGGAATGTGAAATTAAAAACACAATACTATTTACGTTAGCACCATAAAAATGAAATACATAGGTATAAACCTAACAAAACACATACAAGATTCTTATAGGGAAACTAAAATACTCTGATGAACTAAATTAGAAAAAAACTAAATAAGTGGAAAATATTCCATGTTCATGGATAAGACTCCAATATTGTCAAGATGTCAGTTCTTCCCAATTTGCCACATCCATTTGTTTACATTCTGTATCCCCTATGCTGTTATTATGTTCCTAATGAAGCTTTTCTCAACCCAGTACTATTTTTCCCCTCCAAAACAAAATTTAAATTAGACAGCCTCTTCTACTTTCCTTCAATGGCAGTCATATAAAATTGTTCTCCAAAAACAATGTTACGTGTTGCATTTTTAAAAATAGTATTTTCCAGTGATGAGTATTTAAAATATACATCATCTTCTTTGAGGATAAAGGGCATGTCTTTGGAGAACCTACAGATATGAACTAACTAGCAAAACTCTATTATAGAAAAGCAATTATTTCATGATTTTCACAATTTAAAAAAGCTGGTTATTTTGAAAAACTCAAAACTGAAATATCTTCCCCCTTAAAAAAAAAAGTCTTTTCTTCTATGGAAGCTAAAACCCTATTTAACGAAACCACTTTGGCTGAAGGACTAAACAAATCCAAGTATCACTTAATGAATCCAGATGTATCTTTTTCATAAGAATTTAAACTGCACTAATTCACTCACTTTAAGTATATAACACTTACACTGCTCTCAATAGGAATCTGAAAAATCTAATATGCTTGCTCTACTCCCAAATATACCTCTAAATGTCTATACACATATGGATTCTAGTAAGTTATATCTATACATTCTATTTACCAAATAAGTTTTTCTACCTCTAGTGACCAGATAGGTTCATGGCATCAATTATTTTCATCTTAACTAATTTAAAGGAAACAGAGATGTTGTACCATAAGGTCCAGACTATAGGAAATGCTATAGGATAAATACCCCAGTTCCTTTCACAAGTAAGTTGCAAGGAAAAATACTACATGGGATTGAGAGAGGCTTAAGGGACATTTTTAAAAACTGCAATATATGAACCTTATCGGAATGCTGAGCTGCACAAACTTTTTACAAAATCAACTGTAAATCTGAAAATTGACTGAAATGTTTGGTAATTTTAAAGAAATAATATAAATTATTTTAGGTATGATAACAGCATTTTAGTTACGTTTTTAAAGAGAGTCCTGATTTTATTTGGACATATACTAATTCTTAAAATATTTACAGATGAGATTATCAAGTGTCTGGAATTTAAAATCATCCCAGAGCTGGAGGTGGAAAAGAAAGATCAGTCATGAACTGATAAATGGTGAAGCCGTAGGTATATGGATGAGTCTCATATTAGCTATATTAGTCATTCTATGTGTTTGTGAATGTGTGTACGAAATTTTAATGATAAAACTTTTTAAAATCTTCATTTTCACTCTACTTGAAACAAGAAAAGTAGGAATGGAAAGCAATAAATCTGAAGGGAAGACATTTTAAAAAGACATAGGGGTTTCCTGAATCATCTTTGTGAAGTGTCATCCATTTTTGGATTTTGGATTTTTACTTTAATAACCATCAGCAGTATACTGGCATAATTCCTGTTATCTGGTGTGACAGGAAGAACTTTAAATGACACCCCATAACCTTTTGAGGGTGAGTGGAACCTATGAATATGATGAGATATCACTCTCATGTGATTATGTTACAGTATATGGTCAAAGGGAGATCATCCTGGGTGGGCCTTACCTAATCAGGTGAGATCTTAAAACTCAGCCTTTTCTCTGGCTGACTGCAGAAAAGAAATGATAGAGATGTGCCCTAGCTAACCTAGGAGAAACCAAACATCCATATGTAAACTTCCAACGTGGGCCATGTGGCATGTAATGTGGGTGGCCCCTAGGAGCTAAAAGCTACCCCTGGCCAACAGGCAGCAGCTCTTAGTTCTGCAGTCACAAGGAAATAAATTCTGCCAACAACCAGTGAGCGTGAAGGAATCCCCTGAGACCCAGATGAGAACTGTAGCCTTGACTGACATATGAGTTTTACCCTGGTGAGACCCTGAGCAGAGAACCTAGCCATTGCATGCCCAGACTTCTGACTTGGTGGAGTTTTAAGCCACTAAATTTGTAATAATTCATTATGCAGCAATAAAACTAATACATCTGGGAAAGCATCTTATACCTGAATAGTACTGCAGTACCTCAAAGTCTATCTCTACACATGAGTTTATGATCCCAGTGGCACCAAGTGAGTACCTAAATATGCAGCAATTTAACTTTTAATGCAGTATTTCTCAAAGGATCATGAATCCAAATTTGAGAAACCTTGAGCTACGTAATCCCTTATAAATGAAATATTCTTTACTCAACACGCACAGCTTTACAGGCAAGATTACATACTTGAGTGCTTTTTACAGTGTGAAGGCTTCTAAGGCAGAAAAATCCTGCAAAATAATCAAATGGAACAAGTTTAAAGCAAAGTATGGATAAGCCAAATGTATCACCAAAATCTTAGCTTATCATCACAGCAGGTATACAATAGTGCAAAGTTTTCCCAGCCCATAATTAGGAGTTATGAGAATATGAGCCAGATTCAATTACAACAAAAAATTTCATTACAACAAAGTTTCCCATGGATCAGGTGGTCCATAAATATTAAGGCATTATCACAACTATTTCTTTGTCCATGTATTGCTTCCTATAACTGATGCTGTGAACATTCCTTTGAAAACATGGACATGATCCAAATAAGCAAAACATGAAATTACTTGCCAGTGAAAGCAAAGAATCTTTCGTTGGGGAGAGTCTTCACCTATTGCACAACATAATTTGTTTATTTCAGAAGCTGAAGACAAAGGATGACCTCAAATTTATTTAGTAAAACAAGAGTTCTATATTCCAAAGGGAAAAACCTGAGGTTTAAAACAGCATTCTAAAATGTTGACACCCTGTATCAAAACATATTTACCTGCCAAACGAATAAATGAATGAATGATGCTTTAAGGTGTCACTTTCATAGTTTATAAGACAGTCCATAAAATGCTCGGTATAATATTTTCCCCTAAAACTTAGCTATTCATTTGTGTCTGCTATGCTTGATAGAAATTTGGATCTAATCTGAAACTCTAAGTAAAATCCAAACAAAAGGAGCCATTTTATTGTATTTTTCATCTTTGGTAGTTGTAACTCTGGGACTTTGAAGTCCTCCATGATGGCCCATGGCATAGGCTAAGGAGGGAAACTTGCAACAAACAAGTCTACCTCATGTTTATGAAGCCAGAGAAGAATCTGATGGGAAACTCACTGAGTTAAACCTAGCTGTGAAATATCTAGATCCTACCTAGAATCTAGACTTTTCTAGAATAGAAGCTAGTAAGAGCTTTTACTACCCTTCTCCCAGCCACTTTAATCTCAAAGGCACTCATGGTATTGGCCATTTGTGATTGGGTTTCTGTTTCCTTTCCTTTTAAACAATAAGTTTATACAAAAAATCAGTCCTCCCAGGAAAGCATTTTGAAAAGGAGAGGATAATTTCCACAAATTTTGCAGTAAAGTCTGCCAAAATATAATAAAGCTTCAAGGTTATTATAAGCATTAGGGTCCAGGTACCAGGTAATGCACACTATACCATATGTAAAAGATCTATCCTTTTTACAAATTCAAAATTCTAGAAAAGTGACAAAATATTCACACCAAAACAGATACAAAAAAACTGAAAATGAAGTTGTGTATTTAACCATCCGGCCCAGCACACATCTGCAGCTATAACCACGTTTCCCAAACACCAGGATCCTGTGCTCTTCCCACTGGTTTTCAGTACTGGTTAAACATCAGAATTACCTGGGGAGCTTCAAGAATTCTGAAGATTGGGTCCCCAGTCTACTGAATCAGAGCCCCTAAGCATCTCCTTTTAAAAGTACCATAGAGAATTCTGATGCCCATCCAGGAGACAGAACCAACAGCATTTAGGAAGAAGCATGGATTCCTTCCGAAGTCCCGCCTACCCATGAGAAGAGACTCTGGTTTTTGTCTTAACTCAAACTGTGTGCTTCCCTAAGCATTAGCTTTGCTTAGTTGCTCGTGGATTGAGCTTGGGTAAGTTAATTAAAACTTCTCAACATTCTCCCTCTATATGCTGAAACACTTACGGACGTTTTTCAAGAGGCAAGGCAAGTTTGATTGTTGTCAAAGCCCAAGTTGTTGTTTTCTTTAAATTTTTTTACATTTTAAAAATTTAAAATTTTTAAAATTAAATTTTACTTGTAAAAATTTTATTCTATTTATTTATTTTTTTAATGGAGGTACTGGAGATTGAACCCAGGACCTCATGCATGGTAAGCATGTGCTCTACCACTGAGCTATACTCATCTCCACAAAGCCCACGTTTTTGAGTCACATTTAAAAGACAGTCTTTTTTGAGACAAGAAAAAAAAAAAGGAACATCAGTCTGCTGCTAATCCTTTTTAGAGCTCTTCCCTCACTGCTGATTTTGAGGTAAACTGTCATTTTTAAAAGCTGATGGCCCCATTTTTTTTTTCTCCAAAAAAAGTATCTTGGCCCTTGACAATAATGACAGAGATGACCTTTTCTTTCCCCAAAGCCGCATCTTCCTTGTCCACAGATAGTTTTACTGACCTACCAACACAGGCCATGGGCTTCAAAGCTGTTTACCTACTAGCTCTGGTGGGCTTGCCCTGACCCAGCATCAAGTGTCTCAGTGTCTCCCTGTTGTGATCAAGGACATGTCCTTAAATTGTGGACTGGCCTCCCGGGCTGTGGTCATGGAAGAATGGAGAAGTGACCCCAAAGGGTCTAATCCACTGACCTTTACTTTGCTCTAACCAACTACCCAAATAAATAAAAAACAGCAGGGTAGCTCAGCTTCCCAGATGAACTCCTCTTTATCCCTAAATATCCAAGCCTGGTCCAATGTCTGAAGTTCCCAGGCCATCCAAAATCTGTCAGCTGGCTCTCAGCTGGGCCAGACTTTGCCCCCCTGGGGGACATTTGGCAATGGCTGGAGACATTTTTGGTTGTCACAACGGGGGGCAAGGTTGCTGCTGGGATCTAATGTGGAGGGACCAGGGATGCTGTGAACACCCTACAGTGCACAGCACAGCCTCCTCCACAGAGATGATCCCATCTGAGATGCCAACAGTGCTGGGACTGAGAAACCCTGGATTGGGTAGGTTTGCCAGCCCACGGCTGGATAAACATTTGAAGAGACTCTTATTGCAATTTAATTTAGATTAAAATGGGGATTGAAAACTCAAATGCCTTCAAGGGCCAAGGAGGTAAAGAAATATCACACAAAGTGGCTGTGCATGAGGCACTAGGGTGTGGTGAGGTCAGGGACAAATCAGAGTGTAAAAGCTGGCTAAAATCATTCCATTTTTAAAAATAACACTGCACTGGCCAAATAAAACATGGTATCTGGCTACATCCATCCTGTGTGCCAATGGTAGTAATCAACTTCTGGTTCAAGGAGATTATCAATTGAAACAACTGGATGGTCACCCAAAGACACTGTCTAGCATCATTCCTCATGTTCTATAGGACTTTCTGAGCCCCAGGACTAGGGAAGGCGACTAGAAGATGTTCAGTTAAGGAGAACAGCCTAGAGATCAGATCTTGAGAGTTTAGAGCCAGCCATAGAACAGAGTCTAGAGCAGGGGCCAACGTTGGAAACTCTGAAGGTGAGTTCCCCCTCACTGATCTCCCTTGTAGGGAAACCCAGTGGACATTACATCAACATTACACAATACCATATAAGTGAGGTCATTATTTTAAGATGAAACTGTTCTCATAAAATCTTTAAATTTTCACATTATTTCACAGATGAGGAAACAGAGGCCCAGGAAGTTTAAAAGAACTGCCAAGATTACCCAAATCTGAACCTAAAATCAACTGGTGTTTCTTTTCCCTCTGTGCCACTGCCAAGCAGCAACCAAAAGGCGAAGGGGCTGCATTCAAGGTGTCAAACATCCATTTCTACACTCTCCAACCACATCAAGAAGTTATACGTAGATGTTGAATTTAAACCTACTCAGCATTCCCCTTTCCGTATCAGAAAAGTTATTAACCCATTTTCCTCAATTCGTTGTTTTATAGTCTCTTTTCCATATAACAGAAACATTGTAAGCAGGTTAAATGCCTCTAGCCCTCCTTCAGATCGAGCTGGAGAGAGGAAAGCCAAGTCAGCAAACGAGCACAAGGAGAAGGAAGCAACAATCTGAACATCCCCGCATGGACACATGCTTTCTGTTGGAGGAATTCCTGACCTGAGGAGACAGTATAAACAAAGGCAATCCAGAGGGAAACAAACGATAAGATAAGTGAAACCCAATAGCTCCCTCTCCTCCCCTCCACCTACTTCCCCCAACTTGCTCCATCAGAAAAACAATCTGAGCCTGGGAGAATGAACACGTAGGCCATCCCCTCTCGGCTCCCTCTGTACACAGCTCCCTATTCTCAGTAGGAGGTTAAGGGGGAAAGACGTACTGCTCTGTAGGGTCGGGAGTGTGGCTCCCCTGGTGGAGTGTGGCTCCCCTGGTTTGGAGCCTGGCCCCCCGGGGACAGCCATCCCCGTCTACCCACAGGGAGGCTGTGAGAGCCAAACTGGCAAGGAAGTAGGTCACTGGTCCTTCAGACTCAAATTACAATCCAAGGAGTGTAGTAGGAAAAGGTGGGGTATAGAAGAAAAGTCACTTCAGTCACAGCCTGTAAAGAAATTGGATCAACCTAAAAAATATTTATTTATTTATCTGTATACATATTTTTTTCTTCTTTTTAAAAATCAATCCCTTAGCAGAAAGTGTCAGGCAGGGCAGTCTCCTGCCACAGTTCCTGGGACTTTAGTTGGAAGTGTCACCTACTCACTGAGTGTCAAGCTCTATATGGGTCACAGAGGTTTTCTAGTCCAACCTAATCTCTATCCTTAATTTTAAAAATACAAAAATATTTAAGGGCACAATGAAGCCTCAGCTACCGGCTTCAATTTCAACAAGATTCATTCCACACCCTCTGACTTTTAGTCTGAATGACCACTAAGTGCTGAGCAGGGAGCAGGGTGGGGTAGGAGGGGAGACACCTCTAATGCAAACAAGATTGCCACACACAAACAGAATGGGAAACAAACAGAACTGTTATTATTATTTCTTTTACCACCATTATCTTAAATCAGATAGCCTCCACTAATACGGGGTAATTGTGGCAGCATTTTTTTTTCAATTCCTAAATCATTTACCTTGGCCAAAACCATATTTTCTATATCCACGATTTCACCAACTTTCAAGAGTAGAGAATGCAGCAAGGACCTCCGTATAGTTTAACTTGTCCATTTCATTTCCTTTACCTTTTCACAATAAGTTTTGTAATACATTCTCAAGATTGAGAAGGGTCCCTAGCCTAACTCTTGTCACAGAACTATAGGTTCTAACTCATAGCTAGCTGCTTTGTTTTATCCAATCTCTATGAAACAAAAACAAATTTCAGCCCAGATACACATGAACAATCTCACTCACCTGGTGAATGATGTTGACCACCACTCTTCACCCTTCTTCCAGGGTGCAAATCTGCAGGAGCTTCATGGGAGACGAGTGAAGCCCCGAAGGGGCACCAACACATTCACTAGTGACTGTGGTCACCCCACCAAGAACGGGAAAAGACCAAGGCTATGTTTCAGGAAGCTGCCCCTAGTCCTGGCCCACTCTTCACAGGAGGACACCTGTCAGAAGCATGTATGTAATTCCTTGGCAAACTATTGGCAAAGCCTTGCCTCTAACTTACGGGGTCAGAAAAAACAAAGAACTTCATCAGCTAATTTTATAATACAGTACCATCTTTGGCCCCTAGTGAGGATGGCTATGCACAGATATATCCACAGGGTCTAGGCACTGTCTACTCTCCTTTGTAACTAAGAGCATGATGAGTTTAAAAAAAAAAAGAAAAAAGTTGACTAGGATTACAGGTGCAGTTTGTGGCTCCAAGAGAAGGCAAAGTTAACCCATGCCCTTGACCTGGTTTAGACGTCACTAACAAACTGAGCTGAGCCAATAAGCCAGAATGTAAGAACTCATCTCAAAAAACAAAAGATGGGCATCTGTATTGCCCAGACAACGCCTAAAGCTTGGATCTGGGCTACCTACACTTGGAAGTTTAAACTCAGAGCATCAGATGGGCAATGTTTGCCAATCGTACAGAAGATAGGTTTTGGGGTTTTTTTCCCCCAGAAATGAAAAGGACAAAGACCAGTTTAATAGGTGACCTTAATTGTGTGCCTGGCAGAAATACAAGGAACCTTCAACTCCAATCCTGGTGCAATTTATAGAACAGAATGAGCTTAGGATATTACTAAAGGTGAATGACATACTTAGGCAATGTAACAAGATGAATTAAATAAAAAGCTTCTGAAATGAATGTCTGTTGAATGAATATTATCTTTGAGCAGCCTAAGGGCTAACAAGTCTTTTGTTTTCATGTTCCTTTCCTGGCAATATGCTCTTAGGGCATAAATTTCCTATTATTTCCCTAAATGTCAGTTTGTGTTTTATTCAATTGTCCTCATTAAATATTGTCAAAGGGGCATAACATCCAGTGTTAAGCCAAAATCAAAAGGTCTATTGTAAGTCAGGAAATCACACCAACTACATTGGAAATTGAACTTGCTTCCCGAGTTTTCCACATTTAATTCACAATAGCAGCTATGGTTTAAAAGAACTGCAATTGTATATTTGGCACCAAATTTGCCCCATTGTAAAAATAAGTAAGTCTCTCTGCTAAGGTGAGGGAAAAAAAGCTTATTTTAATATCCAAGGATACCCAATATTAGATAACACGTTTGACTACTGCTCAAGTTTTCATTACTTTTTTTTCAAAAGAGTTTTCACAATTTATGTTAAAAGACAACAAGGACTTGGGAAGGTAAGAAGTTATGGGAGTTTTAACTCTAAAGACAGGCTTCTGTGGCCCTGTTCTGGGTGAGAAGTGCTTTCTTCAGATAAGGGATTCAACTTACCGAAAAGTTATCTGAGTTAACAAATAAGGTATAAAGCTGGACAGACTCCAAATAGATTCAGAGACGGCATGTAAGAGCATTTCCTTTTTCAAATAATTTGCCTGTCATTCATATAGCAAAAAGGAGGGCATTCAAAAATTCTTATCATTCAAATATGCAAAAGCAACATTTTTAATCTCATGCAACATTTTTCTGTTCCAGAAAATCCAACTCTAAGAAATTCTTAAGTGAAGAAACATTTTCCCTCTCAATCAACCCAGCACTTACTGAGCCAGCGCTGTTTTAGAATTAAGAGACACAAAGGAAGTTGCAACCCCCTCCCCAGCTCGATGCAGAGAAAAGAATAACGTAGGAAAACCAGAGGGAGGCAATATGGAGGGCAATAGTAAAGAACAGTTCTGCCAGTCATCAGCTGTGCGACCTGAGCTAGGCAGGCTCCTTAACTTCTTCACGCCTCAGTTTCCTCAGCTGTAAAACGGTGATAACAGTACCCACCTCATACAGCTGTAGAGAGGAGTCAGTGGTTGAGCTCATGTCGGGTATCAGGAAAGGCCTGGCCCAAGTATAGTCCCTCACATCCCCAGGACTATCAGTGTCCCTTAGCTCTGAGTGTTCAGTTGTGTGGGGATAGGGGGCTGGTGAAAGCACAGGGATGGGCAGGGAAGGCTTCCCAGAAGCTGCGGCTCTCGAGCCTGATCTGAGAGCACAAGGAGAACGCAGCCATTCAGAAGAGCGCACATTCCAGATGAGGGGCGCCTCCAGAGAGTCACAGACAGGGGTAAAAACCAGGTGTTGATGTGCTTAAACATCAACAGGGAAAATAAGGCCACCAAGGCTGGGGTGTATTTGGTGCCCTCAGATTAATGGTGGGGTGAGGGGAGGCTCAGGCTCCATACGTTGGCTGCCAATGCTCCTAGGACTTAACATTTAAACCGTTTTTAGACATGTGTACTATGAATGCAAACTCACTCCAAAATGCTCAGTTCTCTGTTTTTGGAACAGTAGAAAGGATGCCAGAAAATGAAAAGGTAAACACTTTTTTTTTCTGCAGAAATAGTCCACTACAGTAGAATGCAGGTCACCAAACTCAACTTGCATCTCATCTTCATCTGTCCCTCTTTCAGCGGGGGTCCTAAGAGATGGCTTGGAGGAAGGGGAGGAGGGGCACTTCAGAGCCATCCTTCAGTTCCAATCTCTATCAGCCACTCTAAGCACAATCTATGTAAAAAGACTTGCCAAGTGAACGTAACCTCAAGAGAGAACAGGACAGCCCCAGCCTATCCCACCCTCTCTGCCAACATAAAGAAACTGCCCTCCTTACCAACTTCTTAAATATTACCTGTGCTATCAGTTGCCTCTAAACTGAGCTCTCAGGGACACCACTATGATCTGATGTTGTTTAAGATTCACTTACAAGATTCTCCCCATTACCAAGTTAGAAACTTTAAAGCCAAAACAAGTGACAGTAGTCTACATTCCTTATCCAAAGATGAAAAATTACAAAATAGAAGAATTTTCATTTTGACTGCTGTCCATTCTAGAGACGAAACAAGTTTGCTAACCTAAGTTGGCAAAGTTGCTTTGTTTCCTGCAACATAAGGATAGACTTAACACTTGGAAATACGAGGAGCATGACACGAAGCCTGGGAGGGCCTCACAGAAGTTACAAGCTCTGTGATTAATTCCTGGACCAAACACCTAAGGCTTAGTGGTACCAATCTTTGTCGGAAGAGCTTGTTTCTCCTGACCCAACAGCTGTAACTTTTTAAGTGATTTCACAGAAGACCTCAAGATTCTCAAGCCAAAGCCATTCTTTATACTATCCCCCAAATATTTACAAAATCAAACACTTTCCATCTTAACTATGTTTTGCTTGTAAATACCTTATTTGTTCTGAGAACCACAGCATCAACACGAAAAACAAAGGAGCTCAAATAAAACCACACACAGACACACATGAATTCTTAACACCCAGAGGCGTGTCCACAAAACTAGAAAGCCAGGATTCAAATTCCTTGGCACTTATTCACTGAGCTCCTGTAAGCACCACCCAAGGACACGACCCACTGCACCCTCTTTACTATCACACCTCCTCACTAATTCATACTCTGAAAACCTACAGAATCTGACTTACTGAATGATAACTGATTGCTACAAATATTGGACAAATGTCTCTTACCCTGTTGTCCTCTCACATAAGCCAGCCTGAACAACTCATCCTGTTTATAGAACAAATCCACCCCAAATGAGAAAGCTACTGACCACTCTTCTAACCCAAATGGTGCCTGGCAAAAGTCTCTAGGTGTCTTTGCCTTGATCTCTCTCCCTATTCTCCTGTTATACCTCCTGGGAAAGTTATCTGGGCCAAGAACAGTACAACGGAAAGAAATCTAGAAATGTCTGGTTTTGGGTAATAAGAATTTTAAGAATTATAGGGGGAAAAAAAGTCTATGTGGATGAATGTATTCCAAAAGCAAATAACTACAATTTGACTATTTCAAACACAGGAAAAGATCTTTATACTTCAGCTCACATGCTACACAGGAGTTCTGGTTCTTGCTGAGATGAAACTGCTTGACAGAAAGCTAAGAGGAATATTAAAACTGATGCGAGAACTGTCAATGTAGAGAATACAGATCATTGATCTCCAATCAGGGTTCTACTAGTTAGTACTGATTCAGTAAGTATAAAACACCTACCAACGGTCAAACACTGCTTTAAATGCTGGACAGCCAGGGATAAATGAGACAAAGACTTAGCTCTCAAAGACCTTCAAGGAGTAGAGAAAACCCCTCACATTGGAATTGTTAGTGAATTATAGGGAGTCAAGAAGTAAAAAGATCACTGAAGGAGATTTCAATGTTAAGGTCTACGACAAAAATAGTGAGTGACAACTTCCCATCCTGTTTCCTCATGGGGATGTAACCACGTACTTAACGCGAGATGAATGGCTACCACCTGGCATGCGGCATCCACAAAGCACTTACCTGCACACGAGTGCACATGCATAGATGCTCAAAGACATACACTTCCCCACCACCCTTAACTGCAATATCTGTGATAATCCACTCTGGTATGAAATGAAGGTAAGCAAAATATTTGTGTGATTCAATTAATCTTAATACAAATAAATTATAAGTAACTGCATTCATCAAGAATCTATAAAAAGTCAAAACCTAAACAATTCTAAGATAAAAGGATAAACAGAAGTCCAGATACTGGGATAGCAGTAGCAGCAGAAGCAGCAGCAGCAGCAGCAATAGTAGCAGCAGCAGCAGTAGTAGCAGTAGCAGAAGAACTGATTTTATAAATACTAACATGGCTGCCTTGCCCACTTTGAAGGATTACTACAAAGAGCCAGGCTATTGTGCCATACAAGTAAGGCTCAGAAATATTAACCCAATGTCATAGTGTCAGAAGCTGGGTTTGAAACTCTCATCTTCAGATCTGTTTGAGAAAAATAAAAGACAATGAATAACTCCTCCTTAGAGTCACAAGATTTTAGGAAACTTTAGGAAACCCTCAATGCCCCTCTTCCCATAGCACCAATGACTGAGGTCCCCAGGGGCAGAGGGTTTACCCCAAAATAGGGTAGCCAGTAATGACAGCGCCAGAGCAGGACCCAGGCTTCCTAGATTCCAGCCTTCTCAAGGGCCTGCATCCTCTGGGCAGGCTTTTAGATTTCATGAGAACCACAAGGGATGACAGTGACTTTCAGAATTCAATTGAAGTTATTACTTGTTCCTAAAAACTTCCAGTGAATTTCACCTAGGGCAAATTGAGGACCTTTACGGGTGGCCAGGGAGCTCTCTTCACACATAACAGAGGAGAACTCCCTCCCTTGAGAAAGCTGCATCCTCCAACATTACAACATACTTTGTTATTAGGGAAACGATGCAGCTAGCCTGAAAGGGGGAAGAAATCTTTTGATTGTAATTTTCAGAGTTTGTCTCAGGAAAAAGGCTCTTAACAATTATTTCCAGTGAAGGAGGTGGAGAGACCAGCTATGGGTAAGCCAGAGGGAAAGGAGTCTAAAAACTGTGTCCAAGCTATTTACAAGAGAATGGAGAGAGCCCTGGGTTGTGAAACCAGTGACTAGAGAGCAGCTGGGCTCTGGGCGAGCATCTGACCACACCCACTGGCCACGCCCTCCCAGCTGCCCGCAGAGCCACATCGAATTGAAACAGCAGTGCGAGCAGTTAAGATTCCGACAGCAGGAGTCGCCATGGCAACGGGATTCATCTTGCAGGCAAACTCCGCTTCAATTCACTAGGTCCTCCTCGAGCCTCAAGAAACTACCACCTCAATGGGAGCAAAACGGTCACGGGTGGCATTTGCTCTTGATACTCTCTCCTGCGGATGAAGATTGGGGGGTTCAGGGATAGTGTACTCTCTTCCTGGACCCACTAAAATATTTTATGGGGGCAAGTGACAGAACACCCCAAACCCAGGCTGCGAGCAACTTGAGAACTGAGCCTTTAGCAAGGGTTTGATGAATGAGTAAGTAAGCGAAAGAATAACGGTACTAGGGAAAGGAATTCCAGAGGACTTTATAAAAGTTATCAGGCCTCGCGCACGTCTCCAGTCGGAGAGCAAGCGGATCACAAGCAGCTGGATTTTCCCCACCAGCTGGGAAAACCGATTACCCAGCCCTCCTGCCCCACTGCGAGTCTTACCGTTTGATTATTCGACACTCCTCACCACTACCACCTCCCAGCCCAGGGCTCCCGGCAGACGCTTCCTCCTAGCTCAGGTGCTCCTTATCGAGGGGGCAATCAGTGCGAGAACCAAGATGCGCCCAACCCAAAAGTACGGGGGGCGAGAGCGCTTTGCAGCGCCTCGAACCGGGTCCGCAGGCTGCGCAGCCTCCCCTCGCCGCTGTCCGACAACACCCCCACGCTCCTTCCGCAGCGCGGGTTTCCTCCTCTCTCTCTGCAGACCTTTAGCTTCCAACTTTGCCTAAATTACAGCCACTCCATCCATTTCGAATGAATCTTGGGGTGAGGGTGCCAAGGATGGTGGGGGTTCTACTCAAGCGCGGACGGGTAAACGAGTCCCTGCTCCTCTCTCTCCACCTTCGAGTCCACCAAGCCTGCCTCGGGTTTCTCCCTCCCGGAGCTTCCCGGGCCAGCAACAGTGCCCGCGGCGCCCATCCAAAGCCACGACCCACAGCGTCCCAGCCCCGGGGTATCAGCAGCAAGGCGGCGAGTGGTTGCCTGCAGATTCTCTTGGCATCCGAGCGCCTCAGAAAGAAAGAAGGGAGGCACCCCGGTCCTCGGGGGCGCCTTCCTCTGGGCTCGCCTTGCTTAGCGCCGCGCTTGCAGCCATTTTCCCAAACCCAGCTTGGCAGCCAGGAGCTGTCTAGGTCCTGTTCCCATCCAGACCCAACCTGAAGGACGGGTTTAATATTTACCTACTGGCCCGGGAGCTCCGGGGAGGCAGCGGGAGGGCGCGCCGAGAACCCAGCGCCCGGCCCGGAGGAGCGCGCCCACCCCCGCGCCACCGCGCGGTGCCACTTAATGAATGAGTGAGGCGGGCGGCGCAGCACGTCCCCCTTACCTGAGCAGCTCCTGCATGCTGGAAAGGCGGCTCTGTGCTCGGGGTACAATGGGATCCGGTTAAACAGTTTCCTTCACAGCCGCTCGTAGGTTACCAACTCGCAGGTGACATCACCCTCTCCTCGCCTGATAGGATACAATGTGGCGCCCACTGCGCATGGACTCCCGGGCTGGGCCTGCATACTCCTGGGAGTTGTAGTTCATATCCCACAAACAGAGCCTGGATAGCTACGCTACTGCGGTTTTTAGAACTACACTTCCCGACTCACTCCACGGCCTCTTCGGCCCCGCCCCGTAGCCCCGCCCCCACTTCGACCCGCCCCCTCCTCGCCCTCCAGCTTTGCAGTGTTAGCGGTGGTCGTTTGGAAGCCGAACTGCGGACTGCACTGGCGAGAGTGGTGGGGGTCACCCTGCGGTCGTGCCCTTTGACTTGACCTCCACTGGGCCCCGTGCGGGCTCTAAGAGACCAGAGGGGTCCAGGGCTAGTGCGCACGGGCCAGGCAGCTCTGACCAACCCGGCTCTATTGGCCCCAGCTGGAAAGAGAAGATAAGCCTTTCACTGCCTTCCCTACGCGTAGCAACTAATTAATAGGACGCATTGGTTTCTGGGTTAAATGCGGTCTTGGAATCCTCCACGTCCGGGAGGATGAGGGACGCCGACTCCGAAGGAGAGAAATGTCCTGTTGTCCCACTTGGTACAAATCACCTTTCTGTCTTGTCTTTCCTTCTCTCATTTAACAGAGTCATAGTGACCAACCAGAACTCGGGGAACAGCTTAGTCGGCTGAGCTGACAGAATAAGGGAAGGTGTCACTAATAAAACTGCGGTGTAACAGACTAGACTAGTCGCCGCAACCCTCCGTCAGGGAGCCTACTGCTGCTGCAGAGATAATACTATCGCGCAGCCATGCTTTTGTTCTTCCCTGCAGCAGACTTCCCGCTCATGGCTCTCAACTCCCAAGAAGACATCCTTGCGGAAAGTTTTAATAAATGCCGTATATGTATTCATGTACTTTTAAATCCACAACACTCTCTACTCAATTTTCATACCTTTCTCTTCAAGTATTTATAAATGACCTAAGCCAAACAACATCGTGCTATTCAAGAATTGCTGTGATATTAATACACCTAAATGTTTATTTAAAGGTAAGCAAAAAGGGTGTAGCAGAGCTCTGACCCTTCAGGACGATTTTTATTTTTAATGTGTAAAAATTTTCCGTGGCATTTTTCATTATTCAATGAATACCAATATTATGAAAAATTAACATTGAGAGCAAATCTCCAGATGTCTTTTTAGGTGGAAAAAAATCAACTTCTCTAGTTATTTCAGGGGTAAAGGTAAATTATAATGGCATTTGATGTCTTAATCACATATAAGGATCAATTCACACTCCCATTTACAATGGCAAAATCTCAAAAATAAAGTTCCCAATTAAGAATTCAAACAACTCTACCTAATTGTTGGTGAACATCTTACCACCTTTATTTTCTCATGTCATTGTGCAACAATGACTTTAGTTCAAGAGAAAAATATTCATGGAACTACTTGAGGATCTCAGGGGAGAGGGAAATGCTTTGTTCTGCTAAGAGGGGTTTTGTACTGAATTCTGACTTTCTTTTAACAAGCCAATTCCTTATAGCCCAGACACATTTTTCTCCAGTGAAGGAAGAGAACTTTGAATGTTGCTCTCCTGTTCTGAGCGATTCCATCCATTCCAAATATTGTCTTAAATGGAACCCAGACAATGCAAATGTTCCATTGGCCAACAGATCAAGAGTACAATCAGTGATATTCTAGCTAATGGGTAGGCTTAATGTATTGCAGTTCATTGTGGGAAAATATTCAGAAAGAAACTTGACCTGGAATGATTCTAAAAGCTCTCCCAGCTTTGTAACTCTGTAAAGCTTTTAGATGGAAACATAATCAGTGAGCCTGAAATTTACTGAGTCAAACTGGATGTAGAGATTCTTTATAAAGCAGGACTTATCCTCATAAATAAGAGTATATTACAGCATTGAGGTATACTCTGAGGAGTAACTTTATAGGATAAATCACCTTACAGCAAGTTCTCTTGGATCTTTGGTAATAAAGGAGATGAAGTCTGCCTGAAGAAAAAATTTCTTTCTCTATAGCAATTAATATTATAGGAATGCACCATGTTACAAAGCTTATCTCGATATATAAAGGACATCATACACAAGATTATATGCACAGAAATGTGTGGATGTACACATGCAAGCTGCCCTTCTAGTAAATAGACATACATTAAGATAATAAATATTGTAAATAGGCATTGTGTTGGGAAGCATTTCTCTATGTGTGATAGATTTGAGCTGATCCCTGCACACCATTTCATTGGTAACCAGGGGAAACAAAGATGGCTCTTCAGCATCAGAAATGCAGTCTGTGAACCTGGGACCAGAGGAAGCTTAACAACTTCTATGGAGACAGGAAGAAACACTGACCCTCTTTCTCACTCATGCTCGTGCACGCTGTCTCTCCCCCTCTCTCTGTCTCACACACTCACACACACACACACACACACACACACAGTCACATATACTCATTGCATGTGCTTGTATTTCTTTCCAGGTGACTAAGTAGTCTCATAAGCCATCAAAAACACCCACTCTGTCTAGTTTAATTTATATTCTCAAAGGATTTCTTTCCTTTTTTTTTCTTCTGTTTTTAAAGGACTGCTGCTGCTCTAGAATGATCCTATGAAAGGCCTTGTCTTGCCCCATAATCATTGCCTGTTAATTAGGAACCCATGGGACCACTGAGACTAGATTTAATTGATTGTCTACAGGTGGAGGGGGAAGGCACCATGGGATATTTGGCTGATCTTTCCAAGTAATTTCTCTCAGTTTTGGTTACAAGGTTTTACTCTAGACGTTGGGTTTTAGATAAGGGAGGAAATGAGATATCAAGAGAGAAAGAATGTTAAATTTGTAGCCTTGCATGTTTTCACACAATAGCTTGGTGTTTTGCAACAATTGGAGTTGTGTGCTGAGCCCAGGTTTGGGCTCAGGCCATTTCCCCACTTTTGAGCAGTGTGACTTTGCTTATCTAGTGTTGCTCATTCTCTCTGAGCCTCAGTTTCCTTATTTTTCAGATGGAGCTGACAATAAACCTACTTCACCAGTTTTTTTAAGGATTAAATTAGATAAGATATATAAAAAACACTTTTCAAATCGAAAAGAACAATACAAATGCTAATTCTTGTTATTATTTGCAATTTTCCCCTGAAGGTTCTCTCAGAAATGTCAGCCCTAGTTATGGAAGAAGTTAATAAAAACCTAGTAAATGAAAAATCGTATTCACCTGTATGACCAATTCCCTGGGCTATACCTGTTTTAAATACTTGGAATGCATTTTGTTTTCGTGGTGGAACACAATATACTCATGTCTTTAAGTCCTTTTAGGGGTGGGCAACAGAAACTTTCTATGGACAGCTTATGCAAAATATGAAAATATTAAGATTTATTCAAAAGATGGAACAACTAAGGCTCCACGAGAGAACAGGGGCCAGACCAGCTCCGGGAATGTGAACAGTGGTGGTTTCTGGACCTCTCTCTCCAGAGCACCGCTCTAATAGACCTCAGTATCCGTATCTTTCTGTTCCAAACGTCAAATTCCTGAGAGGACCTGATTTCCCCATCTCAGGGTGACTGTCCCTAGCTAAATTATCTACAGCAGTGATTCTTAAAGCATGGGCCCCAAATCAGCAGCATTAATTTCACCTGAGAACTTGTTTGAAATGCAAATGCTCGGGCCCCACCCACAGACCTACTGGAAAAGGAACTTTAGGGCTGGGTCTCACAGTCTGCATTTTAACAAGTCCTCCAGCTTATTCTGACACTCAGGAAAGTTTTCAAACCACTTGTCTATCGCAAAGATGACAAGATCATGTGGTTCAGATATGACCACTCAGGACTTATCCCTGTGTGTCTGGGAGTCTTCCCAGAGAGGAAAAAGTGTTGTGAACTTGGCAGCCACCCCCAAGAGGTGTCGGGTAAAGCCTGTAAATTTGTCAGGGTCTTAACGGTAAAATTTGGTTCTTCCTGAGGGAGAGGATTTTGTAGCATTCTGAGCCAACTAATCAATTTAGTCACTGCAAAGGCACCTGGAAAAGATTCATTCCACTGTGTTTAATTGAGAACTCAGAAAAGCTGAAAAACTAGCTTTGGGGCAGGACAAGGGAGATGGACTCTTACAGAACTCTAAGAACAGTAACAATAATGTCAGGTCATGGTAACAGGGGACATGAAAATAGCTCCAGGCACTCAAAACTCTCTCCAGACCAGTCTTATCTGAACAGCCCCTGGGGCTTCAAAAACTTCTTTGACTGTCTTAGCTACAATCACTGCACCCTCTTATTTAAATTGGCTTACCCTTAGCCCATCTATGAGACCAGAACTTTTCAATTCTGGAGCCACTGGCCTCATGAGGCTAGTGGATACCATATTGGACATATCAGAAACAGAGTATTCTCACCATCTCAGAAAGTTCTATTGGACAGTGCTGCCCTAGACTTTCACCTCATGAACTTTCAAATCCTGTCTTGCTGAAACCCACGTTTTTTTACCTCCATCTTTTCCAGGCCAAACTCCAGGGAGAAAGAAAGAATGAAAAGAGAAGACAGAGAAGGAAAAAAAAATTTCTGATTGTTCCAGTTCACCATTTCAAGCTAAATCATACCAGAAATCACTGGTCACCATGAAAAAGGCACGTAGCCTAACAGAAAAATGGCCAAAAGTCTTAAATAGGCACTACACACAACACCCCCCTTTTCCAAATGGTCAATAAACATATGAAAAGATACTCATATTAATTAGTTACCAGGGAAATAAAGGCCATATGAGATGCTACTACATACTCATCAGATTGGTTAAAATTGAAAGGACTACCTATTTTAAGGATTGGCAAAGATAAGAAGCAACGTAAATCCTACACTGCCAGTAAAAGTATAAATCTGTATCAATGCTTTGGAAAACTATTAGTATCCACCAATGGTGAACATACACATACTGTATATAGCCCAGCAATCCACTCCTAGAAATATACCCAACAGAATCGTACATACACATACATTCACCGAAAGACGTATTTGAATGTTTACAGCAATGCTATTCAGTCTATGGTTGTCATACAATATTTGGGATATACTTATATTAAAAATAATCTTTGTTGTTTGTCTGAAATTCAAATTTAACTGAGAGTTCTATATTTTTATTTGCTAAATCTGGCAACCCTATTATAGCCTCGAACTAGAAACAACACAATTGTTCATCAAAAGTAGAATGCATTAATAGACTGCGGCACACACATAATTAATACTATCTAACCAGAATCAGCAAACTTGTTCTCTAAAAGGCTACATAGTAAATATTTTAGGCTTTGTGGGCCATATGATCTCTGTTACAACTACTCAACTCTGCCATTATACCATGAAAGCAGCCACAGATGTAAATGAATAAGCATGGCTGTGTTTCAAGAAAACTTTATTTACAAAAACAGTCAGCTGGCCTGTAAGACATAGTTTTACAGGTTATCCACCAACGAGAAAGAACGAGTCATGTCTACAGGTAAAAATATGAATGAACCTCACAAAAATAACACTGAATAGAAGAGTGTATATTGAATAATTACATTTAAATAAAATTTAAAAACAGGTACAACAAATGGTGGTGTCAGAGATGAAATAGTAATTGCTATTGCATAGGAAATAGTGTGAAGGGGATAGTAATAGGAAAGAGTGTGAAGGAACTCTCTGGAGTGATGTTATTGTTCAAATTTTTTTTTTATCTGAGGCTGGTTACATGAATAATGCACTTTATGAAAATTCATCATGCTGTATACTTATGATTTGTAGACTTTTATATATGTGCATTATATGAAAATAAAATATTTATATAAATTAAAAACTAGGCCAAACTATCTCAACATCATGCCCATAAGAAGTTATTTTATGAATTCTGGTACCCAAGTGTTTTTTGTTTTAATTATAACAGGAATTCATGTTCTCTGTAGAGAATTCTGAGAATTGCTACTTAAGGTGATAAAATCTCCCATAAGTCTGCAAACTAGTGAGAAACACGAACATTTCTTTCCCCTGCCCTCCTTCTCTCCCTGCCCTCCTTCTCTTCCAAACTCAGGATCATTTTTGTTTATAATAGGCTTATTTTTATTTAAAAACATACCTTGAGAATTTTCTATGTCATTGAATTTTTTTTTACATTTTTCACATCTGATGCATTTTAATGGCTACATGGTGTTTTATCATGTGAAGATAACCGTTTTTTATTTAATAAATCCTCTATTATAGAATAAGTCTCTTCCAATTTTTTGATACTATGAATAAGTCTGATGTGCATCCTAGTTCAATTTTGGTGCCCATTCATGAGTATGCCTTCAGAAACAGAAACACAGCGTAACAGGACACAAAGGATTTTACTGTTTCTGATACCTATTGCCACAATGACCAGATACTTATTTTTATTATTTGTAGATATAATGATGTTTCCTATTGGCCCACATAAGTCTGGTAACCTCTCTGAGAGAACTGAATCATGTCCTGAAAGCAGCTTAAACTGTTTGAGACAAAGTCTAACAATGGTGACAGAGTGGATGAGGGAACTACCGTAGGAATGAATGGCCCAGGGAGAGGGAAGTATTTCTGTTGTGCATAGTTATCTGGCCTCTAGGATGTGCTAGGTGTATTCATTTGCTAGGAATATATAAAAAGCACCACAGACTGGGTGGATTAAACAACAAAAATGCACTAGAGGCTGGAAGTTCAAAATCAAGGAGTCGGCAGGGTTGGATCCTTCTGGGGATTGTGAGGGAGGGGTCCGTTCCAGGCCTCTCTCCTTGGCTTGCAGATGGTCATCTCTTCCTGTATTTCAACTCTTCATCTTCCCTCCACGTGTGCCTGTCCCTGTGTTCAGATTTCCCCTTTTTGTAAGGACACCGGTCATACTGCATTATGAGGTCATGCTAATGACCCCTCCAGCTTGATTACCTCTGTCAAAGACCCTATTTCCAAATAAGGCCACAGTTTAAGGTCCTGGGGGCTAGGATTTCAATACAAGAAAAAATTTTTTTTTTTCTGTTTGGTGGTAGTGAGAACATAGTGCATCAATTCAATGCAGAACACTATGTATACCCAAGTAAGGGAAGACTGGCTTTCTTGATCTCAGCACTGGTGTTGTACACCAGCATGCTATAGTCACATACATTTTAAAGCAGTCAAACATCTGATTAGGAAGTAGAGATAGGATCTAAAAACTGAAGACAGCAGCCTGAAACTGCTCAAATAGCAGAAACAGGAAACGCGGTGCATCCTGCATCGTGTAGAAGTCTTGATGGTGACTCTTTCTAGTTGTGACATCTGATGTCTTGCTTCCTGGTACCTAGGCCTGTCACTCTTGATCAAGAATTCTCAGATGAAGACTCCACGAACTTTCCATCAGTAAAAATTCTCTGGCCCTACGTTTCAGACAAACCATCCCAAGTTAGCTTTCAAAATATCCCCTACTGAGTGTGTCATACAATTTTCATTTTCTTTTTCTCTTTAAACCTCAAATCTCTGCATGGGCTCTTTAACACTAAAATGGGCAGTTCATGTGTGGCAAAACCGTGTCTTCAAGTGAAAGATGGACTGGGTGTTCCATGGAGAGAAAGAATTCTGTTTACTTTTTTTAGTTTTGTGACTTTCCTCATTGGGAATTAGCCTGGCAGATACGTTCTCCTTTGTGGCTGAATTATTACAGCTTGTCGGATTTATGTAAGAGCCTTGTTTCACAGCAGGCTGTGCTAGCACTTAGGCACTGGATTTGGAGATCAGGGACGACTTTAGTCCTGTATTACATGAGAACCTTGTGCTGTGGAATTTCTCATGGAAAGCCACACTTCCATACAATATGTCATGGCATATTATCTTTGTGAGAGTATTTTCTCTTCACCAAACTGTGATTGTAACCTTTTCTCTCGGGTTGCCTATGCCCTCTCCCTACATCTCAAGCTCCTAAGATAATATTTTGTGTTGTCAGAAGACTAGCCACCCAGTTAAAGGGAAAAAGGAGATATTGGAATGCTTTATTCTGGCTTTGCATTCCTGCAAGTGACAGGTTTTCTTCTCTGGATTTATGTTATTGTTTTAGAAAATTTTACTCATTTAAATCTAAACATAGTTAAAGCAAGTAAAATATGACCCTGTTACTTTTCAATCATGTAAATGGGATTCTGAATAGAAGTGTAATTTCCCTCATATGCATGTTAACTATGTTGGAAGCTCTTCCACTTCTGACTACAAACCCACTAGATTTTGCAAGTTGAGTGGCTTTGAGTAAGGTCAACGTTAGGACGGGAACCTTTGAACAAAACCCAGATGTCTCAGAGATTAACACAGGACTTTAAGTTTGCTTTGTCGTGTCCCTAATACGTTAGAGGTAGATCCCTACAACCAACATTTCAGGAAGCCTTTGCACTATGCACATCCCTACTTAAAATGTGCAGGTGAAGCGTCCCCCGCTCAAGGCAGGGCTACCTCAGCGGCATGCTGGGGCCCATGGCACTGCCTCTCAAACATCCACTGTTAAATTTCAGGAATTTTGTGAGCCATTTGTCAAACACAATTCATCTTAAAAATTAAAGTGTGTACACTTACAATTCAATACAGTATATTAAAAACAAAGGTGGTAAATACTCAGAACACATCATGTGTTAATTGTGACTGCATTTCACTCATCTGATCTTGAGGTTCCACCTGAATCTGAAAGGCAGAAATACTATGTCCTGGTTTACTGCTGCAAGTCTCTGTTCACATTCAGTGACATCACATTGGTGGCTTGAAATCAGTCATGGTAGACTAGTTACCGTGGAAACCTGTAAATGCTACAAGGAGGGCTTCTCCCACCAATCCAGTTTACTGGCAGCCTCTTCCCTCTCCTGCATTTGTTTCAGAAGAGAGGAATCCTCCTCTCACTGCTATGCAATATTCTGTATTTTTCTCTCGTGACTTCATTCAGCTCTCGGGTTCTAGAAATGGAGCATATGTGTCAACCACACTCATCTTGGGCAGAAGTGTGGCATCAGATCCTGAGCTGAGAAGAACCCTGTTCCTGACTGGGTTCAGGGAGCTGAGCATTTTTCTCCAACAGGAAAGGGAAACTCAGTGATAGGGTTAGCAGAGGGTAGTGGTTCTGAGCCAGGAAGAGAAGGAAGTCAACATGGGGCTCTTGCAGGCATCAGAGGGAATGCAGAGAGAATTCTAGAATAACGACACCAGCACTGAGACTGCATGACTACACAGCAGCTGAGAACAGGGTCCCACATGCTGTCTTTAAAGGCATTTTCATGCATCTACAAAATAATGATAAAAATAATCTTAAAAAAACAATGTGGAGAGTTTTTTTAATGAAATGAATTTTTTTCATAAAAAGGACTGTTCTTTATTCTGGGATCATAGGTTAACAACTCAAGGGTAATAAAGACACCTTTATTCAAAGTATGAGACTATTATCCTATATATATATAATTTATAATCTTATGTGTTATTTTGTCCCCAAAGTCCATTTTGTACCCATTTCACCTGCTTGCATTAAAGAAATTTTTTTTAAAAAAAGATTAGCATTATAAATGGTGATCAGGTCTCCAGGCTAGACAAAAAAGGCAAATACGTCCCAGTATTCCGGGAGCTGAATCATCACGTTAATCCTGTTAGCCCTAAGTCTGAATGGTAGAGGAAGGGGTAGTCTTCACAGGAATAAAGAAGGGCAGAAGAGAGGAAAAAAAAAAAAAGCATACCGTTTCCCTCTCCTGAGTCAATGAATGTTGTATTAGGAAAATCTGAACAAGTGAAGTTTGTCCTCATCCATCCCCTCACCTCACTTTATGCCAATTGCTCTCTCAGTAGCTGATACCCCTTTTCATGAGGCCCCCATTCCCTTGTGACACTGCATTCCCCACCATGGTACTTTTGAAGGTCTGTCTGAATTGCTAAAATGCTCCAGCTTCTGAAAGTTACTTGCTCCCTCCTGCCCCCCAGTCATAGCCCATCCAACCATTTTTCCAACACAGCTGGTCTCAAGTGTCATTGAACAAGTTTACACAAATGTGTGAATAGCTGATACTCCTTAATTTTCCAGAATTGTTTGAATTTTTAGGAATGAATTTTGCAAACGTAAGTTATTTCTAGTTGGCAGCATATTGTGAAATATTAAAAAAAAAAAATACAAAAACCCAAGAGAGAAGGAGTCAGGGGAAGAGTGTTGGAACAGGAAGGAATGGGGCACAGAACACACTGCAAACTAGTTGCTTAATCTTTGAAAATGTGTTTGTGATTTTCACAAACTCCTCCCTTTGACCCACAGATTTTCCTGAACCGGCCAAACTTGGATTTGAGCTAATCCTTGTTTTGGTAATTACCCACTGGTACAAGCAGCCCCAGAATAACAAATGTTTCAAGATTAAACATTACAATCCTCCACATTTTTTCAGATTCATACTTGAAAAGCTCCACATTTCCCACGAAGGGTTTTTAAGGGAACTGTGGAGCTTCCAGCCATAGAAGGTGGATGGTATGAGTGAGCATGTGCTTATGTGTGTGTGCATGTGCACACATACATGTGCCCAACTAGACTGCAGACATATGGATGCATGCACAAGCTATTTCTCATTTTGCAAGAAAAGCTTAATATGTAATCAAACACACAAAGACTCTTAATAGATTCTGGCCTTCCCCAGTTTAGGAGATGTCTTAATCAGCTCTAAAATCCAAACTCACGTCTATACTTCCTTCTGTCCAGCAATTCCCTTCTTAGATCAAGGTCTTCCTGCTGTGGTTGCTGAATGTATATTCTCTTTACAATTATAACCTCATTGCTGCTTTTTGTTCTAGTTAAAAGTATATTGACTCCCCTATGCTTTGCAAAAAGCAGGTGACTTCTGGGGCTTGAATTGCCTTTTGATCTATTGTTCAGTTAACCAGGACTCTCCATTATCACCTGTCAATCATCCATTACTCATTAGCAATAAATGCTCATCAGTTAGCTATAGTTGTTCATTTATAAGCCTAAACACTAAAGAACAACCGCAAGTGTTGATGAACTACCATCAGCTGTAAACAACAGAAGGGAGCTTGCACAAATGGTGATCACTGTGGGTCAGACCTTTGTCTTGCATGCATTGCGGGTGAGGAGCCGTGCAAAGCACAGAAAGCAACATGGCCCCTGACCTTGAGGAACTGAGAAATTTAAAAAATGAGAGCATCTCTCATTTCACTACAGGGAATTTCACCAGAGAAAGTCTGGGAGAAAGGTTTTTGAAGTGGAAATTGTGCTTCTCTTTGGGCTGGGCTGAAAGGCAATAGAGTAACTACCTGCCACTTATATTTTTGGCTAGACAGCACCTGCTTACTTTTTCGTTCTAGAACACCCTTGCCTGATAGAAATGTTTTATGAACCACATCTGTACTTTAAGATTTTCTAGTACTCACATTTAAAGTACAAAGAAACAGGTGAAACAAAATTTAATCCTATAGTGAAGAAGAATATGAGAATGAATATATGTTCCTATGTGACTGAAGTACTGTGCTGTACTCCAGAAATTGACACAACATTGTAAACTGACTGTACTTCAAAAAGAATACATTTAAAAAAGGAATTCAAAATGCAATAGTATATTTTAATCAAATATAGTCAAAGTATCTTTTTAATATGTAATCAAATAAAATTAGATAGTTTACATCCTTCTTTCCGACACTAAGTCTCCAAAATCATTGTCTTTTACACTGACAGCACATCTAGTTCAGGCTAGCCACATGTCAAGTGCTCAATGGCCATATGTGACCAGTGGCTACCTATGGGACGGTGTAGGTCTAGAACATTCCATTCTGAGAGTGCCCCATGTGTAGAAACTTCACGTTTATTGAGGAAGGGACACATCACCTTCTTTTTCTATTTCCACCTCCAACAGTCAGAAATTGGTTGGAGGGAGAAAAGGGACAGGGCAGATCATCTTTTAAGTTTTCCAAGGAAGAGTTTAGCAATGCTTGTTATCTTCCTCAGATACTTAGGGTCTGAAGAGGGTCGTTGGTCAAAAGCAGACTTTCTTTGTGATGGATCAGAAGAATTCCCTGCATTCTAGGGAATCTGATTTATATCTCTGCACGCTCATCACCCAGAGGCCTGGCCCTGGCTTTTTGCACAGTCTCCTCTGCAGCTTGGATTGAGAGGAATTCCCTGAGCCATACTCTCTTCCCTATCTTTCCTATCTGGGGCTACCCAAAGATAATTCGCCCTGGAAGCATTTCCTTCTGTCTCTGGTCCTCTTGAGAACGCCAAGGTGCTGCCTCCAAGGGAGTGTAACTGATAACAAGAGCTTCCACCTCTCTGGTGTTTGGGTCTGTCAAAGCCACCGTAAGGGTGCTCCACTGCCTGATCCTCACCTACTTTGGTTAAGACTGGCACTTTGATAAAGAATCCACGTTTCTAAACAACCACAAGTGACTGGTGATTAGTCTCTGGCAAAGGTTTTTCAAGTTGTAACATACACTGAAAACTTGAAGGGTGTTTTTTCCGGCTGATTCCAGGTCTTCTCACCCTGAGGGTCAGGCCTGTGCAGAGTTCCATTTTTAAGAAGCTCTGCAGATAATTCTAAGTCCCGTGGCTGGGCCTGCTACAGTTTAGAAACACTGGTGGGTACTAGAACCCAGGTTCCTATATGTGGAGGTCACTGCGCCCTCAGTTGTCCCACATCAGGAGGTAATACAATAAATCACTTGCATTTCTGTTTGAAATTATGTCGCAAATCCTTTTTGCCCATTAGAGGGTTTCCCTGGCAGTTCTGTGTCCTTTTGGGAAAAGGAGCTGCTAGACAGTTGTTTTTTTTTTTTTAAGACAATAAAAGGGATGTATAGAAGCTAAATAAAAATTGAGTATCACCAAGGATGATACTAGGTTTGCCACCTTTCTTCTCCATCCTTGCAAGACTTTTTTTTCTTTTATCAATTTTATTACTTACTAAGGCTGTCTTTAGATAAGTGAGAAAATGCAGATAAAATGAAAGTTACCCACAAATCCATCATTCAAAAAGCCCTTTCTTTTTCATAAAATGGATTCCGAACATAAATCCTGTTTGCCTCCGTCTTTTTTTTCCCCCACTTTAATCTTATGCTTCATTTTAAGTTTTAAAATGTCTTCATCTATATTATTACTATCTTTAATGATAGTTTCTTCTCTAGTATGCTATAACTTCATCAGCTCTCAGTGTTGGAACTTCTAAGTTTTTTTTTAATAGACTTTATTAATTTTTTTTAAGAACAGTTTTAGGTTCACAGCTAAATTGAGAGGAAGGTACAGAGATTTTCCACTGCCCTCTGCCCTCACACGTGCACAGCCTCCCCCATTATCAACATTCCTCACCAGAGTGCTACATTTGTTACACTGATGAATCTACATTGACACATCATAATCACCCGAAGTCCATAGTTTACATTACGGTTCACACTTGTAATTGTATATTTTATAGCTCTGAGCAAATGTATAATAATGTGTATCCACTATTACAGTGTCATACACAGTAGTTTCACTGCCCTAAAAATCCTCTATGCTCTCCTAGTCATCCCTCCTTCCCTCATCCCTAGCAACCACTGATTTTTTTTTACTGTATGCAGTTTTGATTTTTCAGAAAGTCATGTAATTGGAATTATACACTATGCAGCCTTTCAGATTTTTTCTTTCCTTTTCCTTCTGCTTCTTTTTCCTTTTAGCAAAGTTATGATAAACATTCTTTATATACATCTGTTTAGGAGAAGGGCTTGAATTTTTAATAAAGAAAAATATAGAAAGTGGAAACTAATACCCATTTTCCACTACCCAGAATTAACTGCTACACATTATTTCTCAGCCTGTGTATATAAATATTTGAAAAGTATACAAATATTTTTCTTTTAAAAAAAGATGAGATTGTTCCAAGTAAAATGAAAATTCCTTTGGCTACCATCTTTTTATCTGGTCCCCATCTTCCTTTGCAGAGGAAATAACTATGATGAGTTTGGTGCATACTGTAATCCATTTTTAGATATAACATATATATCAAAAACTATCTGGTAACATCTTGTGTTTCTTTTTACATAAATAATATTGATCTTCATATATTGTTCTCCAGTTTGCTTTTTGCATTCAGCAATATGTCTTTTTGACATCTGTTCCCATGTAGTTATACATAAATCTAATTCAGTCCTTTATATTATGACTTCACTGTCTCTTATTTATCTGTTCCCTATGTTTGGAAATTAGGCTGTTACCTCCTCCTTTTTTTTTTTTTTTTGGCCTGTTACAAAGAATTTGTGAACATCAATGTCCTTATACATTTCTCTTGGTGGGTATTTATCTTTTTCTCTAGGTTAGATACCAAAAAGTAGAATCACTGGGTCACAGAGTAAGCATAGTATTTTTTAAAATAGTGTCAAAATTGTCTTCCAAAGTGAGTATTCCAAGTTAGCTTCCTGCCAGCAATACATATATCTGTATTTTCAGAAACTTGACAGTGTTTAATGTTAGAAAAAATTTTAAATTTTGAGTCCTGTGGATGAAAAATAGCATATTTTGAGTTTCTCAGATAAGGAACGACATTAAGCATCTTTTCAATGTTTAGTAGCTAAACATAAACTTATGTACAACTATTTGATTATATTCTTAGGAAAAATTCCTGTCTGGTCAAAGACTGTGCTTTAAGGCTTTCAGAACATATTTTGAAACTTTAAAAATATGTGTATATTTTCCATCTAAAAATTTTGGCATCTAAAAATTTTATAATTATTTATATTCTTGTCAAAACTGTGATAAAATGCCCATTTTCCACACTCTCACAAAACTGGATTATTCATTCTAATCTTGGCCAATCAGAAAAGCAAAAAGTGTACCTTGTTTTAATTTTTTATTTCTTTGATTACTGGCAAGGTTAAATATTTTTTCTTTTTTAAAAAATACATTCATATTTCTTTTATAGATCACAGTTTATAACTTTAGCCAACTTTTATACTGGGTATTCTTTTTCTTATTAACCCACTGTCATGCAGTCTTAAAAAGGTCTTCCCAGTTTGACATGTCTTTTAATTTTGTTCACAGTAATTTAGCTATATACACATATTTTTAAAGTTTGAAGTATTAAATATTGACATATTTTCCACTTTCTCTTTTAAGTAATAGCTTTAACCTCTTTTCTCAAAATGCATATTGATTATGAAAAATTGTTAAAGTGCAAATAAATTAAAAGAAGAAAGTAAATCCATGTAATTTTACAACATAGAGATAAGAATTATTAATATTTTGAAGTATATCCTTCCAAATTATTTCTATGCATATAAAATTTTCACATAATTTTTAAAAGGAATTATTTAGAATATACCATTGTAATTTAAAAAATTTAATGACATTGGATATTCTTTAGAATTATAAACTATAATGCTATAAGGTATTATATTTGAGAACATAACCTCATTTATTTAGCCAAACTTCTATTTTTACATATTTAGACTGTTTCCAAATATGAATACTTTCGAAAGAGAATCTGTCTGTTTCCTTCATAGGAGAAGCAATCTTTCATACACAGTCTCTCTCCAGGGGGAGAAAGCGCACTCTTTCCACAAATGTCACTTTATTCTAAGGACTGAAGATTTATATTATCCGGTTACATTTCTTATTACACTTCCTTCCCTTTAGGCTCAGGCTTGCTCCCGGAAATCCTAATCAGTAAGGTAGGTGTGTGGGCTGTCGCCCCTCCTCCAGCCCGTCCAAGTCTGCAGTTAGCAGGGTTCTGGCAGTCTACCTGAATGGCGGCCCCTTGAAAAGAGCGCTGCTCACCACCCTGTGCAGTCATAAGCAGCAGCCCTGCTTATGTGTGGCTTGTCCACTAGTCCATTAGGCCTGGGGACCAAAACAGGTGTGACCTGCACCTTTCCAGTGGACTTGCTGAGCATGTAATGCGGGGATACTGTTCTAGGCTCGCGGTTCTCTAACTTCAGCACACATCAGAATCATCTGAGGGTGCCTGTTACAATACAGATCGCTGGCCCCCCACTCCCACAACTTCTGATTCGATGGGTCTGTGAGGGGACTGAGAATCTGCATTTCTGACAAGTCCCGGGTGATGTGGATGCTGCCGGTCTGGAGACCACACTTTGGGAAGCAGTCTCAGGCTCTCTCCCTCCAAACCATCACATTGCAGTCAGTTCTGTACTTAAACCCCTTTTATGGTTTCCTCCTGTCTGCAGGACAAAGTCCAGACTGCTTGGCAAGGCACCCAGGGCTTTTATGATTGGGCCTGAGCCGCTTCCTCTCCAGGCTCACTCTTCACTCTTGGCCCTGCTCTCCAGCCCAGAAAGCTGACCTGTGTGGACCCTATCAGCAGGTTCTGTGCTCTGGGTCTTCCGAGTCAGCTGACAGGAGGCTGGAGGGTGGGAGGGAGAGAAGTCACAATGTTCCTCACCCCACCACTCCACCCCGGGCTTCTTTCCTCCCAGGTTGGGCAGTGGCCGCATTCCTCTACCTAAAGTCCGGCTGCAGCTCTCACTGAGTTGTGGTTATTTTTCCCTCCATTGGACCGTGCAGCCTGGGGCTCACCATGACTTTCTGCTGTTGCTGGGCCCAGAAGAGCTTCTCCTTTTCCTCTGGGTTCCTTTAACTCTGTGCATACCTCTGTGGACAATCTTTCTGTCACATTCTCTTTAATTATCCACTTAAAAAAAAATAACTTTTGTTGTTGTTTGGGGAGTAGGTAATTAGGTTTGTTTATCTGAAAATGGAGGTACGGGGGATTGAGCCCAAGACCTCATGCATGCTAGGTGCACTCTCTACCACTGAGCTATACCCTCCCCATTCTTAACTGCCTTTGATCCCTCCTTCTCTTTCCTGCTGAAACTCTGGCTTATTCACACCCTCGTTTTACTTTCCATTCTCATTTACCACTAACCTCTTTCTAGGCATATACTGACCACACATTCCCCAAATACCACGTAGTTCACAATCTCTTGCTTGTCTCTCTGGCTGAAAAGTCCTTTTACTTTTCTCTCTGTGGAAAACGATTCCTCATCATTTACTTTGTAAATCAAATGTCATTTTCTTCATAAAGCTTCCCCCTTCTTATTCAAACTTACGCCTTGTTTCTCGGACTTTTTAAAATGTACAGGTCTATTGAGATACACTTTACATACCATAAAGTTCATTCATTTAAAGTGTATATTTCAGTGGCTTTTAGAATATTCCTGGAGTTGTGCAACCATCACCGCAATCTGATTTTAGAACATTTCAACACCCATGAAAGAAACCCTGTACTCTAGTAGTCACTCCCTGTTCCTCTCAGCCTACGAATCTACTTTCTTTTTCTATGGCTTTGCCTGTTGTGGACATTTCACAAAAATGCAGTCATATAACAGGTGATCTTCTGTAACTGGCTACTGTCACTTAGTATTTATTTCCTTATTTATTTAATTGAAGTATAGTCAGTTACAATGTGTCCATTTCTGGTGTACAGCATAATGTCCCAGTCATGTATATCTATACATATATTCATTTTCATATTCTTTTTCATTAAATGTTATTACAAGATATTGAATATAGTTCCCTGTGCTATACAGAAGAAATTTGTTTTTTTATGTATTCTTATATATAGTGGTTAATATTCACAAATCTCAAACTCCCAAACTTATCCCTTCCTACCCTCTTACCTCCAGTAACCATAAGACTGTTTACTATGTCTGCGACTCTGTTTCTGTTCGGTAGATGAGTTCATTTGTGTCCTCTTTTTTCTTTTTTTTTTCTTTATTTTTTAATGTTTATTTATTTATTTATTAATTGAAGTACAGTCAGTTACAATGTGTCAATTTCTAGTGTACAGCATAATGTTCCAGTCATACATATATATACATGTATTTGTTTTCATATTCTTTTTCATTAAAGGCTCTTTTTCTTTTTAGATTCCACATAGGTTTATTCATGTTGTAGCATGTATCAGTACTTCATTCCTTTTAATGGCCAAATCATATTTTATTATATGGATGTGCCACATTTTGTTTATCCATTCATCAGTTGATGGGCATTTGGGTTGTTTCCATTTTTTGGCTATTATGAATACTGTTGCTATGAATACTCACTATAAGTTTTTATGTGAACATATGCTTTCAATTCTATTGGATGTATACCTAGGATGAAATTTCTGGGTCATACAGCAACTCTATGTTTAACATTTTGAGGAACTAACAAAGTGTTTTCCAAAGCTTCTATACAACTTTACATTCCCACCAGTAGTGTGCAAAAGTTCCAGTTTTTTCACATCCTTCCCGACAGCTGTTATTATCTGTCTTTTTAGTTATATCATTCTAGTTTGTGTGATGAGGAATCTCATTGTGATTCTTATTTGCACTTCTCTCATGAATAAAGAAGTTGAGCATCTTTTCATGTGCTTAACAGCCATTTGTGTGTCTTTTTTGGAGAAATGCCTATTCAAGAGTTCTTTATACATTCTGGACACAATCTCTCGTCAGATACATGATTTGCAAATATTTGCTCCCATTCTGTGTACTGTCTTTTCACTTTCTTGATGATGTCCTTTGAAGCATAAAAGTGCTTAATAATTTTGATGAAGTCCAACTTATCTATTTTTCCTTTGGTTTCTTGTGCTTTTGGTGGTGTATCTAAAAAACCATTGCTTAACCCAAGTAACAAAGATTTATTCCTATGTTTCCTTTTGGGTTTATAGCTTGCTTTTATATTTAGATCTTTAATCCATTTTCAGTTATTTTCTGTATGTGGTAAGAGGTAGAGGTTCAACTTCATTTTTCTATGTGTGAATACTCAGTTGTTTCAGTAATGTTTGTTGAAAAGACTATTCTTTTCCCCATTGAACTGTTTTAACGCTCTTCTTAAAAATCAGTTGAACATTAAAGGGAGGGCTTCTGGGACTTCTCATATATAACTTTATGATAGCACTTACCACATTGACTTAATTTAATAGAATATGTCTCCCAAGTCTAGGAATAGAATATGTCTCCCAAGTCAGACCATGTCTGATGATGTAGGTAGAGCATAACACCCAACACAAAACAGTACTCAATATTTAAATACACCTAATGTTTTCTTCTGCTAAAATGTGAATTATATTTTGGAAAGTATATTACTAACTCCTTATCATGGAATAGTTCATCAGATTAAAAGATAATGGCAATTCTAGGGAAGGAGACAGAGAACAGGTGGGTTTTGATGGAAGAGTTAGGAGAAGGGAAAATCTTCAGCACTGGTTTGCCTGGCTAAGGGTTTGCCATGGGCAATGCGAAGTGTACTCCTTGGTGTTGGGTCCTTGAAAGGGGCTGTGTGGTACCAGAAAGATTAGAAATTAGAATGTAACAAGAAGAGCTGAAGGGTAAGTCACCTAACCAGCCATTTTGTGAATGGCCAGCCCACTTTCTGGGAAGACAAAAATCAAAAAAGTTGTCACAGGAGATTTGGATATTCGATTAAGATGAGATCATGGATGCTTGTGAAATAGCACTTTGTTACTTACTTAAACAAAGTGGCCATAAACCATTTAAAAATAAACATAGAACAGATATAGAAAATAAAGTTGTGGATACCAAAGAGGGGAGAGAAGGGGAGGAATTAGGAATATAAGACTAACAGATACAAACTACTATATATAAAATTGATAAGGAATAAAGATATATTGTATAGTACAGGGAATTATACCAACTATCATGTAATAACTCATAATGGAATAAAATCTGCAGAAATGCTGCATCACAATGCTGTGTACCTGAAACTAACCAAATATTGTAAATCAGCTATACTTAAAATAATTTTAAAAATAAACATAGAAAAGACACAATTAAAAAGAACCATAGCTCTATCATAAGTGAGAAACTGTATTGGCCTTGCATAATAAAGGATATAATAAAGTCAACATGAGGCACAAAAACCCTTCCCTTCATGTTGTAGGCAAAGGCATTAATCAGTAAAACAAACAAACAAAAAAAAGCAAGGCCATCCAGGCTCACTAAGAAGAAAGAAGAAAAGAGAGAGGACAAAATAAATAAGAAATGAAAATGGAGAAATTACAACCAACACCACAGAAATTAAAAAAAAAAAATAAGAAAGTACTATGAACAGCTATATGGCAACAAATTGGGCAGCCTAGAAGAAATGGACAAGTTTCTAGAAACATACAGTCCACCAAAACTGAATCAAGAAGAAATAGATAATTTGAACAGATTGCTCACTAGACGTGAAATAGAATCAGAAATTTTAAAAACTCCCTGCAAACAAGTCCAGGGCCAGATGGCTTCACTGGGGAATTCTATCAAATATACAAAGAAGAACTCATACCAATCCTTTTCAAACTCTTCCAAAAGACTAAAGAGGAAGAAACACTCCCAAATTCATTCTGTGAAGCCATAATGGCCCTGATACCAAAGCCAAAGATACTACCAAAAAAGAATACTGTAGGTTAATATCATTGATGCACATAGATGCAAAAATCCTCAACAAAATATTAGCAAGCAGAATCCAACAACACATAAAAAAGAATCATACACTATGATCAAGTTGGATTTATCCCAGAGACACAAGGATGATTCAACATATACAAGTCAATCAATGTGATACACCACATGAGCAAAAGAAAGGACAAAAACCACAAGATCATCTCAATAGATGCAGAAAAAGCATTTGATAAAATTCAACATCCATTTATGATAAAAACTCTAACCAAAGTGGATATAGAGGGAACATATCTCAGCATAATAAAAGCTATGAAAAACCCATAGCCAACATAATACTCAACAGTGAAAAGTTGAAAGCTTTCCTGCTAAAATCTGGAGCAAGACAAGGATGCCCACTCTCACCACTTCTGTTCAACAAAGTATTAAAAGTCCTAACCATAGCAATCAGGCCCGAAAAAGAAATAATAAGGGATCCAAACTGGAAAAGAAGTGGTAAAACTGTCACTATATGTGGATGACATGATACTATATATAGAAAACCCTAAAGGCTCCACACAAAAACTACTAGAGCTGATAAAAGAATTCTGCAAGGTAGCAGGATACAAGATTAACATACAGAAATCAGCTGCATTTCTTTTTACTAACAACGAAATATCAGAAAAGGGAAGTAAAGAAACAATCCCTTTTAAAATCACATAAAAAATACTTAGAAATAAACCTGACCAAGGAGGTGAAAGACTTTTATGCAGAGAACTACAAAACATTGATTAAGGAAATTAAAAATGATTTTTAAAAATGGAAAGATGTTCCAAGCTCTGGGATTGGAAGAATTAATATTGTTAAAATGGCCATACTACCCAAAGCAATCTACAGATTTAATGTGATCCTTATCAAATTACCCAGGACATTTTTCACAGAACCAGAACAAATAATCCTAAAATGTAAATGGAATCACAAAACAAAAACAAAAACAAAAACCAAACCAAAACCCAGCATTGCCAAAGCAACACTGAAGAAAAAGAACAAAGCTGGAGGAATAACCCTCCCAGACTTCAGACAATACTACAGAGCTACAGCAATGAAAACAGCATGGTATTGGCACAAAAACAGACATATTGATCAATGGAACCAAATGGAGAGCCCAGAAATAAACCCACAGACTTATGATCAATTAACCTTTGAAAAAGGAGGCAAAAATATACAATGGAGAAAGGACAGTCTCTTCAGCAAGTGGTGTTGGGAAAATGACAGCTGTATGTAAATCAACGAAGTTAGAACAATTCCTCACGCTATACACAAAAATAAACTCAAAATGGCTTAAAGACTTAAACATAAGGCAAGACACTATAAACCTCTCAGAGGAAAACATAGGCAAAACATTTTCTGACATAAATTTTAGCAATGTTCTCCTAGGGAAGTCTACCCAGGCAACAGAAATGAAGCAAAAATAAACAAATGGGACCTAATTAAACTTATAAGCTCTTATAAATCAAAGGAAATCATAAACAAAACAAAAAGACAACCTACAGAATGGGAGAAAATATTTGCAGACAATGCAACTGACAAGGGCTTAGTTCCCAGAATATACAAACAGCTCATACAACTTAATAACAACAACAACAAAAACCCCAAATAACCCAATCAAAAAATGGGCAGAAGACCTAAACAAACAATTCTCCAATGAAGACACACAAATGGCCAATAAACACATGAAAAAATGCTCAATATCTCTAATTAGCAGGGAAATGCAAATCAAAACTACAATAAGGTATCACCTCACACTAATGAGAGTGGCCATCATTCAAAAGTCCACAAATGATAAATGCTGGAGAAGTTATGGAGGAAAGGGAACCCTCCTACACTGCTGGTGGGAATGTAGTTTAGTGCAGTCATTATGGAAAACAATATGGAGATTCCTCAAAAAACTAAAAATAGACTTACCATATGATTCAGCAATCCCACTCCTGGGCATATATCCAGAGAAAATTTTAATTCAAAAGATACATGTACCCCAATGTTCATAGCAGCACTAATTAAAACAGCCAAGACATGGGAACAATCCAAATGTCTATTGACAAATGACTGGATAAAGAAGATGTGGTATATTTATACAATGGAATACTACTCAGCCATAAAAAGAATAAAATAATGCCATTTGCAGCAACATGGATGGACCTGGAGATCACCATTCTAAGTGAAGTAAGCCAGAAAGAGACAGAAAAATATCACATGATATCACTTATATGTGGAATCTAAAAAAAAAAAAAAAAAAAGGGCAAACTTATTTACAAAATAGAAACAGACTCACAGACATAGAAAACAAACTTAGTTACTGGGGGGAAAGTGGGTGGGGAGGGATAAATTGGGAGTTCAAGATTTGCAGATACTAACTACTATATATAAAAGAGATAAACAACGAGTTTCTACTGTATAGCACAGGGAACTATATTCAATATCTTGTAGTAATCTATAATGAAAAAGAACATGAAAAGGCATGTATGTATGTATATGTATGACTGAAACATTATACTCTACACCAAAAATTGACACAGTGTGAACTGACTATACTTCAATAATAAAAAAAAAGCAAGGCCATGCTATTAAAACTGAGCAAATACTACTAAGATTTTTAACACACGTCATAGCTTGTTTTCAGACTCTGGTATTAAAAACTAAGGCAAATAAAATTAAGTTTCTAAGTTTTGTCCTTGAAATTCATTTTAGCATTCATTTTCTGATTATAAATATGTGATACTTTGAATTCTCTTCTTAACCAATTATAATATCTTACTAGTTCCCTCATTATCAGTGAGTTAAATAAAAATTTTCATGTGTGTTTATTTCATATTTATGAGAGTTGTTATTTTATTCTCTTGTAAAAATTATTATTTAATAGATGAGACACTAGGAACAGAGTCTCACCACATTTTGTCACATGATTTTGTGACCAACAGCTCTCACAGGATGGCATACAGCAATTTTCATCTCCAGACTGAAGAATAGGAATTAAATCTTTTAATTCTTCTCAGCACCTTCCTCATCCTTAGGGTATCATCAGCTATCTCAGGGTCAGCTGCTTTGGGTGTTAGAAACAATTCTTGTATAGACTTTTATGGAGGAAACTAAAATCTGTAACATAGTATTAGGCTTCTGCTGTGTCCACCTTAAAAGTCAGATTATTTTATCTTTTCCCTTTATAGTTTTTTTCTCTACATCTCAACTACCTTGATTTTGATTTCAACATTTTCATTTCCAAGAGCATTTTTTTCTTCTTTTTTTGGTTCTTTAAATTTTCTTATGGCATTCTGTTCTTGTTTTATGGGTATGATATCTTCCCTAATCTTTATGATATATTATGATTTTTTTATGAAGAGTTCTCCTTGCTTATTTTTATTTTTATTTCCTCAAAGCACTGTCTTGTTGGCTTGTTTGTTTTTTTAGTTCGGGGTTCAGTCTTTCATTGTCAAGTTAGGAGTTTTCCTTGGAGAGTGGCAATCCCTGGTTGCTCAGGTTTGAGAGTAGGAAGCTGAATAGTGCCCTGGAAGCTCTACGTGTGTTGCATTTAGCTGGTCCTTCTTCCCACCCCACTTCCTGCTTTCTAACACACCCTCTTCACTCTCCCCTACTCCCAATCTGGCTGCTTCCCTCTTTTAAGATTTAAGTCAAGCATTACCTTCTTTTGGAAGTGGTTTTGGTGTCCTCTCCTGCCCCAATACTTTGCCGCACGCCTAGACTGGGACTGGGTGCGACCTGGCTCCCACTCCTGGCACAGTCACCCACAGCAAGTCTTTGCAGAAAGAATGAATGTATGAATGCCCACCTCCCACATGCACTTTACATGCATTACTGCTTTTATTCCTCATGATAACTCCATGCCATTCTGTTTTTTTTTCATGGTTCTCTTCAATCATAGAAAAATCAGAAGGACTGACAATGCATAAAATGTTGAGCGCTTGAACATACCTACAAGCAAAAGAACAGCCTTCATATTGCCATGCAGGTTAAAAGCAGAGAAGTAAATGGCAGGGGAGTGAGACCGACAAGAAAAAGGGAAGACCATACGTATGCCTGGCACTCTGCTGAGTAAGCACTCATATACTTTAAGTTATTTCTCAAAACATTGATTCCATTCCATTCCATTTCATTAATTTATAGACCAGAAGTTGAGGTGCAGAGAAATTAAGTAATTTTCCCAAGATCACACATCTATTATGTAAAATCAGGTCTCTCTGGTCCCCGTAAGCCTATGCTCTGAGGTGTCTCTGGGGGATCCAGACAAGTAGAGTGTTGACACTGGAGGGACTTTTGGTGCACTGATGGAATGAGCCCCACCCCAGCCTACCCACTCCCTCATGCCTGCCCTTACTGCATTTATATGCTCTTTATTTAGAAGGTTGCTGTGCTTTTGGACTGAAGCTTTCAAAAGAGCCAGGCAAGCAGCCTTACTAAATCACTTATAATGGAAACCCTGGATTTGGTTCACTGTGTCCAGCCCAGTGACTGTCTGAACTGCTCAGGGTGTAATGCCTTATAAATGTCAACTCTATTTATCGGCATGATTCTTTGCTATAGCAATCAATACGACATACCCTCCTATTGCTAATGGCTGCACTAAATGGCATCTGTCCCTTTGCATTAAGAAATCACGTTACACTCATCTGCCAATTGACCAAAATAAAAAAAGCATTCCCAACAGCTGTACCTCTTTAGCTGCCGCAGCTTTTCTTTCAGGCATAGCATGAAAAAGGCAGATGAGAGGAACAGAATGGGACTCCTGGTTCCCCCCCTTGCCCACCCCTTATATGGGCACTGACCATGGAACTCAACGAATAAATGAGCCTTTCAGGCTTAAAAGTCATATGCAGCACTTCAGACATACAGAAAAGTTCTAGAATTCTTTTCCACAAACCATTTCTCCACTTAGCAGTGTCAGAGAACTCACCCAACAGATGTGCCTGAGCGCGGGGGGGGGGGGGGGAATGGAGCATTTGTATTGTGGGTCATCATTTTTTATATTTTTTATCCCCAGATCATTGGATTTAGGTCCAGAGTGATTTGGGTAGGTCCAAGGCCAGATGACACAGTTACAATCTTCATCAGCAAAGCAATATTGTGGATTTTCCCATATCTGACTAATGGATTATTTCTTTGTAACTATTGTAACTTTCTCTATGTTTCTCAAGCCATTAATCATTTAATCTTTCCCTCAGGCATAAGACGGGGCCTTATTTTCGTGCTTCTTTAAAGTACTCTTTCAACAGAGTAAGTCATAAAAGCTTAAGTGTATTCATTCTCTTTTCAGTTTGTGGCTCTGAGCCACCAGAAAGCATTCTGACTATAGAAAGAAAGGAACTGTATAAAAAGTATTATTAACGTATTACTTCCCTGGGGCACATTTGCCAACCAAAATATTATACTCCCTTTAAAGAAATGCTTGGGAATTATTAGTTTGTCACTCAGTTAAGGGTTTGTGTGTGTAAAAATATTCCAACCAAATTTAATGTGCCTGGAAATGTAGTGTCATACTTAGTCTTCCATAAGGGGTAGTTTCAGGTCTGCAATTTCTCCTGTTTGGGTGGTGGCCTAATTTTTCTTAATTACTGGAATGACAGAAAAATGTCCTTTTAGTGTATAAGCCATTCTTGGATACAACTGTCAGTGTCCCTTTATGTTGAAAATATAAACGCCCAAATAGGATCATTTCCATTTACCACTTTCCTGTTTAAACACGCTGCCCAAATCTGCTATAAAAATCAATGAAATAAACCAAAATGTTTATTTAAGTCCAAATAAAAACCACTGGTCCAATTTGTTTATCATAAACGGTCAGAGTGTTAATTCTAGCTTGGCTTCCCTCTCCCATCCTGCTCGCTCCCTCTTTGCTTTGAACTCAACACTTGAAAAATCATCTGTCCTTTTTTGGTGCAGAATTGGAAGCCACACCTCCATCCCCCTACCCACTGCCCCAGCAAGGTTACGGTGAGTTTGTGGCTGGGCAACGCCGGGCCTGACCCCATCTATGCTCCTGGAGGGGCTGGACAAACGCCGCTCACAACAGTGCAGCAGCTGTCACAGACCAGCCTCTTTCCTTCCCAGCAGAATGTGTGGCGGGGGCGGGGGGGGGGGGCACTGAATCTCACCAACCACACCGGACATCTGCATTTTGTTTTTCTCTGAAAGGGCAAGTGGCCCTAATGCAGCCTGCCTCCAGCCTTTCCCCCAAAGCCTGCCCATCCACAAGCAGTAAGGTGGTCACTTGAGGCTTTGGAGGTGAAATACGATGCGAGAGCAGGCAGGGAAACTGCAGGCATGGAACAAAGCCGTTTGAGAACTGTCGCATCAGCCTAGCACTTTGACTTTGTGTGTCTGTGTCTTAAATGCTAGTTACTATAGCTACCACAAGCAACAGATGGGAAGGTGACAATGAGACCAGTCAGTAGCTTTCTAGGAGGAGTGTTTATCACATTTTCTTTTTGAGCTTTTCTTGCACTGAACGTTAACTCAAGGACACCTATTTTAATTAATGGTTAAATTGGAATAGAAAATGAATCATAATTAGCCACCTGACATGGATCATCTGAAACCTCAGAGTAAGATTTCCAGCATTCGTTTTTTGCCAGATGTAGAAGTGTACATATTATAGAGATAATCAGGAAGAGAGTCTTAGAAACCCGCATTAAAGCTTATTAATATTATTATTTATTCTAATTTAAATGCCCAATGTCTGATTTATCCTGCTAAGTTTAAACTGAAGAAACAGTTGGTAGCAATTCCCCTTCTCTCTGCTCTTCTTAAATGATTAGATGAGCATTTTTCCGTATCATTAGACACTGCAAAGGTATAAGCACATGAATCACAGAGTCTCACACAGAAGTAATAAAGATACCGTAAAAGCTGAAGGCCAACCTGCGTAACTTGACGGTATTTCTCCGTTTTATAATCTGTCTTCTCTTCCGTGGGCTGCATAGTGTCTAAACAGCCATTACAAATTCTTACTTTCCCTTTCACTGAATTCCCAGCTCTATAGTCAGAGGCGAACTTTTGCTTTTGGTAAAGCCTGCACTGCAAAACCAAACAATACGGAGACTTACAACAGACCTCCTTGAACTGAACAGAAAAGCAAAAACCGAAGCAGCTTCCCTGCTCCTGATGGAAATGATTATCAATTCAAGATTACCCACAGAGAAGCCTCTCTCCATGATGCATGGAAAAGTTTCCAGAACATAATCTAATAACAGCAAAAGAAATAGAAATACTAAATAAATACTCCAACAAACCCACGGCTCACATCACTGATGGAAATCCAGAGTGCAGACAGTGTGTGGGTGTTTCCTATGACCCAGAGCATGGGAGAGGTACGCACCCAGCCCAGGTGATATCAAAGAGAGGTGTGGAATGTCACTGTGCTTTTCCACTTGGAAAAAGTGACGTGCGGAAAAGGGAGTCGGCTCACCCAAGGTTCTCTTGCACAGAGGTGAGTTTATTCTGCACTCAAGCAAGCATCCTAGTACTCAGCTGAGTCTTGATCTTCCAGTGCACTGTTTCTTCTAGCACACGCACTCTCTTTTCATCATGAAGCCCAATTATGCTTTCCTTACAACTCACAGAACCTAGTGTGGTGATCAGAACATAATTATTTTAAGAATAACTGTCAAAACATATGCCAGTAATGCATGTTCATTCATTATGGAAAAACTGAAAATATATTCAAGATAAAAGGAAATAAAAATCAACTGTAATTCTGTCACTTGTGTTTTAGACACTTACATCTTACCCTTTAGAGACATTTTCCTTGGCATATTCATAGCATACACAGAATACATAAATATGCAGTTTTATTTTTACCAGAATGGGATTATATAATACATAATTTTATAATTCTATTTTTACACATGTTGACTGCTAATATGTGAATATGTTAATAAATATTCTTCTGCAACTTTATTTTTAATGGCTCAATAGTGTTCAATTATAGAGTTCCATAACTGTGAACTAATTTTTTTATGGGCTGGGCATTTAGTTTGTGTCCACCTTTTAATGAAAAATTTTATTAAGTAGAAACACTGAAAAATACTGAGGTGAACATTTTTATAATTTATGTTTGTGTACATCCTTAATTACAAATACATAAACTCTTATTAAATGCTTAACATTAGTCTAATGATGTTTTTAAGCCCAGAGACTTAGAGATTGTGTGCACCATGAAAGCACATTCCCTCTGAAGGATCCATATTCAGCCTCCCTACAGAAGCACACAAACAGTTCTCTGCTGAAAGTGACCTTGAACTTCACAGTCATTTCTACCTTGGCAATATAGGCAGGCAGGTTTTAGCACTGGGGAAAGAGGAGAGATGATGAAGAGTTGAAAGCTCTGATCAAATAGAGATTCTTCTTTAGTGGAAGAGTTCAGTTCCACCCTGTACGGCAAATTCTGAATAGAAAGTTTCTCTAAATGCCCGAGTAGCAGAAAATACCATCCGTGCAAAGGGACAAATTGTGGGGAAAAAACTGTGAAGGTCAGATTATTTTCTAAGAAGCCACATGGAGAAAGAAAACCCCTGATGACAGAATCCCATCAACTGGCAGATCAGCCCTGAAATATGAACTTTCATGGGATATCACGAATCCTTCTAGGAACGGCAAATCTCCTTGATCTTTCTGCCTGCAGTGTTTTGGAGATGTTTACAGTAAAACTGTAACCTAAGACTTGCCTTTCAGGAAAAGAATAACTGGTAATCCGATCCTAGAAAGCTTTCTGCACTGGGCTTTTTAAAGAATAAGTGAGTGGAAGGAGTTCCCTCCCACCATGCCCCACAGAGGGAAAGGGGATGGGAACCAACACGTACTCAGTCGCTTCTGTGAGCCATGTGCTATGGTCAATACTCCACCCGCATCACATTGTCTCATTGCGTCCTCTTAACAGCCTCATCAGTGACTCATTAATATTCCATTTCACATGAGAGGGAAACTGAGATTCAGAGAGATTAAAAAATTTACCCCCTATTCTACAGTTGGCCAGTGGCAAAGACTAAATTTTAGCAGAGTTCTAAACTGCAAATCACATGTTCTTTTCTACTACACTCAAGTATGTAAAAAATCTTCCCCATGTCTCACCCAGATCTCGGTCCTCTTTGCCATAAAGTACAAGCCTTGGCCGGCCAGGCAAAGTGACTGTGAGTTGGGATCCCCCTTCCAAATGGTAGCAGCCCTCAGAATACAGGCATGAGATTACCTCTGGCTTGAATACTCATCCTTCAGATGAGATTCTGAGGGATTTATAAGTCTGTGTGCTTTGTGAGTGGCATTCAGCTGAGAGCCTTTAAATGGGGTGCTATTCAAGGTGGTCTTTGTTGCTCATTTGAGGCAAGGCCTGGTAGTATACTGGGTCCTCTTCACTGACTTGGTAGGGGGACAAGGCTCTCATTTCAACTTTCTTTTCCTAGAAAGAGCTTGGAGAAGGCCACCTGATGAGGAAAACACTAAACTCTGATGAGAAGGACTTCAGAATAATGTTAAATTTCATTACAACATCACTAGGATTTCAGTAACTCAATCAAGCAATGCTAACAACAACAACAATAATAATAATAACAACAAGAATTAAAAGCAGTAATGGTACCTGCAGCCTTTACTGTCAAACACTTTATACCTACTCTGACACCAGCTGGTGTACTGCAATTCAGTTCTGGCACTAACTACCTGAAGCTACTGCAGATTCCACCACTTAAGGGCTCAGTCATCCTCAAGACTGCCCTCACTTCAGATACTAGACATACTTTGTGGGGGTCCATAGGCGACCTGTGTACCTGACTGGCTACAAATCTGGGGGTTCCCATAACCCCCTGCAGGTTTGATAATCCACCAGAAAAACTCACAGAATTTAAGAAAGCACTATACTTATTATTAAAGTTGTATTACAAGGAATACAAATCAGGAATAGGCAAATGGAGAGATAGATAGGGCAAGATCTAAGAGCGTTCCAAATGTAGAGCTTCTGTGCCTTCTTGTGAAATTAGGGTCTGTCACCCTGATTCAATGTGTTCATCATCCAGGAAGCTCCCCTGAGCTTTGATGTCCAGAGTTTCTACTGGGATTTCACTACTTATTGATTCATTGGCCACATGATTAAACTCAATCTCTAGCCACCCTCCCTCCCCAGAAGCCAGGAGGTTGGACTGATATCACATGGCCCAAAGCCCCAACCCACTAGTCACATGGTTGGTCTTTCTGGGAACCAGCCCCACTCCTGACCCATCTTTACCTCATTAGCACAAACTCCGGGGTAACCCAAGGGGCACATGAACAACAAAGACACTCATCATCTGGGAAATTCCAAGGGTTTTAGAAGCTCCCTGCCAAAACCCAGACAAATTCTTTATCATCCAACAATAAGCATTAATTGTTGCCCCTCAAACAGTTAATTAATTTGCTCCTCAAACATTTCTATGAAATAAGAATTATCTCCATTTTATAGGTAAGAAAATTAATGTTTAGAAGATCTAGGGAGGGGATAACTCAAGTGGTAGAGTGTGTGCTTCGCATGCAAGCACAAGGCACTGGGTTCAATCCCCAGTACCTCCTCTAAAAATAATCAAAATAAATAAATTAATTAAAATAAATAAATTATCTCCCTCCCCTCAAAATAAATAACAATTAAAAAAAAAAAAGAAGATTTACATACCAGTTAACGATAGAGTCAGGATTCAAACTCAGGTCTCCCTGGCCTCAAAGTCTACCTTTGATCTATCTCAACCATTAACTAACATTGCCTTCCATGTAAGCCCCTAACTATCCTTTAAAATGTTTATACATTAGAGTGTGTATACATATACACACACATCCGAACAACGTGTGTGTTCTGAAGCTTGTCATTCAACTACTGTGGGAAAATTCTAACTGAACCCCAATGTTCATCCCCTTTGAGCAGGGACACCCCTTGAGTTTTAGATTTCCCTAGACTCCTTTGACTCTAGCTCTGAGGATATAAGATAGATGTAATTTGGGGGGCACGTCCTTGAAAAAGAGATTGGTTGCCTTCTCCTTTCTCATTCTCTGCTTCTGAGGACCATGGTCCGGTGCCAGTGAGCCACTGTCCCTCATAAGATGAGAACACACACTCACAGAAGGCAGGGCAGCAAGATAAAAGCAACACGGCTCCCCATCTGTTCTCACGATAGAGCGATAGAGCCGTCTCCCCGCCCTGGCATGCACAGCGACCTCTGGGCAGTAAGGTGTGAAGCAAGCGCAACTCCTCCCTTATTTCAGGCTCTTTGGTATAGCATCTCGACCTGTATTCTATCACCACTCCTAGTATGAAGGTTTTCCGGCAGACTTCTAGCAGTGTCACGAGTCAGCTTGCCTTCAAACGTGACTCCTTATTCAGCATGTGCATCAAGCGCGTCTCCTGAGTGCTTGGGTGTAAACTGCCCTCGATCTACCCCCTTTTGTCAGCACAGAATGCTTACATATTGAATTGGTTGATGACGAAGCCCGTTGTTCCTTCTGTACGATTACATTCTGCTGTTAGATGGCAGTCGTATTTTGCCCCGTTATGAAGCACACTGTTCACAAATCTCAAAATGGAGGGAGAAATGCTGTAAACTTTCCTTCCTACAGGAATTCAGACTTGCACTCAGAATGCTACTTTGCAAAATGTGATTTGTGCAGCTATTGCTCCGTATCCTGGCATGGCCCCCAGACTGAGCCTGATGTGACACCGAGCTCAGTCTGTTTGGTGGGTTTGGTCTTGGAGACCAAACCAGTGTCCCAGACCTTTGTTTAGATCTCTTCTATACAGGTTCAGATATACTGAAAAATAGACTTTAACCCAATGCATACCATTGGAAAAGAAATAACATATGTTTGTACAGAATGCCAGCTCACAATTTTAAAACTTACAAATCTTCAATTACTCAAAAAACCCCGCTACCCTGGCCTTTTAAAACCCAACTGTATGTTTGTCTCAATGAGTTCTTTTACAGCTACACATTAAAAGCCAATGCTGACAACACACTGTGAGGTTTGTTTTTGAATTGTGTTTAAAAAAAAAACAAACTGACTTGTGTTTTCAGAGCTGGCCTCTGCTTTCCAAAAAGTCTTTTAAGAAAGTAGTCTAATTTATTGTATAACTGAAACTTAGAGAAGAGTGTGGTTATTTACATAGTTTGGGATTCCCCAAATTACCAACACTGTCTAAAAACAGAAAGATTGCTTTTTTTTCCGTCCTTGACGCCACCGAGGTTGCACGCGTGAGGCCTCTCCCCCGCTGCCGAGTGAGTGGGGAGGCCGGGGCACGGGCCAGTCGCCGTCGTGAGCGTCGCGGAGGGCAGGCAGGGCGCGGGGCCGGGTGCGGAGCAGGGCGCGGGCTAGGCCTCAGAGGGGACCCTCGGGCCGGGCCACGCGCGGCGGCGCACGGGCCGGGAGGCCTCCCGGCAACGCCGCCGCCCTCTCCGCACCTCAGGATGCGCTACGTCGCCTCTTACCTGCTGGCCGCGCTCGGGGGCAATGCCTCCCCCAGCGCCAAGGACATCAAAAAGATCCTGGACAGCGTGGGCAGAGAGGCAGACGATGACCGGCTCAACAAGGTCATCAGTGAGCTGAACGGAAAGAACATCGAGGACGTCATTGCTCAGGGCATCGGCAAGCTGGCCAGCGTGCCTGCTGGCGGGGCTGTGGCCGTCCCAGCTGCCCCAGGCTCTGCAGGTCCTGCTGCGGGTTCTGCCCCAGCCGTAGCAGAGGAAAAGAAGGAGGAGAAGAAGGAGGAGTCAGAGGAGTCAGACGATGACATGGGGTTTGGCTTGTTCGACTAGAGTCTCGCTCCCTGCAAATAAAACTCTTTTTACGTAAAAAAATAAATAAATAAATAAATAAATAAAATAAAATAAAATAAAATAAAATAAAATAAAATAAAATAAAATAAAAACAGAAAGATTGTGCTCTGTAAAGAGAATACAAAATGAAGTGAAAATCAAAGCTTTCTTCTTATATTTCTGTTTGAGTTTCCAAGGAAGTCCCTCATGGTGGTAAGTGAAAGAGGAAGCCTGAGGTCTACATAAGCTCATCAAAGCATGGTCATACTTACATTTGAAAGGCTGAGACTAACCAGTCAGAGAAAAGTGGATTGGAAGGCATGCAGGAGACAGGAAGAAGGAGAGGCATCCTTTCAAAGATGAGGTGCCCAGGTCCTGTTCGTCTGCGGAGCAGTAGATGGCCATGGAGAGGGCCACTGAGAGCCCTATTTCCTTCTCTTTCTTTCCAGATTTAATCCAACGTGTTCCTCTTGTACAATGTAACATTAACACGGGCTCTATAATCAGCTACACTTTTGTACTTCCTAGCTGAGGAGAATGTTTTGAAATGGAGCGGGCAAAATGAGAATGGCAGCATTTTGTATCTTTCATTTTACAGGGTACTTTCTGAGGATGGTGGGGTGTGAAACGTAAGAGGGATTTTAATGATTTGCCCAACAGAGGACAACTTGGGGAAGCTCAGTATAGAGAGCGTTGTGAAGACGGCAGGCCCAGGGTTGGAAAAGAGGCAAAAAGGCAGCAAAGACAAGCTTCCTCTTACAAAAGTAGACCTTGCTAGGTCTCTTGTGTCAGAGGTTCAGCAACCCCGGGCTTTGCCTGTTATATAAAACACCTTCACCCTAGCATCAAGCCTTTAAAGAACATACCTGTAAAAAGGCAGGAAAAATAATCAAGAAAAGTGTTTCATTTTTTGAATGATGAAAGCAAGATTAAAGACAGATGAACAAGACAGCAAAAGTTGTTGTATATATGGTAGCTCACAGCGAACAAAAAATGTGACAATGAATATGTGTATGTTCGTGTATAACTGAAAAATTGTACTCTACACTGAAATTTGACACAACATTGTAAAATGACTATTACTCAACTAACAAATATTAAAAAAAAGTTATATATAGGCTGGTTGTTGATGTTAGAAATGCAAGGTTGCTACTTTAAAAAATAAATGGCAGCATCTTCTCCTCCAAGTGTAAATATGTAAATATTTAGTGTAAACACAGTGGGTTCATTTTGATAAAATGAGCAAATGGGGTGCATGACATCACAATTTGACTGAAATATCCAGGAAATATAATTGAAGTCCAAGTCAGTTTATTTAGACTTAATCTATTTAAATAATCACTTCAAGTCTTCCTTTACTTTAAATGCTAGATCAGTCCCATGTATTATTTTGGAGTTTCTTAACCCTACTCTACATATGAAAGGTTTACTTACAAATAACTGATAGGCATCTGTGCTTAGGAATGTCCTCCATCATTACAACATAAAACATCAGGAACAAGTCAAAGTCTGATGCGAGTTTTACGGACAAACGAGACCAAACCACTTGGGATGAGGGGTGATCATCTACTCCTCTGTTGGTGACAATCTCTCAGCCTTGGGCAAGAATGTAATTAACATTATCAAATATTTATTTGGTACCCAAACTAGGCCCTATGCCTGCTCTTTTCTGGTGGTTAAATAGAACTGAAACTTCAATCTCTCGAAGAAAATTCTAAGAATTCACTTGTGAACTGAGCTCTAAAAATTAATATTTTTACATACTTACATCTATTGTATAACTCACTTATACTGGAGCCAAAACGCAAAAGGCTAAATCCTTAAAAGCACCCAGAAGAAGGTAAACTTGATCTTTTAAACTAAATATCAGGTGATTGAGGACTTTCAGACTATGATTTTTTTTTTTTTTTTTTTTTTGAGTAGAGTGAGGATGAGTGTTTCAGACTGAGGGAAGCAATCAGGGCTCTGGAGAGCCTATCTCTACTTTCAATTAAATATATATATATATATATATATATACACACACACAAACACACACACACATATATATACACACATACATATAGTATATGCATATATATTTTATATGTATCTAAATATATACAATATATTTAACCTTTAGATGATTCTGTTGCAGCTATTTTATCTATCAGGATTTTAATTTGGGGGGTATTCTTAAAGTCATTCAATAAATAGTTTTATTCTCATATTATTTTCATCAGTAGTATGTAAATACACATCTTTACTAGGCTAAGCGAATCCCAATACTTGGTTCTTTTCTTCATAAGAATAGTTTATTTCAGTGTGTTATTGCCCCTCTGGTTGTGAGATCAGAATTGGTGGCTTGGAATGGTTGTTTAACCATGATAGCACGGGGCCAGCTGGAAGGGGAGGAGGGCCTAGAAGGAGATATACCTCCAGAAATAGCGCCAACATTGAGAGACAGACCTTGCAGCAGGGGCTGGCAGGAAATCCAGGGAAGCAGAATGCATAATCTAGAGTTGTGATCTTCAAACTTGAGTGTTGATGACAATCACTAGGACAGTTTGTTGTAAACATGGAATCTTGGACCCCACAGCTAGGGGTTCTGATTCAGTGGGGTTAGGTAGGTCAGAATAAACGGTATTTTTCAACAATACTCCTGGGTGATTCTGCTGCAGGTGGTCTATGGCCCTCACTCTGAGAAACACTGATCTAGAGGTTGCAAGATGGGGAGCAGGTGATAGTCACTGGCAACAGAAATGTTGCATCCTGGGAGTAGGCTGCCATGGAAGGTGGACAGTGCTTCGGCTGAGGAACTCAGATACAGAAAATATTCTGAGAGCTGAACTGGCAAGCCGTGGTAGTAGGAAAGTCCCGAAGATCCCATTTCCCAACTGAGACAAGCCTCTAGCCTTTGGAAGGAGGACTATTAAGAATAAGGCAGTGCTGTGTCCTGGAGGGCAGGGGCTCAGACCAAGGGAACAAAGCATCCATCTGACCCAGGGCATCGGGGGAGACTGGGACTTGGAATAAAACCCTGTTAGGGGTTGAATTGTGTCCCTCAAAAAAGATAAGTTGAAGTCTCAATTCCCAGCACCCCAGAGGGATCATGTTACAACGAGGTCACTAGGGCAGGCTTTCATCCAGTATAGCTGGTGTTACAAAAAGGGGAGATCTTGACAGAGGGGCAGAAACGTGCAGAGGGAGGATGAGGGGAAGACCCGTGGGAAGGACATGGCCACGTGGCCAGAGCGGGGCCTTGGCAAGCTTGGATTGCTGGCCATGCTGGGAGCAGCAGAGTCAGGAAGAATCCTCTGCTAGAGGCGTCAGGGGAGGCATAGCCCGGCCAACACCTGGATCTCAAACTCAAACGTGCCCCCTAAACTGCGAGAGAATAAATGTCTGTTGTTTTAAGCCACGCAGTTTAAGGTGCTTTCTTATGCAGCCCCAGAGAACTAATAGAAACCTTACACTTCCTCCCATCCCCAATGCCTCTACCCTTGCTCCAGGACAGGACCACCTGCAGCCTGAATGGTTCCAAAAGCTTCGTGATGAAGCCCTCCTTTCCAGTTTTGCTTCTCTCCCCTCCATTCTTGACTTTGACCCAAGCAATCTTTCTAAACACAAACCTATCCATTCATTTGCTTGCTTCAAACACACTGGCTTCCCATTTCTTTTAGGATAGAGTTCCCACGCTGTGTCCTGGCTTATAGCCTTCTTCCATTTGGCCTTGCTCACTTCCCCATCCTCACATCTTGTGATTTATCCTGTTTCTCTGACACTTCACCCATTCTACCTTCCAAAACTAACACCCAGTTCTTAGAATATGTCATGTTTTCTTTCCTTCTAGGCTTCATGGATACTGAATCCTCTGCTTAGCACTTTCCCCCCACCTCTGTTGCTGCCTAAGTCAATCACATTTTAGGTCTTTTCTTGGATGTCATTTCTGTGACACTTGGGTTTGATGTCCTTCTTGGTGGTCACAGCATCAGTCAGTGCCTCCATCACAGCACTAGTAGTACCTGGCTGACTTGGATGCCACTGACTTCTTACTCTTTGGTGCTAAATGTAAGTTCTAAGAGGGCAGGGTGGCTCCCGAATTTCCATCAGGAGAGGATTTGAGTGGCAATCTGGTTACAAGAAGGGCTAGGAACTTATTTGGGGTGGGGTGGGGGGTTAGTGGAGAATTTGGGGTGTCTAAATCCTTTCCAAACCATTCCTCGTATTGCCTTTGGCAGGTGTCATGCCTGTCTTGTGCACAACTGTGCCTAGCACGTAATAGGTGCTCAAAACACATTGATTAAGTGAATTACTGATTGAATATGTGGGAAGTTCCATGATTAGTTCTTGTGCCCAAGGTCAGAGCCAGGTGCACTGAAAGTCAAATGGAACTAGACTATCTTAAAATCCTTCCACCTAAGGGCAGGATTGGTTGTCAGTGGCTCAAGCTGTTGGAAGAGGAGAGATGCAGAGACTGGAAACCAGGCTAAGCTTCATTCTGAGAAAGGCTGACTAGTCATTCCATCCTCAGTTCCTCTGGACTGATCCTTCCTGCTGCTCATCAAAAGTACAGCTCTCATTATCAGCTCCTCACCAGCTGCTTCCTTCTTTTGCGGCAAAAAAAAAAGGGGCACCATTTCTCCAAGTGGATGGTCTACATAAGAGTGATTTTACTGAGAGAAGTGCCAAGACAGCGGAGTAGAGAGACTCACAGCTCGCCCTGCCCCACAAATACACCAAGAATTACATCTATAAACCCACTGAATCGCACAGAACACCTACTGAACTATGGCAGAATGTCTCTTGCTGCGAAATACAGGAGGATTCTCACAAAATACAATAAACAACAAGTTCATACTGTACAGCACAGGGAACTATATTCAATATCTTGTAGTAACTTACGGTGAAAAAGAATATGAAAACAAATATATGTATGGTCATGTATGACTGAAGCATTGTGCTGTACACCAGAAATTGACACAACATTGTAAACTGACTATACTTCAATTAAAAAAAAAAGAATGATTTTACTGATCTCTAAAGACACCATATGGCAGCCACTCTCTTATGTGCTTGTTGAATGGACATGGCCACTCAGGATCCCATGAAATGATGTCCCTTTAGGGAATGGTAACAGGCTGCATGAAAAAGGGACATTAAAATGGAAAGGGATAGGAAGGGAGAAGAAACATAACTGAATGTTGAACAGTGGAGGCAAACTTTAGAGGAAGAGTATATATTGAGCTTGAAGAGACCAAGGAAGAATCCTGATAATTACATTATCAGACAGCCAACAGCTGTTTATTATCGCCAAGGAGTACTGTTCTAGAAACTAAGGAGGATATGGAAAGAGGCCAGAACTTCCACAAGTGCACTGTATACATTAACGGCATAGGTACAATGGAACGTCTGTGTGGAGCTAACACTGCGTTTCTATGACACATATTTAGGAGAGGACCAGATCAGGGAAGAGTCCAGCAGCCATGTGACATTGTAGGTTTCCTACCTTTATCTTTTCCATTGGAATTGTAGGCTACACTCTGGGCCAAAAGGGCAAACTGGTTTCATTTCAAGTACCAACTAAAAGAGGTAATTGTTCAGAATGATAGCAGCTGGGGTTGAGAAGAATTCTGAGGATATCCAGGCTCACTGGAAAAAGTGTCATGTCTGCCAACTGGGGAGTGGGGGTAGGGGGAACAAAGGCACCGTGTATTTACATAAAATTTCCATCTCTGTTCTAGATCATTGGCAGATATTTGAGTATCCTCTGGGGCTTTCAGTCCCTACTTCCTTCCTAACTATAAGTTGGAAGTTTGTACTTCTAGGTGTTCTTTTGATAAGATAGTAGTAGATTTTGTCTTCTAGGTTGAAAAATAAGAGATTCAATTAAAAATGCACAGATACTTATCCTACTTAATGAGCAATCCTACCAACAGGATTGCTCATTAATAACCCAAGAAATTAAAACAAGTGAAGTACTCTTAAAAACCAATTAAATAATAAAGATGAAAGAAAATTCAGGCAAATGTACACTCTCATACAACACTGAACAGAGTGCAATTTGGTGTAAACTTTCTGGAAAGCCATTGGAGAATATATAATGTATGAGCCCAAGATGATCATATCCCTTTACTCAGTGATTTTAACACTCTAAATTTATCTTAGTCATATAATCAATTAGCTACAAGGATTTATGTTTAATGATATTTAATGCAGCATCTTTCTTAACAGCAAAAAGTTGAAAATGACCTAAATATCTAAAAAGATGGGACTGAATAAATAAATAATGTTAAGTGCATTAAACAGAATAATATGGGAGCCACCCCCAAATCCTCACAGATTATTAAAAAATATATTATCTACTCAGTGAAGAATACAGGGGGCAAAGCACTGTCTGTTGTAGGTTGTAATTTACTGAAAATATAGTCTCCTCTTTAATCGTGTGTGTTAAACGTGTGTCATAGGCACACACACACCCAAGACTGAAAGGTAATACACCAAATGTCAGCAATAATTTCTGGATTTGTGGATGAATTTCAATTATTTTTACTTTTCTGTGCTTTCTAATATTTTTCACACTGAAATGTAAAACAGAGAAAGAAGATCATTGCTTCTTAAAAATTCACCCATGCGCTGGGTGGTCGGGGTTTAGCCTGTCTACTCACCCCCAGCTAGGACTGAACAGAGTTCTTTATCACAGTTTGTTACTTGGCACGTATCATACAAAACAGGCCACAAATGATCCCCCCGACCCGGTTTCTATAGAGAAAGAGATTGAACATCGGAGTGAAAGAGGGGACATAAATAGAGTAAAGTCAGGCTGCAAGTCATTGGCAAGACCTTCAAGACAATTTGAGATGCCGGTTTCCTAGCCCCACACTTAAATCCCTCCACCACACTCTGTTCTATTGTTCAGGCCCATTTGGCTGTCACATGCCTTCTAATCAGTTAGAATTCAGTCTTTGCAGAACTGGATCGCGAATGAAAAGTGTTTTTTTTCCCCTTTTGTCTCAACTGCTGTTGAAGTCTTCTCTAAGGCCTCCACACTAACTGGCTTTCCAGCTTCAAAGAGCCCTTCCTATTTTTTGTGACTCTGGGATGTTTGTAGCTGTACATACTTCATGTAGACATTCTTTCCCAGAAAACTTTAACTTTGTGAGTTTGTTAATATTGACCTATCAGGTATTATTTATCATTGGCACTGGTAATTTTGAGGTAACATACTTCCAGTTCTAGATATTTTAAGATTGTTATTTTACCAGTTACTACAAATGAAAATGTCAAAACCAGGGCTTTTTTTTTTTTTTTTTTAACACAAACAACACAATTGGTGGAGTTGGTTAGGGGTATAGAGGCAGCCTATTTGTGATATAACAAAGAAGGAAAGAATAGGCCTAGAAGCACAAAAATCTGTCCATTCTTTGTCTGATTTAATCTCCGACTTGCTCATAACTCAAGTTCTTTTTTCCTACTTTCTCAGAGACCCAGTGTCTCAACTGTAAAACAGAATAATTTATGCTCTTCACATGAAACACAGGGTTGGGGTAGGCATCCCACTCAAAGTGGAGATTAGTTCAAAGTGATACAAAAACCTTACAAGTTCCATCAGCTTCTTAAAGAAGTATTTCAAATAGTAAGATGTTATTAAGCTACTTTAATATTTCATTAGAGACAATACTAATACACCTTACATTTGTATAGAACTTGTTTGCCAAGCAATATGGTAGAGTAAAAACATATTCTCAGTTAAATGTGTCAAATACTAACTTCTAAAAAGCCTTTTTAGATATTTAATATGTAAAGTAACATTATTTAATATAAACAGTGTGGGTATATTTTATGTGAATTTGAATTATCTGGATTAGAATAGTACAATATAAAAATAAAAATAAAATTTTCTTTAATGTACAGAACTTGAGATGAGAGTCCCCAAATTAAAAAGGTATCACCAATCACATGACTTTAAAACTGGTGGGCCCTGTGGACCATTGATGCTGTTGCCTGGAACGTGAGAACTTCATTTTAACCCCTTAAGGAAACAAAAATACAAGCTTTCTCTCATTAGAACTAATCCTGAATAAAACATCTTGAAATAAATGTGAGCCCTGAATTAGTCAAAGTCTCTGGGCATCTGTCCTTTCTGTAACAGGCTCCTGTTCCTCACATAAAGACAATCACGGGCATGTCAGCACTTATTATCTTGAAAGCCTCTTGTTTTGACTTAGTATTTAGATAAAAATTAGGTCAAACACTGTCAGCGTTTTGAATTCAGGTAAACACACTATCTCCATTTGCGGAAACACCAAGTACCTGGCCTATAGTCTTTAAAGCCTCAGCAAGACTCCTACAACTTTCTTCCATTAGGAAAGGAGTTTATTCCTAATCCTGAGCAGGCTTGGATGGCTGTGAATGACATTGACTTCCACTGCTTGATTTTCAGCTCTGCTAACAGCTTTCTAATGGCTAAATCCAAAGATCTATATTTGGACCTCTTTCGTTTGGCTTCCCTGTGTTATTTGCTTCTTGAAAGCCTTTCTTTTGCTCCGCAGACATGGCCCTCCACAGTTCTGCCTGCAGCATTCCGCTTCTGTCTTCTGCTTTTTCCTCCTTTTCTGCACGTAAGTGGTGACTCACAGGGTCTTTTTCTCTCCATAACGTTTTCCTGAGTGATCTCACCTATTCTCTTGACTCTAGCCTCCATCCATACAGTCGTGACTCCTACCTGTGACCATCTTTCGTTCTGCACACCTGATGGAATAACCTCAGGCTCCCAAATTGAATTCATTCTCTCCGCTGTCCTCATCAACTTGTTCTTGGCCTTTTAATCTTCCCTCTTCCATCAAGGGCATCACCCAGGCTCCAAATTAGAAGACAAAGTCATCCTCAATAACTCCTTCTCCCTCACCTCTAACTATCCAGTTTCTTGTCCACAGTTACTAATTCTGTTATAAAACTACATGTTAAGTTTGATTCCTCTTCTCTATCTCCACTGCTACTACATTAAAGGTCTTCCTCATGTCCTGCTCAGACTACTACAGTGGTATTGTAAGTGCATCCCTGCCACCAGTCTCTTCCACCACATAGGTCACCCACCACTCCACTGTCAGAGTAAGCTTTCTAAAAAACAAGGCTGATCATGCTTTAAAACTTCCATTGGCTCTCTCATCAGTAGAAGTGTTTGAATAAATGAACAATGTATTTCTTTAATAGAAAGTTAATATTATATAATGATTAAGAGTCCAGATTCAGCAGTCAGGCATAGTTTGACTCTGGAGTTTATTATCTGAGCGACCTTGGGCAGTATCTCCAAGCTTTAGTTTAGGCACTGCCTAACCAAATGAGTTTCAGAAGTAAAAGATAATTTCCAAGTGAATGAAATCAACGGAGAGCTGCAATATATATATGTAAAATTCTGGTTGCATGAGTACACACCCTGTCTTTTCAGTCACAATAGGTACTCACTTCCAAAAGGATGATCAAGATTAGAAGTATTCCTATATTTGGTTATAACCTTTGCAAGGGCTTAGCTATTTCTCAGAGGATTGCAAGCACTTACTGAGACACTAGCTCATCTTTCTTTTCTCGACTTCCAAATAAATTTCTCGTACATAGCTCTGCAGTCATAAATCATTCTGGGATCCCAGACCTTGACTCTCCAGAGCTGTAGATCATCACCGGAACGTAATTCTCAGATCTCTGGGTGCCACTCTGCATATTCCAGCCCTGTATTACTTTGGCCTCTTCTTTGAAGTTCAGAAGTTGGTGTCTCCACATGTACATTCTCAAGGGTTCCTTGCTTTCATTGTTGGAGACAGATTTCTTAATGTAGATTTCTTAACACTTCTTTTCCAGTACTTTGGATTCATAAGATATTGTGAGGCATCCATAGTTCTGGTATAATCTTTCAATGAACTTAAATTACAATCACAAAACAGCAGAGCTTGAAGGGGTCTTAAGAAACTGTTTGATTCAGCCCTCTGCCCTTTAGCCGTTGTCATAGCATTTTCTCTTTGGAGTAAACTAGATGATTTATTTGTTTTTATCACACCTGAGCAGCATGGCTTTAGTGTAAAAAAAGGTTTAAACTGGTTTAAGATGAGATGGGTTTGGTGAAAGAAAAGGCCATCGTCTTTATGTCAAAGGAAATGGATGTTGGGAGTCGGTGAGCATATATCACAGCGTCTGAACAACAAGTTTCCCTGGGGTGGACTGGAATTCCAGGGGTTCATGATCTTGTCAAAATCAAGTGATGGAGAGAAATGGGCTCCAGATTTTCTTTGCTGCATCAGACACCGGCAGAACAGAGGCAGTGCTAAAATGAGAAATAGTAGGACCTTCATTTTCTCGCATATAAATTATTAGACAGGACGGAAAATAAAGATTATTGATCATTGGGTTACAGCTTCAAAAGGAACAGGTGTTCTGTGGAGAAATCAGTTTGGTTTTGTGGGGAAAAACAGACCATCCTGGGAGCAATGGTGCTAATACCTGCTAAGCCACGTGGTAAAAGCAAATTCGTTAGCCACATGGGACCAGTCAAGGGAATCCGACAGTTTTGTAAAGGTCCTGGTGTCAGTCCAGGACTATTTGATAGGGTCTCTGGTACCTGAGGCTGAGGTCTTTTATGTATTTCTTGCACATTTACCATCTGCTTGAGCCTGTGTTTTTTGAGTTAATTTATTTCACATGTTGTTAGACCTGGACGAAACCTTACAGATCATCTGGCTTCTTGGTGGGCAATTTCTGTGCACCAAGGGCCAGGTACTAATGTAAATGTGTGTGCTGCTGGGCCTGGGTGAGAGAGAGTGGTGGGGACTAGGGTGGACTGGGGAGTGGAACACACCCCCCCACACTCACACCCCCGCACAAACGCTCTGCCTGTCAAAGGATGGATAGGGCCACAACTTTGCAATGGCTAAGCCTCTAATTCTCTTATTTTGTAGAGGAAGAAACTGAAGCCCCCTCTGACTAATGGCAAAGCTATGAATAGAATCTGGGTCTGTTTCCCAACCTGAAGATTGGGGGAAATGCATTCCTGAACGTGGAAGAAATGCCACATCACCAAGAAGTGCCATTGCCTGCAGTGGCTGGAGTGTGGGCTTCAGAGAGAGAGGGAGGAAAGTGATAGGAGATGGGGCTGGACCACGAAGAGCATTCTCTCCCAGGCTGATGGATTGAGGACCATATGGCCTACTACAGCCCATCGCCGACGCAATTAAGCTGTTTACTAAAGAACCACTACGACCAGCTACCTCCTCTATCTCTGTATTTATTATTGCGCCCATCTTAGCCCTAGCCCTAGCCCTAACAATGTTGAAAACATTGGAAAATCAAAAAAACAAAATCAAAAACTTAGGGGGCCACTAAATTACAGTCCAACAACTTGTCCCTGAGAGGATGCTGTAAAGAGAGATCACACCTTCACTGCAGGAAAAGCCTAGGGAGTGTGTCAGGCAGAGTCACATGAGGCCAGACCAGGAGGCCAGTCTTCAGAGGTGTTCCCTGCTCTTCACAGACTCTGCTCAGCCCTCCAGGCAGGGGCACCACTCAATACCAGCCTGTGACCGCTGAGTGAGACATGGAACCCATCCCACGAGCAATTTCCTTTGTTGATAGAGTTGGGCAGAAAGGTTGCAAGGGGCTGAATAACAGTGATCATAGCCAATATTTGTGAAAATAGAAGCAGATAACTTGAAAGATTCCTTTGTCTTAAAGAGACGATCTGTCTAAGTAATTTACTGACCAGAGATAAAAATTCTCAGTTCACTTCCTAAGGCCCTTATTATCCAAAGCCTTCCTTCTGCCTCCATCCTAAAATAACGTTCTCTTTTTAGCAATCATTTGATTTACTCCCCGCAAATTATAAAATGGAAACGGCATGAATTGTGTAATTTTCCTCTTGGTTAGTGTTCCTGTCTTACAGTTTGGAAGACAAGGAACCGTGGCTCATGGTAAAATGACCGTGAGTAGGGCCTCAGCAGGTCCAGTCATCAGTGTAGGGACAGCCTTTCCCATCACCAGTTTCCCCTTTCAGTGCTTAAAGAGTGTTCATCTCTTTGTTTTTCATCCCCTGTGGGAAGACATCTGTAAAGAATGGGGGAAAATGCCTATAAGCTCTATGGGCAGCATCACATGACATAATTTGTCTTCGGAAACTTCAGTGTTTCATTAGCATCAAAGAAATGACAAGCATTTCTGGGCCATCACTTACAAGAAAACACAGCTTTATGGGAGATTACACATTTTTTTTTCTCCTCTACAAAAATTTATGGTGAGAATGAAACTGTACTCTAAATTTGCTTAATTCAAACTTGCCATCAGCACTCTTTCTGCACAGGACATGTTCTTTGGCTTTATTGGGACCTCCCATACGTTGATCTCTGTACAGACAGTCCCCAACTTAGGATGATTCAATTTACGACTTTATAATTTCATGATGGTGTGAAAGCGATATGCATTCAGTAGAAACCATCCTTTGAATTTTGCATTTTGATCTTTTCCCAGGCTAGCAGAGCAGGATATGTGGTACCATTCTCTCTCCTGATGCTGGGCTGTGGTGGCTCTCAATCAGCCATGACATCATTGGGATAAACAACCGATGTACCTACACTCTGTATTTCACTTTCAGTACACTGTTCAAGAAATTACACAAGGTAGCCAACACTTACTATAAAGTAAGCTTTGTGTCATATGATTTTGCTCAACTGTAGGCTCATTTAAGTGTTCTGAGCACGAAGATGGGCTAGGCTAAAGTATGATGTTCAGTAGGTTAGGTGTATTATAAAGGCATTTTCGACCTAAAATAGTTTCAACTTACAATGGGTTTATTGGGACATAACCCCTTCGTAATTTGAGGGAGATCCATATTCTCTCTATCCATGAGACTCTGTGTCTTTACTTCTTTATCTAATCTGGTTTAGATTTTACTGCCTATCATTTTAATCCTTCCCTTGCTAACTTCCTGGCCAGTCTGTCTTTAGTTGCACCAAATGGATGAGTGGCTGCTAAGTGGGGGCTGCACATCACTGAAGAACTTCCCGTAGACTGGAGGGATGTACGGACCAACCATCAGGTTTACGGAGCCAGAACTGTGGGATAGAGTCTATGCATGTGTGTTTGTGCCTCCAAAAAATTTTAGTGTGATTCTGACACAAACTCTGGTGAAGAACCACTGCTCCTACCAAAACTCCATGCTGGCTAATCCAGCTGCCTGTCTTTTCTGTGATTGCATCAGGCAGCTGAGAAGTTCTGGGGAAATATCACATTACATGCTGATCATTATCATTACAATTTCATGATCACCAGCCTCAACTGGGTGCTCAACACCACCCACGCAACCTGCCAACTTTCCCTTGACTGACTCACCTACTCTCCATAGTTACTATTTCAGAGCTTCCACACTCTTTGGCTTCTCTTCTCTTCCCTTCTCAGTTTCAGCAGACAATTTTGCCTCTGATGTGGGAAATTCACAATTATTTGCAATAAAATTGACAAGCCTTCTTGTATCTGTACCCATTCTCGTTTTCTCCCATCCTGCTGCAAAGGAAGAGGGAAGAGGAATATCTTCTCCTACCCGAAGCTGATCCTTTCTCATTTCCTCTGGATCTCATCACTTCCCACCTGTCCTAATAGGCAGGAGGCAGAATTCATTTGACATACTTTTTACTAGTCATTTTCTCTTCTTGGACAGTTGGCCACTCTGTCCTTCTTGAGTCACTCTTCCCCTTAGATTTTTTTTTTTAAATTGAAGTATAGTCAGTTTACAATGTTCTGCTAATTTCTGTTGCACAGCATAGTGATTCGGTTGTACACACACACACACACACACATATATTTCTTTTCATATTCTTTTTCATTATGGGCTATTACAAGGTATTGAATATAGTTCCCTATGCTATACATTAGGACCTTGTTGTTTATCTATTTTATATATAATAGTTATTATCTATAAGCCTTGAACTCCCAATTTATCCCTCCCTATCTGCTTTCCCTCTGGTAACCATAAGTTTGTTTTCTATGTCTGTTCTTGTATTTCTATTTTGTAAATAAGTTCATTTATGTCTTTTTTTAAAGATTCTACATACAAGTGATATCATATAGTATATTTCTTTCTCTTTCTGGCTTAATTCACTTAGAATGACGATCTCCAGGTTCCTCCATGTTGTTGCAAATGGCATTCTTTTATTCTTTTTTTGTGGCTGAGTAGTATTCCATTGTATAAATATATCACAACTTCTTTATCCAGACCTCTTGTCAATTGATATTTAGGTTACTTCCATGTCCCTTAGCTTTTGTGATACTACACACTCTTGGTTTCTTCTGTACGTCATTTCCTCTCCCCCAAATCTTTCTTACTGGTTTTTCCTATCTAACTTTTAACTGTTGAAGTTTCTCAGGGCTATGCCCTTCCATTTTGCGTTCCACTCACCATTTTCTTCAAATCTCCATCTTTGTATCGTAGTGTGTGTGTGTGTGTGTGTGTGTGTGTGTGTGTGTATACACATATGCACGTGTGTGTTTGTTCAGTATAGGAACTCAGGTGGGCAAAAATACAACTTTTTAAAAACATTCTCATGTTTTGATTTCTGTTAATGGTGGTAACAATCACTTTGACTCCGGGTTTCTTGCCCTCAATACTATTCACATTTGGGGCAGAATACTTCTTTGTTGGGACAGCTGTCCTGTGTGTTGTAGGCTGTTTTAGCAGCATTCCTGGCCTCTGCGGACTAGATGCCAGTAGGTGCCTCCCCTCTCCCACTGTACCAACTAAAAAACATCTCTGGACATTTTCAAACATCCCTCAAGGAACAAAACTGACTCTTGGCTGAGAACCATGGGTGCATAATCATTTCCTGTTTCATCTCTCTCCCTTCCCCCTCCCATCTCCCCAGGAGCTGTTAGAGGCTCTGGGGGATTTATGTATTATCTTGGCATTGAAAGAGAAACCGTTGGGCTGCAATCACTTTCCTGCTGCATCCACAGTTGATGTCTCTCAAAGACTGTTCCCTCAACCAGCTCACCTCAAGGCAATTGCTCTGCTCTGGGTTCAGCCCTCTGCCCGGTAGACGGGGCTCTGGACTCAACTCAGGCTGGGGTCTATTCACCTTCTGAGACTCAGCAACATTTCCCATCTCATCTCCGACTGGCGGCTCACCCCACAGCCTCTCCCTGTGGGAGTGTCTGTCTCCCTTCTCTGCAGTCCCACACTTCAGTTCTCTCTGTGCTCACTCAAGACCCTCCTTCAGACACCGCAGGTACAGGAGACTGGAGGTGCCATTGGTGGGATGTGGGTCTGCCTCACGTCCTTTTTCTCCTGCACCTGCCTGGTCCTTTCCCTTCTACTGGGGCTACTCCACATTGCTGGGGGCACCCAGGGAGGCCCTTTCCTCCCAGCATTCCAGACAGGACACAGGGGACAAGTCCCCTCCTGTCTTGTCCTCTGACATCTTTCTGGGGGTTTTCATCACTCCTTCCCATCTAAGGATTTGGACCCAGAGGCAGCAGCGTGAGAGGCCCTTTTACACAGACCCGCATCATTCACTCCCTTTAAGTCTTTTCACTCTCCCACATCTCTCTAGCTCCCTCCCTCAAGTGTCCTTATCTTTCCTTTGTGTTTCAGAAAAAACAACACTGGACTTTCTCATATAAACACCACGTTCTGAGCACTTCATATTTTTTTCCTTCTGGAACTCAAGAAACTTTTGTTTGCTTTCCTCTTTTGAAGCTGTCTCTGCCATAGGTTGCCGAACCTATTGTGAAATTCAGTATAGGCTTTTGAGCCTACGGCTTCACTCTTGTTTTTCCTGGGAGTTTTGGTGCCCTCTCTTCACCGGGACAGTAAACCTCAACATTAATGTTCAGAATCAATGATAGAAGGACCGGAGAATAAAAAGACATTATCAAGAAGGAGAGAGAAAATACATTATTTCCGCTACAAAGGTCTGATTGTTTAACTTTTGAATTTCACTTTGTAAAAGCCTTTAGCGGGGCTCACCAAACATTCATTTCCATCAGAGATTCATCTCCATAGGGGCAGAGGATATGCTATCAGTTGCTCTACCGGTTGCCAGCCTTGGATGGGACACAGGGGATCACAAAGAGCTGACTATGATCCCCTTTCTCCAAACTCTGGAGTGGATCAGCCATAAAATAGTTTGAATCAACAGGAATCTGCTTTGAGAGGTACCACGGGTGCAGAACCTTCAGTCTATGCGAACATAGCCAATAACAAATTTGAAGGGAGTATAACGTGTGTAAATATGAGCTGAAGAAGTTACTGGCAATGCCTGGCTGTTTCACTGCCAGTTAACGGTCATTCATTTTTTCCCTATAACTCTATTCAGCTTCATTCTGGGCTCGTTCGAATAGGAAGCTGACATGATGTCTACCAAAAATCATTTTAATCTCCAAATTCCATAAAACAATATAAGACACTCATATAACTCATTTTCCTGGAATGAAGGTTATAGCAACTAAAGTGCTTTCCAATTTTATTTTTAGAAACTGGTTCATGCATTTACATAGAATTAAGTCTTGTTCCTTTCTGTGACAGTTGGGGAGTTGTTTTAAAGCTCAGCCAGTGCGTAAAGGACAATTTGTTTCTGATCTACATTTTTGCTTTGAAGAGACCATCAATTCTATTAGTAAAACAAGTGCTGTTTTTGTTTCCTTGAGAAGTCACAACCTGTACGCTCTCTGCCTGACAATATGAGACAAAATGAATTGTGATAAAATAGATTTTATGTCACAATGAGGCAACCTGACTTGGGGCCAAGGGACTGGTCTTGAAGAGTGACAATCACATTTACTGCATTCTAGAGCCGAGAAGGCTTCATGGCCCCGGCCTACAACTGCTTCTTCGTGGAATTCCCAAGCCCTTGCAGATCCGCATGCAACCTTTCAAGAAAATCTAGACCTCAGCTGGTTCCTAAACCTCAAAATGACTGCCCACAGACAAAAACATAATTTAGAAAAGAAATTCTCACAAAAATACACAGATGAGATATAGGCTGAAAATGGTGTATAATTACTGGTACATTACTGATGATTACTGGTGCATTAGGACTTTGCTCTGATTAAAGAGATAATAAATCTTCAAGGAATTAAATAATTCTTAAAAGACAAAGTGACAGTTAATGATGGATTTCTATGTCCCATTAGGAAAAACTGAAAAGTACATTTACGTGGGAGGTAATATTTTTTTCTTTTTTCTTAGTTTCTCGAAAGACAGGATAAACACAGACTATCATTTTTGGTTCAAATGTAGAGATCGAATAACAAGTAAATCTTTGGTAAACCCCTTGCAGTCTGGAGTTGGCTCAGAAAAAACAGAAAGGAGAATTCAGAAAAGCCACAAGGATGAGAGCCCTTGGCTGATAGATGACAACTCCCAAAGTTTATCTGCTGAAGCGGTTTATGTACAAACCTCAAACCACTTTTGTTAACTGACTGGCCCTCAGCATGTGCTACTGATCGATCATTTATATCCTGCCAGGTGACTTCTTTTAATACTGTTTTTGGTTTTTATTTATTACTTTCCCCAACTTTATATTTAGAAAACTTTCTAACCTATAGAAATCTTGAAAGAATAGTAAGATAAATACCCTTATATCACTTACCTAGATTCACTAATAGCTAACATTTGTGATAAATCTGTGCGCTCTTTGTATACCTCTCCCCCAACCCTTTGCAAGGAAGTTGCAACTCTATGTATCTCCTAAGAGCAAGGACATTCTCCCACGTAAACAACCACAGTACCATTATCACACCAGGAAATTTAACATGGTTATAAAAATATCTGATTAAACAGAACATACTCACATTTCCCAGATTGTTTCCAAACTGTCCTTTATAGCATTTTTCCCTGATCGAGCTCCAGTCAAGAATAACGTATTGTATTTGGTTGTCTGATGTCCTTTGTCTCCTTAAATCTAGAACAAGGGTCAGCATTTTCTGTAAAAGATTAGATATAAATACAAATATTTATATATAATATAAATAGTATAATAGTATAAATAATGATATAAGTATAAATAGTTTAGGCTTTGCAGGTCATACTGTTTCTTTCCCAACTATTCAACTCTGTTGCAGTAGAACCAAAACAGCCACAGGCAATATACAAAGGAATGGATGGTGGGGAGGGTATAGCTCAGTGGTAGAGTGTATGCCTAGCATGCACGAAGTCCTGGGTTCAGTTCCCAGTGTCTCCATTAAAAATAAATAAATAAAACTAATTAAACCTCCCCATTAAAAAAATAACAAACAAATAAAAGAATGGATGTGGCTGTTTCAATAAAACCTTATTAAGGACACTGAAATTAGAAATTTATAACATTTTCATGTGCACAAAATACTATTTTTTCTTTTTTTTTCAACTATTTAGAAATATACAAACCATTCATAACTCATAGGTTGTAAGAAAAAACAGTAGGTGGCAGTATTTGGCCCACAGACCATAATTTGCTGACCCCATATCTAGAACAATCTTAAGTCTCTTTTTTTTTAAAGCAAGCATTTTTTTGAAATATGTGGAAATATACACAATTTTAAGTGGACTGCTTCATGAGTTTTCACAAAGTAAACACACTCACCAAATGCAACTCAGAATAAGAAGAAACTATGACTTTATTTTATTTTAAAAAAACACTTACTGGTGTCACCTAGGTTGACTCATGGGTGATTAGCATCAAGTTTATGTGTGCAACTGTAGAATCCTTCTAGAAATGGATTTGATTGTTGTCAGAGTCTTCACCCTCCATTTGGAGATTTGCAGTGATCCGAATGTTTCAGTCTTGACAGTCAGCCTGCTTTGGGGCAGCACAGCTCAGCCTCGCGTTTGGAGCTGTCGCAGAGGACACGACAGCTCCTGTAATTTCCATTCACTGCTTCACCCTCTTACCTACTTCTGTGTATCATCTTGGAGGGCACTCAGGCGGGAAGGTATTATTTTAAGAATGAGTTCAACAAAGGTAAAGATCAGCACGACCCACAGTCTGTCAGGTCTGGACTAAGTGAAGTTCACCTTTATCAGCAAATTCACTGTGAAGATTTGGCATCGTGACATAGTCTGGCCAGAGGGAAGCCATCATTCCTGATAATTAACCGTCTGATGAGACCATTTAAGGCAGTTATTGTGTCTTGTTTGCTGCACTTTATTTACCACAGGGTGCAAAAATCTCTTGGCTTTGTGAAAACAGAGCTTGAAAAGGCTCCTTTAGACGTGGGGATGGTCACAAGTGACTCACGGGATCTCCTGAAACGGTACTCAGCTGCCTCGCAAGTTCCCTCTGGTGGGTTCCAGATTTTCTATTTATTCTGGACATTTTAAAATCTGTTTACAATGTTTCTAGGGATTATTCTCAGTGTAAAGTGGGGATTAATGCATTCTTTCAGGACACAGAGCCAAGCATCAGTTTCATCTCTGAAAATGGCAGAATCGCTTGGATGGCTGTTGAAGACACCGGTCTTAATTTGAGAGCTGTGGAAGTATACGAATGCCTAGGCCTGAGCCTCAGCACGTGGGCTCAGTTACTCAGTCTTACAGGAGCAACTCTGTTTTCAGAAGCTTAATCTCATGACTATGTCTGCCACAGAACTTTAATAATCTCCTAGGGAATCTCACACTCACATTCCAAAATAAAGCCTGCATTTGAGAGGCCCGACATCAGCACTGAAGAATTGAACAGACTAGTGGGCTAGTTCCACTGCTGGGGTTCTCATGCTGCTCCTTTTTTTCCACCCGTAGACCTAATTTTATGTTAATCTCCAGTACCTCTCCCGGCCGCCTCCAAGCTATTTTCATTTGGCTAAAGGCACTTAATTATTAGCTCTTCAATTTTACCCATTTTTTTCTATGTTCACATTGCAAATGATAAAATGGCACAATTAACCTAAACAACATGGCAGAGAATCCCTAATAGAGAAAAGAAACCAATCAGATATTATATACTAGGGAATTCTAGGATGGGAAGGAAAAAAAAGATGTGATGAATCCTGGTAGGTTTTTCTTCTTCAGTATATTTATCACAATGTAACCTGAAGAGATGTTAGACTTTCTTCTTTTTATTTATGATGGGACAAGGTTGTGGTTGTTAAGTAAATCCCGGTCTCTGGGTTTCCCACTTAGCTCATGTTTCCATCTCAAAGCATAATAAATAACCAATGAAGAAAAACCCTGCCTAAACATTGAGATGATCTCCAAAAGTGTTCACATTAAAAATGCATGATTGGTATGAAGACTTCATTTTCACTGTAGTGCTGTTTCTGAGCTTTGCTGCGGTCATGTTTTTCTTTGCATTGTCTGTTTTAGCTATCTGACTTCGGAGCCCACTGAGGATGAAAAATGGGCATTTAGGGAACATATGGCTTTGGTGGTTCAGTTGCTGACCTGGCATTTCCCCCTCTGTAGCATCAGCCTTTGTTTTCTCAGCAATGAGCTTTAACTAAAAAAAAAAAATCTCAAACCTGAGAGGTGGTGGAAGGAAGAGGGAGCAAGCAGATGATCAGTGAAGGTATATAAGTTGATTACATTATTTCTTTTGCCTGAAAATAGATGAACACACAACTCATCGCTCCTTCGACCCCAGCTATGTGAATTCTAAGAGTCGTGCAAACTTCTGCCAGAGACACTCACTGAGATTATCGGGCCTCCTGAGTCAGAGCTTAGTAACATAGATACGGTGCCCATATAGTGACTTTCATTTCACTGAAACCAAGTAACGACCTTAGCATGATTGAGAGAAGGAGGAATAGACTATTAAGTACGATTATTGCTGTTGTTGTTTCAGCAAGCTGAGGGACTTCTGGCTAATTATTTTTCTTTGTCATAACATGCTAGTAAATATCCTGGATTGCAGACTGTGAAATGGTTAAAGTTGGGAATACTAGCAATAAAAGTTCTCTCTCTTTTTTCCTCTTTGAATTCTTGGCTACTAAACTTTTGTTAAGCATGGGTAGGCTGCTGAGGTTTCTGTGGGAAATATCATGTTGGTCTTGGGAGGATTGCAAGGCTCAAGTCGGGTGTAATCCAGATTTTTGGAGTTTGGTGCTACTTGGCTGCCTGGGAAAAAAGGTTGAGAAAAGTCCCCTTTATTTCCACTGGGAAGTAGTCACTCCAAGACTTATTTGCCTTCCAGGACCAAAAATGTAAAGGGATGAGATACTTCATGTCAAACAAATGAAAGCGGTGAAGAAAACATGGCCATGATAGGCTAAGGATAGAGACCCTACCGTGAGACAGGAAGTAGTAAGTTTAATGTCTCTTAGGAGAATAGATCCAGGAGCATCTAGTTAGATTGGGACCAGAATTTTAAAAGAGAAATTCTTATGATTTTATAAATACAGTTGTTCTTCCAAAATATATTCCACATTTCTTAAGGGCTTAGATCCTTTGCTTCTCGATGTCTTCCACATAGAACTTTCAGCAGGGGAACTTCCACATTGTAATGGTTCAATACACATCTATGAACTCATGTTGTCCTTAAGTAAACTATTCTTACTAAGTTTTGTTTGCCTCTGTGTATATTTTGAATACTATTGTGATAGTGAACATTGAAGTAGAGCTTAGTCACATTCTGTTCTGTAAAGTATGTGTATGAATTAAATGTAAAGTGAGTCAAGAAATAACCACGCCTAGTTTCTGTCCTGAGATTCAAGATCCTAGTTGACCTGACATGTTTGGAGAAGCAGCACTGCCACCTTCTGGTAGATCTGTGTCATCTTTCATTCAGCTCACTGATGAGCCATTCAGAGTTTGTGTTTATGCCAATAAAGATTTAATTTGCTTTGAACTTTTGCAAACTTTAAATCAAGTCTAAATAATATCTTAGATAATATGGATGAATATTGAAGACCTGGAAATAAATTCCTTGACTTGAAGAATGTGGTTTTGATATAAAAAAAAAAATCTTACCCCAGGCTCACCATGTCAGTTTTAAGAACTACCACCTAACTGGGGAATTCTAATAGACCTTTAACATGACCAAGAAAGTTCTGGCATTAGGGCTGGGGGTGATGGGAATGGGTGAAGGGGGAGTATGGTGAAAAATTCACAGACAAGTTATATCAGTCACGAAAAAAATGAATGAGTAAGCTGGTCAGACATTCTGCCTGAGTGGTGAACAGGTGAACAGGATATTCTACACTGTGTTTTCAGGCTTGCAGCTCACCTTATCTGGGGTTAAGTGCCTTCAGTTACAGGAGTAACTGTAACTGCAACTTCTGTGGAGTAGTTCCCTAGAAACTCATGTGGACTCATAGTTTTCCTAGAGCTGAGCATATAGTAGGTGTCAATAAGAATTTGTTGCTTGAATGAATGAATGAATGTGAAAATATCTTTGCTTTCATAATTTGTCTCTGAAATACTCTGCTGGGACTGGTGCTGAAGAGCAAATAATTAATTTGCCTAATCTTTCATACTGATTCCCTAATCCAAACCCAATGGCAATTGCTCAAAAGGGAAGGAAATTGCTTGTGGATCAATTCCATTCATTTTTCTTCCACTTGATTCACGTAAGAAGACACTGAAGACACTGGAATAAGAAGACAAGATTAGTATCTTTTCAAGGAAATGCTGTAACCACTAGAGATGACTTGCCTATAGGAATATCCCCTCTTTGACTTCGCTGTTGCATAATTCTGCAGAGATCACAGGTAACTTATAGAAAATGGAGAGTAATCTAAATACATCAATAAACATACAAATAAATTCTGTCCAGTGGAGAGTTAATTGACCTTCTTCCCTTCTCCCAGCAAAAAGCACCAGTTTTGTTTCCATCTGCAAATTCTTTTCAGTATTCCTGACTTATATATGTTGCCACCTTTCGGCTTCTCCTTTGAGCTGACTGTTGATGGAGACGTGACTTCTCAATTACCAAGCAATTGTACTCTGTCTATTTAATGGGACTTCCTGTTGAGCTGTTTGAGGCTTTATTTTACTGGTTCCCTCATTTAATTAACGAGTTAAATGAAAGCTTTGACATAGTTGTTTTATATTTATACAAGAGTCAAGATAGTTCTTTTTTTAAAGTTCCTTTACACTCAGTATTAACACTCAGTATTAACAACAACCAAAGGGGGAGTCTGGGGCCTCTTCTGTTTGGTTTCTATGGGAGTCGAACCATAGGTAATCCAAAGGAGGTCCCCTTGTCCTCCTTGAAGAGGGTGTCACTGAGAGTGACTGAGACTGCATGAGAACATGTAGGAGAATGTCCATCTCCCGATGTGGTCTCCCCTGCCCGGGGGGGCTCTATGCTCTTGCTGGTGATCCTGCCTCTGTGTAAACCATTTCTGAAACTCCTCTGCTGGAAGTACCTTCCGAGCTTGCTGCATATTCTTTGGACTGTCCTCGGCTTTGCAGCGTTGGGTGAATTTCACTAGATGTCTGGCTTTGGTACTGGTCAGATCTGCTTCATATTCTAGCTCTCGCATGCACTGTCTGTGGGATCTTGTGGAAGTTACTGCAGATCTTCCTATACTTACAATGGGGTTATGTCCCAATAAACCCATCATAAGGCAAAAATAAGTCAAGAATACATTAAATACTCTTAACCCACCAAACATTATAGCTTAGCCTCGCGTGACTTAAATGTGCTCAGAACACTTACATTAACCTACAGTTGGGCAAAGTCATCTAACACAAAGCCTATTTCATAATGAAGTGTTGGGTGTCTCATGTAATTCACTGAACACTTGACTGAAAGTGAAAGACAGAATGGCTGTATGGGTGCAGAACGGTTGTGCGTGTACGGGTTGTTCATCCTCGTGATCACATGGCTGACTGGGAGCTGAGGGTCACTGCTGATGCCCAGTGTCACCAGAGAGGGTTGTACTGCATGTCGCTAGCCTGGGAAAAGACCAAAATTCAAAAATCAAAGTATGGGTTTTACTGAACGTGTATCACTTTCCAAGTGCCGAAAAGTCAAAACAACGTAAGTTGAACCGTTGTGAAGTCAGGGACCATCTTTAGATGTTTCTGGTTTACTCATCTGTAAAATAAGGCTGATGTAAAGAATGAATGAAATAGTGCATAGTGTGCCTGGCACAGAAATGTTCCCTCAATCTCACCTATTTTTGCTGTGTGGAGAGAAAAAGATACCCCTGCTTTCCTTCTTGGCCCTGCTGAACTGTAGCTCTGCAGTAACATCATGGGAGTGATGTTCAGAGGTCACAGCTAAGTCAGACGGGACTGCACTCAAGCGGGCCTGCATAGGGCCTGCCGGATTCAGGGGGCTGGGTGGACTGGATCAGGCAGTTTCCTGCTGTAAGTAAAGAAGGTCTTAACCTTTCAATTACTTGATTTTGGGGAAGTCCAAGGAGTCCTGGGGTAGGTCCCAGAGGTCAGGATGGGGTGAGTGGCACATGGTAGCCAAGGACAGTGTCTGTGTACCCACTGTTGCGGGGAACTTCAGTATTTAATAACTGGTACGGCCCTGCTGAGTAAAAGTCAGCCCTGGGAGAGGGTGGAAGAACTGACCTGAGTTTGGGGGACATCCTCCTCGACATCCCCAAGGTATTCTGTAGGGATGGCCACAGGCAACTGGATGGTCAAGTAAAGTACTCCTTAACCTTCTTACTAGCACTAAGGGCAAGTACTCCATACCCTTCCAATCTGTAGATGGATTCTTTGTGAGTGATGGAGCAGCTAATATGAAGAAAGTCTTCAGTAATGGGCAGGTTCCACAATGCCGCCCTCCTAATTAAGTTTCAACTGCCAGTAGGTATTACTATTGAACCAGGACAGCAATAAAAGAGAGGCTTCCTAAATGTCACAGCAGTACCGTCACTCCTCCGAGCTGCCTCAAAGGTGGCAGTGATACAAAGCACATCTATTCACTCCCTTCCCCTCAACCAATAATCTTTTATACAGTAGGAAAAGCTGAAACTTGTATTTTACGCACAGAAAAAGGAATTCTGACACTCGTGAACAAGTGAGACTGGATTTTATAAAACCTATAAAAGAAGGTTTTATGATCATGTGTATTATTATTTTGGCTACTTTGCAGTGTTATTGATGTTTAACTTACAAAAGCCAGCAGAGGGCATGAAAGGAATTGTTTGGCTCACTATTTGAAGGCAGGATTTGAACAGTGAAATGAAAAAGCACATGGATTATATATTGCAAATTTCAGACGGGGAACAACAAACAACCTTTAAACACCAACCTGAAATATATTGCAACCTTTACTTTTTCTTATTTCCTACTTATAGCCTCCATTTAACATAAAGTACTTTTTTCTCCAGAATTAGATCTCCTATTATATTTATGAAGCTCATATGGAATCATTAAATAAAATATCAGTGATTTGTATTCAGATCTATTAGAGACACACCAGAAAAATATAGAAAACTTTGGTCTATGATGACATGGTATCCACAATAAACAAAGTTCCACCTTCCGGCAGAAACTGTTTGTTGGAATGCTGCACTACTCTCAAGGTCCCTAAACTCAGGATCCCTGTCCTGAAATGCACCGATGGTGCACAGGCTTCCTTCTGGCCCATCTGTGTGGTACCCATGCAGCCTGGGAGCAAGGAGAACTGATGCAAATGTGTAGGTGCTCATGCGGCTTGCGATGCCGTGTAACAAAGTTCTTGGTCTCTAACCCGGCAATCTCATGTTTTTTACCAGCATCCACAAAACTGTGGCAGGCTAAGTTGTTACATTTCAAGTAGGGCACAGTCTCAGACCCTTCATAGTTCTTGACATTCTATAAAAGTAGCTTTAATACGGGTTCAGTACATTTTATGTTTTTGCTTAGCCCAAGTGCTTGCCTGGGGAAATCCACAATGACAACTGAAAGAAGCAGGTGACCTGACCAAGACCACAGAGCTGGTTCCAAGCCTAGTCTTGAACCCTGAACTCATGACTTCTAGCCCTCTCTGCTCTTTTCTTTAGGCTTTGGCACTTGGCTAAACATCCCAGGCAAAGACTAGGCAAAGAGCACACAGTTACATCAGGACAGTTAGACCATCTATCATGCAAAAGAAACGCTTTCCATTGGGCCACTGGGACTTGAACTAAGTCATCCTTAGGCCATCTCCTCTAGTGGTTTTTCCATGTCATGATTTATGGACTGTGCCTCCTCACAGTGTGTTGGATTGGGAGTGGGGTCTGTTCTTAAGCTGACAAAGCCTAGTGCAAAAAGATCAGCTGGACCAATGGATAGGCTTGCCTCCAAGAGTTGGTACTGATAATATTACAATGAACTCTTCCCTGTTTGAGTCTGCTTGTGTGAACCTCTATCTCTCTTCTAATTGAAAGGGCTCAATTAAGACACCAAAAAGAGAAGAGGACAGGGCTTTGCTTTATCCTCTGAGGCCTTGTGGGTGAGTCACTTGTACACACTTTTATTGTAGCACTTAAGTATGGATTAGGTTATACTTGTTTATTGATAGGTCTCTCTCATGATTTGTATGTCTTATTCATCTTTGCATGTACAGCAATGATCATCACGCCTGTGCGTTAGCTGGTACTTGGAAATCCTTGTTGAATTGAACGGAAGATGGAAACTTGAAAAACACTAAAAATACTTAAAGGTTAAACTTGGGGGACGGGGGAGATAAATCCACAAAGCAGATTTAGAAAAAGGAACCATAAGCAGTAGATGGGGAACCAGAAAGGTGTGGTGTCTGGAAGGACAACGAATGTGAGGCGTAAGCAATAAGAAGGAGTGGTTAAGTGACCTGGTACTTTAGCATTTAAAATAACGAGGATGCAAATAAGTACCAAATGGATTTGCCAACAGATTTATCACGGAGATGGAAGGAAAGGGCACATCACTATCCACTGAGGAGGCAGAGTCATCATGGGTGGATAACGTTCAGTACGTTATCACAGCATATACTGATCTTATTGACTTCCTATAATCAAACGTTACACACTCCCACTCACATATCACTATGGACCAAAGGAAAAATCCCTGGTCACTGAAAAGAGATGCGTAATACTTTCTATTATAAACAAGTAAAATATTAAAGCATCAAGACACTTCAGTTGACATATTTTATATGTATACTCATAATGTTTTAAAAAGCAAGAATAATAATTTGGTCTCTCACTTTACAAAATGGAAATCTGAAATTTCTCCTGATGGTATGAAGATAACAGTCTATTAAGAAAAGCGCAGTGTTATACATCAAGTTTCATTTAGAGAGGTGTAAATGAATTCGTGAAATGATCACCATCAATGAACGAGTGAAATATGCAAATCAAAGTGTTTAGTTATGCACGCTTCAAATAGAAGGCAGCCTCAGCTTTTCACATTAACTAGGGTTTGAATTATTTTTTATGTTCCTATAGATTGATATTATACATAGCATACTTTGATTAAACTTATACTTTATAATTCTGAAGTTAAAAAGAGGCAAATAATAGACACTTAAAATTGTTTTTCCAGGTAACTTAATTCTCAACAGGAGAGATTAAACACTAGGAGATAGTCTGCTAGATAATTCTAGTCACTTAGTCATATGTGTTTTAAATGTCACAGTGATTGTCTTCTAATCATGGCAACCCCTCTCCTTCCGGGGAACTGTTTGATGATAGCCCTATTAGATCACACAGGTTTACTTTTTTTTTCCCCTGCCTCGCCCCACCCCGCCCCGTCTTTTCTTTTCGTTCTGTACTGAATCCCCACTCCTTTGGTTTCTCTTTAAATTATTCGTAATTTCCTTCTGAATGCCATCAAAGTGTTCTGGAGGAGGGAGTTCTGGAAATGAATGGTCCATGGGCAGAAGGTTGGACATCGAAACTTTCTGTGTGTTTTCTGCAGACTTCCATCCCCCAAATTAAGGAAGGTGTGGCCGTGTCTGAATGCCGGAGGGACCTGTGACTCTGGTCTCACTCCAGAGTCACTATCTATGTGAATCTCTTCCCTCTTGGGCCCTAGTGGAGTCTGACTTTCCAGCTTTTGGCTGTTTGCTTACTTTCCTCCTTCACTGTCAGCCACGAGGAACTCCGCGTCCTCTGCAGAACTGCACTTTGGGTTGCCTTTTCCCCCTTGTATTGCTTTGCTATCTGTGGGGGCTTTGCATCCAAAACATGGCTCTGTTGAATTTTTCTTTTTCTAATGTAAAAATGCTCTAGCACCTGGGCTCCTGTCAAGGACACCCTGAATTCCTTGCAGGTGCTTTTCTCCACGTAAGGCTGTTTTCAGAGAGAAACGGCCCTCAGCCGTCAGCACGCTTTGCAGAAGGTCCAGGTCTGCTGCCAGCTGTCTCAGCCTCACTGAGTTCTGCTTGGGCTTTGCTGTCTGTCCTGCGTTGCTCTACCGCACGTCACGTGGATAAGCAGAGGCGGTCCCTCTCATCTTCCTTGGATAAGAGGTAGCAGTCTCCTGCAGCTACATTTTCTTAATACATTAAAACCACTCAGTTTTATTAATTAATGTACATGAAGTTCACACACAGTCTAAATAAAGCCTCTCAAAATCCACTGTAGGATTCTTAAAATACGGATTGCAAGCATTCAGAAACGTTCTTGTTCCTCAGATAGGTAAGACTGCCCAACTTCACACCTTCAGCAGGTTTTCCTCTGCCTTTTTATGACAAGAAGTGGCCTTTTGTCTCTCCCAGATTCTTCTTCTCTCTTCAGAAACCAGGCTAAAAGGTGAAGACTCTTCCATTATTTCAGTGGCCCCCACCACCCAGTGTGGGTGTCTGGGTTGAATGACAGTGACAGAGGTGACCTTAGCAGCCAGGTCCTTCTCCTGTCCCCAGGGACAACTCTGAGACCACTAGTCCACTGCCGTCAGCCTTTCAGGCAGTTTAGCTGTGAAGAGTGAGCCGTTGCAGGGCTAAGGGAGAATACTAAAATGAGGAGGATGTGAACTTGTCTGCAAACTGGAAGAATCCAACAGAGAGGGAGCAGCTGAAGACAGTCCTATCAGACGGGTTGGGTCCCTACCCCCAGCATCAACCTGATCCAGCAGTTGACACCTAACTTCTTGCCCCACCACCAGGCAATCAATCTTTTGCTCATATCACTAATTTTACTACTACCACTACTACTATTAATTTGGGTAACTTTGAGGGGGTTTAATGGAGATTATGGAGTGGAAAATAAAATTTCTCCAGCCACTCCTTGGTGCCACAACTGAAACTTTTAATCATCTGCTGAAGACTGGCACCCATCTCCTCTTTGGCTGGGCTCCTGTGATCGTTGCTGTTCATATAGATGGTCCATACACCTCTGTGGTGTCTTAGATCCTTGACACTGTCATCATCAGTGACTGTATTCACTCTCCTCAGCACCCCTCCCACCCCATGCTCTTGCGTACAAGACTCTGACTGGGTGACCCAGCTCCGGAACACCTCCTTGTCTGCATCTTGCAGCCCTCTCCCCTCACTCTCTATGCTCCACTCTTGTTGAACATCATTCAGTTCCTCTGAGCCATGTTGCTTCCTAGATCAAGGCAAGAGTCGAAGGAACACATACATTCTCTCCTCCATAAACACTGCCTCCTCCCAGCACCAGATCCCCACTATCTACCTCACTTCTGCTTACTCATCCATTAAGTTTTAGCTTAAGCAATGCTCTCTCTCAGGAATGCCTTCACTGATACAAGTGACAAAGTGAGGTCTCCCTGTTTCACGTTCTGAAGGCATTGGACATTTTTCCATTGTGGCATATCTCACAACCTGGATGAATCAGTTCGACGGCGTAGTGGCTGGTCTACAGTATATTCAGCAAATATTTGTTGACTGAACAGATGAATTAATGAATGAATAGAGTCTCAAAGAAAGAGGAAATTCAACTGTCCTTTTAAAAACATTAATACAACTTATCAACTTTATTCAAATTTCATTAGTTTTACATGCACTTATTGGTGTGTGTATATGTTTAGCTCTCTTCAGGTGTATCACATGGTTAGATTTGCGTGGCCAACATTGCAGCCTAGATACAGAACAGTTTCATCACAAGGGTCCCCCGTGCCATCTTTCTTGTCCACAATCATCTTCCTCCCTCCCTTATTCCTTTCTAATCATTGATTACCACTAATCTGTTCGCCATCTGTATTTTTCGTCATTTCAAGTATACCACATGCACGGAATATAAAATGCAAACTTTTGAGATTGGCTCTTTTTTTTGCACAGCGTAACTCTTTTGCAATCCACCCAAGTTGTTATGTTTATCAATAGTTCTCTTTTAATTGTTCCCTAGTATTCTGTGGTATAGATGTTCCACCATTTGTGTAATTGCTTATCTGTTGGAGCGTTTGGTTTGTTTCTGGATTTTGGCTGTTACAAATAAAGTTGCAATGAACATTCGTGTACAGGTTTGGTGTGAATGTAACTTTAATTCCTCTGGGATACTTGCCTAAACATGAAACTGCTGAATCATATGGTAAGCACTATTTAGTTTTTTTAAAGAAACTGCTTAATCACAGATGTATGTATACTTAATATTTTGTGTTCCATAAAAATACAATTGTACCATCTGCAGTCTTCTGGGACTTATTTTTTCACTCAACGTTAGGTTACCAAGATTCTTCCATGTTGTTGTCTGTAGGCACAGTTCACTCATTTTCATTGCTGTATAAAGATTTCACTTTGTGACTCTATCATATTATCCAGTCAGTGGTGGAACAAGTTGCACTATTTTGTGAACAAAATGCATCATTTTATGAATAAGGTGTTCATGTGCACAAGTTCCTTCGGGCATACTACCAGGAGTGGGGTTGCCGAGCGTTAAGGAATTTGAATGTTTAAGTTTCAGATGAAAGGCTGTATTACTTTCCTCAGACTGCTTTAACAAGTGATCACAAATTTACTGGTTTAAAAACAACAGGAGTTCATTCTCTCACATTTTGGAGGCCAGAAGTCTGAAATCAAGGTGTCAGCAGTGGTAGTTTCTTCTACAGAATGGGAGGGAAAATCTGTTTCATGCCTCCCTCCAGCTTCTGATGGTTGCCAGCAATCGGCGTTCCTTGGCTGGTAGACACATCGCTCCCCTCTCTGTTTCCATCTTTATATGGCATTCTCCTCTGTGTGGGTTGGGAATTCTTTATAGAATGAAAACCTAGTGGTGTTGGAAAGGATGTGATCCAGAAACAGGTAAGTGGGGGTGGAGGACACATTGTATAGCATGCCATGGTTTACAGCATGTTAACATTATCTCACATGATCCCCAAATCAACCCTGTGCGATACGCACTATCTTTATTTCTATGATTAAAAGCTAGAAATTTTCCAGAGCTGGGGTTGTCAGAGCGTAAATCTGAGCTTTTTCCAAGACTCGAGTTGGATAACCTCCACGTCTGTGAAACTTAGACCTGTCCTGCTGAATTGCCACCTGGATATTTTGATGCATGAAATATCTGGTAATAATAACTGTTTAAAATTGATTTTTGCCCTTTCCACGCCTCGGGTTATAAACCTAACACTCTTTGGACTCTGTTTGCTGACAATTCTGAAAACAACAGCACTATGCACACTTTAAATTAAAAACGGCAGGGACTTGAAACTGAGATCGCACCAGGGAGAGAACAGAGCTTCAGCGAGCTAAGCGTTCCTGCTGGAAGCCCTTGTTTCTCTCCCATTTTCCGTGGATGGTACTTCTAAATTTTCTCACCAAGAACTTCATTTTTCTCATAGCTTTTGCCCAGTGTGTGATTCATCTTGTACTTCCTGGATTTTGTTGCCAGGTAGCTGAGAGCAAACCCAACTGCCAACATCAAAGAATTTCTCAAATTTCCTTCCAAACAACACCTGTCTTAAAATGATCGGGTTTATTGGTTCAGGATATGTCTGCCACTGTTACTTAAAATATATCATTTTAAAACATATTTTGCAAAATACTGTAGATTGCAGTACGTAATTCCAAAATTTCAAATAAAACCAACAAAGTATTCAAATACTTCTGAAGTCTTTATAGGAAACACCTCTAGTTGTCCTGCTGTAGAGATGGGCGACAGACTGCTGTGATGGTGCAACACACACAGCAGTAGCAGAAGGAGCACGTGGTTAGTGATTTCCTCCCTGGCTCTGGGTCTAGGCACTTGTTGCTTTAAAAAGGAGTCATCGATAAGGACACTCTGCTCACTTACTTTTCCTTTACAAAAGGCAGAGACATTTCTATTCATAGAATTTATATGATGTTCTCTTAGGAATAACTGAAAATTTTATATGGTTAACCATGGTATCAAGTATCCTGAAGTCCTGGGACAGGGTCTTTCCCTCCCTCTTTGGTTCCCTGCTGTTGTGTTATGATTTTCCTCACCTTTGGACTTCTATATATTTACTCCATTGGGACTTTGAAGGGACAGAAAGCCAAACCTTCGCCTAGTTTATCTTAAACCTGATGTTTATCTTAAAGATTTTTTAATAGCATATTTATACTTTTATTTCTGGTCCCATTGATTTAGCCAATATTTCAAGCCTTCTCTATATAAATGGGACATTAATTACCTGTAATGTCCTTGATTTTCTCTCCCCAGTTTCCCCTTCACCTGCTGGAAGTGATGCCTTTATGTTGATGACATACAGGTTTAAAAATTTTATCTTATGTTACGAGTCTCCACAGATGTTCACAGCATTTGGAAAGGAAAAATAAGCAAATGATTGGTGGTGAAATGAAAAGACTCTAGATTGTCAGTTTCCTTGGGCTGTTTGTTTGTTTTTGTTTTTCACTTGTTTCTACTTGCTGTTTATTTCTTCTATTGCCTGGGTACTCTCTTTCCATCTTTCTTTTTTTTTTTTTTCGTTCTTTTTTCTTTCCATCTTTCTGGTCTGAGCTGAAGAGCGTTTCTTCAAGCCGGGAATTTCTAACACCAAATCTTAACTTTGACCCCCGCTCTCATGTTCTGACTTACAGCACCCACCACACATGGTCATTACATGTTTGCTTGTGTTCAGTTTTCTCTGTCTCTCTCACTAAACCTAAACTCCATGAGAGTGGGAATCCTGTCGGTTTTGTTCACTGTTTGTAAACCTAGTGCCTCACTTAGTGTCTGGCATCCAAAAAAAGTGTACTGAATGTATTAATTGGGTGATTTTAACCTGAAACTTAAAATACTGATGGTACTTAGCTTGGTTTAGGGTTGATGTTGAGAACATTATGGCTGATCAATGTCTACTCCATCCCCTTGGCCTCTGTCTCACAGCGATACAGTTGGGGAATTGGCCTCTGCTTCCAGGATACATACTAACTGGTCAGAGCCACATTAGTAATCCCATGCCCCTTGTCACATAGAACATGCCTCTAGTGACAATTACATGTTTAGCAGTAGAGAGCCCATGATCTAAATTCACCCAAACAAATTGAGGAGAAGAAATGTTTCATAGTTGGGGAAAAACATTTACTCCCTCCTCGGCCAGATGTGAAAGAGGACCTATGTTGCCACATCTTATACCTATGAGAGTTTACAGAATTAAAAAAAATGTGTATTACAGATTTATTCTGTGACATTTTCCTCATAGAAGATATTTTAAATAGATTAAAAGAATCAGTATCTTATAAAAATAAATACCTAGTAGCAGAATTCAGATAATACCTGTAATTGTATGACTTGATGCTGGATATCCATTCTTTTCCATTTCAAAAATCTTTTTTTTTAAGTAACATAAAAATGATAAGGATTCCTGCATTCTTCACATATCCAGTGTCATAAATTTTAATTCAACTTCTTGTTCTTTACTCAACTATGTATGTTAGTGGTATTTGCTCCTGTTTTTTGAATAGGAAGAATATCCATTTTCCTTTTCTTAACAGTGACATTTAGGTCTTCTTTTTCTGATTCTTCAAGACAATGCTTCATGCTGAGTTCAAATAGTAGTCCAGAGTCTGGTCCAGAGGGTGGTGGACAATTACAGATCTCTCTAATTTTGAAAACCTGAGTTATGAGTATATCATGTGCTCAGCTTGATTTCCCTGAGAAGGGTGTGTGGATAAACCATTCTGGCAACTCGGGATGACTGTGGAGGCTACTGGCAAATTCCATCTGCTGCCAAAACACTGAACTGGCTCTTACATCCACACAAGACTTTGCAGCAAGCTGTAGCTCCATTTTGTCAGCTTCAGCCTCCAGTGTTCTACTATATGGTCTGCCAAAAATATACTCCTGCAATTTAAACTATATCTGCTAGCCTCAAATTGCTAAACTATCTCAAGGACAAATGGCCCAAATCATTATGAGATAAGTCAGACCTAGGAGATTCAATGAGTTAACCAAGATAGGCTTTTCTGCAGCATTCCCAAGACTGTATGCACTATTTCATGGTCCAGAAGGACAAAACAGAGGCTGTAGATGTCTCAGCAGAGAGCATAAAGGACCTGGGTCTTTGATAATATCTATGACGCATCACGCTAGCAAGTTCTGGTACCTGACCCGTCTCAGAGAAGCAGGGAGAGAAAGAATGTTCCAAACACAAAGAACTGGTGAGGAAGGGCACATATCTGAGAAACAGGAAGAAGACTGCTGCGACTGGATTATTAACCTGTGGGGAAGATCCTGAGATGAAGCTAGAATGGGGAGGGGGAACCGTATCATACAGGGGCTTGCAGTCATACTAAGTACTAGTTAAGAAATCAATCACTGGAAAAGAGCAAAACCCAACTCTCTTATTTCTAGCTGGGTAACCTTGGGAAAGCTACTTAATCTCCTCTCTAAACCTCAGTTTCCTCTCTTGTAAATGAATGACAACATAGAATCTTCTCCATGGTGTTCTTGGGAAGAGTAAATGAAATATTACAAAGAACTAAGGAGTCTGATAAATGAACCAAATAGATGAAATAAAAAGTGATTACAGTTGCTATTGTTATTGTTTGGGGCAGAATTTATGTGAGATTATGATACTAACTGTAATGATTTTAGGCACTAAGTTTAAGTAGAGGCCATCATGATGAAATTCCCATTTTACAAAGTCCCTTCAGTCTGCAAGGTGGAAACATTAGAGAGGGGTAAATGCAGAGGTGGGAGACTAGATGCGGGAGGCTACTGCATATTTCAGACAAAGATATCGGAAGTTTGGACTAAGGTAGAGGAAGTAAAGATGGAGGGAAATAGACAGATTAGAGTTACTCAGGAGGTGGAACTGGCAGTATGTGATAACTTCAGCATTTATCATTTGTGGACTTTTAAAAAATGGCCATTCTGCCTGGTGTGAGGTGATACCTCATTATAGTTTTGATTTGCAGTTCTCTGATAATCAGTGATATGGAGCTTTTTCTCATTTGCCTATTGGCCATTTGTATGTCTTCATTGGAGAACTGAGACTTATACATAGAGAACTATAAAATATTGATTAAGGAAATTAAAGATGACTTAAAGAAATGGAAAGATGCCCCATGATCTTGGATTGGAAGAGTCAATATTTAAAATGGCCATACTGCCCAAGGCAATCACAGATTTAATGCAATCCCTATCAATCTATCCATGATATTTTTCACAGAACTAGAACAAATAATCCTAAAAGTGTATGGAATCACAAAAGACCCAGAATTGTCAAAGAAATACTGAAGAAAAAGAATGAAGTTGGAGGAATAACCCTCCCAGACTTCAACCAATACTACAGAGCTACAGTAATCAAAACAGTTTGATACTGGCACAAAAACAGACATATGGATCAATGGAACAGAATAGAGCCCAGAAATAAATCCACAGACCTATGGTCAATTAATCTTCAACAAAGGAGGCAAGAATATACAATGGAGAAAAGACAGGCTCTTCAGCAAGTGGTGTTGGGAAAACTGGACAGAAGCATGTAAATCAATGAAGTTAGAACTCTCCTTCACACCATACACAAATAAACTCAAAATGGCTTAAAGACTTAAATAAGACAAGACACTATAAACCTCCTAGAAGAAAACATAGGCAAAACATCCTCTGACATAAATCTTAGCAATGTTCTTCTAGGGCAGTCTACCAAGGAAAAGGAAATAAAAGCAAAACTAAACAAATGGGACCTAATTAAACTTATAAGCTTTTGCACAGCAAAGGAAACATAAGCAAAACAAAACAACAACCTATGTAATGGCAGAAAATATTTGCAAATGATGAGACTGACAAAGGTTTGATTTCCAGAATATATAAACAGCCCTTACAATTTAATAAAAAACAAACAACCCAATCCAAAAATGGGTAGATAACTTTAGTTTTGGACTTGATGAGTAGAAGTTACCTGTGAGCCACCCAGGGGGAGATTCTTAGTCAGCAGCTGGGTATATAGATTTAGCCTTTAGAGGAGGAGTCTGATCTAGAGATATAATTTTGATTGTCAACATGTAAATGGACACTGGAATCATGGGGATGGATAAAAATTGAGAAGACCAGATACTAGCAGAAATCCAAAGACCACAGGCTAGTCAGTGAGCCAGAAATGAGTTTGCTGCAAATATTAGACCAACCCAGACTGACAACCCAGTGGCAGTGTGGGCTTTAGGGCTGATTAGATTCAGCCGTGTATCATGCTGTTAAGTTCTCACTTTTCTTCCAGTTCTGGGTGCTGCCTTGTGTGGTGTTAGCTTCCTTCTAAAGCTGAGTCCTTATGCAGTTGCAGGATGGCTGCCTACAATTTCTAAGGCTACATGCATTCTTTCCCGCACTGAAAAAGGAGAGTGGGTCTGTTGGTTTCTCAGAGCAAACGGAGGCTTTCCCTTCTGAAGTCCCTAGTAAAAGCTCTCCTTCTATTGGCTAGAGTCACATGCCTACCTCTAAGCCAAAATTTGGTAAACCTCAGAACAGATTTATGGTGATTAATCTGGACCACGTACAGCACGCTCAAATGCTGAGAGTGAAGTCAAGTTCTCCACTGCTCATTGGGTTGTGAGCCTGAAGCTTGAATATCTGGACAACGCTGATTTATTTATCAAAATAAAGGAGCCTGGATATTCAGGAGGTAATCACAGTGCCCACCAGAACCAAGCAGTGAAACAGACTGAGAGATGGCTTGGGGATTACACAGAAAATGAAGAGAGGACAATGTCATCTTCGTGTTTTAGGATGAAAGAGATGGGCTTCTGGGATGGATACTGCTGAGATGCCAACTAAGGTGAGAAGAGATAGGGAATGTTCTCTGGTGAGTTTAGTAAAGGGTGGTTCCAGGGGCAGGGGGGAAACAAATAGATGAGAGTTAAGGAGAGAAGGGAGGTGAAGAAACGGAGGCAGAAAGTGCAGACTTGTTTTCTGGGAAGGTTAAGGTAATAGAGACATAATATGGAATGGAGGGAGTATTTCTATGTTCTGGTTCATACATTTGTTTTAAAGATGATGAGACGCTAGCATATTTGAATGCTTATTGAAATAATCTGTTACAGAAGGATAGGCTTTATAGGAGTGCTATGACACACTTTAAGATACATAGTAGAATACGTCATTGCTGGACCACTATCAATATTTTGTCCAACAGAATCTGTCATGACTCTAAGGGTCCTTAGTTGTAGCAAAGATACATCTGGGAGGTGTGTGAAGAGCTCAAGAATTCCATGTGTGCTGGGGTCCCCTGGAAAGACCCTGTGTGGGGTTTTCGAGGGGTGAGAGTGTGGGCTCCTAACGTGGGTAAAGGAATTGACTTTAGGAAGGAGGCATGTCTCCTCCATTGTGATGATGGGAAGAGAAGAAAATGAGTTTGATCATGTAGAATTGATGAGTTCTCACCTGGTGATTTATATTTTATCTAAACGAGGAGGCAGCTGCTGTTGAGAGATGAGAGAGAAAGGGATTCAGAAGTTTGAGGAACACAGACAAGGTTTGAGAATATGAGGATGAGATGACCGGAGAAACTCAGCAGGACTCTGAGGTGATGCTGTCATCATGTGAGAAGTTGGAAACCTTGAACTTACAGAGGAACAGATCTTCCTAGCTGTGTGACTTTCTTCAGCATTATTCATTTGCCCGTGTGCAGGAACGGGGAAGTTGAATGGTTAGATTCACTCCAGGTGGTTCAGTTAGGGTCTAATGAAAACAAGGAGGATCAGTAGGATTTGGGGAATAACTAAGAAGAGTGATTGAAATGAGGGCCCTGGAATCTAAGCCTGATATTGAGAAAGTGAAAACGGGATGGTGGGAATGAGGAGAAAACAGAGTCAACTAATGGAGGTCTCAGTGTGCTTAAAAATAGTTGCAGTGGTGACTGGGACATTATGCTATACACCAGAAATGGACACATACCTGACTATACTTCAGTTAAAAAAAAAAAAAAGAAAAGACACCCACAAGAAAATAGTTGCAATGGTAGTGATTTATAAGGAAGCAGGAAGGATGGGCAGGAGGATAAGAGGAAAATAAAAGTACTTAAATTAGTGATTTTGGTGGTAGAACCATATTCTGGGCATGACTCTGACAATGACTGGCACAAGTGAGACGGTGGCAGAGGTTCACCGGAGATAGGAAAGTCAGAACTAAGAGACCTGGTTGCTAAAGGGGCATCTTTGGATGTTGAAGTCCCCCAAGAAGATGGCAGGAGACAGATACAAAGATTTCAAGTGCCTATGCCCAAGGCTGGCCTGAATAACACGACAGCAGTGAAACGATCTCGAAATCCAAAGTCCAGAGAACTGAGCTTTCAGCCCATCGTGGTCACTGACTATCTGAGTAACTTCGGGCTAGGAGCTTAATGCCCTCAGGTCTTCATTTGCCCACAGAACACAAAGGAATTATGATCTCTAAGAGTCCTTCTAGGTGTAAAGATACTACTGCTCTTTCATTACATCATTTCATTGATATCAATTTCATCGTATCATTTGTATCAGATTTCATTATATCAATCTGTCAGGCGTGAGTGACTCACACTCTTCTCTCAAGTTCTGGGTGGACTGAGAAATAGACAGAGGAATAAGAAACCAAAATAACAGCATGATTACTGGTAAAGCCAGACTAGAGAATGGAGCTCAGACTAGGTTCCAAGGCACTTCCTAGCCCTAATGCCTTGAATTGCATCTACCCACCTGGTCCTGGCAAAACAGCTGGACAAGCACTGGCCTTCACCTTCAGAGACAGATCCTTCTCCGGGAGCTCACAGTGGGGAGGGGAGGTGGGTACCGGCTGTGGCAGGGAGGCCATCTCTCTAGAGAGAGGCCAGAGAGAACAGGAGAGGCCACACGTGGGCAGTGGTGGCTGCTCAGCAGAGGAGAGGTCTGCTCATTGGCTTTGGTCACTTTACTCCCTGGAAAGAATGAACAGAGGAAACGAGGGTGAAAGATTTCTTTCTAATACCACTGATCTAGTGGAAGTATCTCTTTTATTATCTGAGACAGGAACTTGGGGAAGAGAAGAAAATGTTTCCTCCTCTATGACACATGGATTAATGACCAGAAATATAGTTTTGAATTACATCTATGCAGTTGTACATATGTATAAGAGATAGGCTGGGTTAAGATAGAAAAAAGTTTCTTGAATTTATTGATAGAGTTCCAAGAACATTTTTCCATAGTTTTCTAAATGTTCCATTTGTAACTTGGATTCAAGACAGAATTATGAGGTTTCTAAGCAACATTACCAGAGACAGTAAACAGGACTTGAATTACTTTAAAATAAATTAAAATAAACAGATCCCCTGTCGCCTTAGTTCTGCCCAGGTCAGCCGAGGTGTGGATTTCATTTCTGTGACCCACTTTGGTGACGTTAACAACTGCAAAAAGCATGATAAAAACTGGGCTGAACGCCAGTGAGAAATGCGCAATGAGTTTTCAATTACAGCTTTCTGGCCACCACCTCTCCTGCATGGTTTTCTGTTAAGCTGACATCCTTGCTACTCCTGATTCTGAGACTTTAGTAGGGGGACCCTGGAAAGCAACTAGCCAAGTGGACCACAAATCCTAGGACAACAGTAGCTACCTCCGCACATTGGGGGATGCTGCACAGGCCCTGCCTTGCTCACAAAAGTAGGCAGGCACTTCCAGGGTGACAACAGAGATATGTCAGGAAAGTTCTACTTTCAAACGTCTTCCCTATTGAGATTTCTCAGAGTCCACCATCAGATGCTTATACGGAAGTGTTGAAGGGAACTGAAAACACTGAAGACTGCTGGTTTAAATCTGAATTTATGTGGAAGAAGTTACACATTAACTTGTTAATCTCTAAAACCTTAGAGTGAATTAGCCTTGGCAAATTTCATCCCACAGGATAATCAGCCGAGAGCAGGCTCCCTAAGAAAGGGGCAGGACAACATGCATTTTGAAAGGAGAAGGCATAGGAATGGCTGAGGAGTAAGGTTTAGAAATGACAGTCCAGAGGGAGGAAGCACTATAGGGGAGCCAGGGGATGGGGTAGCAACCAGGTAAGGGAAATGGTGCTGCCTGAGTAGACAGGAGGACACCAGTGATCACTTCCACTTTTTTCAACCTCTGCTTGAAGTTAGCTTAGCTTTCTCCAAACCCCCAGAAGAGCACTATGCCCGCTCATGTCAGAGATGGACAGTTGGCATCTCTGCTCGGTCTTCCAGCAGCAGCCTCCACCCCTACTCCAGTGCTGACCTCAGTACTTTTCAGAGGCTCAGACTGGACACACACACACACACACACACAGACATGCAAAGCAACAACCATTAGAACAAGTGAAATAGAAATAACAATGATCCCAATTTAAGTCTTAATAGAAAATAGGAAGCTCCCTAGAGTACCAAGTGGCAAATATGCCAGCATATGGTAATTGACTGATTTCAGAACCAAAGTTATGAATTTTTTGTTTTCACTAAAAATCAGTGCATCCACCCTCCTGATCCTCCCTTCTGACCACAACTTGGGGAAGCTGCCCCTTTTATCTTGTTCCACAAAGTCCTGCCATATGGAGGGAGCAGAGCATCCTGGAAAACTTGAAAACCCCAGTTAACTGGAGCTCAAGGAATTAGAGATCTTACTTAAATGGAGAATTTTTCTGTAGTTTTAAAAAAAACTACAAAAGAACCATGACACATGGATTAGAGCATTAAAAAACAAAACAAAACAAAACCACATTTTCAGGGCAAGGAAAAACTGATGTGAATGAGTAGATGACTGTACACCACCATTTCTGTGGAGTTGGAGGCATGAATCCATCTTCTTCATAAACAATCCTCTCCAGACAATGCTCTGGGCTCTGATGGGACAGAGCAGAAGTGGCAGGACCAGTCTAGTACCCCCTTAAACACAGTGCAGAGGCCATGCAAGGTTTAGAATGACTGTTATCTAAAAATGAATTTAATTATATTAAATTATTTGACATATTATATCCATTATAGCAAATGCCTTGTAATTAACAAGGATTTTAATTCATCATGCTCTGCTTTCTGAGGTAGGAAAGTGGGCTCCCTGGGTCTAATGGTTTTATAAAGTATTCTCCAGATTTTGATACAAAGTTATCAGAGAGAGAGAGTAAGAGAAGGAATTTTCTAGCATTTTATAAAGCATCCTTAAGCTAACTGTGAGGTAACCATGATGTTTTATTCTCCAAGCACTTCAGCTAATTGTGGTTTTACTGTATAAACCAAACACGATGTTTCTTTTATGCAACTTAGCACTGCGGCCACACACGCACAGTGTATTCATTTCTAGGACACTGGGAAGTCTTGGGAGACTCAATGGGCCGGGTGCAGAGAGAAAATCGGTGGTGTTGAATTTCGATGTGTCACTAAATTTTCTGAGTTATAGAATCTCATCTCTCAAATAGGCAAATCATCACTCCCGTTGGATGACTCATGCCGGAAATTGACTCTCTTTGCTTCAGTTCAGTTTGTACTTTCCTCAATTTAATTACCTTAGTCACATGCGGTCCTGCTCCCAGATCAGCCCCATTGCAGTAGTTAATTAGCATGGTCATCCACAGGAAAGCTCCTGGCTGTGCTGCTGTGCCTTCTGTTAGATTCTAAGTTCCCCGGAGGACACAGAACAGGTTTGAACCAAGCAGCTGGGTTTGATTTCACGCTCTTTGTATTTCGACTTTTATCTTTATTTATATATACTTACAGTGGGCCGGAGAAGTAAGAAGAGGTACTACAGTCACTGACAGAAATTATGGAAGATTAATTAGTTGAAATATGTATATATGTTTCCCCCCTGAATTGCCCCTTCTCCCTGATTTGATTACATTACTGAGACCTACTGGAAGTCAAGCCCAGGACTCTTTGTATCACGGACAACAGAAGCAACAGAAGATTTTCTTATCTTTCACAAAACTTCAAGCCCATTGATAAGATGATGCTGGGTGTCCAGAGAGAGAGAGAGAGAGAGAGAGAGAGAGAATGTTCTCAAGAGAGCGTGGGGAGACACATAGGAGAGATTGCTGGGGATTGGGAAGGGTTGAAAGGCTGGGGACCCTGCACATTCCTCTCTGCACCCATCAGAGGGTTGAGGACTGATATCTGGCTTCCAAGAAGTCGTCCAGGGAAGTGGCCACGAATGAGGATGGCTTTGTAGTACAAAAAGGAGGCATGGCCCCAGATAGTGGACCAAGGTTTAAACACATTGCACTGTCAAGACAGGTTGTGGAGAAGGTAAAGAGAGAGAGGGGATCTCCTTGCCCATCCCCTGTTCCCATCTGCCCCCATTCTATGGAGAGCCTTCTATGCACAGAAATCTTACTCTGCCTTCATGGCCAGTTCAAGTCTTCACTTCCCTGCTAAGTCTGTTCCATCCTCTCTGATTCCCTGATTCTGCTCATCCTCAGAACTGCTCCCACACTTACAGACAGCTCCACACAGAGGAGTATTTGTGACTGGTTGTCCTAAGATCTTCTCTCATTCATTAATTGAACAGGTATTGAACTCCTGCTGTGTGTGCCACACTCTATTCTAGGCCCTGGGGAGGCCACAGGGTACCAAGGGATGAGGACACTGTCTTCACTGTACTCACTTTCCAGGGGGGAGGAGACAGAATGATTGCTCTGCTCTTCACTGTGTGCCAGGCTCTTGCCCCAGTCTAATTATAGGTCATGAGGAGGAAAGAGTCACAGCCATTTAGGTGGGCACAGCTCTCAGACAACTCTTTGAGGAGAAGTGTTATATTGCAAACTCCTCAGAATACACCAGCATATCTGGACACACTAGGAAATTAAGGAAGGATGGTCAACAGATATCAGGCAGGATTCTATAAACCCTTAATCTCAGGCACAGTAAGATCTCAGATTTTTTCCATCATAAAATTTGTTTTTTGTTATTATTGCTAAAGACACATGCATGTAGATATTGACTTCTGATGTGTTTCCTTTGACCTTAGAGTTGAATTTAGAATTCTCCTATAGCTCAGTGAAAAGGCTGGTGGTGATTCCTGAGATACTTACAGAGCAGGTGACCCTTCATGTACAAGGAGTGTCTTTCTTGCTCCAGCTTGAACATGTCCAGGGTTTAAGGAGTCAGGAGTTGGCAGAACCATTATGGCTAAATATCTTCCCAGGCCTAAGTGAGATGCTGGTTTGACAATCTGGCTTTCCTGTCAATAGAAAGATAAAACATGGAAGTAAAGACACAAATTAAGAGTGGGTGGTCTTTTTCCAAATTACTGGCATTGTCAAAAAATTTCCCCACAATACTGAAAGCCAAATATGTCCCTAGAGAGAGGGGTTTTGGATCCACATGGAATATTGAAGATAGAACAGCAGATTGATGGTTTCTAAGAAAGGCAATTGCCTCACATTTGGTGTCAGAGTCACTGGTTCAGACCATTATGTATGAACCAGCCTTCCCACTGATGATTATCAGTTTGTGAGGCAGAGATCTCAACCATGGAATTAGGAATTGTCTTATTTATCTTTCTTACAATGGTGTGTCAACAGTAAAGAAAAGTCTGGAAGAAGCAGGGTAGTGGGAAGGAGATATTTGTAATCATCTACATGGTAAAGAAATAATTATGGATCTCAAATAGACCCTAGAGGGATACCAGATGTTCCTGGCAATTGAGAGGAAACCTGGCTGGGTATGTATGTGAAACAGGATCTCCTTGCCAAAGCCACCCTTTGCAACTGAGAATTCAAAGAGGAAAATTAGGGCTTTCAAAGCTTGGCCTGCAGGTTGACATGCAGTATTCTGTCGGAAAAAAGAGAGAGGGAACTGAGGAAAAAAGAGACTCTCTTTTCCATTGTGCCTGCATTTTATATGGCAGAAAAGTTTCCTACTAAGGAAAAAAAGCTAGGATTGACATTCCTTTCCAAAAAAAAAAAAAAAAAAAAGGAAAATGTCAATTGTTTAAAGTGACATGCCAAAAAAATGAGATTTTATCCTCTCCTGGAAAGCTGACCCCAGGACAAACTGCATCCTTCAGTCATAGTCACACACCAGATGAAAGGACCCTAGAAGAATGACAAGGATGCTTGTCTTAGGCCAATTTTATTCCAACTTTATGTAGTAAGTGATGTTTTATAGCCACATTTTGGGGGCCCTTCTGCTTCCTTTGGCTCTATGTAAATTAAGCCACATTAGAGAATTCCTGGGGCCCCCATGTTTTAGAGTCTTATCCTGTCCTGTTTTCAGTTTTTCTCTGTGACATGAGTATTTGACTTGAAGGGGTACACTTTTCAGAGTTTTCTCAAGTTATATATATCCTTGAAAATTGTGTCCCTGGATAGGGACACAAATGGAGGTGTTACGGATTTCTCTTTAAGCAGATGAGTGATAGGGCTGATGCAGTGGATGTGGCAGAGTGCAGGAAGGGCAGCCGTTCTGGAATATGCTAATCCTGTCCTGGTATAATAATGTCAGGTTTTCTTGGGAGGTCCTGCCACTCTTCTGCCTCTGCTGGGTGGCACGGTGATGTCATAATCTTTGTAGATTTCTCACAGATACTCCTCTTGTTTCAGCTAAAAGCCATTATTTCAGTTTACTACATCAATGACGGAACTAATTTCCCAAAATTGAATGAGACAATAATAAAAATTGGAACAAGACCCGATGATACTAACTAAAAATAATGAGTCACAGAGAACAGAGGTAAATTAAGTTTTGTAAATTTGGAGACCTAAAATAGAAAACAAGCACACTGCATTTGCTTGGGGGAAAAGAGGAGGAAAGAGGAAATTTTGCATTGTTTTAATTATTTGTTACTATGAAATATTGAATTTCAACCATTTTGGGATTGCTAACACCTCACAAATGAGATACATTCCAAGAAAGTCTGGTTAGGGGCAGAACTGACTGTGTCAAAAACATATTATGAAACATTTATTTCTAAATGCTGCCAAATGCATGCCCATAGCAACTAATAAAATAATCAGCTGGGTAAATAATCAAATACGTCACATAGTGTTCTCTAGACACCTATTTGGTCATTAAAGGTTTGTCCCTACCTGACACTGCTAACAAGTCTTCCAACCGCATATTCCATCCCACCTTGGCCTTTGTGTGCAAAGGTGGATTCTTGCTTGGTTATTATGCCAAGTCTCACTATGTCCATACTAAATTAAGAAATTATGTTTTATTTTTAATCTGTCCTTCAAATCAATGTTTGTGACCAATCTAAGAAAATCTGATTTTTTTCCCCCTCAATTTCAAATCTTGCTTTTAGGCAGCTGGCCAAAGTTAAATTACATACATTTATAAAAGCCATAAAATTGACCTTTCTTCTTCTATCATTTATATGGTCTCTTTTTATGAAAGTCTTGCTTTCATGAACATACTGCAAAACAAGCACAGAGCAGACTCCGTGAACCTGGTTCTACTGTTCATTCTATACTGAAGGCAGGGCTAAAAGACACGCCAAATTAAATAAATAAAATGATGACCACCCCAAACGAGCTGGCAAGGCATTAACTTACGGAACCCATACTATGAGAAGTTTCACTATTTACAAAGTAAGTCAGGTGAGATTGCCTGTCTCTGTGTCTACACTTCTTGGTTACCATTTTTTGGCTTTTACATTAAAAGCCATTTCAACCTTGTAACTTATGATGAAAAAGAGTATGAAACTGAATATATGTATGTTCATCTATGACTGAAGCATTGTGCTGTATAACAGAAATTGACACAACATTGTAAACTGACTATATGTCAATAAAAATATATATATTAAAAATATATTTTAAAAATTATATTTGAATCTGTCTGCATGATTTTGTCTCAGGACTAAACTTCCAGTAGGTGTGAAGCCTGGGCCTGCAAAGGGAGGTCATGCCTGGAAAATGGACCTCTCATTCCCTCGTTTCACAGTAAACATTCAGGAACATGCTGGGGTTGTTTTGTATCTGTTACTTGCACCTGGTGAACAGGTAGCATTCAGAGCTGTTGGCAGCAGGTAGGAAAGAATGGCGGGAGTGGAGGTGGGTAGAGGGGTGCAAAAATCTTCTGTGAGAAAGACAAGATTTCCTATGCCTGGTGGAATCCTCACTCAGTGTTAACGATAATCCTTGTGGGAATCTGGGAAGCTGTACCCTAGTTTGAGAGCAGCTGCCTTGTCTCTTGCTTTGTGTAACCACCTCCTTGCATCTTTGTTTACTGGGTGATAAAAAGGTACATTCCCCTTTGTTATGTTCCTGCAAAGGAGAATGTTAAATTGTTTTACAAATAGATTTGCCCAGCAGATTCCTACGTGGGAACACACCCTAAGAAATGTTTAAATCATCACATGGAGAGAAAAAGGCAGCATGAAATGGTTGTCAAATGGGACTGATGTGTTGGGTCTAATGAAGACAGGAATCTGTCCTGCCCCACAGGATAGCTCCCAGCTCTGCCTGATGCCTTAGACCAAAAAGAGGATCCCAGGGATATATTGTGTCATTGTCAAAGGGGTCTCTGCTAAGGAGATACATTCTTTGCTAAGGGAAGATATATACTCAAACCATTTAATTGAAAACTTAAAAGGAGATGTGAATTTATTTTGTACTTCTAAGCTGGTAAAATGGGACCTAAAAGTTGTAATTCTTTTTTTAATAAATAAAGGGATATAATTAGCTAAGAACACATACAAAGACAACGATGAAATAAAATGTTATAAAATGAGATGAAATGATTTAATAAAAGTCAAGAATGATTAAGATTACGAAAAAAAACCCAGTAATTATAAAAATAAAACAACCAGATTAAAATGTGGAGATTATATGAATAGCAATAAAAATAATTGGCTTAAGTAATATCCTAGATAAATATTGTTAATATTTTACCATATTGATTCTCCATAAAAATTATACACATCATACATAGCTGTTGGTAATGTGTTTAACTGAAAAATTTACCAGATGTATATTTGTACATCAACAAATATAGATCTATGTCATCTCTTTTCATGGCTGTGTAGGATTCCATTTTATGGCGCAGTGACAGATTTCACATTCTGATTGTGGTGATTTAACTTGGGAGCTGGGACTATGATGGTGAACAGAAGTCTGTCAGTAAGTGCAAACTTTCCTTTACAGATGCTTTTCCTTTTATTGTAAAAATACAGCAACCAAGGCCATCCTTTCTTATTTTTGAGTTTTAAGAATTCTTTGTATGTTTTGGATACTAGCCCTTTACCAGATATGTGTTTTGCAAAGACTTTCTCCAAGTGTGGCTTGTATTTTCATTCTCTTAACAGTGTCTTTTGTAGAGAAGTTTTCTTTATAATGAAGGCCAACTTAATTTTTTTATGGATTGTATATAAAAAGTCATCACCAAATTCAAGGTCAAACAGATTTTTCTCATAATCTCATTTTTAAAAATTGAGGTAACATTGGTTTGTAACATAAGTTTCATGTGTACATTATATTTTGACTTCTGTATACATTACTGTATGTTTACCACCAAAAGTTTATAGTCTCCATCTGTCACACAGAGTTAGCCTTCTTCACATGTTTCACTTTTTCCTCTCTTTCCCTCTGGTAACCACTACTCTTTTCAAGGTATCTATATGTTGTTTTGTTTTGGTTTGGTTGTTCATTTATTTTGTTTGTTTTCTTTATATTCCACATATGAGTAAAATCATAGGGTTTGTCTTTCTCTACCTGACTGACTTCACTTAGCATAATACAAGGTCCATCCATGTTGTTGCAGATGGTAAGATTTTATCTTTTTATGCTTAAGTAGTATTCCATTGTATGCGGAAGGCCATCTTTTCTTATTTTTGAGTTTTAAGAATTCTTTGTATGTTTTGTGTGTGTGTGTGTGTGTGTGTATATGTATACACACACACACACACACACACACACACACATCTTTATCCATCCATCTGTTTCTGGGCACTTAGATAGCTTCCATTTCTTGTAAGCCAAGATTTTAACAGTACTATTTTGTTTAATATACATGCTATTTTAATTGGCAAGAGAGGAATTAAGTTTGCTAATTAGCTGAACTTGAGACAGGAATATTACTCTGGATGATGAGGGTATGCACAAATTCACAAGGGTCCTTAGACGTGAAAAAAGGAGGCAGTGAAGTCAGCATCAGAGGGAAATTTGAAGATGCTATACTGCCGACTTTGAAAATGGAGGAAGAGGCATGAGCCAAAGAATGCAGAGAGCCTCTATAAATTGGAAAGGCAAGGAAACAGATTTCCCCCCTACTATTTCTTTCTTTCCAGAAAGACACAGTCCTGCTGACACCTTGAATTTAGCTCATGAGATCCAGTTTGAATTTATGACCTCCAAAATTGTAATAATAAATTTGTGCTGTTTAAGCCACCGAGTTTGTGGTAAATTGTTAGAGCAGTCATGGGAAACTAATACATTGTACCTAAGGACAGGGGGACTGTTTATACAACTAGCATCTCCCAAGGTTCCGCAAAGAATTATGACGTTGACCTGAGATTACTTAGAAGGGTTCTAAATCACCAGTCAGATGCTGAAGGAGTATTGCCTAAGCACACCATGAAAAATGAAGATAAAGAAACATCTTTTAAAGGTCGGACTGCTTTAAGATGTTCTATTTGAGTGAAAACTTAGCTGGACAAGCTTCAGCCTAGTCTTGGGTTAAGACTTCCTGGGGGTTGTTTTCTCCTAATAGTGGAAGTGTTTCTTGACAGATCACTGGGTACATTTTCATTTTTCATACTCTCATGATAAATCTTAGGATTATTTTTTATTTTATTTATGGAGTAAAATATAAATAAAATGAATCTGATAGAGCCTACCTAAGCTGGGTCCCTTTCTTTTTGGAATCTAATATTATGCTTCAGATTAAAAACAGACTGGCAAACAATACCATCATACTAAATCTGGAACAAAATTAAAGTTCCTACTTCTATTATTTTAATATAAATTGAACTATCTGTATATAGAGAGATTAAATTTATTGTCTTTGAAGACTATCTCTCTCTCTACATTAATGCACTTGGTATTTTAAATTAGTAACTCCAATTGGTATATTGACTTTAGTATTTTATACTTTAAGTGTTTTTAATTGTTAGGACTATGACATTCCCATAGTATGAGGCTACTTTCTTAGTTTGTAAATCACAAAATAACCAAGTTATCTCATGGTGCCGGGGACTTGTGTTAATGAGCTCTGATTGTTTCTGATGGAAAAGACTGGTAGGAAGGTAGGTTTGATCTGACAGGACAATTATATAAAAATCAAGCATATCTACAAAGAATTTCTCTGAGAATCAAGACACTCATTTGGCTGCCTTGTTTTTAATATTGAGTCATGTCTCATCAAGATAATGGTTATCTTTCTACTCAATACTTTTTATTCCTTCATGCTGAGCAGCACAGAGAGGAATGGGAAATGAGGATTAGAAAAAGAGAACTTTGGGTAAATAATTCTTCCAAATTCACCTGGCTTGGGCAAACTAATAACATATTTTTGAAACTACAGTAATTATTTCCCTAAGAATAAGCTGTATTGGGCTCATCTGCCTCTACATGCCAGCATATGAGTAATTAAACAGTGGTATTTGACCAAGTCTCCTCCCCTACTCTTAAGTTAATTAACATCCCCAGAAACAGAATTTTTTCCCTTAAATTTTCACAGTCCAGGATATTTCATGTCAGGATACAATTGGAGTTCAAATTTCATTTCACCATGAATATTTTGGGATTGTTCACTTTTGTATATTTAAATGTAAATATTTTCTTTACAAGTAAGAGACTTTTTGTTTTTTGTTTTGTTTTTGTTTTAAGAGGGAGACATTTTATATTAAAGAAATCTCACCTCCTGTGCCTCTCATTCCACTGGTCTTTAGTTTTTTAATAGAGTTGGTTGCCTCTCAAGCCTCTAGGTACATACTATTGATTGCTTTTATGGGCTACTACCTGATGGGAACGAAGATATTTCAAGCTTTGGAGACAGACATTCAGGAAGAGTTGAAAAATTCCTTTTTGAATGCTCCATCAGCTTTTATGAAGAACTATGTCAACATAACTCCAGAAGAACTTGACATCTTTTTGCAGGTAAGAGATAAAGAGATTTCATTTCAGGAGTTATACATTTGCTAATTGTGTGAAAGAAAACTGCAGATAGAAGATTTTATAGGGTGCCCACCTGTGTGTTTTACCTAAACTTATGTAAGTAATAACACTCGTTTCTGTCATCTGAAGAGATATGGAAGAGAAGACAAGCCCTTGTAGTGGTAGGAGACATAAAGATAAGACAACATTAAAAGAATACAAAGCAGCAAGATCGATACAGATAAGAGGAAAAATTACAGAGTAGACAACACAAGGTTACAGGAACTATGGAAGATATCCTGAGGGTCAAGTGAGAAAAGCTAGTATTGGACTAACTACCACTGATAACAATTATAAGGCAAACACGCATTACAAAAAGAACAGAAAACACAGGGGTACAACAAAGGAGGCAGCGCCCACAAGGGTGTGAACGTTGAGAGAAAGCATGTGGGCTGAGTTCCACATTTACTTGTCCTTTCCTCTGTGGGCACTTTCCTGTTAACCCTGCATGGTGAAGGGCAATGAACCCCAGCGGAAAGCAACAATGTTACTGGGCTACTTCGGCATCAAGAAGTCAGAACTGGGGGCTCTAACAGTGGTAGGCATTTGAGGAGAAAAATGCCAAAGAGGAGAACTCATCAGAGTCAGAAAGCCCCAAATTCTGAATTTGCTATGAATTCCTCTCAAGCTGTTGGCCCTCCCCTAAAGTGTGCATGCACAGAGGAAGAAAAACAAATGAAAGCAGCATTTATGATTTTAAAGAGCTTTGTAGAGACATTAGCAGCCATCTGGTGCTGGGGAGGCAAGGCAGAAATCAGAGTTCAAGGCTCACCAAGCTAGAGGATTTGGTAAACACCCTAGGTCTTCTGCTGAGATCCCAGAAACACGACGCGCTAGAAATAAAACTGAAAATAGAGCAAGCCCTAACAAAGTATACAATTAATCCTCAACAGATCAGGGTGATCTGCTGTATTCCGTCTGCCTGTGCAATGAAACCCAAAACCTTCTTTTAAGGAAGACATCATCCAGAGTCTCTACAAAATTTCATACACAATGGCCAGCAACCAATTAAAAATTAGGAAGTACAATTAAAAGTAGAAATGATTGGAAACTAAGTGGAACTACAGACATTAGAGACTCACCAGGAATTTCATATGAAGTTGTCATCTAAAGACTTTAATATTAGTGTTGTTAATAGTTTAAGAAAATCTAGAGAAGGATAGAGAATTTCAGGAAATGCCTGGAATTCTTAGAAAAGCATCCAACCTATATTATAGAGATGGAAAGTAGATTAGCGGTTATCAGAAGTTAGGGAGAGAGGGTGGTGGTGGTAGATGTGATTAAAAATGGGTAGCACGAGGGAGATCTTTGTGTTTTGTTGATAGAATAACTCTGTATCTTGATTGTGTTGGTGATTACATAAATCATTTTGTGCTTTTTAAATATAACAGCTTTGTTGAGATCTTATACTGTACACTTCATTTAAAGTTTACAACTCAATGGTTTTTACTATAGTCAGAGCTGTGCAAGCATTCTTTCATGAGACTTTTGTCCCTTTTTGCTCAGAGTTATGCAAATCTTAACGAGAACACTGAGAAGAAAACCAGCTTTCTCCTCCCTTCTTCTCCTTTCCCTCTTTCTTCTTCTCTTCCTTCCTTCCTTCCTCCCTCCCTACCTACCCCCATCTCCCATCTTGCCTCCCTCCTTTGCTTCCCTTTTTCCTTTAATAACTATTATGTGTGTCTATCTGGCTCATGTCTAATGAATGATACTGAGTTTGAAGTACCTTTGGGATTTTTGTGTGAAAAGCAGCATTCATTCCGAAGGCAGATTGCCCCTATTTTTCTTTTGAGTTTTGGGCATATTTATCTCTCTCTCTCTTTTTTTAAGCAATCAATTTCACTTCCTTTATGTCTTTGAGAAATTCTCCACAAATCAGATTTATTTATGCTTCCTGATTTCCAATATTGTGTTTTATATTTTTGCTTTGTATACTTTTAGTGTTATTGTAATGGAATTTTAGGTGAGCAGGCAAGGAAAAAAAGAGTTCATTCCACTCTTTTAAAGCACAAGTAGCCCTAATGTTCTCTCTACGCCTTTCTTTGTATACTATGTACAAATGATTATGGTGTGCCTGTCTTCCTTAGTGGGTGGTCTTGGCAATGGCACTTCTACCTAGTCTTCTAACACACTGGTGAGACAGGTAGCAAAGCCAGAAACAGATTTTCTAGGACACCTGGTAGAACTATGATGTCTACAAGTCTCTCCAGAATTCAGCTGTACCTTAGCTGGAGAATTGTGTGATTTAAAAACAAAATGTTACGATAGGTTTCTGCTAAACTCTAGACAATTCTAAAATATTTTATTATCAGACAAGAGCCATTAGGACTTATGAAAAGAATAAGAATAGCTTAAGATAGCTGTAGCTAAAGACCCTCAGGAGATTCCTAGGGAATACCACTTTAGACTGCCGGAGACCTCTGGCACTGCCATGGAATTTTCCTTCTCATGGGAATATACAAGATTAATAAGAGATGACTGTTATCCACAAGTATGGCATGCTCAAATCCATTTTCACATACTAAGAACAGGATGCAGACTCACAGTTATGGAGAATGAGGCCTGCAAATTTCCAGCAAAATGGTTATATTTGTTTAGAAACCATTGTCACTTGTAGATTACATTTCAATAAAAGAATTGGGAAAATCTTGCATTTCAGGGGTCCACCTGAGGTCAGAGTGTTGGGATTGGATGTCACCATGACCCATGGTTTCTGTCCTGAGGGGAAAATCCATACTTCTCACTTTCTGGTTGTTTCCTTAGGAGAAATTCCTGGATGCAAAATAACACGCTTTTTCTTACAAGCTGTGTGTGCTGCTGGGACTCTCAAGAGAACATCAACAACAACAAAACAGCGAAAGTGCATGTTCCAAGGACCAGTAATACTGAGCAGACACTAAAGTTGCCTCTTATCATCCATCAGGTTATGGGTCAATTACACCCAGAACTCCTATGGGTCAGATAGTCTGTGTCTTCTATGCTTTACTGGGGGATCCCTCTAACGATCATATTCCTGAAATTTGTGTGCAGTGCAATATGACAACCACTTTCACAATTTGAAAAATACCTTCAGAATATGGGAATGAAAGAGGTAATGTTTAACAAATGATCTTATAAACACGTTTAGGTTCATAACTTTAAGGAGAATAAGCAACAGAACTTACTACATTCTTGTTAAATATATGCTAAAAGAATCTACATATATACGTGTAGGGGTGTGTGTGTGTGTGTGTGTGTGCACTTGCTCTTTTTTATGGAACTCCTAGATCAAGAAAAGGGTATTCTGACCAAAATAACTACACAGTGCTCTATTTTTCTTCTTCAGAAAATAGGAGTAATATTTCAAAGAACAATGGTAGAATAATATAGTATAAATGCAGTTTCACAACCATGATTTTATTTGGTTCCCTGATCTACTCTCTGAGGTAAGTATGGTAAAACAAAAATCTAACATCTGGATTTTCTAGAGGAAGTTACCAACTTAAATTCTTCTGATCCTAGGTTCTGAGCTCTTTCCTTTCACAATGCCTTTGTCAGCTCTGCTAAGGGCAAGAAATTATTTAAGGCTATGATTAAATGATTATATATATATTTATAATATATATGTACTAGAGGAGGCTGTTTAGAAAACTACTAGTCAAATTTGTGTTGAGTTGAGGCAAAGTGATATACAAAGAGAGAACACAGATGGATAGTCCCTTCCTGACATTCCAGGTGTCCCAGAAAGAGATGCTGAGAGGCAAGAACAGGTAAGTTGTTTGCTCTTGTTGCCTTGAGGGGTTACATTAGGAATTCCTGTGAACCAGTTTGCTCTTCAGCAATGATCCCTTACGCCTATCTGACCCAGTTTAAGGAGACAGCAGAGGCAGCATGCTCCTTTCCCCTCCTCTCTGGACTCACATCTACTGGCTTAAGAGTAATCCTTAAAAGGCCAGCTAGATGTCGCAACAGGCCTGGTCTAAGCCAGCTGTCCCAGGCCTTCTCAGGAAAGAGCAGTGCTGAGTAAGAGCAGGTCCTGGTGGCTGGCTTCTCCCCAGTCTCAAGGAAGTGAAGTCCAGAGAAAGAAACTCCTGGGACATATTCGACCACCTACCCCATAGTGGTGGTCAGTAAATTCTCTTGGACTTGACTCCTTCCTACCAGTAATTCTCACTTGGGGGTGGATTCTGGGGTTGACGGACAAAGAACCAAAAGCTTTGAGCATTCCTTAGGGACCAAAACCTCCTCTATGAAATAATTCAACCAGAGTAGCTGCTTTCTCCTTCAAAGAAGAAGATCAGACAGCATCCGCAAAGAGTTTGCCCATCCTGAAGCCATGGTATCAATCCTGGTAATTATGTCTGAGATCAAAGATCTGGCCATTTCAGAGACTCAAGAGCTCTTGGATGTTGCCTTTCAAAACCTACACAGAGCCAAAGCTGAACCTTATTACGTGCTTATAGGCATGTCTAAACAAACTCATCCGTCACTCAAGTGTACCAGATAAGAGTATAACCCAGATAAAATTATATCACTCACATAGAATTCTCTGAACTTGTCACCACCATACAAAGCTAAACAAAAAGAGCTATTAACAGTAATCCCACAGAAAATGAAATCCTCAATATCAGTCTTCCCTTATTGCCAAAGCTCCTTAACAGTTCCAAAATACATACTAAAAGTCAGCTATTTATTTCTTCCACTTTCCTCTAATTCTGCTCTACTCTGCTATGGGTATCTCATATAGGTTGGAGTGTCTCCAAAGTTGATAACGAGTATCTGTTTCCAAATTTTGGGAGAAATAAGACATATAAGAATTTCATGACATCAGCTTCATATCCCACCAAATTTAGAAAAGGATTGCAAATTGCACAATCCAATGTAATTGTTGCACTAATCATACTATGTAAGTGTTAAAATTTAAGAAAATATTTACAAGATGTCCCTTTATCATGGTATAAAAAATGTATATCTCTCAGCATAGTGTCTGTCCCATATGAGGTAATCTATGAGCAAAAGTTTAAGACATGTTGTTTCTAATATTGGCTTACTTGTCTGTCTCCCCCCTCTTTCCCCAAAACTATAATCCCTGTGTGGAAAAACTGTCTTAGTTTTACTTTGTATCTTGAGTACTCCCAAGGTGCTAACTAATAAGAAATATTCAATAAACGCTTGTTGAGTGAATTTGAATTATACTATAAAAAGCATTTAATCAATTAATATAATGTAGAATTGTAAATGGACTATTCAGTTTTCAGATGGAAAAATACATTTATTTTCTCTTTTAATTTCAGGTGTTGTAATGTCTCTTAACAGAAATAACAATAATAATAATTATTATTTATATATTATAATAAATATTAAAATAATCAATATTTTATTAGCTTCAAAAAGTTAATGTCCTGAACTTCCAGATGATGGCTGTCCATCCTACCCTTTTACACAGCCAGTAAGGACCCAGAACTGGAGGTGGGAGAAAGCAGGTTACAAAGCAAAAGAACATTTCAGTCTGAGACTTAGAGAGGGCAAGAAGAAAGGGACTGTTTTACATTAAAACAATGATGTGAAGCACAATGCATGAAGAGAGAAAACAGAAATAAAGGGTTAGCAACCGAGATTCACAAGAAAGATGATGATTTGGTTGACAGAGCTAGGATATACTCCTAGACGTAGATGCAAAGGAAGCCTGCAAGCCAGAGTGTGGCAGGACGCACCAAGCAAGCCCCTGGCCAGGAAAGGCTCTGTAAGGGGAAAACGAGGGTTTGGCCAACAATAGCTCTCTGACTGCTGTTGGGTTGATATTAACATCTTCCTTCTTTTCTCTCTCTTTTCTTCCTCCCTCCCTCTTTCCCTCCTCTCTCTTCCACCTCCTCCCTTCCCCTCACCTCCCTTCTTCATTACCTTTGTTTTTCTTCTTTTCTTTAGAGACAAATTAAAATTTACACGCTCGTCTTTTTCTTGCCAACTGGACTTTCCAGTTTCACCCTGCTACCACCATTACTTTCCACGCATACAGAGGGCTGGTCTCAAAGGGAAGGGTTATATTTCGCATTTATCTCCTTAAGTACCATTGGTTTTGGTGACTATATAATAGGTAAGTCAACTGATTCTAATCTTAGACTCGTATTAGCATTCATAGCCACAGAATCAACAGGATTTGAAGTAAAAGTATAACCAGAAATACAGCATTTATCTTACAGGAGTTAGGGTAGAGGCCAAAAGTACTTTTTAAAACTTCAATTATCTGAAAACCCATAAAAGATTCCAAAGCAATTCCTTTCCATCCAACGCTCTCCCTCGTCCAGGCCGCAGAGTGCACTAATTATGGGAAAATGAAACAGAAGAATTCCTTTCAGTGTATGCCACCACTTGCTCACACAAGCAAGAATTCAAAGTTGATGTGGAATGAAACAGTAGGTACGAAGGATAAATCCTGTGCAATGAGTGTTTGCTGTCTTTTCCAGTGGAGAAGCCCACTTCCACCTTGGAATAAACACATTGAATAAGAAGGAAATAGAGACTCCCAGACATTAAGTATTCTGAACATTCCTAAAATTCAACAGTAAAATATCCAAGGAGTCTTTTGTTTAAAGGATTATTTCCACACGGCCTTTTTGTGTTTATAAATTCCTTAAAGGAACAAAGTATATCCCCAGGCTCTATATTTTGGGAAACTTTTCCATTGTTCTTGGCTCACCTCTGCCTCAAATTAGCATTAGCATATCAGGCATTATTCTTACTTTTAACACATTTTTAAAAATTAGCCCAAGGAACACAGGTATAGCATCCTATTATGCCTCACATCTCCATAGGAGAAGCAGTATTCTGCCACAATAAGCACAGAGCCAAGAAGCAGAACATCGGTGTCTCCTCTGCCGTAATCTATCTGGGTCAAACTGGACAAGCGGTTTGACCAACAGAACTCAATTCCATCTAATACAAAGTAGCTGGAGTGAGGGAAACTTGAACTAGTTGATTTCTTTTCTGTCAATCAGCTAGTCACTTAACCAACCTGCCTATCAGTGTTTCTTGAGCCTTTCTTACCATAAGGAAGTCTTAAGTGATATGTGCTGGGGGACTCAACCATGACCAAAACTTGGCTCCTGTCTGTAAGGAGCATGCACTGGAGTGGGGAAGACTTAGACACAGAGATAGATAATTACAATCCAGGCCACAATAAGCTGTAATTGAATTAAGTATGCACCGTGCGATGATGACCCCAAGGAAGAAGAACATGATCTTGACCGTGAGGATCTACAAAAGCTTACTAAGTGCATCAGGTATGGATAAATGTTAAGTCTGGAAGGAGAGGTATAAATTTAGCAGTCAGAGAGTGAAAAATAACTAGTAGTCCAGGAAGAATATTTATAAAAATTCTTTCAGCTCTCATGTTTACCAATTTCTGATTAAGTTACCAAAAGGGATGTGTATAGACATTTAGAGTTTTGTTTTTTAATCACTAGCTCATAGAAATGGAATAATCTCTATTAGTCCCATATTTGGAAAAGTAATACTGAATACAGAATATGGTATATGTGGTATGTATGGTATTGAGCGGGTGTTAAAGGAAATCACACTGAAGAATGCCTTGTGCTAGCCCTCCTCCAATCCTAATATTCTGGCAAAATTTGGGATGGTGGGAGGTGGGAGAATTATTTGGCTGAACGATCTTTTTTGAGGGGTTGGATCCCAATCCATCCCGTGAGTCCACCCTGTCATTTAGGGAATGACTAATTTTACTTTGTGTCTGCAATTTCCCACCATCTCTGGCAAGTCTGCTATGTCCCTACATACCCAGCTCAGGCACAGAAGCTGCCACATCTCTCTGCTCATTTATGAAGAACTCATTCATCTCTGGAATTTAGCTCATCAAGCTTTCTTGCATGCATTGCTTTTTGCTGGCACCACTGAAAATGATTTTCATTTTGTCTGTTTTCTCTTTTGCTTTATTTTACTATGGAATAGAAAATCTTTTATATCCTCTTATTATCTAACTGGAACTGGGACTTCATAGATGTTTTATTAGAAATTTGGAGGAGGTTGGATAAGGGACTCCAATTAATATGCCATTTTAAGCTGAAAGACAAAGCCTTTTCAATATTCATCTCAGTCAGTGAAATTATGCTGTCATTCATAAAGTTAAGTTTGCTAATGTATGCCAGAGATTTACATTTATTCTCCTTCTCCTTGTCTAAAATAATTTTAAGTGCCGTTAAAGTGTGTTGTTTTGCCTAACAGCCATATTTTATGCTGTACTCCTTGGCAAGTCTTTACTGAAAGACATATTCTCTTTCTTAGCAAAACCCAGAATGCCAACAAAGTTCATATGATCATTTACATTTTGATATAAAGTATTAGTTTCAAGGATATCTGAGAAAAAAAAAATGGCCTAGAGATTGGGGGAATGGAGCCAATGTGTACTGAGTCTCAGTATAACGTGAGATGGTTGCTGGGGTCAGGGATATGTTTTCTTTGTGTTTCTAGTTATTTCAAATTGATTTTTACATTAAAAAGTTATAAAATACCTGGCATGTTTATAGCCATAAAGAATAAACCAGTGGCAGAGTAGGAATATATGTATTTGTGGATGATCATATAATTTTTTAAAACAAAATTTGAGTTTCTTTTAAAAGGTTTTTTTATATCTTATGTTTGTTTTCTAAAATTTCCAACAGCAATGAAAGAAAAGAAATGATCATATTAACATTATGTGCCAAAGTTTTATGGCATATCTGTATTCCAATCCATCCTGTGAAATGTTCAGAATTGAGCTCAATATGTTTGCATAGATGTGTTTTAAACCATACATATAAGTAGAGCTTTTTTACCTTCATGTAATAAGTATGTTATAAAAAGCTTAATGTAAATTAAAATGTATAATTCTGTATTCTTGATGAATATGACATTTATTTCAGAAGAACTATTTTTTAGTTTCCAGCTGGTCTTTAATATTAATAATTAAAATTTAAAGGTTGACTGTTTATGGGTTGACACTAATGTGATGTAGTTTACAAGAAGAGAAGATCAGAAGCAATAATCATCTTCCAATAATTTAAATGTGATTTACTTTTTGTCTTTAGATGTAAATCCTTCTCAGAATTCACAAATTTATGTGGCAGTAATAATTCTTTGGTGTACCTTTGGTCTTACTTGGATTGCTCTTCTGTTTGATTTGTTTTCAAAAACTTTGGAAAAAACTAAAACAAAGCTTACTTGCAGTATGTTATGTCATACCGAAAGAAAGCCGTCTGTGAAAAGGTCTTCGTTTTTGTGGCCTTCCCTGTGTGAATAACTGAAAAGAGTTATCTCAAACATTTTTTTGGGGGGGATACAGTGGCATAAGGTGACACAAAAGAGAATAAATATGTTTTTCTTCATTAACCTGCCATATGGGTCACATCCACAGTGAAGTTTTGTAATTCATATTTTATTTTGAGTTATAATAAATAAGTAATTGAAAAAACAAAATCTTAACTGTCCTCACTGAAACTTTCATTTTCAAAGGCTTTCATTATGTAGTATTTAATATATTCAAAATGGTTTATTCAATCATGTAAGTTAAAAAGAGTGATAAATTCCCATGAATCCACCATACAACTTGTAAAGTAGAACTAATGACAATATAATGGAAGCTACCTGTGTGACCCTCCCCAATACCATCCTCCTGGCTCCCCAGAGGCAACAACTATTTCTATCCATGTTAGTGCATAGTCACCAAGTTATTTTTCAAAGTAGTTACTCACACCAGAATCACACTGGAGTTTTCATTATTCCATATTTTTACTTTATATTGCCAAATTTAACAATTTTTACCCAATAATGAGTATAAAATGTGATCTCATTATAGTTTTGATTTGCTTCTTTTTGATTACAAATTAAAGGCTGAATACTTTGTATTTCTGGCCATTGTTTTTTGCTTTTGTGACTTGCTTCTTCATGAACTTTTGCTCACTTTTTCTATTGGGTTATTTGTCTATTTCTATTTAGTAATTTACAGGAGTTGTTTTCTTTTTACTAAATTCAAATAGTAATCTATTCTCAGTTTTGTTTACTGGAGATATCATATGTAGTTTAGTGGCTCATCTCTCCACTCTTTATGGTATCTTGTGATAAACAGAAGCTCTTCATTGTAATGTAGTTTATCTCTTCTTTTTATAATCACTGTTTTTTCCATCTTGTTTAAGAAATCCTTTCATATTCCAAGATGACAAAAGATATTTTCTGATTAATGTATTTAACCAAATTAATTGAGGACCCAACCTATATAAATGACTGCCTTAAGCATTGTGAGGAATATGAAATAAATGTAAACTCACTGTCTTAATGGTAATTAAACATCAATATTAGATACAGAATAATGAATGCCTGTTGTGTGCTATTCACTGTGGTAAATGTCTTGAATAACTAAAATGTATTGATAATTTATATGCAAAATACTTTGCATTCATCACTTTATCTAATCCTGACAAAAACCTTAGAAGTAGGTAAGTAATGCCACTTTACAGATGAAGCAATAGATCTATGAAAATTTGCCCAAGTGGCTCAGCAATGAAGAGGCTGAACATAGTTCACTCAAGCATTGTAATGTCCCCAAGTCATGTTTCACATAGTGTAAGAAGACATAAAATAATTCAAATTTAGCATTTACATTTTGAAGATCTGTTAAACACAGAACACTGAGTTATGTCTTCTGGTGTTCATGCATTATTTATATAGATAAATGAGTACCATATTTAGGATCAAAATACTTTGAGATCAAAGAGGGAAAAGCCTAGGTGATGACTGAAGAGAATCAGAATCAGCATCAATAAGAAGGTAGCAGTGACCTAAGTCTGGATGGCTGAAGACTCAGGCAGGTGGAGCAGGCTGAGAAGTTTGGGGTCAAGTGCCTAGAAAATGGAGGACTGAAAAAAGATTAGTAGGGCAAGAGGTGAGGTAGAGGACACAAGGAGTTTTGATGGTTACAGAATGGAGCTGTATCTTAGGTGGAAGGAGGATGCATGTGAGACTGAAGAGTGTGGATGAGATAAGACTGAGCTGAAAGAGATTAGGAGAGAAGAGAAACTCTGAAGGTTTTGTGGTGCTCAGAGTCTGTTAATCACAAGGACAAGTTTCTCGGTGTTGGCCAATGGATGGATGTGGTAATAATGGGGAAGAGGAACTGATCATTTAGACAGGCTCAAAAGATCTACTCAGTTATGAAAGTCTTAAAAGATTAATGAGTCACTTCCCAGTATTGTGATGAGGAAGAAGCCATGGCCTTAATATTTTGGTATAACTGCTTGAGTGAGGGATCTGGCCAGGAAAGGTCTACCACGGTTTTGGGCTTCTCACCCTTGAGTAGGGGGCAGTTTGGCACGGTGTCATAAACGCTTGAGGAAGTCCTCACACAGTTTTGAAAACTGGGGGTGGTGGCTATCTTTTCTAATGCCCAGACACCAACATAAAGAGTCAAGGAAAGTAAAAAAAAATAGGGAAATATTTCCCAAACAGAATCACAAAATAAATCTCCAGAAATTGACTCTAATGAAATGGAGGTATATGACTTACCTAGCAGAGAATTCAAAATAACTATCATGAAGATGTTCTACAAGATCAGGAGAACAAATCAACAAATTGAAAACTTCAACATAAATATAAACATAAAAAAGTACCAGAAAAATCATAGACCTGAACAGAATAACTGAAATGAAAGATTCACTAGAGTTCAATAACAGACTAAAAGAAGCAGAATAAAGGATCAGAAACGTTGAAGACCAGTCATTGGAACTTATCTAGTCTAAGGAGCAAAAAGAAAAAAGAATGAAAAATACTGTCTAAACTTAAGGAGAATATGGGACACCACCAAGAAGATCAGTATATACACTATGGGAGCTCTGGAAGCAGAAGAGAGAGAGAAAAAGAGGCAGAAATCTTATTCAAAGGAATAATGGCTGAAAACTTCCTAAAACTGGGGAAGGAAATGGACATCCAGGTCCATGAAGCCCAGCAGAATCTGAATATGACAAATCTAAAGAAACCCACACTTAGACATATTATAATCAAACTGTCAAAAGTCAAAGACAAAGAATCTCTGTTGTTTTTTTGAGGCAATTATTTAATAAAGACATTACCACTGACATACATCTTAGAAATGTGTGAACGAAGTTGATGAATGCTGTTTGGAAGAATGAACAAAAGAGATTCAAGAGCAGGGCTCTATATAAAGAAAAGTGAATTCCAATTTATTGAAATTTGGTGAGATATCACCTCACACCTGTTAGGATGGCTATTATTTTAAAAAAGATAATGTTTGCAAGGATGTGGAGAACTTGAAACCTCTTTACAATATTGGTGGGAATGTAAAATATTGTAGTCTCTATGGAAAATAGTATAAAGTTCCCTCAAAAAAATTAAAAATATGAACACCATATGATTCAGCAATCCCACTTCTAGGTATTTATCCAAAAGAATTGAAATCAGGATCTCAAAGAGGTATTTTCACTCCCAAGTTCATTGCAGTAGTATTCACAGCAGCCAAGATGTAGAAATAACCTAAATGTTCATTGACAGATGAATGAAGAAAATGTGAGATATATAGGTTATGTGTGTGTGTATAATTCAATCTTAAAAAAGAAGGAAATCCTGCCATATGTGACAACATGAATAAACTCTGAGGACATCATGCTAAGTGAAATAAGCCTGTTACAAAAGGACAAATACTACATGATTCCACTTATATGGGATATCTAAAGTAGTCAAACACATGGAAGCAGAGAATAGAATGCTGGTTGCCTGAAGCTGGAGGGTGAAATGGTGAGTTGCTATTCAGTGGGAATAAAGTTTCAGTTCAGTTATGCAACACGATTAAATTCTAGAAATCTGCTGGACAACATCGTGTCTATAGTTGGCAATATTTTACACTTAAACTTCTGTTGAGAGTAGATCTCATATTAAGTATTTTTACCACTATAAAAAATAGTCCTCAGAAGAGGTTTTTATTGATAGTAATAAATTAATCCCAACAGAGTAATACAGTGCTTCCCTGACCAAACTAGATATATCATTAGATGCATTTATTTAGGAATCAGAAACTACACAAAGCAGCATAGCATAGTTAAAAATCAAGCACAATTTCTAGAATTAAAAATGTAGTAATTAAAATGCAGGATAAATGAAAGCCAGCAAGGTTGAAGGAGACAAGATCAATGTATAAAATTCAAATGTACTTTTATATACTAGCAATGAAAAATCTCAAAATTAAGAAAACAATTCCCTTTACAATTGCATTAACAAGAACAAAATACTTAGGAATAAATTTAGCCAAGAATGTCCAAGGTTTGCATACTGAAAGCTACAAAAATTCTTAGGAAAAATAAAGGAGACCTAAATAAGTGTAAAGATTCATGTTTATACTTTGGAAGACTTAATGGTGTAAGATAAAAATATCTACAGATTCAATGTATGAATTTTCCTATGAAAATTCCAACTGCTTTTTAATTTTGCAGAAATTAACCAGCTAATAGTAAGACTTACGTGGAAATTCAAGGAATTCAGAATAGTAAAAACAATCTTGAAAAATAACAGAGTTTGAGTACTCATACTTCCTGGATTAAAAAATTCCAAAACTACAGCAATAAAAGTGGTGTGGTACTCACACAAGGATAGATACATAGGTCAACAGAACAGAAGTGAGAAGAGAAGTAAGCTCATATAACTATGGTCAATTTAGTTTTTAAAAAGTTGATACACTTTTTTTTAGAGCAGTTTTAGGTTTATAGAAAAATTAGGCAGAGAATGCAGAGAGTTTCCATTTACCACTTATCTCACTGTACAGTTTTAACATCTTGCATTAGTGCGCTCCAGTTGTAACAACAGATAAATAAATATTGATATTTATTATTAAAGTCCACGGTTTACATTAGGGCTCACTCTTTGTGTTGTAAACTCTGCAGTGGTCAATTTTAAGGGATTTGATACCTATGTATTCCAAACATTTTAATTTATTATTTTTGTAGTCTAACACCGAAGACCATTTCCAAGTTAGATTAAAACATTTAGATCATCTAAAGTATAAATTCCAAAGTGATGACTTTGAAAACTATGACTACCAAATTGAGTAAGTTTGCAAACAAAAATTATAAGCAGTTTCTAGTGAATATCTCCCTCATACCCAGGCAGATTCCTCATATAATATACAAAATCAAACCCTTTCAGTTGGTTTCATAACTTCTTCACTTCTCTCACTAAATAAGCAAAAATTAATGTTCTATGTGTTTTTCTTCTGCTATAAGGTCTAATAAATTACAGTGCTTAAAAACAATAATTCACTTGAAATTTCTCATTTACGATAAACATTTCAGAATATTTTATACAAATTAATGTAGTTCCTAGCTTGGTTTCTGTATTAGTCAGGGTTCTCCAGAGAAACAGAATATATATATAGAAGCTATATATATCAATATATAAAGGATCTGTATGTATATAAAGAAATGTATTATGAGGAATTGGCTTACCTGATTAGAGAGTCTGGCAAGTCCCATGATCCACTCTCTTTAAGCTGGAGACCTAGGAGAGCCAGAGGTATAGTTTTCGTCTGAGTCAGAAAGTCTGAGAACCTGGAAAGCCAATGTCCCAGTTCAAAAACATCAGATAGAGAGGATGCATTCTTCCTTACTCTGCCTTTTGTTCTATTTAGGCCTCCAACAGATTGGGTAAGGTCCACTCACACTGGGGAGGGCAACCTACTTTACTCAGTCTACCTATTCAAATGTTAATCTCATTCAGAAACACCCTACAGCCAAGCCTAGAAATAATATTGGTCTAGATATCTGGGTACCCTGTGTCCCAGTCAGGTTGACACATACAATTATCCATCACAGTTTCCACCTGAAAATGACCTATTAGAAGGTCAGTTTGTTTCTATAAACCCTCAACATTTCAGTAGAGTTGTTGTAAGAAGCCTCTGTTAATTATTTAGGGGGATGTACTCATACACTTTATGAGCTGAATATAATTTTTATCCTCATTTTACTGATGTGGAAGTTGAGGTTAAATAGCTTGCCGAAGGTTGCCCAGCTAGTAAATGGCAGGGTTCTGGTTCAAACTCTAATCTATTTAACAAAAGAGACACTACCTTTAACCAGATCACTCTAACTGTAGTATACAAAGCACACTTGAGAGGTTGTGTACTGGAGGTAGGAAGACAATTACAAGCCTGTGACAGTGCATGAAGATCCTGGAATGGTTTTAGTGCTTTTATGAAGAAGAATCAAAAGTCTAGATGGCAAGTATATATATACACATTTGGTGGGAGAGGTCAGGGTGGTATGGATAAAGAAATGCAAGGTATCAGGGATGACTGAGATTTCCAGCTTGGGTATCTTCTAACCCAACTACCGCATTATCACATATGATTCTCATTAAGCAATAATAGTAATAGCAGAATGCATTTGCCCAGGATAGGAGACATAAATGGTTTTGAAATGAGTGTCTTTCATTGGTTCACAGACACCATACACAGGGCAATGAGACGTAGACAGTCTTGGCCCTAACTGGTCTTCCTTTCTCTCTCAAGCTGGTAGAAAGATAACTGACTGTTACCAGACTGCCACCATCAACATACTGAGTTGATGAGTTTGTAACAGAGCGATGTACGGGGAGGATCAGTACTCCCCTGGTTTATGATCTCTGTGCATATGATAAGGAACAGGAGGAGAGGAAACACTGTGCCTACTGACATTTGCCAGTCCTATAGTAAATTTTGATTGTAAAATTTATTGGCTTTTGAGATGTTCATTAATTGTTACTACCTTAATATAACAACAACAACAACAAAAAACCCAACCCTCTTTTCTCTTTCTAAAAAAAAGCATACCCTCATTATTGGGAGTATGAAATCAGAGAAGTCAGCTAAGTCCCTCTAGCCAAGTACAAGAACCACATTGGCCAGGATGTTTTGGATAAAGTTCATTACTTAGTCAATCAGTTTACAAAAGCAAAGCATCTCCTAATTTCTTAGACATTATCTTCAATCATGCCTTTAGTTTTGAGGTATTTTGACTTATCAACAAATTTGCCAATACCTTAGAGAAAGCACTAGAAGAGAAGGCTGAGTTTAGGAGGAGTGTCCTTAAATCAAAGATTAGCACTTTCTTTGCTAAATGTATCAATGCAGTTTAAATTCAGTTGTAGAATTGTTGAGCTGTGCATCTAGGAGATTTAAGAGGGTACTAGAGTACTCCCTTCCATCTTTGGAGGCTCTGAATTTATTTAAAAAATTTAAATACCAAAACAGAGTCATAATACTTGAAGCATATCATGCCTACAATTAATAACAATACTTTTAATACACAAATATGGTACACCAAAATTATGCTATTTAGAAGATAACCACAACATTTCCACTAGTTATATATTCATAATACATGATGTAGCTGGACTATCATTTAATGGAACACAGCATATATATAAAATAGATAAACAGCAAGGTCCTACTGTATAGCACAGGGAACTATATTCAATACTTTGTAATCACCTATAATGAAAGAGAATTTTAAAAGTTGGCAAATGATGATATTGCTTCTGAGACACTTCTGACCCCTCTTGTCAATTATCCTCCTAAGAGACATTTTTAATAGCATATTTTCAGTGTTTATGACTTGGGAAGTTTTATAACTCACTCCTTGTGGGAATGACTGGAGAGCTTTGTTTTTCACAGGAATTTCTTTCGATTCCATAACACAACCCCAGATGCAGAACCTCTGCCATAGTGCCAGCTGGGTTCTGGAGTCGCACAGATTTTGGGGCCAAGTTCTGCTCCGCCACAGCTAGTTAGTTAAGTGACCTTGAGAAATTACCAACCACTCTGAGCCTGTATCTCAACTGTAAAGTGGGGCTAATAATAGTCCTTGTTTCATAGGGGTTGTCTGAAGATGAAGTGAGCTGTTGTAAGTAAAGCACACTGCCCAACATCTACCTGGTACTCAAGAAGTGTTAGCCATAGTTACTGTTATTCTTTTCACATGTAACAAACTCTATGTAGAAGATACACAAGACTTTCAAAACAGACTTGTTTATGCTACTTTTTGTTATATTAAGTATTTCAGATGTTTTACTTATTTTTAAATTTTATTTTAATATTTTACATCAATTATAACTTTGTGACTGCAAATGCAGCTCAAAATTAATTAACTAATTAATTTTATTTTAAAGAGGGTTAGAGGCACTAATTGGTGCCTCTGATGAAATCTATAAATTTTGGTATTATTCATGTAATACCAAACTTGGCCTCCAGATGTCAGTATGAACTCAATTGATTGAGGCACATCCTCCTCTCAACTGGTAGGATGGTTACCTGCTCCTCTACTGATGCATTAAATAGCATTGCGAAGGTACAATAACCATTCTTTAATCTTAGAAATGTAATAAATAAGGCAGCTTCTTTGAATTCAGAAGACACAGCACTATAAAACTAGTAATGAAAAATATTCCAAAAGTGCATGAGTCTGAAAGAATCATTATAAGAAATTTGGACCCCTTTAACCACAAATAAAAATATGAAAAAGAGGGTTATGTTTAACACTTGCTCTTGGAAAAAAATATTTACATGATTGTGGTATTTAGCCTATGGGTATTCAAAAATTATTCAAGAGAATCAGATGTCATGTCTCACATTTTATAATTCTACCACTGTACAGTACACATTCAGAGCCAATTCCACTAGAAAGGTAAATTGGATAAAGCATTTGTTCCATGTCTGTGAAAACCAATTAAAAGTAAATCAGTGTATAATGTGGCTCAGATTTATTATGGGTGTTGCTACAGAAACCTCAAGAGTTCTGCTCTTAGAGGGCACTGTTACCCATTTTATTCATTCAGTAAATATTTATTGAGTACCTACTATGTTTCAAGCAAGTTTTAGATGTTGGGGCAGAGCTGTTAACAATGCAAACAAATTCCTATCCTCATGGGATTTATAGTTTAGGAAAGAAAGATGAACAATTGGTACAATAAATAAATAAACAACAAAGGAAAACAGTATATTAGAAACTAATAATTTCTATAGATCAGAAAAAAAAAAAAGAGAAGGGAAACATTTAAAATGTAGTGGTTAATGTGGGTCACACTGAAAAGGAGATGTGTGAGGAAAAAACTTGGAGTGAGGGAGCAAGCCAGAGGTATGCCTGGGGAAGAACACCCTGTGCAGAGGCACCCTCAGAGGTGAAAGGTCCAGGGGCGGCGCAGAGGCTGGTGTGGCTGCACCAGAGAGGGACGGGATTCCTCCTTAGGATTTTTGGTAGAGTCGTGACATGATCTGACTTGTTTTAATAGAATTGCTCTGGTTGCTCTGCTCAGACTGAAATTGTGGGAAGGGCACAGCCAGTCAGGAAGTTTCTGCATTGCTCTGAGTTACAGGCTATGGTGGTTTGGCAGAAGACTGCAATGGAGCATCTCAAGGCTGATATTCAAGCAGAGATCTCTGGAAGCTTCTGATGCCTGGGAAAGTCAGCTAGATTAAGGATGAAGCTGTTTTAAAGTCTACTGTAAAAACTTACAAACCAAGGGGAGGGTATATAGCTCAGTGGCAGATCACGTGCTTATTAGCATGCACAAGGTCGTGGGTTCAACCCCCAGCACTTCCATATAAATAAATAAATACATACATACATACATACATACATACATACATACATACCTAATTACATGCCCCCCTCCCAATAAAATAAAAAAACTAACAACCAACCAATGAGCCCACATAATCCTTTTATGCTAAAGGATTGCTTCTTGGGACCAGATTATAGTTGAAGTTATGAGAAAATAACCTTTTATTTCACAATAGTGCAAAAAAAAGGGTCATAAAAAATTGTCAACACAAAATAAACATATAGCACAGTGATTTTTATAGGAGATAAAATGCAAGGTTTATTCTGACCCTGGCAAATACTGTGAACAGATTTCACTCATAGAATAATTTTCTATTTTCTTTGGATACCTAGGTTTAAAAAAAAAAACACCACACATCTGAGAAATACTAATTCACAGTTCTTTAAATTAATAGGCTTTTATTAAAAAGGGGTTCTCGGTTTATAGAAAAATGGAGAAAATAGAGAGAATTCCCATATGCCTCCACTTCCTCTCCTCCCCAAAGCAGTTTCCTATATTACTAACATCTTGCATTAGCATGGTACCTTTGTTAAAACTCATGAATCAATATTGATCCATTATTATTAACTAGAGTCCTTAGTTTACATTAAAAGTCACTTATTGTGGCATTTGATAGTGCATAATATGTTACAGTATCATACAGAATAGTATATACACTGAATAGTATCACACTGTTACAGTATCTTACAGAATAGTTTCACTGCTCTTAGAATCCCCTGTGCTTTGCCTACTCATCCCTTTCTCTTTCCCTGAACCCCTTGCAACCACTGATCTTTACTGTCTCTATAGTTTTGCCTTTATTCAGAATGTCATATAGTTAGAATCATGCAATGTGTATGTAATCTTTTCAGACTGGCTTCTTTCACTTAGCAATATGCATTAAGCTTCCTCCAAGTCTTTTCATGGCTTCATAGCTCATATAATTTTATTGCTGAGTAATATTCCATGAGTGGATAGAGTAGTATCTTTATCCATCCACCCATTTGGCAATTTTCAAAAAGCTGCTATAAACACTGTGTGTAGGTTTTTGTGTGAACGTACATTTTCAGCTCACTTGGGAAAATACCAAGGAGCTCAAATCCTGGATAGTATGTTAAGACCATGGTAACCTTTGTAAGAAACTGCCAGATTGTCTTCCAAGGTGATTGTATCATTTTGCATTCCCAACATGAATAAATGAGAGTTCCTGATGTTCCACATCCTCACCAGCATTTGATGTTGTCAGTATTTTGGATTGTACCTATCCTAACAAGTGTGTAGTTTTATCTAATTATTGCTTTAATTTGGAATTCCCTAATGACATTTAATGTTGAGCATCTTTTCCTAAGCTTATTTGCCACCTGTATATCTTCTCTGATGAGATGTAAGTTTAGATCTTTTGCTCATTATTTAATGTTGAGTTTTAAGAGTTCTTTGTGCATTTTGGATACAAGTTCTTTATTAGATATATGTTTTGCAAATATTTTCTCCCAATCTGTGACTCGTCTGTTCATTCTCTTAACACTATCTTTGCCAGAGCTGAAGTTTTTCATTTTAATGAAGCCCAACTTATCAAACACTTTCTTTCATGGGTTGTGCTTTTGATGTTGTGTATGCAAAAACTTGTCACCAAACCCAAGGTCATCTAGATTTTCTCCTGTGCTATCATTTAGAAATTTTCTTCCAGCAGGGTATTGAAACCTCTTGTCTGCTGACAATCTCCCTCCCCTTTTCTTCATTAGTCTGTTTAACCCAAATAGAGTATTGAAAAGGAGAGGAGGTGAACATTTTTTATGTCTGCCACTACATTTTAAAAATAATTTTTGGTATGAAAAAAATGTGTTGGGTTTCATATATTATTTTTATCCTAACACAGCCCTCTTACAACTGATTCCTACTTGATTTAATGTTTTAGTTGTTCTTGGTTGATTTAGTTTCAGTTGTTTTCTTAGATTTTCTAGGGAAACAATATTTGACATCCTTTCTAGAATTTATTATTGCTTCTTTTCTTACTGCATCAAATATTTTCAGAATAATGTTTAAGTGGTAATTAAAGGCAACTTAATTTTTTCAAACTTAGATGGGACTATCTCTGGTATATTTCTGATAATTTCTAAAAGATACTGTCTATCAAGCAAAGAGATTTTCCAACTCTTTCTAGCTTATGAAATGTTTTCTCAGAAATAGATGCTGAATTCTAGCGCATGCCATGTGGTAGGAGATTATTTTTCAAAATGTTTATTGAGGTATTTTTCTCCTTTAAAAGTATCCTCTTTGACATCCATACTTACTGATTAAACTCTGTATTTCTTTTTTTCTCTGAATTCTTGATAAATTTTTCTTGATATTCTTCTAATTTACACTTTGAGTAGTGTCCATTCTAGTACTTACCATCGGTATTGAGTATTTAATTCTGCCAACCTTTTTATCTTTAATATATTGAGTAACTGTTCTTTTTGCCTGATCTCATTTTATACTTTCAAACTAAAGGGTAAGTTTGAATCATTAAACCACTTTTCTGGTCCCTCAATCAATTCTGCTCCAGTCATGGCCATTTGTATGCTACAGTTTTGCTACTTCTTTAGAGCCTTTAAATTTTTTAATGAGAGTTGTGTACAATTTAGTGTATATAAAAATACATATCTTGAAAAAGAAAGATATGCAGAGGGTATGGATATCAATGTCCAACTCTTCCTCCCCATAGAACTGGCTATATTTCTTAACCAGTAAGCTTAAAAAGAAGTTTTTGAACTATAGAATTTAATCATATGTCTTATAATTTTTCATTTTCTGGTTATATTTATAAGTGGGAGTCTTATTTATAGACTACTGGTAGTGATATAAACAATGTAAGTATTTATTTATTCATTCATTTAGTCTTTTAGTTCCTGTTATGTTCCAGATCTGTACTTGTATGTTTCTGATCTTTCCCATCTTCAGTCCCAAACAGTAGTAGGTTAACTAAGCTGGCAGAGAAGCTATTAGGTACATTTCTGCCTTTGTATAAGCGTAGTGAACCATCTTCAGCCTTGTGAAGGAGGAAACCGTTTTAGGAGATGGCAGAGCAGCAAGCTAGGAGCCTGGAATCTATTATTATCTTTTATTATTACCTTTTATTGTGAAGTCAATTTCTTGACTGACTTACACATAAAAAACTTTCATCTTGTAGTTTGCAAACACTTACTTATATATTATTCTCTGAACTTATTAAAATGTCCAGCTCTTTCAAATTTCAGCAGCTCACACAAAATTTAAAGGAGCACAAAAAAAATCTCAGTAATTAAGATACAACATATGCCAGTACAATATTCTGTGAAATAAAAAATTATGCAAAAAATCTATGATGAACAAAATACCAAATTTTAAAATAAAGACAGGATCGGTATTACTGATTTTTTCCAGTTGCTTCAGACATCAATACAGCTCAGAATGGCACTGTTACTAATCTTGCCTTTATTTAAAATTTTGATACTTCTAATCATTTTGACTTTTCTTATTGAGGTTTTGGTACATGTCCCCTTAAATTTTGTACCCAAGGTGATGAAGAAGTGCCTTTTACTACAGTATGTCCAACACACTGATTTGCAGAGTCATGTATTCTGACTTGACCCATAGTCATAGACAGATCAGGTTTTCCCAGGCACTTCCAACTTACGAAGTTCCCTTTCCTTTGACCTTAAGACAATACTCTATTCAGGCAAACCAGACTGATAAAGAGAATGCGAGTGAGGACATCAGCAGACAAGTGATTTCAACAAATTTGCGGGAGATGGAAGCAAACAGAGGAGTGATGTCTGGTGGAGCAGCAAGAGGAAGCCAGAACCTGGTATAAGTCATGGCATCAGCCTCAAAGAGGCTTGGAAACCCCAGGGTGAGAATTTGATGTGGAGCTAAAACCACAGGCATTAATTAAAAGTCTAAAAAAAGGGGGGGGGGAGTATAGCTCAGTGGTAGAGCACATGCTCAGCATGCACGCGGTCCTGGGTTCAATCTCCAGTACCTCCAGTAAATAAATAAACAAACAAACAAACAAGCCTAATCACCCCCCCCAACAACAACAACAACAACAAAGTCTATATGCAGAGCTGCTACCCTCATGCCTTCTCCAATCTAACACCTCGAAGTTGCTATATTTCCTATGCCCCAAACTGGAGAATATTTCTCTATAGAAATTCAGTGGCCCCAAAACAAAGACTTCTACACTCTGGCATGTGGAGGCCTCCTACCAAACAGCCGGATCCCCTTCTGGTGAGCTAAAAGCAATGCTTTCCAGGTAGTGCAGCTTCACCCCTATGCATTCCCGAGTAACAATGAGCATCTTAAGACCACAGCACTATCAGGTTAGTCTCCAAATGGAGAGACCAAAATAAACCAGCAGGAAACAACCGGGCCTGAAGGAAATAGAGATGGCACACAGAGCAGAAGAGAGCCTCATCAGTCTCCTCAGAGACCTTATGGAAATATTTCAACCTGAAAAAAGAACTGGGTGACAGGAAAACTGAATAACCAACACATTTTTAAAAAGCCTTTGGATATGAAAACTATTATGTCCAAACCAAAAAAAGTAATACAGGGCTGGAAGATAAAGGCAAGAAAATATTTCATAAAGTAGAGCAAAAAGACAAAGATTCCTTTATCGAGAGAAAATAATGAGCTCTCGGGGATTGACCTAGGAAGCCTATCATCCTAGTAATGGGAGTTCCAATATGAAAAATAGTAGAGCAGAGTTCTCCAGAGATGAACGTCACTGCTCTTCATATTGAGAGAGTCACCAAGGGGCTGACACAGTAAGCAAACCGAAGTCCCACATGTTGGATCAGTAATGTGAAATTTCTGGGAAAAAAACCCCCAGAAATCTGAAAACTAGACACAGAGAGAGAGAGGGAGACAGAGACAGAGAGGCAGAGATTAAGCAATGAGAATCAAATAGTGAAAATCTGAGAATCACACCAACCCTTGACTTCTTATCACCAAAACTGGGTGCTAGAAGAATATGGAACAATCTCATCAAAGCAGTGAAAACAAACAAACAAACATTTTCAACCTCGATCCCAAGATTCAAGTGTTGGTCATCCACGACCCAGCCAGTGACAGCATAGAACCCCAAGCAGGTCTACAGGTGTTTACAAAGTAGGAGCCGCCACCTTCGACAGTGTTAAGGAGAGGATGATCAAGAAACAGTGCTGAGTCCACAATTCTCAGCTTACTGAGTTTGTGGGGCACTAGTTCTTCCTACATCAAAACGATGGGCAGCAAGGGAAAAACACTCCAGAGTAACATTAACAACCACTTTAGAAATATTCACTTGTAAGGCCAGTCCTTCGGAGACACTTTTTTTTTTAAAAGTTATGTTGACATTTAAATATCTGTTGTTAGAACAAGTGGTACTCCTCTAAGTGTCGGCTTTGGGGACTAACTAGCTAGGACTTCACTGGACGTGGGAACATGAAAGCCCAGATTTACACGACTCAGTTAATTGGAAATTATTTTAATAAAATGAAAGATTTAAAAAAATTAAAATTGCAAGTTCTAAACATACCAAACATACATCTCCCCAAACATACTGCTTGAGAAATAATTGGGCATTGGTTTTGTATACCTACAGAGGCCAAGAAGAAAAGGTGGCTGGGAAGGACTGTGAAGGTGACAGTTTCTATGTGAAAGGATTACAGAATGCCTAGCGGCCCCACCTTCAGCGTGAGCCTGGGAGCCTGTGCAGTGAAAGGCTGCCTTGGGCAAACCATGAAACAGGGAGCCTGCAAAGCTTTGGTAGCTGACACACTCAAAGGAATGCATTTGCTCCCACGTTGGTTGGAGGTCGGGGGCAGGGGGAGACAAGTCCCAGCATCTCTACTTCAGCTTTTTTTTTTTTTTGTAATTTTTTTTAATTGAAGTATAGTTGATGTATACTATTCTATATTACAAGTGTAAAATATAGTGATTCACAAACTTTTAAGGTTATACTCCATTTATAGTTATAAAATATTGACTATGTTCCCTGTGTCGTACAATATATCCTTGTAGCTTATACATAACAGTTTGTACCTCTTAACCTCTTATCCCTATATTACCCCTGTCCCCTTCCCTCTCCCCACTGGTAACCACTAGTTTGTTCTCTGTATCTGTGAGTCTGTTTCTTTTTGTTATATTCACTAGTTTGTTGTATTTTTTAGATTCCACATATAAGTGATATCATACAGTATTTGTCCTTTTCTGTCTAACTTTTATTTCACTTAGCATAATACCCCCGAAGTCCATCCATGTTGATGCAAATGGAAAATTTTCATCCTTTTTCATGGCTGAACAGTGTTCCATTGTGTGTGTGTGTTTTTCAGATATATAGCCAGGAGTGGAATTACTAGGGAATGTGGTAGTTTTGTTCTTAATTTTTTTAAGAAACCTCCATATTGTCTTCCACAGTGGCTGCACCAACTTACATTCCCACTGACAGTGCATGAGGGTTCTCTTTTCCCCACATCCTTACCATCACTTGTTGTGTGTGGTCTTCTTGATGACAGCCATTCTGACAGATGTGAGGTGATATCTCACTGTGGTTTTGATCTGCATTTCCTTGATGATTAGGATGTTGAGGATCTTTTCTTATGACTGTTGGCCATCTGCATTTCCTCTCTGGAAAAATGTTTACTCAGATATTCTGCCTATTTGTTAATCGGGTTATCTGTTTTTTGAAGTTGAGTTGTACAAGCTGTTTATATAGTTGGAATATTAATCCTTAGTGGTCATATCGTTTGCAAATATATCCTCTCATACAGTAGGCTGCCTTTTCATTTTGTCAGTGGTTTCCTTTGTCACACAAAAGCTTTTAAGTTTAATTAGGTTTTATTTATCTATTTTTGCTTTTATTTCCTTTGCTGTAGGAAACAGATCCAAAAAATATTGGTATGATTTATGTCAAAGAATGTTTTGCTTATGTTTTCCTCTAGGAGTTTCATGGTATCCAGTCTTATATTTAGGTTTTTAATCCATTTTGAGTTTATTTTTGTACTTGGCTTTAGAGAATGTTCTAATATCATTTTTTTCATACGTAGTTGTCCAGTTTTCCCAGCACCAATAATTGAAGAGACTGTCTTTTCTCCATTGTATATTCTTGCCTCTTTTGTGGTAGATTAATTGACCATAAGTGCATGTGTTTATTTCTTTGCTCTCTATTCTGTTCCATTGATCTATGTGTCTCTTTTTGTGCCAGCACCATAGAGTTTTGATTATGGTAACTTTGTAGTATAGTCTGAAGTCAGAGTGTGTGATTCCTCCAGTTCTGTTCTTTCACAAGGTTGTTTTGGTTATTTGGGGTCTTCTGTGCTTCCATTCAAATTTTAAATTTTTGTTTGAATTTTGTTCTAGTTCTGTGAAAAATGCCATTGGTATTTTGATACAGATTGGGAGAATCTCTAGATTGCCTTGGGTAGAATGGTGATTTTAACAATATTAATTCTTCCAATCAAAGAACGTGGTATATCTTTCCATCTGTATTGTCTTCAATTTCTTTCATCTGCATCTTGTAGTTTTCTGAGTACAAGACTTTCACCTCCTTAGGTAGGTTTATTCTTAGGTATTTTATTCTTTTTGATGCAATGGTGAATAGGATTGTTTCCTTAATTTCTCTTTCTGATAACTTGTTGTTAGTGTATAGAAATGCAACAGATTTATAGATATTAATTTTGTATCCTGCAGCTTTACCAAATTTGTTGATGAGCTCTAGCAGTCTTCTGGTGGTATCCTTAGGATTTTCTACGTATAGTATCATGTCACTGTCAAACAGTGACAGATTTACTTTTTCCTTTCCAATTTGGATTCCTATTATTTCTTTTTCTTCTCTGATTTCTGGAGCTAGGCCTTCCAATAGTATATTGAATAAGAGTGGCAAGAGTGAGCAGTCCTTGTCTTGTTCCTGATCTTAGAGGAAATGCTTTTGGCTTTTCATCACTGAGTATGATGTGAGCTATAAGTTTATCATACATGGTCTGTATTATGTTGAAGTAAGTTCCCTCTATGCCCACTTTCTGGAGAGTTTGTATCATACATGGTTTTGCATTTTACCAAAAGCTTTTTCTGTATCTATTGAGATGATCATATGGTTTTTATTCTTCAATTTGTTAATGTGGTATATTACATTGATTTATTTGTGGATATTGAAAAATCCTTGCATTGCTGGGATAAATTCTACTTGATCATGGTGTGTGATCCTTTTAAGATATTGTTGGATTCGATCTGCTAGTATTTTGTTGAGGATTTTTGCATCTATGTTCATCAGTGATACCGACCTGTAATTTTCTTTTTTGTGAACTCTTTGTCTGGTTTTGGTATTAGGGTGATGGTGGCTTCATAGAATGTGTTCGGACATGTTTCTTCCTCTGCAACACTCTGGAATTGTTTGAGAAGGATAGGTGTTAACTCTTCTCTAAATGTTCAGTAGAATTCACTTGTGAAGACATCTGGTCCTGAACTTTGGTTTGTTTGGAGTTTTTAAATTATGGATTCAATTTCATTATGGTAATTAGTCTCTTCACATTTTCTATTTCTCCATGTTTTATTCTTGGGAAATTGTACATTTCTAAGAACTTGTCCTTTTCTTCTAGGTTGTCTGTGTTATGGGCATATAGTGGTTCATATTGTCTCTTATGATCTTTTGTATTTCTGTGGTGTCAGTTGTAACTTCTCTTTTGTCATTCAGATTTTATTGATTTGGGCTCTCTCCCCTTTTTCTTGATGAATCTGGACAAAAGTTTATCAATTTTGTTTATCTGTTCAAAGAACAAGCTGTTTAAATATTTTATTTTAGTTTATTTGGACTTATCAGAACAATAAAACCATGCTTTAATGAGGAATAGAAAGACACTAATGAGAGCACTGATAATTAACATCGTAAATAATTTCATCTTGGATAAAGGCTTCAGAGAACCAGCTTTTAGTTTCATTGATCTTTTCTATTGTTTTTTTCTCTCTATTTCATTTATTTCTGCTCTGATCTTTATGATTTCTTTCCTTTTATTAACTTTGGATTTTGTTTGTTCCTCTTTTCCTAGTTGTTTTAGATGTAAGGTTAGATTGCTTATCTGAGATTTTTCTTATTCCCTGAGGTAACCTTGTATCGCTATAAACTTTCCTCTTAGAACAGCCTTTGATGCATCCCACAGATTTTGGATTTTTGTGTTTTCATTTCATTTGTCTCCAGGTATTTTTTAAATTTCTTCTTTCATTTTTTTCAGTGATCCATGGATTGTTTAGCAGCATATTGTTTATCATCTAGATGTTTGTGTTTTTTGGAGTTTTTTCTTGTAGTTGATTTGCAGTCTCATAGTATTGTGGTTGGAAAAGATGCTTGATATGATTTCAATTTTCTTAAATTTTCCAAGGCTTGTTTTGTCACCTAGCATGTGCTCTATCCTGGAGCATGTTCTGTGTTCACTTGAGAATAATGTGTATTCTGCTGATTTCAGGTGGAGTGTTCTATATATATCAATAGAATCTTTCTAGTCTAATGTGTCATTTAAGGTCATTGTTTCATTATTGATTTTCTGTCTGGATGGTCTGTCCACTGATACAGTGGGATATTAAAGTCCCCTACTATTATTGTGTTACTGTCAATTTCTACCATTTATATTCATTAATATTTGCTTTATGTACTTAGGTGCTCTTATGTTGGGTGCATATATATTCATAATTGTTTTACTTTCTTCTCAGATTGATTCCATAGTTTGTGTTGGCCTGATAGTGGGCAGGATCTGGCCTGCTGTGGGGCTATGCGATAGTGGTTTACTTACTTCTGGTTTCTGCCCCCTAGTAGGGTAAGCTCAGTAGTTGGAAACAAATCCAAAACAGAACATCTAAGACTTGGGGAACCAAACATCTATCACACCAAAGGACAGCCTGTTAGGGTGCATCTTGCAAACCAGAAGTTTTTCTGGTATCACTCCTGACCCCAAATATTTAATCTTCTATCTAATACAGCCTGGCCCCAATACAGACTTAGAGATGGGGAAAACTGGCCCATCAATGGGTCTCTAAATTGCAACACCATTTTACAATTGGACCTGCTATGCCAGAGACAAAAGAAGTTGGATGAAAGTCCCTATGTCCAGTTTTTTATGGCCTTATATCAGAGCAAAGGCCTTCAGAAGGGATGTGGGCTCTCCTCCACTGAGGTAATATCAGTTTTTGACCCTGCCCCCTGAGGATCGTCTTGATCTCCTCCCTAACCCTCCTCCTACCACTCCTTCCCTACCCCCTTCTTTCATGTGTCCCGATTTGGGCCCCTGACCAGAGGCTCCCCCTCCTTACCATTCCCCTCAACCCCAGAACACAGTCCAGCAACTATGCAAAGAAATACTAATGCACATATAAAATAAGTGGATTTTTGACGAGGTTTCCAAAGCAATTGGAAAGAAACTCTTTTCAACAAATGTTGCTGGACCATCTGCATAAATGCAAGGTTATAAACTTCCGCTCATCAGAAGTCACCATAAAGGAAATTTTTTAAAAAAGTGACAGAGGTATTTATGACAGATATACATGATCAAATACTTTTATCCAACATATGTGAAGGACTCTAACAAATCATTTTCTTTAAATCCAACAACTCTGGACAAAAAAAATTGGAAAGATATTTCACAAGAAAAATATTTAAATGGGAAATAAGTACATGAAAAGGTGCTCTACAGTTTTAGTCATCAGTGAAATGACATTACAAATACAATGACATACCACTTCACTCCTACTGGGATAGTTAAAATTAAATGTCAACACCAACATTGGCAATGATGTGCAGCAACTAGAGCTCCCACACATTGCTGGAGCAATGGAAAACTGACCATAAAATCATGTTGGAAAAGTGGTGGTTTTCTTACTAAGCCAAACATATTGACCCAACAATTCCATTTGTTTGGTTTATCCCTGATATTATTAACATATGTAAGTAAAATAATTACATATAAAATATTCTAGTAGCATTACTATTATTTGGCATAAGAACAAATAACAGTTGACAAGAATGGATAAAAAAATTCTGATGTTCAGAAGGGACTATCATTTAGGAAAAAAAAAATGATCTGCCAAATAATGCAACAACAGGCCTGAATATCAATATTATATTAATATTGTGTTAAGCAAGAGAAGCATAACCAAAAAAAAAAAGCCACATTCAGCATGATGACATTTATATAAATATTGAGTTGGCAAAATTAATATATTTTAACAGAATCATTGGGATGTGTAAGATATGTGAATAAGATAAAAGAAATCAATCAAGAGCCAACAGAACACCCTTTTGCATTCCTAGAGTGCCTCAGGGAATGCCTTTAAATGTATACCACCACCACCGATGCTGAGTGATTGGAAGGGAGTGCAGTCCTGAGGTCATGTTTCATTTCCCAATATGCCCCTGACATTAGGCATAAACTTCAGAAACTGGAAATGGAACCAGATACCTCTACCTCTTGCCCAGTCGTAAACCAACATGTAGAGGAGGAAAAGTCAAAGGCTAAAAACCCCCATCTAGTGGCTATTGCCCTCCAATGTCAACAGGTTGGCACAGGAATCTGGATTAATTGCCCATGGAAGTGCTCAGTTCTGGTGAATGACCCCTTGGCTTGCTATTCCTCAATAGCAAGCCAAGGAAACTAGGACCCAGTCAGTGCACCATATATGAATATGAGGAACACAGGAAGAGAGAATGCCCTCGCCACCCTCTGAAGGGGGATGGAAATGACAGATTCTGGCCATCATCCTCAAATGGTCTAAATAGATGAAGAATGACAGGGCCAGGGCTCCTAGGCTGGCACTCTAATTGACCCCTGAGGAGCCCCAGCTGACACTGGACACAGGGAAAAAGCCTATTGAATTCTTAGTTGACATCAGTGCCATTTATTTGGTTCTGAACACCAGATCAGGCAAACTTTGTCATAATAGCTGTAAAATTGTGAAGATATGAGGGAAGACCCAAGAACAGGCAAAGAGGCATTAGAATGTAAACTGGATGAAAGCATGCTCACTCATTCCTTCCCATATCTCCCCGAATGCCCTATACCCCTGCTAGACAGAGATAGCTTACATAAGTTGGGGGCTACCATCCACCTAATGGGAGACAAACTGGAGATTGGTGTCCCCTTAAACAAAGAGCACAAGATGATAATGTAAATGGCTGAGGACAGACCTACCCAGACAGACCAAGTCAACCTCCCTGGGGTGAATCCTGTGATCTGGGCCCAGGAACAGGTAAGATGAGCTACAGGAGCCAGTCCCGTGATAGTCCACCTAAAATCTGACATACATGGCCCAAAAGAAAATGTACCCTCCCTGTCAGGAGGCCTTGTCGGGCACTACACCTGTTATACAGGCCTGACTGACCAGGGCCTTACTAAACCTTGCCAGTCAGCCTATAATAATCCCATTATCCCTGGAAAGAAACCCAATGGAGATGCCGAATGGTACAGAACCTCAGCGCAGTCAGTGAAGCCACTGAAGATCCAGCAGTCCTAACCCCTGTGCTCTGCTGGCCACTCTGCCGTCTGCCAGGACCTGGTATTCTGTATTAGATTTAAAAGGTGACTTCTTCTGTATTCCATTAGCCCTGGAGCCACTAAGAAAGTTCTGCTTTGGGGTGGCAGGACACAAACATGCAACAAAAACAGTAATACTGTTGGATAGTCCTACCCCAAAGGTTTAAAAATTCCCCCACCATCTTTGGGGAAACTTTAGCTAAGGACCTAAGAGATCAACGTCTGGAGGAGGGAGCCGTCCTCCAGCAGGTAGATGACACTGATCGCCAGTCCTACTAAGGAGGCCTCTCACAAAAATACTGTGATCACCCTGAACCACTTAGCCAATGAAGAACACAAAGCGTCAAGAAAAAGGCTCAATTATTACAGCCTAGGGCGAGGCACCTAGGCTTCTTTCCCACGGAAGGGCAGAGAAGCCTACCCCAGGAAAGGGAAGAAATCTGCAGCCTCGCGGCTCCTAGAACTGGAGGACAGACAGCTTCAGGGTTTCCCGGGGATGGCGGTGTGGCCGCACCTGGATCCTGTGGTCTCATAGCGAGGCCTGTGCATGAAAAGCTGAAGGGAAGGGACGACGATCCTTCTGAATGGAATTCAGAATGCGGAGGGGCCTTTCAGGAACTGAAAAAGCAGTTACTTCTGGCCCCTCCCCTGGCCCTCCCAGATTTAGCTGCACCCTCTGACCTTCACATTCATGAGAGAAGGGGGATTACCCTTGAGGTATTAGGTTAAAAACTGGGACCCCTTACCTCAGGTGATTGCTTATTTCTCTAAACACTTAGATCAGACCGCTAAGGGACGGCTCCTTGCCTCCAGGCAGTAGCAGCTACTACGACCTGCTAAAGGAGGCTGAGAAGTTAACATTTGGTCAGCCAGTCACTACGTGGACACCACACCAGGTGCAGGCTTCAGTAAGTTCTAAGGAACAGAATGGCTATCCCCCTCGAAGGTTGATTCAAGTCCAGGTTAGCCCCGTGGCTACCAGAAAAAACCCGTCACACGTTAAATCCTGCCTCCCTGCTCCCCACAGAAATGGGGCCCCTGGAGCATGATTGTATGGGAACCACAGACACAATCTATCCCAGTTGCCTCGATTTAGGAAGTGAATCTCCCAAACGCTGAAGAGAAATGGTTCCCAGACGGGAGCAGTTTTATGGGAGAGGGAAGAGGGCTGGATACGCACTGACGGCCCAGACTAAGTCACAGAAGCAAGTTTCAGTGGGACTTCCACCCAAAAGGCAGCGCTGATAGTCCTCACCCAAGCCTGAGAGCTCGGGACAGGGAGGATCTTAGATGTGTACACAGATCCCCGGTATGTGTATGCCATCGTACAAGCACATGGGGCTGTTTGGAAGGAAAGAGGAATGCCCACTGCAGAGAGTAAACAGGTGATAGAGAGGAGACTATGCAGGCTTCAGCTTACAGAAGCTCTCAGAAGCAGTACAGCTTCCAAAAAAAGGTGGCACCAGTTCACTGCAGGGGTCACCAAAAGGGGGGTTCAGAGGTGACAAAGGCAAACAGCAAGGAGGGTGCAACTGCCAAAAGGGCAGCCCTAGAACCAGTAACTTGACCACTACTCGTCATACCTCCAAGGCCAGATCCATCCAATTATTCCCCAATGTACACAAAGGAAGAGTTAGACAAAGCCTGAAAATGGGCTTCAAAAGAGATCCAGGAGGCCATGGGGAGCTAGTTAATGAACATGGGTTGTACTTTCCACAAACTGCAGCTTGTCTGCCATCAGGGAGGCTCATCAGGGAACTCACTATGGGAGGGAAGCCCTGTATTATTGGTTAGTTGAGGTCATGGTAACTCCTAGCATGAAAAATACACTCAGTCAGACAGTTGAGACCTGCCCCACCTGCACAATGAATAATTCTAATACTAGACCCTAGAGAGGCCCCGAGAGAAAGCATATTCAGACCAGAGGGACAGATCCTGGGGAAGACTGGCCAATTAATTTCACTGTCCTGCTGAGAGTACTAGGAATTTTCAGGTATCTCTTGGTAGTGGACACACATTTCTGGGTGGAAACAAGGATTCCCTACTAGAACTGAAATGGCAGCTGAAATGGCTAAGGCATCACCAAAAGAAATAATACCCAGTTTGGGGCTCCCAGGATCCCTAAAAAAGATAATGGTCCAGCGTTTGTGTCCCAAGTGACAAAGGGGACAAGGAGCATCCTGGGCATAAAATGGACTTTGCACTCGGCATGGGGACCCCAATCACTGGGGAAAGTGGGGAGACTCAATCAGACCTTGAAACAGGCTGTAGCCAAGCTTTGTCAGGAAACTCAGGAAAATTGGATTCAGTTACTTCTGACTGCCCTGCTCCACATGCAGTTAGTCCTAAGGGATAAGTTGAAGTTATGTGCATGGACCCACTTCCAAAGCCTGAGAGAAGGGACACCTTAACCCCCTTGAAATGGAACAGCTCAAGTGTGCCCTCCAGGTAGGAGAAACCCTGAAAGCCCTCATGGAATATGGTAACCAGGTGCTACCCGCACCCACCGACCTGGCCCTGCACTCCTTCTGGCCAGGAGCCTGCGTGAACCTAAAACCCTAGAAAACTAACTGCCCACAGGACCAGCTCACTCCTGAGTGGACCCCACTTGGCGTCCTAACCACCCCTCTGCCCTAAAGCTGCAGGGACCACCCTGTGGGGACATCACACTCCAGTGAAGAGGGCCCCGAGCCCCAACCTCCAGAGAGAAAACCTGGAGCAACAGACTCCCTCAACTACTCATGTGAAACTCTCTCTGATCTGAAGCTTCTCTTCCCAAAACAGCAAAAGTGTGACCAGGGAGATTCAGGCCAGGGCAGCGAGCCTCGACAGCGGGGCACACTTTGCCTTCAGGCGAAAGACCCAGGCACCGTCAATTTTAGGAAAAACTTTGACATGTGACCACTATTCTCTTGCTAATATTTGGGCCATGCATTGAATTTGTCTAATGTCCTTTGTTTCCAAAGGGTTAGACAAATGGCGTCACTTAGGGACACGAACAGTCAGGACTAAGGCCTGGTGACAACTCCACATATCTAAAGGCAGTTGGGGAGAGGTCCTGCTCCCCAACCCGGGGTTATGACGGTGCCCAAATCTTCAGGAAGCAGTTACAGAGGACAGACCTTCGCCCCTCAGTGTCCCTCAAGAATGAGGAGCAGGACACAAAAGGCAGAGGAGGGATTTGAAACCGGCAAAGCCCATTAACAATTCCCGGGAAATAACAGAATCTAGCTAATAAAATAAAGTCTAACCTTTTTTTTTTTTCTTTTTCTTTGTGCTTCATCTAGTTTCCTTTGCTCATAGTGGGCCAAAAGCAAAGAACTTGAACCTGGCTCTTCAGACCAGAGTTCCTCCTGCTAAGTGGCTGTGCAGATGCCTCAGTGGGCGAGCCGTGTGCAGAGAGGCTGGGCCAGTGGAGGTCCCTATAAAGCGGTCCCACCCATGCCTTGTTGGATGCAGAGTGGTGGAGGGGGAGTGTGTTCTCTAGAGCACAAGCCCGCACTTCTCCCTTCTTTATCAAAGAATAAAGCTTTCCTTGGTCTCTAAACCAAACTTGGTCTCGTTCTATTCGCTTGAACAACACCAGGCAGGAGGACCCTTGTTGGGGCCTGACTCAAGAGTGTGGGTAACAAATTCATTAGACGTACACAGTAATGGGAGAAGTAATATTACACTCCCTAACCCAGCTTCTAGGGGAGAGGATGCACACCCATTGCCGAAAAGATTCCTAGAGAACCTTTATAAATATGTGTGTAAATAAGCTGTTTCCACTAAGAAGGCAAATTGCTTACAGAGGATCCTTAGTGAGGATTCATCCAAGTGAAGGAGACTACAGAGAAATTCTTCCTATCTCCTTGAAGCCTGTATCACTTGCCTGACGAATTTGGATTTTTCAAGGAAATAAGCCTGACACCTTATTTACTATATGTAAAGAACCATGCAGTAAGGAGCTCCACTAAAAAATCAGTCTAGCACTTAATAACTTACTAATAACACATATCTAACCTTCTCTAAGGGTTCAACCATTATAATTTTTGAGAGTTGTGACAAAATGGAATAGGAAAATTTCCATTTCATGTCCTAGTCTGCTCCATCCCCAGGAAGGATGCTGGCAGGGCTTGAAATTAAAAAGGCCTGGGGGAGGTGAGAATCTCAGGGAGGCAGGACCTCAGTTTAGTGCTGTCAGTACAAGGAGAAGAAGGGTGAATTCCACAATACCACACAGTATGGTATATTCTGTTTTCTATCTTAAGTTTTTCACTTACCATTAAATGATATGCCACTTTCCATGTCACTAAATATTATTCTAGGAAATAATTTTTAAGGGTGTGTAATATTCCATTGGGTAAATGGACTAATATTGTTGGTTATTTAGGTGGCTGCCAATTTTTCTGACTTACAAAATAAACTTGTAACAGCAATCATCATATAATTTTTTGTAGCTTTTGGAAGAATAACCCTCCCTGACTTCAGACAATACTACAGAGCTATAGTAACTGAAACAGCATGGTATTGGCATTAAAAACAGACATATAGATCAATGGAACAGAATAGAGAGAGCAGACATAAACACACAGACCTACAATCAATTAATTTTTGACAAAGCAGTCAAGAATGTATAATGGAGAAAAGACAGTCTCTTCAGCAAGTGGTGCTGGGAAAACTGGACAGCAGCATGCAAATCAATGAAATCAGAAAACTCCCTTACACCATATGCAAAGATAAACTCAAAATGGCTTAAAGACTTAAATATAAAACACTATAGACCTCCTAGAAGAAAACATAGGCAAAACATTCTCTGACATAAATCCTAGCAATGTTCTCCTAAGGCAGTTGACCCAAGCAATAGAAATAAAAGCAAAAATAAACAAATGGGACCTAGAAGCAGACAAATAACTAGATATGTGCAGCGAAAGGGAGTCATGGGCCAAATGGCAGGAAACCATAAATCTTGTGAACAACAGGGGTTCTTGGGCAGACAGAGAAAAGCAGGGACCTTCAGACAGATAAGAAATCACACATTTTGGGGTGACATGTGTCCTGGAGGCAGCCAAAGAAAGGTGGAAAAGGCAGGAATCTCTGGCGTCTGAATGTAAACTTTTGCTCAATATGCCTTCATTACAATAAAACTAACCTTGCAGATAAGAAGTACACATCATGCACCTTCTGATCCAAACTAAGTAAGGACAAAAATCCCCCCTTCCCTAGAGAAGGTGGAGCTGGGATGGGGATCAGGGAATATGACCACAAACTCTTCCCTCCCGAATGAATATTCCACCTATTCATTTTTACACTCTCTATAACCAGCATGCCAAACCTGAGCCTGCCCCCTTTCCCCTTGACAGTGTACTATTTATCCCTTAATAAATCCTCACTTTACTTTCTTGACCTCTGTGTCTTGTCTTTGAATTCTTCCTGTGACAAGACAGGAACCAAATCGCCTGCAACAGATCTATGAATTTTGCTAGGTCTAGGGACTCCTACCCGCCATTGCTCTCCATTCTGAGAGGCTGAATACACAAACAGATGATGGCCTGACCATATATGACAAGAGAACTCTGACCTACAACCTCTGCAGCAACCAGTCCAGAAAGTCAAACCACAACATCTGCAGCTGCCCAGAGTGGTCAGGCTTTGACCAATGACTGCTAACGTCCCTAATTTTCACCCCTGCTTCCAACTCAGGACCAATCAGAGTTAAGCCAAACATGTTTCCCACAGCAATCCCATGAGACACCTTGCTCCTAATTAGCCTGCCTCCAGCTCCCCATGCCTACAATCTGCAATCAGAACACACTTGAAGCCTTGACCTCTTTTTTCACTATAAAGCTTCGCCATTTTCCTTGCCTGCCTTTGAATCTCTGCCAAAGCAATGGTGGGTGAGTCCCCTGCTCTAGCAAGCTCTGAATAAACAATCCTTGTTTGTTCTCAGTTGAGTGGTCTTCATTTATTTCCACAGTTCTTACTGATTAGGCAAGAGATTGATTTTATTAGCAGAAACAATCAAGCTTGTTTAGGTGCTAGGCATTCTGGCTTTAGAGCCAGCCATTTAGGGAGCTGTCTGGGAAACACCTGCAGGTGCTGGCGCCTGTGGAAAGTTGCAGCCCCTCCTGAAGATGGGAATGTGGGATAGGAAAGGAAAGCTCTGGCAGAAGGAGAAATCCCCTCTTCCCTGCCATTTTAGTATCCATGCTACCTAGAAATGAGTTCCCAGGGTCACCTTGGGACAAATTTACTTGTTGCACCACAGTTGCATTCTTATTAAAACGGAGTACGCAGGGGGAACAATAGAGCTTTATGAACATTTCTGAAACAAGAAGAACATCAGCATGAATCTAAACATGGGATGAGACAGGTGTGGGGAAGGATAAGTGAAGCTGAGATTTGCATTATACTTTAAAATTATTTTTTAATCGCAGTACGAAATTAAATAAACTTCAGTGTGGAAATGGAACTCACACAAGAGATTTAAAAAGAAACACCTGATTGTTTTTCTTTTCCTCCTTCCTATTCTGACACTTTTGAAAGGGCTCTGTGGAAACTCTGTAGCTCAGATGGAGGAACCTACTAGCAGTACTGATATCCAGGGCTTGACTCCTGTTCTTCAACTTCCATTCAGAGGTGTATTTATTTAGCTTTGATTCCAGTTCTTGAAAAAAGCTGGTTATCAAATTAAATAGAAGAGCGATCCAGGCAAGACCAAACAGATCCCAAATTAGTAATGAGATTGAATAAGTCATGTTGTGAGTCTCTTTCATAGGATTTTAAACTAAAGACAGGAAGCAAATAACATGCAAATAGTCAGATGGTGACTCTTCCCCATAACATTTTCTTTCATTCATTCACACCTAGAAAAAGACCGCCTTTTAAAACCTGATTCTGAGAACAAATTAGAAATTAAAATAAAGCATATCTAAAATTATCACTGCTTTCAAGGAAAGAATATAATTTAAATTACAAATATTCAGATTTTATACATTTTTAGAGTGTATCTGGAGGTTGAAAATTTTTCTTCCCCTTTGAAACTTACCCTTTTTAATAATATTTGCAATGAGGTAATTTATTTATCATTGCTACAGCTAGGAAGCCCTTAAAACAAGAGAAGGAAAAGATACATATATAACACAAAATCATTTAAAACTGGATTCTGGTTTCGTTAACAAAAATACAGTGTGTTTCATTGTACCAGTGTGTTTTCATTATACCATTGTATTTCTTAGTTTAAAATTCTATGAATTGATTGCCTATGTCATTAGAAATCTTGAGAGAACTCTTTGAAGAAGGAAAAGAAAATCATTCATAATTAAATCATTCTAATACTGTAATACTATATATAACTTACACACTCCCTTTGGGTCTTGTCATTTACTTTCCATGATTGCCATCTATTTGAAGAAGGAGGTGTAGCTGAGAGAGAATGAACTTTGAAGTCAAAGAGAAGTAACCAGAGACAAATAACACAATAAACACATTGTGATTTATCACAAGAATATAAATTAACCTTGCTTATTAGACCATGAAATAACAAGAAATACTTTTAAGTTATCAGGCATTAAATTATTTGATATTTATCTGTAATTTCATAAATTAACCAGAAAACATCTACAAAGTATAATTATCAGAGAACAAATTGAGTAAGTCTAATTGGTGGGTTACACTCACTTTTGGTTTAAAGTGATATTTGGTTAACTGCCTCTGGTGTAGCTTCTTCCAAACACTGCCTCCCAAAACACATGTGCACGTGTGTGCACAAACACACCCCCCCCTAATAAAAGCAAAATATACCTAAGCCTGGGATTCCAGTCTATTGACATAATCCAAGTGTATATTTTACTAACTAAGAAGGAAATGTAAGAAATTTCTGTATTAGTAGGTAGAAAAACACAGGAGATAGTCATACACACACTAACACAGAGAGAAAACTGATGCACTACAAAATCATAGTTCTATTACCAAAAACAAATCAGAGAGCTGAGGACATGAAAAAAAAAATCCTAAACGCACTAAATTTTAGAAAGTGACAAGTCCTTTCTAGGAGAGAAGATACTCATGGCTGTTTGCTTTCCTGTAGGGTGGGCCTCCCAAGTGCAAGAGAGGTTGTCCACTGAAGTCTGGCGGCAGGGCAGGGGAGCTGAGTGAACCTTCCTGAAGAGCATCAAGCCTTCACTCAGTGAAGGCAGCAGCTGGCAAAGGGGAGAAGCTGAAGACTGGAGAGCAAAAGAACACCCCAGGAACCCAAATACTTAACCTGGCTGTAAACTGGAGAGATTGCCCTGATTCTCTACAGCCTCATTAGTACTCAGTTCCCAAGCCTTGTTGAAGGGTATGTCTTCATTCAGCCCTCAAAGTAATCCAAGCCAGCGATGAACTGAATCTAAGTAAAGCTGCAACAAAGCCAGGACCCAGATCATCTAAAGAGTCAATTGCTCCCTCCCACCCCCAACCCGCCAGCCCATACTAGTAGCCTGGAAAGCTCAAATTATTCCATAACCTATTGTTTTAAAAATAGCTCAAATAAGCAGATTTACAGCCCTTTAGAGAATGCCTGCTTTGCATAGCTTATGAAACCATGCCTAACATCTGAGAGCCAAAGATAAGATAAATCCTGTAGCTGTAAAAGACTCCAAGCCTGCTTTTTGGAACTTTCTGACCCAGAGACCCCCGTCAGGTTGCTGAGTGACACCGCCTAGACCCATAAGCCCCTCTGACTCTACTCTGCCTCCAGAAGTTCCCTGGCCCTCCTCTCCTTCTGGGTGGTGGCCCCGCATGCTGTAATCTCTGGACGGCCTCATGCTGGAGAGATTTACCCGACTTGCAGAGCTGTCAAAGTGTTACCCAAATAAAGCTCATGCATGCTACTGCAACCTCATGGTCATACCCTTTTCCTTGATCAGCTCTGAGATCTCCTGAACTCACTACAGGAATTGATTGTAAGGGATCATAAGGGTACTTCTCAGGTGGTGGAATGTAATAAGGTCTGACTTTATTTTTCGTATTTGACTGCCTGCAGTTTCCAAGCCTCATCCCTCCCTCCTTTCCTTCTTGTCCCATATCCAGAGAAAGCACAAGAAAGCTCACACACGCTCACACACTCCCTCTCTCGGTGGCTGTGGGAAATTCACCCATGAAAGCTCTGGCCCACACAGGGGAGTTCTCATCCCTTTCCCAAACCAATAAAAGCCAAAGCCAGTCACTCCTCTTGCTCGCTCAAGAAATTTTCAGACCCACTTGAAATTCACCCTGCTCTACTCAGAAAGTCTCATTATATGAGCAGCAAATTTCTTTAAAACCACTACTACACACAACTCTATGTACAATATACATGACTACTACACACATACACTCTTGGAGTGTGTGTATGTGTTCATCTCAACATACAAACCAATTCTGGTTGCAAGGTCTTTCCTGCCTCTGTAGAGTGATCACAACATGGATATATTCTATATCCTGTTTTCTGAATGCTTGCACTAAGGCATACATCAATTAAATTTCATCACACTGAAGACTTATCATCTGTGTATTTCACTATAAATAGAGTAAATCTTAATTTCAAAAGAAAGCACATTTAAAAAAAAAATCCCATTTATGGTATTGGCAGTTAAGGATATTTGGGTTAACTTTCCCTGCAGAACACAAACAAAAATATTTGATTACATGTTTTAAAATTATGTTAAAGTCATCAGAAAACATAAAAGTTTGGGAAACTACTAGACCACATTATAAGCACAAGAGTAAGACACTTTTTCCTTAAAGGTATTTCCTGTTTTAAAAGACTAGGGCATTTGTTTTTGCAGCCTCTGCGGTGTGGTGGAAGCAACATAAATCAGTCTCCAGTATGAAGCACTCCTTACATTAAGCTGGAATCCCAGTATCTTTGGAGAATATTTGAATCAGAAGTATCTGACCAGACATGCAAAGAAAGTTTAGAAAGCATGGTTAAGTGTAAATTAACAGGAAAAAGAACAATATAATTGTAGCAGCTTCTATTAACATGTTATCTGAATTCTATGCCTTTAAAATTTTTTTCACCTCCTTAACATCATTAGTAGATACAATTCTGTATACTTTTTCATAGCTTCTATCATCAGGATTTCCCTAAGTCAGTAAAAGCTCTACATAAATTGAAATCCCAAGCTTTCTAAAATTTCTTCAATGAACACTTTTATTTCTTTAAAAATGTTTTCATTTTAAAATTATCATTCTTTGTCCTGATAAGAGAATGTTATTTTTAAAAAGATGAATAACAAACTTCATAATATAAGATGAAATTTTCCATTATAAAATCAGAAGCAAATTTCTGTAAGAATGCCAAGGAAGTACTCTCTCTACTCTGGGAATCCAGAACAATATAACAGACTCTTCTGAGTGATATTTAACACAGTTCTCAGATTTTTAGGTACGTATCTATAAACTATGTTTATTCATACAAAATTATCAATCTATATATTAAATATTAGTAATTTAATTTTTAGTTCTATTTAGATTAAAAATGCACACTTTCATTTCTGGGTAGGAGGGAGTGGTATGTGATGGAACAATGTTCCAGTTGAGAGCAACTAGAAAAGTCAGATAAATTAAAAGCAAAATAAAACAAACTCATGTTTTGAGGCACTAGACAGCTGCTAAAGTGATCAAGATCTGAAGGGCTAAGATTCCAGGTAGGAGAGATAGGCAGAAAGTCTACAGCTGCTTTTTCTCTTGACTTCTTGTTTCTGCCTTTCAGTTTGGGCATAGGCAAAAGGCTGTGGATCTGGGCTAAGCAGAAGGGTACTCTGAGGAACAAAGAAATGGTAGTCTTATAGGGTCAGATTGACACAATTGGAGATCTGAAGGATTTCAAACCTATACCTTATTTTCCCCTCTGATACACTGCCAAATTCTGAAGCCACATGAGGTTGAAGGCTAAAACAGGGAAGCTAAAAACTTTAAAAGCAGAGCAGAGTTTCCAGTGGATTCAAGGGCAAGAAAACAAAGAACTGACTTCAAGATCAAACTAAGAGTGGTCTTGTGAACACACCAGGCTTTTCATTCATTTGAATGTTGTGAAGAACTATGATTTAGGAACAGGAGGAAACCAAAGGTAAACTAAGGCTTTACCAAATCTGTAATCTAGTCTCAAATCATACCATTCCTGACTGGGTTAAGGTGTTCAGTTACCCTCTTCATATCCCTGTATCTCTATATGCCTAGCAGAGGAACTTTTCTGGAGGAAGATAGCATCACCTATAGCATCTATAGTTTTTAAAGCATCCAATCAAAAATTATCAGGCATGCCAAGAGACAGAACCGTGTGGCCAAAAAAACAAAAGGAAGAAAAGAAGACTATATAATAGACCTACAGGGATTTCAAATATGGAAATAAGTAGATAAGAACTTTAAAATAACTAAAACTATCATGTTTTTAAAAGTATAATATGGAAAAATAGATGAAAAGATGAGGGATTTCACCAGAGAAATGGAATCTACAAAAAAAGGGTGAGGGGATTAAATGGACATTTTAGAATTTTTAAAATATGATATTAAAATTAAGAACTCATTAAATGGATTTAAAAGCACATTACATATAACAGAAGTCAGAATTAGTAAACTAGAAGACAGGTTAGTAGAAAATATCCTAAGTAAAGTCAGAGAAAAAAAAATGGAAAATACATAAAGTACATTAGAATATGCAAAACCCAATGAGAATGTCTTAACATTTATGTAACTGGAGTTCCAGAAGTAGAAGAGAGAAAGCGAGGAATACTCAGTTTTTGAACAGATAGTAGCTGAGAATTTTTCAGAACATATGAAAGATTTCAGCTCCTCAATTTAATAATTTTTGTGATCTCCAAGTAGAATCAATACAAAGCAAACCGCACCGAAGTAGATAATAGTTTAACTGCTGAAAATGGAAGACAAAGATAAAAGTCTAAAAATATAAGCAGGTGGAGTGGGGATTGGGGAAGTACAGGGGAAAGGCTCCTTACCTCAAAGGATCAACAACAGAACTAACAGCTGGCTTACCATCAGAAATGATGGAAGCCAGAGACAATGGAACGGGATTTTTAAAGTCCTGTAAGAAAATAACTGCCAATTTAGAATTCTATACCCCTAATGATTTATGAGTTATTTTAATCTCGACTCACATGTCTGTATGGTTCTATCCCTCTCCTTTTGACATCTTTATTTAGGGAGGAATTTTAAATACATTTTGGAAAAGTTTATGTAAGGTATACAATATATGGTTTATCACTTAAGTCTAGTATTTTTATTGTATATGCCTTTTGTTTTTCAAGTGAGATCAAGCAAGTATATTTAGTTTAAGAGGAATTACTCTATATCTTATTCCCATAGTCAGTGATCATTGTGGGGTGAGGAGAGAGGGAGGTGAAGGGCGTGGGTTTATTTATACAATGTTTTTATTTAAAAGGGCCTGATCTCTATCTTAGAAATCAAAGAAATCTGTTAACATTTCCATTTGATCCTTTATTTTACATCCTGTTTCAATCAGTTGCTGTGATAGCGAATCTTATTTCAACATTATTAAGACCTACCTACTATATAGTCTCCAAAACCAATAGTGCTTATGGTGTTGAATGAATAATAAATTCCTTCAATGTAAGTCCAGTTCTCTAACGACATGAAAACAAATGGTGGTAACACCAGGAAAAAAAGTGATCCAACTGTAATGAAAAATTAGTTCTTCCAGAGGTAAACATTTTTCTAAAATATATTAGAAAAAGAGATATTATGTTAGCAGTTACATCATAAATTAGCAGAATTCAAAAACTATCTTTTGCTCCACTAGTTCTTACCTACTCCTTCACTGCTCAGAGACTTGGAGCCCTATCAAGAGACCATTCTTTTGAATAATCCTGCCCTTGGGAGTATGTCCGGGCTCTATTGCTCTACCTCCTGTCATCCTTTGTTCTGCCATTTTCCATTTTTTTCTCCTGTTCTTTCTTCCCTATGCTCTGCATCTAAACTTTCATTTAAGATTAATTTCGATGAGACACTTAACCCCACACCCCTTCTAAGATTTCCCCTGCCTAGATATTAGGCTACAGTTCCTCTTAGATCTGGGCTCTGCATGCATATCCCCAGCTTAGCCTGCACTACCAATCTGGACACGGCCCCACGCCTTCCTGCGTAAGTTACATAACTGTCCCTGGAAGACCAGAGCACTCCTTTTTGAACTGGCATCAAAAAAGATATCATTTATTGTATAGAAAACCCCACAGAACAAACTATATTTAAATTTTCAAATAAAATCAAGACATTCATCTTACAATTCAATTTCTTATTTATCAATTTCTTTTCATTGTCTGATTCAAGTCTCTAGTCATTTATTATAAAGTCATCACTTATCATTCATCTAGCATCTTCTGCCCTTATTACTGGCCAGCACTACATGAGATGTAAACAAAGGTAAAAGAGACTTATTTTATGCCTTTATTAATCTTTGATAAGTAACTAAACATTTAGAAAATTTGTTTATCATTTATATATGTGAATATCATTTACTTACATTTACATATAATTTACTTCACAACATTGGGGACTGTGAATTCTAAGTACCACAATAACAGGGCTGATTTATAAAAAATACTATTGCATAAAGAGATTTATATTTTGATAGTAATTTGTTGTAGTGGTCACATTAGCGCCTGGCTCTCTTACTATTTATTCTCTTTTATACTACTTCGTTTTTTTTGCTGACTGCTGTTGCTAGGACTTCCAATACTATGTTGATTAAGAGTGGCAAGAATGGGCATCCTTGTCTTGTTCTTGATCTTAGAAGAAGTAATTTCAGCTTTTCACTACTGCATATGATGTTAGCTGTGTGACTTTGGCATATATGGCCTTTATTATGTTGAGGCATGTTCTATGCCCACTTTCTGGAAAGTTTTTTTTTTTAATCATAAATGATGTTGAATTTTGTCAAAACTTTTTCTGCATCTATTGAGATGAGATGGTTTTTATTCTTCAATTTGTTAATGCGGTGTATCACACTGATTGATTTGTGGATAGTGAAAAATCCTGGCCCTGGGATAAATCCCACTTTATCATGGTGCACGATCATTTTAATGTATTGCTGGATTCCGTTTGCTAATATTTTGTTGAGAATTTTTGCATCTATGTTCATCAGTAATATTGGTCTCAATTTTCTTCTTTTTTTGGTTAACTCTTTGTCTGGTTTGGTATCAAGGTGATGCAGGATGAACAGAGAGCCCAGAAATAAACTCATGCACTTATGGTCAATTAATCTATGACATAAGAGGCAAGAATATGTAATGGAGAAAGACAGTCTCTTCAGTAAGTGGTACTGGGAAAACTGAACAGCTACATGTAAAACAATGAACTTAGAACATTCTCTAACACCATATACTCAAAATGGATTAAAGACTTAAATATAAGACTAGAGATCTAAGACTCCTAGAGGAAAACATAAGCAGAGCAATCTTTGATATAAATCATAGCAATATTTTTTTGGATCTGTTTCCTAAAGCAAAGGAAATAAAAATAAACAAATGGGACCTAATTGAACTTAAAAGATTTTGCACAGCAAAGGAAACCATTGACAAAATGAAAAGACAACCTGCAGAATGGGAGAAAATGTTTGCAAATGATATGACTGATATGGGATTAATATCCAACATATATAAACAGCTTATAAAACTCAACATCAAAAAAATCCCACCTTATTGAAAAATAGGCAGAAAACTGAATCATTTTTCTAAAGAGGAAATGCAGATGGACAACAAGCACATGAAAAAATGATAAACATTGCTAATCATCAGGGAAATGCAAATCAAAACCACAATGAGATATCACCTCACACCTGTCAGAATGGCTGTAATCAAAAAGACCACAAATAACAAATGTTGGTAAGGATGTGGAGAAAAGGGAACCCTCATACATTGTTGGTATGTAAATTGGTGCAGCCACTGTGGCAAACAGTATGGAAGTTTGTCAAAATCTAAAAATAGAACTACCATATGACTCAGCAATTCCACACCTGGGTATTTATCTGAAAAAAACACCCAAAACACTAATTTAAGAAGATACATGCACCCCAATGTGCATAGCAGCATTATTTACAATTGCCAAGATATGGATGCAACCTAAGTGTCCATCAGCAGATGAATGGATAAAGAAGATATGATACATATACACACACACACAATGGAATACTGCTCACCCATAAAAAGAATGAAGTTTCGCCATTTGCAACAACATGGATAAACCTTGAGGATATTATACTAAGTGAAATAAGTCGGTCAGAGAAAGACAACTACTGTATGATATCACTTACATGTGGCATCTAAAAAAGACAACAAACTAGTGAATATAACAAAAAAGAAACAGACTCATAGATACAGAGAACAAACTAGTGGTTACTAGTGGGGAGAGGGAAGGGGACAGGAGCCAGACAGGAGTAGGAGATTAAAAGGTTCAAACTATTATGTATAAAAAGTAACTAAAAGGATATATCGTACAACACAGGGAATACAGCCAACATTTTATAATAACTATAAATGGAGTATAACCTTTAAAAATTGTGAATCACTATATTGTACACCTGTGATGTATATAATATTGTACATTAATTATAGTTCAACTTCAAAAATACATAAAACCCTAAAATGTATTTAACTATAAAAAAATAAAGTAAAATTTCTTATTTGAATTCTGCTAATATCTAGTATCATTTCTATAAGCCTGAATGGGCAAGATTGCTAAGCTTTACTTGAAAGGGGAAATAGAATGAGTTGAATTTGGCCCTGTTGTGATATAGTCTCGTCACTGATTATTGACCTTGATCTGTTTTCAAGGCTTCTGAGGACCACATCATCAAGGCGTTGAGATGGGGATATGCCCATCTCTGTTACGAGGCGGATCTGTGGGAGAAGGGAGAAAGGCTGGTGAAGAGCTCACTCAGAGTCATGGTGAGTTTTCCCTGAGATGCACAGCAGCATCCCCAGCTGACCACACCCTCTGTCTCTGTGTCCTTTGGGTTAACTAAAGAAACAAAAAGGCTGAGAAAATCTAGCTCCCAGTGAGGGCTAAGTGCCCCTCCCACTCCACCTCTTCCCTGCCAGTCAGTCAAGTTTAGCAACATTCCTGGTCCAGGTGCTAGATGTGTGATCAGTGTTTCTACACATGGGAGTTTCTCTCTCTTTGGGCTCCACTGTAGGCTGAATTGTGTCCCCCCAAAATTCATGCGTTGAAGCCCTAACCCCTATATCTCAGATACTTTAGAGTATTTGAATCCTTTAAAGATAGGGCCTTTAAGAAGGTAATTAAGTTAAAATGAGGCCATCAGAGTGGACCCTAATACAGTGTGACTGTTTCCTTGTAAGGAGATAGGGACACTCAGAGAGACACCTGGGGCCCACATGCACAGTAGGACAGCCATGTGAAGAGGCAGCAAGAGGGCAGCCATCTGCAAACCAAGAAGGGAGGCCTCAGGAGGAGCCAAGCCTGCAGACACCTTGATCTTGGACCTCCAGCCTCCAGCACTGTAAGAAAATGAATTTCTGTTGTTTAAGTCACCAAATCTGTGGCATTGTGTTATGGCAGCCCAAACAAACTGACACAGGCTCTTGTCTCCCACAAGCTGATTTTGTGTCAACCTGGAGGCTACCTTGCTTCAGGGAGTCTTAGTGCTCTACTCAGCATTTAGACAAACTCCCTTCTTTTGGGGGCTTGCTCTTCCCTAATACACATTTGTCTACACTTGCCTCTTCCTTTCATCAGAGTTCTACATGGATATGAGCCCCAGGGAAAGGAGAAGAAAGAAGTCATTTAAGTTCAACTAAGTTCTTTTTATGGTCCAACCTGGGGGGAAGGGCGTTCGTGAATAAACACTCAACAACCCCAACTGTGCAGAATGCTCCAAAGAGGCCCATCTCTTGCTTACCCTGTTCAGAACATTGAACCGGGAGCTACATGACTGGGAGACAGGAAGAGGCAGGGAGAGTGGCAGTACCCCTTGGAGGGCATTAGAGGGATGGAAATCCTATGTCAGAGGTTCCATCAAGAAGTGCATCCATGAGCCACTGGGAACACCTCACCAGTGGGTCACCCTACCTGGTCCACAGGCACCCCCAGTGCTATGTGTGCCTCATGCATACATCCCATACCCTGTGGCCAGCTCTCTCTGTGTGCATTCCTCACAGCAGCACCAGCAGGTTGGCTACTGATCAAGTGTAGAAAGTTGCCCAAATCTGTAGGGCCAGAAACCACAAATTGGAAATTTATTGCCACCTTTGGGAAAACAAAAGAGAAGCTGTCACACTCGGCCTGATGTGTTGAAGAGCAAGAGAAGGCACACAGTACAAGCTTAAGATTTCTGCCACAAGAGCGGGCAAGAAGTGTGGAACAGGTACACACAACGAAGGTCTGAGACAGCCTCAGAATTTCTAGCAGGGCTGATGGGCAATAACTCTATCCTGAAGGCAGTTAGTAAAGGCTGGAGGGAGGTGACTGCTATTTCAAATGCAAAGACAGAATGCAAAACTTCAAAACACATGAAAAATCAAGGTGGCATGACACCACTAAAGGATCATGGTATTTAAGCTTTGGACATTTTTCTTTAAAAATGGAGACTTGGATATTTTTTCAAGAAGTTACAATTTTATTGCATATAAAACATCCTTTGTAAAAGTCAACTCTAAAAAGTAGTGAGATTTAAAAAATAAAAAGTTTAAATATGGGAAAAGTTAAAAGATTTCCAATGATAAAAACCACAAGTTAGCTTGTGTCTCAATTTTTCTTTTTAAGTATTGCATTATGGGATCTTTCTTATTTTCCTGTTTAGAGAAAATTTGATAACCAAGATTTCCACTGTCACATTTACTTATGGAAATTAAATATGATCATCAGGAAACAAACAAACCAAAAGGATCACAATAATTTCTTGGTAACTAAACCCATAGATGAAGAGATCTGCAATTCACCAATTTTTTTTTTTTTTTTAAAAAGACAAGAGAGAAATGCTGGCAAGGATGTGGAGGAAAAGAACACTTGTACGTTGTTGGTGGGAATGTAAACTAGTGTACCCACTATGGAAAACAGTATGGAGGTTCCTCAAAAAATTAAATATAAAAACTAACATATGATCCAGCAATCCTGTCTTTGGGTATATGTCCAAAGGAAATTAAAACAGAATCTCAAAGCCATATCTGTACTCCCACGTTCACTGCAGCATTATTCACAGTAGCCAAGACATGGAGACCACCTGAATGTCCTGTCACAGGTGAATGAATAAAGACGTGATCCACATGTATAATGGGATATTTTTCAGCCATGAGAAAGAAGGAAATCCTGTCATTTGCAACAACATGGAAGGATCTTGAGGGCATTATGCTAAGTAAAATAAGTCAGGCAGAGAAAGATAAATACTGCATAATATCACTTACATGTGGAATCTTAAAAAAGCCGGATTCATAGACACAGAGAGTAGAATAGTGGTTACCAGGGACAGGGGTGGAGAAATGGGGAGATATCATTCAAAGGGTATAAACTTCCAGTTATAAGATGAATAAGTTCTGGGGAGTCAATGTACAACATGGTTATTATAGTTAATAATACTGTAGAATATATGTGAAATTGTTAAGAGTAAATCTTAAATGATCTCACCACAAGGAAATGGCAATTATTGACACGGTGGTGGTGTCGGCTATCGCTGTGATAGTAATCACTTTGCAATCATTTTGCTGTGGTGGCGTCAAATCAAAACATGGTGTACACCTTAAAATTAGACAATGTTTCATGTCAATAATATATCAATAAAACGGGAAAATCCTGTGTACATATATGTTTGTATACACATAGAGAACATTTTGGAAATATATATAATGAACTTTATTTAGCTCAATGATTTATTGTAAGGTATGAATATAAGCCAGAATCCCATTCATATGCCCCATCTCTCCCTTCTCCCAAAAGTAACCACTATAGTCACTAATATATTGTGTTTCTTTATGGCAAGGGTTCTTAAAGTGTGGTCTGCAACTCCCAGGAGCCAAAGACCTTTCTGGACATAAGTAAAATCAAATCTATTTTCATAATAATACTAAGGAATAATCTGCCTTTTTTAGTCAGTTGACTTTTGCACTGACAAGGAAGATGGTGGGTAAAACTGCTGGCACCTGTCCTATGCACTATAGGATGTTTAGGAGTGTCCCTGGCCTCTACCCACTAGATGCCAGCAGCACTTTCCTCCCAAGTTATGTACAACCCAGTATGCTTCTAGACATTGCCAAATGTCCCCTTGGCAGGCAAAAGTCACTCCACTTGAGAACCATTGGTCTATATCCATGGTTCTCAAACTTGTTGCACGTTGCAATCACTTAGGGAGTTTTAAAAAAAAAACATTGAAGGTTCTACCCTCAAAGACTGAGATCAAATTGGCCTGGAGTGGGGCTGAGGCACCAGAATTTTTCAAAGCTTCCCCAAGTGATTCTAATGTGCAACAGAGGTTGAGAACCACTGAATCAAACTCTAAACAGAACAGAAGAGCAGGTCCTACAGTAACCATAGACCTCCAGAAAAAACACAAATAACAAAGACTGTGTTGCCCTATTGTGAAGGGCTCCATTGCAGAATAAGGCCTTCAATTACATTAGCCATTAATAGGATTATCTTTCACTTTGCCCACCTGTTCCCATGGACTCCCCAAAGAAGACCCCTTTCTCTATATTCCTTTATAGAAAAGAAATACAGCTTCTTGAAGAATGTCTAAAACTCAACTTAGTAATAAATTCTCAATTATTTTAATAAAGAACTGTATTTATAGTTTTTTAGAAAGGATAAAACTTATGCTCATTACTCAGTTGACCACACATGATTCAACATGATATGTGGACAAAACCTTGGTCCAAATGTCTCTGGAAGTAGTGCCAGCACGGCTACTAATTCCCTGCGTAATCTTAGGCAAGTCACACAAGCCTTTATGAAATGTCTTCCTGTTCTGTAAAATAAAGGAGTTGGCCAACTGACTTATGAGAATGGTTCATTTATACACAATTCACCTTCTGATAAGTTTAATGATTAGAGGCAAAATACCTAAGAGGAAATACTCTCTTGAACAACAGATTTTCTCACTTCTGCTTTATAACACAGAACAATTTGCTTTTTCTGCTCCCACAAATTTCATTCAACATGAATTTAGTAGGTATTTATAAAGGGTTATATGCCTAGTCATCAACCTAAAGTTGTGAATCCACATAATATATTAAAAAAAACAAAACAAAACTTCTCTACCAAGTGTGTGTACATGTGCGTGTGTATAATTGTGTGTGTGATTATGTGGAGAGAATGAGAGAATTCACCTCACTTATTCCCTTATGTTGAAGGTATTTTCCAAAATTTTCAAATGGCAATAAATTAATATACCAATATGTTTAAATAATAGGATAGTTAGAGGGATTCCAATTGCAACAAAAACAATACAGAACATTTTTCCACCAGTAGTTTTAGGAAAAATTGTTCCACAACCTGATGAAAGAAAAAAAAAAGATAAATGCAATGCTCCTCAGTACAGCAACTTTTGTGTAATTCGCACATTTGACATTGGGCTTTGAGGGCAAATTTTCAGTCACTGGTATTGTAAGAGCTCTAGCACATATAGTACCTAGTAAAAAACAAACAAAAAAACAATGAGCCAGCCAATCTTATCCTAAGAAAATAATCAAGAAATGTGAGCTAAAATAAAAATGGTTTTTCATAGAATCACTATTTCAAATTTTGAAAATTGGTAACAGCATAAATGCTCAACAATTAAGGAGACTGATCATGCACAATATGTTATATAATGAAATACTGTGATATGAAGAATTACAGTGAAGTATAAATGACATAGAAAATACTGCTGACATATTGCTCTGACAAAGCAGTCTAAAACTGTATTCTGTTTTATATATATAGAGAGAGAGAGAGTGAAATATATATAGATATATATAGATATCTATAGATATATATATATCTATCTCACTGCTTCACACACAGTAATTTTTAACCTATATATATATTTCTCTATGACTATAGGTTAAAAAATTATTGTGTGTGAAGCAGTGAGATTATAATTAATTGTTTTAAAATCATGTTTTCCAAGTTTTCTACATTTAGCCCATTCTACTCCTTCAATTAAACACACTGAGAGCATTTACTTTAGGAATCAACTAATTTTAGGAATGCACTATGTAGTTTATGCTCTTGGGCCCTCAATCAGATTCCCTTGACCCTTCTGTTATACACACCCCGAGGCGCCATGACTATTAGCTGCTAAGGCTGTTTCCTCCTTCTCTTGAGAACTGCCCTTACTTAGCCCAGGGGAGCTGTCTTCCCTGGGAGGTCTGCCCACACACCTCAACTTGGAAGATGCAAGTACTAAGAGCTGATTAACACAGGGATATAAAAGGCCAGACCTCAAATCCAGGGTGAGACCAATTTGGTAGTGGAATTTCTGCTTCAGAGCTGTTCTGTTGGATTAGACTAATGTATGTGGTTCTACATCCACTGGTTGGTTGATTTATCAATTTTAGATTATATTTTTGACATGAAAGATAGAATTTCAACTCCTATAACCACTTTTTTCCTCCTCCTCTACATGTTTGATATTTATATTGCTACTTATTATTCTCCTGTATTTGCCCTTGTACTTTTAAACCTCTGTTAAAATCTTCTTTATAAAGTCTTGACTCCTGATACTGTAGGATGAGAGTATTACCTCCCCCTGTTATTTTCTTCCTCTCTCCTGCCCTCTTCATCATTCCACATTTTGGTTCCTTTTTTTTTATATCATCCCGTATGACAATATTTACACTCTGTTCTTCCACTACAAGCTACCCCTTTTGGGAGCTTCTTATTCCAAGAAATTTTTTTCCCTCATTTTTGCCCACGAGTTGCCCAGCTTTTTGAGCAGTGGGAGAAGAGGATTAAGTCTCATTTGACCTATTTGGGAACATTTTTCTATATTTGAAAGACTTTTTGTTGAAGTGAGAGGAGAGTTTTTCTTCTCCATACTTCCTGGTTTATAGACAAGTCTCAAATCAAGATTTTAATGTATCCAAAGTGTAGGGAAAAAGAAAAATTGTCCTTTTCGCAGAGAGCCAACTAAGAATATTGCTAACTTCCCTCCTTTAGCTTAAGGGGCAGCAGCCCCTTAAACTAACCACTTTATTTCATTAAATTTAAGATATCATATAAAGCTATAGACAGTATGCAGACAGTACTTCATGCAAAACATTTATGAAATATTTCACATCCTAAGTGGAAAAAAAAGCACAAAACCTACCTATTGTGGAGAGGGTGATTATAGAAGTTATCAAAGAGTTTGTAAAAGTCCAAAAGAAAACATTAGTCTTTTTTCCTGTGGGAGGAATTCCTGATAATGTAAGAGAAGTCATCATCTACAAATTAGCGGGAAAAAAATTTGGGTTGCATAATTTATATTTCTTCAAGTAGAACACTAAAGAAAATGAGTTCCATTTAATTGGATTAAAACCAAAACCCATATCTAACTAAATCTAATTGGAAATTTTCCTTAGCATCAAGTGAAATAGAAATGCTTATGATTATAACTTATAATGGAGAACCTTATTTGCTTCAGTGGTGTCAGCCCTTTTGGAAGCTGTATATGAGTTGGATATGTGACTATAACAGTATTTTTAAAGGAAATTTATGATAGTGGTGTGCATAGATTTAGCACAATGATTAGAATGTTAATAAAGTTCAATTATTTTCAAGTAATTATTAAATACGGGTTGAAGATAGCTGCGGAGAGACTTCTCATTTAGGCAAATGGAAATCATGAGAGATACGAGGGAAAAGATAAAAGAACACAACAATTTTATCACATCATTAGAAAATAAAGGAAGTTAATAAGAGGGCTATCAATTTTTGTAAAGTCTAAAATACATGGAATTCTTTTGGTGAAAGAACCTCAGCCAAAACACTTCACAGTCTACACAGTAATAGTAATGACCTGTTTGAGATATTGATGTCTTTATTCCCTAAACACTGCCCTAACCCCTAATAGGAGAAACTTCAAATAGAGAGTCAGGAGGAAAGAAAGATGGGAGTGGAAAGTGGTATAATATGCAGAATAACTAAAAGAGTTTTTTCTATGCTCCTCAATTCTTTACAGAATTCTGGAAAGAATCTGACACTAATAATCAAAACCAGACATGAATAGCACAGGGATAAGAAGGAAGGAAGGAAGGAAGGAAGGAAGGAAGGAAGGAAGGAAGGAAGTAAGTAAGTTAGTTATAGAATTGTAAATAAAATATTATTAAATCAAATCCAGCAGAGTTATAAAAGAATACATTATGACTAAAAGAATGCAATAAATGTTAGTAAGAAATTATAAAAAAGATAAAAACTCATATATTGATCACTTCAATAAGTACAAAAAATAGATAAAATAATCTTAGGGAAATATTTTGTAAGCTAGAAATAAGAACAAAATGTTTTAATTCGATATAGAATAACCATAATATACCCCAGCAACTTCATGCTTAACAGTAAAATATTATAGGCATTTTAATTAAAGTCAAAAGCAAGATAGGAATGCCACTACAGGGGTCACAGAACAATCTTATAGCAGAATTGAAATCCTAAAGACTTCAAATATTGAATAATTGGCCTCAGAATATAAAATATGCTTTAAATGTTTAATGAAACAAAAGGAATGAGATATGTGTAGAAGTACAATGTTAACAAGGAAGACCATAAATATTTTAAAAGGATAAGTAGAACTTTTAGAAAGAAAAAATAAAATCACTGAAATTAAAAAGTCAAAACATCAGATAAAATGGAGCCAAAGAGAAAAATAAGTAAATAAAACTATATTTTAATGAATTACTCAAAATACACTAAAAAAGGCAAAATAGTGGTGAATATAAAAAAGAAGGGTTAAGAGATACAGATGATAGAAATAACAAGTCAACTATATTGGGCATTTTAAGGAATTAATCATCTAGCATTTCCTAGAATTGGTAACAGAATCAAATACAAAGATTCAGGAAGCAAACCTCAAGCAAAATAAAAACAAAAGTCACATCTACACCATTGAATCAAAACAGCAAAACAACAGAGATGAAGAGAAGATCATAAAGTCAGAGAAGGCCTCAGATGCAAGAGAAATGATAAATTATCAATAAAGGAGAGGCAAATAGATTGTCAGAAAACTTCTCAGAAGAAGAAGAAAGAAGCCACAAAATAGTGGAATAATGTCTCCCACGTTCTAAAAGAAAAAAGTGTCAACCTAGTATTGCATACTCTTCTAAGATATCTTTTAAGAAAAAAGATGAACATATTTTTAGATCAAATCAAAACAAAAAAGGGAGAGTATTTACTAGCAGACTCTTGTAAGAGAAATTTATTACAGATATATTTCACAAGAAGGAAAATAATCCCCCAAAGAAACTCTGAGATGAAGAAAGAATAAAGAAATCAATACAATGTGGGTAAATAAAAACAAAAACTAAACACACAGTAATATATATGGGAATTTTAAAAACGAGACCAAACAGAAACACTCTTGGACAAAATGTTAAGATAAGGTTGGGGTGATGGTAATTAAATACTTCAAGAGACAGACTGTTGCTTCTAGTCATGATGGAGTAACACCATGCAAAATTATCCTCCCATAGTAAACAACTAGAAGACTGGACAAAATATAAGAAACAACTGTTTCTAGACAGTGGACAAAAGTAATAAAATCATCTGTATCCACAATAAGCATACACAAAACAATTAGATGTAAAATAGGATATCAAAACCAGTAATTGGGAGGGGAGGAGGGTACAAATGCAGGGTATCTAAAATGCATTTGAAATTAAGAAATCAGCAACTTAGAACAATTATGTATACATATAGACTTCTATACCAAAATCTTGAGGTAATGGCAAACAAAAATCTATAATAGAGATACACACAAAAAAGGAAATGGGATACAAATATAATGCTATAGTCATTAAACCACAAGAGAAGAGAACAAAAAGAAGGAAGAGAAAAAAAGACCTACAAAAACAAATCCAAAACAATTAACAAAATGGCAATAAGAACATACTTATTGATAATTACCTTAAATGTAAATGGATTAAACACTCCAACCAAAAGACCCAGACTGGTTGAATGGATTCAAAAATAAGACTCATATATATGCTGTCTACAAGAGACCCACTTCAGAGCTAGAGACACATACAGGCTGAAAGTGAGGGGCTGGAAAAAGATACTCCATTCAAATAGAAACCAAAAGAAAGCTGGAGTAGCAACATTTGTATCAGACAAAATGGACTTTAAAATAAAGACTGTTACAAAAGACAAAAAAGGACACTACATAATGCTCAAGGGATGAATCCAAGAAGAAGATGTTAACAATTGTAAATATATATGCACCCAACATAGGAGCACCTCAGTATATAAGGCAATTGTTAACAGACATAAAAGGAGAAACAGACAATAACAATAATAATGGGGATCTTAACACCCCACTTACATCAATGGAGAGATTGTCCAGACAGAAAATCAATAAAGAAATACAGGCCTCAAATGATGCAGTAGACCAGATGGACTTAACCAATGTTTACAGAGCATTCCATCTGAAAGCAGCAGAATACACATACTTCTCAAGTGCACATGGAACATTCTCCAGAATAGATCACATGTAGGCCCACAAAGTAAGCCTCAGTAAATTTAAGAAAATTGAAATCATATCAAGCATCTTTTCCAATCACAATGCTATGAGATTAGAAATCAACAACAAGAAAAAAAACTGCAAAAATCACAAACACATGGAGACTAAACAATATGCTACTAAACAACCAATGGATCACTGAAGAAATCAAAGAGGAAATAAAAAAAATATAGACAAATGAAAATGAAAACACAATAATCCAAAACCTCTGGGGCACAGCCAAAGTAGTTCTAAGAAGTTTATAGTGATACAAGCTTACCTCATGAAACAAGAAAAATCTCAAATAAACAACTTAAACTTCCACCTAAAGCAACTAGAGAAAGAAGAACAAACAAAAGCCAAAGTTAGTAGGAGAGAAATCATAAAGATTAGAGCAGAAAGAAATGAAATAGAGACTAAAAAAATAGAAAAGATCAATGAAACTAAAAGCTGGTTCTTTGAAAAGATAAGCATAATTGATAGACTTCAGTCAGACTCATCAAGAAAAAAAGGGAGAGGGCCCCAATTAATAAAATCCGAAACACAGAAACAAAAAAGAAGTTACAACTGACACCACAGAAATACAAGGGATCATAAGAGGCTACTAAGAGCAACTACACACCAACAAAAAGGACAATCTAGAAGAAATGGACAATTTCTTACAAAGGTACAATTTGGTAAGACTGAACTAATAAGAAATAAAATATATGAATAGACCAATCACCAGTACTGAAATCAAATCAGTAATTTAAAAACTTCCAACAAACAAAAAGTCCAGGACCAGACAGATGGCTTCACCGGCAAATTCTACCAAACATTTAGAGAAGAGTTAACACCTATCCTTCTCAAACTATTCCAAAAAATTGCAGAGGAAGGAACACTTCTGAACTCATCCTATGAGGCCACCATCACCCTGATACCAAAACCAGATAAAGAGTTGAAAAAAGAAACTTACAAGCCAGTAAAACTGATGAACATACATGCAAAAATCTTCAACAAAATACTAGCAAATGGACCTCAACAATGCATTACAAGGATCATGCACCATGATCAAGTGGGATTTATCCCAGAGATGCAAAGATTTGTCAATATCCACAAATCAGTGTGCTACACCACATTAATGAACTGAAGAATAAAAACCATACAATCATCTCAACAGATGCAGGAAAAACTTCTGATAAAATTCAACACCTATTTATGATAAAAACTCTCCAGAAAGTGGGCATAGAGGGAACATATCTCAACATAATAAAGGCCATACATAACAAACCCACAGCTAACAGCATACTTAACAGTAAAAAAGCTGGAATTATTTCCTCTAACAGCAGGAACAAGACAAGGATGCCCACTGTTGCCACTCTTATTCAATGTACTATAGGAAGTCTTAACTACAGCAATTGGAGAAGAAGAAGAAACAAAAGGAATCCAAATTGGAAAAGAAGTGAAACTGTCACTGTTTGCACATGACATGACACTGTATGTAGAAAATCCTAAAGACACTACCAGAAAAATACCAGAGCTCATCAATGAATTTGGAAAAGTTGCAGTATTCAAAATTAATATACACAAATCAGTTGCATTTCTATACACCAACAATGAAATAGCAGAAAAAGAAAGCAAGGAAACAGTAACATTTATGATTGCATCAAAAAGAATAAAATACTTAGGAAGAAACCTACAAGGAGGAAAAGGACCTGTACTCTGAAAACTGTAACACTGATGAAAGAAATTGAAGATGATACAAACAGATGGAAAGATATACTGTGTTCTTGGATTGGAAGAAACAGTATTATTAAAATGGCCATACTACCCAAGGCAATATACAGATTCAATGCAATCCCTATCAAATTACCAAGGACATTTTTCACAGAACTGGAACAAAAAATGTTAAAATTTGTATGGGAACATAAAAGACCCAGAATAGCCAAAACATTCTTGAGAAAGAAGAGTGGAGCTGGGGGAATTATACTCCCTGACTTCAGACTATACTACAAAGCTCAGTAATCAAAACAGGATGGTACTGGCACATAAACAGACACATAGATCAGAACAGGACAGAAAGTTCAGAAATAAACCCACACCCTTATGGTCAATTAACCTATGGCAAGAGGGCAAGAACATACAATGGAGAAAAGACAGTATCTTCATTAAGTGATGCTGGGAAAACTGGATGCTACATGTAAAAGAATGAAATTAGAACATTCTCTTAACACCATATACAAAAATAAACTTAAAATGGATTAAGGACCTAAATGTAAGACTGGATGCCATAAAACTCCTAGAGGAAAACATAGGCAGAATACTCTTTTGACATAAATCATAGAAATATTTTTCTCCAACCAGATCCTGGAGTAATGGAAATAAAAGCAAAAATAAACAAATAGGACCTAATTAAACTTAAAAGCTTTTGTGCAGCTAAGGATACCATCAACAAAACGAAAAGACAACCTACAGAATGGGGGAGAACATTTGCAAATAATGCTACTGACAAGAGAGTAATTTCCAAAATATACAAACAGCTCATACAGCTTAATATAAAAAACCCAAGCAACCCAATCAAAAAATGGGCAGAAGACCTAAATAGACATCTGTCCAAAGAAGACATCCAGAAGGACAACAGGCACATGAAAAGATGCCCAACATTGCTAATTATTAGAGAAATGCAAATCAAAAGTACAATGAGGTATCACCTCATACCAGTCAGAATGGCTTCACTAAAAAGTCTACAAATAATAAATGCTGCATAGGGTGTGGAGAAAAAGGAACCCTCCTACACTGCTGGTGGGAATGTAAATTAGTGCAGCCATTGTGGAGGATGTTATGAGGTTCCTTAAAAAACTAAAAATAGACTTACCATATGATTCAGCAATCCCACTCCTGGGCATATACCTGGAGAAACTATAATTCAAAAGACACATGCACCCCAGTGTTCACAGCAGCACTATTCATAATAGCCAAGACATGGAAATAACCTAAATGTCCATCAACAGATGACTGGATGAAGAAGCTGTGGTATATTTATACAATAGAATATTACTCAGCCACAAAAAAGAATAAAATAATGCCATTTGCAGCAACACAGATGGACCTGGAGTTCGTCATTCTAAGTGAAGTGAGCCAGAAAGAGAAAGAAAAATACCATATGATATCACTCATATGTGGAATCTAAAAAAAAAAGACACAAATGAACTTACTTACAAAACAGAAACAAACAAACAAACAAACAAAAAACAGAAACAGATACACAGACATAGAGAACAAACTTATGGTTACCAGGGGGTAAAGGGTGTGGGAAGGGATAAATTGGGAGTTCAAAATTTGCAGATACTAACAACTAAATATGAGATAGATAAACAAGTTTACACAGTATAGCATAGGGAATTATATCCAATATCTTGTGTAGTTAATAGTGAAAAAGAATATGAAAATGAATCTATGTATGTATATGTATGACTGAAACATTATGCTGTGCACCAGAAATTGACACAACATTGTAAACTGACTATACTTATAAAAAGAATGCAACTTAAAAAACAGTTAACTGTTCTCAACCACAAAAGATATTATAAGGGAACATTTAAAAATCATACCCAGAATTTAGAGCATGACAATAACTGGAAAAAGTGGAAGGGAAATAAGCCATCTTTCCTGACAGGTTCTTATCTCCTCTGAATCTATTTCTCAACTTCATATGGAATAATGAAAAGGATTACTTCGATCAGAACGTTTTTGATTTTTACACTCTTCTAGTGATTGGTTGTAATTTATCCCTTCTCTGACTTTCACATCTTTCCACCTTATCATCGGCTGCCTTTCTTTTTCTTCCCAGTCTGCATGATTTCCTTATTTTTCCTGTATTCTGCCCTGCCTGTCCCACAGCTAACATGAAATACCCTGCTTAGGTGAACTATATTTAGTCTCAATGAAGGAAATTATTTGATAGCATCTTCACACTAAACAGCTTCTCCACACAGATAGCAGAGATAGTAGTACTATGAGTCTGAGAATACCCACATCTTCACGTCTTATCTGCACAAATATTTGGACATCTTCATGAGTCAAATCAGAACGATTTTTCAGAAAATCAGCTTTTGTCTTAACTGCCCAATGTCGCTGCTGTACCTCAAAGTCTTTCTCCAAGACCCCAAATATCAGTGCCCCAAGCACAATGTATATTATGTAGACAAGCAATAGGATGCCCTACTGGACGTTGGTGCGTCTTAGCTCTATCTGGTGGAATGAGTTCAGAGAAATCAAATCACCATAATGCAAAATGTAATGTCTTCTCAAAAGAAATCCTGTACAACAAAGCAAAACAAAATTCCCAGATACAGAATTTGAACTCTCTTATTTCTTAACCTACCTTTAAGCAACTATACAAAGGAGACCAATTCCTAAATAGTCAGGGAAGCGGAAAAATCACTTCACTTCACTCCTGACTATGAACTTCCTTATTAAAAAAAAAAAAAAGAATTGTGCTATTTGGGGAGATAGAGAAATACTGCAAGGTCAAAGTTATCCAAAATGACTCAGTTATTTACTCAATTTCCTTAGAGCAAATTTTATTACAGACTTACACCTTCGAGTATGTTCAGTGAATATTTTTAAAAGAGTACAATGTTAAGGCTTTAACTATCTGATAAAATGGATTAATTAGACCATTTACACTCTGCAGTGACTAAAGGTAAGAATTTAGGCCAGTCAGGTATCTTGGCTGTGTTTCCGATTCTCCATCTATAGTTTTACAAAATGAAGATAAACAACAGCTACTTGACAAGGTTGTTAGATATAAAGATAAAATGAGGTAAATATTTAAATCCTTAGAATGGGGCCTAGCAAATAGGAAACGCCCAACAAATCCCGGCTAGTAGTCAAAGAAGCAGTAGGGTTTGCAGTATCAGGAGCAACAGTAGGAGTTGTGGCTGGAGGAGGCGGAGCGTCTGCACTCTCCTCCATTCCTCTACCCCTGTCCTGCAAGCCTGGGGCAGAAAAGAGCAGCGCCGAGGCTGGGAGACTCTCATTTGATGAGGTCAGATTCTAATGCTAAGAAAGGTGAAGCCGTGTATACTTCATACGAGTCTGGGGTCATGCTCTGAGGCAGGAATGTAACTGAAGAAGCAGAGCTCTCCAGCTGAATCTGCCCCCTCACAGCCTTGAATCTGCTGCCTTACAGCCTCTTCCCCTTCAGAGACCAGGGCAAGTCTCTGTAGCACTGATCCTCATCATTTGGGTGAACTTTCCCCAACAGGATTTTTAAAACGAAAGCACATGATAAAGGTTTTGTATGTGACATTCAAAACTATAAGAAATAGTTTATAAGAACAAGCATATTTTAAAGCCATTATGGCTAAAGTATCTAAAATCCAGCCTAATAAATATCATACAATTAAATATGTCATAGTCGCAGGCATTAATGTACACTTCTTCTGTTAAATAATAAATTCAATCATACTACATGTGAATAATGCAGAATAACAGTAAAACAGGACAGTCTCACCTATGGAGGCATTTCACTTTGAATCACTTTGAATTTCTACCAGGATAATACTATGCTTTTATTATTTTCTATTTCCATGTTTAAACTAACAATAAATACTGTAACTAAAGAAAAAAAAGACATCTGTGTTAAATCTCTATAGAGTCTTTCTCAGGTCTCCCTGGGTTCAATAAAGCACTGTGAATAGGGAGCAATCAAATCATTATGTTGTGTACCTAAACATAACACAATGTTCCATGTCAACTATATCTGAATTAAAAAGAAAAAAATACTTTCACATTAGTTGAGCATTAAAAACAAATGCATCTGATTTGGCCACATTTTGCAAAAGGGTCTTCGTCGACATGTTGAGGTAAGACACTCCACTGGGAAGATTTTAAATTTTTCACTAACACTCCAACATCTGGGGGTGCATTCTCCAGTCATTCCACCAAGCTAGGGCCACTCTTCACCATCACTGTCACCAAAGACCAGACCCCCACCCTAGTGAAGCCATTTCAAAGTAATCCTACCACTCAGATGAAGATTTTGGAAATCAAAACTACACGATAGTCGGCCGGAAATGGACATTTTGAGCCTGTCTAGGTGATCTTATCACCACTCCAAGTTCCACCTGGAACCTGGGGGATGGCTAGTTCTACACACAGTCATCTTCCCATTATTACCACAGCCCTCCAGCGTGCGTGACCCAGTTGTTCTGCACCCAAACCCCTCCAACCTGCTATGTCTCTGCTGCGATCTCCTTCAGCTCAACCTTGCTGTCCTGTCAGTAGCCCGCTGATCCTTTTCCTGGCAGTGATGTTACTCCTATCCTGTGGTCAATGTTTGCCCCTTCAGGCTTCTTGTCCCTTCAGACTCATGCTCACTACTACACGAGGCCTCTGCGACGTAGCTATGTTCCCCCCACACTCTCCACTTGCCGAGATGCTCCTTAGCCTTCCAGACTCCAATACCTGACATCATCTGTGATCCACTCTCTGACCCTCTCTAATCAGAAATATGACTGACAGCAAAGAACTCTTCTAATCAAATCTTAAAGAAAGGGATCTCTGCTGTTAACTCTATAGTTTTGTTTTTTTTTTTTTTGTTTTTTTTTTTTTGGTACTACATTTGAGAGCAATCCCCTAGGGAAGGTATAGATAGGTGCTACCTTGTTCAAGTTGCTGTACCTCCTTTGAACACCTAAAGGGCTTTACATCCTCAATAAATGCTTCTTGGATGGAACTGAATAATTTCCATATCACTTGTATTATTGACAAACTTTATATTTTCCTCTCTAGATTATAATACCCAGAGACAACATAAACTCTTGGAAAGTTCTTAGGTTTCAGAGTTTTGCAGCACTGGGTTTGAGTTCTGGCTCAGTCACTTTCTAGTTTGTGACCTTGGATAGCTAAATTCTATTGAATTTCTGTTTTCTTATCTGTCATGTAGATTTCTTCATCTCCTTGCATTGTTATCATTTTGGATTTGAGTTCCTGTGTAGATTGCCTGACATGAGATAAAACCCCAATGAACAGTTATTATGACTTTTATGACTAGTAATCATTGTCTTTAAGCAGAAAAAATCTTCATGGACCATTTATAGTGACTTCTTCTAGTGTTTATTTATCTTTTAAATGTTGTTGAATGAGTGGAAAATGTGGCAATGAACAAACTTGGAGTCTTGGCCAGAAGTTCCTGGGAATTATTCTGTGAGAAGCATGAATGGGTCATTTCCTCTTCTCTTGAATCCCAAGGAAACAAATGGAATTCTTCCTCCACTAATATAATCCTTGGCTGCTATGAACTAGGAATGAGACAGCTATTTTGAGTGTACAAACCAAGAGTGTGGACCCCAGATACTCAGGGAAACTTTGGTCTTGTGCCAGGTTCCAGGCTTTTGTGAACATGAGTGACTCTGCCTTGGGCCACCCACTATGGCTGTCCCAAACACTGCAGAAGGAGGCTACAGTGTCCCTGTATTCCAACAGCTGCCTGAGGGCCACATGACCGTGGTGGAGCAAAGCCCCAGAGTGCTTGTTGCATTGGCAGTGTAACCGGCATTGTAATGCTGGGATACACCGGCTCGTAAGAGGAGTCAGCTTGCTGCACGTGGAGGCTCCCAGATGCTTCGTGTGCAAAGCAGCAAGTTGGAACTCCAGAAAGAAAAATAATGAGGCAATGCTTTTCACTTCAAACTAGCACCAAGAAGAAGAAATGGAGGAAGGGAAGGGCAAGAGGAAAGGAAGGGCAAGAGGAAGTGGTCGGGAGGGGGAAGAAAAGGAAGCTTTGTTAAAATGCTTCCTTTGTGCTCTGGTACTGTTCTAAACACTTAACCATGATAGAACCTCTCTCAATCATAACACCCTACAAAGCAATTAATTTTAATTCCTCTCTTTTACCGATGCAGAAACTGAAGCCTAGATAAAATTTTTTAATTGTCCAAGATTACACAGCTATTGTGACCTTAATAGGCTGAGATTAAACTAATGTCTAATTAGCCCTAAACTTACTGTGCCCTTCACTGATATTCGTTCATTTATTAAATAAATATAAATTGAGCACCGATATATTGTATGTTATAACTGATCTATCCTTGAGGGCATAACAGTGGACAAAACAGACAAAAATCCCTGCTCTCACAGAGCTTACATCCTAGTGGGGGTTTCAAATAAGAAACAAGTGAATGGGTGAGATAGACAATGTCAGGTGATGGACAGCACCTGCAAGAGAGTAAAATCAAGAAGGGAGATGGAGGTATGGGGCTGGGGGCTGGCATTTTTTTTAAATATAATTTTATTTTTTATTGAAGTATAGGCGATTTACAATGTTGTGTTAGTTTTCTGAGGCGGCTGCCATTTTAAATGGAGCAATTAGAAAGTACCTCACTGACAAGATACATCTGGGCTGAGACCTAAAGGATTAAGGGAGGGAGCTATGGGAATTGAGGGACAAGCTTTCCAAGCAGCGGCTGGTAGTGGCAAGTGCAGAGCCTTGAAGCTGGAATATTTTTAATTCATTTTAACCTGTGTGAGGAACAACAAGGAAGCCAGAGGATCCAGAGCAGATTTAGTGGAGAAAGAGTGGGATTCCTAAAAATCAGGGTGTGGTCGCAAAGAAGCGAGAGCATGGATGCTGTAGACCAAAAACTTCACGTGGTGCATACAGGATCTGTGGAGGAAATTCATACTCAAAATAAATGCACAGAGAAGGTCTGCTGTTGTACCTCCAGAGAGCTGAACTGGGGATAGGAAGAAAGGATAGAATGAAGCTTACGCTTTGCATTTAATATACTTCTCTATTATTAGAGTAAGCACATATTGCAATTTTAAAATCTAATTAAATAAAGAAATGAATATTGATATCAATGTGCCAAGTAAACCCACAAGAATGTCTATTGCTTTACTATTCATAATAACAATCAATAAGGAACTGCTTTTATTTTTGGGGGCAGGGTGGGGATCTGCTTTTAAATACAAGACTATTCATATAAGGAAATATAAAAATAAGGATAAAATAGGCCTAGATATTCACTCAGAAAGAGGTGTATGATCTAGGACTCAAAGCACTGGAGTATGAAGTGCACCTTAGGGATGTAATTGAATACATGTGCCCATTTATTTATGTGCCAAGGTACAAGCTCCTCTAAAAAGTTGTTTATTCGGTAATAGCAAAGAAAACAATGGAAACTGTAATTATGGAACTGAAAAAGATTATGGAGCATTCAAATGCTAAACTATTAGTCATTTAAAATTACTGCATACATCTATATTTAGCATGAAAATATATGCAGTGTGTACTTAAAATTGATAAAAAGTAGGTTTTCAAAGTGCAGGTGTGAAGTGATTCCATTTTTTGTGAAGGATGTAAGCTCCATGGAAGGAGGGACTTACTTTTTTCAGTACTATATTCCCTACGCCTGGTTCCTAGGGCATGGCCTGCACACAGTGAATATCTGTTGACTATTAAAACATGCAAAAACACAAAACCCAAAGGACTATCACAATATGTTAACAGAATTTATCTTTAAGAAATAACATTTTAAACAGTTTTTATTTTTCTTTGTATTTATCTGTATTTCTAAGCTTTTAAAATGAACATGTATCATGTAACAAAAATAAGACTTCCACTTAATGCTTATTTAAAGGGTTGTAAGTTTCAGTATGTTTTAAGGGCTGAGAGTTTAGAAAGCATCTATTGTTGGGAATAACTATGATTCATTATAACCCAGCTCAGGACTCAGAGGGCTGTAGTGCGCTCAGCTGGACCATCAGCTTTTACTGGGTAGAAATGGCAGTTCTTGCATGAGGCTGATAAGGAGAGACTGAACAAATGAAAATTAAAAACCAAGCAGAGATTTACGCCTAGAGAGTTACTAGGGGCTGCTGTAGTCTAGAAGGCACACAGGGAACAGACAGTCCAAATCATTTGGGAATCTGACTTGTGCCTACTCGTGGTTTATTTCTGGATGCTGCACTTGCAAATTAGGTAGATGCCCTCTGTGGGCTCCACAGTTAGGATTCCCCAGGTGTTGGTGTGATTTGCACATGATTCAGTCAATTATGCATTTTCTCCTGTAAATGATGCCTTCAATTAAGAGGAAGAACAAAATGTGGACTTGTAGGTCTGCCTGAGCAGAAATAAGGCAGAAACATTGCATTTCCACTGGGGCCTGGAAGGAAGAACTGGGAGCCAGTTGGAGCTGGGCCAAAGCTACTTGGCAATTTCTTTAACAGAAGGGTTAAAAAAAAAAAGTCTAGAGATAACTACTTTTAACATGAGGCTATAGGGACACACTTTCTTAGATTTTAAGAATTATCTAAGAAATTTAAGAAGATGTTTGCTGGTCTCCTGTAACTACCACAACCTGAAGAACTGTAAACTAAAGTCATATAAAACCCAAGCTTTCTGGAGCCCTTTCTTCCACTTTTTTTCGTCTTGTTTTAAGTATGTGCCTTTAATTGAATTTGTTTTATCACTATACTTGATCTCTTTATTCTTCTATTTCCTTTTATTCCTTACTCATGTATCTGCTGGTGGTGTTTATTTTCTTCCTCTACATTCTAGATTTTATTGCCGTATTTACCTATTATATTTATTCTTTATATTATCTTTTTTAAAAAAATATTTCATCTTACCATATCACATCTTAATATGTCTCCTTGGATAATTTTATATTTCAAATTTATAAAAAGTAATCACCACATCACATTTTATCAGCATGATGTGTGGTCACATTTCCATGCAACCACTTGAATCCCACCTGAGCCTTCTCGCTAGTGATACCCAAAAGTGTCAGGGGTGCTTTATCATTTCCCGACCCTCACCCTGATTCATTGCTATGTCCATCCAAGGTAATCCATGTCAAATCTGGCTGGGACTCCCAATTTACAATGTTACAGCTCTTTGAATACACAGCTGTGTCACCCAAAGGACCAGGTCAAGTTCTAATATTTACTACATCACCCAGAAGCGCTTGTACATACAATGTTTGACGCCTAATAATGGCCATTCCCCTTTCCCTCGTCTCTTGCTGGTACACATGCCTGACCAACGAGGACAAATGGGAAGTATACCCAGAGTAGGAAGAAACGCATAGGGGAAAAACAACTCTTCATATGTGTTGAATGTAATTACATCTACAGGTGATGTCTGGAACTACTGCAGCCATCGTGAAACAATGAGGGACAATACTGTCAACAAAATGAGGACAGGGAGGGAAAAGATGAGAAAGTACCAGGGTTCATGACTGCACTGAGTTGCCGAACCAAACCTGGAACCACTTTGCCTTTCAACTTCTTCTCATGAGAGATAATAAGTATTCTTATTACTTACGTCAATTTTAGTTGGGTATTGTGCCACTCATAGCAAAAAACATTCTAACTGGGACACAGACCCTATGTTCTGAAGGTCCACAACTGCAGGAGTCACCATGCTAACCTCATCTCTTTCCTACTTTCATGACATTTGTCTTTTGTAGACCTCATCTGCATTTCACTGCTACTTAATTACAGCCACCGTAACTCTCCCCACCAGTTTCAGTAACGATGAATCACTGAGAGAAGGAGTCAGATTCTTGTTCCTCACCTCCCACCAAATGTTTTGGCTGCTGATGCAAATTTGCCTACAAATTCCTAAGCAACTATCAAGTTCATTATACCAAATTTTCTTACAGAATAAAAATGTAAAGCTCCTCCTCACTATACACCTGCAACATAATAACTTTCTTCATAATTATAGAAGCCAAATACGTTCATATAAAGAAGTGGAAAATGCCCGAAGATAAAAAGAAGAGAATTTTAATCTACCATCCAGATATATGTTAAACATTTCAGCATATTTCTGTTGAATCTTACACAGTTGAGGTCATACTACATGTATAATTTGGTATCCTGGCTTGTTCACTTAACATATTATTTCTAAGCTTGTGTTACTATTCTTCAAAAGCGTGATGTTTAAAGGTTGGAAAATATCCTATCATGAGGATATACCAAAATGTATTTAATCATTTCATTATGGAAAAAGAAGCTATATAATATAATGTTAAGACTCTGGGTTCTGGAGCAAAAATCCCAACTCCAGGTTTTATTAGATGTGTGATCTTGAGCAAGTTGATGAACCTCTTGGAGCCTTGGTTTCCTCACATGTAGAACAGGTAAAATAGTAACACACATTTCCTAGGTCTGCTGTGAGAAACAATATAAGGGCTTAAAACAGGATCTGGCACAAAGTTAGTACTCAACAAAGGCTTATTATAATTATGAAAATGTTGGGTTATTTTTCATTATCTCAAATATTAAATAAAGAACCCATGTCTTAAAATTTCATTGAACATAAATTATCTTTTGCATCTTTGATTATTTTTTGGAATTATTTCCTTGGAAGGGAATTCCTGGTTAATGCCTATTTGTTTTTGAAACTTTATCAGACTTTTATAAAAATTAAAAAGCAGGGAATTCAGGCCTCTACAGATGGCAGTAAGAGGAATACATCCCCTGAACAAAACAAGTATTTTCCATTTTAGTTAGTCTACCAGTAACCTCCCAACATCATAGGGTGGATTCACCCATTTCCTCCAAAGTTGAGGTTTTTGCCTTTAATTGAAGGAATCCAGTGCATTCACAGGTCAAAATTAGCTACTGATATAACAACACGTCTATTCTGGAGATCATTCAGATGACCTAGTATTGTCTTTCACCATTTTAGATTCTTATTTTCCTTTTTGAAGAGAAATGTGATTTAAACAAAAATCTAGGCTTTTTCCACCATACAGCTTCTGAAAACTCACGGGAGCACAAAGAATGAGTAAGGAGTCTTTTCTGAAGGGAGCCTCATTGTAACCCCCAGGTATAATTTCAACTAAGTACTTTAATTAATTAATTCTCTAATTAAATAGTTTCATCAACCGATGGTCAATTTCCTCAGGTATACTTTCATTAATCCTGTGTTCTGATTGAAGATGTCAGCATAGCTTTAGCTGCCTGCTTGCCACCATTTCAAAGAAAGGCCACAGCATCTGTCCCGAATTCTTAGTTACTAGTCCTAGAATTCTCTATGCATCATTGCAGACAGAAAGAAAATAATGAAAGGAAGAATGCATCTGTTTTCCCCTACTCAGAAAATCCTTTCACCAAGCCTCCCTTCTCCTACTGATTCCTTGAACCTCTAAAGTGACTATGAAAGTTCTTTTGGATTAAATTACATAAGAGTCATGAAGAAATATTTTATGGACTCCCAGCAGTTTCAAGTCTGGATTCTGTGACAGACTCACATCTTTAAAAACTTGTGGTTCATGAAAGGACGCTGGGGAACGTACGTGAGTGGCGCTTTTGCTGCCCCTCAGTGGCTGTCCTGGATCCTAACAACTTGTACCGCCTTTTGTCCAGCTGCCTGGTCTCACCCTTTGTCATCTGCTTTCTCTGTCTTTCAGCTTCCTTCTTACTCTCATCTACAATCTCTGAAGGGATTCAGCCCCTCAATGACTCATCCAGATTCATGGCTCCAATCTGACCCCAAGACCACAGTGTTATCCTCTGCTAGACTATCTTGCTTCCGGCATTGGTTCTCCCACGTGTGAATAAATGCTCTCTTCCTCTCTGCTGGGGAGTGTACCTCGTAGTAATGGTGCATTTGGTTAAGTGATCATTTGTTGAAAAATTATATTCTAATCCTTGCTTATAATATGGCCCTTTGTCAGCCAGATGATCAGGCTGGGCACATCTGTTAGCAAAGCTTGGCTTGTTCACTGAGTGTTTTATAGGCATTTCTGAGTCTACTCATTCTAAGGGGCGCTTTTCCCTATATTTTTGTCTCTCCTCACCATCCAGTCAGATGTGCCTTTTCCTGGCTCAGAGAGCCTCACAAAGATTTTATTGCCAGTGTAAGGAAGATTTCTAATTCAAGATCATTTGCCAAAATGAAACGCCTGATGCACTTTGTGGGAAATTAATCATTTAGCTTTTCCTGGCACTTTCTCCAGTTTTTGGAAATGATTTCCTCTCTTCTCCTAATGGAAACAGCCTTTTAAAATTAAAATTTTAAAATATTTACAAATGAAGGTGACAAATTTCTTTAAAAGATGAAACCAACATTAAAAATTAGCTAATAAATGAGGTGACACCAAGGTCTTGGGTTAAGAACAGTTACTTATTGCCTCTTAACTAAATACACCAGTACTAAAAATGCAGGTAAATAATGCTAGGTACTGGTTATATGGCACTATATAGTGATTTAGTGATTAAAATGAGTATTCTCCAGGATTCTTTCCCTCTGTGAACACTGCCTCAGTTTACTCATCTTTAAAATGGAGGTAATAATACATACTTTTCTGGGCTATTATAACAAATGGATGTGATATATTTCACAAAACTTAAATCAAGATATAAAGTGTTATTATTTACACTCTGTCTTAAAATAAAATTCAAAGGAAAACAACATTAAAATAGACAACCTACAAAGATGCTTTTCTAATGGGTCCTTTATAAAAATTAAGCAATTAAAAGCTGATAATTCATAAAAATAAAAAACTGTCTGAAGATAGTTTCCTTTATTTATCTATCATAAATATGAGAACACAATTGATAGTTTCTTCCATTAAATCAAAACAAACCTCCAAGCACAGATATACATTAGGTTGAATTCATAAAGCAATGAAGTTGGATTTTTAAGGAGAAAATTGGACAAAGCCTAGTTAGATATTGTCACAAATGACTTTGGCCGGTCTCTGAGTCCAGTTGGTTTTAAGGCACAAGATTGGACCTGAAACAGTCAAAATGATCACCTTCCTAGAGAAAACATAGCCTAAAATGCAAAAGCATCATCCTGGAATCAAGGAACTCCTCTACATCACTTGGAAAGAACACTCGGGAAAGGCTACCCCACTGTGGAGCTGCTTTCCCGAATCCTGTTGCTCTTAGCCTCAACTTAGGGCCACCTTGTCTTGTCGGCCTCCATTCTGCACAACTGTTGACTTTTGCTCACTCCCTTGGGTCTCAGGAAGTCTTAACTGTCATTTTAAGGGTTAGATTCCACAATAGTTTGATTTAAACACTACAGTTATTTTTGGCACAGTAGCCTATGCCAGACAATTTTTTTTTTTTTGAAAGCAGCAGAACCTCTTTTAAAATCAATCCCCACATGGAATTCTAGTTTGTGAAAGAGTTCCAAGGGAAGCTGCTCCAGCTGAAGCAGGAACTGGGGAACTGTCCAGATCTCTTTGAGATCCTCCTTTAGCCCCTCTCCAGTCTTCTTACAGTGGCTCCCAAGCCACCTTCTTAGATCTTTAAGACTTTAGGAAACACAGTTTGAAAACATTGATCTACGTCAATCTGACAACTGGTTTTCTAAACAAGAAAGTAGGATAAACTCTAAAATAACCGAAGGCATTTTAAGATAAACCAGATCAGTCTCTAGAGAGAATGCCTGAGAAGGGGTACAAAGGGTCTTTTAGAGTGATGGAGATGTTCTGTAACTTGACAAAGTGTGGGTTTTACAGGTGTAAGCATTTGTCAAAACAGAACTGTATACTTAGGATATGTGCTCTCACCAGACATGACTCCATAAAATAACTGAAGGCTAGAACCGGGTTGAACCTGGTTAGTCCTCATATAAATACGGATTCATATTCACTGAGCTGAAAAGATGCCTTGCAACTTTAGCAGAATTCATCTATAAAGGTCAGGCTCATGTTTAAGGAGCACCACCTATTTGGGGCCAGGAATACTGTAATTCCAGATCAAGCAACACAGTCCAATGGCATCAGTTCAGTGGCTGTAATATTGCTTAATCTGTAGTCCTAATTTATGTTTGATCGAGATAAAAAGGATGTTAACTACCCTCATTAAATTGATTCATGCTTTGCATCACAATATGGCTAGGACTAATACTGTAGCATCATTCCTAGAAAAGCGATTCCATAAAAATATCTGAGTTTCAGATCAAAGTGAAGTGTTAATTTTCAAATGGGACTAAGAGTTAAGAGTCTTAGTCTAACACAGAGGTTCATATATATTTTGATTCTTATACACCTTTATAAATCTGATGAAATCTAAATCTTTCATTTCGGAAATGTGTGTAAGCACATGCACACATACACACGCTCACACACACATACACACGCACACACACACACCAAATGTTCGATACATTTCAGAAACTTACATTTCCTGAAGCCTATCCATGAATTCCAGGTAAAGAATCCCTTCTCTCAATACTTTCTCAGCTTCAGAAAGATCTGAGAATAATCACTACTATAGCGTGGCCTTAGAATAATCAAAAAGTTGTCCAGGGGCACAGATTGGATGCTCTCTTTCTGAGTGGGCTTTATTGTTGAGAAATTAATTTTCTCTAAATTGGCTCATGTCTGTAAAAGATTATGTAAGACATGTACAGCATTGTTTGATTTTCAGAGCACTGGCATGTGATGTCATATGACTTACGTGGGGGCTTTTGCATAATAGATATCAGTTGAATTAAATTTTAAACTCACGTGATCTTCCCAACAATTCTAGAAGGTTTCAACTTCAATTGTGCATGGGAAACCTCAAATACAGAGCTACCTAAGATGAGTTGGGTAGTCAGCACAGGACTGAAAAAGTGACTCAGAACCCTTGTCCTGGTACCAGTCCCTTATCTTTGGGCTATGTTGCCAACCAATGTTTTAAATAAATACATAGCAATAATAATAATAAAATAATTATCATTTGTTGAGCAGTTCTAAGCATTAAGCTAAGAATTGCTAAAAATATCCACCCTGAACCACGAATGTGAAATCAGAATTTTAAGTGTAGATTTACACTAAATGATGATCTTTAAAAAATAACGTGAACACTGTTGGTAGGAATGTAAAGTGGTGCAGCCACTATGGAAAACAGCATGGAGGCTCCTTAAAAAAACTAAGAATAGAGTTAAAATATGATCCAGCAATCCCATTTCTGGTCAGATACACGGAAAGGATGAAGACTCTTAAGTTGAAAATATACATGCACCTTAATGTTCACAGTAGCACTATTTATAATAGCCAAGACATGGAAACAGTCTAAATGTCCACTGACCAATAAATGGGTAAATACGTGGTGTACACACACACACACACACACACACACACACACACACACACACTGGAATATTACTCAGCCATAAAAATGAAATAATGCCATTTTTGGCAACATGGATTGACCTACAGATCATTATACTAAGTGAAGTAAGTCAGACAGCAAGACAAATATCATACGACATCACTTACATGTAGAAACTTAAATGACACAAATGAACTTATTTCCAAAACAAACAGACTCACAAATATAGAAAACAAACTTACGGTTACCAAAGAGGAAAGGCAGAGGGAGGGATAAATTAGGAATTTAGGATTAACAGATACACACCACTATATATAAAATACATAAACAACAAGTATTTACTGTATAGCACAGGGAACTATATTTAATATCTTGTAATTACCTATAATGGAAAGAATTGGAAAAAGAATGGATATGTGTACATATATATTTATATATAAAACTGAATCACTTTGCTGTACACCTGAAATATTGTAAATCAACTATACTTCAATTAAAAAAATAATGTGAACATATTCTTCATCATCCAGTGATTGCATTAACACTGAGTATTGCTACTTCATTTTAGTGTTCAATACTTGCATTAATGCCTACCACTGTAAAAGCCAAATAGTTTCAAGGCATCCCACACAAAGAGGATTCTGGCTGCTCAGATGGAGAAGTGTAACGAGAGATCTGTGTTCACAGAGTACATAGTAGTTTGAGAAATCTGCTCAATAAGTGCTTGTTGTTGATTGAATACTTAGTTTTGAAAATAATATTTAACTTTTCTTCAAGAATACCAATTTAGCAGGAAATGTTATAAGTATAAAGAAATTATTTTCACTTCCAGATAAAAATGGATTAAATTCCCATTTAGTGCAGATTTCAAATCCCTAAAAAGACTAACCCTAGTGTTATCTTTAACAATTAACTAAAGTTGGTGTGTAAGAATTTCTTGCTGGCAGAAGTTTGATAAATTACAAGGTTTATTAACTTGAACTATCAAACAAATCCTTGGCGTTTTAAATTTCATTTCGTACAGATGTTTATGCAAGTAAACCTTTTCTGCATTGGAAACAGTGAAGCCAAAATGCTGAAAGTTATAGAAGGTGACACAAAGCCTCATCGTGTTAATACTAAAGTCAACATCAGTGATTTATTACCAGCAAATGACATTATCTATTATGTTAAATGAATACTATTAACTTGTACTGTGTTTTTCCTTAATTTGTGTGGTTTTTAAATTGACATGTAGTTGATTTACAATGTTCATTTCAGGTGTACAGCAAAGTAATTCAGTTACACATACACATGCATATGTATTTTTTCTTTTCAGATTCTTCATGTGTTTGTTTTGATTCTAAAACATTTATTGTTGAATAAGACCTGCAAGTGTGAATGACATATTTATAGATTTGTTTACGTGCTTGAATAATATAATAAAAATTTTAAATCAATATTGCAGAGGTCTATGAGTATATATTTCCTTTAAAGGGGATCTACATATTACTCGAGTCTGAGAAATGCAGGCCCAGATTAGCATTATGTAATTTATCGGTATTCTTGAGACACATTTTTGCCACCTAATTATCCAATTTCTTGACCTTATTTATAAGGATGCCATGGTAAGTCTTGGCAAACATATTGATTAAATCAATACATGTTTGTTGCCTTTGGCAATTTTGGTACAATTTTGGCGTTCCGGTGGTCCATTCATTTAGGGATGGTATAAAAAAAATAATAAATTTTGGAATGAAGTTTGGGCTTCACTTCATCTACCTAGAAAATCAGTGAAAGCTGTATTTGTTCAATCAATCCACTCTGAAGCCCAGTCTTCACTGTAGTGAAAAGAGAAGCCAAAGTGGGCTTTAAGTAGCTTTGGGGACTACAGGAGCGCTTCACTCCGCTTTGGGTAAGAAGGGGCCAGAAGGGACAGAGAAGATCCCAACCCTGGGGTGCAGTTTCCATCTCTCACTCTCCTCTTTTCAGTAGAAGGCGTGATATTGCCTCTGCCGTAGCCTGAGATCTGCCTGTATCTCAGTCACCGCCTGCAAGTCCTGCCTCATTCTGGAAGGTGGTCACACCCATCCACTGTAGATCCCAAGACAGGGATTTCACTGCAGGTTCAGACTCTGGATCATTGCCAGCCCCTGGACGCACACCACATGGACATGTGGTCTCACTTCTGTTTCCTGCTCTCCTCTGAGGATACAGGTGCCCATCTAAGCAGTCCCCCATGGGCTGCATAGTCTAACTGGCCCATTGACCCTAATTCTACCCAGCTCCAGTCCCAGCTGGTGCCACCCTGCAGCTACTCTGAACCTGAGAACTAACAGTTTTATGCCATCTTACCTCTCTGCTTGCTCTCACTCTCTGCTTCAACAGACATACCCCTGGATCACACCTGAGCAAAATATCCATCTATGCAAGAATCTTATTTTTGTCTATGCTTAAAACTGTCTCAAAAATATTGCTCACTTTAGTTCTCACTTCAAATAAATTTTCCAGAATGAGAGGCTGTGATTATGATCAAACTCTCAAATTTCTACTAGAAGTTCAGATTACTCTCCCAAAATCAAGGACCTTCTCATACCGGAAAGAACTGATTTCTTGCTACAGAAGGTCACACTTTCATTAAATAATGGCATATTTGAGGAGAGGTAGCACAACTAGAGTGATTAATAACACCTAGCTAATATCTAACCTTAAAATAAAAATTATCTTAAATTTTCAATATCCCCTTATGTGCCAGTACGGCAGACGGAACTCTCAAAAAAGCACAGCATGTATAACTGAAAAATTGTGCTCTACACTGGAATTTGACACAACATTGTAAAATGACTATAACTCAATAAAAAAAAGTTAAAAAAAAAGAGCACAGCAATACTTGTGGTCCCACGTGCCACTCTTCATCAAGGGGTAGAGTCTACTTTCCCTCCCCTTGAGGTTGAGTTGACTTTTGTGACTACGAATAGGATATGGAGGCAGCAACGCTGCACACTTCCAAGGCAAGGTCATAAGAGTTCCACCGGCTTTCTTTCTCAGAATGTTCACGCCTAGACCCCAAGGAAGATGCTGTGAGGAAGCCCAGGTCACATGGAGAGACCACATGTAGGTGTTCTGGTACCCAGCGAAAGTCCCAACCCACAGCAGCATCCCCACCAGACTGATGAGTGAGCAGGCCTTCGGGTAACTCCAGGCCCTGTCTTCAAGCCACGCCAGCGGAAGCTTGAAGCAGGAATAGCCATTCCCACCCATGCCCTGCCTGAAGTGCAGCTTAGTGAGCAAAACCATCATCATGGTTACTTTAGGCTACTAGGTTTTGGGTTGTTATGCAACAATAGACAACCGGAATAACTAAATACTGTGTTATCTCATTCAATCCTCATAATCACTGAAACACAGATATGATTAACTCCCTATTGCAGATGAGCAAACAGGTGCTGTGCTGAGCCATGGAAATACGTTAGTGAATGTGGCAGACACAGTTCCTGCCTTCAGCAAGCTTTAGGGTAGAGGGACTGTGTTCCCCCCTTTAGAACTATAAAGTATAAGCCCTCTCAGGCACTGCTGACCCTTCACTACACATGTGAGAACAAAGATCATGTCTTTCCCTAGACGTTGTCTTAATCATAACATTCTCCAGCAGGAACAAATCAAACCATGTGTTTCTTTTGGCTTTAGATGCAGTATGTGCATGCGTGTGTGTGTGTGTGTAACAACTGGTCTTGTTCTTGCAGAATTTTAGACTGTCTTAAAATATGATAGTTGACTATCTTTTTTCACTTGATTCTTTTAAGTATTTTTTCTGAACTTTTTAATAATTCAAGTAATACACATTTAATGGAGGGAAATTAGAAAGTATAATTAATAAGAAGTAAAATTATCCAAAAATACCAATATAGACAGATAACCTCTATGAAATATTATATAAAATAGGCTTCCAGGGATTTATTATGCCTGTATATCTATATCTCCTTTTGCTCCCACTCTTGCTGTCCCATCCTTAAATTTGGGTTGCTGCATCATTTCCATTCTAGCCAGCTTCCTTTACGCTGTCACACTCACAGTGCTCCAGGCTTCACATCAAAGCAACCCCATTGCATACGAGCTCCTAAGTCAGCTAACTCTGCCAACATCCTGCATCCTGCCTTGTTTTTCTGGGATGAGCATTTTCTGGATAATGAGGCTGTTAATTTCTCCATCTCATCTCTCAGTTTTAATGTATGTCCTTCAATTTTCTAATTATGGCATTGGCTCCTACCTACTGCCTCTATCTCTGCAATCCATGTGTGACCAACCCTATCAGCTTGACCTGATCCGAGACCCATTCCACCCAGACAGTGCACCTACCTAACACATCCTTGCCCTGCAGGGACAATCCAGGCATCAAATTTATTCAAACAACATCCAGCAGTAAGGAAGAGGGCAAAGTAAAGTCACACATATTAATCGGATGGCAGAAGTTTGCTGAGGGCACACTAGACTAAACTTTTAATTTCTTACAAAAACATCAATTCAAAAAGATAAATGCACCTCTATGTTCATTGCTGCATTATTTGTAATAACCAAGATGTGGAAGCAAACCTAAATGTCCATTGATGGATGAATAGCTAAAGAAGATGTGGTGTTTGTGTGTATACATATGATGGAATGTTACTCAGCCATAAAAAATAATGATATCTTGCCACTTGTGACAACATGTTTGGACCTAGAGAGTATTATGCTAAATGAAAAAAGTCAAAGACAAATACCATATGATTTTGCTTATGTGTGGAATGTGAAAAAGAAATGAACAAACATAACAGATGAGAAATGGACTCACAGATACAGAGAACAGGTTGTTGCCAGGGAGGTGGGTTGGGGGGGTGAAATAGGTGAGGAAGATTAAGAGGTACAAACTTCTAATTACGAAATAAATGAGTCATGGGGATGAAATGTACAACGTGTGGAATACAGACAATAATATTGTAATAGCTTTGTATGGTGACAGAGGATAACCAGACTTACTGTGGTGATCATTTTGTAACGTACAGAAAGATCAAATCACTATGTTGTACACCTGGAATTAACATAGTGTTGTAGGTAAATTACACTGCAGTAAAATTTTTTTAAATAAAAATTTTAAAAATCTTTTATAATTTCTTACGCTTCAACCAATATCATTCCCATTGGTAGTAGAAGTGAAATTATGGATGCTTAAAAACACTGTGAGTAAAATCAACTTGGCTTTGAAAAGCATAGTCCAGGGAGGACTCCCTTCAAGAATTTTTCATATTCCTCACTTGAGGAAAGAAGATGGTTTAACTAAACATGGAGTAACGTCAATGTTTAAGGGTTCCTCAGCCTTTGGCCTCACATATGTTCCTGTGTATCTACAACTATCTCAGATAGCCACGGTCATTAACACACAGGCTGTGACTCTGAAGTCTTGGCTACGAAGTTCTACTTCTCCCATTAGCAACATCTCACATTCTCGAATGGCTACCTCTAAATCCTGGCTTTAGCTGATTGTGGCAATCTGGGCTTCGTTATTTAAGAGAGATAAGATGACATATTGGTCTGGTTCCCACTATCTCAGAATAGCAGCCTGAAGTATTTGGAAAATGTGAACACAAAAATATTTAGGGATTGAAGACTGTAGGTTATTTGTTGTCTGGAAGAGAAAGAGCAAAAGATTATTACCCAAACAGGTTTGATATTGGGTTTTATCTTGCTGCCACAAGCAGACTATAGTTGAGAGTCTGTTGCCGTTTACCATGAGACTGTGGATTTACTCGTATCTCTAGCATCTCTCAATTATTCTTAGCTTCATGTTTAGTTAGGAACAGTGGAATCTGTGTGCCAACATGTTTTTAGCAAATACTATCCAGATCTGCCATTGATTTTAGCTGCTTATGGCCATGTAGAGACACAAAGCGGGAAAAGTGATGAAGAGAAAAGGCGCTTTCAGTGACAGAATGTTCAGAAAGGTTTCATGGGTTAGAGGTCAACTGCGTCTATTATGAATTCCAGTTTATTGCACCTTTTCTTTGATCCTACAGTACTTATGCCCGAAGAAACGATCCTGGAAAATAAGTCATTGTGGATTATCTTATTCATCGCATGGAGACATATTTTTAATAGCTCAGGGGCTCATACTTTTCAATCTTTATTTCTAAAAAAGACAGACTTCTATTTGCAACTGTTAAACACTGCTCTGCTCCTAAGAGACAGCCTTCCCTCAGTAGTGAATAGAGGCCACACACATCAGACCTTAGCAGATGCTATAGCAAAGATCAGTCCTCAGGAAGCCTGGGTAAGCTGGGTTTCCCAGGCTAGAGTTTTCTGAGCAATTAAAACTGCATTACTGAATATAACTTTCACTTGAGGTACCCATTCTGGCCATCTCTCATGTGATATTCTGCATTTAAATCAGACCACCCAAATGGAATAGAAATGTGACCAGCAGTTATCAGCATAGTTGAAAATATGAAGCCAAAATTGAATGACCCAAGAGATATTGTTTATACTATCTGCTTCCTCATGGTGTTACATGTGCATAAATGAAAGTATTAAAGAAAGGAACAGAAGCTGTCCAGATTGAACAGCTGGAAAATTGTATGACAAATCTGCAGTCTATTCACCTTTCATTTCATTCCACTTCTTTGCACCAACCATTTCCAGTCCTGTAGCACTACACGGGCTCATGGAAGTCAGTCATTATCTTGCTCTGAAACACTAATTCATATTGCGGTGAAACAGGCAGTGAGACTGCAGGAGGTTACAACAGTTGAACAAAGGGAAGCCAATCCAATATACTTTTTTTCTTATCTGAATGGGCATTTTAATGTCACTGAGAACAAAAGAATTGTCTTCCTCTCTCCTTTCCTTACCTCTGACCATCAAGGAAGACTTAGAAATGTTATTGTAATTATGGCTTACATGTCATCATTTCTTGATACTCTGGGGTATATAGAAAATGGAAAGATAATGTTTTACCTTGAAAGACTGAAATGGAAAAACCTTCTGTTCCTGGGCTCTCTCTGGAATGTAGCGATTTGTGTGATTGCAATCACAGAGCCAGCTAAAATAGCATACGAATTCTCCAATGTCTTCCTTCTGTCAAAAGAAACATTTCCATGAAACTACCTTTATAGCCTGGAATGGCTGTCTGCTTTCCAAAAAAAGCTCTAAATGGCTATTAAGCAACCAGTAACTTTGCCTAAATGTAGAGCAATTAGAACCATTTTCAAAGTTTTGAAAGATTGTTCTAACCTCCCTTCCTTTGCCAAGATTAGATGGAATCAAGAAAATAAGTAGCTTGGAGGTGAATAAGACTGAAGTATTTGGTGGAAGTTTCCTTAGAGACATAAACGAGTCAGCGCTATGTCTGAAAGTGAAATGTGTCTGCACCTTCAGAGCAATTTTTGAATTTTTAATTATTATGATTAAATGGGGGGAGTGGGATGCCATAATCACAGAGCATCTTCCTATTGGAAAAAAAAAAACCTCTCGGATGCAGAATTGAACTAACCCTATTTGTCTATGCAGGGCACATCATTGCACATCCATGCAAGGCTCATCATTTGTTTTATTATTTTTCTCTACTTGATTTCCTTATTCTCATTTCCATCCTCTACACTACAGTCTCCTTCTCCAAAGTGCTTGAGATGTGTCCACATGTATGAACAGATACTTATAAACATACATTGTGTGTGCATGTGAACTCACATAATGGCACTGTGGTATAGATATTGTTTTGCTTCTTACTTTGGGGACCATGTTATGCTTTTAAGATCTACTGCTCTTTCTCTGTGAGCAGCAAATGCATTGTTTCTGACTGCTGCAGAGTCCAGGGTGTGCATTCGTCACTGTCTCTTTATCATTCCCCAGTATAGACACTTACGTGACCTCTAACTCCTCACAACAAGCAGTGCTGTAATGAGTATCCTTGTGCTGTTATTCATGGATCTGTAAGATGGTTTCCCTAGGGTACGGATACGGGAGGAGGATTTCATGGTCATGTATGCATATCTAATCTCACTAAGCTCTCTAGGACCTGCTCTCAGGACAACCAACCCGGCTTAACTTCCTCCAACAGAACATAGGACTTTTCGTTTCTTCACATCCTCATTAATATCTAATGTTATCTTTCTCTCTAAGTATTGATCATTTAATGGGTATAAAGTTGTATCTTGTTGATTTAACAATGTTGAGATGTTAGCATATCCTTTGGGCAGGGGAGGTTGAGAACATTTTCTTTGTAGGAGGGTGGTTATATTAGTAGGAGCATGCAGTTGCTTCAAAGTTTGTGAATGGGGAAGAGAGTGTGTATGGATGCTGAGCTGAAGCGGGTATTGGGGGCAGAGGTAGATGCTCAGCTTAATCTGTTTCGTCAGCCCTCCCAATGATTCTGTGAACTATACATACCATTTAATAAAACCTCTTTCTGCTCAAAATAGAGAGGGTTCTGTTGTTGGCAAACAAAAATGCTGGTCTATGCAGTAATTGGTACCATAAGTGGTTGCAAACCCTCAAGGAATAAAATGGGAATTTAAGATTGGCTATTCACACAGGTTAAGTTTGAAAACAGTGAGAATCTGGTTCCCATTATGACAGGTCACTGCAGGATTTTATCTGTGGACATTTATTTTTCCATATACATTTTGGAATAGATTTTATGAGAGCCTCAAAAATATGCTAAGATTTTTATTAAAATCATACTGAGTTTTATAGAATGATTTTGGGATAATTGACATCATTATAATATTGTCTATCGGTGAACATGGTTAGGCTCTCTAATATTGGGGCTTTCTTTTACGTCCCAAATAGCAGTTAAAAATTTTCTCCATAAAAGTTTTATGAATTTTTGTTCGATTATCTCCACTTTCAGGCGATGTCCATTTCTCTTCTAGTCCAATAACAATCTTGCCTTCATATCCAGGAAATTATAAACTATAATTTAATGTTGACCATTACAAACACATTATATGACCACTATAAAATACAAGGGAATGGTAGAAGAAAAATAATAAAACTGTTTATTATGTATAAATATATACTTTGCAGGTTTTTAAATGTCCTTGTGGATGCTGTCTGGATTTCTAATGCATTTTCTAGTCGGTTATGCTGGTGTAAGGAAACAGTATGGGTGAAGGAAACTTTCCACACTCTCTTATTTGTTCTCAGTTGATTCAGGGTTGTTTTTTTTTTAATGTAGATTACCTTATCATTTTTCAAATGATAGCTGTTTAGTTTTTCCCCTTCCAATCTTTAACATGTTATTTATTTGTTGCCATATTTTGCTGATCAGGACTCCAACACATTGTTGAACACAATCAATGACAGGGAAAGTCTTGCCCAGACTTAAAGGGAATGCGTAAAAGAAGAAAGATAAAGGCTTGGCAGTCTGGCCTCCAGATTGGCCACCACCCCCGGCAACCTACCCATCCCTGTACCCCACCATTCTCCTTTTCTGAGAATTGTCTCTCTCCGTTGCAACTAATAGTTCTTGGAGTGTGCAGTGGGAGGGAGGTTAGGGTGGTGGAAGACCCCAGAGCCTGCTCAGTTCCCTGTATTTGTCTGATTCCTCCCTCTCCTCCCTGGGCTCAAAGATTATGGTTGTGTCACCCACACTAGTCTGGGCTTCTCTGTTTCTGCCTCAAGTTGTGACAGAGAAGGCAAGATCCACCCAGGGCTCCCCTTTACACCCATGCTACGGTCCATCTGTGGCTTCTTGACCCCTTCCTCCCTAGGCTCATTTCAGAGGGAACCTGGAACCCAGCCAACTTCTGTCTCTCCGGAGATTTCTCAGTTTTTCCAGTATTAAAACTGGCAACTTCAGGACTGGATTTAGAGAAGAGATCCAGAAATTCCTTCAAGTAACGTCCTACATTTTTGCTATCTGAGACTGTTGTCTACACATGAAAACAACGGAGATGAAACTGGATTGACAATGTAATAAGGAGGTAGTCACAACCTGCATGGCCAACTGCGAAGCATTACCTATGAAATACTGTGGAAGTTGGCCAAAGCCTAGAAAGGAGGCTGAGTGCTAGCTCAGACCTCTGCATACCTTGAGCTCAAAACAGATTTCCCTAAAAGCTGGCGTCACCATCCTGAAAGGCAGATCAAGATCCTTTGCTTAGAGGGAGAATGACAGGGGAGCTGGTTGTAGCTGAAGAGGACAATGTGTTCTGTTTCCACATGCCTATCATCTAACTTTTAGTCTGTGGAGCTGGAGGTTGTGAAATTGGGTAAGAGAGGAAGAGAATGTGGCAACGGCAGATCATAGCACAGAAAGCCGGTGGCCAGACACCTTTACCCTTGAACACCCAAAACTGAGAGAGACGTACTCCCAGGGCAAAGGGAACAAATCGATGAAACGGCACTTCAGATAAACCCCAGGCTTTGGACCGCCCAACTCATGCCTCTTGCTTCTTCCACACATTATTCTCTCATAGGAAAATAGTATTTCTCAAAGATAAGCAATAATGGAAAAGTGCTGACATTGGACTTGTGCGTAGATATTAGATATACATGACAGGAGGAGGAGAACAGAAGCCAGAAACAGACAAGAAAATTTACCTACAAAGAGGAACTTCTAGACACAAAGATGTAATAGATGGAATAGTTCATTACAAATAATGGGCCACTCCTCACAGACTGTTGCTGTGGGAGTCCCTCATTTTATGGAACTCCAGATCTACTCTCTCTTGCAGGATCCAAGTGTGCTCCAGGGCGAATACCCTCCTTGCCTAGCTCTTGGTGGGAGCCTTGTTACCTCCGGTCCTCAGTCTCTCTGCCCTCCCCGAGGTGAGAGCCAGCCATGGGACCAACGTGTTCCCCAGACACTTAAAAAGTCTAAATCATGCTCCTCCCCCACCTCTCCTATCAAATTCTCTTTCAAAAGTAGAAAAGTTACCAAGTAAATCTATTGTATGAAAAGATTACATGTAAACTTTAATTTTATGTAGGCAGAATATAACCATAATTGTATGATTCAAAAACCAGAAGGATATTTATATATTTATAGGCAACTAGATATTTTTTTCAATAGCATTTAGCTTTCTTTTTTTAAATTGTGGTAAAATACACAAAACATAAATTTTACCATTTTAACCATTTTTAAGTATTCAGTTCAGTTTGTTGTGCTGTGATGAACCATCACCACTGTCTGTCTCCAGCATTTTTCTTCTTTTCAAACTCCTATCCAATAAACAGTAACTCTCAATTTCCCCTTCCCTCTGACTCCTAGAAATCATTATTCTACTTTCTGTCTCAATGGATTTGAGTACTTTAGGCACCTCATATAATTAGCATATAATTCTTATAGCATTCATTTAGCATTCTTAAAATCAAATAAATCACATTTTATAGGAATTTTATACAAACCTCTACTTTGTACACTCTTATTCTCCAAACTGATTCAAGAAAGATTTATTTTAGGCCATAACTTGTTTGGATGCACCATGTTATATTGTTTTCTTTCCTTTGGTATGAATACACAAATTTCCCTGAACTTTAATACTAGTAGAAAATTTATTCTGTATAGAGAAATAAAACTAAAGGGAAAAAATGAGAAAACAGAGCTATACACAGAGAAAAGGATCCCAGAAAAGAATCAATTCTGTGACTCAGTGGGTTGTGCAAGTTTAATTCAATCAGTAAGTGTACCAGTTGGTTGGAAACCACAGGGCTGAACATATATGTCCTGGACTGAAATAGAAGGCAAGGTGTTTGGCTGTGGTGCACCACATAAGCACATTCATAATTCAGAAAAAGAAAATATAGTCAGGCGTTTGTTCTGATTCTTGGTTTGGAAACTTTCAAATGTTGAAATCGTTAAGAAACAGGAAAATAGTATTCCTGAAATTTAAAACTGGTTCACTGGCTTTTTATAGTAGATATAGGTTTCATATTTATTATTCCAGGATTGCCTTTTGTAATTGAACTTTGCTTAGATAAGATTCTGAAAGACATCCTTCACTAATCATCAATCATTTAATGAATCTCTACCATGTTTCAGGTGCTGTGCAGGGCACTAGGGGTAAAAGACACTACTTTCAAATAGTTCATGAAGGAATAGATGACAGGTAGATAGGTAACTAGCTAGCTAGCTAGCAACAAGGCAGAGGGAAAAAGCAACATAAAAAGAAAAACAGAGAGCGTGAAAAAATAATGTGGCAAACTAAGAAATCTGAGTAAAGTGTAAATAAGAGTTCTTTGTATTGTCTTTACAACTTTTCTATAAGTGAAAAGTTACTTTTTAAAGGTGTTACAAAAAGAACAAGAAAATAGAATATATATGTGGAAAACAGGACAGAGATTCCTCAAAAGACTAGGAATAGACTTACCATATGACCCAGGAATCCCGCTCCTGGGCTTATATCCAGAAGGAACCCTACTTCAGGATGACACCTGCACCCCAATGTTCATAGCAGCATTATTTACAATAGCCAAGACATGGAAACAGCCTAAATGTCCATCAATGGATGACTGGATAAAGATGTGGTATATTTATACAATGGAATACTACTCAGCCATAAAAACCGACAACATAACGCCATTTGCAGCAACATGGATGCTCCTAGAGAATGTCATTCTAAGTGAAGTAAGCCAGAAAGAGAAAGAAAAATACCATATGAGATTGCTCATATGTAGAACCTTAAAAAAAAAAAAAAAGCCTAAATACAGAACAGAAATAGACTCATAGACATAGAATACAGACTTGTGGTTGCCAAGGGGGTGGGAGTGGGAAGACAGACTGGGATTTCAAAATTGTAGAATAGATAAACAAGATTATACTGTATAGCATGGGGAAATATATACAAGATCTTATGGTAGCTCACAGAGAAAGGAATGTGACAATGAATATATATATGTTCATGTATAATTGAAAAATTGTGCTCTACACTGGAATTTGACACAACATTGTAAAATGATTATAAATCAATAAAAAATGTTAAAAAAAAAAAAGAAAAAAGAAAATAGAATATATAAGCGACCATAACTGGCTCAACTAGAAAGTCACGTTATGAAAGGGTCTTCCAACCTTATTTTTAAAGGAAAGATTCCTCATCATGTTAATGAATATTTAGAGGAAAATGGTAATCCGTGGCAATAAGCTTGTAAAATATGTACTACACACCTCTCCTAGACAGTCTAGTACACATTTTAACATATTCAAGGATCAGAGAAGTCCCCTAAGAAAGGAAGCCAACTACTTCATTCTTTTAACACAGGATATCCCAATGTATTTGACCATAGAACTCTTTTTTTTTTTAGAGTAACACCTATTAAAACAGAGATTTCAGAAATACCACTGTAAGATAAAGAGCATTATCTCAATTTGAGCGCATTCAAATTCATCTGCAAGAAGGAAGCTATTTGTAATGCTGTGTATGTTGCTGAGTTTATGCAGACAGATGCAGTTCCAGTTGGTTCTCAGATACCTTCATGTGCAGGTATAGACATGTGGCCCCCCTCTAATTAGAAACTCTTATCCTTAATGTGGTATTTATTGAATCTCATGCCGAGATAAATAGTTTTTGTTTATGCAATTTCCCAGGACTAATTGCCGAGTTTTTGAACAGCCTTTCACCAAGCTTTGATGAGTACAATTAAATGAACCACTAAGATAAAACAAATCATCAATTCAGCCACTTATTGTGAATCAGTTAATCTTGGAGTACATGCTGTAAATCTAAGATCATTGGCCTTTTGTTTGAGATTGCTAAAGGCGAGATTACCAGATAATTTTTCTTGTTCTCTTTGAGTCTTTCCTCAAAATTCCCTAAGAGTAGAGGATGACTTTGGAAATACAGCATCACCAATAATGAAACAACTCTGGTTACATGAACTCTCAGTGTATGTCTCTTTAGCAGAAAGTTTCCATCCAAATACCTTGAAATCTAAGTTAAAAATAACTTTTCTTTCATTGAAAAAAATTACAATTAATATCTTAAATAAGGCATCTTACTTCTTAAGTGACAAAAAATTTCATGGAAGTGAAGTTAGAGAATGCTAATTTGTAAAGTCCATAAATTAAATGTGTATTCAGGTGTTATTCACTCCGATATTCTGCTCCCTTCTGTGTGTACATTTAAGGCAAATGTCCAATACCTCATTAAAATGGAAAATATCAATTCAGTTTTATAAAGAATATAGTGAACTATCTCTACAATACTATGTTATTGCTAGTAACAATAAAGATATTCCCTAAGGTAGGTTTTCTTTATAATTACACGTGTAAATTCATAGAACAGAATATAGGGATTCTTAAAGAACTGATATCATCTAATAATGAATGAATCCTTATTTAATTAATTGACTACATTGCTAAAAAAGCAAGTGTATTAATGTAAACTATGGAATTATTATGCAGATAAAAGCAAGAAAAGATAATGCCAAATAGACAAAGCTTCAAATGTCAAACTGTCATTTTTCCATGATATTCCTAATTAGCATATTTCTTCATAGTTCTTTACAACTAATTCGGCATACTGTGTGAAGTGCCATTTAACCATGTTAATTAATTATCTTCATTTCTTTGACTGACCTTGTGCCTTGGAGTATGTGAAATAATGGAAAGTAAGAAAAGACAGAACGACTAAACAAAGATAGAAAATGAAGAACCTAGTATCTCCTGCTGACCTAAGTGACAGTTTTTGCAATATAAAATGACACAAGTTTTATTTCTGATGGTAGGTTATTATGTGGAAAATGCTTATTTCTGTTTTCTTGGTTAGATCAAAGGTAGAGAAAGTAAGATTTAATTATTTACAAAAGAACTGCAAGTTAGAGTTTGGTTGAATTCATTGAAACATGTCATAATCACCTATCATTCATTCTTCCATTCACTCAGTCATTTAATCCTGGAAATCGTAAACTACAGCCCCTGACCAGTCACCAGCTCCTGTAAATATAGTTTTGCTGGAACAAAGCCTCTGCCTATTCCCTATATTCCCTGCGGTTGCTCTCACACTAAGACAGCAGTGTCGAGTAGCTGTAACAGAGACATTAAGGTCCACAAAGCCTAAAATACTCACTACTGAGCCGTTTACAGAAAAAGTTTGCTGACTCTGGATTTAATCAGGCATTAGTCATTTGTTATCATTTAATAACATTTATATTAATAAATATCATTTAATAAGTGTTTCGCAGAGTCTACCAGGCATTGGTCTCAGTGCTAAGAGTAAAGCAATGAACACGCAGAGGTAGCTTCTGCACCCGCGGGGTTTATGTGCTAGCAGAGGAGACATCACACAGCAGTGACATCAGCAGTGACCCAGTCTAGAAAAGGGGAAGCAGAGCAAGTTCTGAGAACGCAGATCAAAGGCACCAAAACCTGGAAGGCGAGGGGTATAAGAAGGGTGATCCTGGAAGGAAATGATACCTAAACTGAAATCTGAAGGATGAATAGGAGTTAGTCCGGCAAATAAGGCCCCGCCTGGAGGGAGAAGGAAAGAGTCTAAGGTGGCTTGTGAGTGTTGCAAGGGGCAAGACGCACCAAGTGCAGAGATAAAAGGAGGCATGGCATGAGTGGCTGGGCCATCTAACATCCTTCCAAGTCCAACGACCCCCACTTCGGGCTCTCAGATGTCTGCCCGTGATCCCTCAGCAGATAAAGTACATTCTTTACTGGGTTTGTTTGCCCTAAAAAACTAACAGCCTGAGGTAATGCCTAATCTCACAATAGCTCAGGCTGGTTCATTTCAGCCCACCATATCAGAGTCATAAACCCCAGCACCTTTGGACCCTAAACTTCTTAAACTCACTTACAACCAATCAGAACTTGTGCACAAGCCGATCAGGCACCTTGTGACCCAACCTTATAAAAAACCCCAAATACTGGCCCTTGGCACTCATGCAGGCACCTCTCGCCTGTGTGACGTGCTGCTGTCTATGGCAGCGTACCCTAAGGAACTCTTTTTCTATTCCCAGAGTTTATCTCTGGTAAATTCTTTTACCAACCTGAGCATCACCATGTCACCGACAGGCCACACTGTGCCCACAATATGAGTGATATCCGTTCTTGTCAGAGCAAAGACTTCTAGGGACAAAATGGTCAAAAGAAAGCTAGAAAAGCAAGCAGGACCCGCATTATGCTGAGTCTCATGAGCAGTTTATCCTAAGGAAAATGGAAAGCTGTGAAAGGATTTAAACCATGGGATAGATACCACCATATTTGCATTTTAGAGTGATCACTTAGATTTCAGTATGGAGCCTGGAGGGGAGAAAGGCTAGAGTCAGTAATAACAATTCAGAAGCTATTATTGCAGAGATAGAATCCCCGGTTAGGGACAAGGGAGGAGACTGGCAAATCCTCTCCCTAAAAAGCAACTATAAATCTGAACAAAATTGGCCAAAAAAAAAATCATTTTTCAACAGACTGGAAATGAACAAGAGCATGTAACAAGCTGAGAAGCATTTATACTTAAAAATCTGCTTAACCTCCGAGGTAGGAACACTGGGAATCTGTGGTGCTCTGGACCCAGGCTGCTCCCACCCCTCCCCCCGCAAGGCTAACAAGGAGATTTTTCTAGGGCAGGGCAGGTTCTTTCTGACTGGCAAAGGGGCTCCCTCAATTGGGTGCGGTGGGAAAAGCCCACACCCAGCGGCGCTGTGGGTGGAAGTGATCATCAAAACGGTGGCTTGAGCAGGGAAGGCTCACAGCTCTGCTGGCTTGAGGTTGTAGGCATCGCTGGGGAAGGCGTATGTCTCGCTTCTCTGTGTCTCTGCCAGACACTGGAGAAAACCCAAACAAGTTACAGGTGCCTGGCTGACTCTGAAGCAGAACACATGTGCAGAGGAGACACAAAAGGGCCTAGTGGAGAGTAAAAGCCTGGGCATACTTGGAAATGGCATGAACTTTGAATGCCACCCCCCTTACCCATACACTTATCTATCACCAGAGAAGGGTGGGCCACCTCTGCAAGCCCTGAACATTTAGGGTCCCAGGTTTCTAAACTGGACAGTGACTTCAGCATGAAAGACCTGTCTTGTCTGAGCACATAAACATCTCCGGATTTCTTAACTCTATCCAAACGTCTCTCTGCTGCTCAGCTGTTTCTCCTCTTCCATTTCAGAAGATAAAAAATCTCTTCTTAAACTGTCAAAGAGGCCCTCTGGCTCTCACACTTAGCCTTTAATAGTTTGTTAACTGCCCTCAATCTCTCATTATCCCATCATAGGACATCAATATAGTTTGTTAATAAGACGACTCCACTCCTTGTAGACCTTGGTCCCCCCTCTTTTCCCATGCCAGAATCGTACTGTCAAGAGCATTCCTAACCACTGGGACATTTCCCAAGGTCATCACTGGGGAAATTTTCAGCAATTAGGCTCTCATCTCAGGCCACAGACTATATCATGCCTTCCCCATTCCACTCAGGAAAAGGCCCTTTGTGTCAGCTAGACCCAAGCCCCATCTTACTGTCAGCTTTCTCAGCCCCAACTCTTGGTACTCCTGTCTCAGTTTAGGTCTTCCAAGAAACAGACACTAAGATGTATTTTAGACATGGGAAATTTACAGGGGTAAGGGTAAAGGGATGCGAGCAGGAATGGGCATGGAGAACCTCAGACTGCAATGCAGGTGCAGGTATGACTCTTGCAAAAGAGAGGAAAGGAAGGATTGGGTGGGAAGAGGCTCAGACCTCAATGCAGTTCAGAGAAAATCTTGGCAAGACTGATGGCAAGCCCTTGAGAAAGGGTTACTGTCAGAAGAATCCTGCATCAGGCAGGCATGGCCCCAGCTCAAGTACCCACACCGTGTTCAGTCACTGGCTCAGTCAGTGGTTGGGAGCAGCCAGGGAAGCATGGCTTGGGAGTGAATTCCATGCGGCTCTAAGGTGAGGTAGCTGAAAGCTGTAAGTCAACTGTGACCCACAGTGCTTCCTGTTGAATGGTGCTGGGGCCAGTGCAATTCCATCACTGTACCTGTGTCCTTCCTCGGGGTTTCTGTGGATCCCTGGACTAGAGTGTTTGCATTCAAAGGTCTCTTCTTCTTCTGAATTCCTGCTCCTAGTTAAGTGCTCTGTCTCCTCCAGTTATCTTACCACCACTTCTGGCTTCCTCAATGCCCTCTTGGCATCTATGCTCCAAATTCGACAAAGACCTCCACCTCATTCCTCAAAATAGCCCTGTCACAGTACTATGATAGGTATCTGACAAATGAAAGATTTGGTGATAATGGGGGAATTCCAAGGGAGAGAAATGAAGAACTTAAATTTTAATTTTGGATGTCATCATGTTTAAAGTACACTGGCCCTTCTCTGCTACAAGGAACCTCTTACTTTTTTTCTCATCCATTTCTTACCTTGGTCTCAGTTCTCAAAATTTCCCTTCTCCTAGGTTGCCTAGAAGAGAAAAGATAATCAATATTCCTCTCTTTTGCATCCCTATATGTAGTATGTGAACAATCTTTCTGTCTTTTATCTCTACTGTTACCTAAGATGGAGTCTAATTGGGCAAAACCAAAAAAAAAAAAAAGGGTTAATTAAGGTGTTTATACTGAATATTGCAGTCAATACTGGATTTCTGTACTTTATCATATCTTGGTTTTGGTCACTACTGACTATAGTTTTTGTTAACAAATTATTAAAAACTCAATCTTAGATTAAAAAGGAGGTTATGATAAACTAATGCAAAGATACAAGAAAACAAACAGCTGTAAGCCACATCCTTTTCTGTGCAACTCTTTATCTCAAGCTCATTTTCTAATCTATTGATATTTTTATCTTTGAAAATGTTCAGTAATGTCATGTGTACCTAAAAAAAGCCTACATATCAGTTTATGAACAGATGTAGGCATGTAGCCAACATGTATAAAAGGAAAATGTTTTAAGGAGCTGATTCTTTGATGTGAGGTTCTTTTATAAGAATTTTTCTTTATCTCTCCCATAATAATAATAATAAAAAAAAAGAGCCTAGTTCAAAGCACAATCAGTCTTTCATGGTAAGGACAATGGATGGAAGCAATTTGAAGCAAATGCCCTTTGATTAAACAGATGACTATTTGACTTCTTAATAAATAATCAACATCAAAATAAAAGTCTAGATCTTTTCAAGTTCACATGGGTATGGTTTATTTTAGCAGAATTAAAATGGTATATGCCCTTTGGACTTTGTAGCTTAAATATTTAAAAAAGAATCCTTGGAAATAATTTTAAAATAACCCAACTTCATTCGTGCACCAAAGCATGGAAAACTGAAGGCAAATCAAGATCCCTAGAATATATATATTTGCCTTTCAGCAGCACCTTGTACCTGTAGCTTTGATTCTGAAACTGCCCTTGCATATGTTTGTTTTGAAGTCACTTTTGATGGAGGAGGTATGTGCTGCAATACACAGATAAGCAGGAAATGAATCATGGAAGAAAAAATCTGTTAGCTCCAAAACTCAAAGAGAGTAACTGCCCTAGCACTGCATGTTTGTCCCTTTTCCATTTAAGAATTTTCTCTACTCCAAGTAACGCCATGATTGCCCCAGTTTTAAACCAGTCTATCCTGCACTTGTACTAGTTTATTATCATCTTTTTCTTACCTACAAGTTCCAAAGGAAAGTGATCACTTTCACACGTGTTCTTTGTGGGGATGTCCCAGCAGCGGTGGCTCTGATCACACAGCCGGAAGACTGGCTGCCCTTTTATTGACAATGCCTGGGGCCCGTGCTTCCATCATAGCCAGCCCTTTGAAAGTTAGATTTATGTTTTCTTCCCCATGGTCAGGACAAGGTGTGCTTCTCAGTGAGTTGGAGATCCTTTCTCCTTAAACACACACAAAGCATAAAAATATAAAACAATGGCTCTGCTGCACCCAAGCTTACTTCTTATTAAATAGTTCTCCAAGTAGGCATTAGCTGAGGAGAAAAGACTCTGTGCAGGATATCTGCCCACAATCCACTTGTCTTTTGCTTATGGCAAAGAAGAGAGATTTCTTAAGTGATGAAAATTATTAAACTAGCACTAAACAATTCATATCCGCCTGGAAACTCAGATTATGATCTTAAGTGAAACAGGGACTTTGCAGATGTGATTAAGTAAGACACTTGAGAGAAGATTATCCTGGAATAGGGAGGGCCTGAAATTCAATGATTTGACACCTTGATTTCAGACTTCTGGTCTCCAGAACAGTGAGAGAATAAATCTCTGTTGCTTTAAGCCACCAAGATTGTGGTAATTTATTTTTGCAGCCCCAGGGAATAGATACAGTACATAACTATTTACACACACACACACACAACTATCATCTTGGAAAGTTTCCATAAGAATCAGCGGCTCCTACTGAAGGCTTGCACTGTCCATTTAGAAATACATAAAGGTAGTTTCAGCTTCAAATGATTGGAAGATGATACAGGCATTGGGTGGGCAACATTCATACCAGTCCCACTCATTGAAACACTGTTCAGTCTTCTACACAACCTTTGACTATCTCATTCGACATTTATGTAGGTGAAAAATTAGTTGATAATCACTTAAGACAAGAACCGTATATTGGTGAACACACAGTATTTTGGCATAGTTTTAATATACATTCATTTCCTGAACTTTGGGGGAAGTACATTACAGTAAAGTGAGAGAAGTTTGCATTTTCTTTTGTTTGAATCACACCAATGCAACTGTGTTGGTCTGCATTTGCAGGTGTTTGCCTCAAAGCATCTGACCTGTTAATTTCATTGTGCCTGAATATTTACATAATGAAATAGATATTGTATTAGTCAGGCTTCTCCAGATTAATATGAAGAGATTTATTATAAGGAATTGGCTCACATGATTATGCAAGCTGACAAGTCCCAAGATCTGCAGGGTAAGGCACTAAGTGGGAGACCAAGAGGAGCCAATGGTGCATTGTCTGAAGTGCAGTTTGAAGGCCAGCAGGTGTGGGACCTAGAAAGGGCTGATGTTTCAGTTCAAGTTCGAAGGCAGGAAAAAAGCCATGTCCCAGTTTGAAGGCAAGGAGGAATTTTTACTTGGGAGAGGGTCAGCCTTTTTGATCTATTTATGGCTTCAACTGATTGGTTGAGGCCCACCCACATTAGAGAGAGAGAGATTTGCTTTACTTAGTCTACTGATTAAAATGTTAATCTTATTCAAAAACACCCTCACAGACACATCCAGAGTAGCATTTGACCAAATGTCTGGGCACTCTGTGGCCCAGTCAAAATGACTCATAACATCAACCATCATAGATATTAATATATAAATTGCTTTTCTTTCATTTCTACCTCATATTTTACTTAAAACATTATATTGGTTTCTGAAAATAAAATTGTATAAGAAGGTTATATTATTGATGAATTTCCTTTTCAACAGTAAAGAAGGCATTAAAAATACATTATAAAGAGGAGTCATTTGCCATTAGAAGGTTGAGAAAAACTAATCTAGATAACTAATCATACATACATATTTGTACATTTTACAGTATTTCTGTGTAACAGAAATTCAAGAAAGAACTCCTCAGAAGAGTATGCACATTTAAAATGTTAATAAACGCAATAGCAACAGGTTTCAAGACAAGAACTCTTTCCTCAAGGGAAATTATGTGCTAAAGACTATAAAGCAGATGTAAGTAGAGCTGCTTTTGAAACAAGGATGGAAATCTGGAAGCCTCGCCCATTCCTTTCTACAGTCTCTGGGCATCTCTACGGAGCTCCTCAGGCTTCAGGAGCACAGCTTGAAAACACTGGCCTGAGTGCACTTTACCCCTTTCTTGGTGGCTTTGGCTTTGTAAGACCCGCCCTCCCTTGATGGCATCTCCTCACCCTCCCTGACATCCAGGTGTTATCATCAGGTTAAGCGTTGGCCCATTTATCAGTCGTATAGATTAACCAGCTAGAATCCTCATGCTGCCTTCATTATTGTTATTTAATTTTTGGAAATGTTTTAAATACATGTACTGGAAAGTCCATAAAATGTAAATATACAGCGTAGTAACACAGCATAATGTACATACCTACATAGCCACTACCCAGATAAAGAAATGCGACAGCACCCCAGAATCACCCCAAACACAGCCACCTCCCTCCTCACCAAAGGTAATCACTGTACTGACTTTTATACTTAACACTTCCTTGTTCTCCTTTGTACTTTTACTCTAGTATATACTGGATCTAAGTAAATACACTACAGTTTCTTTTTTGCCTGTTTAGGAACTTCATATCAAAGGAATAGTATAATATTTATGTTCTGCTTTTTGGTGCAATATTAGTTTTGTGAAGTTTGTATGTGCTGGTGCATATGGCTGTAGTTTTAAAAAAATTTTTATTGCTATGTTGTAGTCAATCTATGACAATATCACAATCTATCCATTTCATTGTTGGTGAGCATTGGCTGTTTTTCAGTTTAACGCTATCATAAATAATGCTGCTAAGAACTTTCTTAGATATATCTTCTGGTTCCCATAGTCTTGCATTTCTATTTCACGTATAACTGGAGGTAGAACTGCTGGGACATAGGATATGAACTTAAGCTTTCCATTCTAGGTTGTTTTGCTAAATAAACAAACAGTGCTACTGTTTGGTTTTAAAAAGAATTTGTCCTGTAGCTTACCTGATAACCATGCATAATTGCAATCATCATTTTCTCAGATATTCTCCATAATATTTTATAAAATGTAGGATTGTATGGGGTTTCTTTTAGGGTGATGAAAATATTCTAAAATTGAATAGTGGTTATGGTCGCACAACTCTAAATATACAAAACCCCTCTGAATTGTACACTTTGAAAGGGTGGATTTTGCAGTATGGGAATTATATCTCAAATAAGCTATTATAAACAAACAAGTTAAAAAAACAAATGACAATAAGAATTCAGGGTGGTTGATGACAGAAGCAATGTTATAGGGGACTCTTACTCCATCAGAAATTAAGTGTGGGGGGAGGCAAGAGGCAAGGAGCAGGGGAATGGGAGGCGGAGGTAAAGGAGGAGGACAGTAAGAAAGCAGTAGGTTTGGATGGTAGCTTAGGAAACTATTATGGTAGCTTTATTTGATGATGGAAATAAAGACAAGAAAATGGAACGGAATTGATGGAGTACTTTAAGCAATGATTATGTCCAGGAGCACTATTCTGGGGGGGAGGTAATTAGGTTAATTAATTTATTTTTTTATTTTTAGAAGAGGTACTGGGGATTGAACCCAGGCCCTTGTGCATGCTAAGCATGCGCTCTACCACTGAGCTATACCCTCCCCTCAGTGATTATGTTTAAATATGCGTGATTTTCCGATCTGCACATATCAGCTCTCCACATCCTGCAAAGTGTTAATATGTTCATGGAATACACGAGGGAAAGTGAGTGGTAGGGGTGAAACTCAGGATCACAAGGTTAATACATAGAGATAATAATAATAGTAATGATCAGAGCTAACATGATTATTTCACATTTACTTTTAATTTACTATAAGGTCTCAAATCCCAGCTGTATCACTTACTATCTGTGTAACACTGAGCAAGTTACCCAGCTTTTCTTGCCCTTATGTTTCCACGCAATAAGCTACTACTGTGCATTGCAGTTCCAGGAACGGTGTCACAGGAATTGCCTTTGTTTCCCCACTGTACTTTAAAAGAGGATGCGCAGTGGTAGATACGCCAGTTTGAAGGAGTGCACACTTACTCTGCCCCTCCCCGCCCACCTCTGACATAATCACCTTAATGCAAACGTTAATGAGGTAAGGCTTAATGAGGTAAGGCTGTTGGCATGAGACAGGAACATCCCCTGTGTCAAAAGAACACAGAAAACTGCCTTTCTGCTTGAAACTAGAGAAAAGGGGAACACGTCTTGACAAATCATCCTGTCACACAAGCATCTTGCTAGCTGAAGAATTCTAAGCAGTGTAACTACAAAAGCCCTTGCTAAAATTGCATGGTATTCTGTGCCTCTTAAGGTATGAGGTGAGAAACCTTTTTTTTTTTAATCCACAAATGATTCTTTGAGATAATTTCTTTTTTAAATTAATTAATTAATTAATGTTTAGAGAAAGTGGGGAAATAAGCTTCTTGCTGCTAACAGATATGGGTAACCCGACTCATATGACCATTTTGTTCATTGAGAAGGTCTGTGGACGTGTAAAAGTCCCCAGAAAATTCCAAAAGGCTGTTGCTATCAAACGAGTCAGGACGGCTTCTTCAGCAGCTGAATGTCACACTCTGTAACACTTTTCCTCCATAAATGAAGGCCCTGTTTCATAAATGGCCTGGATGCTTCTGATTTTATTGGAACTATACTAAGAAGTTGGTTGGAGGTGAATTCTGTCCTTGTGGCTAAAGGTGCACGAATTCAATACAGCGAGCGCCTGAGCCGCCACTGGGTCTCACACCACCCACATCCCAGGTGGAGTTACGTGTCCTCAAGGAGACTGCTTTGAAATTCTAGTTTTTAAAGCACGCTTTTCAGAGCAGCCAAGCACAAATGACTGTGTGTATATTTACTGCGCTTTCTGCATCCTGTGTATAAAAGCTGTATTGAACGTTTATGAGGGTTCTCTTCTGAAAAACTGCAGATCATAATAGAAAGTATGTTTCTGCATTTTTACCAAAACCTCAGTCTCCAATAGACTGAGGACCTGAGGAAGCCAAGAAATAAAAAGAGGGGGTTGGTTACCGCAACATATAGTTTTCTTGGCACAAATAGATCTGTTTCAGTCACTCGGGCCTCAAGGCAAAAGGACAAAAGAACCCAAGCAGTTCCACACCCTTTGCCCACATCTGCCCGTGCCCTGCTCCTTTCCTCCACAGAGAGCAAGGGCGAGGAAGAAGTGAGGTGGTAAGGGCCCTGAGTTCTGAAGAACAGAGTAAAGGGAGATGCTGGAAGCCCTTTTCATCTTTTCCCATCCCATATCTAGTGTATTTTCCTTGACTTTCAAATGACTTGGTCAAACAGCAGAGGCCTAAGAATAATGGCCTCCAAATGTTTGCATTAAGTTGCCTTATTTCCAAGGTCACCGAGAAACAAACATTCACTGTGTTTATTGTTTGAAAAGCATTTAAATATGCTTGATTGCCTCCCAACCGCCTACATGTGGCAGTCAGGGTCCAACAAGGAAACCACTTTATCATTTTTTAATCACGGGAAGTCAATGCAGGAATTAGGTACAAGGGTAACAAAAGAGCTGGAAGGCAAACAGGAGTTAACGAGGCAACCCAGTGATGAACAATGGTAGAGAGAGGGGTAGGGAGGGAGCGGGGTTTCCAGAGGCCAGAGCCAAGGTCACGGGACAGTAGCTGGCACCTCAGTGGCCCTGTCCAGGGGGAGCTGAGCCACAGGGCAGATGCAGCCATGCTGGCGAAAGCACTCCAAGCAGGGAGCTGTCCTGGGAGCTCCCTGGTCCTGCACCCACAACCCCTCACCAGTTCTGGGCCAAAGCCAGAAACCAGCTAACACAGGAGTCTGGGAATCACAGCCTGTAGGCAGAGGTCAGCCCCAGAGCAGAGCAGGGGAAGATAAATGAATCTGAGGGCACACTGAGATCGCATTTTTCGTGACTATTCTCTGAGTTGTCAAAGCTAAAGAATAAATACATCTGATATGAAATCGTTAGCTTATTGGATGATGGGAAAGACTAGTTACTAAAGGCTGCAACAGCCAAAGAAATTCCACCTTACCCCTACCTGTGAGCTCAGTACCACTCACCTATTGTAGTGTCAGTCTCTACAGTTCTCCTGGCAGAGGCTTCTGTCCAAGGGGACCCATCACAGACTCATGCAGGGGACCAGTTGCTTTTTTCTTGCCATCGTTTCAGTATTTTCTCATACATATTCACACAGGAACTATTATGCGGCATTGTAGGAGCTGTCACAAGGAGAAGCGGCTGTGGCATGAGTCCACGGCTGACAGGGTGCTTTTGCCACATGTCTTCCAGAGCTTCAAGCTTTGGAGAGAAAAGGAGAGAGTGTGTAATGTGAATGAGCAGTGAGTTACAGCTCCTGTACTTTTTGGGAAGTAACTAGAGTAAAATCACCTCTTTCCTTTCTTTTTATTTTCCTCTCTTTTTTAAGGAGAAATATTCAGGCTATCTCAGGGTGGGGAACAAGAGCAGTCAGAGGAAAACAGCTGGAATGTATCTGCAATGGGAGTGGACAAAAACGCTCCTTCTGTGCCATCAGTGAATTGCTGCTGTGAGAAAGCCCACATAGCAACCTCTTTACCGCCAAAACAACTCTCCCTGAGGCCAGTTCCCAGCTTCCCATGCACACCCAGCACACGTCCCAGCTGTTTGGCAGTGCGAGTCCTTCCCGAGGGCTCAGAGCCTCAGATCACGACAGGAGCTGCCATGTCTAAGGGACCTTCGTATCACATGCAATGGAGGGGCACAGGGGATCTGGGCAAGTCCTTGGAGACAGGACACCACACTAATCGACTTGAGTAAAGAGAGGAAACTGTTGTCTTTAATGGAAGTGACATAACTGGCATCTACTGAACACTTTGTATGTAGGCTCCCTGTTACCTTATTGCATCTTCCCAACAACTGTATGTGGTCACGTTTCTGATTCCCCTCATTTCACAGGTGAGGATCCTGAGGCTTTGAGGTTGGGTTATTTGTCCAGTGTCACACAGCTAGTAAACAGCAGGTTTGAGGCTCAAACCTAGGTCTGTCTCTCTCCTCGGAGCCCAAGCTCTTCAACCTTGTGCTATTCTGTGTATCAACTCTGAGGGAAACTCAGTGGGCAGTTTGAATGTTCAGTGCAAACAGTCACTGATCTCTTTACCCGTGATTTATGAAAGAGACAGTAAGACAGAATCAGTACTTGTTTGTTCTCTCCGCATGATATTTGAATGCAAATGATCAGTGAACTCTTGCTACTTATTCAGTCTGACTGAGTCACATGGTATCTGCTAATGTTCTAAATGAGTCTATGTTCTGGATCTCTGCAGCTACCCGAGCCCTAGAGAATCACTGCTCTAGTTCTGTAACTCTTCTTCCCAGACCTTCTCAGCTGGAATCACCCAAGACTGGAATCTTCAGGCTCAGAGCCTGGCCAGTTCTGGAGTGTGACTCCTAATTTCATCCTCAGGGAAGGTCACTTATGGTAACAGCGTTTTGCCCAAGACGCATCGTATCTGTGATGAGTGCTAGTCATTCGGCCAGTCCTACTCTACTCCAGTGCACATACCCAGATTTCGCTCTCATCTCTGCTGCATTGCTGGAGTCCAGATGGTTCATCTCTACTGTGTAGACCCTTCTCCCCGGAAGCTGACCCTGTCCCTTGAATTCTTACAAGAATTCAGAATTTAGAGAAGTAAGACAGTATGGGATGACAACTACATTGCACATATACTTCCGGTTCCCTTTCCTGCACCCACAGGGTTAGGGTGATCATTTAATTTATTGTCTAAACCCTTTGCAAGTGAAAAGGAGGACTAAATGACATGAAGACAACAGGTGTGAGCCAGGGCAGTCCCCTAGCTGACACTGCTCATTGATCCGGCAGCCCCTCAGAGATGAAAACTATGCCTAATCATGTAATTGGCACTGTAGGACACTTACTGCTTGTGTTTATGTGCATGCTACTCATTTCATTTTTCAGCAGAAAGTGGAGTGTTTACTCTGCAACTTCCCAGGTGAGGAGCAATTTACTCTTTAAAGAAAAGGAAGCCATCATGTCTACTCACAGACTATAATCTAGTGTGGAAGAAAAGACAACACAAAATAAGTAATATATGTATAAAACAAATGCATTTTATGAGTGCACATATTCTCTTCGATAAATGAATTTCCCTGGGTGAGTGAGAAGTCCAGGTAGCAATCTGCAAGGTAACTTTGGCTGAAATATAAACATTCCATTGCTTCACCTGGAGTTGAAATAGAATATAGCTGAGATTTTCAAGTCAAAAAATCTTGGATTCAAGTCAGGAGACTGCATTTTCTAGCTGTGTGAAAACAGCAGAAAGCAGAAACTAAGTCCGTCTTGTAGGACTGAGCCCTTCGACCTGCGGGATCTAGCACGCTCTCTCCCTCCCTCCAGGCTCTCCCCCTACATTGGAATTTGGTGGAAAGTGTCTGAGAATTGAGTTGAGTTGTAGGACACCCAGCTGAGTCAGAGGATTGCTTGGGAAACCAACCTCCAAACCTTCCCCCTGCCTCCACGTTGGAATTTGAGCAACCGGAATCATTGGCACTTGAACCTCACCAAGTGCTCCTATCAGCAGAATGGGAATTTGACGGGAGTATTTCCTAGAGTGAGATTCTAGGTGGCCCTTAAAAAATAGAGTGGATTTTAAAAGGCAGAACAAAGTCCTCAGGGGAGGACTAAATTTCTCCAGATCCTCTGCAACACATGACTCTATTTAAGGCAGGTATTCTGTGAAAAGTCAACTAGTTTAGCAAGATTCCTCTAAGCGCCACATTAGTACCCGGGGGCCAATTTAATGTGAATTAAATGGCAATGAATATTTTCAAGCCAGACAGAGTGTCTGCAGGATTACTGAGGACCCACAGAGTTCCATAATAACCCAGAAGCAGAAGCCCAGAGGCACTGGTGAGGAGCTAGTGTAGAGCTGGTCTCTTGGGAAGATTCAGACGCAGGGTTAAAACTGTATGAAGAATTACGATGCTCAGTGATGAATGAAGAAAGCTAGGCAAAACCACTCTGCCAAAAATGAAAGAGTGTCTTAAAGACTTGACAACAGTGGCAATTCAGCCTGCCAATGCTGTGGAATAATTTGTGAACCACACAGCAATTGAGTGGTTTCACAACAATTCCCAAATGATGAATGTATACTTGGAATCGTCACTATTTCTGCAATAATATAACAATATCAAATGAACAAATTCTAGTTTATCCCTATATCTGAGGAAAATCAGTTAAATATGCATAGGTGGAATCCCTATTTGTCGAAGACCCCAATAATCTATAAAGACCTCCTGAGTAAGACCCTTCTATATTTGGAAAAATGTAGAATCTACATGATCCAAGGATGGATTAGTCTGGTTTTTATATTTGCTCAGTGTGGTAGGAAGAATAATGGCCCCCCAAAGATGTCCAGGTCCAAATCTCCGGGACCTGTGAACATGTTACCTTCTGTGGCTAAGGGACTTTGCAGATGTAATCAAATTAAAGACCTTGAGACGGGGAGATTATCTTGGATTATCTCAGTGAGCCCAACATAATCATAAGAGTCCTTTATAAGTGAAAGAATGAAGTAAGAGTCAGAGAAAGAAATGTGATGACAACAGAAGCAGAAGTTGGAGTGATCTGAATAAGTGACCATGAGCCAAGGAATGCAGATAGTTTCTTGAAGCTGGAAAAAGGAAAGGAAATGGATTCTCCCTTAGGGTCTCAAGTAGGAACTCAATTCTGCCAACTTCTTGATTTCAGCCCAGTGAAACCCATTTTGGACTTCTGACCTCCAGAATTGCAGGAAAATAAATGTTTTAAGACACTAAATTGATGGTAATTTTTTACAGCAGCAATAGAAAACTCAGACACCTAATATCTTTCTTTCATTATTGTTTTCTTCATTTCTTTGCCTCATAAATTCGGAATCCAATAAGCCAAGTCCAATACTGCAGGAAAATTCAACCAAGCCTATTTAACAAAACATGAGAAAGATGTCAAATAGATCCAAATAAAATTAAGAGAAATGTGTAATACTACTGTCAGCTTTATTCCATGTTAGCCTAGAACCATCTTTGGCTAACTGGTAATTAAATTTATTTAAATATTTTCAGTGTCTCTTACAGGTTATATTAAATTCACCACATCACCCTAGCAAGGTTCTCTCCACAGAAATCTCTTCCACATACTTCATGGAAATCTGAATTTTGAAAGGCAATACATTTAAAGTGTTAGGATTTCAAAAACTTATATTTAGATATTGTGATTGATCCTTTGGGGATTGTCCTCTAATTTCCTTGATAATTTCCACCTCTTTGGGAGTTGCCCCTTGATCCAAAGGGCATAAATTTAATTCTTCCTTCTAGCCAGTGTCACTGGAACAAGGAAAGACCAAGAGGAACTCATGACCCAAGCAAGCTAGGCCAATTACTTCTCCTGGAATCTAGAATTTGAATAGCAAGATTCTGAATCTGGGAATTGAAATCAGACTTACTGTAATGTCAGAAATTTAGACTAGAGAAAGTCTGTGAGTTCCACAGCTGAATGTTAAGCCTAGGAAGCCTGGTTGTGGAATATATTCCCCTATCTCTTGAATCTGGGATGGCCTTGTGACCTGCATTAAACAATGGAATGTGGTAAAAATGATGTACAAGTTTCCACACATCCTTTGTTTCTCACTCTGTCTGTCTCTCTTTCCTCTTCCCTGCTTCCGATTAGAATACGTTCAGTGTGGCCTTTAGGATAATCAGAGACATGTTACCCACTCACTGCCTTAGTCCCAGCCAAGAGCCAGTCAATCACCAGACATGTGGGTGAAACACTGACGCTGTACTACTCCTGCCAGCCCTCTTTGGTCTGCCAGCCAATCACAAATTTATGAGCAAACCTAGCCAAGATCAGCCAAGCCTGGCCCAGATCTGACTCATAGATGCACAAATAATAATACATTGCTAGTTTTAAGTCAGAGTTTGGGGTAATCTATCATGAGGCAATGTCTAATTGATACACCTTAATTTGTTTATTTGCCTGTTTCTTTTCTTATTTATTTTAAGAAATATTTGTTGAGCATATAATATACTAGACAAGTTCTTACTGCTAAGAATATGAGATTACTGTGCTATTACTGTGAAATAAAGCCCCTACTCTCATAAAGCTAGTGAGAATTGTGCAGGAGTGGGGGAGACAAGACAATAAACAAGACAGTAAATATACAGCATAATGAATGGAAAAGAATCAAAGAGGATTAGGAAAATAGAGAGTGTGCTATCAGGAGAAGAAACAGGATGCAAAGGGAAGGTATGTCTATAAGATGACATTTGAGCAGAGACCTGAATGTAGGGTGTATGCCATGCAAATATCTGAAGAAAAAGCAAACAGCAAATGCAAAAGCCTTGAGGAGGAGGAAGCTTGGCATGTCTGTGAAGCAGGAGATTCTTGTTTTCTGGAGCAGAGAGGCGAAGGAGAGAGGAGCCAGAGGAGAGGTCAGGGCAGTGGACAAGGGTCAGGCCATGGGAAGCTTGAGAGGAAAGATACGGACTTTGGATTTTACTCTGAGCAAGATAGGAAGCAATTAAAGAGCTTTGATCCCAGTCGGTAAGTGAAAGGTATCACATTTAGGATACTCACCTTGACTATGGTGTGACTAAACTCTAGATGGGTAAGGAGGGAGCCAGCTGCCATAATCAGGTGATGACAGTGTTTTTTTTTAATTGAAGTATAGTCACTTTGCAATGTTGTGTCAATTTCTGGTGTACAGCATAATGCTTCAGTCATACATATACATACATATATTCATTTTCATATTCTTTTTCATTATAGGTTACTACAAGATATTGAATATAGTTCTCTGCTATACAGTAGAAACTTGTTGTTTATCTATTTTATATATATTAGTATCTGCAAATCCCGAGCTCCCAATTTATCCCTTCCCCTTCCCACCCCCACCCTGCCATCCCCCGTAACCATAAGTTTTTCTACGTCTGTGAAGCTGTTTCTGTTTTGTAAATAAGTTCATTTGTGTCTTTTTTTTTTTTTTAATATTCCACACATAAGTGATATCCTATGGTATTTTTCTTTCTCTTTCTGGCTTACTTCCCTTAGAATGACAATCTCCAGGTCCATCCATATTGCTGCAAATGGCATTATTTTATTCATTTTTATGGCTGAGTAGTATACCACTGTATAAATATACCAAACTTCTTTATCTAGTCACTTGTTGATGGACATTTAGGTTGTTTCCATGTCTTGCTATTGTAAATAGTGCTGCTATGAATACTGGGATGCATGTATCTTTTTGAATTAGAGTTCCCTGAGATGATGGGGATTTGAATCAACACAGTAAGAGTGGAGTAGACAGATTCTGGATATATTTTCACAGGAGTGATCACAGGACTTACCTAAGATTTGGATATGAGGTGTGAATAAACGAGGAGGAATGGATGACTGTAGGATTTTGGCCTGATAACTGGAGGGGCAGGCAATGAAAACAGAGGGAAAGAGGAGGATTTAGAGAAATCAGGACTTTGGTTTTGGACATGTCAAGTTCCATAGTGTTTTTAGACAGTCACTTGGATAATACCAAGTAGATAGTTGGCTGTATGACTATGATGCTGCAGTCAGAGCACTGAATTGGAGGCATGAATTTGGGAGTCGTTTGCATACAGTTGGACTTAAAAATCTCTGGGTCGGAGAGAAATCCTCCAGGAAGCACAGATCGAAAAGAGTAGCAGCCCTGGGGCTCCCTGATGATTATATCCAGGGAGACAGGACGAACCAGCAAGAACTGAGAAGGGAGGCCAGCAAGGTACAAAGAAAACCAAGAGGGGTTTCTGCCACTAACTTCCTTTCTTTTTCTTGGCCCTAGCTTAAGCTGGTTTCTGTTACCGAGGTAATGGGATAATACATGGAGATTTTAAACAGAGGTTTCCCTTTCTGAGAATTACCCCTGTTGCCCCTAGCCCTCCACACACGGGATCCAGGGCATCCGTGGCTGCATGGGGAGGGGGCAGCAGAGACAAAGACTTCCACTGACTTGCTAAGTGGTTTTTTTTTAAGTCATGGCAGGCATAAAACCAAAGCATTTTTCATTTGTGAAAGCTAAGTGCATAAGTGAGAAGTGGTTTTGTTTTGATTTCTAAAAGGGCTGAATGGAAGAGTGAGCCAGCACCTGGGGTCAAGCACAGAGCCAGGCAGGAAATAGTGCGGGATAGGGATTAACGGCAGTTTCTCGCCCCCCAGGAGGGAGATAAGATCCCTTCCTGGGCAGCAGGGAGGCTGGAGAGAGAGAGAAATCAGGAGTGTCTAGATACGTATGAGAAGCCTTCCTAGCCTGCTCTTAGGCTGATCTTCGCCCCCACCCCTCAACCAGTGGAGAAAGCCCTGTTGGGGAGGGGCAGACCAAGACCCCCAGGCAGGTTTGAAATTCCGCAGCTAAAGGGCGTTGCTCCCCTCCTCCCACCTTGAGTGCCAAAGGGACTAACTCACAAGGCATCTCACACCAATCTGGGAGAGTGACAGCAGAATGGACATGGTGGTTCTGAGTATTCAGGCAGAGAGAGCCTGGGACCAGTAGACCCCTCCCGTGGCCCCCTCTGAATTCTGCACAAGGCACAGATAAGATTCAAAGATTTCCTTTTGCCCCAAGAAGGGATGTAGAAGGGGGCTGCAAGTTGAGTGCCTGCAGTACTACTAAGGAGTTGCCAAAGCCTCGGGCAAGGTCACAAAGGTCTAGGGTGGAAAGCTCCAAAGCCCAAGCCAGATGGAGGCCTCAGCCGAGGCTCAGAGGAGCAGCAGTGACCGTGAGTCCACAGAAGGCCACTGTGCACTGACCCTGTGGCTTACAGAGAAATTCAGCTACGGCTGAGCTGTGGTGATAAATTTTAAAGTGGTTATACTTGCAGCGGAAAAGTCCCTGCTTAATCTAGACATGAAACTTATAATTGAACACTCTGCATTGCTTATTCAACAACTAGCCACATATTCTGCAATTTTTATTGAAAATATTTTGGTGGCTTTTTTGTAATAATATGGACAGTCCCCAACTGGTGGTTTGAAATTTATTCTTCCACATAAATGGTGCTATAAATAGTGGTTAGTTTCCCATGTTCACTCACTAAGTGCAGGTAATCCACAATATAATTGAATTATGACTAGTCTGGTTGGTGCCGGCGTAGTATAGTGAAAAGAGTGTTTCAAATCCCTAGCACCACCTACTCACAGTGGATGCTCAGCTACATAACTCAGCTTTTCTGGGCCTCAGTTTCCTTGCATGCAAAATGGGGACAATAATACATTTTCTTATAGGTTTGCTGTAAGAATTAGTAACAATTTCCATAAGGCACTGAAATCTTCGGTGTCATTAATCTTGGCTAGGGGTTAGGAAACAACAGTCTGATTCAAAAAATCTATTATAAGCTAGGGATGGTTCATGTTCCCTTAATCCTCATAGAAATATTGATACTTTTAAGTGAGAAACATTTCTAATCTAATTCAATATCTAAATAAAGGGATTTTCAGTAATTCTTTTAATAACAGAGTCAACTAAAATTTACAGTACCATGAGGGAAAATAGTTTGAAATGGGATGAATGCCTTTTAAACAAGGTGTATCCACGTGTCCAAGCCAGCTTAGTGTCCCACTCTTAGAATTAGCTTGGGCTGCATATATCAGAAAAGTCCTAAAGATAGAATTTAATCTCTCTTGTACATGTAAAAGGAATCTGGAAGTTAGCAATCCAGGACTAGTATGGTTACTTCACAAAACCGCCAAAGTCCACAACTCATTTGCCACCTTGAGAGTAGTTCTTGCCCTCATGGTCCAATATGGCTGATGGAGCACCAGCCATCATATCCATATTCTGAGCAGCATGATGAAAGAGGAGTAAAGAAACAAAACGAAAAACAAAACCCCCCAAAATTTCCTGGAAGACCCACATTATAATTTCACTCACATTTCTTAGTTAAAATATAGTCCGTGAACATATCCAGCTGCAAGGAAGTCTGAGAAACATCTTTTAAATGAATCTTGCCTTCCAAATTAATTTAGGGTTCTATTACTAAGAATGAAAGGAAGAACACACTTTAAAAATAAGCAACCGGCAGTCTTTGCCATGGCACTCAATGCTAGTTACTTAGAACTTGCCTCTCAGTTGCAGTTTCTCCCTTTCATGCTCTGCTTTGTGATGTTGGAGATAGGACTCGGCAAACTACATTCTCCTTTGCCAGGGGGTTCTGGAGAGAGAGTAGAACATATGAGGAGGAAGGCTGCTATTCCTGTTCCTGTTCCCCAGCTTTGCTTCTTCCTCTGACACTGGCAGGTCCTTCCAGGAGCGGTGACTGAGCCCAGTTTGCAGTGTGTCAGCACTCATAGACCTGCCGCACTTCTCCCCACTTCAGCTGCACCAGCACCAGGCCAGCTGGCATCCCTACGACAGACTGAACTGTGTCCACCCAAAAATCACAGGTTGATGTCATAACTCCTCACGTAACTGTACTTGGAGTTTGGGCTTTTAGGAGATAAAGGTTAAATGCAGTCATAAAGATGGGGCCCTAATTTGAATCTCTCTCTCCCTCTTCACTAGCAACCCCCCAGGAAAGCCATGTGAGCACATGGTGAGAAGGTGGCTATCTGTAAGCCAAAAGATAGCTCTCACCAGAAACCGACCATGCTGTCCCCTGGATCTTGAACTCCTGCCTCCACAACATCATGTTTAAGTCTGGCGTTGTTTCATGACAGTCTGAGAGGACTAACACAACTCCCGCCACAGAGGTCTGAGTTTTCAGTCCCATAGGGCCCCTTCACCAGGGCCCCCTTCCTTTAGCTCCCAGAGACTCAGAAGTAGTAGCTGTTTTCATCAGTTGCCAAATTTTTGATAACTCATGTTCTGTTTTTACCTTTTCAGTTCATCAGTATCTAGTTAGTTCTTCATACTAAGGTTTTTGTTTGTTTGGTTTGGTTTTTTGGTTTTGTTTCTGTTAAAATAAGTGGTGGTGGTTTCTGACTGTTGACTGGACCTTGACTGGGACAATATGAACAGCTTTGGGATATTCCCAATTGTGGCTACAGACACTTCAACAAAAGTGTCCATCTGTAGCAGCATCTCCCAACTTTCATCTGTCCCCAGACACGTCTCTACCAAACCCCGCCCACCACTTCATGCCTCTGCTCATTTCTGGTCTCCATTCTTACTCCTCAACGGTTTTATATATAGATTCTTCCTCCTTCTTTAACCAGCCCTATGATGTACCTGTATTTTGGTTCTCTTCCTCCGTAAAACACAGATTCTCACATCCTTGTCTTAGAATTGGGCTGCACCGCTTCCCTAAATCTGGGCCCAGCATTCCATGTTGTTCTGGATGGAATAGGGTCATAATCTAAACTTACACACCCAAACCAACTCCCTGTTCAAGCTGTCATTTTTTTCAAAGTTTTAGAACTTTTTGCTTTTATAGCCTACAAGTTCTCGAAATAGTTCCAGCTTTTTCTCTTAATGGCCGCAAAGGGAATTCCACAGAGTAGGTGGGGGCACTTATGTAAGAAAAAGAATTACTTTGTTAGTAAGGCAGGCATTTTAGGTTGAGGGCGATCTGAAGTAACTTTGTACTTAGCTGTTCACTTAAAGGATAATTTCCAAGCAAGACATTATCTTCACACATTTTCAGGGTGCTTTTGTATAACTCAAGGTTTGTTTTTCTGCATCATCTTTTTAATGCTATATTTGAGGCATTTGTGTGTTTTCATTTACTGGATGCAATGGAACAATAAAACCTTTTTGGAGAGTTTGTCTTTTCTTTCACAGCGATATTCTTGTTTCTACTATCTGTGGTTCTCTCCTTAGGCTGTCTGGTTTAGTTTAACAGACTTTCCTTACCTATCACCATAAATCCCACAATCACTAAAAAATGCTAGGGAGCAAATATAAAGCACTCTCTTAAAGTACCCTCTTATCAAGTTATCTTGTAGAAGATAATAACATTTTTAGGCCCTATTCATGTCAAGAATCTTGTTTGCCTGAAGAATACTTCTAAATATGTTTTTATAGCCTTAGGCATGGGTGAGGAGGGAGGCTGTAGAACCACTCACTATAAATTCTCTGCTTTCTCTGTGGCTGAGGAGAATGAAAATCCTCACCTATGTTCTAACATGAAAAGCTAAATTGCAATAAGCAGACATTTTCAAAACACCTAGGAAGCCTCAGGACAAATAATGATCACACTGATTCAACACAATGATCATTGTAGCCTCTGCCAGTTTCTGGTCTTTTTATGCTTCTCAGGAAATCTGGCATTTATATCCATAGGGGCTGGATTTTTTTTTAAACCAAAGAACAAAACATACTATTAAATCAGTATAAAGGCCCTCACGTATACATCTGAGGACAACGGGGAAATAACAACGGACAGGTTGCCCCAGGACATTGTACTATGGCTGCTATTCTGGTACCAGATATGCAAAACGTATCAGGCAAACCAACAGAGAATCTGTGGAAGCATCTTCCTATTTTAAGTACACAAGATTTGGTACACTTCTTCTGTAAAGGGCCAGAGAACAAATATCTTAGGCTTTGTGGGCCACAAGGTCTCTGTTTCATTTACTCAACTTAGCTGCTGTAGCATGAAAGGAGTCCTATATGGTGTGTAAACAAAGCAGCCTGACTGTGGTCAATATCTTTTTTTTTTCTCTTTTTTTTTCTTTTCTTTAAAATAAAACAGGCAGAGGGCCATTTTGGTCCATGGATCATAGTTTGCCAACTTCTGTTCTAGGATATCTACGAATACTCTCATATAAAAACAAACATGCCACCAAAAAAACTCTACTCTGCTTTTCTAGTATTCCACATAATAACTTACACATGTTATACCTGTAAAAAATATATACAAAATGTTGTCCTTTCTCTTTTAGCTTCCTGGACTGAGGTAATGAATTTTTGCTTCCCTAGAAAAAGGCATTCAGTGCCTTTTTGTCATTTCCTATTTGCTAGGGTTGTATATAAAGGCAAGACATTGTAACTAACAGGATCATTTATGGGCAAGGCCTGGGTTCTAACTTAACCTCTTCCAAAAGGGTAAGTGGAAGAGCATTCCAGGCCATTACAAACCAAATAACCCAACTAGGACAGGTGAAGGCTAATGCTCTAATGGTACCCAGGAAAATCAATCAGCCAAGACAAACAGAGGAGGCTGTCAATGTTATGTTGACGAACTGGTGGGTGGTTTAGTAGAAAGAAAAGGAAGTGGGTGAGGGATATATTTAGAAGAGCAATAGAGGGTGAAATTCTTTCTAGACCCTAGAGGCAAAGGTTCAAGTTCAGGGTTGAGGTTAATGGGGTTCCAGGAGAAGAGGCTTCATCTACCAGAGTCTAATGATCCAGTTCTTATGGGATTCTTTTTTTTTTTTTTTTTTTGGTAAATCACCAAGTTTTAAAAACCCAACTTTTAAATAATTGTGCTTTAAGTCCTCAGAGTGGGGGAAATAATATTAATAGCTAATATCTGAGTGCTTACTGTGTTCTAGTTTTACGTATTATCATATTTATTATTATTTTATCCAGTTTATAGGTGAGGAAACAGGCTCAGAATGGTTAATTACCCGAGGGTAGATATTAAGAAGCAGAGCCAGGGTTTATACGTGGATCTATCTGACTTGGAAGTCCATATTCCCAATCTTTTTATTATGCTAAGATATTTTCTCTCCACTTCTTGTTGATAGCTAAATCTTCAGGTCATAAAGGATTTTGAAAGTAATTTTTCAATAGTTGGTAAACGAAGTTCTCACTCTCATGTTTCAAAGACACCCAAGATCAAAGTTTCCACCCACTGAGTTGCTTGAAGCTGTTACTGAGAAGATGATGTCTTAAATTGGAAAATTTTTATCCTGGGTCAGAAAAAGAGAAAGAGATGGCAAGAGAAAGAGTTTAGTAAGTTTAATACTTAATTAATTTTTATTAAATATTTAATTTAATTAATATTCAACTAAATTCCATAAAGTTTTGGACAAAATATTTTAGGGCCAGCACATTGATGAAATGAAAATAGAAAGTGCCAGTTTACATAAGGTGCATGATGGTGGAGGGGGAGTCTTGCTCAATCAGCTGTAAATAATGAACAATCTGAAAAATAAATATATGTGTGTGTGTATATATACATGTACATATATATAAATTTTTAAAGAGTATTCCCATTATTATACCCAGCTAGTCTCTTGAAGGAGCATTCATCTTCTTAGTCAGGCATGATTCTTTCTTTTCTGCTACCTAACACACAACTTAGAAGTTCTAACTTGGCAAATTTAAGACATTCTGCTATTAATATGGGGTTGTATCACCTCATTCTTTGCAGTGATTTTCATCCCTGACAGATATGTCCTGTTTCTTCCATTTTACCATAGAATTTGACATGTTTATGTAGCACTGAGCCTGAAGTCCACTGTTTCTTTCCCTAATTTGGTCTTTATTTCTTTATCCCTTGGGTTTGGTCAGTGGAAGCCACCCTTCTTTCTCCTCCTCTGCCCTCCCTCCCTCTCACTAGAGACATTACAAAGCTTGAGAGCAGGCAGGGCAGAGCCTCAGGAAGATGGTTTCTTACATGCTAGTTAAAACATGTAGGCTGCGTTATTTATTTATTTATTTAAATACTTCTTTTGGCTGAAGAAAGTCAAATAAAGGAAGTCTGAGGGAAAACAGTTCCCCCTGGGACCTCGGCTTCAGCTGCTTCTCCTTATTTTAATGAAATCATTTTTGAGTCTGAATTGTGTGCCTCCAGAAAACCTTCCAGAATCAAGCTGATTTTGAAATGTTAGGCATATTCCAGGGCCGAAGACCCCAGGGAATTTAACTGTCTGCAGATTATTTAGACCACCCGCCGGCAATAGTTGCACGGTCTGTCCAAACTCCACTGAAGTGCAAAAGCCCGCCTCTATCTCTCCAAATAGTGCCCAGGAGGCTTTGCTCCTCCTTAGAACTGCTGAGCTAGACAGGAATTTTACCCCTCTGGCCCAGTGTCCCTTGCAGGTGGGAGGGAAAGGGAAATTAAGACAAAATTCCATTGCTAGTGAATGAATGTTGGACCTAGGAGACCAGTCTGTCTAAAACTGAGGAAGGAAATTTGGGGCTTCACATACTTATGCACTGCACTTCCATTCAAATGTTCCTTTTTCTTTTTTTCAACACATCAGTTCCCATAAAGAGTGTTCCCTTTTCAGTAGCATAATCAAATGTGAAATAAGAAAACTTCCATGTTGAAATTACTTTCAGATCTTTATGGGCCATGCAAGCAAAATACTTCCATTGATTTTTACTCAAATCCATTTCTTAAAATAAAACAAATTGATACACCCTCTTATTCACTACATGACTTCTGGTTGTGTCCAAAAGAGCAAATCCACTCTCGAAACTTTGGCAGTACTGCTGGTATTTAAAAGAACGAAGGCTGTGAAAGTGTGGTAGGCGGAATTCTAAGAATAAGACCCTCATCTTTGCAAATTCCCTCCCCTGTGAATATGATGGGATATCACTTCTGTGACTATGTCACATTGCATGGCAAAAGGGATTTTGCAGATGTAATTAAGGTTGCTAATCATCTGACCTTAAAATAGAGATTACTTGGGTGGACTAGGTCTAATTACATGATGCCTTTAAAAGTAGAGAATTTTCTCCAGCTGGTGGCAGAAAAGGAAGTCTGAGAGGTTCCAAGAACAAGAATAACTGAACACACCATCTCTCATTGGAAGATGGAGGGGCCACATGATGAGGAAAGGGTGCAACCTCTAGAATATGAGAATGGCCCCCAGCTGGCAGCCAGCAATAAACTGGACTCTACAACAGCCCGAAGAGCTTAGGAGCAAATTCTTCCCCCACAGCCTCCAGATAAGAACCCAGCCAAGCCCACAAGGACTTCTGACCTACAAAACACTGAGCTCATAAATGGGTGTTGCTTTTACGCCACTAAGTTTGTGGTAATTTATTTTGCAGAAACAGAAAACTAATACAGAAGGAGATGAAGGAGATCTTTGAAGGGGATGAAGAGCCTCAAGGGCATTCAAAGTCATAAGGGCATCCCTGGAACAAACATCCTCCTTACAAGGAGAGGAGACACCTAGAACTGGGAATAACGTTGGCAGCAGATGTATAAATTCTGAGGTAAAACATGTTATTTTATAGCCATGCTCCATCTGCTGTTTTTGAATCTGCTCCTTGGAATCCACTCCTCCACTCCTCCACTCCAATCCCTCCCGGAATATTGGTGAACCTCCCTGACCAAGCCTGCATCACACAATATGGCACCTTTGGTGCACTTGTCCCTTTGTGTTTCACGTGTGTCCTGCATTTCAGGAAGTGAGAGCTGTGAGACTGCACTGTCTTGGATACCTGCTCTTGCCACACCATTAGTCAGTCTTGACTGGCTCACCCAGCCCCACTAACATGTTGTCCAACCACATTTTACCCCTGTCCAAGAAGTGGAAAGCAGGATGATCCAGAGAGGTCCTTACTAGACAGCTGGAAGGTATTCCCAGAAGAAGCTGAGATCCATGACCAAGCATCCAAATAGAAAAACAGCAAGAGCTACACTCAGTAACCAAAAACCAGGAGCTAGCAAGATAGACAGTCCCAGGTGATGCTGGGCTAAAAGTTAATGTGTAGACTGGCCCAACTTCATTTTGTTAGGAAGAATCATACTGGCTTGAGTCATTTTAAGAGATTAACTGCATACCTATTGGATCTGTCACTTTGATCCCATTTATCACACTGAAATCTCATCCATTTGAATTTCAGTCTTTTCTTTTCATTCTTGCTGTATTGATTTCATTGCAGTTCTGAAATAGGCTGGGATCTGGGACCTGGGGCCCTTTGCTGCAGCACTTATACCTGGAGAAACATCTCCTCAAGCAACAGAAAACAAAGAAACTATAAGGAACTAAAAATAACTGCATGCATGTGCAGCTGGGGCAAGTTATGGACAACAAGATACAAAAATACCAAAAACCCAACTGCCACTTTGGAGGTGTCAGCAGCAAAAGAAGGGTACCGTACATGTTCCCTGCACACAGCCCCACTAAGGGAGTGGGCAGACCACCTAAGCTACCCCTCCAACCCCATCACTGGACCCACCCTTACCCTCACTCCATTTAAGGGACCAGCTCATCCTCCTCAGGGAGCAAAAAAAGGAACCAGTTACTTGTGCTCTGCTGTGCTGCAGCACAAGTCCCAGTAAAGCCTTGCCTGAATTTCTCATCTGGCCTCAATTTCTATTGACCAAGGAGTCCAAGAACCCTGGTCAGTAACAGTACTGTCACTTTCTCCTTACTTCTTGAAACTTCTCCCTTAGCTTTCCTAATACCAGCCTCTCCTGCTTTTCCTACTGTATCTCTGGTTTCTTCTTCTCTTTCTCTTTTTGAGATCATCTGTCTCCACACATCCTTAAAATTGGTGCTCCCCCATGACCCATCCTTGACCAGCTTCTCACTCTCTCCATTCATCCTAGGTTATTTCATTCACTCCTATGGCTTGGTTTTAACACTCGTGTGTGCTGGTGACTCCTAAATGTCTATCCCTAATCCATTCCCACGTCTTGAGCTCTAGAGATGTACAGACAACCATCTCCTGGACACTGCAATTTGGACGTTCCATTGGTACCTCTACCTCAACATGACTGTTCCCCAAATCATGTTCTTCCTCCTTGATCACTTATCTGGTTTAATAATAACATCATGCATTGAATGTTAACTATAAGTCTACCTATTGTGGATGTCAAATTCTTATTCTCATACCCTGAAACCCGTTACTTAGGTTAATAACAAATAGTTAACATTTAATGAGGAACAGTCAACCAATTATTCCTTAGCTTCAAGTAAAAGAAAGAAAGATAGTCAGAAAAGGAAAGATTAGTTTCAGAATATTATTAGTTGGGAGGGATGGAAATGAAGAGTGTTTCCTTGATCAAGAATATATGCCAATAGGACCAGAGCTTTCACAGGGAAAATTGCTTTAGTTGAGACACAGTCTAGTATTGACAGTATAATCATCTTCTAAAAATTATCGCAACCTAGTCACAGGAGGTCATGCTTCCCCCTAAACTATAAAAGCTTAGTCCTTTGATGATTCAAAGCCAGGATCCTGGCAGTTTTGTTAACTGAATGGCCAACTCCTCCAGTACTCTCAGCTTCCTAGTAAGGTGCCAGAATTTCCTGGAACAAATAGCCCATAGACAGGGCTTCCCCCTCTGCTTCAGGTCCACTGATACTTATTTCTAACCTTCACACAAACCAGGCAGATAATTTATACATACCTCTTGCTACTATTCCATTTAATTATAATATAATCCTACATATGCAAACATGAAAACAGCAATCATGTTTTATTACAAGTTCTACTTGCATGTAGCAATCATGTGCTTTTACTAAATTATTTCCATCAAGCATACATACTGCCATTATTTCCGGTATGCCAAAAGGCCCACCTGCAGCCTCCCACTCCCATCAGAAAAGCCAATTCAAGTTTATACACTTGCCCTACAGTTGCATACAGTGTTTTTTCCCCATAAATGCTCACACACACTCACACTTACACACATACACACTTCTACATCCCAAATCTGTGTGAATTCAGCTCCCCTGTTGTGCTTTCCTTTCCCACCAGCATCACAGACCTTGAGGTGCTGCATGTGTACCCCACCACTCCTCTTCTTTCTTTTGTGAATGGGGTCATTCTCAGCTGGCCTTTCTCCTTAATCATTTCCTGTTCCTCTGACTCTTAACATGTCAATTTCATCATGTCAGTTTCAACAGGGAGAGCCCTTACTAATTTCTTCTTCAGTAACACCTAAAACTAGTCTTATTAGCATCAACCAATAGTTAATCCTTCTTACTTTTTAAACAACAACAACAATACAGAATAAAAAAGAAAGAATGTTAATTTCCCTGTGTTCATTCTGAAGTTCATTTCTCCTCTAGGAATTGTGCACTTTGCCTTAGTCCCTCCCAACTCTCTTTCTACATCACATCATTGGAAACAAGCCTAGAAATTAGTTAAGTCATGTATATAAAAATGAAAGCTAGAGAAAGAAAACACCCAATAGTGAGGTGGTGAATTACTGAGCACTGGGGTCAGCAAATGTTTGAATTTTTGCTTCTGCTCTTCAAAGTTGCATGTTGTTGGGTATATTCCAAGCTAGGCCTCAAGCCATTACCAGAACGGTCATCTCAGTAGGTTTTTCTTTTACTTTTTTCCAAAGATGTTATCAATCAAGCTTTCCCAAAGGCTCATGGGCTATTAGCAAAGCAAAAGGGAGCCTCAGTGTCTCAGATGCAGGATTACCATCTGCCACAGGAAGCAGGGAAGAGACCAGAAGAATTCAGCCTTGCTCTGTGTCTTTGTGCTCAAGAAAAAGCCTGAGAGAGCTCTGAGGACTTGAAAACAACCAGCATGACTTCACCATTTAAAAAAGAAATCCTGGAGCATTCCAGAAACATGAAGACAAGCTCAGTACTGTACAGCCAGAGGGAGTTACTCCCCTGGACTAGTTTGTGGAATTGAGAGAAATAACTTTTGAGAAGTGGCTGTCTGAGTGAGAACAATCAGGGACTTTCCTTCCTTCCTCCCTCTACCTCCCTCCCTCCCTCCGTCCCACCCTTCTTTCCTTCCTTTCTTTTTTTTTCTTTCTTTTTCCTTTCTTTTCTTTTCTTCCTTCCTTCCTTTCTTTCTCTTCCTTTCCTTCCTTTCCTTTCCTTTCGTTTCCTTTCCTTTCCTTCCTTTCTTAAGTTGAGCTGCATGCTCACTAGACTTAAATGCAATGGTTGAATATAAAACAAAACAAAATAAAAAAATGTTTTCCAATTGTCTCCATGTGACCATCTGCCAATCTGCCTAGCCTGGGTGGTGATTCTTGCCCTAAAGTTAACAGAGAGATGGGCTGCATGTTTGTTGTGTTGTGTTGTTGTTTTGTGTGTGTGTGTGTGTGTGTGCGCGTGTGTGTTGCATGTTAGCCATTTTAGTTGTGAAAGGCTTTGAAGTTTAACAGGAGGGACAACAAATTGTGGTCAGAGTTTGGGATTATAAGCTCACTTCTACTATTCAATAGACGCAAAAAGGCACAGTCTCTCTTAGCCTCAGTTTCCTGATTTATAGAGTGAAAAATAACGATTCTGCTTTAAGGCTGGTTTCTTACTGTTATTCAGTTCCTGGTTTAAATGTCACCTCTTCAGAGAGATAACCTATCTAAAGTACCTCCCTCCAACCACATAGCCACTTTCTTTCATATCACCCAGTACCGATTCCTCCCCCAAACTCCACTTTTTTGTTTGTTGCCTGTCTCCCCAAGTTGGAGTATAAGGACTCTGAAAGGAAGGACCTTTTGTCTTTGCTGATTCATTCAACAAGTATTGTTTAGTGCCTTCTTGGTGCCAGACACTGTTCACTGGGCTGGGGTGCATCAGTAAAGTAAGGAGATAAAGACCCTATTTTCTGATAGAGAAGTCTAGCCTTGAACAAATAAGCAAAGAACTTAAAATGTGTCCAGTGGTATTAGGGGCTTTGAAGAAGAATAAAGCAGGGGAAAAGGTGTAAAATGGATCATTGGAGGGTACAATTTATACAGAGTCATCAGGGAAGGCCTTTCTGAGTAGATTGCATTTTAAGAGAGACCTGGAGAAAGTAAATGAGCAAGATCTGCAGATATCTGGAGTATTCCAGAAAATGGGAGGTCGCAGTGAAAAAACCCTGCTTGGTTCGAAGAACAGCAAGAGCTGTGTTTCTGAAGCAGGAAGTGAGGAGCACAGTGGGGAGAGATGGAAAGGGAACCCAGCTCATGGAAGAACACAGACTTTTGATTTTATTCTAAGTGAGATGGAAAAGGGGGCTGACTTTGGATGAAGGAGTGACTTTGGTCTTCTGAGGCTCACTATGGCAGCCATGTTGAGAACAGACTGAAGAAGGGCTTAATGAGAAGCAATGTGACCTGTGGAGATTACAGCAACGATCCAGATAAGAAATAAAGGTGCTTTAAATAGATGGTACCAATGGTGGTAGTGAGAGGGGCTTCAGTTTCAAATATATATTTTAAGGTAGAGGCCACAGGATTTCCTCACAGATTAAATGTGGGTGGGCATGGAGGAGAAGAGAGAGGAATCAAGAATGCCTCCCAGGCTTTGACCTGAACAACTGGAACAGAGACGGGGAGCTTCCAGGAGGAGAAAGTAAACATGAGGAGGGAGGCAGGGATGAGGAGTTTGGTTTTAGATGTATTAGTTAATTTTGAGATACCTATTAGTGATCCACATGGAAGCGCTGAATAAGTTAGATATACCAACTCAGAATTGCAAGGGATGATACAGAGGCTGGAGATATAAATTTGGGCAACAGCAGCAAACAAATAAAATGTAAAATCATCTCTTTCACCATTGTCTTTGGTACCCAACACAGTATGGATACTCAAAAAAAATCAGTTGAATGAATGAATGAATGAATGGTATGAGGATCAAACAAGATAATGGATAGTAAAGTGTTTTTCAAACTATAAATTCCTCTGCAAAGAAAAGGTTATATGCAATATTATAATATGATTATCTGATAAACAGGAAAACAACCATTGAATGAACAATAAAGATTTAGCAAAAATACAACTAGAAATTTTGCCTCTAACAGAAACAAACTCCAGATGGCTTCTTTCCTCCTCCCCCTTTTGATGTTTAAAGTTGATACTGTCTAATACTGTAATTAAAGGGCAGTAAAGAATCATTAAAAAACTGAATGCTAGTGAAATATAGCAATGTTTTTTTCCTTCCTAATAATGGCTCTTCAAATAGTCAAAAAAGATTTTCACAATTTTTCAAACAATTTCAGAATGAATACTTTTTCAAAAGGTAATTCTAAAACAATATGGGTTTTATACAGACTTTCTCATGCCAGATCACTTCATAACTCTAAATTCAATTGGCATTATTTTGCATTAAATAAAAAATAGCCTTGACTTTCCTAAGTCACAGCCTGATATTTTCATTTTTAAAAAGTTGTGTGATAAATCTTATTGGGCAAAATACTGCTTTGGGGCTTCAGCAACCATCCCAGCAAAATTCTCTGGACGTTTTTAAAAAACACATGATAGAAATTAAAAGTCACAAGTTATATTTCCTCTATTGCTTACAGAAATATAACAAGGCTAAGGGTTTTCTGACTATGAAATATGTTTCAGGTATAAAGACTATTTTTAATTAAATTCTTTAAAAGATAATTGTGTAAAGTAAAATAATAACAAGGTAACATATGTAGAAGTTAAACGTTCATCAAGAGTACAAAGATGTTAGAATAGGTAAGTGGAATAGGAGTGAATATTGTAATGGCTAGAGCAACCACTAAAAAACTTAAAATACAGAAGTTCCAGTTAGAAATCTAATAGAGGAGATATAATGCAATACTGAATAATATTTTACTAATCCAAAATAAGGCAAGAAAGAAGAAATAAAGAATAGAGCAGACAAACAAAAAACAAATAGATTTATACCCAACTATATCAATAATTATATTAGTTGTAAATAGATGAAAACTCCAATTAAAGATAGAGCTTATCTAATTGGATTTAAAAAATTGCTGTTTACAAATAATGCACTTTAAATACAAAGACACAGTTAAACCTCTTGGAAGAAAAAGAGAAAATACAGATTGGGGATATTAGGATGATAAAAGAGACATCTCTACAAATCCTGCTGATATTAAAAGGACTATGTTGGTTGTTTTCATCATATTATATGCTAACATATTATATCCCAGCTGGCTAAATGTTCATGCAGAATAATGACTAATAGTTAACCATAAACCATGGTTTGTGCTACAGTTTGTGTGCATCTTTTTATTGAGCTCTTCTACAACCCGGTGGTGTAGATATATTCTTGTTCATATTTTGTAGATGAGGAAATCAAGGCTTACAGAGAATCAGTGACTTGCCTCAGGTCACACAGTTGGTTAGTAGCAGAACCACTTACTTACTGGACTCACATCTTGGGAATATTTCTAGTCTCATAACTGTCTCATTAAAATGAATCTAAATGAATATATTCTATTTTAAAGGAAGAACAGGCTTTTTTTTTTTCTTCCCTGAAACAATTTTATTGCCTGAAGGTCATGAAGGAAGAATGGAAAAGCTACTCACTGAACTGCTGCCACTGTTGCCATGGAAACTTGAAAAGAGATTACATACACATCGGTTTTACAACTCCATCTTTTAAAAGGTGCAGAACATAACCACAGGCTGCTGATTCCTCATGGAAAACTCCCTGAAAAATCCATTTAATCAAAAATCTCCTCAGCTTTTTTTCTAATACAAAAATCTTAATTCACACAGTAAACTGAACTTTGCCAGATGAGATAGATAATGATTCTCTTTTCCTGAACTGTTGCCCATCCTCTGCCTGTTAAGAAGTGAACCAAGACCAAATAAATAAATAAATAAATAAATAAATAAATAAATAAATAAATAAATAAATAAATAAATAAATAATACTGAAAAGCAGAAACAAGAAGCTACAATGCATAGGATGCATCGGTCTTAAGAGTCAGATGAAGGGGTGCTGAGATGGAGCCGTGGGCACTGATTTAAAGGAGTGGCAAATATAACTGAGATAAACAGGCAAACGTAAAGTTGTCTCCTGACAGTGGTGGCAGCATCCTTCACTAGAATCAAAATAAAACTCTTTGGCAGCACAGACCCGCCCCTGAGTTTTTCTGTGACGCTGAGGTATAGGCTGTCAACTAAAAGTCAGCTGTCAGAGTAAAATGAAATTCTGAAATTGAGTAAGACAGAAGTCTGTTTACAAAGAAAGAGTGATGCCCTTGCTTGTCTAAATTTAGGCCCTTTAACATGCCTCTCAGCAAACTGATTTAAAAAGTCACAACAGAAAACTGAAGCAAGAACAGTAGGTACAGAAAAGTAAGACATGATTTGCCAATGTTTTTCATGACATTTGATTCAGATTCAGCTAGTAGAAATGATTAGGGTTGGGCTTGGTTGAAATGGCAGGAACCCCAAAGTAACAACATGGCTTGAACACCACAAAATTTTATTTCTCTCTCATGTAAAAGTCTTCAGAGATAATCCAGGGCAGCTCCACAGTCATCAGAAACCCAGGCTCCCCTCCACATGCTCAGAATGTGACTCCCAACTCATGCTCCGGATGGCTGTGTGCGCTGCAGCCCACATGTTCACAACAGAGCCAGCAGAAAGGAGAAAGGAACGCAGAGGGGCATTCCCTTCCCCATTAAGGACACTGCTCTCTAGCTTCACACTCTTCTACTTACATCCCCCTGGCCAAATTCCACGTGACCTGGTCTACCACTGTGTGCCACAGACAAGCAGGAAGGACATCACATGCTGTATGGAAACCACCAACAAGGAAGGGGACAGTTATTCTCTGCATGGTCCAAGGGACCAGGAGTCAGGTTTGATTGGTTTATTCATTTGTTCATATATTCCTTCAAGATGCAATTACTAGTCATGAGGTTTTGTGTCAGGTTTTGTGTTAGATTCTGGAAATAAGAAAGACCATATGACACATAAGTACATAAATCATTTTGACACCATGTGTCAGGCATCTCAGAGGTAAAAAGCAGCTAACTTTGATGCATTACAAGAGCTTTTAAGGAAATTTTCACAGAGGAAATGTCATGTAAAGTAAGTCTTAAAAATACATGACTTTGCCAACTATACTGGTGGAAAAGAGTGGGGTGGGGGTAGGGGTAGGGAGGCAAGAGTTCTTGTAAAGTGAAACTAGAGGAAGCATTCCAGGCAGAAGGAGGAACAGATGCAAATGTGACAAAATATGGGAAAGTACGGCTTGCGAGGGAGCTCTATGCGGTTCCACAGGGCTTGGAATAGGGATGGGGATGGGGATTTGGGAAGGGAGCCAGGGAGCAATGATAGATGACACTGAAATGTAGACACGCTGGGAGAGCTCGCACATCATTCTGCGCTTGTGGGAAGCCACGGGAGAGGTCTAGGAATGGGAGGATCACAATGAGTTTGTGTTTTGAACGATTACTCTGGAGGGTGTGTGGAAACACGGAAGATGATGGGCATAACTGAAAGCAGGAAGACTGTTCATTTATCAAGCATTTGCTGAGCATCAAGTCTGTGCCAGGCCCTATGGCAAGTGCTAAGGATACCAAACTGGAGTGCAACAGAAGCAGGAACCCTCAAGGACCCACAGCAGAGGGAGAGACATGAAACAGTGTTTTAACAGTCTTCTGTGACATGTGTGACTGGAAGAAGGCAGAAGATGCCTAACCCTACTGCGATGGGGCAGAAAGCTGCAGAGAAAGTGAATGTTAAATTCGTGAAAACTGAACAGCAGTTTTACAGGTGGTCAAGGGCTGCAAAAAGCATTCTGGGCAGAGCACATGGTGTCTGTACATATAAAGAAGCAGGAAGAAAAACTACAGGAAGTTCAGTGTTGGGGTTCAGGGTACAAGTGTGAGGGTGGTGGAAAATCAGGCCCAGATTAGCATGGAGACAACTGGAGTGTCACAAGTTTAGGCCTGGTAAGAGGTTACCGTACAGTAAACGTCTAGGTAGGAGGAGATGAGAGCCTTAATTAGAGTAGGTGGGAAGCAGGGCTGTCACTGAACTGCAGCTGCCCCGTTACTCCCAAGACCACCCAGCACCCTTCCCCACTCTGCTCCGTCACCCAGGACTGAACTGCATGATTGACATCACCCGGCTCTCCTGCAGTTGGGTTTGGCCGATAAGAAACAACAGAAGGAGATGAATGGGAAGGGGGACTTCAGAGCTTGTGGTCAGGTAGAAAAGCCCTATCTGTGTTGCTGCCCAAGGTGGTCCGATCTCCACAGAGCTCTTGTGCTTTTCCTGTCCCTCCTAAGTCTCTAGCATTCTCTTCTTCTCCTGGTTCCCAGAACCACATCCTGCCCTTCCCCACTCGGGCATGGGAGTGGTAACGACAACCCACTACCTGCAGGGTATCACACTATCCCTGTGGTTTCCCTAAACTACGCCCTTTGTAAATAGTCCCTTTATTAAATTCTCAAATTAAGCAATAAGTGTGCCAACTGTTTCCTGCCAGGATCCTGAGTAATATAATTACCATCCTCATTTAAACTCCATTTCTTCCCAACTCTTGTGAGTTTTCTGTATAATTTGGAGCCTCCAATTTTCCAGGAGGAAGGATCAAACCCCAAAGATGGTTCATAGCTCTCACAGCTCTTGATTAGTAGATCACAATCTGGAGGGTTCAGGTGAATTCAGATGAACAAAACTAAAATTTTCTGCTACCAACAAGTTCACAAATTAGTGAGGGGGATAAACTGGCATATAATTAACAATAAAACCCACCTAACTTATCTTTGGCATACTTCCTGGAATGGCATAGTTTAAGCAAATAGTCTAGGTCAAGTTAAAATCATCATTTCCATGGGGAGACATTGGTCAAAGGGTGCAAACTTCTAGTTGTGAGATTAACAAGTCTGGGGGGCCTAATGTAGAGCATGGTGATTATAGTGAATAATATTGTATTGTATACTGGAACATTGCTTAAAGAGTAGGTCTTAAACATTCTCACCACAAAAAAGAAATGGTAATTGTGTTATGGGATAGAGGTGTTAGCTAATGCTATGGTGGTAATCATTTTGCAATATATATAAGTGTACTGAATCAACACTCGTATGCCTTAAAATTTGCACAATGTTATATATCAACAAAACTGGGGGGAAAAGACTACCAAAAAAAAAAAAAAAACCTCACCTGAAACTAACATTATAAATCAACTACACTTCAGTAAAAAACAAAATTAAAAACAAACTAATTTAAAGTAAGAAATGAAAATTGAGGGAAGCACTAGAGCTTGCCCGGACCACACAACCGGTCCGCGCGGGAGGCAGGGCTGGAGTTCAGTCCTAGAGGTATTGCTTCCGCTACCTATTTTTTCACAGCTATTCAAGAACAACAGCAAATTCATGTTTGTTGCACCCCATTTCTCTCCTATGCTAGAATTTTGTGCCTCAGAAACTGCTCAATAAACATCTCTTAAATAATTTTTTAAAAATCATCGTTTCCAATTCTCAGTTCCAGGGAGAGGGAATCTGATTGTTTATCTGAATCGAGTGTTCAGTTATAATCCAATCAGGGTGGCTCCTACAAAGATGGGGGCCTGCAATTCAGCACTCTGGGGGAGAGGAAGTTTCCAGAGAAAGTGTACTGGTATAGGATAAGCAGACATCCCTAAAAGCACCTATCACAGCACATAGCAGACCTTGGTTCGTCTTTCTTTAAATGAATAATTTCATAAGGTAGATTGTGATGTGCCAAGAAAGCCTGACTTAAAGTCTATCTTGCCATAAGGTATTTTAGTGCTTTTTTTTTTTTTTAAAGAGAAAGGATAATAGCATATTTACAACTCAATTATATTTCTATTATTCTAGTTCTAGTCAAATTAGGCATGCCTTAGCTCCACAGTGATTTTTCAGGGGGAGGGGTGTTGTCACACCTGCCACATAGCTGAGGCCAAGATTGCCTGCATGCTCCCAGCATGCTCTGGGGTTAGTTTCCATGCCAACCAGTCTAGGAGTGTTTCCACCCTATCTACCCGCTCCAGGACAGACATTAATAGAATAGACATATATGAGGAACAGTAAGAGGCAGGTTGAATAAGTGTATGCAATTATTTTTATAGCACAGAGGTCCTAAATTATTCCTTATGCTAGTCCCCTTCATAACACAAGAGAACAGGAGAAAGATTATGATGTCTTTCATGCTAAGTGCTCACAGTTCTTCAAATATGCTATCCCATTATCCTCTGAGCATCCCTAAGAGATAAGAAAGGTCTTATTTTGTAGGTTGGGAAACTAAGGCATAGAACAGTGAAATGTCTGTCTGCCACATACAGGATGAGGCAATCTTAGCACTAGGATAAAATTCAAGAATCCTACCTGTAAAATCTGCATTTTCACTAGACTTTTCTGCTCCCCTGCCTCCATCGGCTTTAAGCTCCGGAGCAAATTGATTCAATACAATTTTGATTAAATATCATCCTCATTGTATTTTGTGTTAACTGTGAAAATAGCCAAAATGGTGCAAGTGGCTACTGGGGAGGAAAATTGGATAAACTATTAAAGAAAATGGGAGGTAAATACAAAGACTGCATAGCAGGAAAGCAAATATGTATGTTTAACTTAAGTTAAAATATTTCACCTAAATTTTCTTTCAAGGAAAAGAAACAACCACTTGGCTTTGGAACCACTGGCATGAGGCGAATACGAGACTCAGAGAAACAATCATATGACATAAATATGGCCAAGATTATCAACAGACACCTCAGAGAGTGAGAGGGAAACTCTGGAAGATGTGTTAAAAAAAAGCTAAAATGTTGTCAGCTTTCCTGGAGATTCTGTTTGGCCTCAACAGCCTCAGGGAGAGGAGACCAAGAGAGCAACCTGGGGAGGAATTAAAAGCATGCCTTTGTGAGATGCAGGCTGAGGACGTATGAAACTCTATCAAAGTGCTGACTCCATTGTCTTAATGACCCAGAGATTCACCTCATGTCATTACTCCACGCAAAAAGCTACAATCAAAAAAAAAAAAAAAAAGATGGCATTCTAGCCATTGAATGTGGAAATACGAGAATATAATTTTATGCCCCTGATGTTTGTCCAAAAGCAATAACCAGTCACTCCAAAATCATTCCAAATGTTAACAGCCAGTTACATGCTAGTGTCAGGTGTTTTCTGCACCCAGAGCTTTGGGTGCCCAGAATACTCATTCTGGACTCATATGTGCATATACATGTAGGCACATGTTTGTATTTGTTTCTTCCCTCTCGTATTCCCTTATACAACATAAGATGTACCAATGTTGTATCATAGTATTTAAGTACTGTTAATTTTACAGCAAGAGAAGAGCAAACATCACTGGAGGACTTTACCTCCTCTTCTGGGCGAGGGATTAGAGCATCTTCAGTTGTTTGCAGGAGAGCGCTATCATGTTAGATGGCATTATGACCTTGTGATTCTCCTTATATGGAGATTAAGTATGGTTTACAGAGATGTGTATGACTGTGCAGTTGACAAGGGGTGGACTTGTAATGGTTAATTTTATGTGTTAAGTTACCTAGGCTGCCAGATGCCCAGATATCTGGTTAAATATTTCTGGTTGTGTCTGTGAGGGTGTTTCTGGAGAGATGAGCATTTGAATTGGTGAGCTGAATAAAGCAGATGGCTCTCCCCAATGTGGGTGGATGTCACCCAGTCCATTGAGGGCCTATGTGAGGGTGTGTTGGTCTCCCATGACTCTCAGATTCACTCACTCACATCACTGCACCCTATGTCGAGAATCATCTTCGAGAGTAGAATATTGGTTTAGACCTCTGGAAACCTCTTCAGCACCATCTTCTGAGCACCATCCCTGCAATTTCCATCTCGTATTGCCTCAGAGAAATAAACCCAGACAGACTCCCCACCCTATCCCACCCCCAGAGAGGAGCAGAGCTCTGGAGTGAAAGCAAAGAGATTCAAATCTGGACCCAGTGTGAGCATTTTGCTGACCAATAAGACATAAAAAGCAAACACGGGCAACACTACTTTTTCTCTGACCATCAGTGTTCTTATCTCTAAATTATGAATATTAATACCGACCTCATTGGGGAATTGTGTGCATTAATGAGACAATCCACATAAAGTGTTAGCCTAGTGCCTAGAATATAGCCAGTACTCAATAACTGTTAGCTATTTATTAAAACAACTCCCAAGAAATCTCTCTGAGGAACTTTGCCTTTGCTCATCAGACAGGCCTCTCTGTCATACACAAAGAGGGTAAACACTGAGGTGGGCAAGAAAAAACTAAAACTGGAAAATGGTGAGGCTGTGAAAGTGGCCAGTCAGGAGAGGCCAATTAAATAGTTGCCCAAAGCACGTATTAAGGGTCCCTCTGGACAGAGTGCAGTACAGTGTGCATAAAACCATTGAACGGGCACAGTTTAAGCTTCTTAGGGTGAATCTAAGAAGGGACGCATTAAGCATAGTCATAAAAAATAGACAGACTCTGGAAAATATACTTAATTAAATGAAATATTTGCACTGAAAACTAGTCTTTTCCCAAGCTCATTAGAGTGGCAAGTCAATGATCCCTTAACAAATTTGGAGTGTTGCTTTTATAGGGTGGAAGATTAGGAGACTGAAAAACTCAATATATAGCAGACAGTCTGTGCCACGTCCATACCTCAAGCAAAGCTAATGCATTTTAGGTGATGAAAAAGTAGCTTCTGTAGAAGAATTCAACAGACACAAATGACACACCTAAGGTATTCCAAGTGTATTCACAAAAAAGGTTTACTCTTTGCTGCTTTCAGTATATTGCTTAGAGCAAGAATAATCTCCTTACGTCCCTGGTTCACACCGCTTTTCCTTTTTAACATACTGTCCTTCATTTGCCACACAAAGATATTTCTAATGTTCCCTAAACACAGACACTCTCCACGCCCTATAATGATAAACTAGCTGTTACAAAGCGCTTAGAAGCCAGACAGTGTTCCTACATATCTAACCCAAGCTATTTTCTGTGGCTTCACATATTTTCAATAGCAGTTCAACCACATGCTTAACTCTAACATAGGATTCCTTTCACAAGCTCTGGAAAAAAATAATCAAAGAGACTATTGCTTCTGTGGAAGTTCTCGTACATGACTCCAGGGGAATTATTCTCTCCCTCATTCCAACATGCTTTATGAGGTTGCCCCAACCTGGCTGCCCTAAACCCCCAAAATGTACAGCCCTGTGTGCACATAGTCATGGAAGTTGGAAGAGTCCCAAGAGTCTCGAAAAGACAAGAAAGAATGCTTTGAAGTCCCAAGACCGTTAGTTATTCTGCAGAACATCTGAACGAGTGAAGCAGTTCCCTTCATGGTCCGCATTATCCCAGTCCCGTTCAAACTATCATTTCGCAAAACTGACAGTCATCATTCTTGAGACCCTCTGAATATCCTCTGCCCTTCCACCTGGCAAAGCAAGCTTCTGACCAAGGGGACAGTGTGGCAAAATGCAGGACATGGCCTGCATTTACTTCTGGCTCAGCTCACTGCTGCCTCACCACGCGATTAAGTTTGGATTTAAGGCAGAATGAACTAGGTTTGGATTCCGGCTCCACCTCTTGTTAACTCTCATATTTGGGCAAATTATTTAACATTTCTGAGCCTCAGTTCTTCATCTATCAATTAAGAATAATAATATACCTACCTCTTTGAGTTTTGGGGAAAATAAGATAATTTATCTAAAGAATTCAATAAGTACAGTAAGCAGTCAACACACACTAGCTGTTGTCATAGACTGCTACTTTGGAGATCCTGGGATCCCCTCCTGAGCATTTCTTCATTCATTAAATGATTACTGATATATCTCAGGCATTAGGAACCATCCACAAAGCCCCATCAGCCACTTGTGTGAGAGCCCTGAGGTGCAAACTATGTGCAAATATCCAGATTTGAGAAAAATTAAGTGCAGTTAAAGAAACCCACCTCCTTCTATTCCCAGATTATTTTTTCTTGACCCCTAAGAATTGTTCCACCAGACTGTTGTTGGGCTCTGTCACATGAAAATCCAGCAAGAAAATCAACCAATAATTATATAAGATAAATTACCAATAAACACATTAAAAAGTTTAACCTTACTATTGATTAAGAGAATTAAAACTAACCCAATGGTACTATTACACCTATCCAAAATGTAAACAGTTTTAAATAATAATATTCAATGTCATCAGATAATATTCAATGTCAAGCAGTATGAGATATGCTGATGAAAATGTACATTTCTGGAGAGTATTTTATTAATATGTATTAAGATTTCCCATCTCCCAAAAAAGGTTATATCTTTGACCCAGTAATTCAACTGCTGCAAATTTACCCTAAAGAAATATTCAAAAAGGCAGATAAAATGTATATATACAAGAATGTTCAAGGCAGTATTATTTTTACAGAAAAAAAGTAAAAATAGCATGAATGCCCCCAAATAAGGAATTGCTTAAATCATGATAACTCAATATAATAAAATATCACGCACCCATTAAAAATCAGTTTTCAAAGAATAGTCAATGACATGAGAAAGCCCTGGCAATAAAATGTTATTTTTTAAAATTGGGTACAAAACTTCAAAATATGCAAAAAAAATTATTAAAAGGAAATGTGGTAAAAATGTTAGCAGTAAGTATCTGTAATGAAGGAAGGAAAGTATTTCCTTTTGTATAATTTTCATAGTCCATATTTTCTAAGCATGCGTTCCTTGCATAATCAGATTTTTGTGTCTGTGTGTGCCCCAGTTTCTCAAGGACTAGGTATCTGTGAATTTATTACCACGTGAAGGTAGCCTTCCAAAGAAACAAATCCTCAGCCCCAAAGGGTAACCTTACTCTAAAGCTACAGCACTAATGCTACTCTGGCAGGTGGAAGAGATAACTTGGAGCAGTTGGTCTCATCCTTCTTCAGCCCGCCCTACTCAAATCACAGGGGGTGGGAGGGGAGCCTCACAGGTGGCTTGGGGCTCAAACACAGATGGGAAAGTGACAAAGGACCAGAGACCAAGCAGGCACAGCCAAGCCATCTTCATCAGAGACCAGGCTCTGGTCAACAGGCTGTCACTGAGTCAGTGGCGGTAATAGTGATTTATTTCTGTACAATCAGCAGGCTACAGCTATGCAATTAATACACATTGCTATGAAGGTGGAGGAGCACACCATCTGAGAATATTTTCAAACCAGCCTTTCTCAGGAACAGTCTGAACTCAAAAGAGAAGCATGGCAGAATAAGCATGGTTCTTTGAAGTCATCGTTTGATTCACTATCAAGCCATGGCCCAGGATGTGAAGGACAAAAAGAGACACACGTTGTGCTGGACTTCATGGTTTCTGAAGGCATGGTCTATCAACTTTGTGAACTTGTAGTATTGTTGATTGCTATTATTTAACACTCACAGAGTATTCTATTATTCTGGGGTATCTTACCAATAATAATTAATTTTTCACATCACTCTGAAGAGGAAGGTCAGTATTATTAGCATCATTATCCTCTGAAATATACAAAAATATTGTGAAACCTGATGCTGTAGCAGTCAGTGTCAAAATTAAACTTATTTTCTGGCTCCTTGATTAAGAGACGTTTCACAGAATGTAGAATTTTCCTATTAGAAGGGGAAAGAGCATTATTTATTTGTAGAATAAATAAATTGGTCGTGACTTGCTCTCATCTCAAATAAAAATATTGTGTACTCTTTTAATGAAGTGATACAATCACACTGAGTTGCAGTTAGTTCCTTCCTTCTCTTGCTTTCCTAGGAGGGCTTGGCCTCTGGATTTTAGTTTCTTCAGATTACTTGTGTCCATGGCCCTTGCTGTATTAATCATCTATTGCTGCATAACAAATTACCCCCCAAATTTAGCAGCTTAAGAAAACATTTATTATCACACACAGTTTCTGGGGGTCAGGAATTTGACAGTGGTTTAGCTGGGTGGTTCTGGCTTAAGATCCGCTATGAGGTTATAGCCAAGCTATCAGCAGAGGCTGTGTTCATCAGTAATTTGAGAGCTTAACCAGGGCTGTGGCTGTTGGTAGGATGCCTCAGTTCCTTGCTGGCTGTTGGCAAAAGGTCTCATCCTGGCCCTGTGGGCCTCTTCACTGGGCTTCTCACAACGCGGCCTCTGGTGTCCCCTAGAGTGAATGACCCAAGACAGAGCAAACTTGCAAGACAGCAACCAAATTGGAAGTCACATAGTTTTTAATAACCCATTCTTGAAAGTAACATAACATTGCATCTATCGTATCCTTTTGGATCCACAGAATAACCCCAGTAAAAAGTTGAAAGGGACCACACAAGGACATGAACATTAACTCTGCGGCAGAGATTGCTGGGGGCCATTTTGGATGCCACCTATCACAACTTTTAAAGAAAGTATGATTTGTTTATTTATCCAACAATTTCTTCTTGTCTCAGTGGTGGTGAGGTCTTTCACATTCTTCTATAGGCTAACCAGCAGCAAGATGATATCCTAGGAAATGTGTTTAAAGTATAATCTTCTAAAATAACTCAATCATAACTTAATTTTTAAATTCAAATAAACTTGCGATCATTTTTACTAGTTTTACTGGCCATAAGACAGCGGATCTGTCATGCTGACATCATTAGAAATTTTGGTATATTTATCCTGAATTGGATTTCCAAGAGAAAATAGTAACATTATTCTAATAGTAAAAGCTATTTGAAAGACTAGAATGGCGATGAAATACAGCAAGTAAGACTCAGATCCTGAGTCACACCAGCCTGTGTGCAAATCCTAGTTCTGCCCTCCCTAGCTGTTTGACATTGGGAAGACAGTGTCAGTTTCCTCATCTATAAAATGGGCACACAAATAGTAGCAACTTCTGAGCTCTGTTGCATGAAAGTCAAGTGATACCACCGTCAATAACGAAGTTTTTGTGCTTCTGCATGACACCCACATGGGGCAAAAGGGTCTCTGGGGAGTTTTTCCCAACCTCACTCACTCCTCTCTCTTCTTTTGCTGTAAGGAAATCATTTAGTTCTTTGTGCTTTTTATAGAAGGAAGATGTATCTTAAGAGATTCTGTATTTTTAATTTTTAAAGGCTCTGAGCAGCAAGGGAAAGGAGGGAATAAGTGTTTTGTTTGATTTTTAAAATTAATTTTGGGAATCTGTTGGACAGAGTCAGACAGTTTAAGCCAGATGGTTGTGAATTTTTCAGGTTGTTCCCCACCGTTCCTCAACACTGGGCCCCATCCCCAGAAGTGAGCTGTTACGTGACCTGAATTGAGGAGACAGCTTTCCCGTGCTGAGCTAGGATATGGAGGTCCCAGGAGAGGGGAGGTGGCTGGAGTGTAATCAGAGGCATCTATTTGTCACCAACTGCACCGACCCTCTCTGCTTAAGTCTTGAACAAGGTCATTATTCTCAGCCTGAGACGCACAGTGCGCAGCAGGCTCGGCTGACTGTGCGGGTTCTGTTAGTATTCCCCACGCTCCTTCAGCTAAGCTTGCTATTTCATCTAGAATGCTTCTGATTGCACATTTTTATATTCCCGGTCTCCTCAGAGAAATAAATGCCACTGTTAGTGATCTGACAGGCAGCCGAGCACTCAGTGATGCATTTGTCATCAAACTAAGGGGAAGGTTATTAAAACACTTGGCTGTCAACTGTGAACTCAGTCAGAACCATTTAGTTATAAAAGTACTTTTTACATGAGAGGGCCAAAAATAAATATATAAATCAAGGAAGAATGTAAAGAGAAAACAAAAACATTTTAATAAGTTAGAATTTTCTAAAAACGACCATCTTTTCATCTATAATTATGTCCAAATAAAAGTAAATGAATGCACTTTTTTTTCAGGCTACGAAATCATTTTTTGGCTGTCAAGACTGATTTCTACTCAAGGCACACCTAGCATCACATACTTTGCAAACCTCAGAAATTACGTGTTTTAAAGTATGTACATTTATAAAGATAATTAATATTTATATTTAATTATGCTTTTCTCAGTATTTCTTAGATGCGATGGGCTAGAAGACATCTGAATTGCTACCTCACCAGGGAAATAAATGAGGACCATTGCTTCATGGGCTGTGGAAGGCAGTACAATTTGTGCTCCTATCAGCAGAGCTACTAAAAAATGGAAATTTATGATTTTTGCCCCCCAGAAAAACCTCATTAAGCTCCTTCAAGAAATGGAAACCTCATGAACAGTAATCAAAGCATATGAAGCCTCCTGAGTGGTTAACAGAGCCCACTTCATCAGACAATTCCACTGGGGACAGAGTGGCCCAAGGACGTGCTTCTCACGGAATGTATTATGAATTGAAATTCAGCTGCAGAAAGCGACTGAGCTAGAAAGCCTGAACAGTAGAATGTATCCACGAGACTCTTTCCTGAGAACATACTGGCCTTTCATCATTGTCAAATCCCCAGGAACCATAAGCAAATAAGAGGCAGATTGATGTGCCCCGTTCAGGGCAAATCCACGGACAGAACCCTGGAGACAGATGTGGCGGGAAGGCCCACTACTGGAGGCCTGAGCAGCTGTACGTCACAACCCCTCAACACGAGTCAGTGTGATTTACAGCCACAGTCTGTGCGTGTGTCAGCTTGTCCTAAGCACGCCTACCCTGTTTCCAGTAAGAGAATTGTTCACATAGGCGCCTAGATGTTATTAGCCTGAGGAAGGACCCCATAGAAAACATGCTAAAAGTGCTTTGATTTTCAGCTCATCCTAGAGGACTACCTGTTTGTTTCCTAAGGCTGCTGTAACAGTATCACAAATCAGGTGGCTTAAAGCAATTTTTTTAAATTGTCACACAGTTCTGGAGGCTAGAAGTCTGAGATCTAGGTGTGGGCAGGGCCATGCTCCCCCTGAGATCTCTAAGGGAGGAACTCTTCTTGCCTCTTTTAGTTTCTGGTGTTTCCTGGCAGTCCTTGGCCTTCCTTGACTTGGACATGACTCACTCCGATATCTGCCTCCATGGTCACATGGCTTTCTTCTCCCTGTGTGTCTTTAGCTTCACGTGGTGTTTGCTTTTCTTATAAGGACACCAGTCATATTGGCTTAGGACTCATCCTAATGACTCATCTTAGCTTGATTACATCTGCTAAGACCCAATTCCAAACAGAGTCACACAGCACTTAGGAATTCAACATATCTTTTAGGAGACACTGTTCAATCTGCAGTAGATAATTTGGTGGAAGATTGATGAAGCAATCTAGATGAAAAGGATGAAAACCACCAGAGAATTTATTCCCAAAGACAAAGGAGGAGATTGTTAGAAGAGTGTGGCCAACAGTAGGAGAATGATCAAATTAAGACATTAAGTAAAATAAAGACTAGGAACATTTGGATTTAACAGCAGGAAGGGCTGCCTACAGAGTAGTGAGGGCTAGGACCATATTGCAGTGGGTAACAGAATGAGCAGCAACTATGGACATGAAAACCACAAGTGCAGGCAAGTCTCTTAAGACATTTAGCTGTGCAGAGATCAGAGACAAGAAAGCTATCGGAGAGAGCACTGTGATGCTAAGTGGGGCCTTTGCTATCAAGAATTTGGAAGCTCCCAACTTTTGCCACTTCTCCGTACTGAATGGCCACTGGTTCATACACCTGCCATGGATGAGAGCACGGAACACTAGCACCTCCAAGCTGCTGGCAAAGATTGTATTTGAGAGCACAATGCTCCTTGCTTATAATAGGATGGACAAGGTGTGTGAAGAGGTGGTTTGAATTGGGAGGGGCTTGCTACCATGTTGAAGTGAGGAGGGCACTGTCCTCTATAAATTGTCTTGAAAACTTACTCCTGGGAGCAAGGTTTGGCTAAGTCCATGATACTTGCTTGTTACCCTTATTTCAAGGGTCCAATAAACTCTGGCAATTTGCAAGTCACCTGTCTCTACCTTTCCTTTACCACCTGTATCAGTCAGGGCACCCCAGAGAAACAGAACCAACAGGCTATATATGCACATAGAAGAGATTTATTCTAAGAAATTGGTCCCCAGGATTGTGGGGGCTGGATTCATGTTTGATTAAATACTGGGAACTATACGTGAAACTAACCATCACATCCTCCTCCTAAGGACCTCTGAGAGGCCGCAGATTCTGAAAAGGCCTAACAGTTGTCTGGTCACAGCAATCAGATAAGTGTCTGTTTTACAGGTGGAGGCTTGAATTTAGGAATTTATAGAGTACTGTTTTCATAGCAAAATCTATACAGTCAATGGAGTTAATAGCCACAAATAAAACTATTTAAGACAGTTGTGCTCAGAATTATACACAAATAAGCAAAATAAGAAAGGAAAATGGAGAAATTACAAGAAATAACATAGAAATACAGAATATCATACAAGAATATTATGAAAAACTATATGGAAGCAAACTGGATAACTTAGAGGAGATGGACAAGTTTCTGGAAACATACAGTCCACCAAGACTGAATCAAGAAGAAACTGACCACCTGAACAAACCAATCACTAGAAATGAAATTGAATTAGCAATAAAAAACCTCCCTACAAATAAAAGTCCAGGACCGGACGGCTTCACCAGGGAATTCTACCAAACATACAAAGAAGAACTCATACCAGTCCTTCTCAAACTCTTCCAGAAGATTGAAAAGGAGGGAATACTCCCAAACTCATTCTATGAAGCCACCATCACCCCGATACCAAAACCAGGCAAAAACACTACCGAAAAAGAATTACAGGCCAATATCACTGATGAACATAGATGCAAAAATCGTTACCAAAATACTAGCAAATAGAATCCAACAGCACATAAAAAAAATTATACATCATGATCAAGTGGGGTTCATCCCAGGGACACAAGGCTGGTTCAACTACACAAATCAATCAGTGTAATACATCACATCAACAAGAGAAAGGTCAATGTATTCTTTTGCATTCTTTCTAAAAGCAAAACCTGAACGATGATGTGCTTTGCTCACTCATGGTATAAAGACACCAGAACCAGCCTGTGGAATTTAGCTCATTATCTTATAATAACAACACCTATCACTATCTGGAGGTGTCATTAACCTCCTTCCTTCTCTTTGGAGGGGAATTTACTACAAGGCAGATCTGCCTTTCTTACCATTCAATGGAGCATTTAATTATCAAAGGGTCAAAAGCATCTTGTTATAATGTTGCTGTGCAGTGTGGACTCCAAGGTAATTATGAAGGACAATTTAAGTGTAATCTTCTGAAGAAATCGCTGTCAACAACAAATTAGAGCACAGAAGATGGCAGCTTCAGAATCATAACATGTCTATTTCCATATTCCTATCAAAGAAAACTCTGTTAAGGTAACTTACAATAGGAGAAGCATGCAAACAGCAAGAGTGTTTTTCATACACATGTACTGAGCATTTGAAAGTGTCACCAAAGGTGCTCACTCAAGAAGGCCAAACACTATTATTAGCCTTAACATTCCAGTTCAAATCATGTATTAAAAGACGGTAGTAGACAGTAAATCTCACACGCACACACACACAAACACACACACACACGTGAGCTTCTCCAAACTCCCACAATTAAATGAGGTTTAAGATCCTCCATTCCCTAATCATATTCCTTCCACTCAGAGATGATTTTATTACAGCTTCTCTAGAGAAGATTTTTTTGAAATTGAAATGACATAATATGCCAGCCGAAAGATAGGAAACTCACAGTTGAATATATAAAGGTGTCATTTATAACTCATCCTTCTAAGAGAAAATCAGCTTGCCTTTGTGCGAAACCTTGATGGGTTTGCGCAGTGGCTAAAACAACAAAGACAGCTATTTAACATGAGTAATAGGAAAGAAATCCTGGAGCCACCTTTCCTGTTTATATTTCCCATCTCCAACTTACATATATGATTAAAAGATGTCACTCAACTACATTTCAATTTTTCTGCCAGCCGCATTCATTAAAAAATTTCAGCAATGTTCCAGGAAGGATAATTTATTGAATAGATGTTGAATTTGCCATTAGAAATTGACAAGTATCCAGCAGCACATTTTACTTTCTGTCAGAGATAATTTATTTCAGGATATTGTGTTTTTGATAAGTGGACTGTGTTTGCATCTTTAGTGTATCATGGAGAGTATAGTAATTCCTTCTTAAGTGATTTAAATGTTTTTATTACTGGGTCCTATCAAGAAAAAAAACATGGGTTATGTTAGTGAAGCAGATTATTTTTTATTACATAAATATTTTATGATCTCTATTTCCATTTCTTGCCCTAACGATTTATTATCACCGACTTATTAATTCCATGCTTGGTATAAATTAAATGCAAGATTTGGATGTGTGTGGCTGCAGGGCCTTGTGGGCTTAGAATTCCTTCTCTAAGATTACAACTACTTAACTTCTCCCAGGATTAATTTGCCTAACCACAGTCCCTGAGCTATCTAAGAAAGAGATAATTTGGAAATGTAGCAGCAAGCTTCAGATGTGATAACTCATAACCTCCTATTTACACAGTTTGTGGGAACTCAAAGACAGGGTTCATCAGGAGATCCTTTTATAAGGGACTTGTGAAATTGAATACAGCCAAACTTTCTGTCACTCAGAGGCTGGGGCTCTTGTCTGGGGACTTCATTACTTGCCGGCACTTCTACGTGAGACTAACGGGCTGGGAAGGTGAGGGAACTCACCCACAGTGGTTACTACTTGTTGGTAACTCCGCGGTTATGGCAGCTGAAGCAGGCTCTGCGCTTCCCCTGGGACTGCACAGGCTCTCTCTGACTCAGTTATCATCACAAAATTGATCCGACTGTGGTTGTTTTTCCAAGTTTCTCTCATAAGACAAGGATAAACAAAGGTAGAAGTGCTTAAATGAACAGGATATGATTAGGAACAATGATGAAAGAGGAACAGGGCAAAGGGAAATGATACTGGAAGTACAGGCTAGGCCAGATGTCAAAAAGAATTATGAAGCTGAAGAAGGTGGATGTCTTCTGCAGGCTTCAGTTCCTTAAGTGGTTTGCAAACCTCTTTTTAAAGGAAACAATTATCCCTGATCCCCAGTGTTAACTTAAATCACAAGATATAGATACACACACACATATATATTCTTTGTATATGTGTATATATGTGTATATGTAAATTTCCCATTCATGTTCTGTGGCCCTCGTGGTTGGCTGAAACTCTTGGTTCTGCCTTACCCTCATTCTGGGATCCAGGCTGAAGGAACAGTCCCTTTTTGGGATATTGCTGGGTTCATGCCAGAAAGAAAAAAAGGGAGAGGGTCAGACATGCAGTGACTCTGAAAGCTTCCACTTGAAAATGGCACGTACCATGTCCACTCACGTTTTGTTTGGCAAGTCATGTGGTACAGCCAAATCTACAGTCAGGGGGGTGGGAAGCACAATTTTCCCGCAAGGAGAGGCCCCCGTCTGGAGAGACAGGAAATATTTTTGAAAAATAAGAGAATTTATATGTGAATTAGAAAACTAGGCTTAAACACTTTTTGCTTATGGATTTTATGTGACTCTAAAGCCATCACAATTAATTCCACAGGAAATGTACAAAACCAATTAAGTTCAAATTAACATTTATTTATGATGTTAAAAGTTTCACTGAAACATTAACACCAGTCACTATGAGAAAATCATTACAAAGAACTAA